>NC_082716.1:65897732-67232375 GCF_030144855.1 Hypanus sabinus
GAAGACCCTGGAAATCTTTGGCTCAGGTTGAGTGCAAATTTCAGCAGATTGATCAGCAGATTGATCAGTTCACACTCATAAAAGTTGTGATTAAATATATTCTGTTCACTTTAAGAGTACCTATTTATTCACATTAAGTCATAGTTCTTTCTACTTATGCGTAGCGCCTGGCGCAAAGCTATTACAGCTCGGGATGTTCCAAAGTTCAGAATTCGATTCTGGCGCCCTTCGGTAAGACATTTCTGTATGCCCCCCCCCCCACCCCCGGAACATGTGGGTTTCTCCTGGTGCTCTGGTTTCCTCCCACAGTTCAAAGGCATACTGGGTAAGCTAACTGGTCATCGTAAATTGTCCTGCGACTAAGTTAGGATAAAATCAAAGTTGTGGGGTTATTGGGGCAGCATGGATCGAAGGGCCAAAAGGGCCTGCTCTCTGCGCTGTGTTGCTAAATAAATACACAATTCTCTTAACTTTCTCCGTTTTCAGCTGTGGACAGGTTTTGAGAAGCTGCATTGCATTATCATTTGTACATGCAATATTGTTATTGCTACGTGACTGGAATGCTGCTCTACAGAGGATCATGAAAATATTTAAATTCATTGTAGATAATGACTATGGATAAATCCCCCTTTTCACGTTTGCTGATCTTCCTGTTTCCCTCTCTCCTTCGGAATCATCATGGCCTGGGATGTGACATGCAATCACTGCCTTCCCCAGGATTCTGCTACGCAATGAGTAACAAGGTATGACTAGGATTTTAAAAAAGACAAATTGGAAAAGGCAGACAAAGGGAAAATGGAATACTTTAATAAGGACTAGTGACTTGACTTGAGAAAACTACTTGCGTCGTCGGTTTTCGCAAATAAAACAGCAGAGACATTTTCTGTTTCAGGAAAGCCATAGCAACTCATTATTGAGCACCAAAAACTGAACTGCAAGTTTGCTAAAAGCCCTTCACATAAATACGTCATCACATCAGACTGGCCTCTTAATGTGAAACCCCAACACAATGTCTGTGATTGTAAATTATGTCCGTTTCCACCAATTTTGTTAACCTACACGGACTTCACAAAAACTGCATTGTGAGCCTGTCCGGAGCTCGGACGAGCCGGCAGTCTATAGTCCTGTGATCCATGAGTGGAGGAACAGCAGGTGCCTCTGGCTCATCCAGAGGTGTGTTGACACGCTCATGATCATGTCATGACAGCAGGAGCATAGCAGCAGAATCCTCTAAATCTTGGCGGGCCAGTTTAGGATGATCTACCAAAGTACATTCAGGTTTATCCCTCTTATCTCTGATAAAAGTCTTTTCTCCCCATTCCAAAGTGCGGAATGGGTCATCATAAGGGGGCCTAAGGGGACGTTTGTGTGCATCATGGCAGGCAAAAACAAACAAGGCAGAATGTAGGTCAACAGGGACCCGAGTGCCGTTCGCCATGATGGGAGGTGGGAACAGTTGAAAAGAAATTGAATTTACTGAGGAGGATAGAATGCTGCTGAGAGGCCAACTCGGCAGTTGTAGCATCAGGAATGAAATCACCAGGCTCTCGTTACAGCTGTCTGTACACCAACTCATTGTCTCCAAAAGAGTCCCAGCAGGACCCATGGGAGACGATCATTGGTCTGGGAAGCCCTCAGAGCTGCCTTTAAGGGGTAGTGAAACTGCTCACCGAGGCTACTGGACTGCGGGTGAATAAGCTGCGGTGTTTCGTAGCTTAACGCCAAGCTTCTGGGCTACTGCAGCCCCGAGATCTGATATGAATTGGGGACCAGGGGAACTATCAGATGGGGGCACCAAACCAAGCAACCCAGATGCTGATGAGTGCCCAGGCCACATCTGCAACCATCGTCGTTACTAGTGGATGACCTTTGGCCACCTGGTGGTACAGCCCACCATAGTAAAAAGATGCATGAAACTGCGGAGGGGGGGAAGAGGACAAACAAGGTTCACATTGACATGGTCAAACCATCACTCAAGGACCTCAAAAGGTGCCAACGGCGCCTGAGCAGGATGGTTAAATTTTGCCCACTGGTACTCCACACAGGCTGCACTCCAATTACGCATACCCTTTCAATGGCTTTGCCACATAAACTTCAGTGCAACCAGTTTTCGTGAGGCCTTCTGGCCCAGAGGCAAAAGGCCACATATGGAGTTAAAAACAATCTCCTTCAGTTTGCCAGCACAATGGGGCGAGGGCAACTGGTTGAGACATCGCACAGGAGAGAAACCCCAGCTTCCCCAAACTTAACGTCAGGCAAACGCAGGGCCATGGCTGCTGTTCGGTAAGCCTGGAACTCTGGGTCGGCTGCCATACCAGCATAGTCAACCCCCATATGTATCACATTGGCCAACATGTTCAATGACTCTGGAATCGTCCGAGAGCATCAGGCGTTTTTTGCAAATAAGGTAACGGAGGCATTTTGTGTTTCAGAAAAGCCATAGCAACTCATTCATTGAACACAAAAGAAACTGAACTCCAAGCACATTAAAAATCCTTTACATAATTACATTGTCGTGTCAGACCAGCCTCTTAAAGCAAAATCCCAAGTCAATGTCAGTTGTTGGGAATTATGTATGTTTCCACCAATTGTGTTATCCTACAACTTGACAAAGCTACTTGTGAACTTTCACAAAAAACACCCAAACCAATGTGGTGTAGAGAATATGGATTGTAGTAAGGTTCCCCAAGGTTGGCTCATTCAGGAAGTTAGGAGGCATGGGATCCAGCAAACTTAGCTGTGTAGATGGAGGATTAGCTTGCCCGCAGAAAACAAAAGGTGTTAATAGATGACGATCCATCTGCTGCCATCCTTTACTTTCTGTTGGATCTGTTCTGGAATTCCTGTTCTTTGTGATATTTATAAATGACCTGGATGACGAAGTGAAAAAGTGGGTCAGTAATTTTGCAGGCAACATGAAGACAGGTGGAGTTGTGAAAAGGGTAGATTATTGAAGATCACAATGGGACATTGATAGGATGGAGACTGGGCTGAGAAGTGGCAGATGGAGTTCAATGCAGAAAAGTGTGATGTGATACGTTTTGGAAGATCGAACCTGAAGCCAGAGTGTGGAGTAAAAGAAGGGATCTTCGCATCCATGTATCCCTCAAAGTCATAGGACAAGTTGATAGGGTGGTTAAGAAGGCATATTGTGCATGGCCTTCGTTAGCCATGGGATTGAGTTCAAGAGCCGTGAGGTAATATTGCAGATCTAGACACCTGGAGTACTTTGTTCGGTCTGGTCACCTCATTGTAGGAAGGATGTGGAAACTTTAGAGAGGTTGCAGAGGAGATTTACCAGGATACTGTCTTATGAAGATAGGTGGAGTGAGCTAGAGTCTTTTGCTTTGGAGTTACAGGGGTTGAGGGGTGATTTGATAGAAGTGTATAAGATGATAAAAGGCATAGAGTGAACAGCCGGCACCTTCTTCCCAGAGCAGCAATGGCCAGTACGAGAGGGCCTGACTTTAAGGTGATTGGAGGAAAGTATAGGGGAGATGTCAGAGGTAGTCTTTTTTTTAAACACCAAGTGCAATAAGTGCATGGAATGACTGTGAGGGATGGTGGTTAGTAAGGCAGAGACATTAGGGACATTAAAGAGACTTAGATAAGCACATAGATGAAATAAAATTGCTGGGCTATGTGGGAGGGAATGGTTAGATTAATATTGGAGTAGGTTAAAAGGTCGACACAACATAGTTCTATCATATTCTAAGGCGACATCCACATTAGACCGGATAATTTTGAAAACGCCGGTTTCGCGTAAAAACGATAGGCGTCCACACTATGCAATTTTAAAAATATTTCTGTCCACATTGAAACAGGGATTTCGGCGAATCTCCTCCTACTGCGCATGTGCAGGACACATCTACCGAAAACAAGCGACATGCTTGGTGTTGAATCTCGCCATGAAAGACGGTGCATGTTTGTTCAGTTACAGACTAGAAAAACTTAAACGACGGGCAGCTGTTGGTTCTTGCGCAGGAGGATTTAAAAGTAAAAAAACAAATACTGAAGCGTATGGAGACAACCGACAGAGAGATCACAGACAGATTGACCCAGCTGACAACAAACACTGAAAAACTGACTAACTCTGTTGCATTAATAAAGCCCCTTGTTAAATGTATAAAACATGTCTGCATCAGTGTTATCTTGTATTTCCATACAATGTTACATTAGGCTGTTACACATCTATTGTCAGAAAAGTACTTGCATAAATAGGTAAACCACCTTCATACAAGCAAAGACAGAAACAGGGCAAAGTGAGTATACTTATTTATTCAGTAAGTTATGGGTCAAAGTACTTGGTGAGTACATTTCTAACTCTTCTGGCTTCAGTCTTGTTGCCGTCTGTTCTAAAATTGTTAGTTTGCGTTCAAGAAAACAATGAAATGGCGCACTGCCGTCTGACAGTGTTCTCAGATTTCTCCGGTTACCCCGTCCAAACTGATCTGCCCAAGCAGCGTTTTCAAAATTACACACCCTGGAAAGTGTTTCTGAAAAGCTCTGGTTTTGGGGGACGAAAACGCTGTTTTAGTGTGGACGGAGGGTAAAAACGAAGAGAAAAAGCTTTGGTTACGGATTTATCTGGTGCAGTGTGGACGTGGCCTAAGATGCAATACATCTTAGCTTTCAAAAAATTTGCAGGAAAGATTTCCAATTTAAATACAAGCCACAATAATTTTGGATACAGAAATAAACAAAAACAAGTAATATAAAATTACAGATGAGGAGGTTCCCTATAGTTCTGATCATTCTAAATCGATATAAATAAATATAGATACCAAATGTAACTGGGAACTGGCCAGATTTACTGATGATACAGAAACTGCAGAGACAAAGGCTAAAACATTGGGCCACACAGTATCTATCAGCAGGGCTTATCTAACTTCTAGGTCAGGGAATCGCATTTACAGAAATATTTAGATTTTCATTTGCTTTACAGTATACTAGAACCAAAAGCAATTCTGCATGAAGATGAACAGATGTCCCTACAGTTGTCATCGAGTTGACTGTGAAACCTGTATCGATGTGAGACATGGGCGTCTGATGAAGAAACAGATCAGCTGACACAATGCTCATAGTTTAATCAGAAAGATTTTGAACAACAGATACGATCTTGCGGATGTTATTATCTATTCATGGGAGTAGATGTTGTTGCCAAGGCTGGCAATTATTATCAATTCCTAATGTCCTGCAGACTAAGGAACCAATTAAGTGTCGACTGCATTGCAGGCTTTGGATTCACACACAGGCCAGATCAGGCAGAGGTGAAACATTCCCTTCTCTAACGGAGATCAGCATAACAAAACATCGTCATTTTCACTGATAATAGTTATTTATTCCAAATGCACTTACTACTTCATTTTAATTCTCCAGCAGCTGTGAAGTGATTTTAAATTTAAATTATACCTCTTGATCAATTTGTTCAGGCCTCCGAGAGCCAGTCTAATAACGTAACCACTGTGCCGCTAGTCCCTTAATCAGACCAGACAAAGTCCACATTGTTAATTCACATGGACAGTAGAGAAACTGTGTGAGAGTTTCACAATGTTCTGTACAATAGCCAGTGGTGGTAATAGGGAGATAATGCCCTCAGTGTAACATGTGGAGTGTATCATTTCCCTCCACTTCACTGTCTGGTTTGGAACAATTATGAAACTGTATTCTAAAGATGCCAGTAACATTATCACAACAAATTGGTTTCCGGCCTGGTTCCAGCAAGTAATGGACCAGATGTGGATTGTCAGAACCCATAGAGAGTAGTAAACACTGGCCACGCCATCACAAGCTCATCCCATTCCTCCACCCTCACAGTGTGTTGCTTTAGGAAAGTTAACGGCAGCATCAAGGATGCCTGACACTCAGGCATTCACTTTTCTCTCTTCTACCTTCTAGGGAACGACTGGACCGAAGCACAATTTCTTCCTTAAAGCTTTCAGACTTAGTGCTATCAGATCATCAGACTAAAGCTAAAAGAGCACAGAGAAAATTTACAAGGATGTTGCCAAGACTGGAGGACCTGAATCATAAGGAAAGATCGACTAGGTTAGGACTTTATTCCTCCCAAAGTAGAAGATAGAGAGAAGATTTGATAGAGGTGTACAAAATTATGAGGGATATAGATAGGCTAAATGCAAGCAGGCTTTTTACACTGAGGCTGGGTGGGAACTGCAACTAGAGGTCATGGGTTAAGGGTGAAAGGTGAAAAGTTTAAGGGGAACGTGAGGGGAAACTTCCTTCACTCAGAGGGGTGTGAGAGTGTGGAACGAGCTGCCTATGCAAGTGGAGTGTGTGAGCTCGATTTCAATGTTTAAGAGAAGTTTGGATAGGTACATGGACTGTAGGGCTATGGAGGGCTGTGTTCCCAGTGCAGGTCAATGGGAGTGGACAGTTTAAATGGTTTGGCACAGACTAGATGGGTCAAAGGGCCTGTTTATTTGCTGCCCTTTTCTATGACTCTATCTCCTGAACCAATCCCCCCTTTTTATCTTGTGCTGCCATGTTCTCAAACTCTTAACTCTGCCCGTTCTAGCACTGTCACTTCAGCATTTCTTTTCACATTGCCTCCGTTTTCACTGTTATACTTCACACCCTTCTTCTGTGTTTATGCCACCTCATCGCTGTATGTATGGTTGGATTTATTATTAGCACATTCACTGTTTACTCTGTGATTTTCACAGAAGCAAGGAATTTCATTGCACCTTGGTGTATACGACAATTAATTTGACTCTGAATTAGTCCCACCTTGAAGCTTAAGCCCTCTCTGACTGTGTGGAATTGCAGCAAATGGCTTTGGGGTTGTGGTGCTGAGGAGTGAAGCAGGAAGCTGCCCTGTTTTTTCACAGGTAAGGTAAATGGAAACATTATTTCTTTTGGATGAAGTGACTGCTGACATAGCAACTTTGCCTGAACTGCTCAATATATGCAGCATTTTCTGGCTTTATTTCAGATTTTAAGCAACTGCAATATTTTGCTTTTGTAAAACTTACCTTTTGAACAGCAGACCCCGAACAGACTGACCACTTATTTTATACCGGATAAGCAAGTCAGATACAGAATTACTCCATGAGAAAGCACACTCATGAAATAAGATAATGATCCAAAATAGATGCTGGATTGTGCTGGCCAGTAATCACACTGTGGGGAGCAAACTCTAAAGCTCTAAAGCTGGTTTCAGAGCTGCTTTCTACATTCAGACTTCCCAATCCCATCACTAATTTTCCTGCAGAATGATCAGAAGTGTCCAGTGTAGGGACTGCACCTCAGTAATATCCTCTGCCCTGATTTTCAAATCAGAGACTGACACCTCAGAGCTGGTCATTTGACCCATCTGAATGCTAACTGAATGGTCAGAGAGAAGCACTGTAAACTTTGCCCCTACATCAGTCAGGAGGTGAAAATGGGAAATTATCTGCAAGAGGGAGAATGTGCTGCAGAACAAGTTCTGTGCAACCAAAGTGGTTATTGGGACAATTTAACAGAACAGTTACATACTGCACTACTGAGTCGTGGTCCTATCTCATCTTCCTGAAGCAGTGAAAAGCATTTGTTTGCTGACATTGCCCCCTGCTGTTTGTTCACCAGCTACAGGCTGACAGTGCTTCCTGAAGAGAAAAGTCAAGTCCAGGAACATGGGTATACAGCAGTTTCCTTTGGCAGTCCCTTACCTTGAAAACTGATACCCCGCCCAGCCTCTCTCTCCAGAATAGAATAAAAAGACATAGAAACAGAAAATAGGTGCAGGAGTAGGCCATTCGGCCCTTTGAGCCTGCACCACCATTCAGCATGATCATGGCTGATCATCCAACTCAGAACCCTGTACCTGCTTTCTCTCCATACCCCCTGATCCCTTTAGCCACAAGGGCCATATCTAACTTCCTCTTAAATATAGCCAATGAACTGGCCTCAACTGTTTCCTGTGGCAGAGAATTCCACAGATTCATCACTCTCTGTGTGAAGAAGTTTTTCCTCATCTCGGTCCTAAAAGGCTTCCCCTTTATCCTGTTACATACCCGTGACACGTGACAGTGGTGTACTTGTCATGTGACAGGTGTTGAAGCTATACTGGACTTGAGGTAATGGTCTTGAGATGGTGGAGTGATGTCATTTTCCTGCCAGTAGAGGTCATGTGACAGGTTTTTTTTAAACAGGGTATAAAAGGAGGACCCCTCCCTGTGAGGAGGGGCAGTTCATGGCTGGATTTGCCATGTTGACTTCATGCCACTGCGTGATTTAATATTATGACGCAGCTTAGTTGAAAGATGAAGTTTTATTTAATTCCTAAAGTTTAAAAGGTCATTGCCAGTAGCTTCTTTATAATACTGCTAGTTAAAAATCAGTGGAGAGTGAAGATCGGAGTTCGGGAGTTAAAAAATTAAGGAAAGTCGATTTCGACGGTGAAACAGGTTCGACCTTGTTTGATCCTCATTTGGAAGGAATTCATTGACTGTTCTCGTGTTAATCCCTGTGAATAGCAGAAAGGATTGGGAACAGTTTTGTAAAGGAAAGGTCAGTGCCTTTAAGCCTTTTCATTTTCCATCTTCTTAAATTCTTCGTGGGAAAAGTAGTTCGACTGGGAATTGCAGCAAGACGATGTGAAAGAGAATTTAAATCATCTTAAAAAGTCTCTCCCTTAAATGGACTGGAAGCATTTTTAACTTTTGCAATACTACTTTGAAGAACTGTTTTTGCAACATCGTTTTAAGAACTGTTTAAGCTTCCTTGTTTTAAGAACTGTTCAAGCTGCCGCACAGCAGCTGATCTCCAGTTACGTTAGTTGTTTGTTTATTTTTGGGGGTTTGTTTTTCAGTGTTTAATAAATGTTTTATTTGTTATAAAAACCTCTGCCTCACTCATACATTTATTGCTGCTGAATCCATAACAATCCTTAAGCTGTGACCCCTCATTCTGGACTTCCCCAACATCGGGAACAATCTTCCTGCATCTAGCCTGTCCAATCCCTTTAGAATTTTATACGTTTCAATAAGATTCCCCCTCAATCTTCTAAATTCCAGCAAGTATAAGCCTAATCGATCCAGTCTTTCTTCATATGAAAGTCCTGCCATCCCAGGAATCAATCTGGTGAACCTTCTCTGTACTCCCTCTATGGCAAGAATGTCTTTCCTCAGATTAGGGGACCAAAACTGCACACAATACTCTAGGTGTGGTCTCACCAAGGCCTTGTACAACTGCAGTAGAACCTCTCTGCTCCTGTACTTGAATCCTTTTGCTATGAATGCCAACATACCATTTGCCTTTTTCACCGCCTGCTGTACCTGCATGCCCACTTTCAATGACTGGTGTACAATGACACCCAGGTCTCGTTGCACCTCCCCTTTTCCTAATTGGCCACCATTCAGATAATAATCTGTTTTCCTGTTCTTGCAACCAAAGTGGATAGCCTCACATTTATCCACATTAAATTACATCTGCCATGAATTTGTCCACTCACCTAACCTATCCAAGTCACCCTGCATCTTCTTAGCATCCTCCTCACAGCTAACACCACCGCCCAGTTTCGTGTCATCCGCAAACTTGGAGTTGCTGCATTTAATTCCCTCATCTAAATCATTAATATATATTGTAAACAACTGGGGTCCCAGCATTGAGCCTTGCAGTACCCCACTAGTCACTGCCTGCCATTCTGAAAAGGTCCCGTTTACTCCCACTCTTTGCTTCCTATCTGCCAACCAATTCTCTATCCACATCAATACCATACCCCCAATACCGTGTGCTTTAAGTTTGCACACTAATCTCCGGTGTGGGACCTTGACAAAAGCCTTTTGAAAATCTGAATATACCACATCCACTGGCTCTCTCCTATCCACTCTACTAGTTACATCTTCAAAAAAATTCTATAAGATTCGTCAGACATGATTTTCCTTTCACAAATCCATGCTGACTTTGTCCGATGATTTCACCTCTTTCCAAATGTGCTGTTATCACATCTTTGATAACCGACTGTAGCATTTTCCCCACCACCGACAACGTCTGCTGAGTTCCTCTAGCTTTTTGTGTGTGTTGACAGGAATATCTTCTTTTCCAGCCCCTCTTCCCAGAATGGAATGACAGAACAGCACAGGAACATTTCCTTCTTATTTCACAGTACATGGAGAAAAGATGACTCGATCCTCTTGATGGTTCTGAGTTGCCTGGTGAGGAAATGTGGGAACTGCGTAATCTTCCACAAATGGAGGAAGAAATGCTTGGCGAGACAAGCAAGTGGGTTGCTGTCTCCTTCTCTTGCTCACTCAGGGTCTGTCTGTGCTTCCGACAGACACACTCAAGGTTAGCTTTGAGGGATATTGTACTCCTTAAAAAGAACTGCTCTCTTCCTTGCATTTCCCCTCTGCCTGCCTGGTAACGTCTCCTCTGGCAAAGCTTGGACAAAGTGCGTTTCTGGTGCCGGGCGCACAAACAATGAATAACCAGGCCTTCATCTATGTAAGTGGAGACTTGATGATGGGGATATTGGCCTAATAGTTTGATATTAGCTTGTTTATTTCTCCAATAAATTTGCAGGGCTTTGCAGAGACAGCACTAGTGGTAGTTTTCCATTATTTTGAAATGTCCATCGTTGGCAGTCCAGGTCTCAGCATCATACAGTCCAGGAGGGCAAGGTTCATTGCTATCTGGCAACCCTCAAATTCATATCTGTTCCAATGACTTCATCTTCAAGCGCTTGTTTTCCGATTCAATGAAGGCTGTGCTGTGGTGAGTGGAAGGAGGAGTGCTGCTTCATTAACTGCCGCTGAGAAGTGCCTCCCAAGATATGGAGTGTAGTCCACAATTTCCTGAGTCTTACCTCAAGCGTTTATTGTTGGAGGGCAATGTGTCACAGCATGGGGCAGGTTGTTAGGGGAAATTTGTTTTCATGATGCAAGCTTCAGTGAATTATTTGACAAAGGCATAGCATTTGTGAAAAATGAGATTCACTCCAACGGGAAATTTATTAGAAGCAAGGTGTGACACTGTGGTGAGGAAGAGCTGGTGTAATGATGTAGTCTTGTTTGACACCATTCATCTCTGAAATGAGCTCTGGTGGCAAGTATCATGAATCAGGAATAACATGAATACAATTTGGACAGGCGTTGATAGAATCAGAAACTTTGGAGTAGCCGAGAAAGATCATATGTGCTGGCAAAGCTGCTCCTTGCATGTTTCTCCGAAGTGTGGCGAAGATGCTATTCCTGTGGCTGCAGGTAGATGAGAACAGCTCCTAGGGAACAGGTAGACATTGGCCTAACTCTGCTCCTTTCAGTCCATTGAGTCTGCTCTGCCATTCCATCATGGCTGATTTATTATCCCTCTCAACCCCATTCTCCGAACTTCTCTCCATTACCTTCCATGTCCTAACTAATCGAGAACCAATCAATCTATGCTTTAAATATACCCAATGACTTGGCCTCCCCAGCTGTCTATGGGAATGAATTCTACAGATTCACTAGCCTCTGGCTAAAGAAATTCCTCCTTATCTTTGTCCTTAATGGAAGTCCCTCTATTCAGAGGCCATGTCCTCTGGTTCTAGACTCCCCTGCTACAGAAAACATCCTTTCCACACCCACTCATTCTAGGCCTTTCAATATTTGATAGGTTTCAATGAGATTCCCCCCTTCCATCCTGCTAAACTCCAGCGAGTACAGGCCCAGAGCCATCAAAGGTTCATCGCCCTTTCATTCCTGGGATCATTCTTGTGATCTCCTTTGGACCCTCTTCAATTCCAGCTCACATTCTCTTAGATAAGAGGCCCAAACCCACTCACAATACTCCGTGAGGCCTCAGCAGTGCCTTAGAAAGCCTCAGAATCAGAAACAAGTTTAATATCAGCAGCACACATCATGAAATTTGTTAACTTAGCAACAGTACAATACAATGCACAGCGAATGTAGAAAAATTAATTATGTATTAAATAGTTAAATTAAAAATAGTGCAAAAGCAGAAATTATTTTAAAAAGTGAGGGAGTGTTTACGAGCTCAATGTTCATTTAGGAATCAGATGGCACAAGGGAAAAAGCTGTTCCTGAATCACTGAGTGTGTGTCTTCAGCATTATATCCTTACTTTTATATTCTAGTCCTCTCGAAATGAATGGTAATGTTGCATTTGACTTCTATACCATCAACTCAGCCTGCAAACTAACCTTTAGGGAAACCTACACAAGGACTCCCAAGTCCCTTTGTACCTCTGATTTCTGAATTTGCTGCCCACTTAGAAAACAGTCTAACTTCATGGTTCCTGACCATGAACTTCCCGACAACGTATTCCATCTGCCATTTCTTTCCACATTCTCCTAATCTTTCTGCAGATTCCCTGTGTCCTCAACACCACCTGCCTCTCCACTTATTCTGTATCATCCCCAAGCATGGCCACAAACCATCAATTCCATCATCGAAATCATTGACATATAATGTGAAAAGAAGAGGTCCCAACACTGACCCCTGCGGAACACCGCTAGTCAATGGCAGTCAACCAGAAAAGATCCCTTTTATTCTCACGCTTTGCCTCCTGCCAGTCGGACGATCTAATAGGTTTCCTGTATTACCATGTACTCTTACATAATAAACTTAAGCAGCTTCGGTGATGATATGAGCATGTGGAATAAACTCAAACTGAAATGAAATATAACTTTAAAACTGCGAACAGTATGGTTTAGTTTCAAACAAGTATCAGTGGGATGGATCATTTTGGTGACAGGGGTCTGAAGTTGATGAAGTGCATAGAAAACAATGACCTCAGTTTTCTTGGTATTTGCTGAAAGGTATTTTCCTTTCATCTGGTACTGTCTAACAGTCCAGAGGGGAGAGTGTCGAGAGCAGAGTTGTACGATAGAACTGGAGGTACCAGCGTATACATTGAAACTGACACAACTATCAATCTCCTGGAGGAACTCAGTGTGCAGCCTCTGTGGGAGGAAACAATTTGCTGATGTTTTGGATAAACTGAGGACAGGTGACAGGTAGGGGAGAAGAGCAGTGCAGGAGATCCTCCACTAACTGCCTGTCATCTTACACCCCTTCTCAGTCACCCTAATCGCCTCAGAATCCCTTTCTGCCACTCTCCTTCTCTTCATACTGGCCATCTCACCTCTCCAGTCTCAGTCCTGATACAGGGTTTTCACCTGAAATGTGGACAACTTCTTTCCTTGCCCAGATGCTGCCTGGCATGTTAAGTTCCTGCAGCAGATTGTTTGTTGTTCTAGATTCCAGCATCTACAGTCTCTTGTGTCTCCATTGAAACTGACTCTGTTTTCAGATTGGGAAAAGAACAATCTGCAAGTGGTTCTCCATCAACAAGTGGGTCAGGTAAATGCAACCTGTCCAATTAGATGCAGTGAAGAGGTATTTAATGAGTACCCAGAAGAGCGGGGATGGATAAGATAACCACTATCTCAAAGAATGTTACTAATTTATACTTTTGTAGAGGTCCTGCCCAGGATATTAATGCCCTAGTTATGGACAGCCTAAACATACGATCGTGCATTGGGAAACCAACAAGGTAACTTTGCCAGTTGCTGCAGCGATCTTCTGCCAGGTGGGAACAGAATAGACCATTTCTACGTGCCTTCCCCCCCACAACACCCACCCAAGTCACAACAATCAGGGTCGAGGCTGAGCCAGGCAGAGTTGGGAGCACTGAGCAGACTTCTGGTGTGCCTCCAGGCGACTCGTGTAGCAGCAGGACTCTCAATGGATACGATTAAATATTCCCGTTTCGGCCTGATACAGCTAAAAAGCACAACTGCTTCTAAGGCCAGTGCAGTCAACAAAGATGTCTTAATGTGTTCAAATGAACTATCGCTGCTTAAAACTGACGGAAACAATGCTGATTGTGGACGGACTCCTTGCCGGGTTCCATGTAGGAAACATGGGTGCAGGTCAGGGATACAAGTGTGTTTAATGAAACGGCGTTTTAAACCCCCTATACCAACTTTCTTGCTGGCGAACGTGCAGTTTCTGGTGAATAAAATCGATAATCTCAGAGCCAGCGTGCTGAATCAGAGGGACATGAGGACCATGTGTGTCCTTTGTTTCATAGAATCATGGTTAACCCCTTCTGTACCGGATGCAACGGTTAAGATCGCCAGGTTTACTCTACACTGTCAGGATAGATCTATAGAGTCTCTCAAAAGCAGAGGTGGAGGAGTATGTTTCATGATCAACTCTTCCTGGTGCACAAATACATCAGTAATGTCTCAGTTCTGCTCACCAGACCTGGAATATCTCGCAGTTAAATGCCGTCCTTTCTACCTACCCCGGGAGATTTCCGGGATCGTTTTGGAAGCAGTTTACATTCCACCTCAGGCCAATGTCAATCAGGCTTCAGATGATCTGAGTAATGGGATCAACATGCACGAAACAGCGCACCCTGCACCTTCACCATCGTTTGGAGGGGATTTTAACCAGGCCAGTTAAAAACAAAAATCACTAAGCAATTACCATTAACAGATCACTTGCAATACCACAGTAAACAACACTGGACCATTGTTACACCACCATCAAGAAAGCCTACCGTGCTATTCCACGCCCTCACTTCGGGAAGTCTGATCTCCTGGCTGTACTTCTACTCCCTGAGTACAGGCAGAGACTGAAGACTGCAGCACCAGCAGTGAGGGCCAAGAAGGTTTGGACAAGGGAAGCACAGCAGCACCTACAGGACTGCTTTGAATTGGTGGACCGGACTGTATTCAGGGACTCATCTTTGAATCTGGTTGAGTATGCTGCAGTTGTTACCAACTTCATTAAAACCTGTGTGGATGAGTGTGTGCCCACAAAGACTTACTGTACATTCCCAAACCAAAAGCCGTGGATGAACCAGGAGGTACATCATCTGCTGAAGGCTAGATCTGTGGCATTCAAGTCTGGCGACCCAGGTCTGTACCAGAAAACCAGGTATGATTTACGGAGGGCCATTTCAAGGGCAAAGAGACGATTCTGAATGATGTTGGAGGCGACATTGGATGTACAACAACACTGACAGGATTTGCAAGCTATTACTTCCTACAAAGCAAAACCCAATAGCATGAATGGCAGCGATGCTTCACTACCAGATGAACTCAACACCTTCTATGCTCGCTTTGAAAGGGAGAACACAACTACAGCTGCGAAGATCCCTGCTGCACCTGATGACCCTGTGATCTCAGTCTCAGAGGCCGATGTTAGGCTGTCTTTAAAGAGAGTGAACCCTCGCAAGGCGGAAGGTCCCGATGGAGTACCTGGTAAGGCTCTGAAATCCTGTGCCAACCAACTAGTGGGAGTATTCAAGGACATTTTCAACCTCTCACTGCTACGGGTAGAAGTTCCCACTTGCTTCAAAAAGGCAACAATTATACCAGTACCTAAGAAGAATAATGTGAGCTGCTTTAATGACTATCGCCCATAGCACTCACGTCTAAAGTGATGAAATGCTTTGAGAGGTTGGTCATGACCGGATTGAACTCCTGCCTCATCAAGGACCTGGACCCATTGCAATTTGCCTACCGCCACAATAGGTCAACGGCAGACACAGTCTCAATGGCTCTCCACATGGCTTTAGACGATCTGGACAACACAAACACCTATGTCAGGATGCTGCTCATCAACTATAGCTCAGCATTTAATACCATCATTCCCACAATCCTGATTGAGAAGTTGCAGAACCTGGACCTCTGTACCTCCCTCTGCAATTGGATCCTCGACTTCCTAACCAGAGGCCACAGTCTGTGCAGATTGGTGATAACATCTTCTCCTCGCTGATGATCAACACTGGTGCACCTCAGGGATGTGTGCTTAGCCCACTGCTCGACTCTCTCTATATCCATGACTGTGTGGCTAGGCATAGCTCAAGTACCATCTATAAATTTGCTGACGATACAACCATTTCTGGTAGAATCTCAGGTGGTGACAAGAGGGCGTACAGGAGTGAGGAATGGTGCCGCAGCAACAACCCGACACTCAACGTCAGTAAGACAAAAGAGCTGATTGTGGACATCAGGAAGGGTAAGATGAAGGAACACATACCAATCCTCATAGAGGGGTCAGAAGTGGAGAGAGTGAGCAGTTTCAAGTTCCTGGTTGTCAAGATCTCTGAGGATCTAACCTGGTCCCAACATAACGACATATTTATAAAGAAGTCAAGACAGCTGCTATACTTCATTAGGAGTTTGAAGAGATTTGGTATATCAACAAATACACACAAAAACTTCTATAGATGTACCAAGGAGAGCATTCTTACAGGCTGCATCACTGTCTGGTATGGGGGTGGGGGAGTGGCTACTAAAGAAACTGCAGAGGGTTGTAAATTTAGTCCGCTTCATCTTGGGTACTAGACTATAAAGTACCCAGGACATCCTCAAGGAGCAGTGTCTCAGAAAGGCAGCATCCGTTATTAAGGACGTCCAGCACCCAGGGTATGCCCTTTTCTCACTGTTACCATCAGGTAGGAGATACAGAAGCCTGAAGGCACACAATCAGTGATTGAGGAACAGCTTCTTCCCCTCTGCCATCCGATTCCTAAATAGACACTGAAGCTTTGGACACTATCTCACTTTTTAAAATGCATATTATTTCTGTTTTTTGCATGATTCTTAATCTATTCTGTATACGAATACTGTAATTGATTTCATTATTTATTGTCATTATTTTATTATTTTTTTCTTCTTCTAGATTATGTATTGCATTGAACTGCTGCTGCTGAGTTAACAAATTTCACGTCACATGCCGGTGATAATAAACCTGATTCTGACCCTTGCTCAGTAAGTCAGTGAGGTGGATTGGTGGCTACTCACTCCCACAATTTCCGTGGCTACTCACTCCCCCATCGCCACTCACTCCCCAATCGCCGTGGCTACTCACTCCCCAATCGCCGTGGCTACTCACTCCCCCATCACCGTGGCTACTCACTCCCCCAATCACCATGGCTACTCACTCCCCCAATCACCGTGGCTACTCACTCCCCAATCGCCGTGGCTACTCACTCCCCCGGCGCCATGGCTACTTACTCCCCAATCGCCGCGGCTACTCACTCCCCAATCGCCGTGGTTTCTGTGATCTTCTCCCATACACCATTGTTCACTCCCAACTAATGAACAACACGGGTTGCTTAGAGTTTGGAGGAATGGAATCCTGGGGCATGCCTTGAAGTCCATTTGGAGTTTGGTTGAAAAAACAATATGTTTGGGAATTCAAGGCTTTTAAGAGGTGTTGGAGATGGGCACATGTTTGTAAGGAAGTGCAAAAGGTCAGGACTTTGAAGAAAGGATGATAATTTCAGAAATAAAGGAGAGAGAGAGAAAAAAATTAACTTGGGGTCCAGGGCAGTCAATTATCTGATCATCATAGTGTTGAAAGAGTAGGTGAACCAGTCTTGCGTTCAAAGTAAGTTTGGAGACTGTTGTCTAAAAGAGTGAACCAGACTATAAGGCTTAGTTCTGGCATTGTTGTGGGCAGCGCTGTTGTACAGCTGGTAATTCTGCTGCCTCACAACAGCACCAGGAACCCAGGTTCATTTATGACCTGGCCTGATGGCATATCCTTGCTGTGTCCACATGAGCATCCTCCAAAGGTGTGTGGGCATGGTTACTCCAGTGAGCAGTTGGTTGGTAGAATCAGGAGGGGTGGGAAAAGGGAGGAATTGATGCAAACAATGGGAAAATAGGTCACAAGAAAAGTTAGGCGGGGAAGAGAAGGGGGGTTGCTTTGAGTTCCCTTAGACTCAATGGGCGAAACAGCCTCTTTTTCTATTTCATCAGGGTACATGGAAGTATAGTTTAGGATGTGATTTATATTCAGAAGCAAATTATTACCTCAAATAGTATTAATTTATAAACTAACAGAGTAAACATTTATGAACGTTTACCCTAGAGATTCAATCAGCATGTTTTTAAATGAGGCCATGAATTTCTATCCATGCTTTTTTCCAATAGCCCCACTTGCCGATCTCACAGGTTTCACTCACCGTGGCCCCAATCCTGGTGGCTCCAGCCATTCTCACTCTTTGTGGGCCGAATAGTTCATCCCTAGACCCTAGATCAGTGCTTTGCAACCTTTTATAGCCCAAAGCCCCCCAAAACACTTTCATACCTGCCAATGCTCCCCCAAAGCACAATACTGTGCCCTCTTGGGCACAACATACTGAACTTTCCAACACTCCCATTGTGTAAAACCATGTCTACCAAATGCCAACATGAGAAAAATGATTCCGCAATAAATTTTTATTTGTCTTTAAACCTAGCTTATGCAGGACCTGTGCGCTGTCCAGCAGCTTTGATATCAATGTGATCCTTGAGCTTGATGGTTTTTAGCAAGAGCTGAAATATCTGCTTCAAGTCGTGACAGCAAAATCCTCAAGACCCCAATGTCCAAGCGGCTTCTGTTTTTTGTGGAGTACATGGTTCACTACACTGAAGCCTCTTTCAACAAGGTAGGAGGATGGAAATGCAATGAAGAGCAGTTTGACTCTTCTCCAAAGACCAGGAAACTTCATATGACAGCGTAGCCACATACCACAAAAGCTGGCATTTTTGAAAAGCATTTTTGCTTCATCATTCCGAATTTCCATCATTTCTCCTTGGAAGCTCTCTTTCTGTTCTTCCACCTTGAAATGGGTTAATTACTCAGTCTGGAATTCCCAGATTGTTTTGAAAATCCTCCTTCAGTGACTGCAGGTGTAACCAAAGATATGGGTTAATTACCCAGTCTGGAATTTCAAGATCATTCTGAAAATCCTTCAGTGACTGCAGATGTAAGTAATACTTTTGCAAGTTGCAAGTATGTGAAAGAGAGTGCCATTCTTTCCATGCGGGGATCTGAGAGAACATTATTTGCTTATAATGTATATTTCCAATTTTCCAATAAAAGTGGTCTTTGCACTTTTTGCTTGAATTAAATTGAAATTCTCACCCTGCAGTTTCATATCTAGAATGTTCATTTTGTCAGACAGATGGGCTTGGTATGCCACAACTCCACATGGAAGTTCAATCGTGTTTCCCAAGCCCCTGTTGACTTTGAGCAAAAATTCAACCAGTGTTCAAAGCATCAAAGAAATGTTTTAAGCAGCAGCCTTTTGACAGCCAATGTGCACTTCAGTGCGAAGAAGCAAGCGTTCAAACTCTTCATCATTATCTTGGCATTACTGGTGAAATATTCTGCTATTTAATGGATGAACTTTAATCTTGTTGATAGCAGTCATGGTTGAAAAACGTCGCCCAGAGAGGTTTTTGGCTGTGAGATGATGAATTATACAATGGACTGCAAACAAACTTGGAATTTCTTTTTTTCATAAATACCACTAAACCAACAATGGGACTTGTCATGATGCTCCATCTGTTGCACAAGAAATCATGTTCCTAATCAGAATACTTTTATCCTCAAAATACATTTTGAGCTCATGGTAGATTGATTCTCCGTTGAGATTTGTTTTTAACTTTTTACAAGTGAATCTCTTTACAAACTTTTCCATTTTTGATAAACTGTGCACATCCCATTAGCAATGTCTCATTGTCTCCACAGTTGACTCACCCAGTTGTATCCCAAATTCTGTTTTTTGTTGCTCTGTGCATAGCTCATACTCAATGTCTTCACTCACCTTGTCAACAGGACGAGCTACAGAGTAATTATTCAGAGCATTGATTTTAAAATACCGGTGTTCAGTTTGAGAACGGTGGTGTGCACTTCTGACACAGCAGGTTATTATTAATTTTTCACAAATTGTATGAGATTTTGCACACTGTGCTAATATTTTGGAAACGTTCTCAGAATCAATGAGATCACTATCAAGGTCTAAACGGAATAAACCCATACTCCAGTCAATTAACACACTTTCTGTAGTTTCTGTTTCTTAACAGGATTAGAATTCAAGGTCTACCGCCTTCAGATTAATAAAGACAGTGCCATACGTATTTATCCATCATTAACGGTGATAAATTAAAATTAAAAAATAACACATACTGGGAATGCCCGTCGGGTGGTGACGACCGCAGCAGGTTGACACGGATGGGATGATAGCAGCGGCAAGCAAAGGAACAGCGAGGACGAACACAGCAGCGAAAATTACATTGACAGGCATTCAGACTGGAATCTGAATGTTAGTCGGGATATAAATGGTGTTCGGCCAGCTGCCTTTATACTACTCCAGTTAGCGCGATTGACCAATCACGTAAGGTCTCATAATTAGGATGTCACTTACCGACCCCCCACCCCAATAATCCTGAACGCCCTCCCAACGATTTCTGTTTCTCCCTAACGCCCCTTTAGGACATGCAACCCCTCTTTGGGACAAACCCTAAATCAGCAGCTCGCGATGTGATGGATAGTGCTGTAGAAACCTCTGACCAAAGGTCAAGCCCGTGCCAACTTTGCAGTCTTTTTATGTCCCTAAAGTGAACAGAAAATAATTAAAACTATCTTTCAAACGCTCTCAAAGAATGAAAAGAAATTGCGTTGATTTTAAATAATTAAGACATTAAATCCAGATGAAATATTAAGAAGCAGCTTACGTTATTATTTCCATGGCCCCTTGTATCATTTCGTGATTAAATCGCCTGGAGGTGAAGCGAAACACGCCGCAAACTCTTCGCGAAGTCCGGCGTGCATGTCCCAGACTGCGGCGGCACGTTTGTAGTGTGGACTCAGAAAAACCTGTGGTTGCGTTCAGTGCTGCCACCTGGCGCCAGTTAACAGACAGCCGTCACTCATCTCAGAGTGAGGGAACTCTGACTCCAACCTGCTGTCCATTCCCCCGTGTCATATTCGTTTTCTTGTCCTTCAGAGCCACAAGCAACTAAACAAATTTTAAAAAAAGTTCTAACAGTAGGAAAACAAACGCTTGGTTGTCTGTATGTCAGAAAGAAATAATGACTCAGATAATTTTCAGAACTTGGCAATAACATCAACAGTCTGGGATTTCCACTGCATTGGCAGTGGACTAGTATCAGTAGCCAAGGTACCTCATGCATTAATTAATCGCTGATAGAACAGTTAAATTGATTTAGGCACTGGAGAGAACAGCATAATTTATGCATAAATTATATTAGTATATTATATAATAAACACACATATTATGAATGTAAATATGTTATAAGTACAGATGATAGATTGCAGGACCTATTTCTGTGTTGTATCTCTCTATTCCAGTGTGACTCATATTGGGCATTAGAATTAAATTAACACACATATAAATGTAAATGCAAGTCATTATAACAATAAATAAAATTATAAATTATATAATTCTATTCCAATACTGCTGATTAATCCTATCAACTTGAAGCCTGACTTTCACACTTCCCTTGATTCAACAATGGTATTCTTCCCTCTGCGTCAGCAAATTCTATCTTCAAGAACAGTCCCTGAAGCTTGAGCACAAATTTCAGGCAGAAATTTCATTGCTATCACCTTCTAGGTACATCATTAAGATTTATTCCTTTTTGATGGATGTATGTGGAAGATCCTACACATAATTTCCATTGGAAAAAAAGAAGCAAATCTACCGTATCCTATCTTATCTTCATCCAACATTTCTAAAACAGAGTATATAGCCATTTGTAAGATCCTGTTGTGTGCAAATTGCTGCATGATTCCTATATTTCAAAACTAACAACACTTCAATGATAATCCATTTTCTGAAAGTTAAGTTTAGATCTTCTGAAAGGTGACGTATGAACTTTTTTTGTACAAGTTTCTTGGGATGCCTCTTCCAAAATCACAATAGAAGTCAATCAAGTTTATTATCATAAATTTAGAATCATAAATAAGCAAAGCTATTTTAGCTAAAAGATTAATTGTCTTGTAACCACTCTGGAAAGGTCAACTGATTTCCACAATATTCTTATGGATCCAAAGTTAAGATGAATTGGTTGATGTTAAGCCATGCCAAAATGCTATAATTTGATAAAGAATTTTAATCTATGCCTATTTAACATGTATCAACAATTGTGAAATTTTGTACATGCTTGCATCATAAATAATAAAGCATATAAAACTTTGGTTAGGCCACATTTGGATATGTTCTTGTCAGTATCATACAGGAAGGATGAGGGAGCTTTGGAGGGTTTGCAGAAGAGGTTCTGTAATGTTATTATTCAATAATATTAGCTGCTGTATAAGGAGAACTTGGACAATCTTGGGGATGTTTTCTCTGGAGTATCAGAGGCGAAGGGAGTCCCGATAAAATTATGAGAGGCATAGATGGGTTAGATGGTCAGAATCTTTTCCTAGGGTAGAAGTGGCATGTATTAAAGGGCATAGATTAAAGTGAAGTGGGGGTGGGGGTGGAAGGACTTGCCAAACTCTGTTACTAGCTCTGCTGGTGGACCTTGATCGTGATGGCATTCACCAGAAGATGGGGAGGACATGAAGATTACTGTATTTTCAAAGATTCCTGCTTCCAGAAGCAAACTTCTGTAAATGCCATTATGTAAGGTGAATTTCCAAATGCATTTCTGCAACAATTATAAGTGTTGATTTTATTTTATTTTAGGTCAGCTGCCTCAATAGTTCCAGCTGTTTGTTAACTCTATATTGAGTATGGCTGAGAACATCTATCACTTTTAAAGGTCTTTTTTTCATGATACTTCCCTAAAATGTTGCTATTTTAAGAGGGAGAAAAAACAATTGCAGTCGAAGTTAGAGACAGCATCGGATACACATCAACTCTGGCAGGGTTTGCAGGCTGTTACTTCCTACAAGGCAAAACCTACCTTCATAAATAGTTATGACACTTCACAGCCAGATGAGTTCAAGGTCTTTGTTGCATGGTTAGAAAGGAAGAATAAAACCATACCTGTGTGCATCTCTGCAGCATGAGGCGACTCAGAGAGCTGTTTCAGAGAGAACTATCTTTCAAGAGGATGAACCCTCACAAGGTGACAGGCCCTGATGTTGTATCTGGGGACTAAAAACCTGTGCCATCTGACTGGCAGGAGTGTTCAGTCTCTTACTGCTGCAGTTGGGGGCTCCCACCTGCTTCAAAAGGGCATCAATCATACCAGTACCCAAGAAGAGAAGGGTTCAAACCACGAAGTTCCAAGTAAATTTATTGTCAAAGTACATCTATGTCACCATATGCAGCCCTGAGATTCACAACTGCCTCACCAACTCTCGTCCAGTTGCACTCAAATCCACTGCGATGAAAAGCTTTGAGAGGTTGGTCATGGCCAGAGCAAGGACCTGGACTCACCGCATTTTACCTACCAACACAATGGGTCGACAGCAGACGTAATCTCAGTGGCTCTCCACTCGCCCTTGGACCACCTAGGTGGCAGCAATACCTACATCAGGCTGTTTATTGAATATAGCTCAGTATCTAACAACATCATACCCTCAGTACTAAACAACAAGCTCCAAAACCTGGGTTTCTGTACCTCTCTCTGCAACAGGATCCTTGACTTCCTCATCAGGAAACCACAGTCTGTAGATCAGAAATAACATCTCTTCTCACTGACAATTAACACTGTTCTATTCTCTCTATGCCTATGACTGTGTGGCCAGGTACAGCTCATCCATAAATTTGACAATAACAAAACGGTCTTAAATGGTGATGAGACGATGTACAGGAGTGAGGTGGATTGGGGTCGCAGCAATAATCTTGCACTTAATGTCAGTAAGACCAAGGAACTGATTGTGGACTTCAGGAAGGGGGATTCGAGGGAACATACACCAGTCCTTATCAGAGGATCCGCTTTGGAAATGGTGAATGGTTTCAAGTTCCTGGGTGTCAACATCTCAAAGGATCTAACCAGTGCTCAATATACTGATACAATTGCAGAGGCTGCAGTTAAAGCAATGATAGTCTGGGGTAATTGTTGTCAAGTGAGACATTTGAAGTGGGACTACTGGAGCATCACAGGCTGCACTGTTTGTGGCAGAGTGTACTCAAGCCAGACGAGTGAGGCCCCTGTAGTGAGACTTCACCAGAAAGGTCTTCGTAGAAGATAGCACCCCATTACACAATAGGGAGTGCCAGAGACAGACAAGACAACAAAAGGATGTGAAGCTTACCCAACAACAATAATTGAATAAGGGACTATGCTGCCTCTGGAACGCAAATTTCCTCCAGTGTACAGTAGTCAAGGTACAGCAACTTAGTCGCCAACATAGAAAAGCTGCAGCATTTTAAAAAAGAAGAGGTTGTCATGGTCCACGTTGGAGTTCACACAAGATGTTGCCAGATGGGTTGGAGTCTGGATGAGGAGTTGTCATTGTCCGGGTTGGAGTCTGGACGAGGAGTTGTCATTGTCCGGGTTGGAGTATGGACGAGGAGTTGTCATTGTCCAGGTTGGAGTCTGGACTAAGAGTTGTCATTGTCCGGGTTGGAGTCTGGACGAGGTGATGTCATTGTCCGGGTTGGAGTCTGGACGAGGTGTTGTCATTGTCCAGGTTGGACTCTGGACGACGAATTGTCCTTATCCGGGTTGGAGTCTGGACGAGGTGTTGTCATTGTCCGGGTTGGACTCTGGACGAGGTGTTGTCATTGTCCGGGTTGGAGTCTGGACGAGATGTTGTCATTGTCCGGGTTGGAGTCTGGACGAGAAGTTGTCATTGTCCGGGTTGGAGTCTGGACGAGGAGTTGTCTGTCCGGGTTGGAGTCTGCACGAAGAGATGTCATTGTCCGGGTTCAAGTCTGGACGAAGAGCTGTCATTGTCCGGGTTGGAGTCTGGACGAGGTGTTGTCATTGTCCGGGTTGGAGTCTGGACGAGGCGTTGCCATTGTCCAGGCTGGAGTCTGAACGAGGTGTTGTCATTATCCGGGTCGGAGTCTGGACGAGGTGTTGTCATTGTCCAGGTTGCAGTCTGGACGAGGTGTTGCCATTGTCCGGGTTGGAGTCTGGACGAGGTGTTATCATTGTCCGGGTTGGAGTCTGGACGAGGAGTTGTCATTGTCCGAGTTGGAGTCTGGACGAGGAGATGTCATTGTCCGGGTTGGAGTCTGGACGAGGTGTTGTCATTGTCCGGGTTGGAGTCTGGACGAAGAGTTGTCTGTCCGGGTTGGAGTCTGGACGAGGTGTTGTCATTGTCCGGGTTGGATGCTGGACGGGGTGTTGCCATTGTCCGGGTTGGAGTCTGGACGAAGAGTTGTCTGTCCGGGTTGGAGTCTGGACGAGGTGTTGTCATTGTCCGGGTTGGAGTCTGCACGAAGAGTTGTCATTGTCCGGTTTGCAGTCTGGACGAGCTGTTGTCATTGTCCGGTTTGGAGTCAGGACGAGGTTTTGTCATTGTCCGGGTTAGAGTCTGGACGAAGAGTTGTCATTGTCCGGGTAGGAGTCTCGAAGAGGTGTTGTCATTGTCTGGATTGGAGTCTGGACGAAGAGTTGTCATTCTCCGGGTTGGAGTCTGGTCAAAGAGTTCTCATTGTCCGGGTTGGAGTCTGTACGAACAGTTGTCATTGTCCGGGTTAGAGTCTGGACGAAGAGTTGTCATTATCCGGGTTGGAGTCTGGACGAGGTGTTGTCATTCTCCGGGTTGGAGTCTGGACGAGGTGTTGTCATTGTCCGGGTTGGAGTCTGGACGAGGAGTTGTCATTGTCCAGGCTGGAGTCTGAACGAGGTGTTGTCATTATCCGGGTCGGAGTCTGGACGAGGTGTTGTCATTGTCCAGGTTGCAGTCTGGACGAGGTGTTGCCATTGTCCGGGTTGGAGTCTGGACGAGGTGTTATCATTGTCCGGGTTGGAGTCTGGACGAGGAGTTGTCATTGTCCGAGTTGGAGTCTGGACGATGAGATGTCATTGTCCGGGTTGGAGTCTGGACGAGGTGTTGTCATTGACCGGGTTAGAGTCTGGACGAAGAGTTGTCTGTCCGGGTTGGAGTCTGGACGAGGTGTTGTCATTGTCCGGGTTGGATGCTGGACGGGGTGTTGCCATTGTCCGGGTTGGAGTCTGGACGAAGAGTTGTCATTGTCCGGGTTGGAGTCTGGACGAGGAGATGTCATTGTCCGGGTTGGAGTCTGGACGAGGTGTTGTCATTCTCCGTGCTGGATTGTGGACGAGGAGTTGTCATTGTCCGGGTTGGAGTCTGGACGAGGAGTTGCCATTGTCCGGGTTGGAGTCTGGACGAAGAGTTGTCATTATCCGGGTTGGAGTCTGTACGAGGTGTTGTCATTGTCCGGGTTGGTGTCTGGACGAGTTGTTGTCATTGTCCGGGTTGGAGTATGGACAAGGTGTTGTCATTGTCCAGGTTGGAGTCTGGACGAAGAGTTGTCATTGTCCGGGTTGCTGTCTGGACGAGTGTTGTCATTGTCCGGTTTGGATTCTCGACGAGGTGTTGTCATTTTCGGGTTGGAGTCTGGATGAAGAGTTGTCATTGTCTGGGTTGCAGTCTCGACGAGGTGTTGTCATTGTCCAGGTTGGATTCTGGACGAGGTGTTGCCATTGTCTGGGTTGGAGTCTGGACGAGGAGCTGTCATTGTCCGGGTTGGAGTCTGGACGAGGTGTTGTCATTGTCCAGGTTGGAGTCTGGACGAGGTGTTGCCATTGTCCGGGTTGGAGTCTGGACGAAGAGTTGTCATTGTCCGGGTTGGAGTCTGGACGAGGAGTTGTCATTGTCCGGTTTGCTGTCTGGACGAGTGTTGTCATTGACTGGGTTGGAGTCTGGACGAAGAGCTGTCATTGTCCGGGTTGAAGTCTGGACGAGGAGTTGTCATTGTCCGGGTTGGAGTCTCGACGAGGTGTTGTCTTTTTCAGGTTGGAGTCTGGACGAAGAGTTGTCATTGTCTGGGTTGCAGTCTCGACGAGGTGTTGTCATTGTTCGGGTTGCTGTCTGGACGAGGTGTTGTCATTGTCCGGGTTGGAGTCTGGACGAGGTGTTGTCAATGTCCGGGTTGGGGTCTGGACGAGGTGTTGCCATTCTCCGGGTTGGAGTCTGGACGAGGTGTTGTCATTGTCCGGGTTGGAGTCTGGACGGGAAGTTGTCATTAACCGGGTTGGAGTCTGGACGAGGAGTTGTCTGTCCGGGTTGGAGTCTGCACGAAGAGTTGTCATTGTCCGGGTTGGAGTCTGGACGAAGAGTTGTCTGTCTGGGTTGGAGTCTGGACGAGGTGTTGTCATTGTCCGGGTTGGAGTCTGCACGAAGAGTTGTCATTGTCCGGGTTGCAGTCTGGACGAGCTGTTGTCATTGTCCGGTTTGGAGTCAGGACGAGGTTTTCTCATTGTCCGGGTTGGAGTCTGCACGAAGAGTTGTCATTGTCCGGGTTGCAGTCTGGACGAGCTGTTGTCATTGTCCGGTTTGGAGTCAGGACGAGGTTTTGTCATTGTCCGGGTTAGAGTCTGGACGAAGAGTTGTCATTGTCCGGGTAGGAGTCTCGAAGAGGTGTTGTCATTGTCTGGATTGGAGTCTGGACGAAGAGTTGTCATTCTCCGGGTTGGAGTCTGGTCAAAGAGTTCTCATTGTCCGGGTTGGAGTCTGGAGGAGGTGTTGTCATTGTCCAGGTTGGATTCTGGACGAGGTGTTGCCATTCTCCAGGTTGGAGTCTGCACGAGGTGTTGCCATTATCCGGGTTGGAGTCTGGACAAGGTGTTGTCATTGTCCAGGTTGGAGTCTGGACGAGGTGTTGTCATTGTCCGGGTTCGAGTCTGGACGAAGAGTTGTCATTGTCCGGGTTGGAGTCTGGACGAGGAGTTGTCATTGTCCGGGTTTGAGTTTGGACGAAGAGTTGTCATTGTCCGGGTTGGAGTCTGGACGAGGAGTTGTCATTCTCCGGGTTGGAGTCTGCACGAGGTGTTGCCATTATCCGGGTTGGAGTCTGGACAAGGTGTTGTCATTGTCCAGGTTGGATTCTGGACGAGGTGTTGCCATTCTCTGGGTTGGAGTCTGGACGAAGAGTTGTCATTGTCCGGGTTGGAGTCTGGACGAGGAGTTGTCATTGTCCGGGTTGGAGTCTGGACGACGAGATGTCATTGTCCGGGTTGGAGTCTGGACGAGGAGTTGTCATTCTCCGGGTTGGAGTCTGCACAAGGTGTTGCCATTATCCGGGTTGGAGTCTGGACAAGGTGTTGTCATTGTCCAGGTTGGAGTCTGGACAAGGTGTTGTCATTATCCGGGTTGGAGTCTGGATGAGGTGTTGCCATTGTCCGGGTTGGAGTCTGGACGAGGCGTTTTCATCGTCCGGGTTGGAGTCTGGACGAGGAGTTGTCATTGTCCAGGTTGGAGTCTGGACGAGGAGTTGTCATTGTCCGGGTTGGAGACTCGACGAGGTGTTGTCATTTTCGGGTTGGAGTCTGGACGAGGTGTTGTCATTGTCCGGGTTGGAGTCTGGACGAATGTTGTCATTGTCCGGGTGGGAGTCTGGACGAAGAGTTGTCATTGTCCGGGTTGGAGTCTGGACGAGAAGTTGTCATTGTCCGGGTTGGAGTCTGGACGAAGAGTTGTCATTGTCCGGGTTGGAGTCTGGACGACGAGATGTCATTGTCCGGGTTGGAGTTTGGACGAGGAGTTGTCATTCTCCGGGTTGGAGTCTGCACGAGGTGTTGCCATTATCTGGGTTGGAGTCTGGACAAGGTGTTGTCATTGTCCAGGTTGGAGTCTGGACGAGGTGTTGTCATTATCCGGGTTGGAGTCTGGACGAGGTGTTGCCTTTGTCCGGGTTGGAGTCTGGACGAGGAGTTGTCATCGTCCGGGTTGGAGTCTGGACGAGGAGTTGTCATTGTCTGGGTTGGAGTCTGGACGAATGTTGTCATTGTCCGGGTGGGAGTCTGGACGAGGTGTTGTCAATGTCCGGGTTGGAGTCTGGACGAGGTGTTGTCAATGTCCGGGTTGGAGTCTGGACGAGGTGTTGCCATTGTCTGGGTTGGAGTCTGGACGAATGTTGTCATTGTCCGGGTGGGAGTCTGGACGAAGAGTTGTCATTGTCCGGGTTGGAGTCTGGACGAGGAGTTGTCATTGTCCGGGTTGGAGTCTGGACGAAGAGTTGTCATTGTCCGGGCTGGAGTCTGGACGAGGTGTTGTCATTATCCGGGTTGGAGTCTGGACGAGGTATTGTCACTGTCCAGGTTGGAGTCTGGACGAGGTGTTGCCATTTTCCGGGTTGGAGTCTGGACGAGGTGTTATCAGTGTCCGGGTTGGAGTCTGGACGAGGTGTTGCCATTGTCCGGGTTGGAGTCTGGACGAAGAGTTGTCATTGTCCGGGTTGGAGTCTGGACGAGGGGTTGTCATTGTCCAGGTTGAATTCTGGACGAGGTGTTGCCATTGTCCGGGTTGGAGTCTGGACGAGGAGCTGTCATTGTCCGGGTTGGAGTCTGGACGAGGTGTTGTCATTGTCCAGGTTGGAGTCTGGACGAGGTGTTGCCATTGTCCGGGTTGGAGTCTGGACGAAGAGTTGTCATTGTCCGGGTTGGAGTCTGGACGAGGAGTTGTCATTGTCCGGGTTGCTGTCTGGACGAGTGTTGTCATTGACTGGGTTGGAGTCTGGACGAAGAGCTGTCATTGTCCGGGTTGAAGTCTGGACGAGGAGTTGTCACTGTCCGGGTTGGAGTCTCGACGAGGTGTTGTCTTTTTCAGGTTGGAGTCTGGACGAAGAGTTGTCATTGTCTGGGTTGCAGTCTCGACGAGGTGTTGTCATTGTTCGGGTAGCTGTCTGGACGAGGTGTTGTCATTGTCCGGGTTGGAGTCTGGACGAGGTGTTGTCATTGTCCGTGTTGGAGTCTGCACGAAGAGTTGTCATTGTCCGGGTTGCAGTCTGGACGAGCTGTTGTCATTGTCCGGTTTGGAGTCAGGACGAGGTTTTGTCATTGTCCGGGTTGGAGGCTGCACGAAGAGTTGTCATTGTCCGGGTTGCAGTCTGGACGAGCTGTTGTCATTGTCCGGTTTGGAGTCAGGACGAGGTTTTGTCATTGTCCGGGTTAGAGTCTGGACGAAGAGTTGTCATTGTCCGGGTAGGAGTCTCGAAGAGGTGTTGTCATTGTCTGGATTGGAGTCTGGACGAAGAGTTGTCATTCTCCGGGTTGGAGTCTGGTCAAAGAGTTCTCATTGTCCGGGTTGGAGTCTGGACGAGGTGTTGTCATTGTCCAGGTTGGATTCTGGACGAGGTGTTGCCATTCTCCAGGTTGGAGTCTGCACGAGGTGTTGCCATTATCCGGGTTGGAGTCTGGACAAGGTGTTGTCATTGTCCAGGTTGGAGTCTGGACGAGGTGTTGTCATTGTCCGGGTTCGAGTCTGGACGAAGAGTTGTCATTGTCCGGGTTGGAGTCTGGACGAGGAGTTGTCATTGTCCGGGTTTGAGTTTGGACGAAGAGTTGTCATTGTCCGGGTTGGAGTCTGGACGACGAGATGTCATTGTCCGGGTTGGAGTCTGGACGAGGAGTTGTCATTCTCCGGGTTGGAGTCTGCACGAGGTGTTGCCATTATCCGGGTTGGAGTCTGGACAAGGTGTTGTCATTGTCCAGGTTGGATTCTGGACGAGGTGTTGCCATTCTCTGGGTTGGAGTCTGGACGAAGAGTTGTCATTGTCCGGGTTGGAGTCTGGACGAGGAGTTGTCATTGTCCGGGTTTGAGTTTGGACGAAGAGTTGTCATTGTCCGGGTTGGAGTCTGGACGACGAGATGTCATTGTCCGGGTTGGAGTCTGGACGAGGAGTTGTCATTCTCCGGGTTGGAGTCTGCACAAGGTGTTGCCATTATCCGGGTTGGAGTCTGGAAAAGGTGTTGTCATTGTCCAGGTTGGAGTCTGGACGAGGTGTTGTCATTATCCGGGTTGGAGTCTGGACGAGGTGTTGCCATTGTCCGGGTTGGAGTCTGGACGAGGCGTTTTCATCGTCCGGATTGGAGTCTGGACGAGGAGTTGTCATTGTCCAGGTTGGAGTCTGGACGAGGAGTTGTCATTGTCCGGGTTGGAGTCTCGACGAGGTGTTGTCATTTTCGGGTTGGAGTCTGGACGAGGTGTTGTCATTGTCCGGGTTGGAGTCTGGACGAATGTTGTCATTGTCCGGGTGGGAGTCTGGACGAAGAGTTGTCATTGTCCGGGTTGGAGTCTGGACGAGAAGTTGTCATTGTCCGGGTTGGAGTCTGGACGAAGAGTTGTCATTGTCCGGGTTGGAGTCTGGACGACGAGATGTCATTGTCCGGGTTGGAGTCGTGACGAGGAGTTGTCATTCTCCGGGTTGGAGTCTGCACGAGGTGTTGCCATTATCTGGGTTGGAGTCTGGACAAGGTGTTGTCATTGTCCAGGTTGGAGTCTGGACGAGGTGTTGTCATTATCCGGGTTGGAGTCTGGACGAGGTGTTGCCATTGTCCGGGTTGGAGTCTGGACGAGGAGTTGTCATCGTCCGGGTTGGAGTCTGGACGAGGAGTTGTCATTGTCCGGGTTGGTGTCTGGACGAAGAGTTGTCATTGTCCAGGTTGGAGTCTGGACGAGGAGTTGTCATTGTCCGGGTTGGAGTCTCGACGAGGTGTTGTCATTTTCGGGTTGGAGTCTGGACGAGGTGTTGTCATTGTCTGGGTTGGAGTCTGGACGAATGTTGTCATTGTCCGGGTGGGAGTCTGGACGAAGAGTTGTCATTGTCCGGGTTGGAGTCTGGACGAGGAGTTGTCATTGTCCGGGTTGGAGTCTGGACGAAGAGTTGTCATTGTCCGGGCTGGAGTCTGGACGAGGTGTTGTCATTATCCGGGTTGGAGTCTGGACGAGGTATTGTCACTGTCCAGGTTGGAGTCTGGACGAGGTGTTGCCATTTTCCGGGTTGGAGTCTGGACGAGGTGTTGTCATTGTCCGGGTTGGAGTCTGGACGGGAAGTTCTCATTGTCCGGGTTGGAGTCTGGACGAGGAGTTGTCTGTCCGGGTTGGAGTCTGCACGAAGAGTTGTCATTGTCCGGGTTGGAGTCTGGACGAAGAGTTGTCTGTCCGGGTTGGAGTCTGGACGAGGTGTTGTCATTGTCCGGGTTGGAGTCTGCACGAAGAGTTGTCATTGTCCGGGTTGCAGTCTGGACGAGCTGTTGTCATTGTCCGGTTTGGAGTCAGGACGAGGTTTTCTCATTGTCCGGGTTGGAGTCTGCACGAAGAGTTGTCATTGTCCGGGTTGCAGTCTGGACGAGCTGTTGTCATTGTCCGGTTTGGAGTCAGGACGAGGTTTTGTCATTGTCCGGGTTAGAGTCTGGACGAAGAGTTGTCATTGTCCGGGTAGGAGTCTCGAAGAGGTGTTGTCATTGTCTGGATTGGAGTCTGGACGAAGAGTTCTCATTGTCCGGGTTGGAGTCTGGAGGAGGTGTTGTCATTGTCCAGGTTGGATTCTGGACGAGGTGTTGCCATTCTCCAGGTTGGAGTCTGCACGAGGTGTTGCCATTATCCGGGTTGGAGTCTGGACAAGGTGTTGTCATTGTCCAGGTTGGATTCTGGACGAGGTGTTGCTATTCTCTGGGTTGGAGTCTGGACGAAGAGTTGTCATTGTCCGGGTTGGAGTCTGGACGAGGAGATGTCATTGTCCGGGTTTGAGTTTGGACGAAGAGTTGTCATTGTCCGGGTTGGAGTCTGGACGACGAGATGTCATTGTCCGGGTTGGAGTCTGGACGAGGAGTTGTCATTCTCCGGGTTGGAGTCTGCACAAGGTGTTGCCATTATCCGGGTTGGAGTCTGGACAAGGTGTTGTCATTGTCCAGGTTGGAGTCTGGACGAGGTGTTGTCATTATCCGGGTTGGAGTCTGGACGAAGAGTTGTCATTGTCCGGGTTGGAGTCTGGACGAGGCGTTTTCATCGTCCGGGTTGGAGTCTGGACGAGGAGTTGTCATTGTCCAGGTTGGAGTCTGGACGAGGAGTTGTCATTGTCCGGGTTGGAGACTCGACGAGGTGTTGTCATTTTCGGGTTGGAGTCTGGACGAGGTGTTGTCATTGTCCGGGTTGGAGTCTGGACGAATGTTGTCATTGTCCGGGTGGGAGTCTGGACGAAGAGTTGTCATTGTCCGGGTTGGAGTCTGGACGAGAAGTTGTCATTGTCCGGGTTGGAGTCTGGACGAAGAGTTGTCGTTGTCCGGGTTGGAGTCTGGACGACGAGATGTCATTGTCCGGGTTGGAGTCTGGACGAGGAGTTGTCATTCTCCGGGTTGGAGTCTGCACGAGGTGTTGCCATTATCTGGGTTGGAGTCTGGACAAGGTGTTGTCATTGTCCAGGTTGGAGTCTGGACGAGGTGTTGTCATTATCCGGGTTGGAGTCTGGACGAGGTGTTGCCTTTGTCCGGGTTGGAGTCTGGACGAGGAGTTGTCATCGTCCGGGTTGGAGTCTGGACGAGGAGTTGTCATTGTCTGGGTTGGAGTCTGGACGAATGTTGTCATTGTCCGGGTGGGAGTCTGGACGAGGTGTTGTCAATGTCCGGGTTGGAGTCTGGACGAGGTGTTGTCAATGTCCGGGTTGGAGTCTGGACGAGGTGTTGCCATTGTCTGGGTTGGAGTCTGGACGAATGTTGTCATTGTCCGGGTGGGAGTCTGGACGAAGAGTTGTCATTGTCCGGGTTGGAGTCTGGACGAGGAGTTGTCATTGTCCGGGTTGGAGTCTGGACGAAGAGTTGTCATTGTCCGGGCTGGAGTCTGGACGAGGTGTTGTCATTATCCGGGTTGGAGTCTGGACGAGGTATTGTCACTGTCCAGGTTGGAGTCTGGACGAGGTGTTGCCATTTTCCGGGTTGGAGTCTGGACGAGGTGTTATCAGTGTCCGGGTTGGAGTCTGGACGAGGTGTTGCCATTGTCCGGGTTGGAGTCTGGACGAAGAGTTGTCATTGTCCGGGTTGGAGTCTGGACGAGGGGTTGTCATTGTCCAGGTTGGATTCTGGACGAGGTGTTGCCATTGTCCGGGTTGGAGTCTGGACGAGGAGCTGTCATTGTCCGGGTTGGAGTCTGGACGAGGTGTTGTCATTGTCCAGGTTGGAGTCTGGACGAGGTGTTGCCATTGTCCGGGTTGGAGTCTGGACGAAGAGTTGTCATTGTCCGGGTTGGAGTCTGGACGAGGAGTTGTCATTGTCCGGGTTGCTGTCTGGACGAGTGTTGTCATTGACTGGGTTGGAGTCTGGACGAAGAGCTGTCATTGTCCGGGTTGAAGTCTGGACGAGGAGTTGTCACTGTCCGGGTTGGAGTCTCGACGAGGTGTTGTCTTTTTCAGGTTGGAGTCTGGACGAAGAGTTGTCATTGTCTGGGTTGCAGTCTCGACGAGGTGTTGTCATTGTTCGGGTAGCTGTCTGGACGAGGTGTTGTCATTGTCCGGGTTGGAGTCTGGACGAGGTGTTGTCATTGTCCGGGTTGGAGTCTGCACGAAGAGTTGTCATTGTCCGGGTTGCAGTCTGGACGAGCTGTTGTCATTGTCCGGTTTGGAGTCAGGACGAGGTTTTGTCATTGTCCGGGTTGGAGGCTGCACGAAGAGTTGTCATTGTCCGGGTTGCAGTCTGGACGAGCTGTTGTCATTGTCCGGTTTGGAGTCAGGACGAGGTTTTGTCATTGTCCGGGTTAGAGTCTGGACGAAGAGTTGTCATTGTCCGGGTAGGAGTCTCGAAGAGGTGTTGTCATTGTCTGGATTGGAGTCTGGACGAAGAGTTGTCATTCTCCGGGTTGGAGTCTGGTCAAAGAGTTCTCATTGTCCGGGTTGGAGTCTGGACGAGGTGTTGTCATTGTCCAGGTTGGATTCTGGACGAGGTGTTGCCATTCTCCAGGTTGGAGTCTGCACGAGGTGTTGCCATTATCCGGGTTGGAGTCTGGACAAGGTTTTGTCATTGTCCAGGTTGGAGTCTGGACGAGGTGTTGTCATTGTCCGGGTTCGAGTCTGGACGAAGAGTTGTCATTGTCCGGGTTGGAGTCTGGACGAGGAGTTGTCATTGTCCGGGTTTGAGTTTGGACGAAGAGTTGTCATTGTCCGGGTTGGAGTCTGGACGACGAGATGTCATTGTCCAGGTTGGAGTCTGGACGAGGAGTTGTCATTCTCCGGGTTGGAGTCTGCACGAGGTGTTGCCATTATCCAGGTTGGAGTCTGGACAAGGTGTTGTCATTGTCCAGGTTGGATTCTGGACGAGGTGTTGCCATTCTCTGGGTTGGAGTCTGGACGAAGAGTTGTCATTGTCCGGGTTGGAGTCTGGACGAGGAGTTGTCATTGTCCGGGTTTGAGTTTGGACGAAGAGTTGTCATTGTCCGGGTTGGAGTCTGGACGACGAGATGTCATTGTCCGGGTTGGAGTCTGGACGAGGAGTTGTCATTCTCCGGGTTGGAGTCTGCACAAGGTGTTGCCATTATCCGGGTTGGAGTCTGGACAAGGTGTTGTCATTGTCCAGGTTGGAGTCTGGACGAGGTGTTGTCATTATCCGGGTTGGAGTCTGGACGAGGTGTTGCCATTGTCCGGGTTGGAGTCTGGACGAGGCGTTTTCATCGTCCGGGTTGGAGTCTGGACGAGGAGTTGTCATTGTCCAGGTTGGAGTCTGGACGAGGAGTTGTCATTGTCCGGGTTGGAGTCTCGACGAGGTGTTGTCATTTTCGGGTTGGAGTCTGGACGAGGTGTTGTCATTGTCCGGGTTGGAGTCTGGACGAATGTTGTCATTGTCCGGGTGGGAGTCTGGACGAAGAGTTGTCATTGTCCGGGTTGGAGTCTGGACGAGAAGTTGTCATTGTCCGGGTTGGAGTCTGGACGAAGAGTTGTCATTGTCCGGGTTGGAGTCTGGACGACGAGATGTCATTGTCCGGGTTGGAGTCTGGACGAGGAGTTGTCATTCTCCGGGTTGGAGTCTGCACGAGGTGTTGCCATTATCTGGGTTGGAGTCTGGACAAGGTGTTGTCATTGTCCAGGTTGGAGTCTGGACGAGGTGTTGTCATTATCCGGGTTGGAGTCTGGACGAGGTGTTGCCATTGTCCGGGTTGGAGTCTGGACGAGGAGTTGTCATCGTCCGGGTTGGAGTCTGGACGAAGAGTTGTCATTGTCCAGGTTGGAGTCTGGACGAGGAGTTGTCATTGTCCGGGTTGGAGTCTCGACGAGGTGTTGTCATTTTCGGGTTGGAGTCTGGACGAGGTGTTGTCATTGTCTGGGTTGGAGTCTGGACGAGGAGTTGTCATTGTCCGGGTTGGAGTCTGGACGAAGAGTTGTCATTGTCCGGGCTGGAGTCTGGACGAGGTGTTGTCATTATCCGGGTTGGAGTCTGGACGAAGAGTTGTCATTGTCCGGGCTGGAGTCTGGACGAGGTGTTGTCATTATCCGGGTTGGAGTCTGGACGAGGTATTGTCACTGTCCAGGTTGGAGTCTGGACGAGGTGTTGCCATTTTCCGGGTTGGAGTCTGGACGAGGTGTTATCAGTGTCCGGGTTGGAGTCTGGACGAGGTGTTGCCATTGTCCGGGTTGGAGTCTGGACGAAGAGTTGTCATTGTCCGGGTTGGAGTCTGGACGAGGGGTTGTCATTGTCCAGGTTGGATTCTGGACGAGGTGTTGCCATTGTCCGGGTTGGAGTCTGGACGAGGAGCTGTCATTGTCCGGGTTGGAGTCTGGACGAGGTGTTGTCATTGTCCAGGTTGGAGTCTGGACGAGGTGTTGCCATTGTCCGGGTTGGAGACTGGAAGAGGTGTTGTCATTGTCCGGATTGGAGTCTGGATGAAGAGTTGTCATTCTCCGGGTTGGAGTCTGGTCAAAGAGTTGTCATTGTCCGGGTTGGAGTCTGGACAAACAGTTGTCATTGTCCGGGTTGGAGTCTGGACGAAGAGTTGTCATTGTCCGGGTTGGAGTCTGGACGAAGAGTTGTCATTGTCCGGGTTGCTGTCTGGACGAGTGTTGTCATTGACTGGGTTGGAGTCTGGACGAAGAGTTGTCATTGTCCGGGTTGGAGTCTGGACGAGGAGTTGTCATTTTCCGGGTTGGAGTCTCGACGAGGTGTTGTCATTTTCGGGTTGGAGTCTGGACAAAGAGTTGTCATTGTCCGGGTTTAAGTCTGGATGAGGTGTTGTCAATGTCTGGGTTGGAGTCTGGACGAGGTGTTGTCATTGTCCGGGTTGGAGTCTGCACGAAGAGTTGTCATTGTCCGGGTTGCAGTCCGGACGAGGTGTTGCCATTGTCCGGTTTGGAGTCTGGACGAGGTTTTGTCATTGTCCGGGTTAGAGTCTGGACAAAGAGTTGTCATTGTCCGGGGTGGAGTCTGGATGAAGAGTTGTCATTGTCCGGGTTGGAGTCTGGACGAAGAGCTGTCATTGTCCGGGTTGGATTCTGGACGAGGTGTTGTTATTGTCCGGGTTGCAGTCTGGACGAGGAGTTGTCATTGTCCGGGTTGGAGTCTGGATGAGGAGTTGTCATTGTCCGGGCTGGAGTCTGAACGAGGTGTTGTAATTATCCAGGTTGGAGTCTGGACGAGGTGTTGTCATTGTCCAGGTTGGAGTCTGGACGAGGTGTTGCCATTGTCCGGGTTGGAGTCTGGACGAGGTGTTATCATTATCCGGGTTGGAGTCTGGACGAGGACTTTTCATTGTCCGAGTTGGAGTCTGGACGAGGAGATGTCATTGTCCGGGTTGGAGTCTGGACGAGGTGTTGTCATTGACCGGGTTAGAGTCTGGACGAAGAGTTGTCTGTCCGGGTTGGAGTCTGGACGAGGTGTTGTCATTGTCCGGGTTGGAGTCTGGACGAGGAGTTGTCATTGTCCGGGTTGTAGTCTGGACGAAGAGTTGTCATTGTCCGGGTTGGATTCTGGACGAGGTGTTGTCATTGTCCGGGTTGGAGTCTGGACGAGGAGTTGTCATTGTCCTGGGTGGAGTCTGGATCAAGAGTTGTCATTGTCCGGATCGGAGTCTGGACGAGGTGTTGCCATTCTCCGGATTGGAGTCTGGAAGAGGTGTTGCCATTGTCCGGGTTGGGGTCTGGACAAGGTGTTGTCATTGTCCGGGTTGGAGTCTGGACGAAGAGTTGTCATTGTCCGGGCTGGAGTCTGGACGAGGTGTTGTCATTATCCGGGTTGGAGTCTGGACGAGGTGTTGTCACTGTCCAGGTTGGAGTCTGGACGAGGTGTTGCCATTGTCCGGGTTGGAGTTTGGACGAAGAGTTGTCATTGTCCGGGTTGGAGTCTGGACGAGGTGTTGTCATTGTCCAGGTTGGATTCTGGACGAGGTGTTGCCATTGTCAGGGTTGGAGTCTGGACGAGGAGCTGTCATTGTCCGGGTTGGAGTCTGGACGAGGTGTTGGCATTGTCCAGGTTGGAGTCTGGACGAGGTGTTGCCATTGTCCGGGTTGGAGTCTGGACGAAGAGTTGTCATTGTCCGGGTTGGAGTCTGGACGAGGAGTTGTAATTGTTCAGGTTGCTGTCTGGACGAGTGTTGTCATTGACTGGGTTGGAGTCTGGACGAAGAGCTGTCATTGTCCGGGTTGAAGTCTGGATGAGGAGTTGTCATTGTCCGGGTTGGAGTCTCGACGAGGTGTTGTCTTTTTCAGGTTGGAGTCTGGACGAAGAGTTGTCATTGTCTGGGTTGCAGTCTCGACGAGGTGTTGTCATTCTTCGGGTTGCTGTCTGGACGAGGTGTTGTCATTGTCCGGGTTGGAGTCTGGACGAGGTGTTGTCAATGTCCGGGTTGGAGTCTGGACGAGGTGTTGCCATTCTCCGGGTTGGAGTCTGGACGAGGTGTTGTCATTGTCCGGGTTGGAGTCTGGACGAGAAGTTGTCATTGTCCGGGTTGGAGTCTGGACGAGGAGTTGTCTGTCCAGGTTGGACTCTGCACGAAGAGTTGTCATTGTCCGGGTTGGAGTCTGGACGAAGAGTTGTCTGTCCGGGTTGGAGTCTGGACGAGGTGTTGTCATTGTCCGGGTTAGAGTCTGCACGAAGAGTTGTCATTGTCCAGGTTAGAGTCTGGACGAAGAGTTGTCATTATCCGGGTTGGAGTCTGGACGAGGTGTTGTCATTCTCCGGGTTGGAGTCTGGACGAGGTGTTGACATTGACCGGGTTGGAGTCTGGACGAGGTTTTGTCATTGTGCGGGTTAGAGTCTGGACAAAGAGTTGTCATTGTCCGGGGTGGAGTCTGGATGAAGAGATGTCATTGTCCGGGTTGGAGTCTGGACGAAGAGCTGTCATTGTCCGGGTTGGATTCTGGACGAGGTGTTGTTATTGTCCGCGTTGGAGTCTGGACGAGGAGTTGTCATTCTCCGGGTTGGAGTCTGGATGAGGAGTTGTCATTGTCCGGGTTGGAGTCTCGACGAGGTGTTGTCTTTTTCAGGTTGGAGTCTGGACGAAGAGTTGTCATTGTCTGGGTTGCAGTCTCGACGAGGTGTTGTCATTCTTCGGGTTGCTGTCTGGACGAGGTGTTGTCATTGTCCGGGTTGGAGTCTGGACGAGGTGTTGTCAATGTCCGGGTTGGAGTCTGGACGAGGTGTTGCCATTCTCCGGGTTGGAGTCTGGACGAGGTGTTGTCATTGTCCGGGTTGGAGTCTGGACGAGAAGTTGTCATTGTCCGGGTTGGAGTCTGGACGAGGAGTTGTCTGTCCAGGTTGGACTCTGCACGAAGAGTTGTCATTGTCCGGGTTGGAGTCTGGACGAAGAGTTGTCTGTCCGGGTTGGAGTCTGGACGAGGTGTTGTCATTGTCCGGGTTAGAGTCTGCACGAAGAGTTGTCATTGTCCAGGTTAGAGTCTGGACGAAGAGTTGTCATTATCCGGGTTGGAGTCTGGACGAGGTGTTGTCATTCTCCGGGTTGGAGTCTGGACGAGGTGTTGACATTGACCGGGTTGGAGTCTGGACGAGGTGTTGTCATTGTCCGGGTTAGAGTCTGCACGAAGAGTTGTCATTGTCCAGGTTAGAGTCTGGACGAAGAGTTGTTATTATCCGGGTTGGAGTCTGGACGAGGTGTTGTCATTGTCCGGGTTGGAGTCTCGACGAGGTGTTGTCATTTTCGGGTTGGAGTCTGGACGAGGTGTTGTCATTGTCTGGGTTGGAGTCTGGACGAGGAGTTGTCATTGTCCGGGTTGGAGTCTGGACGAAGAGTTGTCATTGTCCGGGCTGGAGTCTGGACGAGGTGTTGTCATTATCCGGGTTGGAGTCTGGACGAAGAGTTGTCATTGTCCGGGCTGGAGTCTGGACGAGGTGTTGTCATTATCCGGGTTGGAGTCTGGACGAGGTATTGTCACTGTCCAGGTTGGAGTCTGGACGAGGTGTTGCCATTTTCCGGGTTGGAGTCTGGACGAGGTGTTATCAGTGTCCGGGTTGGAGTCTGGACGAGGTGTTGCCATTGTCCGGGTTGGAGTCTGGACGAAGAGTTGTCATTGTCCGGGTTGGAGTCTGGACGAGGGGTTGTCATTGTCCAGGTTGGATTCTGGACGAGGTGTTGCCATTGTCCGGGTTGGAGTCTGGACGAGGAGCTGTCATTGTCCGGGTTGGAGTCTGGACGAGGTGTTGTCATTGTCCAGGTTGGAGTCTGGACGAGGTGTTGCCATTGTCCGGGTTGGAGACTGGAAGAGGTGTTGTCATTGTCCGGATTGGAGTCTGGATGAAGAGTTGTCATTCTCCGGGTTGGAGTCTGGTCAAAGAGTTGTCATTGTCCGGGTTGGAGTCTGGACAAACAGTTGTCATTGTCCGGGTTGGAGTCTGGACGAAGAGTTGTCATTGTCCGGGTTGGAGTCTGGACGAAGAGTTGTCATTGTCCGGGTTGCTGTCTGGACGAGTGTTGTCATTGACTGGGTTGGAGTCTGGACGAAGAGTTGTCATTGTCCGGGTTGGAGTCTGGACGAGGAGTTGTCATTTTCCGGGTTGGAGTCTCGACGAGGTGTTGTCATTTTTGGGTTGGAGTCTGGACAAAGAGTTGTCATTGTCCGGGTTTAAGTCTGGATGAGGTGTTGTCAATGTCTGGGTTGGAGTCTGGACGAGGTGTTGTCATTGTCCGGGTTGGAGTCTGCACGAAGAGTTGTCATTGTCCGGGTTGCAGTCCGGACGAGGTGTTGCCATTGTCCGGTTTGGAGTCTGGACGAGGTTTTGTCATTGTCCGGGTTAGAGTCTGGACAAAGAGTTGTCATTGTCCGGGGTGGAGTCTGGATGAAGAGTTGTCATTGTCCGGGTTGGAGTCTGGACGAAGAGCTGTCATTGTCCGGGTTGGATTCTGGACGAGGTGTTGTTATTGTCCGGGTTGCAGTCTGGACGAGGAGTTGTCATTGTCCGGGTTGGAGTCTGGATGAGGAGTTGTCATTGTCCGGGCTGGAGTCTGAACGAGGTGTTGTAATTATCCAGGTTGGAGTCTGGACGAGGTGTTGTCATTGTCCAGGTTGGAGTCTGGACGAGGTGTTGCCATTGTCCGGGTTGGAGTCTGGACGAGGTGTTATCATTATCCGGGTTGGAGTCTGGACGAGGACTTTTCATTGTCCGAGTTGGAGTCTGGACGAGGAGATGTCATTGTCCGGGTTGGAGTCTGGACGAGGTGTTGTCATTGACCGGGTTAGAGTCTGGACGAAGAGTTGTCTGTCCGGGTTGGAGTCTGGACGAGGTGTTGTCATTGTCCGGGTTGGAGTCTGGACGAGGAGTTGTCATTGTCCGGGTTGTAGTCTGGACGAAGAGTTGTCATTGTCCGGGTTGGATTCTGGACGAGGTGTTGTCATTGTCCGGGTTGGAGTCTGGACGAGGAGTTGTCATTGTCCGGGGTGGAGTCTGGATCAAGAGTTGTCATTGTCCGGATCGGAGTCTGGACGAGGTGTTGCCATTCTCCGGATTGGAGTCTGGAAGAGGTGTTGCCATTGTCCGGGTTGGGGTCTGGACAAGGTGTTGTCATTGTCCGGGTTGGAGTCTGGACGAAGAGTTGTCATTGTCCGGGCTGGAGTCTGGACGAGGTGTTGTCATTATCCGGGTTGGAGTCTGGACGAGGTGTTGTCACTGTCCAGGTTGGAGTCTGGACGAGGTGTTGCCATTGTCCGGGTTGGAGTTTGGACGAAGAGTTGTCATTGTCCGGGTTGGAGTCTGGACGAGGTGTTGTCATTGTCCAGGTTGGATTCTGGACGAGGTGTTGCCATTGTCAGGGTTGGAGTCTGGACGAGGAGCTGTCATTGTCCGGGTTGGAGTCTGGACGAGGTGTTGGCATTGTCCAGGTTGGAGTCTGGACGAGGTGTTGCCATTGTCCGGGTTGGAGTCTGGACGAAGAGTTGTCATTGTCCGGGTTGGAGTCTGGACGAGGAGTTGTAATTGTTCAGGTTGCTGTCTGGACGAGTGTTGTCATTGACTGGGTTGGAGTCTGGACGAAGAGCTGTCATTGTCCGGGTTGAAGTCTGGATGAGGAGTTGTCATTGTCCGGGTTGGAGTCTCGACGAGGTGTTGTCTTTTTCAGGTTGGAGTCTGGACGAAGAGTTGTCATTGTCTGGGTTGCAGTCTCGACGAGGTGTTGTCATTCTTCGGGTTGCTGTCTGGACGAGGTGTTGTCATTGTCCGGGTTGGAGTCTGGACGAGGTGTTGTCAATGTCCGGGTTGGAGTCTGGACGAGGTGTTGCCATTCTCCGGGTTGGAGTCTGGACGAGGTGTTGTCATTGTCCGGGTTGGAGTCTGGACGAGAAGTTGTCATTGTCCGGGTTGGAGTCTGGACGAGGAGTTGTCTGTCCAGGTTGGACTCTGCACGAAGAGTTGTCATTGTCCGGGTTGGAGTCTGGACGAAGAGTTGTCTGTCCGGGTTGGAGTCTGGACGAGGTGTTGTCATTGTCCGGGTTAGAGTCTGCACGAAGAGTTGTCATTGTCCAGGTTAGAGTCTGGACGAAGAGTTGTCATTATCCGGGTTGGAGTCTGGACGAGGTGTTGTCATTCTCCGGGTTGGAGTCTGGACGAGGTGTTGACATTGACCGGGTTGGAGTCTGGACGAGGTTTTGTCATTGTGCGGGTTAGAGTCTGGACAAAGAGTTGTCATTGTCCGGGGTGGAGTCTGGATGAAGAGATGTCATTGTCCGGGTTGGAGTCTGGACGAAGAGCTGTCATTGTCCGGGTTGGATTCTGGACGAGGTGTTGTTATTGTCCGCGTTGGAGTCTGGACGAGGAGTTGTCATTCTCCGGGTTGGAGTCTGGATGAGGAGTTGTCATTGTCCGGGTTGGAGTCTCGACGAGGTGTTGTCTTTTTCAGGTTGGAGTCTGGACGAAGAGTTGTCATTGTCTGGGTTGCAGTCTCGACGAGGTGTTGTCATTCTTCGGGTTGCTGTCTGGACGAGGTGTTGTCATTGTCCGGGTTGGAGTCTGGACGAGGTGTTGTCAATGTCCGGGTTGGAGTCTGGACGAGGTGTTGCCATTCTCCGGGTTGGAGTCTGGACGAGGTGTTGTCATTGTCCGGGTTGGAGTCTGGACGAGAAGTTGTCATTGTCCGGGTTGGAGTCTGGACGAGGAGTTGTCTGTCCAGGTTGGACTCTGCACGAAGAGTTGTCATTGTCCGGGTTGGAGTCTGGACGAAGAGTTGTCTGTCCGGGTTGGAGTCTGGACGAGGTGTTGTCATTGTCCGGGTTAGAGTCTGCACGAAGAGTTGTCATTGTCCAGGTTAGAGTCTGGACGAAGAGTTGTCATTATCCGGGTTGGAGTCTGGACGAGGTGTTGTCATTCTCCGGGTTGGAGTCTGGACGAGGTGTTGACATTGACCGGGTTGGAGTCTGGACGAGGTGTTGTCATTGTCCGGGTTAGAGTCTGCACGAAGAGTTGTCATTGTCCAGGTTAGAGTCTGGACGAAGAGTTGTCATTATCCGGGTTGGAGTCTGGACGAGGTGTTGTCATTCTCCGGGTTGGAGTCTGGACGAGGTGTTGACATTGACCGGGTTGGAGTCTGGACGAGGTTTTGTCATTGTGCGGGGTAGAGTCTGGACAAAGAGTTGTCATTGTCCGGGGTGGAGTCTGGATGAAGAGTTGTCATTGTCCGGGTTGGAGTCTGGACGAAGAGCTGTCATTGTCCGGGTTGGATTCTGGACGAGGTGTTGTTATTGTCCGCGTTGGAGTCTGGACGAGGAGTTGTCATTCTCCGGGTTGGAGTCTGGATGAGGAGTTGTCATTGTCCGGGCTGGAGTCTGGACGAGGTGTTGTCATTGTCCAGGTTGGAGTCCGGACGAGGTGTTGCCATTGTCCGGGTTGGAGTCTGAACGAGGTGTTATCATTGTCCGGGTTGGTGTCTGGACGAGGACTTTTCATTGTCCGAGTTGGAGTCTGGACGAGGAGATGTCATTGTCCGGGTTGGAGTCTGGACGAGGTGTTGTCATTGACCGGGTTAGAGTCTGGACGAAGAGTTGTCTGTCCGGGTTGGAGTCTGGACGAGGTGTTGTCATTGTCCGGGTTGGAGTCTGGACGAGGAGTTGTCATTGTCCGGGTCAGAGTCTGGAAGAAGAGTTGTCATTATCCAGGTTGGAGTCTGGACGAGGTGTTGTCATTCTCCGGGTTGGAGTCTGGACGAGGTGTTGTCATTGTCCGGGCTGGAGTCTGGACGAAGAGTTGTCATTGTCCAGGTTGGAGGCTGGACGAGGAGTTGTCATTGTCCAGGTTGGAGTCTGGACGAGGAGCTGCCATTGTCCGGGTTCAAGTCTGGACGAAGAGCTGTCATTGTCCGGGTTGGTGTCTGGACGAGGTGTTGTCCTTGTCCGGGTTGGAGTCTGGACGAGGAGTTGTCATTGTCCGGGTTGGATTCTGGATGAGGAGTTGTCATTGTCCAGGCTGGAGTCTGAACAAGGTGTTGTCATTATCCGGGTCGGAGTCTGGACGAGGTGTTGTCATTGTCCAGGTTGCAGTCTGGACGAGGTGTTGCCATTGTCCGGGTTGGAGTCTGGACGAGGTGTTATCATTGTCCGGGTTGGAGTCTGGACGAGGAGTTGTCATTGTCCGAGTTGGAGTCTGGACGAGGAGTTGTAATTGTTCAGGTTGCTGTCTGGACGAGTGTTGTCATTGACTGGGTTGGAGTCTGGACGAAGAGCTGTCATTGTCCGGGTTGAAGTCTGGATGAGGAGTTGTCATTGTCCGGGTTGGAGTCTCGACGAGGTGTTGTCTTTTTCAGGTTGGAGTCTGGACGAAGAGTTGTCATTGTCTGGGTTGCAGTCTCGACGAGGTGTTGTCATTGTCCGGGTTGGAGTCTGGACGAGGAGTTGTCTGTCCAGGTTGGACTCTGCACGAAGAGTTGTCATTGTCCGGGTTGGAGTCTGGACGAAGAGTTGTCTGTCCGGGTTGGAGTCTGGACGAGGTGTTGTCATTGTCCGGGTTAGAGTCTGCACGAAGAGTTGTCATTGTCCAGGTTAGAGTCTGGACGAAGAGTTGTCATTATCCGGGTTGGAGTCTGGACGAGGTGTTGTCATTCTCCGGGTTGGAGTCTGGACGAGGTGTTGACATTGACCGGGTTGGAGTCTGGACGAGGTGTTGTCATTGTCCGGGTTAGAGTCTGCACGAAGAGTTGTCATTGTCCAGGTTAGAGTCTGGACGAAGAGTTGTCATTATCCGGGTTGGAGTCTGGACGAGGTGTTGTCATTCTCCGGGTTGGAGTCTGGACGAGGTGTTGACATTGACCGGGTTGGAGTCTGGACGAGGTTTTGTCATTGTGCGGGTTAGAGTCTGGACAAAGAGTTGTCATTGTCCGGGGTGGAGTCTGGATGAAGAGTTGTCATTGTCCGGGTTGGAGTCTGGACGAAGAGCTGTCATTGTCCGGGTTGGATTCTGGACGAGGTGTTGTTATTGTCCGCGTTGGAGTCTGGACGAGGAGTTGTCATTCTCCGGGTTGGAGTCTGGATGAGGAGTTGTCATTGTCCGGGCTGGAGTCTGGACGAGGTGTTGTCATTGTCCAGGTTGGAGTCCGGACGAGGTGTTGCCATTGTCCGGGTTGGAGTCTGAACGAGGTGTTATCATTGTCCGGGTTGGAGTCTGGACGAGGACTTTTCATTGTCCGAGTTGGAGTCTGGACGAGGAGATGTCATTGTCCGGGTTGGAGTCTGGACGAGGTGTTGTCATTGACCGGGTTAGAGTCTGGACGAAGAGTTGTCTGTCCGGGTTGGAGTCTGGACGAGGTGTTGTCATTGTCCAGGTTGGAGTCTGGACGAGGAGTTGTCATTGTCCGGGTCAGAGTCTGGAAGAAGAGTTGTCATTATCCAGGTTGGAGTCTGGACGAGGTGTTGTCATTCTCCGGGTTGGAGTCTGGACGAGGTGTTGTCATTGTCCGGGCTGGAGTCTGGACGAGGTGTTGTCAATGTCCGGGTTGGTGTCTGGACGAGGTGTTGTCATTGTCCGGGTTGGAGTCTGGACGAGAAGTTGTCATTGTCCGGGTTGGAGTCTGGACGAGGAGTTGTCTGTCCAGGTTGGACTCTGCACGAAGAGTTGTCATTGTCCGGGTTGGAGTCTGGACGAAGAGTTGTCATTGTCCGGGTTGGATTCTGGACGAGGTGTTGTCATTGTCCGGGTTGGAGTCTGGACGAGGTGTTGCCATTCTCCGGGTTGGTGTCTGGACGAGGTGTTGTCATTGTCCGGGTTGGAGTCTGGACGAGAAGTTGTCATTGTCCGGGTTGGAGTCTGGACGAGGAGTTGTCTGTCCAGGTTGGACTCTGCACGAAGAGTTGTCATTGTCCGGGTTGGAGTCTGGACGAAGAGTTGTCATTGTCCGGGTTGGATTCTGGACGAGGTGTTGTCATTGTCCGGGTTGGAGTCTGGACGAGGAGTTGTCATTGTCCGGGGTGGAGTCTGGATCAAGAGTTGTCATTGTCCGAGTTGGAGTCTGGACGAGGAGTTGTAATTGTTCAGGTTGCTGTCTGGACGAGTGTTGTCATTGACTGGGTTGGAGTCTGGACGAAGAGCTGTCATTGTCCGGGTTGAAGTCTGGATGAGGAGTTGTCATTGTCCGGGTTGGAGTCTCGACGAGGTGTTGTCTTTTTCAGGTTGGAGTCTGGACGAAGAGTTGTCATTGTCTGGGTTGCAGTCTCGACGAGGTGTTGTCATTGTCCGGGTTGGAGTCTGGACGAGGAGTTGTCTGTCCAGGTTGGACTCTGCACGAAGAGTTGTCATTGTCCGGGTTGGAGTCTGGACGAAGAGTTGTCTGTCCGGGTTGGAGTCTGGACGAGGTGTTGTCATTGTCCGGGTTAGAGTCTGCACGAAGAGTTGTCATTGTCCAGGTTAGAGTCTGGACGAAGAGTTGTCATTATCCGGGTTGGAGTCTGGACGAGGTGTTGTCATTCTCCGGGTTGGAGTCTGGACGAGGTGTTGACATTGACCGGGTTGGAGTCTGGACGAGGTGTTGTCATTGTCCGGGTTAGAGTCTGCACGAAGAGTTGTCATTGTCCAGGTTAGAGTCTGGACGAAGAGTTGTCATTATCCGGGTTGGAGTCTGGACGAGGTGTTGTCATTCTCCGGGTTGGAGTCTGGACGAGGTGTTGACATTGACCGGGTTGGAGTCTGGACGAGGTTTTGTCATTGTGCGGGTTAGAGTCTGGACAAAGAGTTGTCATTGTCCGGGGTGGAGTCTGGATGAAGAGTTGTCATTGTCCGGGTTGGAGTCTGGACGAAGAGCTGTCATTGTCCGGGTTGGATTCTGGACGAGGTGTTGTTATTGTCCGCGTTGGAGTCTGGACGAGGAGTTGTCATTGTCCGGGTTGGAGTCTGGACGAGGACTTTTCATTGTCCGAGTTGGAGTCTGGACGAGGAGATGTCATTGTCCGGGTTGGAGTCTGGACGAGGTGTTGTCATTGACCGGGTTAGAGTCTGGACGAAGAGTTGTCTGTCCGGGTTGGAGTCTGGACGAGGTGTTGTCATTGTCCGGGTTGGAGTCTGGACGAGGAGTTGTCATTGTCCGGGTCAGAGTCTGGAAGAAGAGTTGTCATTATCCAGGTTGGAGTCTGGACGAGGTGTTGTCATTCTCCGGGTTGGAGTCTGGACGAGGTGTTGTCATTGTCCGGGCTGGAGTCTGGACGAAGAGTTGTCATTGTCCAGGTTAGAGGCTGGACGAGGAGTTGTCATTGTCCAGGTTGGAGTCTGGACGAGGAGCTGCCATTGTCCGGGTTCAAGTCTGGACGAAGAGCTGTCATTGTCCGGGTTGGAGTCTGGACGAGGTGTTGTCCTTGTCCGGGTTGGAGTCTGGACGAGGAGTTGTCATTGTCCGGGTTGGATTCTGGATGAGGAGTTGTCATTGTCCAGGCTGGAGTCTGAACAAGGTGTTGTCATTATCCGGGTCGGAGTCTGGACGAGGTGTTGTCATTGTCCAGGTTGCAGTCTGGACGAGGTGTTGCCATTGTCCGGGTTGGAGTCTGGACGAGGTGTTATCATTGTCCGGGTTGGAGTCTGGACGAGGAGTTGTCATTGTCCGAGTTGGAGTCTGGACGAGGAGTTGTAATTGTTCAGGTTGCTGTCTGGACGAGTGTTGTCATTGACTGGGTTGGAGTCTGGACGAAGAGCTGTCATTGTCCGGGTTGAAGTCTGGATGAGGAGTTGTCATTGTCCGGGTTGGAGTCTCGACGAGGTGTTGTCTTTTTCAGGTTGGAGTCTGGACGAAGAGTTGTCATTGTCTGGGTTGCAGTCTCGACGAGGTGTTGTCATTCTTCGGGTTGTGTCTGGACGAGGTGTTGTCATTGTCCGGGTTGGAGTCTGGACGAGGTGTTGTCAATGTCCGGGTTGGAGTCTGGACGAGGTGTTGCCATTCTCCGGGTTGGAGTCTGGACGAGGTGTTGTCATTGTCCGGGTTGGAGTCTGGACGAGAAGTTGTCATTGTCCGGGTTGGAGTCTGGACGAGGAGTTGTCTGTCCAGGTTGGACTCTGCACGAAGAGTTGTCATTGTCCGGGTTGGAGTCTGGACGAAGAGTTGTCTGTCCGGGTTGGAGTCTGGACGAGGTGTTGTCATTGTCCGGGTTAGAGTCTGCACGAAGAGTTGTCATTGTCCAGGTTAGAGTCTGGACGAAGAGTTGTCATTATCCGGGTTGGAGTCTGGACGAGGTGTTGTCATTCTCCGGGTTGGAGTCTGGACGAGGTGTTGACATTGACCGGGTTGGAGTCTGGACGAGGTTTTGTCATTGTGCGGGTTAGAGTCTGGACAAAGAGTTGTCATTGTCCGGGTTGGAGTCTGGACGAGGAGTTGTCATTGTCCGAGTTGGAGTCTGGACGAGGAGTTGTAATTGTTCAGGTTGCTGTCTGGACGAGTGTTGTCATTGACTGGGTTGGAGTCTGGACGAAGAGCTGTCATTGTCCGGGTTGAAGTCTGGATGAGGAGTTGTCATTGTCCGGGTTGGAGTCTCGACGAGGTGTTGTCTTTTTCAGGTTGGAGTCTGGACGAAGAGTTGTCATTGTCTGGGTTGCAGTCTCGACGAGGTGTTGTCATTCTTCGGGTTGTGTCTGGACGAGGTGTTGTCATTGTCCGGGTTGGAGTCTGGACGAGGTGTTGTCAATGTCCGGGTTGGAGTCTGGACGAGGTGTTGCCATTCTCCGGGTTGGAGTCTGGACGAGGTGTTGTCATTGTCCGGGTTGGAGTCTGGACGAGAAGTTGTCATTGTCCGGGTTGGAGTCTGGACGAGGAGTTGTCTGTCCAGGTTGGACTCTGCACGAAGAGTTGTCATTGTCCGGGTTGGAGTCTGGACGAAGAGTTGTCTGTCCGGGTTGGAGTCTGGACGAGGTGTTGTCATTGTCCGGGTTAGAGTCTGCACGAAGAGTTGTCATTGTCCAGGTTAGAGTCTGGACGAAGAGTTGTCATTATCCGGGTTGGAGTCTGGACGAGGTGTTGTCATTCTCCGGGTTGGAGTCTGGACGAGGTGTTGACATTGACCGGGTTGGAGTCTGGACGAGGTTTTGTCATTGTGCGGGTTAGAGTCTGGACAAAGAGTTGTCATTGTCCGGGGTGGAGTCTGGATGAAGAGTTGTCATTGTCCGGGTTGGAGTCTGGACGAAGAGCTGTCATTGTCCGGGTTGGATTCTGCACGAGGTGTTGTTATTGTCCGCGTTGGAGTCTGGACGAGGAGTTGTCATTCTCCGGGTTGGAGTCTGGATGAGGAGTTGTCATTGTCCGGGCTGGAGTCTGGACGAGGTGTTGTCATTGTCCAGGTTGGAGTCCGGACGAGGTGTTGCCATTGTCCGGGTTGTAGTCTGGACGAGGTGTTATCATTGTCCGGGTTGGAGACTGGACGAGGACTTTTCATTGTCCGAGTTGGAGTCTGGACGAGGAGATGTCATTGTCCGGGTTGGAGTCTGGACGAGGTGTTGTCATTGACCGGGTTAGAGTCTGGACGAAGAGTTGTCTGTCCGGGTTGGAGTCTGGACGAGGTGTTGTCATTGTCCGGGTTGGAGTCTGGACGAGGAGTTGTCATTGTCCGGGTCAGAGTCTGGAAGAAGAGTTGTCTGTCCGGGTTGGAGTCTGGACGAGGTGTTGTCATTGTCCGGGTTGGAGTCTGGACGAGGAGATGTCATTGTCCGGGTTGGAGTCTGGACGAGGTGTTGTCATTGACCGGGTTAGAGTCTGGACGAAGAGTTGTCTGTCCGGGTTGGAGTCTGGACGAGGTGTTGTCATTGTCCAGGTTGGAGTCTGGACGAGGTGTTGTCATTCTCCGGGTTGGAGTCTGGACGAGGTGTTGTCATTGTCCGGGCTGGAGTCTGGACGAAGAGTTGTCATTGTCCAGGTTGGAGGCTGGACGAGGAGTTGTCATTGTCCGGGGTGGAGTCTGGATGAAGAGTTGTCATTGTCCGGGTTGGAGTCTGGACGAGGAGCTGCCATTGTCCGGGTTCAAGTCTGGACGAAGAGCTGTCATTGTCCGGGTTGGAGTCTGGACGAGGTGTTGTCCTTGTCCGGGTTGGAGTCTGGACGAGGAGTTGTCATTGTCCGGGTTGGATTCTGGATGAGGAGCTGTCATTGTCCAGGCTGGAGTCTGAACAAGGTGTTGTCATTAACCGGGTCGGAGTCTGGACGAGGTGTTGTCATTGTCCAGGTTGCAGTCTGTACGAGGTGTTGCCATTGTCCGGGTTGCAGTCTGGACGAGGTGTTATCATTGTCCGGGTTGGAGTCTGGATGAGGAGTTGTAATTGTTCAGGTTGCTGTCTGGACGAGTGTTGTCATTGACTGGGTTGGAGTCTGGACGAAGAACTGTCATTGTCCGGGTTGAAGTCTGGATGAGGAGTTGTCATTGTCCGGGTTGGAGTCTCGACGAGGTGTTGTCTTTTTCAGGTTGGAGTCTGGACGAAGAGTTGTCATTGTCTGGGTTGCAGTCTCGACGAGGTGTTGTCATTCTTCGGGTTGCTGTCTGGACGAGGTGTTGTCATTGTCCGGGTTGGAGTCTGGACGAGGTGTTGTCAATGTCCGGGTTGGAGTCTGGACGAGGTGTTGCCATTCTCCGGGTTGGAGTCTGGACGAGGTGTTGTCATTGTCCGGGTTGGAGTCTGGACGAGAAGTTGTCATTGTCCGGGTTGGAGTCTGGACGAGGAGTTGTCTGTCCAGGTTGGACTCTGCACGAAGAGTTGTCATTGTCCGGGTTGGAGTCTGGACGAAGAGTTGTCTGTCCGGGTTGGAGTCTGGACGAGGTGTTGTCATTGTCCGGGTTAGAGTCTGCACGAAGAGTTGTCATTGTCCAGGTTAGAGTCTGGACGAAGAGTTGTCATTATCCAGGTTGGAGTCTGGACGAGGTGTTGTCATTCTCCGGGTTGGAGTCTGGACGAGGTGTTGACATTGACCGGGTTGGAGTCTGGACGAGGTTTTGTCATTGTCCGGGTTAGAGTCTGGACAAAGAGTTGTCATTGTCCGGGGTGGAGTCTGGATGAAGAGTTGTCATTGTCCGGGTTGGAGTCTGGACGAAGAGCTGTCATTGTCCGGGTTGGATTCTGGACGAGGTGTTGTTATTGTCCGCGTTGGAGTCTGGACGAGGAGTTGTCATTCTCCGGGTTGGAGTCTGGATGAGGAGTTGTCATTATCCGGGCTGGAGTCTGGACGAGGTGTTGTCATTGTCCAGGTTGGAGTCCGGACGAGCTGTTGCCATTGTCCGGGTTGGAGTCTGGACGAGGTGTTATCATTGTCCGGGTTGGAGTCTGGACGAGGACTTTTCATTGTCCGAGTTGGAGTCTGGACGAGGAGATGTCATTGTCCGGGTTGGAGTCTGGACGAGGTGTTGTCATTGTCCGGGTTGGAGTCTGGACGAGGAATTGTCATTGTCCGGGGTAGAGTCTGGATCAAGAGTTGTCATTGTCCTGGTCGGAGTCTGGACGAGGTGTTGTCATTATCCGGGTTGGAGTCTGGACGAGGTGTTGCCATTGTCCGGGTTGGAGTCTGGATGAGGAGTTGTCATTGTCCGGGTTGGAGTCTGGACGAGGTGTTGTCATTGTCCGGGTTGGAGTATGGACAAGGTGTTGTCATTGTCCAGGTTGGAGTCTGGACGAAGAGTTGTCATTGTCCGGGTTGGAGTCTGGACGAGGTGTTGCCATTGTCCGGGTTGGAGTCTGGACGAAGAGTTGTCATTGTCCGGGTTGGAGTCTGGACAAGGAGTTGTAATTGTCCAGGTTGCTGTCTGGACGAGTGTTGTCATTGACTGGGTTGGAGTCTGGACGGAGAGCTGTCATTGTCCGGGTTGAAGTCTGGATGAGGAGTTGTCATTGTCCGGGTTGGAGTCTCTACGAGGTGTTGTCTTTTTCAGGTTGGAGTCTGGACGAAGAGTTGTCATTGTCTGGGTTGCAGTCTCGACGAGGTGTTGTCATTCTTCGGGTTGCTGTCTGGACGAGGTGTTGTCAATGTCCGGGTTGGAGTCTGGACGAGGTGTTGCCATTCTCCGGGTTGGAGTCTGGACGAGGTGTTGTCATTGTCCGGGTGGGAGTCTGGACGAGAAGTTGTCATTGTCCGGGTTGGAGTCTGGACGAGGAGTTGTCTGTCCAGGTTGGACTCTGCACGAAGAGTTGTCATTGTCCGGGTTGGAGTCTGGACGAAGAGTTGTCTGTCCGGGTTGGAGTCTGGACGAGGTGTTGTCATTGTCCGGGTTAGAGTCTGCACGAAGAGTTGTCATTGTCCAGGTTAGAGTCTGGACGAAGAGTTGTCATTATCCGGGTTGGAGTCTGGACGAGGTGTTGTCATTCTCCGGGTTGGAGTCTGGACGAGGTGTTGACATTGACCGGGTTGGAGTCTGGACGAGGTTTTGTCATTGTCCGGGTTAGAGTCTGGACAAAGAGTTGTCATTGTCCGGGGTGGAGTCTGGATGAAGAGTTGTCATTGTCCGGGTTGGAGTCTGGACGAAGAGCTGTCATTGTCCGGGTTGGATTCTGGACGAGGTGTTGTTATTGTCCGCGTTGGAGTCTGGACGAGGAGTTGTCATTCTCCGGGTTGGAGTCTGGATGAGGAGTTGTCATTATCCGGGCTGGAGTCTGGACGAGGTGTTGTCATTGTCCAGGTTGGAGTCCGGACGAGCTGTTGCCATTGTCCGGGTTGGAGTCTGGACGAGGTGTTATCATTGTCCGGGTTGGAGTCTGGACGAGGACTTTTCATTGTCCGAGTTGGAGTCTGGACGAGGAGATGTCATTGTCCGGGTTGGAGTCTGGACGAGGTGTTGTCATTGTCCGGGTTGGAGTCTGGACGAGGAATTGTCATTGTCCGGGGTAGAGTCTGGATCAAGAGTTGTCATTGTCCGGGTCGGAGTCTGGACGAGGTGTTGTCATTATCCGGGTTGGAGTCTGGACGAGGTGTTGCCATTGTCCGGGTTGGAGTCTGGATGAGGAGTTGTCATTGTCCGGGTTGGAGTCTGGACGAGGTGTTGTCATTGTCTGGGTTGGAGTATGGACAAGGTGTTGTCATTGTCCAGGTTGGAGTCTGGACGAAGAGTTGTCATTGTCCGGGTTGGAGTCTGGACGAGGTGTTGCCATTGTCCGGGTTGGAGTCTGGACGAAGAGTTGTCATTGTCCGGGTTGGAGTCTGGACGAGGAGTTGTCATTGTCCGGGTTGGAGTCTGGACGAGGAGTTGTCATTGTCCGGGTTGGAGTCTGGACGAGGAGTTGTAATTGTCCAGGTTGCTGTCTGGACGAGTGTTGTCATTGACTGGGTTGGAGTCTGGACGGAGAGCTGTCATTGTCCGGGTTGAAGTCTGGATGAGGAGTTGTCATTGTCCGGGTTGGAGTCTCTACGAGGTGTTGTCTTTTTCAGGTTGGAGTCTGGACGAAGAGTTGTCATTGTCTGGGTTGCAGTCTCGACGAGGTGTTGTCATTCTTCGGGTTGCTGTCTGGACGAGGTGTTGTCAATGTCCGGGTTGGAGTCTGGACGAGGTGTTGCCATTCTCCGGGTTGGAGTCTGGACGAGGTGTTGTCATTGTCCGGGTGGGAGTCTGGACGAGAAGTTGTCATTGTCCGGGTTGGAGTCTGGACGAGGAGTTGTCTGTCCAGGTTGGACTCTGCACGAAGAGTTGTCATTGTCCGGGTTGGAGTCTGGACGAAGAGTTGTCTGTCCGGGTTGGAGTCTGGACGAGGTGTTGTCATTGTCCGGGTTAGAGTCTGCACGAAGAGTTGTCATTGTCCGGGTTAGAGTCTGGACGAAGAGTTGTCATTATCCGGGTTGGAGTCTGGACGAGGTGTTGTCATTCTCCGGGTTGGAGTCTGGATGAGGTGTTGAGATTGACCGGGTTGGAGTCAGGACGAGGTTTTGTCATTGTCCGGGTTAGAGTCTGGACAAAGAGTTGTCATTGTCCGGGGTGGAGTCTGGATGAAGAGTTGTCATTGTCCGGGTTGGAGTCTGGACGAAGAGCTGTCATTCTCCGGGTTGGATTCTGGACGAGGTGTTGTTATTGTCCGGGTTGGAGTCTGGACGAGGAGTTGTCATTGTCCGGGTTGGAGTCTGGATGAGGAGTTGTCATTATCCGGTTTGGAGTCTGTACGAGGTGTTGTCATAGTCCGGGTTGGTGTCTGGACGAGTTGTTGTCATTGTCCGGGTTGGAGTCTGGACGAGGTGTTGTCATTGTCCCAGGTTGGAGTCTGGACGAAGAGTTGTCATTGTCCGGGTTGGAGTCTGGACGAGGAGTTGTCATTGTCCTGGTCGGAGTCTGGACGAGGAGCTGCCATTGTCCGGGATTGAGTCTGGACGAAGAGCTGTCATTGTCCGGGGTGGAGTCTGGACGAGGTGTTGTCATTGTCCGGGTTGGATTCTGGACGAGGTGTTGTCATTGTCCGGGTTGGAGTCTGGACGAGGAGTTGTCATTGTCCGGGGTGGAGTCTGGATCAAGAGTTGTCATTGTCCGGGTCGGAGTCTGGACGAGGTGTTGTCATTATCCGGGTTGGAGTCTGGACGAGGTGTTGCCATTGTCCGGGTTGGAGTCTGGATGAGGAGTTGTCATTGTCCGGGTCGGAGTCTGGACGAGGTGTTGTCATTATCCGGGTTGGAGTCTGGACGAGGTGTTGCCATTGTCCGGGTTGGAATCTGGATGAGGAGTTGTCATTGTCTGGGTTGGAGTCTTGACGAGGTGTTGTCAATGTCCGGGTTGGAGTCTGGACGAGGTGTTGACATTGTCCAGGCTGGATTCTGGACGAGGCGTTGCCATTGTCCGGGTTGGAGTCTGGACGAGGAGCTGTCATTGTCCGGGTTGGAGTCTGGACGAGGTGTTGTCATTGTCCAGGTTGGAGTCTGGACGAAGAGTTGTCATTGTCCGGGTTGGAGTCTGGACGAGGAGTTGTCATTGTCCGGGTCGGAGTCTGGACGAGGAGTTGTCATTGTCCGGGTTGATGTCTGGACGAGTGTTGTCATTGACTGGGTTGGAGTCTGGACGAGGAGCTGTCATTGTCCGGGTTGGAGTCTGGACGAGGTGTTGTCATTGTCCGGGTTAGAGTCTGCACGAAGAGTTGTCATTGTCCGGGTTAGAGTCTGGACGAAGAGTTGTCATTATCCGGGTTGGAGTCTGGACGAGGTCTTGTCATTCTCCGGGTTGGAGTCTGGACGAGTTGTTGACATTGACCGGGTTGGAGTCTGGACGAAGAGTTGTCATTGTGCGGGTTGGAGTCTGGACGAGGAGTTGTCATTGTCCGGGTTGATGTCTGGACGAGTGTTGTCATTGACTGGGTTGGAGTCTGGACGAAGAGCTGTCATTGTCCGGGTTGAAGTCTGGACGAGGAGTTGTCATTGTCCGGGTTGGAGTCTCGACGAGGTGTTGTCTTTTTCAGGTTGGAGTCTGGACGAAGAGTTGTCATTGTCTGGGTTGCAGTCTCGACGAGGTGTTGTCATTCTTCGGGTTGCTGTCTGGACGAGGTGTTGTCATTGTCCGGGTTGGAGTCTGGACGAGGTGTTGTCAATGTCCGGGTTGGAGTCTGGACGAGGTGTTGCCATTCTCCGGGTTGGAGTCTGGACGAGGTGTTGTCATTGTCCGGGTTGGAGTCTGGACGGGAAGTTGTCATTGTCCGGGTTGGAGTCTGGACGAGGAGTTGTCTGTCCGGGTTGGAGTCTGCACGAAGAGTTGTCATTGTGCGGGTTGGAGTCTGGACGAAGAGTTGTCTGTCCGGGTTGGAGTCTGGACGAGGTGTTGTCATTGTCCGGGTTGGAGTCTGCACGAAGAGTTGTCATTGTCCGGGTTGCAGTCTGGACGAGCTGTTGTCATTGTCCGGTTTGGAGTCAGGACGAGGTTTTGTCATTGTCCGGGTTAGAGTCTGGACGAAGAGTTGTCATTGTCCGGGTAGGAGTCTCGAAGAGGTGTTGTCATTGTCCGGTTTGGAGTCAGGACGAGGTTTTGTCATTGTCCGGGTTAGAGTCTGGACGAAGAGTTGTCATTGTCCGGGTAGGAGTCTCGAAGAGGTGTTGTCATTGTCTGGATTGGAGTCTGGACGAGGTGTTGCCATTGTCCGGGTTGGAGTCTGGACGAGGAGTTGTAATTGTCCAGGTTGCTGTCTGGACGAGTGTTGTCATTGACTGGGTTGGAGTCTGGACGGAGAGCTGTCATTGTCCGGGTTGAAGTCTGGATGAGGAGTTGTCATTGTCCGGGTTGGAGTCTCGACGAGGTGTTGTCTTTTTCAGGTTGGAGTCTGGACGAAGAGTTGTCATTGTCTGGGTTGCAGTCTCGACGAGGTGTTGTCATTCTTCGGGTTGCTGTCTGGACGAGGTGTTGTCATTGTCCGGGTTGGAGTCTTGACGAGGTGTTGTCAATGTCCGGGTTGGAGTCTGGACGAGGTGTTGCCATTCTCCGGGTTGGAGTCTGGACGAGGTGTTGTCATTGTCCGGGTTGGAGTCTGGACGAGAAGTTGTCATTGTCCGGGTTGGAGTCTGGACGAGGAGTTGTCTGTCCAGGTTGGACTCTGCACGAAGAGTTGTCATTGTCCGGGTTGGAGTCTGGACGAAGAGTTGTCTGTCCGGGTTGGAGTCTGGACGAGGTGTTGTCATTGTCCGGGTTAGAGTCTGCACGAAGAGTTGTCATTGTCCGGGTTAGAGTCTGGACGAAGAGTTGTCATTATCCGGGTTGGAGTCTGGACGAGGTGTTGTCATTCTCCGGGTTGGAGTCTGGACGAGGTGTTGACATTGACCGGGTTGGAGTCAGGACGAGGTTTTGTCATTGTCCGGGTTAGAGTCTGGACAAAGAGTTGTCATTGTCCGGGGTGGAGTCTGGATGAAGAGTTGTCATTGTCCGGGTTGGAGTCTGGACGAAGAGCTGTCATTCTCCGGGTTGGATTCTGGACGAGGTGTTGTTATTGTCCGGGTTGGAGTCTGGTCGAGGAGTTGTCATTGTCCGGGTTGGAGTCTGGATGAGGAGTTGTCATTATCCGGGTTGGAGTCTGTACGAGGTGTTGTCATTGTCCGGGTTGGTGTCTGGACGAGTTGTTGTCATTGTCCGGGTTGGAGTATGGACAAGGTGTTGTCATTGTCCAGGTTGGAGTCTGGACGAGGAGTTGTCATTGTCCGGGTCGTAGTCTGGACGAGGTGTTGTCATTATCCGGGTTGGAGTCTGGACGAGGTGTTGCCATTGTCCGGGTTGGAGTCTGGATGAGGAGTTGTCATTGTCCGGGTTGGAGTCTTGACGAGGTGTTGTCAATGTCCGGGTTGGAGTCTGGACGAGGTGTTGACATTGTCCAGGTTGGATTCTGGACGAGGCGTTGCCATTGTCCGGGTTGGAGTCTGGACGAGGAGCTGTCATTGTCCGGGTTGGAGTCTGGACGAGGTGTTGTCATTGTCCGGGTGGGAGTCTGGACGAGAAGTTGTCATTGTCCGGGTTGGAGTCTGGACGAGGAGTTGTCTGTCCAGGTTGGACTCTGCACGAAGAGTTGTCATTGTCCGGGTTGGAGTCTGGACGAAGAGTTGTCTGTCCGGGTTGGAGTCTGGACGAGGTGTTGTCATTGTCCGGGTTAGAGTCTGCACGAAGAGTTGTCATTGTCCAGGTTAGAGTCTGGACGAAGAGTTGTCATTATCCGGGTTGGAGTCTGGACGAGGTGTTGTCATTCTCCGGGTTGGAGTCTGGACGAGGTGTTGACATTGACCGGGTTGGAGTCTGGACGAGGTTTTGTCATTGTCCGGGTTAGAGTCTGGACAAAGAGTTGTCATTGTCCGGGGTGGAGTCTGGATGAAGAGTTGTCATTGTCCGGGTTGGAGTCTGGACGAAGAGCTGTCATTGTCCGGGTTGGATTCTGGACGAGGTGTTGTTATTGTCCGCGTTGGAGTCTGGACGAGGAGTTGTCATTCTCCGGGTTGGAGTCTGGATGAGGAGTTGTCATTATCCGGGCTGGAGTCTGGACGAGGTGTTGTCATTGTCCAGGTTGGAGTCCGGACGAGCTGTTGCCATTGTCCGGGTTGGAGTCTGGACGAGGTGTTATCATTGTCCGGGTTGGAGTCTGGACGAGGACTTTTCATTGTCCGAGTTGGAGTCTGGACGAGGAGATGTCATTGTCCGGGTTGGAGTCTGGACGAGGTGTTGTCATTGTCCGGGTTGGAGTCTGGACGAGGAATTGTCATTGTCCGGGGTAGAGTCTGGATCAAGAGTTGTCATTGTCCGGGTCGGAGTCTGGACGAGGTGTTGTCATTATCCGGGTTGGAGTCTGGACGAGGTGTTGCCATTGTCCGGGTTGGAGTCTGGATGAGGAGTTGTCATTGTCCGGGTTGGAGTCTGGACGAGGTGTTGTCATTGTCCGGGTTGGAGTATGGACAAGGTGTTGTCATTGTCCAGGTTGGAGTCTGGACGAAGAGTTGTCATTGTCCGGGTTGGAGTCTGGACGAGGTGTTGCCATTGTCCGGGTTGGAGTCTGGACGAAGAGTTGTCATTGTCCGGGTTGGAGTCTGGACGAGGAGTTGTCATTGTCCGGGTTGGAGTCTGGACGAGGAGTTGTCATTGTCCGGGTTGGAGTCTGGACGAGGAGTTGTAATTGTCCAGGTTGCTGTCTGGACGAGTGTTGTCATTGACTGGGTTGGAGTCTGGACGGAGAGCTGTCATTGTCCGGGTTGAAGTCTGGATGAGGAGTTGTCATTGTCCGGGTTGGAGTCTCTACGAGGTGTTGTCTTTTTCAGGTTGGAGTCTGGACGAAGAGTTGTCATTGTCTGGGTTGCAGTCTCGACGAGGTGTTGTCATTCTTCGGGTTGCTGTCTGGACGAGGTGTTGTCAATGTCCGGGTTGGAGTCTGGACGAGGAGTTGCCATTCTCCGGGTTGGAGTCTGGACGAGGTGTTGTCATTGTCCGGGTGGGAGTCTGGACGAGAAGTTGTCATTGTCCGGGTTGGAGTCTGGACGAGGAGTTGTCTGTCCAGGTTGGACTCTGCACGAAGAGTTGTCATTGTCCGGGTTGGAGTCTGGACGAAGAGTTGTCTGTCCGGGTTGGAGTCTGGACGAGGTGTTGTCATTGTCCGGGTTAGAGTCTGCACGAAGAGTTGTCATTGTCCGGGTTAGAGTCTGGACGAAGAGTTGTCATTATCCGGGTTGGAGTCTGGACGAGGTGTTGTCATTCTCCGGGTTGGAGTCTGGATGAGGTGTTGAGATTGACCGGGTTGGAGTCAGGACGAGGTTTTGTCATTGTCCGGGTTAGAGTCTGGACAAAGAGTTGTCATTGTCCGGGGTGGAGTCTGGATGAAGAGTTGTCATTGTCCGGGTTGGAGTCTGGACGAAGAGCTGTCATTCTCCGGGTTGGATTCTGGACGAGGTGTTGTTATTGTCCGGGTTGGAGTCTGGACGAGGAGTTGTCATTGTCCGGGTTGGAGTCTGGATGAGGAGTTGTCATTATCCGGTTTGGAGTCTGTACGAGGTGTTGTCATAGTCCGGGTTGGTGTCTGGACGAGTTGTTGTCATTGTCCGGGTTGGAGTCTGGACGAGGTGTTGTCATTGTCCCAGGTTGGAGTCTGGACGAAGAGTTGTCATTGTCCGGGTTGGAGTCTGGACGAGGAGTTGTCATTGTCCTGGTCGGAGTCTGGACGAGGAGCTGCCATTGTCCGGGATTGAGTCTGGACGAAGAGCTGTCATTGTCCGGGGTGGAGTCTGGACGAGGTGTTGTCATTGTCCGGGTTGGATTCTGGACGAGGTGTTGTCATTGTCCGGGTTGGAGTCTGGACGAGGAGTTGTCATTGTCCGGGGTGGAGTCTGGATCAAGAGTTGTCATTGTCCGGGTCGGAGTCTGGACGAGGTGTTGTCATTATCCGGGTTGGAGTCTGGACGAGGTGTTGCCATTGTCCGGGTTGGAGTCTGGATGAGGAGTTGTCATTGTCCGGGTCGGAGTCTGGACGAGGTGTTGTCATTATCCGGGTTGGAGTCTGGACGAGGTGTTGCCATTGTCCGGGTTGGAATCTGGATGAGGAGTTGTCATTGTCTGGGTTGGAGTCTTGACGAGGTGTTGTCAATGTCCGGGTTGGAGTCTGGACGAGGTGTTGACATTGTCCAGGCTGGATTCTGGACGAGGCGTTGCCATTGTCCGGGTTGGAGTCTGGACGAGGAGCTGTCATTGTCCGGGTTGGAGTCTGGACGAGGTGTTGTCATTGTCCAGGTTGGAGTCTGGACGAAGAGTTGTCATTGTCCGGGTTGGAGTCTGGACGAGGAGTTGTCATTGTCCGGGTCGGAGTCTGGACGAGGAGTTGTCATTGTCCGGGTTGATGTCTGGACGAGTGTTGTCATTGACTGGGTTGGAGTCTGGACGAGGAGCTGTCATTGTCCGGGTTGGAGTCTGGACGAGGTGTTGTCATTGTCCGGGTTAGAGTCTGCACGAAGAGTTGTCATTGTCCGGGTTAGAGTCTGGACGAAGAGTTGTCATTATCCGGGTTGGAGTCTGGACGAGGTGTTGTCATTCTCCGGGTTGGAGTCTGGACGAGGTGTTGACATTGACCGGGTTGGAGTCTGGACGAAGAGTTGTCATTGTCCGGGTTGGAGTCTGGACGAGGAGTTGTCATTGTCCGGGTTGATGTCTGGACGAGTGTTGTCATTGACTGGGTTGGAGTCTGGACGAAGAGCTGTCATTGTCCGGGTTGAAGTCTGGACGAGGAGTTGTCATTGTCCGGGTTGGAGTCTCGACGAGGTGTTGTCTTTTTCAGGTTGGAGTCTGGACGAAGAGTTGTCATTGTCTGGGTTGCAGTCTCGACGAGGTGTTGTCATTCTTCGGGTTGCTGTCTGGACGAGGTGTTGTCATTGTCCGGGTTGGAGTCTGGACGAGGTGTTGTCAATGTCCGGGTTGGAGTCTGGACGAGGTGTTGCCATTCTCCGGGTTGGAGTCTGGACGAGGTGTTGTCATTGTCCGGGTTGGAGTCTGGACGGGAAGTTGTCATTGTCCGGGTTGGAGTCTGGACGAGGAGTTGTCTGTCCGGGTTGGAGTCTGCACGAAGAGTTGTCATTGTGCGGGTTGGAGTCTGGACGAAGAGTTGTCTGTCCGGGTTGGAGTCTGGACGAGGTGTTGTCATTGTCCGGGTTGGAGTCTGCACGAAGAGTTGTCATTGTCCGGGTTGCAGTCTGGACGAGCTGTTGTCATTGTCCGGTTTGGAGTCAGGACGAGGTTTTGTCATTGTCCGGGTTAGAGTCTGGACGAAGAGTTGTCATTGTCCGGGTAGGAGTCTCGAAGAGGTGTTGTCATTGTCCGGTTTGGAGTCAGGACGAGGTTTTGTCATTGTCCGGGTTAGAGTCTGGACGAAGAGTTGTCATTGTCCGGGTAGGAGTCTCGAAGAGGTGTTGTCATTGTCTGGATTGGAGTCTGGACGAGGTGTTGCCATTGTCCGGGTTGGAGTCTGGACGAGGAGTTGTAATTGTCCAGGTTGCTGTCTGGACGAGTGTTGTCATTGACTGGGTTGGAGTCTGGACGGAGAGCTGTCATTGTCCGGGTTGAAGTCTGGATGAGGAGTTGTCATTGTCCGGGTTGGAGTCTCGACGAGGTGTTGTCTTTTTCAGGTTGGAGTCTGGACGAAGAGTTGTCATTGTCTGGGTTGCAGTCTCGACGAGGTGTTGTCATTCTTCGGGTTGCTGTCTGGACGAGGTGTTGTCATTGTCCGGGTTGGAGTCTTGACGAGGTGTTGTCAATGTCCGGGTTGGAGTCTGGACGAGGTGTTGCCATTCTCCGGGTTGGAGTCTGGACGAGGTGTTGTCATTGTCCGGGTTGGAGTCTGGACGAGAAGTTGTCATTGTCCGGGTTGGAGTCTGGACGAGGAGTTGTCTGTCCAGGTTGGACTCTGCACGAAGAGTTGTCATTGTCCGGGTTGGAGTCTGGACGAAGAGTTGTCTGTCCGGGTTGGAGTCTGGACGAGGTGTTGTCATTGTCCGGGTTAGAGTCTGCACGAAGAGTTGTCATTGTCCGGGTTAGAGTCTGGACGAAGAGTTGTCATTATCCGGGTTGGAGTCTGGACGAGGTGTTGTCATTCTCCGGGTTGGAGTCTGGACGAGGTGTTGACATTGACCGGGTTGGAGTCAGGACGAGGTTTTGTCATTGTCCGGGTTAGAGTCTGGACAAAGAGTTGTCATTGTCCGGGGTGGAGTCTGGATGAAGAGTTGTCATTGTCCGGGTTGGAGTCTGGACGAAGAGCTGTCATTCTCCGGGTTGGATTCTGGACGAGGTGTTGTTATTGTCCGGGTTGGAGTCTGGTCGAGGAGTTGTCATTGTCCGGGTTGGAGTCTGGATGAGGAGTTGTCATTATCCGGGTTGGAGTCTGTACGAGGTGTTGTCATTGTCCGGGTTGGTGTCTGGACGAGTTGTTGTCATTGTCCGGGTTGGAGTATGGACAAGGTGTTGTCATTGTCCAGGTTGGAGTCTGGACGAGGAGTTGTCATTGTCCGGGTCGTAGTCTGGACGAGGTGTTGTCATTATCCGGGTTGGAGTCTGGACGAGGTGTTGCCATTGTCCGGGTTGGAGTCTGGATGAGGAGTTGTCATTGTCCGGGTTGGAGTCTTGACGAGGTGTTGTCAATGTCCGGGTTGGAGTCTGGACGAGGTGTTGACATTGTCCAGGTTGGATTCTGGACGAGGCGTTGCCATTGTCCGGGTTGGAGTCTGGACGAGGAGCTGTCATTGTCCGGGTTGGAGTCTGGACGAGGTGTTGTCATTGTCCAGGTTGGAGTCTGGACGAAGTGTTGCCATTGTCCGGGTTGGAGTCTGGACGAAGAGTTGTCATTGTCCGGGTTGTAGTCTGGACGAGGAGTTGTCATTGTCCGGGTTGATGTCTGGACGAGTGTTGTCATTGACTGGGTTGGAGTCTGGACGAGGAGCTGTCATTGTCCGGGTTGGAGTCTGGACGAGGTGTTGCCATTGTCCGGGTTGGAGTCTGGATGAGGAGTTGTCATTGTCCGGGTTGGAGTCTTGACGAGGTGTTGTCAATGTCCGGGTTGGAGTCTGGACGAGGTGTTGACATTGTCCAGGTTGGATTCTGGACGAGGCGTTGCCATTGTCCGGGTTGGAGTCTGGACGAGGAGCTGTCATTGTCCGGGTTGGAGTCTGGACGAGGTGTTGTCATTGTCCAGGTTGGAGTCTGGACGAAGTGTTGCCATTGTCCGGGTTGGAGTCTGGACGAAGAGTTGTCATTGTCCGGGTTGTAGTCTGGACGAGGAGTTGTCATTGTCCGGGTTGATGTCTGGACGAGTGTTGTCATTGACTGGGTTGGAGTCTGGACGAGGAGCTGTCATTGTCCGGGTTGGAGTCTGGACGAGGTGTTGTCATTGTCCGGGTTAGAGTCTGCACGAAGAGTTGTCATTGTCCGGGTTAGAGTCTGGACGAAGAGTTGTCATTATCCGGGTTGGAGTCTGGACGAGGTGTTGTCATTCTCCGGGTTGGAGTCTGGACGAGGTGTTGACATTGACCGGGTTGGAGTCTGGACGAAGAGTTGTCATTGTCCGGGTTGGAGTCTGGACGAGGAGTTGTCATTGTCCGGGTTGATGTCTGGACGAGTGTTGTCATTGACTGGGTTGGAGTCTGGACGAAGAGCTGTCAGTGTCCGGGTTGAAGTCTGGACGAGGAGTTGTCATTGTCTGTGTTGGAGTCTCGACGAGGTGTTGTCTTTTTCAGGTTGGAGTCTGGACGAAGAGTTGTCATTGTCTGGGTTGCAGTCTCGACGAGGTGTTGTCATTCTTCGGGTTGCTGTCTGGACGAGGTGTTGTCATTGTCCGGGTTGGAGTCTGGACGAGGGGTTGTCAATGTCCGGGTTGGAGTCTGGACGAGGTGTTGCCATTCTCCGGGTTGGAGTCTGGACGAGGTGTTGTCATTGTCCTGGTTGGAGTCTGGACGGGAAGTTGTCATTGTCCGGGTTGGAGTCTGGACGAGGAGTTGTCTGTCCGGGTTGGAGTCTGCACGAAGAGTTGTCATTGTCCGGGTTGGAGTCTGGACGAAGAGTTGTCTGTCCGGGTTGGAGTCTGGACGAGGTGTTGTCATTGTCCGGGTTAGAGTCTGCACGAAGAGTTGTCATTGTCCGGGTAGGAGTCTCGAAGAGGTGTTGTCATTGTCTGGATTGGAGTCTGGACGAGGTGTTGCCATTGTCCGGGATGGAGTCTGGACGAGGTGTTATCATTGTCCGGGTTGGAGTCTGGACGAGGAGTTGTAATTGTCCAGGTTGCTGTCTGGACGAGTGTTGTCATTGACTGGGTTGGAGTCTGGACGGAGAGCTGTCATTGTCCGGGTTGAAGTCTGGATGAGGAGTTGTCATTGTCCGGGTTGGAGTCTCGACGAGGTGTTGTCTTTTTCAGGTTGGAGTCTGGACGAAGAGTTGTCATTGTCTGGGTTGCAGTCTCGACGAGGTGTTGTCATTCTTCGGGTTGCTGTCTGGACGAGGTGTTGTCATTGTCCGGGTTGGAGCCTTGACGAGGTGTTGTCAATGTCCGGGTTGGAGTCTGGACGAGGTGTTGCCATTCTCCGGGTTGGATTCTGGACGAGGTGTTGTCATTGTCCGGGTTGGAGTCTGGACGAGAAGTTGTCATTGTCCGGGTTGGAGTCTGGACGAGGAGTTGTCTGTCCAGGTTGGACTCTGCACGAAGAGTTGTCATTGTCCGGGTTGGAGTCTGGACGAAGAGTTGTCTGTCCGGGTTGGAGTCTGGACGAGGTGTTGTCATTGTCCGGGTTAGAGTCTGCACGAAGAGTTGTCATTGTCCGGGTTAGAGTCTGGACGAAGAGTTGTCATTATCCGGGTTGGAGTCTGGACGAGGTGTTGTCATTCTCCGGGTTGGAGTCTGGACGAGGTGTTGACATTGACCGGGTTGGAGTCAGGACAAGGTTTTGTCATTGTCCGGGTTAGAGTCTGGACAAAGAGTTGTCATTGTCCGGGGTGGAGTCTGGATGAAGAGTTGTCATTGTCCGGGTTGGAATCTGGACGAAGAGCTGTCATTCTCCGGGTTGGATTCCGGACGAGGTGTTGTTATTGTCCGGGTTGGAGTCTGGACGAGGAGTTGTCATTGTCCGGGTTGGAGTCTGGATGAGGAGTTGTCATTATCCGGGTTGGAGTCTGTACGAGGTGTTGTCATTGTCCGGGTTGGTGTCTGGACGAGTTGTTGTCATTGTCCGGGTTGGAGTATGGACAAGGTGTTGTCATTGTCCAGGTTGGAGTCTGGACGAGGAGTTGTCATTGTCCGGGTCGGAGTCTGGACGAGGAGCTGCCATTGTCCGGGTTTGAGTCTGGACGAAGAGCTGTCATTGTCCGGGTTGGATTCTGGACGAGGTGTTGTCATTGTCCGGGTTGGAGTCTGGACGAGGAGTTGTCATTGTCCGGGGTGGAGTCTGGATCAGGAGTTGTCATTGTCCGGGTCGGAGTCTGGACGAGGTGTTGTCATTATCCGGGTTGGAGTCTGGACGAGGTGTTGCCATTGTCCGGGTTGGAGTCTGGACGAGGAGTTGTCATTGTCCGGGGTGGAGTCTGGATCAGGAGTTGTCATTGTCCGGGTCGGAGTCTGGACGAGGTGTTGTCATTATCCGGGTTGGAGTCTGGACGAGGTGTTGCCATTGTCCGGGTTGGAGTCTGGATGAGGAGTTGTCATTGTCCGGGTTGGAGTATGGACAAGGTGTTGTCATTGTCCAGGTTGGAGTCTGGACGAAGAGTTGTCATTGTCCGGGTTGGAGTCTGGACGAGGAGTTGTCATTGTCCGGGTTGGAGTCTGGACGAGGAGTTGTAATTGTCCAGGTTGCTGTCTGGACGAGTGTTGTCATTGACTGGGTTGGAGTCTGGACGGAGAGCTGTCATTGTCCGGGTTGAAGTCTGGATGAGGAGTTGTCATTGTCCGGGTTGGAGTCTCGACGAGGTGTTGTCTTTTTCAGGTTGGAGTCTGGACGAAGAGTTGTCATTGTCTGGGTTGCAGTCTCGACGAGGTGTTGTCATTCTTCGGGTTGCTGTCTGGACGAGGTGTTGTCATTGTCCGGGTTGGAGTCTTGACGAGGTGTTGTCAATGTCCGGGTTGGAGTCTGGACGAGGTGTTGCCATTCTCCGGGTTGGAGTCTGGACGAGGTGTTGTCATTGTCCGGGTTGGAGTCTGGACGAGAAGTTGTCATTGTCCGGGTTGGAGTCTGGACGAGGAGTTGTCTGTCCAGGTTGGACTCTGCACGAAGAGTTGTCATTGTCCGGGTTGGAGTCTGGACGATGAGTTGTCTGTCCGGGTTGGAGTCTGGACGAGGTGTTGTCATTGTCCGGGTTAGAGTCTGCACGAAGAGTTGTCATTGTCCGGGTTAGAGTCTGGACGAAGAGTTGTCATTATCCGGGTTGGAGTCTGGACGAGGTGTTGTCATTCTCCGGGTTGGAGTCTGGACGAGGTGTTGACATTGACCGGGTTGGAGTCAGGACGAGGTTTTGTCATTGTCCGGGTTAGAGTCTGGACAAAGAGTTGTCATTGTCCGGGGTGGAGTCTGGATGAAGAGTTGTCATTGTCCGGGTTGGAGTTTGGACGAAGAGTTGTCTGTCCGGGTTGGAGTCTGGACGAGGTGTTGTCATTGTCCGGGTTAGAGTCTGCACGAAGAGCTGTCATTGTCCGGGTTAGAGTCTGGACGAAGAGTTGTCATTATCCGGGTTGGAGTCTGGACGAGGTGTTGTCATTCTCCGGGTTGGAGTCTGGACGAGGTGTTGACATTGACCGGGTTGGAGTCAGGACGAGGTTTTGTCATTGTCCGGGTTAGAGTCTGGACAAAGAGTTGTCATTGTCCGGGGTGGAGTCTGGAAGAAGAGTTGTCATTGTCCGGGTTGGAGTCTGGACGAAGAGCTGTCATTCTCCGGGTTGGATTCTGGACGAGGTGTTGTTATTGTCCGGGTTGGAGTCTGGACGAGGAGTTGTCATTGTCCGGGTTGGAGTCTGGATGAGGAGTTGTCATTCTCCGGGTTGGAGTCTTGACGAGGTGTTGACATTGACCGGGTTGGAGTCAGGACGAGGTTTTGTCATTGTCCGGGTTAGAGTCTGGACAAAGAGTTGTCATTGTCCGGGGTGGAGTCTGGAAGAAGAGTTGTCATTGTGCGGGTTGGAGTCTGGACGAAGAGCTGTCATTCTCCGGGTTGGATTCTGGACGAGGTGTTGTTATTGTCCGGGTTGGAGTCTGGACGAGGAGTTGTCATTGTCCGGGTTGGAGTCTGGATGAGGAGTTGTCATTGTCCGGGTTGGAGTCTTGACGAGGTGTTGTCAATGTCCGGGTTGGAGTCTGGACGAGGTGTTGACATTGTCCAGGTTGGATTCTGGACGAGGCGTTGCCATTGTCCGGGTTGGAGTCTGGACGAGGTGTTGTCATTGTCCAGGTTGGAGTCTGGACGAAGAGTTGTCATTGTCCGGGTTGGAGTCTGGACGAGGAGTTGTCATTGTCCGAGTCGGAGTCTGGACGAGGAGCTGCCATTGTCCGGGTTTGAGTCTGGACGAAGAGCTGTCATTGTCCGGGTTGGATTCTGGACGAGGTGTTGTCATTGTCCGGGTTGGAGTCTGGACGAGGAGTTGTCATTGTCCGGGGTGGAGTCTGGATCAAGAGTTGTCATTGTCCGGGTCGGAGTCTGGACGAGGTGTTGTCATTATCCGGGTTGGAGTCTGGACGAGGTGTTGCCATTGTCTGGGTTGGAGTCTGGATGAGGAGTTGTCATTGTCCGGGTCGGAGTCTGGACGAGGTGTTGTCATTATCCGGGTTGGAGTCTGGACGAGGTGTTGCCATTGTCCGGGTTGGAGTCTGGATGAGGAGTTGTCATTGTCCGGGTTGGAGTCTTGACGAGGTGTTGTCAATGTCCGGGTTGGAGTCTGGACGAGGTGTTGACATTGTCCGGGGTTGGATTCTGGACGAGGCGTTGCCATTGTCCGGGTTGGAGTCTGGACGAGGAGCTGTCATTGTCCGGGTTGGAGTCTGGACGAGGTGTTGTCATTGTCCAGGTTGGAGTCTGGACGAGGTGTTGCCATTGTCCGGGTTGGAGTCTGGACGAAGAGTTGTCATTGTCCGGGTTGTAGTCTGGACGAGGAGTTGTCATTGTCCGGGTTGATGTCTGGACGAGTGTTGTCATTGACTGGGTTGGAGTCTGGACGAGGAGCTGTCATTGTCCGGGTTGGAGTCTGGACGAGGTGTTGTCATTGTCCGGGTTAGAGTCTGCACGAAGAGTTGTCATTGTCCGGGTTAGAGTCTGGACGAAGAGTTGTCATTATCCGGGTTGGAGTCTGGACGAGGTGTTGTCATTCTCCGGGTTGGAGTCTGGACGAGGTGTTGACATTGACCGGGTTGGAGTCTGGACGAAGAGTTGTCATTGTCCGGGTTGGAGTCTGGACGAGGAGTTGTCATTGTCCGGGTTGATGTCTGGACGAGTGTTGTCATTGACTGGGTTGGAGTCTGGACGAAGAGCTGTCATTGTCCGGGTTGAAGTCTGGACGAGGAGTTGTCATTGTCCGGGTTGGAGTCTCGACGAGGTGTTGTCTTTTTCAGGTTGGAGTCTGGACGAAGAGTTGTCATTGTCTGGGTTGCAGTCTCGACGAGGTGTTGTCAATCTTTGGGTTGCTGTCTGGACGAGGTGTTGTCATTGTCCGGGTTGGAGTCTGGACGAGGTGTTGTCAATGTCCGGGTTGGAGTCTGGACGAGGTGTTGCCATTCTCCGGGTTGGAGTCTGGACGAGGTGTTGTCATTGTCCGGGTTGGAGTCTGGACGGGAAGTTGTCATTGTCCGGGTTGGAGTCTGGACGAGGAGTTGTCTGTCCGGGTTGGAGTCTGCACGAAGAGTTGTCATTGTCCGGGTTGGAGTCTGGACGAGGAGTTGTCTGTCCGGGTTGGAGTCTGCACGAAGAGTTGTCATTGTCCGGGTTGGAGTCTGGACGAAGAGTTGTCTGTCCGGGTTGGAGTCTGGACGAGCTGTTGTCATTGTCCGGTTTGGAGTCAGGACGAGGTTTTGTCATTGTCCGGGTTAGAGTCTGGACGAAGAGTTGTCATTGTCCGGGTAGGAGTCTCGAAGAGGTGTTGTCATTCTCTGGATTGGAGTCTGGACGAGGAGCTGTCATTGTCCGGGTTGGAGTCTGGACGAGGTGTTGTCATTGTCCAGGTTGGAGTCTGGACGAGGTGTTGCCATTGTCCGGGTTGGAGTCTGGACGAAGAGTTGTCATTGTCCGGGTTGGAGTCTGGACGAGGAGTTGTAATTGTCCAGGTTGCTGTCTGGACGAGTGTTGTCATTGACTGGGTTGGAGTCTGGACGGAGAGCTGTCATTGTCCGGGTTGAAGTCTGGACGAGGAGTTGTCATTGTCCGGGTTGGAGTCTCGACGAGGTGTTGTCTTTTTCAGGTTGGAGTCTGGACGAAGAGTTGTCATTGTCTGGGTTGCAGTCTCGACGAGGTGTTGTCATTCTTCGGGTTGCTGTCTGGACGAGGTGTTGTCATTGTCCGGGTTGGAGTCTTGACGAGGTGTTGTCAATGTCCGGGTTGGAGTCTGGACGAGGTGTTGCCATTCTCCGGGTTGGAGTCTGGACGAGGTGTTGTCATTGTCCGGGTTGGAGTCTGGACGAGAAGTTGTCATTGTCCGGGTTGGAGTCTGGACGAGGAGTTGTCTGTCCAGGTTGGACTCTGCACGAAGAGTTGTCATTGTCCGGGTTGGAGTCTGGACGAAGAGTTGTCTGTCCGGGTTGGAGTCTGGACGAGGTGTTGTCATTGTCCGGGTTAGAGTCTGCACGAAGAGTTGTCATTGTCTGGGTTAGAGTCTGGACGAAGAGTTGTCATTATCTGGGTTGGAGTCTGGACGAGGTGTTGTCATTCTCCGGGCTGGAGTCTGGACGAGGTGTTGACATTGACCGGGTTGGAGTCAGGACGAGGTTTTGTCATTGTCCGGGTTAGAGTCTGGACAAAGAGTTGTCATTGTCCGGGGTGGAGTCTGGATGAAGAGTTGTCATTGTCCGGGTTGGAGTCTGGACGAAGAGCTGTCATTCTCCGGGTTGGATTCTGGACGAGGTGTTGTTATTGTCCGGGTTGGAGTCTGGACGAGGAGTTGTCATTGTCCGGGTTGGAGTCTGGATGAGGAGTTGTCATTATCCGGGTTGGAGTCTGTACGAGGTGTTGTCATTGTCCGGGTTGGTGTCTGGACGAGTTGTTGTCATTGTCCGGGTTGGAGTATGGACAAGGTGTTGTCATTGTCCAGGTTGGAGTCTGGACGAGGAGTTGTCATTGTCCGTGTCGGAGTCTGGACGAGGAGCTGCCATTGTCCGGGACTGAGTCTGGACGAAGAGCTGTCATTGTCCGGGTTGGATTCTGGACGAGGTGTTGTCATTGTCCGGGGTGGAGTCTGGATCAGGAGTTGTCATTGTCCGGGTCGGAGTCTGGACGAGGTGTTGTCATTATCCGGGTTGGAGTCTGGACGAGGCGTTGCCATTGTCCGGGTTGGAGTCTGGATGAGGAGTTGTCATTGTCCGGGTTGGAGTCTGGACGAGGTGTTGTCATTGTCCGGGTTGGAGTATGGACAAGGTGTTGTCATTGTCCAGGTTGGAGTCTGGACGAAGAGTTGTCATTGTCCGGGTTGGAGTCTGGACGAGGAGTTGTCATTGTCCGGGTTGGAGTCTGGACGAGGAGTTGTAATTGTCCAGGTTGCTGTCTGGACGAGTTTTGTCATTGACTGGGTTGGAGTCTGGACGGAGAGCTGTCATTGTCCTGGTTGAAGTGTGGATGAGGAGTTGTCATTGTCCGGGTTGGAGTCTCGACGAGGTGTTGTCTTTTTCAGGTTGGAGTCTGGACGAAGAGTTGTCATTGTCTGGGTTGCAGTCTCGACGAGGTGTTGTCATTCTTCGGGTTGCTGTCTGGATGAGGTGTTGTCATTGTCCGGGTTGGAGTCTTGACGAGGTGTTGTCAATGTCCGGGTTGGAGTCTGGACGAGGTGTTGCCATTCTCCGGGTTGGAGTCTGGACGAGGTGTTGTCATTGTCCGGGTTGGAGTCTGGACGAGGAGTTGTCTGTCCAGGTTGGACTCTGCACGAAGAGTTGTCATTGTCCGGGTTGGAGTCTGGACGATGAGTTGTCTGTCCGGGTTGGAGTCTGGACGAGGTGTTGTCATTCTCCGGGTTAGAGTCTGCACGAAGAGTTGTCATTGTCCGGGTTAGAGTCTGGACGAAGAGTTGTCATTATCCGGGTTGGAGTCTGGACGAGGTGTTGTCATTCTCCGGGTTGGAGTCTGGACGAGGTGTTGACATTGACCGGGTTGGAGTCAGGACGAGGTTTTGTCATTGTCCGGGTTAGAGTCTGGACAAAGAGTTGTCATTGTCTGGCGTGGAGTCTGGATGAAGAGTTGTCATTGTCCGGGTTGGAGTCTGGACGAAGAGCTGTCATTCTCCGGGTTGGATTCTGGACGAGGTGTTGTTATTGTCCGGGTTGGAGTCTGGACGAAGAGTTGTCATTGTCCGGGTTGGAGTCTGGACGAGGAGTTGTCATTGTCCGGGTTGGAGTCTGGATGAGGAGTTGTCATTATCCGGGTTGGAGTCTGTACGAGGTGTTGTCATTGTCCGGGTTGGTGTCTGGACGAGTTGTTGTCATTGTCCGGGTTGGAGTATGGACAAGGTGTTGTCATTGTCCAGGTTGGAGTCTGGACGAAGAGTTGTCATTGTCCGGGTTGGAGTCTGGACGAGGAGTTGTCATTGTCCGGGTCGGAGTCTGGACGAGGAGCTGCCATTGTCCGGGTTTGAGTCTGGACGAAGAGCTGTCATTATCCCGTTTGGATTCTGGACGAGGTGTTGTCATTGTCCGGGTTGGAGTCTGGACGAGGAGTTGTCATTGTCCGGGGTGGAGTCTGGATCAAGAGTTGTCATTGTCCGGGTCGGAGAATGGACGAGGTGTTGTCATTATCCGGGTTGGAGTCTGGACGAGGTGTTGCCATTGTCCGGTTTGGAGTCTGGATGAGGAGTTGTCATTGTCCGGATTGGAGTCTGGACGAGGTGTTGTCATTGTCCGGGTTGGAGTATGGACAAGGTGTTGTCATTGTCCAGGTTGGAGTCTGGACGAAGAGTTGTCATTGTCCGGGTTGGAGTCTGGACGAGGAGTTGTCATTGTCCATGTTGCTGTCTGGACGAGTGTTGTCATTGACTGGGTTGGAGTCTGGACAAAGAGTTATCATTCTCCGGGTTGGAGTCTGGACGAGGAGTTGTCATTGTCCGGTTTGGATTCTCGACGAAGAGTTGTCATTGTCCGGGTTGGAGTCTGGACGAGGAGTTGTCATTGTCCGGGTTGCTGTCTGGACGAGTGTTGTCATTGACTGGGTTGGAGTCTGGACAAAGAGTTATCATTGTCCGGGTTGGAGTCTGGATGAAGAGTTGTCATTGTCCGGGTTGCAGTCTGGACGAGGTGTTGTCATTGTCCGGTTTGGAGCCTGGACGAGGTTTTGTCATTGTCCGGGTTAGAGTCTGAACGAAGTGTTCTCATTGTCCGGGTTGGAGACTGGAAGAGGTGTTGTCATTGTCCAGATTGGAGTCTGGATGAAGAGTTGTCATTCTCCGGGTTGGAGTCTGGTCAAAGAGTTGTCATTGTCCGGGTTGGAGTCTGGACAAACAGTTGTCATTGTCCGGGTTGGAGTCTGGACGAAGAGTTGTCATTGTCCGGGTTGGAGTATGGACGAAGAGTTGTCATTGTCCGGGTTGCTGTCTGGACGAGTGTTGTCATTGACTGGGTTGGAGTCTGGACGAAGAGTTGTCATTGTCCGGGTTGGAGTCTGGACGAGGAGTTGTCATTTTCCGGGTTGGAGTCTCGACGAGGTGTTGTCATTTTCGGGTTGGAGTCTGGACAAAGAGTTGTCATGGTCTGGGTTTCAGTCTCGACGAGGTGTTGTCATTGTTCGGGTTGCTGTCTGGACGAGGTGTTGTCATTGTCCGGGTTTAAGTCTGGATGAGGTGTTGTCATTGCCCGGGTTGGAGTCTGCACGAAGAGTTGTCATTGTCCGGGTTGCAGTTCGGACGAGGTGTTGCCATTGTCCGGTTTGGAGTCTGGACGAGGTTTTGTCATTGTCCGGGTTAGAGTCTGGACAAAGAGATGTCATTGCCCGGGGTGGAGTCTGGATGAAGAGTTGTCATTGTCCGGGTTGGAGTCTGGACGAAGAGCTGTCATTGTCCGGGTTGGATTCTGGACGAGGTGTTGTTATTGTCCGGGTTGCAGTCTGGACGAGGAGTTGTCATTGTCCGGGTTGGAGTCTGGATGAGGAGTTGTCATTGTCCGGGCTGGAGTCTGAACGAGGTGTTGTAATTATCCAGGTTGGAGTCTGGACGAGGTGTTGTCATTGTCCAGGTTGGAGTCTGGACGAAGAGTTGTCATTTTCCGGGTTGGAGTCTGGACGAAGAGTTGTCATTGTCCGGGTTGCTGTCTGGACGAGTGTTGTCATTGACTGGGTTGGAGTCTGGACGAAGAGTTGTCATTGTCCGGGTTGGAGTCTGGACGAGGAGTTGTCATTTTCGGGTTGGAGTCTCGACGAGGTGTTGTCATTTTCGGGTTGGAGTCTGGACAAAGAGTTGTCATGGTCTGGGTTTCAGTCTCGACGAGGTGTTGTCATTGTTCGGGTTGCTGTCTGGACGAGGTGTTGTCATTGTCCGGGTTTAAGTCTGGATGAGGTGTTGTCAATGTCTGGGTTGGAGTCTGGACGAGGTGTTGTCATTGCCCGGGTTGGAGTCTGCACGAAGAGTTGTCATTGTCCGGGTTGCAGTCCGGACGAGGTGTTGCCATTGTCCGGTTTGGAGTCTGGACGAGGTTTTGTCATTGTCCGGGTTAGAGTCTGGACAAAGAGTTGTCATTGTCCGGGGTGGAGTCTGGATGAAGAGTTGTCATTGTCCGGGTTGGAGTCTGGACGAAGAGCTGTCATTGTCCGGGTTGCAGTCTGGACGAGGAGTTGTCATTGTCCGGGTTGGAGTCTGGATGAGGAGTTGTCATTGTCCGGGCTGGAGTCTGAACGAGGTGTTGTAATTATCCAGGTTGGAGTCTGGACGAGGTGTTGTCATTGTCCAGGTTGGAGTATGGACAAGGTGTTGTCATTGTCCAGGTTGGAGTCTGGACGAAGAGTTGTCATTGTCCGGGTTGGAGTCTGGACGAAGAGTTGTCATTGTCCGGGTTGCTGTCTGGACGAGTGTTGTCATTGACTGGGTTGGAGTCTGGACGAAGAGTTGTCATTGTCCGGGTTGGAGTCTGGACGAGGAGTTGTCATTCTCCGGGTTGGAGTCTCGACGAGGTGTTGTCATTTTCGGGTTGGAGTCTGGACAAAGAGTTGTCATGGTCTGGGTTGCAGTCTCGACGAGGTGTTGTCATTGTTCGGGTTGCTGTCTGGACGAGGTGTTGTCATTGTCCGGGTTTAAGTCTGGATGAGGTGTTGTCAATGTCTGGATTGGAGTCTGGACGAGGTGTTGTCATTGCCCGGGTTGGAGTCTGCACGAAGAGTTGTCATTGTCCGGGTTGCAGTTCGGACGAGGTGTTGCCATTGTCCGGTTTGGAGTCTGGACGAGGTTTTGTCATTGTCCGGGTTAGAGTCTGGACAAAGAGATGTCATTGCCCGGGGTGGAGTCTGGATGAAGAGTTGTCATTGTCCGGGTTGGAGTCTGGACGAAGAGCTGTCATTGTCCGGGTTGGATTCTGGACGAGGTGTTGTTATTGTCCGGGTTGCAGTCTGGACGAGGAGTTGTCATTGTCCGGGTTGGAGTCTGGATGAGGAGTTGTCATTGTCCGGGCTGGAGTCTGAACGAGGTGTTGTAATTATCCAGGTTGGAGTCTGGACGAGGTGTTGTCATTGTCCAGGTTGGAGTCTGGACGAAGAGTTGTCATTTTCCGGGTTGGAGTCTGGACGAAGAGTTGTCATTGTCCGGGTTGCTGTCTGGACGAGTGTTGTCATTGACTGGGTTGGAGTCTGGACGAAGAGTTGTCATTGTCCGGGTTGGAGTCTGGACGAGGAGTTGTCATTTTCCGGGTTGGAGTCTCGACGAGGTGTTGTCATTTTCGGGTTGGAGTCTGGACAAAGAGTTGTCATGGTCTGGGTTTCAGTCTCGACGAGGTGTTGTCATTGTTCGGGTTGCTGTCTGGACGAGGTGTTGTCATTGTCCGGGTTTAAGTCTGGATGAGGTGTTGTCAATGTCTGGGTTGGAGTCTGGACGAGGTGTTGTCATTGCCCGGGTTGGAGTCTGCACGAAGAGTTGTCATTGTCCGGGTTGCAGTCCGGACGAGGTGTTGCCATTGTCCGGTTTGGAGTCTGGACGAGGTTTTGTCATTGTCCGGGTTAGAGTCTGGACAAAGAGTTGTCATTGTCCGGGGTGGAGTCTGGATGAAGAGTTGTCATTGTCCGGGTTGGAGTCTGGACGAAGAGCTGTCATTGTCCGGGTTGCAGTCTGGACGAGGAGTTGTCATTGTCCGGGTTGGAGTCTGGATGAGGAGTTGTCATTGTCCGGGCTGGAGTCTGAACGAGGTGTTGTAATTATCCAGGTTGGAGTCTGGACGAGGTGTTGTCATTGTCCAGGTTGGAGTATGGACAAGGTGTTGTCATTGTCCAGGTTGGAGTCTGGACGAAGAGTTGTCATTGTCCGGGTTGGAGTCTGGACGAAGAGTTGTCATTGTCCGGGTTGCTGTCTGGACGAGTGTTGTCATTGACTGGGTTGGAGTCTGGACGAAGAGTTGTCATTGTCCGGGTTGGAGTCTGGACGAGGAGTTGTCATTCTCCGGGTTGGAGTCTCGACGAGGTGTTGTCATTTTCGGGTTGGAGTCTGGACAAAGAGTTGTCATGGTCTGGGTTGCAGTCTCGACGAGGTGTTGTCATTGTTCGGGTTGCTGTCTGGACGAGGTGTTGTCATTGTCCGGGTTTAAGTCTGGATGAGGTGTTGTCAATGTCTGGATTGGAGTCTGGACGAGGTGTTGTCATTTCCCGGGTTGGAGTCTGCACGAAGAGTTGTCATTGTCCGGGTTGCAGTCCGGACGAGGTGTTGCCATTGTCCGGTTTGGAGTCTGGACGAGGTTTTGTCATTGTCCGGGTTAGAGTCTGGACAAAGAGTTGTCATTGTCCGGGGTGGAGTCTGGATGAAGAGTTGTCATTGTCCGGGTTGGAGTCTGGACGAAGAGCTGTCATTGTCCGGGTTGGATTCTGGACGAGGTGTTGTTATTGTCCGGGTTGCAGTCTGGACGAGGAGTTGTCATTGTCCGGGTTGGAGTCTGGATGAGGAGTTGTCATTGTCCGGGCTGGAGTCTGAATGAGGTGTTGTAATTATCCAGGTCGGAGTCTGGACGAGGTGTTGTCATTGTCCAGGTTGGAGTCTGGACGAGGTGTTGCCATTGTCCGGCTTGGAGTCTGGACGAGGTGTTATCATTGTCCGGGTTGGAGTCTGGACGAGGACTTTTCATTCTCCGAGTTGGAGTCTGGACGAGCAGATGTCATTATCCGGGTTGGAGTCTGGACGAGGTGTTGTCATTGATCGGGTTAGAGTCTGGACGAAGAGTTGTCTGTCCGGGTTGGAGTCTGGACGAGGTGTTGTCATTGTCCGGGTTGGAGTCTGGACGAGGAGTTGTCATTGTCCGGGTTGGAGTCTGGACAAAGAGTTGTCATTGTCCGGGTTGGATTCTGGACGAGGTGTGGTCATTGTCCGGGTTGGAGTCTGGACGAGGAGTTGTCATTGTCCGGGGTGGAGTCTGGATCAAGAGTTCTCATTGTCCGGGTCGGAGTCTGGACGAGGTGTTGTCATTATCCGGGTTGGAGTCTGGACGAGGTGTTGCCATTGTCCGGGTTGGAGTCTGGATGAGGAGTTGTCATTGACCGGGTTGGAGTCTGGACGAGGTTTTGCCATTCTCCGGATTGGAGTCTGGAAGAGGTGTTGCCATTGTCCGGGTTGGAGTCTGGACGAGGTGTTGCCATTTTCCGGGTTGGAGTCTGGACGAGGCGTTTTCATCGTCCGGGTTGGAGTCTGGACGAGGAGTTGTCATTGTCCAGGTTGGAGTCTGGACGAGGAGTTGTCATTGTCCGGGTTGGAGTCTCGACGAGGTTTTGTCATTGTCCGGGTTAGAGTCTGGACGAAGAGTTGTCATTGTCCGGGTTGGAGTCTGGACGAGGAGTTGTCATTCTCCGGGTTGGAGTCTCGACGAGGTGTTGTCATTTTCGGGTTGGAGTCTGGACAAAGAGTTGTCATGGTCTGGGTTGCAGTCTCGACGAGGTGTTGTCATTGTTCGGGTTGCTGTCTGGACGAGGTGTTGTCATTGTCCGGGTTTAAGTCTGGATGAGGTGTTGTCAATGTCTGGATTGGAGTCTGGACGAGGTGTTGTCATTTCCCGGGTTGGAGTCTGCACGAAGAGTTGTCATTGTCCGGGTTGCAGTCCGGACGAGGTGTTGCCATTGTCCGGTTTGGAGTCTGGACGAGGTTTTGTCATTGTCCGGGTTAGAGTCTGGACAAAGAGTTGTCATTGTCCGGGGTGGAGTCTGGATGAAGAGTTGTCATTGTCCGGGTTGGAGTCTGGACGAAGAGCTGTCATTGTCCGGGTTGGATTCTGGACGAGGTGTTGTTATTGTCCGGGTTGCAGTCTGGACGAGGAGTTGTCATTGTCCGGGTTGGAGTCTGGATGAGGAGTTGTCATTGTCCGGGCTGGAGTATGAATGAGGTGTTGTAATTATCCAGGTCGGAGTCTGGACGAGGTGTTGTCATTGTCCAGGTTGGAGTCTGGACGAGGTGTTGCCATTGTCCGGCTTGGAGTCTGGACGAGGTGTTATCATTGTCCGGGTTGGAGTCTGGACGAGGACTTTTCATTCTCCGAGTTGGAGTCTGGACGAGCAGATGTCATTATCCGGGTTGGAGTCTGGACGAGGTGTTGTCATTGATAGGGTTAGAGTCTGGACGAAGAGTTGTCTGTCCGGGTTGGAGTCTGGACGAGGTGTTGTCATTGTCCGGGTTGGAGTCTGGACGAGGAGTTGTCATTGTCCGGGTTGGAGTCTGGACAAAGAGTTGTCATTGTCCGGGTTGGATTCTGGACGAGGTGTGGTCATTGTCCGGGTTGGAGTCTGGACGAGGAGTTGTCATTGTCCGGGGTGGAGTCTGGATCAAGAGTTCTCATTGTCCGGGTCGGAGTCTGGACGAGGTGTTGTCATTATCCGGGTTGGAGTCTGGACGAGGTGTTGCCATTGTCCGGGTTGGAGTCTGGATGAGGAGTTGTCATTGACCGGGTTGGAGTCTGGACGAGGTTTTGCCATTCTCCGGATTGGAGTCTGGAAGAGGTGTTGCCATTGTCCGGGTTGGAGTCTGGACGAGGTGTTGCCATTTTCCGGGTTGGAGTCTGGACGAGGCGTTTTCATCGTCCGGGTTGGAGTCTGGACGAGGAGTTGTCATTGTCCAGGTTGGAGTCTGGACGAGGAGTTGTCATTGTCCGGGTTGGAGTCTCGACGAGGTTTTGTCATTGTCCGGGTTAGAGTCTGGACAAAGAGTTGTCATTGTCCGGGGTGGAGTCTGGATGAAGAGTTGTCATTGTCCGGGTTGGAGTCTGGACGAAGAGCTGTCATTCTCCGGGTTGGATTCTGGACGAGGTGTTGTTATTGTCCGGGTTGGAGTCTGGACGAGGAGTTGTCATTGTCCGGGTTGGAGTCTGGATGAGGAGTTGTCATTATCCGGGTTGGAGTCTGTACGAGGTGTTGTCATTGTCCGGGTTGGAGTCTGGACGAGTTGTTGTCATTGTCCGGGTTGGAGTATGGACAAGGTGTTGTCATTGTCTAGGTTGGAGTCTGGACGAAGAGTTGTCATTGTCCGGGTCGGAGTCTGGACGAGGTGTTGTCATTATCCGGGTTGGAGTCTGGACGAGGTGTTGCCATTGTCCGGGTTGGAGTCTGGATGAGGAGTTGTCATTGTCCGGGTTGGAGTCTGGACGAGGTGTTGTCATTGTCCGGGTTGGAGTATGGACAAGGTGTTGTCATTGTCCAGGTTGGAGTCTGGACGAAGAGTTGTCATTGTCCGGGTTGGAGTCTGGACGAGGAGTTGTCATTGTCCGGGTTGGAGTCTGGACGAGGAGTTGTAATTGTCCGGGTTGGAGTCTGGATGAGGAGTTGTCATTGTCCGGGTTGGAGTCTGGACGAGGTGTTGTCATTGTCCGGGTTGGAGTATGGACAAGGTGTTGTCATTGTCCAGGTTGGAGTCTGGACGAAGAGTTGTCATTGTCCGGGTTGGAGTCTGGACGAGGTGTTGCCATTGTCCGGGTTGGAGTCTGGACGAAGAGTTGTCATTGTCCGGGTTGGAGTCTGGACGAGGAGTTGTAATTGTCCAGGTTGCTGTCTGGACGAGTGTTGTCATTGACTGGGTTGGAGTCTGGACGGAGAGCTGTCATTGTCCGGGTTGAAGTCTGGATGAGGAGTTGTCATTGTCCGGGTTGGAGTCTCGACGAGGTGTTGTCTTTTTCAGGTTGGAGTCTGGACGAAGAGTTGTCATTGTCTGGGTTGCAGTCTCGACGAGGTGTTGTCATTCTTCGGGTTGCTGTCTGGACGAGGTGTTGTCATTGTCCGGGTTGGAGTCTTGACGAGGTGTTGTCAATGTCCGGGTTGGAGTCTGGACGAGGTGTTGCCATTCTCCGGGTTGGAGTCTGGACGAGGTGTTGTCATTGTCCGGGTTGGAGTCTGGACGAGAAGTTGTCATTGTCCGGGTTGGAGTCTGGACGAGGAGTTGTCTGTCCAGGTTGGACTCTGCACGAAGAGTTGTCATTGTCCGGGTTGGAGTCTGGACGATGAGTTGTCTGTCCGGGTTGGAGTCTGGACGAGGTGTTGTCATTGTCCGGGTTAGAGTCTGCACGAAGAGTTGTCATTGTCCGGGTTAGAGTCTGGACGAAGAGTTGTCATTATCCGGGTTGGAGTCTGGACGAGGTGTTGTCATTGTCCAGGTTGGAGTCTGGACGAGGTGTTGCCATTGTCCGGCTTGGAGTCTGGACGAGGTGTTATCATTGTCCGGGTTGGAGTCTGGACGAGGACTTTTCATTCTCCGAGTTGGAGTCTGGACGAGCAGATGTCATTATCCGGGTTGGAGTCTGGACGAGGTGTTGTCATTGATCGGGTTAGAGTCTGGACGAAGAGTTGTCTGTCCGGGTTGGAGTCTGGACGAGGTGTTGTCATTGTCCGGGTTGGAGTCTGGACGAGGAGTTGTCATTGTCCGGGTTGGAGTCTGGACAAAGAGTTGTTATTGTCCGGGTTGGATTCTGGACGAGGTGTGGTCATTGTCCGGGTTGGAGTCTGGACGAGGAGTTGTCATTGTCCGGGGTGGAGTCTGGATCAAGAGTTCTCATTGTGCGGGTTGGAGTCTGGACGAGGTGTTGTCATTATCCGGGTTGGAGTCTGGACGAGGTGTTGCCATTGTCCGGGTTGGAGTCTGGATGAGGAGTTGTCATTGACCGGGTTGGAGTCTGGACGAGGTTTTGCCATTCTCCGGATTGGAGTCTGGAAGAGGTGTTGCCATTTTCCGGGTTGGAGTCTGGACGAGGTGTTGCCATTTTCCGGGTTGGAGTCTGGACGAGGCGTTTTCATCGTCCGGGTTGGAGTCTGGACGAGGAGTTGTCATTGTCCAGGTTGGAGTCTGGACGAGGAGTTGTCATTGTCCGGGTTGGAGTCTCGACGAGGTTTTGTCATTGTCTGGGTTAGAGTCTGGACAAAGAGTTGTCATTGTCCGGGGTGGAGTCTGGATGAAGAGTTGTCATTGTCCGGGTTGGAGTCTGGACGAAGAGCTGTCATTCTCCGGGTTGGATTCTGGACGAGGTGTTGTTATTGTCCGGGTTGGAGTCTGGACGAGGAGTTGTCATTGTCCGGGATGGAGTCTGGATGAGGAGTTGTCATTATCCGGGTTGGAGTCTGTACGAGGTGTTGTCATTGTCCGGGTTGGTGTCTGGACGAGTTGTTGTCTTTGTCCGGGTTAGAGTATGGACAAGGTGTTGTCATTGTCTAGGTTGGAGTCTGGACGAAGAGTTGTCATTGTCCGGGTCGGAGTCTGGACGAGGTGTTGTCATTATCCGGGTTGGAGTCTGGACGAGGTGTTGCCATTGTCCGGGTTGGAGTCTGGATGAGGAGTTGTCATTGTCCGGGTTGGAGTCTGGACGAGGTGTTGTCATTGTCCGGGTTGGAGTATGGACAAGGTGTTGTCATTGTCCCGGTTGGAGTCTGGACGAAGAGTTGTCATTGTCCGGGTTGGAGTATGGACAAGGTGTTGTCATTGACTGGGTTGGAGTCTGGACGGAGAGCTGTCATTGTCCGGGTTGAAGTCTGGATGAGGAGTTGTCATTGTCCGGGTTGGAGTCTCGACGAGGTGTTGTCTTTTTCAGGTTGGAGTCTGGACGAAGAGTTGTCATTGTCTGGGTTGCAGTCTCGACGAGGTGTTGTCATTCTTCGGGTTGCTGTCTGGACGAGGTGTTGTCATTGTCCGGGTTGGAGTCTTGACGAGGTGTTGTCAATGTCCGGGTTGGAGTCTGGACGAGGTGTTGCCATTCTCCGGGTTGGAGTCTGGACGAGGTGTTGTCATTGTCCGGGTTGGAGTCTGGACGAGAAGTTGTCATTGTCCGGGTTGGAGTCTGGACGAGGAGTTGTCTGTCCAGGTTGGACTCTGCACGAAGAGTTGTCATTGTCCGGGTTGGAGTCTGGACGATGAGTTGTCTGTCCGGGTTGGAGTCTGGACGAGGTGTTTTCATTGTCCGGGTTAGAGTCTGCACGAAGAGTTGTCATTGTCCGGGTTAGAGTCTGGACGAAGAGTTGTCATTATCCGGGTTGGAGTCTGGACGAGGTGTTGTCATTCTCCGGGTTGGAGTCTGGACGAGGTGTTGACATTGACCGGGTTGGAGTCAGGACGAGGTTTTGTCATTGTCCGGGTTAGAGTCTGGACAAAGAGTTGTCATTGTCCGGGGTGGAGTCTGGATGAAGAGTTGTCATTGTCCGGGTTGGAGTCTGGACGAAGAGCTGTCATTCTCCGGGTTGGATTCTGGACGAGGTGTTGTTATTGTCCGGGTTGGAGTCTGGACGAGGAGTTGTCATTGTCCGGGTTGGAGTCTGGATGAGGAGTTGTCATTATCCGGGTTGGAGTCTGTACGAGGTGTTGTCATTGTCCGGGTTGGTGTCTGGACGAGTTGTTGTCATTGTCCGGGTTGGAGTATGGACAAGGTGTTGTCATTGTCCAGGTGGGAGTCTGGACGAAGAGTTGTCATTGTCCGGGTTGGAGTCTGGACGAGGAGTTGTCATTGTCCGGGTCGGAGTCTGGACGAGGAGCTGCCATTGTCCGGGTTTGAGTCTGGACGAAGAGCTGTCATTCTCCGGGTTGGATTCTGGACGAGGTGTTGTCATTGTCCGGGTTGGAGTCTGGACGAGGAGTTGTCATTGTCCGGGGTGGAGTCTGGATCAAGAGTTGTCATTGTCCGGGTCGGAGTCTGGACGAGGTGTTGTCATTATCCGGGTTGGAGTCTGGACGAGGTGTTGCCATTGTCCGGGTTGGAGTCTGGATGAGGAGTTGTCATTGTCCGGGTTGGAGTCTGGACGAGGTGTTGTCATTGTCCGGGTTGGAGTATGGACAAGGTGTTGTCATTGTCCAGGTTGGAGTCTGGACGAAGAGTTGTCATTGTCCGGGTTGGAGTCTGGACGAGGAGTTGTCATTGTCCATGTTGCTGTCTGGACGAGTGTTGTCATTGACTGGGTTGGAGTCTGGACAAAGAGTTATCATTCTCCGGGTTGGAGTCTGGACGAGGAGTTGTCATTGTCCGGTTTGGATTCTCGACGAAGAGTTGTCATTGTCCGGGTTGGAGTCTGGACGAGGAGTTGTCATTGTCCGGGTTGCTGTCTGGACGAGTGTTGTCATTGACTGGGTTGGAGTCTGGACAAAGAATTATCATTGTCCGGGTTGGAGTCTGGATGAAGAGTTGTCATTGTCCGGGTTGCAGTCTGGACGAGGTGTTGTCATTGTCCGGTTTGGAGCCTGGACGAGGTTTTGTCATTGTCCGGGGTAGAGTCTGGACGAAGTGTTCTCATTGTCCGGGTTGGAGACTGGAAGAGGTGTTCTCATTGTCCAGATTGGAGTCTGGATGAAGAGTTGTCATTCTCCGGGTTGTAGTCTGGTCAAAGAGTTGTCATTGTCCGGGTTGGAGTCTGGACAAACAATTGTCATTGTCCGGGTTGGAGTCTGGACGAAGAGTTGTCATTGTCCGGGTTGGAGTATGGACAAGGTGTTGTCATTGTCCAGGTTGGAGTCTGGACGAAGAGTTGTCATTGTCCGGGTTGGAGTCTGGACGAAGAGTTGTCATTGTCCGGGTTGCTGTCTGGACGAGTGTTGTCATTGACTGGGTTGGAGTCTGGACGAAGAGTTGTCATTGTCCGGGTTGGAGTCTGGACGAGGAGTTGTCATTGTCCGGGTTGGAGTCTCGACGAGGTGTTGTCATTTTCGGGTTGGAGTCTGGACAAAGAGTTGTCATTGTCTGGGTTTCAGTCTCGACGAGGTGTTGTCATTGTTCGGGTTGCTGTCTGGACGAGGTGTTGTCATTGTCCGGGTTTAAGTCTGGATGAGGTGTTGTCAATGTCTGGGTTGGAGTCTGGACGAGGTGTTGTCATTGCCCGGGTTGGAGTCTACACGAAGAGTTGTCATTGTCCGGGTTGGAGTCTGGACGAGGAGTTGTCTGTCCAGGTTGGACTCTGCACGAAGAGTTGTCATTGTCCGGGTTGGAATCTGGACGATGAGTTGTCTGTCCGGGTTGGAGTCTGGACGAGGTGTTTTCATTGTCCGGTTTAGAGTCTGCACGAAGAGTTGTCATTGTCCGGGTTAGAGTCTGGACGAAGAGTTGTCATTATCCGGGTTGGAGTCTGGACGAGGTGTTGTCATTCTCCGGGTTGGAGTCTGGACGAGGTGTTGACATTGACCGGGTTGGAGTCAGGACGAGGTTTTGTCATTGTCCGGGTTAGAGTCTGGACAAAGAGTTGTCATTGTCCGGGGTGGAGTCTGGATGAAGAGTTGTCATTGTCCGGGTTGGAGTCTGGACGAAGAGCTGTCATTCTCCGGGTTGGATTCTGGACGAGGTGTTGTTATTGTCCGGGTTGGAGTCTGGACGAGGAGTTGTCATTGTCCGGGTTGGAGTCTGGATGAGGAGTTGTCATTATCCGGGTTGGAGTCTGTACGAGGTGTTGTCATTGTCCGGGTTGGTGTCTGGACGAGTTGTTGTCATTGTCCGGGTTGGAGTATGGACAAGGTGTTGTCATTGTCCAGGTGGGAGTCTGGACGAAGAGTTGTCATTGTCCGGGTTGGAGTCTGGACGAGGAGTTGTCATTGTCCGGGTCGGAGTCTGGACGAGGAGCTGCCATTGTCCGGGTTTGAGTCTGGACGAAGAGCTGTCATTCTCCGGGTTGGATTCTGGACGAGGTGTTGTCATTGTCCGGGTTGGAGTCTGGACGAGGAGTTGTCATTGTCCGGGGTGGAGTCTGGATCAAGAGTTGTCATTGTCCGGGTCGGAGTCTGGACGAGGTGTTGTCATTATCCGGGTTGGAGTCTGGACGAGGTGTTGCCATTGTCCGGGTTGGAGTCTGGATGAGGAGTTGTCATTGTCCGGGTTGGAGTCTGGACGAGGTGTTGTCATTGTCCGGGTTGGAGTATGGACAAGGTGTTGTCATTGTCCAGGTTGGAGTCTGGACGAAGAGTTGTCATTGTCCGGGTTGGAGTCTGGACGAGGAGTTGTCATTGTCCATGTTGCTGTCTGGACGAGTGTTGTCATTGACTGGGTTGGAGTCTGGACAAAGAGTTATCATTCTCCGGGTTGGAGTCTGGACGAGGAGTTGTCATTGTCCGGTTTGGATTCTCGACGAAGAGTTGTCATTGTCCGGGTTGGAGTCTGGACGAGGAGTTGTCATTGTCCGGGTTGCTGTCTGGACGAGTGTTGTCATTGACTGGGTTGGAGTCTGGACAAAGAGTTATCATTGTCCGGGTTGGAGTCTGGATGAAGAGTTGTCATTGTCCGGGTTGCAGTCTGGACGAGGTGTTGTCATTGTCCGGTTTGGAGCCTGGACGAGGTTTTGTCATTGTCCGGGGTAGAGTCTGGACGAAGTGTTCTCATTGTCCGGGTTGGAGACTGGAAGAGGTGTTGTCATTGTCCAGATTGGAGTCTGGATGAAGAGTTGTCATTCTCCGGGTTGGAGTCTGGTCAAAGAGTTGTCATTGTCCGGGTTGGAGTCTGGACAAACAATTGTCATTGTCCGGGTTGGAGTCTGGACGAAGAGTTGTCATTGTCCGGGTTGGAGTATGGACAAGGTGTTGTCATTGTCCAGGTTGGAGTCTGGACGAAGAGTTGTCATTGTCCGGGTTGGAGTCTGGACGAAGAGTTGTCATTGTCCGGGTTGCTGTCTGGACGAGTGTTGTCATTGACTGGGTTGGAGTCTGGACGAAGAGTTGTCATTGTCCGGGTTGGAGTCTGGACGAGGAGTTGTCATTGTCCGGGTTGGAGTCTCGACGAGGTGTTGTCATTTTCGGGTTGGAGTCTGGACGAAGAGTTGTCATTGTCCGCGCTGGAGTCTGGACGAGGAGTTGTCATTTTCCGGGTTGGAGTCTCGACGAGGTGTTGTCATTTTCGGGTTGGAGTCTGGACAAAGAGTTGTCATGGTCTGGGTTTCAGTCTCGACGAGGTGTTGTCATTGTTCGGGTTGCTGTCTGGACGAGGTGTTGTCATTGTCCGGGTTTAAGTCTGGATGAGGTGTTGTCAATGTCTGGGTTGGAGTCTGGACGAGGTGTTGTCATTGCCCGGGTTGGAGTCTGCACGAAGAGTTGTCATTGTCCGGGTTGCAGTCCGGACGACGTGTTGCCATTGTCCGGTTTGGAGTCTGGACGAGGTTTTGTCATTGTCCGGGTTAGAGTCTGGACAAAGAGTTGTCATTGTCCGGGGTGGAGTCTGGATGAATAGTTGTCATTGTCCGGGTTGGAGTCTGGACGAAGAGCTGTCATTGTCCGGGTTGGATTCTGGACGAGGTGTTGCTATTGTCCGGGTTGCAGTCTGGACGAGGAGTTGTCATTGTCCGGGTTGGAGTCTGGATGAGGAGTTGTCATTGTCCGGGCTGGAGTCTGAACGAGGTGTTGTAATTATCCAGGTTGGAGTCTGGACGAGGTGTTGTCATTGTCCAGGTTGGAGTCTGGACGAAGAGTTGTCATTGTCTGGGTTGGAGTCTGGACGAAGAGTTGTCATTGTCCGGGTTGCAGTCTGGACGAGTGTTGTCATTGACTGGGTTGGAGTCTGGACGAAGAGTTGTCATTGTCCGGGTTGGAGTCTGGACGAGGAGTTGTCATTTTCCGGGTTGGAGTCTCGACGAGGTGTTGTCATTTTCGGGTTGGAGTCTGGACAAAGAGTTGTCATGGTCTGGGTTTCAGTCTCGACGAGGTGTTGTCATTGTTCGGGTTGCTGTCTGGACGAGTGTTGTCATTGACTGGGTTGGAGTCTGGACAAAGAGTTATCATTGTCCGGGTTGGAGTCTGGATGAAGAGTTGTCATTGTCCGGGTTGCAGTCTGGACGAGGTGTTGTCATTGTCCGGTTTGGAGCCTGGACGAGGTTTTGTCATTGTCCGGGGTAGAGTCTGGACGAAGTGTTCTCATTGTCCGGGTTGGAGACTGGAAGAGGTGTTGTCATTGTCCAGATTGGAGTCTGGATGAAGAGTTGTCATTCTCCGGGTTGGAGTCTGGTCAAAGAGTTGTCATTGTCCGGGTTGGAGTCTGGACAAACAATTGTCATTGTCCGGGTTGGAGTCTGGACGAAGAGTTGTCATTGTCCGGGTTGGAGTATGGACAAGGTGTTGTCATTGTCCAGGTTGGAGTCTGGACGAAGAGTTGTCATTGTCCGGGTTGGAGTCTGGACGAAGAGTTGTCATTGTCCGGGTTGCTGTCTGGACGAGTGTTGTCATTGACTGGGTTGGAGTCTGGACGAAGAGTTGTCATTGTCCGGGTTGGAGTCTGGACGAGGAGTTGTCATTGTCCGGGTTGGAGTCTCGACGAGGTGTTGTCATTTTCGGGTTGGAGTCTGGACGAAGAGTTGTCATTGTCCGCGCTGGAGTCTGGACGAGGAGTTGTCATTTTCCGGGTTGGAGTCTCGACGAGGTGTTGTCATTTTCGGGTTGGAGTCTGGACAAAGAGTTGTCATGGTCTGGGTTTCAGTCTCGACGAGGTGTTGTCATTGTTCGGGTTGCTGTCTGGACGAGGTGTTGTCATTGTCCGGGTTTAAGTCTGGATGAGGTGTTGTCAATGTCTGGGTTGGAGTCTGGACGAGGTGTTGTCATTGCCCGGGTTGGAGTCTGCACGAAGAGTTGTCATTGTCCGGGTTGCAGTCCGGACGACGTGTTGCCATTGTCCGGTTTGGAGTCTGGACGAGGTTTTGTCATTGTCCGGGTTAGAGTCTGGACAAAGAGTTGTCATTGTCCGGGGTGGAGTCTGGATGAATAGTTGTCATTGTCCGGGTTGGAGTCTGGACGAAGAGCTGTCATTGTCCGGGTTGGATTCTGGACGAGGTGTTGCTATTGTCCGGGTTGCAGTCTGGACGAGGAGTTGTCATTGTCCGGGTTGGAGTCTGGATGAGGAGTTGTCATTGTCCGGGCTGGAGTCTGAACGAGGTGTTGTAATTATCCAGGTTGGAGTCTGGACGAGGTGTTGTCATTGTCCAGGTTGGAGTCTGGACGAAGAGTTGTCATTGTCTGGGTTGGAGTCTGGACGAAGAGTTGTCATTGTCCGGGTTGCAGTCTGGACGAGTGTTGTCATTGACTGGGTTGGAGTCTGGACGAAGAGTTGTCATTGTCCGGGTTGGAGTCTGGACGAGGAGTTGTCATTTTCCGGGTTGGAGTCTCGACGAGGTGTTGTCATTTTCGGGTTGGAGTCTGGACAAAGAGTTGTCATGGTCTGGGTTTCAGTCTCGACGAGGTGTTGTCATTGTTCGGGTTGCTGTCTGGACGAGGTGTTGTCATTGTCCGGGTTTAAGTCTGGATGAGGTGTTGTCAATGTCTGGGTTGGAGTCTGGACGAGGTGTTGTCATTGCCCGGGTTGGAGTCTGCACGAAGAGTTGTCATTGTCCGGGTTGCAGTCCGGACGAGGTGCTGCCATTGTCCGGTTTGGAGTCTGGACGAGGTTTTGTCATTGTCCGGGTTAGAGTCTGGACAAAGAGTTGTCATTGTCCGGGGTGGAGTCTGGATGAAGAGTTGTCATTGTCCGGGTTGGAGTCTGGACGAAGAGCTGTCATTCTCCGGGTTGGATTCTGGACGAGGTGTTGTTATTGTCCGGGTTGCAGTCTGGACGAAGAGTTGTCATTGTCCGGGTTGGAGTCTGGACGAGGAGTTGTCATTGTCCGGGTTGGAGTCTCGACGAGGTGTTGTCATTTTCGGGTTGGAGTCTGGACAAAGAGTTGTCATTGTCTGGGTTTCAGTCTCGACGAGGTGTTGTCATTGTTCGGGTTGCTGTCTGGACGAGGTGTTGTCATTGTCCGGGTTTAAGTCTGGATGAGGTGTTGTCAATGTCTGGGTTGGAGTCTGGACGAGGTGTTGTCATTGCCCGGGTTGGAGTCTGCACGAAGAGTTGTCATTGTCCGGGTTGCAGTCCGGACGACGTGTTGCCATTGTCCGGTTTGGAGTCTGGACGAGGTTTTGTCATTGTCCGGGTTAGAGTCTGGACAAAGAGTTGTCATTGTCCGGGGTGGAGTCTGGATGAATAGTTGTCATTGTCCGGGTTGGAGTCTGGACGAAGAGCTGTCATTGTCCGGGTTGGATTCTGGACGAGGTGTTGCTATTGTCCGGGCTGGAGTCTGAACGAGGTGTTGTAATTATCCAGGTTGGAGTCTGGACGAGGTGTTGTCATTGTCCAGGTTGGAGTCTGGACGAAGAGTTGTCATTGTCTGGGTTGGAGTCTGGACGAAGAGTTGTCATTGTCCGGGTTGCAGTCTGGACGAGTGTTGTCATTGACTGGGTTGGAGTCTGGACGAAGAGTTGTCATTGTCCGGGTTGGAGTCTGGACGAGGAGTTGTCATTTTCCGGGTTGGAGTCTCGACGAGGTGTTGTCATTTTCGGGTTGGAGTCTGGACAAAGAGTTGTCATGGTCTGGGTTTCAGTCTCGACGAGGTGTTGTCATTGTTCGGGTTGCTGTCTGGACGAGGTGTTGTCATTGTCCGGGTTTAAGTCTGGATGAGGTGTTGTCAATGTCTGGGTTGGAGTCTGGACGAGGTGTTGTCATTGCCCGGGTTGGAGTCTGCACGAAGAGTTGTCATTGTCCGGGTTGCAGTCCGGACGAGGTGTTGCCATTGTCCGGTTTGGAGTCTGGACGAGGTTTTGTCATTGTCCGGGTTAGAGTCTGGACAAAGAGTTGTCATTGTCCGGGGTGGAGTCTGGATGAAGAGTTGTCATTGTCCGGGTTGGAGTCTGGACGAAGAGCTGTCATTCTCCGGGTTGGATTCTGGACGAGGTGTTGTTATTGTCCGGGTTGCAGTCTGGACGAGGAGTTGTCATTGTCCGGGTTGGAGTCTGGATGAGGAGTTGCCATTGTCCGGGCTGGAGTCTGAACGAGGTGTTGTAATTTTCCAGGTTGGAGTCTGGACGAGGTGTTGTCATTGTCCAGGTTGGAGTATGGACAAGGTGTTGTCATTGTCCAGGTTGGAGTCTGGACGAAGAGTTGTCATTGTCCGGGTTGGAGTCTGGACGAAGAGTTGTCATTGTCCGGGTTGCTGTCTGGACGAGTGTTGTCATTGACTGGGTTGGAGTCTGGACGAAGAGTTATCATTGTCCGGGTTGGAGTCTCGACGAGGTGTTGTCATTTTCGGGTTGGAGTCTGGACAAAGAGTTGTCATGGTCTGGGTTTCAGTCTCGACGAGGTGTTGTCATTGTTCGGGTTGCTGTCTGGACGAGGTGTTGTCATTGTCCGGGTTTAAGTCTGGATGAGGTGTTGTCAATGTCTGGGTTGGAGTCTGGACGAGGTGTTGTCATTGCCCGGGTTGGAGTCTGCACGAAGAGTTGTCATTGTCCGGGTTGCAGTCCGGACGAGGTGTTGCCATTGTCCGGTTTGGAGTCTGGACGAGGTTTTGTCATTGTCCGGGTTAGAGTCTGGACAAAGAGTTGTCATTGTCCGGGGTGGAGTCTGGACGAGGAGTTGACATTGACCGGGTTGGAGTCTGGACGAGGTTTTGTCATTGTCCGGGTTAGAGTCTGGACAAAGAGTTGTCATTGTCCGGGGTGGAGTCTGGATGAAGAGTTGTCATTGTCCAGGTTGGAGTCTGGACGAAGAGATGTCATTGTCCGGGTTGGATTCTGGACGAGGTGTTGTTATTGTCCGGGTTGCAGTCCGGACGAGGAGTTGTCATTGTCCGGGTTGGAGTCTGGATGAGGAGTTGTCATTGTCCGGGCTGGAGTCTGAACGAGGTGTTGTAATTATCCAGGTCGGAGTCTGGACGAGGTGTTGTCATTGTCCAGGTTGGAGTCTGGACGAGGTGTTGCCATTGTCCGGGTTGGAGTCTGGACGAGGTGTTATCATTGTCCGGGTTGGAGTCTGGACGAGGACTTTTCATTCTCCGAGTTGGAGTCTGGACGAGCAGATGTCATTGTCCGTGTTGGAGTCTGGACGAGGTGTTGTCATTGTCCGGTTTGGAGTCTGGACGAGGAGTTGTCATTGTCCGGGTTGGAGTCTGGACAAAGAGTTGTCATTGTCCGGGTTGGATTCTGGACGAGGTGTGGTCATTGTCCGGGTTGGAGTCTGGACGAGGAGTTGTCATTGTCCGGGGTGGAGTCTGGATCAAGAGTTCTCATTGTCCGGGTCGGAGTCTGGACGAGGTGTTGTCATTATCCGGGTTGGAGTCTGGACGAGGTGTTGCCATTGTCCGGGTTGGAGTCTGGATGAGGAGTTGTCATTGTCCGGGTTGGAGTCTGGACGAGGTTTTGCCATTCTCCGGATTGGAGTCTGGAAGAGGTGTTGCCATTGTCCAGGTTGGAGTCTGGACGAGGTGTTGCCATTTTCCGGGTTGGAGTCTGGACGAGCCGTTTTCATCGTCCGGGTTGTAGTCTGGATGAGGAGTTGTCATTGTCCAGGTTGGAGTCTGGACGAGGAGTTGTCATTGTCCGGGTTGGAGTCTCGACGAGGTTTTGTCATTGTCCGGGTTAGAGTCTGGACAAAGAGTTGTCATTGTCCGGGTTGGAGTCTGGACAAAGAGTTGTCATTCTCCGGGTTGGATTCTGGACGAGGTGTTGTTATTGTCCGGGTTGGAGTCTGGACGAGGAGTTGTCATTGTCCGGGTTGGAGTCTGGATGAGGAGTTGTCATTATCCGGGTTGGAGTCTGTACGAGGTGTTGTCATTGTCCGGGTTGGTGTCTGGACGAGTTGTTGTCATTGTCCGGGTTGGAGTATGGACAAGGTGTTGTCATTGTCCAGGTTGGAGTCTGGACGAAGAGTTGTCATTGTCCGGGTTGGAGTCTGGACGAGGAGTTGTCATTGTCAGGGTCGGAGTCTGGACGAGGAGATGCCATTGTCCGGGTTTGAGTCTGGACGAAGAGCTGTCATTGTCCGGGTTGGAGTCTGGACGAGGTGTTGTCAATGTCCGGGTTGGAGTCTGGACGAGGTGTTGCCATTCTCCGGGTTGGAGTCTGGACGAGGTGTTGTCATTGTCCGGGTTGGAGTCTGGACGAGAAGTTGTCATTGTCCGGGTTGGAGTCTGGATGAGGACTTGTCTGTCCAGGTTGGAGTCTGCACGAAGAGTTGTCATTGTCCGGGTTGGAGTCTGGACGAAGAGTTGTCTGTCCGGGTTGGAGTCTGGACGAGGTGTTGTCATTTTCCGGGTTAAAGTCTGCACGAAGAGTTGTCATTGTCCGGATTAGAGTCTGGACGAAGAGTTGTCATTATCCGGGTTGGAGTCTGGACGAGGTGTTGTCATTCTCCGGGTTGGAGTCTGGACGAGGTGTTGACATTGACCGGGTTGGAGTCTGGACGAGGTTTTGTCATTGTCCAGGTTAGAGTCTGGACAAAGAGTTGTCATTGTCCGGGTTGGAGTCTGGATGAGGAGTTGTCATTGTCCGGGCTGGAGTCTGAACGAGGTGTTGTAATTATCCGGGTTGGAGTCTGGACGAGGTGTTGTCATTGTCCAGGTTGGAGTCTGGACGATGTGTTGCCATTGTCCGGGTTGGAGTCTGGACGAGGTGTTATCATTGTCCGGGTTGGAGTCTGGACGAGGACTTTTCATTGTCCGAGTTGGAGTCTGGACGAGGAGATGTCATTGTCCGGGTTGGAGTCTGGACGAGGTGTTGTCATAGACCGGGTTAGAGTCTGGACGAAGAGTTGTCATTGACCGGGTCAGAGTCTGGACGAAGAGTTGTCATTGTCCGGGGTGGAGTCTGGACGAAGAGTTGTCATTGTCCGGGGTGGAGTCTGGATCAAGAGTTGTCATTGTCCGGGTCGGAGTCTGGACGAGGAGCTGCCATTGTCCGGGTTTGAGTCTGGACGAAGAGCTGTCATTGTCCGGGTTGGATTCTGGACGAGGTGTTGTCATTGTCCGGGTTGGAGTCTGGACGAGGAGTTGTCATTGTCCGGGGTGTAGTCTGGACCAAGAGTTGTCATTGTCCGGGTCGGAGTCTGGACGAGGTGTTGCCATTGTCCGGGTTGGAGTCTGGATGAGGAGTTGTCATTGTCCGGGTTGGAGTCTGGACGAGGTGTTGCCATTCTCCGGATTGGAGTCTGGAAGAGGTGTTGCCATTGTCCGTGTTGGGGTCTGGACAAGGTGTTGTCATTGTCCGGGTTGGAGTCTGGACGAAGAGTTGTCATTGTCCGGGCTGGAGTCTGGACGAGGTGTTGTCATTATCCGGGTTGGAGTCTGGACGAGGTGTTGTCACTGTCCAGGTTGGAGTCTGGACGAGGTGTTGCCATTTTCCGGGTTGGAGTCTGGACGAGGTGTTATCAGTGTCCGGGTTGGAGTCTGGACGAGGTGTTGCCATTGTCCGGGTTGGAGTCTGGACGAATAGTTGTCATTGTCCGGGTTGGAGTCTGGACGAAGAGTTGTCTTTCCGGGTTGGAGTCTGGACGAGGTGTTGTCATTGTCCGGGTTAGAGTCTGCACGAAGAGTTGTCATTCTCCGGGTTAGAGTCTGGACGAAGAGTTGTCATTATCCGGGTTGGAGTCTGGACGAGGTGTTGTCATTCTCCGGGTTGGAGTCTGGACGAGGTGTTGTCATTGTCCGGGTTAAAGTCTGCACGAAGAGTTGTCATTGTCCGGATTAGAGTCTGGACGAAGAGTTGTCATTATCCGGGTTGGAGTCTGGACGAGGTGTTGTCATTCTCCGGGTTGGAGTCTGGACGAGGTGTTGACATTGACCGGGTTGGAGTCTGGACGAGGTTTTGTCATTGTCCAGGTTAGAGTCTGGACAAAGAGTTGTCATTGTCCGGGTTGGAGTCTGGATGAGGAGTTGTCATTGTCCGGGCTGGAGTCTGAACGAGGTGTTGTAATTATCCGGGTTGGAGTCTGGACGAGGTGTTGTCATTGTCCAGGTTGGAGTCTGGACGATGTGTTGCCATTGTCCGGGTTGGAGTCTGGACGAGGTGTTATCATTGTCCGGGTTGGAGTCTGGACGAGGACTTTTCATTGTCCGAGTTGGAGTCTGGACGAGGAGATGTCATTGTCCGGGTTGGATCTGGACGAGGTGTTGTCATAGACCGGGTTAGAGTCTGGACGAAGAGTTGTCATTGACCGGGTCAGAGTCTGGACGAAGAGTTGTCATTGTCCGGGGTGGAGTCTGGACGAAGAGTTGTCATTGTCCGGGGTGGAGTCTGGATCAAGAGTTGTCATTGTCCGGGTCGGAGTCTGGACGAGGAGCTGCCATTGTCCGGGTTTGAGTCTGGACGAAGAGCTGTCATTGTCCGGGTAGGATTCTGGACGAGGTGTTGTCATTGTCCGGGTTGGAGTCTGGACGAGGAGTTGTCATTGTCCGGGGTGTAGTCTGGACCAAGAGTTGTCATTGTCCGGGTCGGAGTCTGGACGAGGTGTTGCCATTGTCCGGGTTGGAGTCTGGATGAGGAGTTGTCATTGTCCGGGTTGGAGTCTGGACGAGGTGTTGCCATTCTCCGGATTGGAGTCTGGAAGAGGTGTTGCCATTGTCCGTGTTGGGGTCTGGACAAGGTGTTGTCATTGTCCGGGTTGGAGTCTGGACGAAGAGTTGTCATTATCCGGGCTGGAGTCTGGACGAGGTGTTGTCATTATCCGGGTTGGAGTCTGGACGAGGTGTTGTCACTGTCCAGGTTGGAGTCTGGACGAGGTGTTGCCATTTTCCGGGTTGGAGTCTGGACGAGGTGTTATCAGTGTCCGGGTTGGAGTCTGGACGAGGTGTTGCCATTGTCCGGGTTGGAGTCTGGACGAATAGTTGTCATTGTCCGGGTTGGAGTCTGGACGAAGAGTTGTCTTTCCGGGTTGGAGTCTGGACGAGGTGTTGTCATTGTCCGGGTTAGAGTCTGCACGAAGAGTTGTCATTCTCCGGGTTAGAGTCTGGACGAAGAGTTGTCATTATCCGGGTTGGAGTCTGGACGAGGTGTTGTCATTCTCCGGGTTGGAGTCTGGACGAGGTGTTGACATTGACCGGGTTGGAGTCTGGACGAAGAGTTGTCATTGTTCGGGTTGGAGTCTGGACAAACAGTTGTCATTGTCCGGGTTGGAGTCTGGACGAAGAGCTGTCATTGTCCGGGTTGGAGTCTGGACGAGGTGTTGTCATTGTCCGGGCTGGAGTCTGGGCGAGGAGTTGTCATTGTCCGGTTTGGATTCTGGATGAGGAGTTGTCATTGTCCAGGCTGGAGTCTGAACGAGGTGTTGTCATTATCCGGGTTGGAGTCTGGACGAGGTGCTGTCATTGTCCAGGTTGCAGTCTGGACGAGGTGTTGCCATTGTCCGGGTTGGAGTCTGGACGAGGTGTTATCATTGTCCGGGTTGGAGTCTGGACGAGGAGTTGTCATTGTCCGAGTTGGAGTCTGGACGAGGAGATGTCATTGTCCGGGTTGGAGTCTGGACGAGGTGTTGTCATTGACCGGGTTAGAGTCTGGACGAAGAGTTGTCTGTCCGGGTTGGAGTCTGGACGAGGTGTTGTCATTGTCCGGGTTGGATTCTGGACGAGGTGTTGCCATTGTCCGGGTTGGAGTCTGAACGAAGAGTTGTCATTGTCCGGGTTGGAGTCTGGACGAGGAGATGTCATTGTCCGGGTTGGAGTCTGGACGAGGTGTTGTCATTCTCCGTGCTGGATTGTGGACGAGGAGTTGTCATTGTCCGGGTTGGAGTCTGGACGAGGTGTTGCGATTGTCCGGGTTGGAGTCTGGACGAAGAGTTGTCATTATCCGGGTTGGAGTCTGTACGAGGTGTTGTCAGTGTCCGGGTTGCAGTCTGGACGAAGAGTTGTCATTGTCCTGGTTGGAGTCTGGACGAGGAGTTGTCATTGTCCGGGTTGCTGTCTGGACGAGTGTTGTCATTGACTGGGTTGGAGTCTGGACAAAGAGTTATCATTGTCCGGGTTGGAGTCTGGACGAGGAGTTGTCATTGTCCGGTTTGGATTCTCGACGAGCTGTTGTCATTTTCGGGTTGGAGTCTGGACGAAGAGTTGTCATTGTCCGGGTTGCAGTCTGGACGAAGTGTTGTCATTGTCCGGTTTGGAGTCTGGACGAGGTTTTGTCATTGTCCAGGTTAGAGTCTTGACAAAGAGTTGTCATTGTCCGGGTTGGAGTCTGGATGAGGAGTTGTCATTGTCCGGGCTGGAGTCTGAACGAGGTGTTGTAATTATCCGGGTTGGAGTCTGGACGAGGTGTTGTCATTGTCCGGGTTAGAGTCTGCACGAAGAGTTGTCATTCGCCGGGTTAGAGTCTGGACGAAGAGTTGTCATTATCCGGGTTGGAGTCTGGACGAGGTGTTGTCATTCTCCGGGTTGGAGTCTGGACGAGGTGTTGTCATTATCCAGGTTGGAGTCTGGACGATGTGTTGCCATTGTCCGGGTTGGAGTCTGGACGAGGTGTTATCATTGTCCGGGTTGGAGTCTGGACGAGGACTTTTCATTGTCCGAGTTGGAGTCTGGACGAGGAGATGTCATTGTCCGGGTTGGAGTCTGGACGAGGTGTTGTCATAGACCGGGTTAGAGTCTGGACGAAGAGTTGTCATTGTCCGGGTCAGAGTCTGGACGAAGAGTTGTCATTGTCCGGGGTGGAGTCTGGATCAAGAGTTGTCATTGTCCGGGTTGGAGTCTGGACGAGGGGCTGCCATTGTCCGGGTTTGAGTCTGGACGAAGAGCTGTCATTGTCCGGGTTGGATTCTGGACGAGGTGTTGTCATTGTCCGGGTTGGAGTCTGGACGAGGAGTTGTCATTGTCCGGGGTGTAGTCTGGACCAAGAGTTGTCATTGTCCGGGTCGGAGTCTGGACGAGGTGTTGCCATTGTCCGGGTTGGAGTCTGGATGAGGAGTTGTCATTGTCCGGGTTGGAGTCTGGACGAGGTGTTGCCATTCTCCGGATTGGAGTCTGGAAGAGGTGTTGCCATTGTCCGTGTTGGGGTCTGGACAAGGTGTTGTCATTGTCCGGGTTGGAGTCTGGACGAAGAGTTGTCATTGTCCGGGCTGGGGTCTGGACGAGGTGTTGTCATTATCCGGGTTGGAGCCTGGACGAGGTGTTGTCACTGTCCAGGTTGGAGTCTGGACGAGGTGTTGTCATTGTCCGGGTTGGAGTCTGGACGAGGAGTTGTCATTGTCCGGGTTGGATTCTGGATGAGGAGTTGTCATTGTCCAGGCTGGAGTCTGAACGAGGTGTTGTGATTATCCGGGTTGGAGTCTGGACGAGGTGTTGTCATTGTCCAGGTTGCAGTCTGGACGAGGTGTTGCCATTGTCCGGGTTGGAGTCTGGATGAGGTGTTATCATTGTCCGGGTTGGAGTCTGGACGAGGAGTTGTCATTGTCCGAGTTGGAGTCTGGACGAGGAGATGTCATTGTCCGGGTTGGAGTCTGGACGAGGTGTTGTCATTGACCGGGTTAGAGTCTGGACGAAGAGTTGTCTGTCCGGGTTGGAGTCTGGACGAGGTGTTGTCATTGCCCGGGTTGGATTCTGGACGAGGTGTTGCCATTGTCCGGGTTGGAGTCTGAACGAAGAGTTGTCATTGTCCGGGATGGAGTCTGGACGAGGAGATGTCATTGTCCGGGATGGAGTCTGGACGAGGTGTTGTCATTCTCCGTGCTGGATTGTGGACGAGGAGTTGTCATTGTCCGGGTTGGAGTCTGGACGAGGAGTTGCGATTGTCCGGGTTGGAGTCTGGACGAAGAGTTGTCATTATCCGGGTTGGAGTCTGTACGAGGTGTTGTCATTGTCCGGGTTGCAGTCTGGACGAAGAGTTGTCATTGTCCGGGCTGGAGTCTGGACGAGGTGTTGTCATTATCCGGGTTGGAGTCTGGACGAGGTGTTGTCACTGTCCAGGTTGGAGTCTGGACGAGGTGTTGTCATTGTCCGGGTTGGAGTCTGGACGAGGAGTTGTCATTGTCCGGGTTGGATTCTGGATGAGGAGTTGTCATTGTCCAGGCTGGAGTCTGAACGAGGTGTTGTGATTATCCGGGTTGGAGTCTGGACGAGGTGTTGTCATTGTCCAGGTTGCAGTCTGGACGAGGTGTTGCCATTGTCCGGGTTGGAGTCTGGATGAGGTGTTATCATTGTCCGGGTTGGAGTCTGGACGAGGAGTTGTCATTGTCCGAGTTGGAGTCTGGACGAGGAGATGTCATTGTCCGGGTTGGAGTCTGGACGAAGAGTTGTCTGTCCGGGTTGGAGTCTGGACGAGGTGTTGTCATTGTCCGGGTTGGATTCTGGACGAGGTGTTGCCATTGTCCGGGTTGGAGTCTGAACGAAGAGTTGTCATTGTCCGGGTTGGAGTCTGGACGAGGAGATGTCATTGTCCGGGTTGGAGTCTGGACGAGGTGTTGTCATTCTCCGTGCTGGATTGTGGACGAGGAGTTGTCATTGTCCGGGTTGGAGTCTGGACGAGGTGTTGCGATTGTCCGGGTTGGAGTCTGGACGAAGAGTTGTCATTATCCGGGTTGGAGTCTGTACGAGGTGTTGTCAGTGTCCGGGTTGCAGTCTGGACGAAGAGTTGTCATTGTCCGGGTTGGAGTCTGGACGTGGAGTTGTCATTGTCCGGGTTGCTGTCTGGACGAGTGTTGTCATTGACTGGGTTGGAGTCTGGACAAAGAGTTATCATTGTCCGGGTTGGAGTCTGGACGAGGTGTTATCAGTGTCCGGGCTGGAGTCTGGACGAGGTGTTGCCATTGTCCGGGTTGGAGTCTGGACGAAGAGTTGTCATTGTCCGGGTTGGAGTCTGGACGAAGAGTTGTCTTTCTGGGTTGGAGTCTGGACGAGGTGTTGTCATTGTCCGGGTTAGAGTCTGCACGAAGAGTTGTCATTCTCCGGGTTAGAGTCTGGACGAAGAGTTGTCATTATCCGGGTTGGAGTCTGGACGAGGTGTTGTCATTCTCCGGGTTGGAGTCTGGACGAGGTGTTGACATTGACCGGGTTGGAGTCTGGACGAAGAGTTGTCATTGTTCGGGTTGGAGTCTGGACAAACAGTTGTCATTGTCCGGGTTGGAGTCTGGACGAAGAGCTGTCATTGTCCGGGTTGGAGTCTGGACGAGGTGTTGTCATTGTCCGGGCTGGAGTCTGGACGAGGAGTTGTCATTGTCCGGGTTGGATTCTGGATGAGGAGTTGTCATTGTCCAGGCTGGAGTCTGAACGAGGTGTTGTCATTATCCGGGTTGGAGTCTGGACGAGGTGCTGTCATTGTCCAGGTTGCAGTCTGGACGAGGTGTTGCCATTGTCCGGGTTGGAGTCTGGACGAGGTGTTATCATTGTCCGGGTTGGAGTCTGGACGAGGAGTTGTCATTGTCCGAGTTGGAGTCTGGACGAGGAGATGTCATTGTCCGGGTTGGAGTCTGGACGAGGTGTTGTCATTGACCGGGTTAGAGTCTGGACGAAGAGTTGTCTGTCCGGGTTGGAGTCTGGACGAGGTGTTGTCATTGTCCGGGTTGGATTCTGGACGAGGTGTTGCCATTGTCCGGGTTGGAGTCTGAACGAAGAGTTGTCATTGTCCGGGTTGGAGTCTGGACGAGGAGATGTCATTGTCCGGGTTGGAGTCTGGACGAGGTGTTGTCATTCTCCGTGCTGGATTGTGGACGAGGAGTTGTCATTGTCCGGCTTGGAGTCTGGACGAGGTGTTGCGATTGTCCGGGTTGGAGTCTGGACGAAGAGTTGTCATTATCCGGGTTGGAGTCTGTACGAGGTGTTGTCAGTGTCCGGGTTGCAGTCTGGACGTGGAGTTGTCATTGTCCGGGTTGCTGTCTGGACGAGTGTTGTCATTGACTGGGTTGGAGTCTGGACAAAGAGTTATCATTGTCCGGGTTGGAGTCTGGACGAGGTGTTATCAGTGTCCGGGCTGGAGTCTGGACGAGGTGTTGCCATTGTCCGGGTTGGAGTCTGGACGAAGAGTTGTCATTGTCCGGGTTGGAGTCTGGACGAAGAGTTGTCTTTCCGGGTTGGAGTCTGGACGAGGTGTTGTCATTGTCCGGGTTAGAGTCTGCACGAAGAGTTGTCATTCTCCGGGTTAGAGTCTGGACGAAGAGTTGTCATTATCCGGGTTGGAGTCTGGACGAGGTGTTGTCATTCTCCGGGTTGGAGTCTGGACGAGGTGTTGACATTGACCGGGTTGGAGTCTGGACGAAGAGTTGTCATTGTTCGGGTTGGAGTCTGGACAAACAGTTGTCATTGTCCGGGTTGGAGTCTGGACGAAGAGCTGTCATTGTCCGGTTTGGAGTCTGGACGAGGTGTTGTCATTGTCCGGGCTGGAGTCTGGACGAGGAGTTGTCATTGTCCGGGTTGGATTCTGGATGAGGAGTTGTCATTGTCCAGGCTGGAGTCTGAACGAGGTGTTGTCATTATCCGGGTTGGAGTCTGGACGAGGTGCTGTCATTGTCCAGGTTGCAGTCTGGACGAGGTGTTGCCATTGTCCGGGTTGGAGTCTGGACGAGGTGTTATCATTGACCGGGTTGGAGTCTGGACGAGGAGTTGTCATTGTCTGAGTTGGAGTCTGGACGAGGAGATGTCATTGTCCGGGTTGGAGTCTGGACGAGGTGTTGTCATTGACCGGGTTAGAGTCTGGACGAAGAGTTGTCTGTCCGGGTTGGAGTCTGGACGAGGTGTTGTCATTGTCCGGGTTGGATTCTGGACGAGGTGTTGCCATTGTCCGGGTTGGAGTCTGAACGAAGAGTTGTCATTGTCCGGGTTGGAGTCTGGACGAGGAGATGTCATTGTCCGGGTTGGAGTCTGGACGAGGTGTTGTCATTCTCCGTGCTGGATTGTGGACGAGGAGTTGTCATTGTCCGGGTTGGAGTCTGGACGAGGTGTTGCGATTGTCCGGGTTGGAGTCTGGACGAAGAGTTGTCATTATCCGGGTTGGAGTCTGTACGAGGTGTTGTCAGTGTCCGGGTTGCTGTCTGGACGAGTGTTGTCATTGACTGGGTTGGAGTCTGGACAAAGAGTTATCATTGTCCGGGTTGGAGTCTGGACGAGGAGTTGTCATTGTCCGGTTTGGATTCTCGACGAGCTGTTGTCATTTTCGGGTTGGAGTCTGGACGAAGAGTTGTCATTGTCCGGGTTGCAGTCTGGACGAAGAGTTGTCATTGTCCGGGTTGCAGTCTGGACGAGCTGTTGTCATTGTCCGGTTTGGAGTCTGGACGAGGTTTTGTCATTGTCCAGGTTAGAGTCTGGACAAAGAGTTGTCATTGTCCGGGTTGGAGTCTGGATGAGGAGTTGTCATTGTCCGGGCTGGAGTCTGAACGAGGTGTTGTAATTATCCGGGTTGGAGTCTGGACAAGGTGTTGTCATTGTCCGGGTTAGAGTCTGCACGAAGAGTTGTCATTGTCCGGGTTGGAGTCTGGACGAGGTGTTGTCATTCTCCGGTTGGAGTCTGGACGAGGTGTTGTCATTGTCCAGGTTGGAGTCTGGACGATGTGTTGCCATTGTCCGGGTTGGAGTCTGGACGAGGTGTTATCATTGTCCGGGTTGGAGTCTGGACGAGGACTTTTCATTGTCCGAGTTGGAGTCTGGACGAGGAGATGTCATTGTCCGGGTTGGAGTCTGGACGAGGTGTTGTCATTGACCGGGTTAGAGTCTGGACGAAGAGTTGTCATTGTCCGGGTCAGAGTCTGGACGAAGAGTTGTCATTGTCCGGGGTGGAGTCTGGATCAAGAGTTGTCATTCTCCGGGTCGGAGTCTGGACGAGGAGCTGCCATTGTCCGGGTTTGAGTCTGGACGAAGAGCTGTCATTGTCCGGGTTGGATTCTGGACGAGGTGTTGTCATTGTCCGGGTTGGAGTCTGGACGAGGAGTTGTCATTGTCCGGGGTGTAGTCTGGACCAAGAGTTGTCATTGTCCGGCTTGGAGTCTGGACGAGGTGTTGCGATTGTCCGGGTTGGAGTCTGGACGAAGAGTTGTCATTATCCGGGTTGGAGTCTGTACGAGGTGTTGTCAGTGTCCGGGTTGCAGTCTGGACGTGGAGTTGTCATTGTCCGGGTTGCTGTCTGGACGAGTGTTGTCATTGACTGGGTTGGAGTCTGGACAAAGAGTTATCATTGTCCCGGTTGGAGTCTGGACGAGGTGTTATCAGTGTCCGGGCTGGAGTCTGGACGAGGTGTTGCCATTGTCCGGGTTGGAGTCTGGACGAAGAGTTGTCATTGTCCGGGTTGGAGTCTGGACGAAGAGTTGTCTTTCCGGGTTGGAGTCTGGACGAGGTGTTGTCATTGTCCGGGTTAGAGTCTGCACGAAGAGTTGTCATTCTCCGGGTTAGAGTCTGGACGAAGAGTTGTCATTATCCGGGTTGGAGTCTGGACGAGGTGTTGTCATTCTCCGGGTTGGAGTCTGGACGAGGTGTTGACATTGACCGGGTTGGAGTCTGGACGAAGAGTTGTCATTGTTCGGGTTGGAGTCTGGACAAACAGTTGTCATTGTCCGGGTTGGAGTCTGGACGAAGAGCTGTCATTGTCCAGGTTGGAGTCTGGACGATGTGTTGCCATTGTCCGGGTTGGAGTCTGGACGAGGTGTTATCATTGTCCGGGTTGGAGTCTGGACGAGGACTTTTCATTGTCCGAGCTGGAGTCTGGACGAGGAGATGTCATTGTCCGGGTTGGAGTCTGGACGAAGAGCTGTCATTGTCCGGGTTGGATTCTGGACGAGGTGTTGTCATTGTCCGGGTTGGAGTCTGGACGAGGAGTTGTCATTGTCCGGGGTGTAGTCTGGACCAAGAGTTGTCATTATCCGGGTCGGAGTCTGGACGAGGTGTTGTCATTGTCCGGGTTGGAGTCTGGACGAGGAGTTGTCATTCTCCGGGTTGGAGTCTCGACGAGGTGTTGTCATTTTCGGGTTGGAGTCTGGACAAAGAGTTGTCATGGTCTGGGTTTCAGTCTCGACGAGGTGTTGTCATTGTTCGGGTTGCTGTCTGGACGAGGTGTTGTCATTGTCCGGGTTTAAGTCTGGATGAGGTGTTGTCAATGTCTGGATTGGAGTCTGGACGAGGTGTTGTCATTTCCCGGGTTGGAGTCTGCACGAAGAGTTGTCATTGTCCGGGTTGCAGTCCGGACGAGGTGTTGCCATTGTCCGGTTTGGAGTCTGGACGAGGTTTTGTCATTGTCCGGGTTAGAGTCTGGACAAAGAGTTGTCATTGTCCGGGGTGGAGTCTGGATGAAGAGTTGTCATTGTCCGGGTTGGAGTCTGGACGAAGAGCTGTCATTGTCCGGGTTGGATTCTGGACGAGGTGTTGTTATTGTCCGGGTTGCAGTCTGGACGAGGAGTTGTCATTGTCCGGGTTGGAGTCTGGATGAGGAGTTGTCATTGTCCGGGCTGGAGTCTGAATGAGGTGTTGTAATTATCCAGGTCGGAGTCTGGACGAGGTGTTGTCATTGTCCAGGTTGGAGTCTGGACGAGGTGTTGCCATTGTCCGGCTTGGAGTCTGGACGAGGTGTTATCATTGTCCGGGTTGGAGTCTGGACGAGGACTTTTCATTCTCCGAGTTGGAGTCTGGACGAGCAGATGTCATTATCCGGGTTGGAGTCTGGACGAGGTGTTGTCATTGATCGGGTTAGAGTCTGGACGAAGAGTTGTCTGTCCGGGTTGGAGTCTGGACGAGGTGTTGTCATTGTCCGGGTTGGAGTCTGGACGAGGAGTTGTCATTGTCCGGGTTGGAGTCTGGACAAAGAGTTCTCATTGTCCGGGTTGGATTCTGGACGAGGTGTGGTCATTGTCCGGGTTGGAGTCTGGACGAGGAGTTGTCATTGTCCGGGGTGGAGTCTGGATCAAGAGTTCTCATTGTCCGGGTCGGAGTCTGGACGAGGTGTTGTCATTATCCGGGTTGGAGTCTGGACGAGGTGTTGCCATTGTCCGGGTTGGAGTCTGGATGAGGAGTTGTCATTGACCGGGTTGGAGTCTGGACGAGGTTTTGCCATTCTCCGGATTGGAGTCTGGAAGAGGTGTTGCCATTGTCCGGGTTGGAGTCTGGACGAGGTGTTGCCATTTTCCGGGTTGGAGTCTGGACGAGGCGTTTTCATCGTCCGGGTTGGAGTCTGGACGAGGAGTTGTCATTGTCCAGGTTGGAGTCTGGACGAGGAGTTGTCATTGTCCGGGTTGGAGTCTCGACGAGGTTTTGTCATTGTCCGGGTTAGAGTCTGGACAAAGAGTTGTCATTGTCCGGGGTGGAGTCTGGATGAAGAGTTGTCATTGTCCGGGTTGGAGTCTGGACGAAGAGCTGTCATTCTCCGGGTTGGATTCTGGACGAGGTGTTGTTATTGTCCGGGTTGGAGTCTGGACGAGGAGTTGTCATTGTCCGGGTTGGAGTCTGGATGAGGAGTTGTCATTATCCGGGTTGGAGTCTGTACGAGGTGTTGTCATTGTCCGGGTTGGTGTCTGGACGAGTTGTTGTCATTGTCCGGGTTGGAGTATGGACAAGGTGTTGTCATTGTCTAGGTTGGAGTCTGGACGAAGAGTTGTCATTGTCCGGGTCGGAGTCTGGACGAGGTGTTGTCATTATCCGGGTTGGAGTCTGGACGAGGTGTTGCCGTTGTCCGGGTTGGAGTCTGGATGAGGAGTTGTCATTGTCCGGGTTGGAGTCTGGACGAGGTGTTGTCATTGTCCGGGTTGGAGTATGGACAAGGTGTTGTCATTGTCCAGGTTGGAGTCTGGACGAAGAGTTGTCATTGTCCGGGTTGGAGTCTGGACGAGGAGTTGTAATTGTCCAGGTTGCTGTCTGGACGAGTGTTGTCATTGACTGGGTTGGAGTCTGGACGGAGAGCTGTCATTGTCCGGGTTGAAGTCTGGATGAGGAGTTGTCATTGTCCGGGTTGGAGTCTCGACGTGGTGTTGTCTTTTTCAGGTTGGAGTCTGGACGAAGAGTTGTCATTGTCTGGGTTGCAGTCTCGACGAGGTGTTGTCATTCTTCGGGTTGCTGTCTGGACGAGGTGTTGTCATTGACTGGGTTGGAGTCTGGACGGAGAGCTGTCATTGTCCGGGTTGAAGTCTGGAGGAGTTGTCATTATCCGGGTTGGAGTCTGGACGAGGTGTTGTCATTGTCCGGGTTGGAGTCTGGACGAGGTGTTGTCATTGTCCGGGTTGGAGTCTGGACGAGGTGTTGTCATTGTCCGGGTTGGAGTCTTGACGAGGTGTTGTCAATGTCCGGGTTGGAGTCTGGACGAGGTGTTGCCATTTTCCGGGTTGGAGTCTGGACGAGGTGTTGTCATTGTCCGGGTTGGAGTCTGGACGAGAAGTTGTCATTGTCCGGGTTGGAGTCTGGACGAGGAGTTGTCTGTCCAGGTTGGACTCTGCACGAAGAGTTGTCATTGTCCGGGTTGGAGTCTGGACGATGAGTTGTCTGTCCGGGTTGGAGTCTGGACGAGGTGTTGTCATTGTCCGGGTTAGAGTCTGCACGAAGAGTTGTCATTGTCCGGGTTAGAGTCTGGACGAAGAGTTGTCATTATCCGGGTTGGAGTCTGGACGAGGTGTTGTCATTGTCCAGGTTGGAGTCTGGACGAGGTGTTGCCATTGTCCGGCTTGGAGTCTGGACGAGGTGTTATCATTGTCCGGGTTGGAGTCTGGACGAGGACTTTTCATTCTCCGAGTTGGAGTCTGGACGAGCAGATGTCATTATCCGGGTTGGAGTCTGGACGAGGTGTTGTCATTGATCGGGTTAGAGTCTGGACGAAGAGTTGTCTGTCCGGGTTGGAGTCTGGACGAGGTGTTGTCATTGTCCGGGTTGGAGTCTGGACGAGGAGTTGTCATTGTCCGGGTTGGAGTCTGGACAAAGAGTTGTCATTGTCCGGGTTGGATTCTGGACGAGGTGTGGTCATTGTCCGGGTTGGAGTCTGGACGAGGAGTTGTCATTGTCCGGGGTGGAGTCTGGATCAAGAGTTCTCATTGTCCGGGTTGGAGTCTGGACGAGGTGTTGTCATTATCCGGGTTGGAGTCTGGACGAGGTGTTGCCATTGTCCGGGTTGGAGTCTGGATGAGGAGTTGTCATTGACCGGGTTGGAGTCTGGACGAGGTTTTGCCATTCTCCGGATTGGAGTCTGGAAGAGGTGTTGCCATTTTCCGGGTTGGAGTCTGGACGAGGTGTTGCCATTTTCCGGGTTGGAGTCTGGACGAGGCGTTTTCATCGTCCGGGTTGGAGTCTGGACGAGGAGTTGTCATTGTCCAGGTTGGAGTCTGGACGAGGAGTTGTCATTGTCCGGGTTGGAGTCTCGACGAGGTTTTGTCATTGTCCGGGTTAGAGTCTGGACAAAGAGTTGTCATTGTCCGGGGTGGAGTCTGGATGAAGAGTTGTCATTGTCCGGGTTGGAGTCTGGACGAGGTGTTGTCATTGTCCGGGTTGGAGTCTGGACGAGGTGTTGTCATTGTCCGGGTTGGAGTCTGGACGAGGTGTTGTCATTGTCCGGGTTGGAGTCTTGACGAGGTGTTGTCAATGTCCGGGTTGGAGTCTGGACGAGGTGTTGCCATTTTCCGGGTTGGAGTCTGGACGAGGTGTTGTCATTGTCCGGGTTGGAGTCTGGACGAGAAGTTGTCATTGTCCGGGTTGGAGTCTGGACGAGGAGTTGTCTGTCCAGGTTGGACTCTGCACGAAGAGTTGTCATTGTCCGGGTTGGAGTCTGGACGATGAGTTGTCTGTCCGGGTTGGAGTCTGGACGAGGTGTTGTCATTGTCCGGGTTAGAGTCTGCACGAAGAGTTGTCATTGTCCGGGTTAGAGTCTGGACGAAGAGTTGTCATTATCCGGGTTGGAGTCTGGACGAGGTGTTGTCATTGTCCAGGTTGGAGTCTGGACGAGGTGTTGCCATTGTCCGGCTTGGAGTCTGGACGAGGTGTTATCATTGTCCGGGTTGGAGTCTGGACGAGGACTTTTCATTCTCCGAGTTGGAGTCTGGACGAGCAGATGTCATTATCCGGGTTGGAGTCTGGACGAGGTGTTGTCATTGATCGGGTTAGAGTCTGGACGAAGAGTTGTCTGTCCGGGTTGGAGTCTGGACGAGGTGTTGTCATTGTCCGGGTTGGAGTCTGGACGAGGAGTTGTCATTGTCCGGGTTGGAGTCTGGACAAAGAGTTGTCATTGTCCGGGTTGGATTCTGGACGAGGTGTGGTCATTGTCCGGGTTGGAGTCTGGACGAGGAGTTGTCATTGTCCGGGGTGGAGTCTGGATCAAGAGTTCTCATTGTCCGGGTTGGAGTCTGGACGAGGTGTTGTCATTATCCGGGTTGGAGTCTGGACGAGGTGTTGCCATTGTCCGGGTTGGAGTCTGGATGAGGAGTTGTCATTGACCGGGTTGGAGTCTGGACGAGGTTTTGCCATTCTCCGGATTGGAGTCTGGAAGAGGTGTTGCCATTTTCCGGGTTGGAGTCTGGACGAGGTGTTGCCATTTTCCGGGTTGGAGTCTGGACGAGGCGTTTTCATCGTCCGGGTTGGAGTCTGGACGAGGAGTTGTCATTGTCCAGGTTGGAGTCTGGACGAGGAGTTGTCATTGTCCGGGTTGGAGTCTCGACGAGGTTTTGTCATTGTCCGGGTTAGAGTCTGGACAAAGAGTTGTCATTGTCCGGGGTGGAGTCTGGATGAAGAGTTGTCATTGTCCGGGTTGGAGTCTGGACGAAGAGCTGTCATTCTCCGGGTTGGATTCTGGACGAGGTGTTGTTATTGTCCGGGTTGGAGTCTGGACGAGGAGTTGTCATTGTCCGGGTTGGAGTCTGGATGAGGAGTTGTCATTGACCGGGTTGGAGTCTGGACGAGGTTTTGCCATTCTCCGGATTGGAGTCTGGACGAGGTGTTGTCATTGTCCGGGTTGGAGTCTGGACGAGGAGTTGTCATTGTCCGGGTTGGAGTCTGGACAAAGAGTTGTCATTGTCCGGGTTGGATTCTGGACGAGGTGTGGTCATTGTCCGGGTTGGAGTCTGGACGAGGAGTTGTCATTGTCCGGGGTGGAGTCTGGATCAAGAGTTCTCATTGTCCGGGTTGGAGTCTGGACGAGGTGTTGTCATTATCCGGGTTGGAGTCTGGACGAGGTGTTGCCATTGTCCGGGTTGGAGTCTGGATGAGGAGTTGTCATTGACCGGGTTGGAGTCTGGACGAGGTTTTGCCATTCTCCGGATTGGAGTCTGGAAGAGGTGTTGCCATTTTCCGGGTTGGAGTCTGGACGAGGTGTTGCCATTTTCCGGGTTGGAGTCTGGACGAGGCGTTTTCATCGTCCGGGTTGGAGTCTGGACGAGGAGTTGTCATTGTCCAGGTTGGAGTCTGGACGAGGAGTTGTCATTGTCCGGGTTGGAGTCTCGACGAGGTTTTGTCATTGTCCGGGTTAGAGTCTGGACAAAGAGTTGTCATTGTCCGGGGTGGAGTCTGGATGAAGAGTTGTCATTGTCCGGGTTGGAGTCTGGACGAAGAGCTGTCATTCTCCGGGTTGGATTCTGGACGAGGTGTTGTTATTGTCCGGGTTGGAGTCTGGACGAGGAGTTGTCATTGTCCGGGTTGGAGTCTGGATGAGGAGTTGTCATTATCCGGGTTGGAGTCTGTACGAGGTGTTGTCATTGTCCGGGTTGGTGTCTGGACGAGTTGTTGTCATTGTCCGGGTTGGAGTATGGACAAGGTGTTGTCATTGTCTAGGTTGGAGTCTGGACGAAGAGTTGTCATTGTCCGGGTCGGAGTCTGGACGAGGTGTTGTCATTATCCGGGTTGGAGTCTGGACGAGGTGTTGCCATTGTCCGGGTTGGAGTCTGGATGAGGAGTTGTCATTGTCCGGGTTGGAGTCTGGACGAGGTGTTGTCATTGTCCGGGTTGGAGTATGGACAAGGTGTTGTCATTGTCCAGGTTGGAGTCTGGACGAAGAGTTGTCATTGTCCGGGTTGGAGTCTGGACGAGGAGTTGTCATTGTCCGGGTTGGAGTCTGGACGAGGTGTTGCCATTGTCCGGGTTGGAGTCTGGACGAAGAGTTGTCATTGTCCAGGTTGGAGTCTGGACGAAGAGTTGTCATTGTCCGGGTTGGAGTCTGGACGAGGAGTTGTAATTGTCCAGGTTGCTGTCTGGACGAGTGTTGTCATTGACTGGGTTGGAGTCTGGACGGAGAGCGGTCATTGTCCGGGTTGAAGTCTGGATGAGGATTTGTCATTGTCCGGGTTGGAGTCTCGACGAGGTGTTGTCTTTTTCAGGTTGGAGTCTGGACGAAGAGTTGTCATTGTCTGGGTTGCAGTCTCGACGAGGTGTTGTCATTCTTCGGGTTGCTGTCTGGACGAGGTGTTGTCATTGTCCGGGTTGGAGTCTTGACGAGGTGTTGTCAATGTCCGGGTTGGAGTCTGGACGAGGTGTTGCCATTCTCCGGGTTGGAGTCTGGACGAGGTGTTGTCATTGTCCGGGTTGGAGTCTGGACGAGAAGTTGTCATTGTCCGGGTTGGAGTCTGGACGAGGAGTTGTCTGTCCAGGTTGGACTCTGCACGAAGAGTTGTCATTGTCCGGGTTGGAGTCTGGACGATGAGTTGTCTGTCCGGGTTGGAGTCTGGACGAGGTGTTGTCATTGTCTGGGTTAGAGTCTGCACGAAGAGTTGTCATTGTCCGGGTTAGAGTCTGGACGAAGAGTTGTCATTATCCGGGTTGGAGTCTGGACGAGGTGTTGTCATTCTCCGGGTTGGAGTCTGGACGAGGTGTTGACATTGACCGGGTTGGAGTCAGGACGAGGTTTTGTCATTGTCCGGGTTAGAGTCTGGATGAAGAGTTGTCATTGTCCGGGTTGGAGTCTGGACGAAGAGCTGTCATTCTCCGGGTTGGATTCTGGACGAGGTGTTGTTATTGTCCGGGTTGGAGTCTGGACGAGGAGTTGTCATTGTCCGGGTTGGAGTCTGGATGAGGAGTTGTCATTATCCGGGTTGGAGTCTGTACGAGGTGTTGTCATTGTCCGGGTTGGTGTCTGGACGAGTTGTTGTCATTGTCCGGGTTGGAGTATGGACAAGGTGTTGTCATTGTCCAGGTGGGAGTCTGGACGAAGAGTTGTCATTGTCCGGGTTGGAGTCTGGACGAGGAGTTGTCATTGTCCGGGTCGGAGTCTGGACGAGGAGCTGCCATTGTCCGGGTTTGAGTCTGGACGAAGAGCTGTCATTCTCCGGGTTGGATTCTGGACGAGGTGTTGTCATTGTCCGGGTTGGAGTCTGGACGAGGAGTTGTCATTGTCCGGGGTGGAGTCTGGATCAAGAGTTGTCATTGTCCGGGTCGGAGTCTGGACGAGGTGTTGTCATTATCCGGGTTGGAGTCTGGACGAGGTGTTGCCATTGTCCGGGTTGGAGTCTGGATGAGGAGTTGTCATTGTCCGGGTTGGAGTCTGGACGAGGTGTTGTCATTGTCCGGGTTGGAGTATGGACAAGGTGTTGTCATTGTCCATGTTGCTGTCTGGACGAGTGTTGTCATTGACTGGGTTGGAGTCTGGACAAAGAGTTATCATTCTCCGGGTTGGAGTCTGGACGAGGAGTTGTCATTGTCCGGTTTGGATTCTCGACGAAGAGTTGTCATTGTCCGGGTTGGAGTCTGGACGAGGAGTTGTCATTGTCCGGGTTGCTGTCTGGACGAGTGTTGTCATTGACTGGGTTGGAGTCTGGACAAAGAGTTATCATTGTCCGGGTTGGAGTCTGGATGAAGAGTTGTCATTGTCCGGGTTGCAGTCTGGACGAGGTGTTGTCATTGTCCGGTTTGGAGCCTGGACGAGGTTTTGTCATTGTCCGGGTTAGAGTCTGGACGAAGTGTTCTCATTGTCCGGGTTGGAGACTGGAAGAGGTGTTGTCATTGTCCAGATTGGAGTCTGGATGAAGAGTTGTCATTCTCCGGGTTGGAGTCTGGTCAAAGAGTTGTCATTGTCCGGGTTGGAGTCTGGACAAACAGTTGTCATTGTCCGGGTTGGAGTCTGGACGAAGAGTTGTCATTGTCCGGGTTGGAGTATGGACAAGGTGTTGTCATTGTCCAGGTTGGAGTCTGGACGAAGAGTTGTCATTGTCCGGGTTGGAGTCTGGACGAAGAGTTGTCATTGTCCGGGTTGCTGTCTGGACGAGTGTTGTCATTGACTGGGTTGGAGTCTGGACGAAGAGTTGTCATTGTCCGGGTTGGAGTCTGGACGAGGAGTTGTCATTGTCCGGGTTGGAGTCTCGACGAGGTGTTGTCATTTTCGGGTTGGAGTCTGGACAAAGAGTTGTCATTGTCTGGGTTTCAGTCTCGACGAGGTGTTGTCATTGTTCGGGTTGCTGTCTGGACGAGGTGTTGTCATTGTCCGGGTTTAAGTCTGGATGAGGTGTTGTCAATGTCTGGGTTGGAGTCTGGACGAGGTGTTGTCATTGCCCGGGTTGGAGTCTGCACGAAGAGTTGTCATTGTCCGGGTTGCAGTCCGGACGACGTGTTGCCATTGTCCGGTTTGGAGTCTGGACGAGGTTTTGTCATTGTCCGGGTTAGAGTCTGGACAAAGAGTTGTCATTGTCCGGGGTGGAGTCTGGATGAATAGTTGTCATTGTCCGGGTTGGAGTCTGGACGAAGAGCTGTCATTGTCCGGGTTGGATTCTGGATGAGGTGTTGCTATTGTCCGGGTTGCAGTCTGGACGAGGAGTTGTCATTGTCCGGGTTGGAGTCTGGATGAGGAGTTGTCATTGTCCGGGCTGGAGTCTGAACGAGGTGTTGTAATTATCCAGGTTGGAGTCTGGACGAGGTGTTGTCATTGTCCAGGTTGGAGTCTGGACGAAGAGTTGTCATTGTCCGGGTTGCAGTCTGGACGAGTGTTGTCATTGACTGGGTTGGAGTCTGGACGAAGAGTTGTCATTGTCCGGGTTGGAGTCTGGACGAGGAGTTGTCATTTTCCTGGTTGGAGTCTCGACGAGGTGTTGTCATTTTCGGGTTGGAGTCTGGACAAAGAGTTGTCATGGTCTGGGTTTCAGTCTCGACGAGGTGTTGTCATTGTTCGGGTTGCTGTCTGGACGAGGTGTTGTCATTGTCCGGGTTTAAGTCTGGATGAGGTGTTGTCAATGTCTGGGTTGGAGTCTGGACGAGGTGTTGTCATTGCCCGGGTTGGAGTCTGCACGAAGAGTTGTCATTGTCCGGGTTGCAGTCCGGACGAGGTGCTGCCATTGTCCGGTTTGGAGTCTGGACGAGGTTTTGTCATTGTCCGGGTTAGAGTCTGGACAAAGAGTTGTCATTGTCCGGGGTGGAGTCTGGATGAAGAGTTGTCATTGTCCGGGTTGGAGTCTGGACGAAGAGCTGTCATTCTCCGGGTTGGATTCTGGACGAGGTGTTGTTATTGTCCGGGTTGCAGTCTGGACGAGGAGTTGTCATTGTCCGGGTTGGAGTCTGGATGAGGAGTTGCCATTGTCCGGGCTGGAGTCTGAACGAGGTGTTGTAATTTTCCAGGTTGGAGTCTGGACGAGTTGTTGTCATTGTCCAGGTTGGAGTATGGACAAGGTGTTGTCATTGTCCAGGTTGGAGTCTGGACGAAGAGTTGTCATTGTCCGGGTTGGAGTCTGGACGAAGAGTTGTCATTGTCCGGGTTGCTGTCTGGACGAGTGTTTTCATTGACTGGGTTGGAGTCTGGACGAAGAGTTATCATTGTCCGGGTTGGAGTCTCGACGAGGTGTTGTCATTTTCGGGTTGGAGTCTGGACAAAGTGTTGTCATGGTCTGGGTTTCAGTCTCGACGAGGTGTTGTCATTGTTCGGGTTGCTGTCTGGACGAGGTGTTGTCATTGTCCGGGTTTAAGTCTGGATGAGGTGTTGTCAATGTCTGGGTTGGAGTCTGGACGAGGTGTTGTCATTGCCCGGGTTGGAGTCTGCACGAAGAGTTGTCATTGTCCGGGTTGCAGTCCGGACGAGGTGTTGCCATTGTCCGGTTTGGAGTCTGGACGAGGTTTTGTCATTGTCCGGGTTAGAGTCTGGACAAAGAGTTGTCATTGTCCGGGGTGGAGTCTGGACGAGGAGTTGACATTGACCGGGTTGGAGTCTGGACGAGGTTTTGTCATTGTCCGGGTTAGAGTCTGGACAAAGAGTTGTCATTGTCCGGGGTGGAGTCTGGATGAAGAGTTGTCATTGTCCAGGTTGGAGTCTGGACGAAGAGATGTCATTGTCCGGGTTGGATTCTGGACGAGGTGTTGTTATTGTCCGGGTTGCAGTCCGGACGAGGAGTTGTCATTGTCCGGGTTGGAGTCTGGATGAGGAGTTGTCATTGTCCGGGCTGGAGTCTGAACGAGGTGTTGTAATTATCCAGGTCGGAGTCTGGACGAGGTGTTGTCATTGTCCAGGTTGGAGTCTGGACGAGGTGTTGCCATTGTCCGGGTTGGAGTCTGGACGAGGTGTTATCATTGTCCGGGTTGGAGTCTGGACGAGGACTTTTCATTCTCCGGATTGGAGTCTGGAAGAGGTGTTGCCATTGTCCAGGTTGGAGTCTGGATGAGGTGTTGCCATTTTCCGGGTTGGAGTCTGGACGAGGCGTTTTCATCGTCCGGGTTGGAGTCTGGACGAGGAGTTGTCATTGTCCAGGTTGGAGTCTGGACGAGGAGTTGTCATTGTCCGGGTTGGAGTCTCGACGAGGTTTTGTCATTGTCCGGGTTAGAGTCTGGACAAAGAGTTGTCATTGTCCGGGGTGGAGTCTGGATCAAGAGTTCTCATTGTCCGGGTCGGAGTCTGGACGAGGTGTTGTCATTATCCGGGTTGGAGTCTGGACGAGGTGTTGCCATTGTCCGGGTTGGAGTCTGGATGAGGAGTTGTCATTGTCCGGGTTGGAGTCTGGACGAGGTTTTGCCATTCTCCGGATTGGAGTCTGGAAGAGGTGTTGCCATTGTCCAGGTTGGAGTCTGGACGAGGTGTTGCCATTTTCCGGGTTGGAGTCTGGACGAGGCGTTTTCATCGTCCGGGTTGGAGTCTGGACGAGGAGTTGTCATTGTCCAGGTTGGAGTCTGGACGAGGAGTTGTCATTGTCCGGGTTGGAGTCTCGACGAGGTTTTGTCATTGTCCGGGTTAGAGTCTGGACAAAGAGTTGTCATTGTCCGGGTTGGAGTCTGGACAAAGAGTTGTCATTCTCCGGGTTGGATTCTGGACGAGGTGTTGTTATTGTCCGGGTTGGAGTCTGGACGAGGAGTTGTCATTGTCCGGGTTGGAGTCTGGATGAGGAGTTGTCATTATCCGGGTTGGAGTCTGTACGAGGTGTTGTCATTGTCCGGGTTGGTGTCTGGACGAGTTGTTGTCATTGTCCGGGTTGGAGTATGGACAAGGTGTTGTCATTGTCCAGGTTGGAGTCTGGACGAAGAGTTGTCATTGTCCGGGTTGGAGTCTGGACGAGGAGTTGTCATTGTCAGGGTCGGAGTCTGGACGAGGAGATGCCATTGTCCGGGTTTGAGTCTGGACGAAGAGCTGTCATTGTCCGGGTTGGAGTCTGGACGAGGTGTTGTCAATGTCCGGGTTGGAGTCTGGACGAGGTGTTGCCATTCTCCGGGTTGGAGTCTGGACGAGGTGTTGTCATTGTCCGGGTTGGAGTCTGGACGAGAAGTTGTCATTGTCCGGGTTGGAGTCTGGATGAGGACTTGTCTGTCCAGGTTGGAGTCTGCACGAAGAGTTGTCATTGTCCGGGTTGGAGTCTGGACGAAGAGTTGTCTGTCCGGGTTGGAGTCTGGACGAGGTGTTGTCATTGTCCGGGTTAAAGTCTGCACGAAGAGTTGTCATTGTCCGGATTAGAGTCTGGACGAAGAGTTGTCATTATCCGGGTTGGAGTCTGGACGAGGTGTTGTCATTCTCCGGGTTGGAGTCTGGACGAGGTGTTGACATTGACCGGGTTGGAGTCTGGACGAGGTTTTGTCATTGTCCAGGTTAGAGTCTGGACAAAGAGTTGTCATTGTCCGGGTTGGAGTCTGGATGAGGAGTTGTCATTGTCCGGGCTGGAGTCTGAACGAGGTGTTGTAATTATCCGGGCTGGAGTCTGGACGAGGTGTTGTCATTGTCCAGGTTGGAGTCTGGACGATGTGTTGCCATTGTCCGGGTTGGAGTCTGGACGAGGTGTTATCATTGTCCGGGTTGGAGTCTGGACGAGGACTTTTCATTGTCCGAGTTGGAGTCTGGACGAGGAGTTGTCATTGTCCAGTTTGGAGTCTGGACGAGGAGTTGTCATTGTCAGGGTCGGAGTCTGGACGAGGAGATGCCATTGTCCGGGTTTGAGTCTGGACGAAGAGCTGTCATTGTCCGGGTTGGAGTCTGGACGAGGTGTTGTCAATGTCCGGGTTGGAGTCTGGACGAGGTGTTGCCATTCTCCGGGTTGGAGTCTGGACGAGGTGTTGTCATTGTCCGGGTTGGAGTCTGGACGAGAAGTTGTCATTGTCCGGGTTGGAGTCTGGATGAGGACTTGTCTGTCCAGGTTGGAGTCTGCACGAAGAGTTGTCATTGTCCGGGTTGGAGTCTGGACGAAGAGTTGTCTGTCCGGGTTGGAGTCTGGACGAGGTGTTGTCATTGTCCGGGTTAAAGTCTGCACGAAGAGTTGTCATTGTCCGGATTAGAGTCTGGACGAAGAGTTGTCATTATCCGGGTTGGAGTCTGGACGAGGTGTTGTCATTCTCCGGGTTGGAGTCTGGACGAGGTGTTGACATTGACCGGGTTGGAGTCTGGACGAGGTTTTGTCATTGTCCAGGTTAGAGTCTGGACAAAGAGTTGTCATTGTCCGGGTTGGAGTCTGGATGAGGAGTTGTCATTGTCCGGGCTGGAGTCTGAACGAGGTGTTGTAATTATCCAGGTTGGAGTCTGGACGAGGTGTTGTCATTGTCCAGGTTGGAGTCTGGACGATGTGTTGCCATTGTCCGGGTTGGAGTCTGGACGAGGTGTTATCATTGTCCGGGTTGGAGTCTGGACGAGGACTTTTCATTGTCCGAGTTGGAGTCTGGACGAGGAGATGTCATTGTCCGGGTTGGAGTCTGGACGAGGTGTTGTCATAGACCGGGTTAGAGTCTGGACGAAGAGTTGTCATTGACCGGGTCAGAGTCTGGACGAAGAGTTGTCATTGTCCGGGGTGGAGTCTGGACGAAGAGTTGTCATTGTCCGGGGTGGAGTCTGGATCAAGAGTTGTCATTGTCCGGGTCGGAGTCTGGACGAGGAGCTGCCATTGTCCGGGTTTGAGTCTGGACGAAGAGCTGTCATTGTCCGGGTTGGATTCTGGACGAGGTGTTGTCATTGTCCGGGTTGGAGTCTGGACGAGGAGTTGTCATTGTCCGGGGTGTAGTCTGGACCAAGAGTTGTCATTGTCCGGGTCGGAGTCTGGACGAGGTGTTGCCATTGTCCGGGTTGGAGTCTGGATGAGGAGTTGTCATTGTCCGGGTTGGAGTCTGGACGAGGTGTTGCCATTCTCCGGATTGGAGTCTGGAAGAGGTGTTGCCATTGTCCGTGTTGGGGTCTGGACAAGGTGTTGTCATTGTCCGGGTTGGAGTCTGGACGAGGAGTTGTCATTGTCCGGGTTGGAGTCTGGATGAGGAGTTGTCATTATCCGGGTTGGAGTCTGTACGAGGTGTTGTCATTGTCCGGGTTGGTGTCTGGACGAGTTGTTGTCATTGTCCGGGTTGGAGTATGGACAAGGTGTTGTCATTGTCCAGGTTGGAGTCTGGACGAAGAGTTGTCATTGTCCGGGTTGGAGTCTGGACGAGGAGTTGTCATTGTCAGGGTCGGAGTCTGGACGAGGAGATGCCATTGTCCGGGTTTGAGTCTGGACGAAGAGCTGTCATTGTCCGGGTTGGAGTCTGGACGAGGTGTTGTCAATGTCCGGGTTGGAGTCTGGTCGAGGTGTTGCCATTCTCCGGGTTGGAGTCTGGACGAGGTGTTGTCATTGTCCGGGTTGGAGTCTGGACGAGAAGTTGTCATTGTCCGGGTTGGAGTCTGGATGAGGACTTGTCTGTCCAGGTTGGAGTCTGCACGAAGAGTTGTCATTGTCCGGGTTGGAGTCTGGACGAAGAGTTGTCTGTCCGGGTTGGAGTCTGGACGAGGTGTTGTCATTGTCCGGGTTAAAGTCTGCACGAAGAGTTGTCATTGTCCGGATTAGAGTCTGGACGAAGAGTTGTCATTATCCGGGTTGGAGTCTGGACGAGGTGTTGTCATTCTCCGGGTTGGAGTCTGGACGAGGTGTTGACATTGACCGGGTTGGAGTCTGGACGAGGTTTTGTCATTGTCCAGGTTAGAGTCTGGACAAAGAGTTGTCATTGTCCGGGTTGGAGTCTGGATGAGGAGTTGTCATTGTCCGGGCTGGAGTCTGAACGAGGTGTTGTAATTATCCGGGCTGGAGTCTGGACGAGGTGTTGTCATTGTCCAGGTTGGAGTCTGGACGATGTGTTGCCATTGTCCGGGTTGGAGTCTGGACGAGGTGTTATCATTGTCCGGGTCGGAGTCTGGACGAGGTGTTGCCATTGTCCGGGTTGGAGTCTGGATGAGGAGTTGTCATTGTCCGGGCTGGAGTCTGGACGAGGTGTTGTCATTATCCGGGTTGGAGTCTGGACGAGGTGTTGTCATTGTCCAGGTTGCAGTCTGGACGAGGTGTTGCCATTGTCCGGGTTGGAGTCTGGATGAGGTGTTATCATTGTCCGGGTTGGAGTCTGGACGAGGAGTTGTCATTGTCCGAGTTGGAGTCTGGACGAGGAGATGTCATTGTCCGGGTTGGAGTCTGGACGAGGTGTTGTCATTGCCCGGGTTGGAGTCTGGACGAGGTGTTGTCATTGCCCGGGTTGGATTCTGGACGAGGTGTTGCCATTGTCCGGGTTGGAGTCTGAACGAAGAGTTGTCATTGTCCGGGATGGAGTCTGGACGAGGAGATGTCATTGTCCGGGATGGAGTCTGGACGAGGTGTTGTCATTCTCCGTGCTGGATTGTGGACGAGGAGTTGTCATTGTCCGGGTTGGAGTCTGGACGAGGAGTTGCGATTGTCCGGGTTGGAGTCTGGACGAAGAGTTGTCATTATCCGGGTTGGAGTCTGTACGAGGTGTTGTCATTGTCCGGGTTGCAGTCTGGACGAAGAGTTGTCATTGTCCGGGCTGGAGTCTGGACGAGGTGTTGTCATTATCCGGGTTGGAGTCTGGACGAGGTGTTGTCACTGTCCAGGTTGGAGTCTGGACGAGGTGTTGTCATTGTCCGGGTTGGAGTCTGGACGAGGAGTTGTCATTGTCCGGGTTGGATTCTGGATGAGGAGTTGTCATTGTCCAGGCTGGAGTCTGAACGAGGTGTTGTGATTATCCGGGTTGGAGTCTGGACGAGGTGTTGTCATTGTCCAGGTTGCAGTCTGGACGAGGTGTTGCCATTGTCCGGGTTGGAGTCTGGATGAGGTGTTATCATTGTCCGGGTTGGAGTCTGGACGAGGAGTTGTCATTGTCCGAGTTGGAGTCTGGACGAGGAGATGTCATTGTCCGGGTTGGAGTCTGGACGAGGTGTTGTCATTGACCGGGTTAGAGTCTGGACGAAGAGTTGTCTGTCCGGGTTGGAGTCTGGACGAGGTGTTGTCATTGCCCGGGTTGAATTCTGGACGAGGTGTTGCCATTGTCCGGGTTGGAGTCTGAACGAAGAGTTGTCATTGTCCGGGATGGAGTCTGGACGAGGAGATGTCATTGTCCGGGATGGAGTCTGGACGAGGTGTTGTCATTCTCCGTGCTGGATTGTGGACGAGGAGTTGTCATTATCCGGGTTGGAGTCTGGACGAGGAGTTGCGATTGTCCGGGTTGGAGTCTGGACGAAGAGTTGTCATTATCCGGGTTGGAGTCTGTACGAGGTGTTGTCATTGTCCGGGTTGCAGTCTGGACGAAGAGTTGTCATTGTCCGGGTTGGAGTCTGGACGAGGAGTTGTCATTGTCCGGGTTGCTGTCTGGACGAGTGTTGTCATTGACTGGGTTGGAGTCTGGACAAAGAGTTATCATTGTCCGGGTTGGAGTCTGGACGAGGAGTTGTCATTGTCCGGTTTGGATTCTCGACGAGCTGTTGTCATTTTCGGGTTGGAGTCTGGACGAAGAGTTGTCATTGTCCGGGTTGCAGTCTGGACGAGGTGTTGTCATTGTCCGGTTTGGAGTCTGGACGAGGTTTTGTCATTGTCCGGGTTAGAGTCTGGACGAAGTGTTCTCATTGTCCGGGTTGGAGACTGGAAGAGGTGTTGTCATTGTCCGGTTTGGAGTCTGGATGAAGAGTTGTCATTCTCCGGGTTGGATTCTGGTCAAAGAGTTGTCATTGTCCGGGTTGGAGTCTGGACAAACAGTTGTCATTGTCCGGGTTGGAGTCTGGACGAAGAGTTGTCATTGTCCGGGTTGGAGTCTGTACGAACAGTTGTCATTGTCCGGGTTGGAGTATGGACAAGGTGTTGTCATTGTCCAGGTTGGAGTCTGGACGAAGAGTTGTCATTGTCCGGGTTGGAGTCTGGACGAGGTGTTGTCAATGTCCGGGTTGGAGTCTGGACGAGGTGTTGCCATTCTCCGGGTTGGAGTCTGGACGAGGTTTTGTCATTGTCCGGGTTGGAGTCTGGACGAGAAGTTGTCATTGTCCGGGTTGGAGTCTGGACGAGGAGTTGTCTGTCCAGGTTGGAGTCTGCACGAAGAGTTGTCATTGTCCGGGTTGGAGTCTGGACGAAGAGTTGTCTGTCCGGGTTGGATTCTGGACGAGGTGTTGTCATTGTCCGGGTTAAAGTCTGCACGAAGAGTTGTCATTGTCCGGGTTAGAGTCCGGACGAAGAGTTGTCATTATCCGGGTTGGAGTCTGGACGAGGTGTTGTCATTCTCCGGGTTGGAGTCTGGACGAGGTGTTGACATTGACCGGGTTGGAGTCTGGACGAGGTTTTGTCATTGTCCAGGTTAGAGTCTGGACAAAGAGTTGTCATTGTCCGGGTTGGAGTCTGGATGAGGAGTTGTCATTGTCCGGGCTGGAGTCTGAACGAGGTGTTGTAATTATCCGGGTTGGAGTCTGGACGAGGTGTTGTCATTGTCCAGGTTGGAGTCTGGACGATGTGTTGCCATTGTCCGGGTTGGAGTCTGGACGAGGTGTTATCATTGTCCGGGTTGGAGTCTGGACGAGGACTTTTCATTGTCCGAGTTGGAGTCTGGACGAGGAGATGTCATTGTCCGGGTTGGAGTCTGGACGAGGTGTTGTCATAGACCGGGTTAGAGTCTGGACGAAGAGTTGTCATTGTCCGGGGTGGAGTCTGGATCAAGAGTTGTCATTGTCCGGGTCGGAGTCTGGACGAGGAGCTGCCATTGTCCGGGTTTGAGTCTGGACGAAGAGCTGTCATTGTCCGGGTTGGATTCTGGACGAGGTGTTGTCATTGTCCGGGTTGGAGTCTGGACGAGGAGTTGTCATTGTCCGGGGTGTAGTCTGGACCAAGAGTTGTCATTGTCCGGGTCGGAGTCTGGACGAGGTGTTGCCATTGTCCGGGTTGGAGTCTGGATGAGGAGTTGTCATTGTCCGGGTTGGAGTCTGGACGAGGTGTTGCCATTCTCCGGATTGGAGTCTGGAAGAGGTGTTGCCATTGTCCGTGTTGGGGTCTGGACAAGGTGTTGTCATTGTCCGGGTTGGAGTCTGGACGAGGAGTTGTCATTGTCCGGGTTGGAGTCTGGATGAGGAGTTGTCATTATCCGGGTTGGAGTCTGTACGAGGTGTTGCCATTCTCCGGATTGGAGTCTGGAAGAGGTGTTGCCATTGTCCGTGTTGGGGTCTGGACAAGGTGTTGTCATTGTCCGGGTTGGAGTCTGGACGAAGAGTTGTCATTGTCCGGGCTGGAGTCTGGACGAGGTGTTGTCATTATCCTGGTTGGAGTCTGGACGAGGTGTTGTCACTGTCCAGGTTGGAGTCTGGACGAGGTGTTGCCATTTTCCGGGTTGGAGTCTGGACGAGGTGTTATCAGTGTCCGGGTTGGAGTCTGGACGAGGTGTTGCCATTGTCCGGGTTGGAGTCTGGACGAATAGTTGTCATTGTCCGGGTTGGAGTCTGGACGAAGAGTTGTCTTTCCGGGTTGGAGTCTGGACGAGGTGTTGTCATTGTCCGGGTTAGAGACTGCACGAAGAGTTGTCATTCTCCGGGTTAGAGTCTGGACGAAGAGTTGTCATTATCCGGGTTGGAGTCTGGACGAGGTGTTGTCATTCTCCGGGTTGGAGTCTGGACGAGGTGTTGTCATTGTCCGGGTTAAAGTCTGCACGAAGAGTTGTCATTGTCCGGATTAGAGTCTGGACGAAGAGTTGTCATTATCCGGGTTGGAGTCTGGACGAGGTGTTGTCATTCTCCGGGTTGGAGTCTGGACGAGGTGTTGACATTGACCGGGTTGGAGTCTGGACGAGGTTTTGTCATTGTCCAGGTTAGAGTCTGGACAAAGAGTTGTCATTGTCCGGGTTGGAGTCTGGATGAGGAGTTGTCATTGTCCGGGCTGGAGTCTGAACGAGGTGTTGTAATTATCCGGGTTGGAGTCTGGACGAGGTGTTGTCATTGTCCAGGTTGGAGTCTGGACGATGTGTTGCCATTGTCCGGGTTGGAGTCTGGACGAGGTGTTATCATTGTCCGGGTTGGAGTCTGGACGAGGACTTTTCATTGTCCGAGTTGGAGTCTGGACGAGGAGATGTCATTGTCCGGGTTGGAGTCTGGACGAGGTGTTGTCATAGACCGGGTTAGAGTCTGGACGAAGAGTTGTCATTGTCCGGGGTGGAGTCTGGATCAAGAGTTGTCATTGTCCGGGGTGGAGTCTGGACGAAGAGTTGTCATTGTCCGGGGTGGAGTCTGGATCAAGAGTTGTCATTGTCCGGGTCGGAGTCTGGACGAGGAGCTGCCATTGTCCGGGTTTGAGTCTGGACGAAGAGCTGTCATTGTCCGGGTTGGATTCTGGACGAGGTGTTGTCATTGTCCGGGTTGGAGTCTGGACGAGGAGTTGTCATTGTCCGGGGTGTAGTCTGGACCAAGAGTTGTCATTGTCCGGGTCGGAGTCTGGACGAGGTGTTGCCATTGTCCGGGTTGGAGTCTGGATGAGGAGTTGTCATTGTCCGGGTTGGAGTCTGGACGAGGTGTTGCCATTCTCCGGATTGGAGTCTGGAAGAGGTGTTGCCATTGTCCGTGTTGGGGTCTGGACAAGGTGTTGTCATTGTCCGGGTTGGAGTCTGGACGAAGAGTTGTCATTGTCCGGGCTGGAGTCTGGACGAGGTGTTGTCATTATCCGGGTTGGAGTCTGGACGAGGTGTTGTCACTGTCCAGGTTGGAGTCTGGACGAGGTGTTGCCATTTTCCGGGTTGGAGTCTGGACGAGGTGTTATCAGTGTCCGGGTTGGAGTCTGGACGAGGTGTTGCCATTGTCCGGGTTGGAGTCTGGACGAATAGTTGTCATTGTCCGGGTTGGAGTCTGGACGAAGAGTTGTCTTTCCGGGTTGGAGTCTGGACGAGGTGTTGTCATTGTCCGGGTTAGAGTCTGCACGAAGAGTTGTCATTCTCCGGGTTAGAGTCTGGACGAAGAGTTGTCATTATCCGGGTTGGAGTCTGGACGAGGTGTTGTCATTCTCCGGGTTGGAGTCTGGACGAGGTGTTGACATTGACCGGGTTGGAGTCTGGACGAAGAGTTGTCATTGTTCGGGTTGGAGTCTGGACAAACAGTTGTCATTGTCCGGGTTGGAGTCTGGACGAAGAGCTGTCATTGTCCGGGTTGGAGTCTGGACGAAGAGTTGTCATTGTCCGGGGTGGAGTCTGGATCAAGAGTTGTCATTGTCCGGGTTGGAGTCTGGACGAGGGGCTGCCATTGTCCGGGTTTGAGTCTGGACGAAGAGCTGTCATTGTCCGGGTTGGATTCTGGACGAGGTGTTGTCATTGTCCGGGTTGGAGTCTGGACGAGGAGTTGTCATTGTCCGGGGTGTAGTCTGGACCAAGAGTTGTCATTGTCCGGGTCGGAGTCTGGACGAGGTGTTGCCATTGTCCGGGTTGGAGTCTGGATGAGGAGTTGTCATTGTCCGGGCTGGAGTCTGGACGAGGTGTTGTCATTATCCGGGTTGGAGTCTGGACGAGGTGTTGTCATTGTCCAGGTTGCAGTCTGGACGAGGTGTTGCCATTGTCCGGGTTGGAGTCTGGATGAGGTGTTATCATTGTCCGGGTTGGAGTCTGGACGAGGAGTTGTCATTGTCCGAGTTGGAGTCTGGACGAGGAGATGTCATTGTCCGGGTTGGAGTCTGGACGAGGTGTTGTCATTGACCGGGTTAGAGTCTGGACGAAGGGTTGTCTGTCCGGGTTGGAGTCTGGACGAGGTGTTGTCATTGCCCGGGTTGGATTCTGGACGAGGTGTTGCCATTGTCCGGGTTGGAGTCTGAACGAAGAGTTGTCATTGTCCGGGATGGAGTCTGGACGAGGAGATGTCATTGTCCGGGATGGAGTCTGGACGAGGTGTTGTCATTCTCCGTGCTGGATTGTGGACGAGGAGTTGTCATTGTCCGGGTTGGAGTCTGGACGAGGAGTTGCGATTGTCCGGGTTGGAGTCTGGACGAAGAGTTGTCATTATCCGGGTTGGAGTCTGTACGAGGTGTTGTCATTGTCCGGGTTGCAGTCTGGACGAAGAGTTGTCATTGTCCGGGCTGGAGTCTGGACGAGGTGTTGTCATTATCCGGGTTGGAGTCTGGACGAGGTGTTGTCACTGTCCAGGTTGGAGTCTGGACGAGGTGTTGTCATTGTCCGGGTTGGAGTCTGGACGAGGAGTTGTCATTGTCCGGGTTGGATTCTGGATGAGGAGTTGTCATTGTCCAGGCTGGAGTCTGAACGAGGTGTTGTGATTATCCGGGTTGGAGTCTGGACGAGGTGTTGTCATTGTCCAGGTTGCAGTCTGGACGAGGTGTTGCCATTGTCCGGGTTGGAGTCTGGATGAGGTGTTATCATTGTCCGGGTTGGAGTCTGGACGAGGAGTTGTCATTGTCCGAGTTGGAGTCTGGACGAGGAGATGTCATTGTCCGGGTTGGAGTCTGGACGAGGTGTTGTCATTGACCGGGTTAGAGTCTGGACGAAGAGTTGTCTGTCCGGGTTGGAGTCTGGACGAGGTGTTGTCATTGCCCGGGTTGAATTCTGGACGAGGTGTTGCCATTGTCCGGGTTGGAGTCTGAACGAAGAGTTGTCATTGTCCGGGATGGAGTCTGGACGAGGAGATGTCATTGTCCGGGATGGAGTCTGGACGAGGTGTTGTCATTCTCCGTGCTGGATTGTGGACGAGGAGTTGTCATTATCCGGGTTGGAGTCTGGACGAGGAGTTGCGATTGTCCGGGTTGGAGTCTGGACGAAGAGTTGTCATTATCCGGGTTGGAGTCTGTACGAGGTGTTGTCATTGTCCGGGTTGCAGTCTGGACGAAGAGTTGTCATTGTCCGGGTTGGAGTCTGGACGAGGAGTTGTCATTGTCCGGGTTGCTGTCTGGACGAGTGTTGTCATTGACTGGGTTGGAGTCTGGACAAAGAGTTATCATTGTCCGGGTTGGAGTCTGGACGAGGAGTTGTCATTGTCCGGTTTGGATTCTCGACGAGCTGTTGTCATTTTCGGGTTGGAGTCTGGACGAAGAGTTGTCATTGTCCGGGTTGCAGTCTGGACGAGGTGTTGTCATTGTCCGGTTTGGAGTCTGGACGAGGTTTTGTCATTGTCCGGGTTAGAGTCTGGACGAAGTGTTCTCATTGTCCGGGTTGGAGACTGGAAGAGGTGTTGTCATTGTCCGGTTTGGAGTCTGGATGAAGAGTTGTCATTCTCCGGGTTGGATTCTGGTCAAAGAGTTGTCATTGTCCGGGTTGGAGTCTGGACAAACAGTTGTCATTGTCCGGGTTGGAGTCTGGACGAAGAGTTGTCATTGTCCGGGTTGGAGTCTGTACGAACAGTTGTCATTGTCCGGGTTGGAGTATGGACAAGGTGTTGTCATTGTCCAGGTTGGAGTCTGGACGAAGAGTTGTCATTGTCCGGGTTGGAGTCTGGACGAGGTGTTGTCAATGTCCGGGTTGGAGTCTGGACGAGGTGTTGCCATTCTCCGGGTTGGAGTCTGGACGAGGTTTTGTCATTGTCCGGGTTGGAGTCTGGACGAGAAGTTGTCATTGTCCGGGTTGGAGTCTGGACGAGGAGTTGTCTGTCCAGGTTGGAGTCTGCACGAAGAGTTGTCATTGTCCGGGTTGGAGTCTGGACGAAGAGTTGTCTGTCCGGGTTGGATTCTGGACGAGGTGTTGTCATTGTCCGGGTTAAAGTCTGCACGAAGAGTTGTCATTGTCCGGGTTAGAGTCCGGACGAAGAGTTGTCATTATCCGGGTTGGAGTCTGGACGAGGTGTTGTCATTCTCCGGGTTGGAGTCTGGACGAGGTGTTGACATTGACCGGGTTGGAGTCTGGACGAGGTTTTGTCATTGTCCAGGTTAGAGTCTGGACAAAGAGTTGTCATTGTCCGGGTTGGAGTCTGGATGAGGAGTTGTCATTGTCCGGGCTGGAGTCTGAACGAGGTGTTGTAATTATCCGGGTTGGAGTCTGGACGAGGTGTTGTCATTGTCCAGGTTGGAGTCTGGACGATGTGTTGCCATTGTCCGGGTTGGAGTCTGGACGAGGTGTTATCATTGTCCGGGTTGGAGTCTGGACGAGTACTTTTCATTGTCCGAGTTGGAGTCTGGACGAGGAGATGTCATTGTCCGGGTTGGAGTCTGGACGAGGTGTTGTCATAGACCGGGTTAGAGTCTGGACGAAGAGTTGTCATTGTCCGGGGTGGAGTCTGGATCAAGAGTTGTCATTGTCCGGGTCGGAGTCTGGACGAGGAGCTGCCATTGTCCGGGTTTGAGTCTGGACGAAGAGCTGTCATTGTCCGGGTTGGATTCTGGACGAGGTGTTGTCATTGTCCGGGTTGGAGTCTGGACGAGGAGTTGTCATTGTCCGGGGTGTAGTCTGGACCAAGAGTTGTCATTGTCCGGGTCGGAGTCTGGACGAGGTGTTGCCATTGTCCGGGTTGGAGTCTGGATGAGGAGTTGTCATTGTCCGGGTTGGAGTCTGGACGAGGTGTTGCCATTCTCCGGATTGGAGTCTGGAAGAGGTGTTGCCATTGTCCGTGTTGGGGTCTGGACAAGGTGTTGTCATTGTCCGGGTTGGAGTCTGGACGAGGAGTTGTCATTGTCCGGGTTGGAGTCTGGATGAGGAGTTGTCATTATCCGGGTTGGAGTCTGTACGAGGTGTTGTCATTGTCCGGGTTGGTGTCTGGACGAGTTGTTGTCATTGTCCGGGTTGGAGTATGGACAAGGTGTTGTCATTGTCCAGGTTGGAGTCTGGACGAAGAGTTGTCATTGTCCGGGTTGGAGTCTGGACGAGGAGTTGTCATTGTCAGGGTCGGAGTCTGGACGAGGAGATGCCATTGTCCGGGTTTGAGTCTGGACGAAGAGCTGTCATTGTCCGGGTTGGAGTCTGGACGAGGTGTTGTCAATGTCCGGGTTGGAGTCTGGTCGAGGTGTTGCCATTCTCCGGGTTGGAGTCTGGACGAGGTGTTGTCATTGTCCGGGTTGGAGTCTGGACGAGAAGTTGTCATTGTCCGGGTTGGAGTCTGGATGAGGACTTGTCTGTCCAGGTTGGAGTCTGCACGAAGAGTTGTCATTGTCCGGGTTGGAGTCTGGACGAAGAGTTGTCTGTCCGGGTTGGAGTCTGGACGAGGTGTTGTCATTGTCCGGGTTAAAGTCTGCACGAAGAGTTGTCATTGTCCGGATTAGAGTCTGGACGAAGAGTTGTCATTATCCGGGTTGGAGTCTGGACGAGGTGTTGTCATTCTCCGGGTTGGAGTCTGGACGAGGTGTTGACATTGACCGGGTTGGAGTCTGGACGAGGTTTTGTCATTGTCCAGGTTAGAGTCTGGACAAAGAGTTGTCATTGTCCGGGTTGGAGTCTGGATGAGGAGTTGTCATTGTCCGGGCTGGAGTCTGAACGAGGTGTTGTAATTATCCGGGCTGGAGTCTGGACGAGGTGTTGTCATTGTCCAGGTTGGAGTCTGGACGATGTGTTGCCATTGTCCGGGTTGGAGTCTGGACGAGGTGTTATCATTGTCCGGGTCGGAGTCTGGACGAGGTGTTGCCATTGTCCGGGTTGGAGTCTGGATGAGGAGTTGTCATTGTCCGGGCTGGAGTCTGGACGAGGTGTTGTCATTATCCGGGTTGGAGTCTGGACGAGGTGTTGTCATTGTCCAGGTTGCAGTCTGGACGAGGTGTTGCCATTGTCCGGGTTGGAGTCTGGATGAGGTGTTATCATTGTCCGGGTTGGAGTCTGGACGAGGAGTTGTCATTGTCCGAGTTGGAGTCTGGACGAGGAGATGTCATTGTCCGGGTTGGAGTCTGGACGAGGTGTTGTCATTGACCGGGTTAGAGTCTGGACGAAGAGTTGTCTGTCCGGGTTGGAGTCTGGACGAGGTGTTGTCATTGCCCGGGTTGGATTCTGGACGAGGTGTTGCCATTGTCCGGGTTGGAGTCTGAACGAAGAGTTGTCATTGTCCGGGATGGAGTCTGGACGAGGAGATGTCATTGTCCGGGATGGAGTCTGGACGAGGTGTTGTCATTCTCCGTGCTGGATTGTGGACGAGGAGTTGTCATTGTCCGGGTTGGAGTCTGGACGAGGAGTTGCGATTGTCCGGGTTGGAGTCTGGACGAAGAGTTGTCATTATCCGGGTTGGAGTCTGTACGAGGTGTTGTCATTGTCCGGGTTGCAGTCTGGACGAAGAGTTGTCATTGTCCGGGCTGGAGTCTGGACGAGGTGTTGTCATTATCCGGGTTGGAGTCTTGTCGAGGTGTTGTCACTGTCCAGGTTGGAGTCTGGACGAGGTGTTGTCATTGTCCGGGTTGGAGTCTGGACGAGGAGTTGTCATTGTCCGGGTTGGATTCTGGATGAGGAGTTGTCATTGTCCAGGCTGGAGTCTGAACGAGGTGTTGTGATTATCCGGGTTGGAGTCTGGACGAGGTGTTGTCATTGTCCAGGTTGCAGTCTGGACGAGGTGTTGCCATTGTCCGGGTTGGAGTCTGGATGAGGTGTTATCATTGTCCGGGTTGGAGTCTGGACGAGGAGTTGTCATTGTCCGAGTTGGAGTCTGGACGAGGAGATGTCATTGTCCGGGTTGGAGTCTGGACGAGGTGTTGTCATTGACCGGGTTAGAGTCTGGACGAAGAGTTGTCTGTCCGGGTTGGAGTCTGGACGAGGTGTTGTCATTGCCCGGGTTGAATTCTGGACGAGGTGTTGCCATTGTCCGGGTTGGAGTCTGAACGAAGAGTTGTCATTGTCCGGGATGGAGTCTGGACGAGGAGATGTCATTGTCCGGGATGGAGTCTGGACGAGGTGTTGTCATTCTCCGTGCTGGATTGTGGACGAGGAGTTGTCATTATCCGGGTTGGAGTCTGGACGAGGAGTTGCGATTGTCCGGGTTGGAGTCTGGACGAAGAGTTGTCATTATCCGGGTTGGAGTCTGTACGAGGTGTTGTCATTGTCCGGGTTGCAGTCTGGACGAAGAGTTGTCATTGTCCGGGTTGGAGTCTGGACGAGGAGTTGTCATTGTCCGGGTTGCTGTCTGGACGAGTGTTGTCATTGACTGGGTTGGAGTCTGGACAAAGAGTTATCATTGTCCGGGTTGGAGTCTGGACGAGGAGTTGTCATTGTCCGGTTTGGATTCTCGACGAGCTGTTGTCATTTTCGGGTTGGAGTCTGGACGAAGAGTTGTCATTGTCCGGGTTGCAGTCTGGACGAGGTGTTGTCATTGTCCGGTTTGGAGTCTGGACGAGGTTTTGTCATTGTCCGGGTTAGAGTCTGGACGAAGTGTTCTCATTGTCCGGGTTGGAGACTGGAAGAGGTGTTGTCATTGTCCGGTTTGGAGTCTGGATGAAGAGTTGTCATTCTCCGGGTTGGATTCTGGTCAAAGAGTTGTCATTGTCCGGGTTGGAGTCTGGACAAACAGTTGTCATTGTCCGGGTTGGAGTCTGGACGAAGAGTTGTCATTGTCCGGGTTGGAGTCTGTACGAACAGTTGTCATTGTCCGGGTTGGAGTATGGACAAGGTGTTGTCATTGTCCAGGTTGGAGTCTGGACGAAGAGTTGTCATTGTCCGGGTTGGAGTCTGGACGAGGTGTTGTCAATGTCCGGGTTGGAGTCTGGACGAGGTGTTGCCATTCTCCGGGTTGGAGTCTGGACGAGGTTTTGTCATTGTCCGGGTTGGAGTCTGGACGAGAAGTTGTCATTGTCCGGGTTGGAGTCTGGACGAGGAGTTGTCTGTCCAGGTTGGAGTCTGCACGAAGAGTTGTCATTGTCCGGGTTGGAGTCTGGACGAAGAGTTGTCTGTCCGGGTTGGATTCTGGACGAGGTGTTGTCATTGTCCGGGTTAAAGTCTGCACGAAGAGTTGTCATTGTCCGGGTTAGAGTCCGGACGAAGAGTTGTCATTATCCGGGTTGGAGTCTGGACGAGGTGTTGTCATTCTCCGGGTTGGAGTCTGGACGAGGTGTTGACATTGACCGGGTTGGAGTCTGGACGAGGTTTTGTCATTGTCCAGGTTAGAGTCTGGACAAAGAGTTGTCATTGTCCGGGTTGGAGTCTGGATGAGGAGTTGTCATTGTCCGGGCTGGAGTCTGAACGAGGTGTTGTAATTATCCGGGTTGGAGTCTGGACGAGGTGTTGTCATTGTCCAGGTTGGAGTCTGGACGATGTGTTGCCATTGTCCGGGTTGGAGTCTGGACGAGGTGTTATCATTGTCCGGGTTGGAGTCTGGACGAGTACTTTTCATTGTCCGAGTTGGAGTCTGGACGAGGAGATGTCATTGTCCGGGTTGGAGTCTGGACGAGGTGTTGTCATAGACCGGGTTAGAGTCTGGACGAAGAGTTGTCATTGTCCGGGGTGGAGTCTGGATCAAGAGTTGTCATTGTCCGGGTCGGAGTCTGGACGAGGAGCTGCCATTGTCCGGGTTTGAGTCTGGACGAAGAGCTGTCATTGTCCGGGTTGGATTCTGGACGAGGTGTTGTCATTGTCCGGGTTGGAGTCTGGACGAGGAGTTGTCATTGTCCGGGGTGTAGTCTGGACCAAGAGTTGTCATTGTCCGGGTCGGAGTCTGGACGAGGTGTTGCCATTGTCCGGGTTGGAGTCTGGATGAGGAGTTGTCATTGTCCGGGTTGGAGTCTGGACGAGGTGTTGCCATTCTCCGGATTGGAGTCTGGAAGAGGTGTTGCCATTGTCCGTGTTGGGGTCTGGACAAGGTGTTGTCATTGTCCGGGTTGGAGTCTGGACGAGGAGTTGTCATTGTCCGGGTTGGAGTCTGGATGAGGAGTTGTCATTATCCGGGTTGGAGTCTGTACGAGGTGTTGTCATTGTCCGGGTTGGTGTCTGGACGAGTTGTTGTCATTGTCCGGGTTGGAGTATGGACAAGGTGTTGTCATTGTCCAGGTTGGAGTCTGGACGAAGAGTTGTCATTGTCCGGGTTGGAGTCTGGACGAGGAGTTGTCATTGTCAGGGTCGGAGTCTGGACGAGGAGATGCCATTGTCCGGGTTTGAGTCTGGACGAAGAGCTGTCATTGTCCGGGTTGGAGTCTGGACGAGGTGTTGTCAATGTCCGGGTTGGAGTCTGGTCGAGGTGTTGCCATTCTCCGGGTTGGAGTCTGGACGAGGTGTTGTCATTGTCCGGGTTGGAGTCTGGACGAGAAGTTGTCATTGTCCGGGTTGGAGTCTGGATGAGGACTTGTCTGTCCAGGTTGGAGTCTGCACGAAGAGTTGTCATTGTCCGGGTTGGAGTCTGGACGAAGAGTTGTCTGTCCGGGTTGGAGTCTGGACGAGGTGTTGTCATTGTCCGGGTTAAAGTCTGCACGAAGAGTTGTCATTGTCCGGATTAGAGTCTGGACGAAGAGTTGTCATTATCCGGGTTGGAGTCTGGACGAGGTGTTGTCATTCTCCGGGTTGGAGTCTGGACGAGGTGTTGACATTGACCGGGTTGGAGTCTGGACGAGGTTTTGTCATTGTCCAGGTTAGAGTCTGGACAAAGAGTTGTCATTGTCCGGGTTGGAGTCTGGATGAGGAGTTGTCATTGTCCGGGCTGGAGTCTGAACGAGGTGTTGTAATTATCCGGGCTGGAGTCTGGACGAGGTGTTGTCATTGTCCAGGTTGGAGTCTGGACGATGTGTTGCCATTGTCCGGGTTGGAGTCTGGACGAGGTGTTATCATTGTCCGGGTCGGAGTCTGGACGAGGTGTTGCCATTGTCCGGGTTGGAGTCTGGATGAGGAGTTGTCATTGTCCGGGCTGGAGTCTGGACGAGGTGTTGTCATTATCCGGGTTGGAGTCTGGACGAGGTGTTGTCATTGTCCAGGTTGCAGTCTGGACGAGGTGTTGCCATTGTCCGGGTTGGAGTCTGGATGAGGTGTTATCATTGTCCGGGTTGGAGTCTGGACGAGGAGTTGTCATTGTCCGAGTTGGAGTCTGGACGAGGAGATGTCATTGTCCGGGTTGGAGTCTGGACGAGGTGTTGTCATTGACCGGGTTAGAGTCTGGACGAAGAGTTGTCTGTCCGGGTTGGAGTCTGGACGAGGTGTTGTCATTGCCCGGGTTGGATTCTGGACGAGGTGTTGCCATTGTCCGGGTTGGAGTCTGAACGAAGAGTTGTCATTGTCCGGGATGGAGTCTGGACGAGGAGATGTCATTGTCCGGGATGGAGTCTGGACGAGGTGTTGTCATTCTCCGTGCTGGATTGTGGACGAGGAGTTGTCATTGTCCGGGTTGGAGTCTGGACGAGGAGTTGCGATTGTCCGGGTTGGAGTCTGGACGAAGAGTTGTCATTATCCGGGTTGGAGTCTGTACGAGGTGTTGTCATTGTCCGGGTTGCAGTCTGGACGAAGAGTTGTCATTGTCCGGGCTGGAGTCTGGACGAGGTGTTGTCATTATCCGGGTTGGAGTCTTGTCGAGGTGTTGTCACTGTCCAGGTTGGAGTCTGGACGAGGTGTTGTCATTGTCCGGGTTGGAGTCTGGACGAGGAGTTGTCATTGTCCGGGTTGGATTCTGGATGAGGAGTTGTCATTGTCCAGGCTGGAGTCTGAACGAGGTGTTGTGATTATCCGGGTTGGAGTCTGGACGAGGTGTTGTCATTGTCCAGGTTGCAGTCTGGACGAGGTGTTGCCATTGTCCGGGTTGGAGTCTGGATGAGGTGTTATCATTGTCCGGGTTGGAGTCTGGACGAGGAGTTGTCATTGTCCGAGTTGGAGTCTGGACGAGGAGATGTCATTGTCCGGGTTGGAGTCTGGACGAGGTGTTGTCATTGACCGGGTTAGAGTCTGGACGAAGAGTTGTCTGTCCGGGTTGGAGTCTGGACGAGGTGTTGTCATTGCCCGGGTTGAATTCTGGACGAGGTGTTGCCATTGTCCGGGTTGGAGTCTGAACGAAGAGTTGTCATTGTCCGGGATGGAGTCTGGACGAGGAGATGTCATTGTCCGGGATGGAGTCTGGACGAGGTGTTGTCATTCTCCGTGCTGGATTGTGGACGAGGAGTTGTCATTATCCGGGTTGGAGTCTGGACGAGGAGTTGCGATTGTCCGGGTTGGAGTCTGGACGAAGAGTTGTCATTATCCGGGTTGGAGTCTGTACGAGGTGTTGTCATTGTCCGGGTTGCAGTCTGGACGAAGAGTTGTCATTGTCCGGGTTGGAGTCTGGACGAGGAGTTGTCATTGTCCGGGTTGCTGTCTGGACGAGTGTTGTCATTGACTGGGTTGGAGTCTGGACAAAGAGTTATCATTGTCCGGGTTGGAGTCTGGACGAGGAGTTGTCATTGTCCGGTTTGGATTCTCGACGAGCTGTTGTCATTTTCGGGTTGGAGTCTGGACGAAGAGTTGTCATTGTCCGGGTTGCAGTCTGGACGAGGTGTTGTCATTGTCCGGTTTGGAGTCTGGACGAGGTTTTGTCATTGTCCGGGTTAGAGTCTGGACGAAGTGTTCTCATTGTCCGGGTTGGAGACTGGAAGAGGTGTTGTCATTGTCCGGTTTGGAGTCTGGATGAAGAGTTGTCATTCTCCGGGTTGGATTCTGGTCAAAGAGTTGTCATTGTCCGGGTTGGAGTCTGGACAAACAGTTGTCATTGTCCGGGTTGGAGTCTGGACGAAGAGTTGTCATTGTCCGGGTTGGAGTCTGTACGAACAGTTGTCATTGTCCGGGTTGGAGTATGGACAAGGTGTTGTCATTGTCCAGGTTGGAGTCTGGACGAAGAGTTGTCATTGTCCGGGTTGGAGTCTGGACGAGGTGTTGTCAATGTCCGGGTTGGAGTCTGGACGAGGTGTTGCCATTCTCCGGGTTGGAGTCTGGACGAGGTTTTGTCATTGTCCGGGTTGGAGTCTGGACGAGAAGTTGTCATTGTCCGGGTTGGAGTCTGGACGAGGAGTTGTCTGTCCAGGTTGGAGTCTGCACGAAGAGTTGTCATTGTCCGGGTTGGAGTCTGGACGAAGAGTTGTCTGTCCGGGTTGGATTCTGGACGAGGTGTTGTCATTGTCCGGGTTAAAGTCTGCACGAAGAGTTGTCATTGTCCGGGTTAGAGTCCGGACGAAGAGTTGTCATTATCCGGGTTGGAGTCTGGACGAGGTGTTGTCATTCTCCGGGTTGGAGTCTGGACGAGGTGTTGACATTGACCGGGTTGGAGTCTGGACGAGGTTTTGTCATTGTCCAGGTTAGAGTCTGGACAAAGAGTTGTCATTGTCCGGGTTGGAGTCTGGATGAGGAGTTGTCATTGTCCGGGCTGGAGTCTGAACGAGGTGTTGTAATTATCCGGGTTGGAGTCTGGACGAGGTGTTGTCATTGTCCAGGTTGGAGTCTGGACGATGTGTTGCCATTGTCCGGGTTGGAGTCTGGACGAGGTGTTATCATTGTCCGGGTTGGAGTCTGGACGAGGACTTTTCATTGTCCGAGTTGGAGTCTGGACGAGGAGATGTCATTGTCCGGGTTGGAGTCTGGACGAGGTGTTGTCATAGACCGGGTTAGAGTCTGGACGAAGAGTTGTCATTGTCCGGGGTGGAGTCTGGATCAAGAGTTGTCATTGTCCGGGTCGGAGTCTGGACGAGGAGCTGCCATTGTCCGGGTTTGAGCCTGGACGAAGAGCTGTCATTGTCCGGGTTGGATTCTGGACGAGGTGTTGTCATTGTCCGGGTTGGAGTCTGGACGAGGAGTTGTCATTGTCCGGGGTGTAGTCTGGACCAAGAGATGTCATTGTCCGGGTCGGAGTCTGGACGAGGTGTTGCCATTGTCCGGGTTGGAGTCTGGATGAGGAGTTGTCATTGTCCGGGTTGGAGTCTGGACGAGGTGTTGCCATTCTCCGGATTGGAGTCTGGAAGAGGTGTTGCCATTGTCCGTGTTGGGGTCTGGACAAGGTGTTGTCATTGTCCGGGTTGGAGTCTGGACGAAGAGTTGTCATTGTCCGGGCTGGAGTCTGGACGAGGTTTTGTCATTATCCGGGTTGGAGTCTGGACGAGGTGTTGTCACTGTCCAGGTTGGAGTCTGGACGAGGTGTTGCCAATTTCCGGGTTGGAGTCTGGACGAGGTGTTATCAGTGTCCGGGCTGGAGTCTGGACGAGGTGTTGCCATTGTCCGGGTTGGAGTCTGGACGAAGAGTTGTCATTGTCCGGGTTGGAGTCTGGACGAAGAGTTGTCTTTCCGGGTTGGAGTCTGGACGAGGTGTTGTCATTGTCCGGGTTAGAGTCTGCACGAAGAGTTGTCATTCTCCGGGTTAGAATCTGGACGAAGAGTTGTCATTATCCGGGTTGGAGTCTGGACGAGGTGTTGTCATTCTCCGGGTTGGAGTCTGGACGAGGTGTTGACATTGACCGGGTTGGAGTCTGGACGAAGAGTTGTCATTGTTCGGGTTGGAGTCTGGACAAACAGTTGTCATTGTCCGGGTTGGAGTCTGGACGAAGAGCTGTCATTGTCCGGGTTGGAGTCTGGACGAGGTGTTGTCATTGTCCGGGCTGGAGTCTGGACGAGGAGTTGTCATTGTCCGGGTTGGATTCTGGATGAGGAGTTGTCATTGTCCAGGCTGGAGTCTGAACGAGGTGTTGTCATTATCCGGGTTGGAGTCTGGACGAGGTGCTGTCATTGTCCAGGTTGCAGTCTGGACGAGGTGTTGCCATTGTCCGGGTTGGAGTCTGGACGAGGTGTTATCATTGTCCGGGTTGGAGTCTGGACGAGGAGATGTCATTGTCCGAGTTGGAGTCTGGACGAGGAGATGTCATTGTCCGGGTTGGAGTCTGGACGAGGTGTTGTCATTGACCGGGTTAGAGTCTGGACGAAGAGTTGTCTGTCCGGGTTGGAGTCTGGACGAGGTGTTGTCATTGTCCGGGTTGGATTCTGGACGAGGTGTTGCCATTGTCCGGGTTGGAGTCTGAACGAAGAGTTGTCATTGTCCGGGTTGGAGTCTGGACGAGGAGATGTCATTGTCCGGGTTGGAGTCTGGACGAGGTGTTGTCATTCTCCGTGCTGGATTGTGGACGAGGAGTTGTCATTGTCCGGGTTGGAGTCTGGACGAGGTGTTGCGATTGTCCGGGTTGGAGTCTGGACGAAGAGTTGTCATTATCCGGGTTGGAGTCTGTACGAGGTGTTGTCAGTGTCCGGGTTGCAGTCTGGACGAAGAGTTGTCATTGTCCGGGTTGGAGTCTGGACGTGGAGTTGTCATTGTCCGGGTTGCTGTCTGGACGAGTGTTGTCATTGACTGGGTTGGAGTCTGGACAAAGAGTTATCATTGTCCGGGTTGGAGTCTGGACGAGGTGTTATCAGTGTCCGGGCTGGAGTCTGGACGAGGTGTTGCCATTGTCCGGGTTGGAGTCTGGACAAAGAGTTGTCATTGTCCGGGTTGGAGTCTGGACGAAGAGTTGTCTTTCCGGGTTGGAGTCTGGACGAGGTGTTGTCATTGTCCGGGTTAGAGTCTGCACGAAGAGTTGTCATTCTCCGGGTTAGAGTCTGGACGAAGAGTTGTCATTATCCGGGTTGGAGTCTGGACGCGGTGTTGTCATTCTCCGGGTTGGAGTCTGGACGAGGTGTTGACATTGACCGGGTTGGAGTCTGGACGAAGAGTTGTCATTGTTCGGGTTGGAGTCTGGACAAACAGTTGTCATTGTCCGGGTTGGAGTCTGGACGAAGAGCTGTCATTGTCCGGGTTGGAGTCTGGACGAGGTGTTGTCATTGTCCGGGCTGGAGTCTGGACGAGGAGTTGTCATTGTCCGGGTTGGATTCTGGATGAGGAGTTGTCATTGTCCAGGCTGGAGTCTGAACGAGGTGTTGTCATTATCCGGGTTGGAGTCTGGACGAGGTGCTGTCATTGTCCAGGTTGCAGTCTGGACGAGGTGTTGCCATTGTCCGGGTTGGAGTCTGGACGAGGTGTTATCATTGTCCGGGTTGGAGTCTGGACGAGGAGTTGTCATTGTCTGAGTTGGAGTCTGGACGAGGAGATGTCATTGTCCGGGTTGGAGTCTGGACGAGGTGTTGTCATTGACCGGGTTAGAGTCTGGACGAAGAGTTGTCTGTCCGGGTTGGAGTCTGGACGAGGTGTTGTCATTGTCCGGGTTGGATTCTGGACGAGGTGTTGCCATTGTCCGGGTTGGAGTCTGAACGAAGAGTTGTCATTGTCCGGGTTGGAGTCTGGACGAGGAGATGTCATTGTCCAGGTTGGAGTCTGGACGAGGTGTTGTCATTCTCCGTGCTGGATTGTGGACGAGGAGTTGTCATTGTCCGGGTTGGAGTCTGGACGAGGTGTTGCGATTGTCCGGGTTGGAGTCTGGACGAAGAGTTGTCATTATCCGGGTTGGAGTCTGTACGAGGTGTTGTCAGTGTCCGGGTTGCAGTCTGGACGAAGAGTTGTCATTGTCCGGGTTGGAGTCTGGACGTGGAGTTGTCATTGTCCGGGTTGCTGTCTGGACGAGTGTTGTCATTGACTGGGTTGGAGTCTGGACAAAGAGTTATCATTGTCCGGGTTGGAGTCTGGACGAGGAGTTGTCATTGTCCGGTTTGGATTCTCGACGAGCTATTGTCATTTTCGGGTTGGAGTCTGGACGAAGAGTTGTCATTGTCCGGGTTGCAGTCTGGACGAAGAGTTGTCATTGTCCGGGTTGCAGTCTGGACGAGCTGTTGTCATTGTCCGGTTTGGAGTCTGGACGAGGTTTTGTCATTGTCCAGGTTAGAGTCTGGACAAAGAGTTGTCATTGTCCGGGTTGGAGTCTGGATGAGGAGTTGTCATTGTCCGGGCTGGAGTCTGAACGAGGTGTTGTAATTATCCGGGTTGGAGTCTGGACAAGGTGTTGTCATTGTCCGGGTTAGAGTCTGCACGAAGAGTTGTCATTGTCCGGGTTGGAGTCTGGACGAGGTGTTGTCATTCTCCGGGTTGGAGTCTGGACGAGGTGTTGTCATTGTCCAGGTTGGAGTCTGGACGATGTGTTGCCATTGTCCGGGTTGGAGTCTGGACGAGGTGTTATCATTGTCCGGGTTGGAGTCTGGACGAGGACTTTTCATTGTCCGAGTTGGAGTCTGGACGAGGAGATGTCATTGTCCGGGTTGGAGTCTGGACGAGGTGTTGTCATTGACCGGGTTAGAGTCTGGACGAAGAGTTGTCATTGTCCGGGTCAGAGTCTGGACGAAGAGTTGTCATTGTCCGGGGTGGAGTCTGGATCAAGAGTTGTCATTCTCCGGGTCGGAGTCTGGACGAGGAGCTGCCATTGTCCGGGTTTGAGTCTGGACGAAGAGCTGTCATTGTCCGGGTTGGATTCTGGACGAGGTGTTGTCATTGTCCGAGTTGTCATTGTCCGGGGTGTAGTCTGGACCAAGAGTTGTCATTGTCCGGGTCGGAGTCTGGACGAGGTGTTGCCATTGTCCGGGTTGGAGTCTGGATGAGGAGTTGTCATTGTCCGGGTTGGAGTCTGGACGAGGTGTTGCCATTCTCCGGATTGGAGTCTGGAAGAGGTGTTGCCATTGTCCGTGTTGGGGTCTGGACAAGGTGTTGTCATTGTCCGGGTTGGTCTGGACGAAGAGTTGTCATTGTCCGGGCTGGAGTCTGGACGAGGTGTTGTCATTATCCGGGTTGGAGTCTGGACGAGGTGTTGTCACTGTCCAGGTTGGAGTCTGGACGAGGTGTTGCCATTTTCCGGGTTGGAGTCTGGACGAGGTGTTATCAGTGTCCGGGTTGGAGTCTGGACGAGGTGTTGCCATTGTCCGGGTTGGAGTCTGGACGAAGAGTTGTCATTGTCCGGGTTGGAGTCTGGACGAAGAGTTGTCTTTCCGGGTTGGAGTCTGGACGAGGTGTTGTCATTGTCCGGGTTAGAGTCTGCACGAAGAGTTGTCATTCTCCGGGTTAGAGTCTGGACGAAGAGTTGTCATTATCCGGGTTGGAGTCTGGACGAGGTGTTGTCATTCTCCGGGTTGGAGTCTGGACGAGGTGTTGACATTGACCGGGTTGGAGTCTGGACGAAGAGTTGTCATTGTTCGGGTTGGAGTCTGGACAAACAGTTGTCATTGTCCGGGTTGGAGTCTGGACGAAGAGCTGTCATTGTCCGGGTTGGAGTCTGGACGAGGTGTTGTCATTGTCCGGGCTGGAGTCTGGACGAGGAGTTGTCATTGTCCGGGTTGGATTCTGGATGAGGAGTTGTCATTGTCCAGTCTGGAGTCTGAACGAGATGTTGTCATTATCCGGGTTGGAGTCTGGACGAGGAGTTGTCATTGTCCGGGTTGGATTCTGGATGAGGAGCTGCCATTGTCCAGTCTGGAGTCTGGACGAGGAGCTGTCATTATCCGGGTTGGAGTCTGGACGAGGTGCTGTCATTGTCCAGATTGCAGTCTGGACAAGGTGTTGCCATTGTCCGGGTTGGAGTCTGGACGAGGTGTTATCATTGTCCGGGTTGGAGTCTGGACAAGGAGTTGTCATTGTCCGAGTTGGAGTCTGGACGAGGAGATGTCATTGTCCGGGTTGGAGTCTGGACGAGGTGTTGTCATTGACCGGGTTAGAGTCTGGACGAAGAGTTGTCTGTCCGGGTTGGAGTCTGGACGAGGTGTTGTCATTCTCCGGGTTGGATTCTGGATGAGGAGTTGTCATTGTCCAGGCTGGAGTCTGAACGAGGTGTTGTCATTATCCGGGTTGGAGTCTGGACGAGGTGCTGTCATTGTCCAGGTTGCAGTCTGGACGAGGTGTTGCCATTGTCCGGGTTGGAGTCTGGACGAGGTGTTATCATTGTCCGGGTTGGAGTCTGGACGAGGAGTTGTCATTGTCCGAGTTGGAGTCTGGACGAGGAGATGTCATTGTCCGGGTTGGAGTCTGGACGAGGTGTTGTCATTGACCGGGTTAGAGTCTGGACGAAGAGTTGTCTGTCCGGGTTGGAGTCTGGACGAGGTGTTGTCATTGTCCGGGTTGGATTCTGGACGAGGTGTTGCCATTGTCCGGGTTGGAGTCTGAACGAAGAGTTGTCATTGTCCGGGTTGGAGTCTGGACGAGGAGATGTCATTGTCCGGGTTGGAGTCTGGACGAGGTGTTGTCATTCTCCGTGCTGGATTGTGGACGAGGAGTTGTCATTGTCCGGGTTGGAGTCTGGACGAGGTGTTGCGATTGTCCGGGTTGGAGTCTGGACGAAGAGTTGTCATTATCCGGGCTGGAGTCTGTACGAGGTGTTGTCAGTGTCCGGGTTGCAGTCTGGACGAAGAGTTGTCATTGTCCGGGTTGGAGTCTGGACGTGGAGTTGTCATTGTCCGGGTTGCTGTCTGGACGAGTGTTGTCATTGACTGGGTTGGAGTCTGGACAAGGAGTTATCATTGTCCGGGTTGGAGTCTGGACGAGGAGTTGTCATTGTCCGGTTTGGATTCTCGACGAGCTGTTGTCATTTTCGGGTTGGAGCCTGGACGAAGAGTTGTCATTGTCCGGGTTGCAGTCTGGACGAGCTGTTGTCATTGTCCGGTTTGGAGTCTGGACGAGGTTTTGTCATTGTCCAGGTTAGAGTCTGGACAAAGAGTTGTCATTGTCCGTGTTGGAGTCTGGATGAGGAGTTGTCATTGTCCGGGCTGGAGTCTGAACGAGGTGTTGTAATTATCCGGGTTGGAGTCTGGACAAGGTGTTGTCATTGTCCGGGTTAGAGTCTGCACGAAGAGTTGTCATTCTCCGGGTTAGAGTCTGGACGAAGAGTTGTCATTATCCGGGTTGGAGTCTGGACGAGGTGTTGTCATTCTCCGGGTTGGAGTCTGGACGAGGTGTTGTCATTGTCCAGGTTGGAGTCTGGACGATGTGTTGCCATTGTCCGGGTTGGAGTCTGGACGAGGTGTTATCATTGTCCGGGTTGGAGTCTGGACGAGGACTTTTCATTGTCCGAGTTGGAGTCTGGACGAGGAGATGTCATTGTCCGGGTTGGAGTCTGGACGAGGTGTTGTCATTGACCGGGTTAGAGTCTGGACGAAGAGTTGTCATTGTCCGGGTCAGAGTCTGGACGAAGAGTTGTCATTGTCCGGGGTGGAGTCTGGATCAAGAGTTGTCATTGTCCGGGTCGGAGTCTGGACGAGGAGCTGCCATTGTCCGGGTTTGAGTCTGGACGAAGAGCTGTCATTGTCCGGGTTGGATTCTGGACGAGGTGTTGTCATTGTCCGGGTTGGAGTCTGGACGAGGAGTTGTCATTGTCCGGGGTGTAGTCTGGACCAAGAGTTGTCATTATCCGGGTCGGAGTCTGGACGAGGTGTTGCCATTGTCCGGGTTGGAGTCTGGATGAGGAGTTGTCATTGTCCGGGTTGGAGTCTGGACGAGGTGTTGCCATTCTCCGGATTGGAGTCTGGAAGAGGTGTTGCCATTGTCCGTGTTGGGGTCTGGACAAGGTGTTGTCATTGTCCGGGTTGGAGTCTGGACGAAGAGTTGTCATTGTCCGGGCTGGAGTCTGGACGAGGTGTTGTCATTATCCGGGTTGGAGTCTGGACGAGGTGTTGTCACTGTCCAGGTTGGAGTCTGGACCAGGTGTTGCCAATTTCCGGGTTGGAGTCTGGACGAGGTGTTATCAGTGTCCGGGCTGGAGTCTGGACGAGGTGTTGCCATTGTCCGGGTTGGAGTCTGGACGAAGAGTTGTCATTGTCCGGGTTGGAGTCTGGACGAAGAGTTGTCTTTCCGGGTTGGAGTCTGGACGAGGTGTTGTCATTGTCCGGGTTAGAGTCTGCACGAAGAGTTGTCATTCTCCGGGTTAGAGTCTGGACGAAGAGTTGTCATTATCCGGGTTGGAGTCTGGACGAGGTGTTGTCATTCTCCGGGTTGGAGTCTGGACGAGGTGTTGACATTGACCGGGTTGGAGTCTGGACGAAGAGTTGTCATTGTTCGGGTTGGAGTCTGGACAAACAGTTGTCATTGTCCGGGTTGGAGTCTGGACGAAGAGCTGTCATTGTCCGGGTTTGAGTCTGGACGAGGTGTTCTCATTGTCCGGGCTGGAGTCTGGACGAGGAGTTGTCATTGTCCGGGTTGGATTCTGGATGAGGAGTTGTCATTGTCCAGGCTGGAGTCTGAACGAGGTGTTGTCATTATCCGGGTTGGAGTCTGGACGAGGTGCTGTCATTGTCCAGGTTGCAGTCTGGACGAGGTGTTGCCATTGTCCGGGTTGGAGTCTGGACGAGGTGTTATCATTGTCCGGGTTGGAGTCTGGACGAGGAGTTGTCATTGTCTGAGTTGCAGTCTGGACGAGGAGATGTCATTGTCCGGGTTGGAGTCTGGACGAGGTGTTGTCATTGACCGGGTTAGAGTCTGGACGAAGAGTTGTCTGTCCGGGTTGGAGTCTGGACGAGGTGTTGTCATTGTCCGGGTTGGATTCTGGACGAGGTGTTGCCATTGTCCGGGTTGGAGTCTGAACGAAGAGTTGTCATTGTCCGGGTTGGAGTCTGGACGAGGAGATGTCATTGTCCGGGTTGGAGTCTGGACGAGGTGTTGTCATTCTCCGTGCTGGATTGTGGACGAGGAGTTGTCATTGTCCGGGTTGGAGTCTGGACGAGGTGTTGCGATTGTCCGGGTTGGAGTCTGGACGAAGAGTTGTCATTATCCGGGTTGGAGTCTGTACGAGGTGTTGTCAGTGTCCGGGTTGCAGTCTGGACGAAGAGTTGTCATTGTCCGGGTTGGAGTCTGGACGTGGAGTTGTCATTGTCCGGGTTGCTGTCTGGACGAGTGTTGTCATTGACTGGGTTGGAGTCTGGACAAAGAGTTATCATTGTCCAGGTTGGAGTCTGGACGAGGAGTTGTCATTGTCCGGTTTGGATTCTCGACGAGCTGTTGTCATTTTCGGGTTGGAGTCTGGACGAAGAGTTGTCATTGTCCGGGTTGCAGTCTGGACGAAGAGTTGTCATTGTCCGGGTTGCAGTCTGGACGAGCTGTTGTCATTGTCCGGTTTGGAGTCTGGACGAGGTTTTGTCAATGTCCAGGTTAGAGTCTGGACAAAGAGTTGTCATTGTCCGGGTTGGAGTCTGGATGAGGAGTTGTCATTGTCCGGGCTGGAGTCTGAACGAGGTGTTGTAATTATCCGGGTTGGAGTCTGGACAAGGTGTTGTCATTGTCCGGGTTAGAGTCTGCACGAAGAGTTGTCATTGTCCGGGTTGGAGTCTGGACGAGGTGTTGTCATTCTCCGGGTTGGAGTCTGGACGAGGTGTTGTCATTGTCCAGGTTGGAGTCTGGACGATGTGTTGCCATTGTCCGGGTTGGAGTCTGGACGAGGTGTTATCATTGTCCGGGTTGGAGTCTGGACGAGGACTTTTCATTGTCCGAGTTGGAGTCTGGACGAGGAGATGTCATTGTCCGGGTTGGAGTCTGGACGAGGTGTTGCGATTGTCCGGGTTGGAGTCTGGACGAAGAGTTGTCATTATCCGGGTTGGAGTCTGTACGAGGTGTTGTCAGTGTCCGGGTTGCAGTCTGGACGAAGAGTTGTCATTGTCCGGGTTGGAGTCTGGACGTGGAGTTGTCATTGTCCGGGTTGCTGTCTGGACGAGTGTTGTCATTGACTGGGTTGGAGTCTGGACAAAGAGTTATCATTGTCCGGGTTGGAGTCTGGACGAGGAGTTGTCATTGTCCGGTTTGGATTCTCGACGAGCTGTTGTCATTTTCGGGTTGGAGTCTGGACGAAGAGTTGTCATTGTCCGGGTTGCAGTCTGGACGAGCTGTTGTCATTGTCCGGTTTGGAGTCTGGACGAGGTTTTGTCATTGTCCAGGTTAGAGTCTGGACAAAGAGTTGTCATTGTCCGTGTTGGAGTCTGGATGAGGAGTTGTCATTGTCCGGGTTGGAGTCTGGACGAGGTGTTGTCAGTGTCCGGGTTGCAGTCTGGACGAAGAGTTGTCATTGTCCGGGTTGGAGTCTGGACGTGGAGTTGTCATTGTCCGGGTTGCTGTCTGGACGAGTGTTGTCATTGACTGGGTTGGAGTCTGGACAAAGAGTTATCATTGTCCGGGTTGGAGTCTGGACGAGGAGTTGTCATTGTCCGGTTTGGATTCTCGACGAGCTGTTGTCATTTTCGGGTTGGAGTCTGGACGAAGAGTTGTCATTGTCCGGGTTGCAGTCTGGACGAAGAGTTGTCATTGTCCGGGTTGCAGTCTGGACGAGCTGTTGTCATTGTCCGGTTTGGAGTCTGGACGAGGTTTTGTCATTGTCCAGGTTAGAGTCTGGACAAAGAGTTGTCATTGTCCGGGTTGGAGTCTGGATGAGGAGTTGTCATTGTCCGGGCTGGAGTCTGAACGAGGTGTTGTAATTATCCGGGTTGGAGTCTGGACAAGGTGTTGTCATTGTCCGGGTTAGAGTCTGCACGAAGAGTTGTCATTGTCCGGGTTGGAGTCTGGACGAGGTGTTGTCATTCTCCGGGTTGGAGTCTGGACGAGGTGTTGTCATTGTCCAGGTTGGAGTCTGGACGATGTGTTGCCATTGTCCGGGTTGGAGTCTGGACGAGGTGTTATCATTGTCCGGGTTGGAGTCTGGACGAGGACTTTTCATTGTCCGAGTTGGAGTCTGGACGAGGAGATGTCATTGTCCGGGTTGGAGTCTGGACGAGGTGTTGTCATTGACCGGGTTAGAGTCTGGACGAAGAGTTGTCATTGTCCGGGTCAGAGTCTGGACGAAGACTTGTCATTGTCCGGGGTGGAGTCTGGATCAAGAGTTGTCATTCTCCGGGTCGGAGTCTGGACGAGGAGCTGCCATTGTCCGGGTTTGAGTCTGGACGAAGAGCTGTCATTGTCCGGGTTGGATTCTGGACGAGGTGTTGTCATTGTCCGGGTTGGAGTCTGGACGAGGAGTTGTCATTGTCCGGGGTGTAGTCTGGACCAAGAGTTGTCATTGTCCGGGTCGGAGTCTGGACGAGGTGTTGTCATTCTCCGTGCTGGATTGTGGACGAGGAGTTGTCATTGTCCGGGTTGGAGTCTGGACGAGGTGTTGCGATTGTCCGGGTTGGAGTCTGGACGAAGAGTTGTCATTATCCGGGTTGGAGTCTGTACGAGGTGTTGTCAGTGTCCGGGTTGCAGTCTGGACGAAGAGTTGTCATTGTCCGGGTTGGAGTCTGGACGTGGAGTTGTCATTGTCCGGGTTGCTGTCTGGACGAGTGTTGTCATTGACTGGGTTGGAGTCTGGACAAAGAGTTATCATTGTCCGGGTTGGAGTCTGGACGAGGAGTTGTCATTGTCCGGTTTGGATTCTCGACGAGCTGTTGTCATTTTCGGGTTGGAGTCTGGACGAAGAGTTGTCATTGTCCGGGTTGCAGTCTGGACGAGCTGTTGTCATTGTCCGGTTTGGAGTCTGGACGAGGTTTTGTCATTGTCCAGGTTAGAGTCTGGACAAAGAGTTGTCATTGTCCGTGTTGGAGTCTGGATGAGGAGTTGTCATTGTCCGGGCTGGAGTCTGAACGAGGTGTTGTAATTATCCGGGTTGGAGTCTGGACAAGGTGTTGTCATTGTCCGGGTTAGAGTCTGCACGAAGAGTTGTCATTCTCCGGGTTAGAATCTGGACGAAGAGTTGTCATTATCCGGGTTGGAGTCTGGACGAGGTGTTGTCATTCTCCGGGTTGGAGTCTGGACGAGGTGTTGTCATTGTCCAGGTTGGAGTCTGGACGATGTGTTGCCATTGTCCGGGTTGGAGTCTGGACGAGGTGTTATCATTGTCCGGGTTGGAGTCTGGACGAGGACTTTTCATTGTCCGAGTTGGAGTCTGGACGAGGAGATGTCATTGTCCGGGTTGGAGTCTGGACGAGGTGTTGTCATTGACCGGGTTAGAGTCTGGACGAGGTGTTGTCATTGACCGGGTTAGAGTCTGGACGAAGAGTTGTCATTGTCCGGGTCAGAGTCTGGACGAAGAGTTCTCATTGTCCGGGGTGGAGTCTGGATCAAAAGTTGTCATTGTCCGGGTCGGAGTCTGGACGAGGAGCTGCCATTGTCCGGGTTTGAGTCTGGACGAAGAGCTGTCATTGTCTGGGTTGGATTCTGGACGAGGTGTTGTCATTGTCCGGGTTGGAGTCTGGACGAGGAGTTGTCATTGTCCGGGGTGTAGTCTGGACCAAGAGTTGTCATTGTCCGGGTCGGAGTCTGGACGAGGTGTTGCCATTGTCCGGGTTGGAGTCTGGATGAGGAGTTGTCATTGTCCGGGTTGGAGTCTGGACGAGGTGTTGCCATTCTCCGGATTGGAGTCTGGAAGAGGTGTTGCCATTGTCCGTGTTGGGGTCTGGACAAGGTGTTGTCATTGTCCGGGTTGGAGTCTGGACGAAGAGTTGTCATTGTCCGGGCTGGAGTCTGGACGAGGTGTTGTCATTATCCGGGTTGGAGTCTGGACGAGGTGTTGTCACTGTCCAGGTTGGAGTCTGGACGAGGTGTTGCCATTTTCCGGGTTGGAGTCTGGACGAGGTGTTATCAGTGTCCGGGTTGGAGTCTGGACGAGGTGTTGCCATTGTCCGGGTTGGAGTCTGGACGAAGAGTTGTCATTGTCCGGGTTGGAGTCTGGACGAAGAGTTGTCTTTCCGGGTTGGAGTCTGGACGAGGTGTTGTCATTGTCCGGGTTAGAGTCTGCACGAAGAGTTGTCATTCTCCGGGTTAGAGTCTGGACGAAGAGTTGTCATTATCCGGGTTGGAGTCTGGACGAGGTGTTGTCATTCTCCGGGTTGGAGTCTGGACGAGGTGTTGACATTGACCGGGTTGGAGTCTGGACGAAGAGTTGTCATTGTTCGGGTTGGAGTCTGGACAAACAGTTGTCATTGTCCGGGTTGGAGTCTGGACGAAGAGTTGTCATTATCCGGGTTGGAGTCTGTACGAAGAGCTGTCATTGTCCGGGTTGGAGTCTGGACGAAGAGCTGTCATTGTCCGGGTTGGAGTCTGGACGAGGTGTTGTCATTGTCCGGGCTGGAGTCTGGACGAGGAGTTGTCATTGTCCGGGTTGGATTCTGGATGAGGAGTTGTCATTGTCCAGTCTGGAGTCTGAACGAGGTGTTGTCATTATCCGGGTTGGAGTCTGGACGAGGAGTTGTCATTGTCCGGGTTGGATTCTGGATGAGGAGCTGCCATTGTCCAGTCTGGAGTCTGGACGAGGAGCTGTCATTATCCGGGTTGGAGTCTGGACGAGGTGCTGTCATTGTCCAGGTTGCAGTCTGGACAAGGTGTTGCCATTGTCCGGGTTGGAGTCTGGACGAGGTGTTATCATTGTCCGGGTTGGAGTCTGGACGAGGAGTTGTCATTGTCCGAGTTGGAGTCTGGACGAGGAGATGTCATTGTCCGGGTTGGAGTCTGGACGAGGTGTTGTCATTGACCGGGTTAGAGTCTGGACGAAGAGTTGTCTGTCCGGGTTGGAGTCTGGACGAGGTGTTGTCATTCTCCGGGTTGGATTCTGGATGAGGAGTTGTCATTGTCCAGGCTGGAGTCTGAACGAGGTGTTGTCATTATCCGGGTTGGAGTCTGGACGAGGTGCTATCATTGTCCAGGTTGCAGTCTGGACGAGGTGTTGCCATTGTCCGGGTTGGAGTCTGGACGAGGTGTTATCATTGTCCGGGTTGGAGTCTGGACGAGGAGTTGTCATTGTCCGAGTTGGAGTCTGGACGAGGAGATGTCATTGTCCGGGTTGGAGTCTGGACGAGGTGTTGTCATTGACCGGGTTAGAGTCTGGACGAAGAGTTGTCTGTCCGGGTTGGAGTCTGGACGAGGTGTTGTCATTGTCCGGGTTGGATTCTGGACGAGGTGTTGCCATTGTCCGGGTTGGAGTCTGAACGAAGAGTTGTCATTGTCCGGGTTGGAGTCTGGACGAGGAGATGTCATTGTCCGGGTTGGAGTCTGGACGAGGTGTTGTCATTCTCCGTGCTGGATTGTGGACGAGGAGTTGTCATTGTCCGGGTTGGAGTCTGGACGAGGTGTTGCGATTGTCCGGGTTGGAGTCTGGACGAAGAGTTGTCATTATCCGGGTTGGAGTCTGTACGAGGTGTTGTCAGTGTCCGGGTTGCAGTCTGGACGAAGAGTTGTCATTGTCCGGGTTGGAGTCTGGACGTGGAGTTGTCATTGTCCGGGTTGCTGTCTGGACGAGTGTTGTCATTGACTGGGTTGGAGTCTGGACAAAGAGTTATCATTGTCCGGGTTGGAGTCTGGACGAGGAGTTGTCATTGTCCGGTTTGGATTCTCGACGAGCTGTTGTCATTTTCGGGTTGGAGTCTGGACGAAGAGTTGTCATTGTCCGGGTTGCAGTCTGGACGAGCTGTTGTCATTGTCCGGTTTGGAGTCTGGACGAGGTTTTGTCATTGTCCAGGTTAGAGTCTGGACAAAGAGTTGTCATTGTCCGGGGTGTAGTCTGGACCAAGAGTTGTCATTGTCCGGGTCGGAGTCTGGACGAGGTGTTGCCATTGTCCGGGTTGGAGTCTGGATGAGGAGTTGTCATTGTCCGGGTTGGAGTCTGGACGAGGTGTTGCCATTCTCCGGATTGGAGTCTGGAAGAGGTGTTGCCATTGTCCGTGTTGGGGTCTGGACAAGGTGTTGTCATTGTCCGGGTTGGAGTCTGGACGAAGAGTTGTCATTGTCCGGGCTGGAGTCTGGACGAGGTGTTGTCATTATCCGGGTTGGAGTCTGGACGAGGTGTTGTCACTGTCCAGGTTGGAGTCTGGACGAGGTGTTGCCATTTTCCGGGTGGGAGTCTGGACGAGGTGTTATCAGTGTCCGGGTTGGAGTCTGGACGAGGTGTTGCCATTGTCCGGGTTGGAGTCTGGACGAAGAGTTGTCATTGTCCGGGTTGGAGTCTGGACGAAGAGTTGTCTTTCCGGGTTGGAGTCTGGACGAGGTGTTGTCATTGTCCGGGTTAGAGTCTGCACGAAGAGTTGTCATTCTCCGGGTTAGAGTCTGGACGAAGAGTTGTCATTATCCGGGTTGGAGTCTGGACGAGGTGTTGTCATTCTCCGGGTTGGAGTCTGGACGAGGTGTTGACATTGACCGGGTTGGAGTCTGGACGAAGAGTTGTCATTGTTCGGGTTGGAGTCTGGACAAACAGTTGTCATTGTCCGGGTTGGAGTCTGGACGAAGAGCTGTCATTGTCCGGGTTGGAGTCTGGACGAGGTGTTGTCATTGTCCGGGCTGGAGTCTGGACGAGGAGTTGTCATTGTCCGGGTTGGATTCTGGATGAGGAGTTGTCATTGTCCAGTCTGGAGTCTGAACGAGGTGTTGTCATTATCCGGGTTGGAGTCTGGACGAGGTGCTGTCATTGTCCAGGTTGCAGTCTGGACAAGGTGTTGCCATTGTCCGGGTTGGAGTCTGGACGAGGTGTTATCATTGTCCGGGTTGGAGTCTGGACGAGGAGTTGTCATTGTCCGAGTTGGAGTCTGGACGAGGAGATTTCATTGTCCGGGTTGGAGTCTGGACGAGGTGTTGTCATTGACCGGGTGAGAGTCTGGACGAAGTGTTGTCTGTCCGGGTTGGAGTCTGGACGAGGTGTTGTCATTGTCCGGGTTGGATTCTGGACGAGGTGTTGCCATTGTCCGGGTTGGAGTCTGAACGAAGAGTTGTCATTGTCCGGGTTGGAGTCTGGACGAGGAGATGTCATTGTCCGGGTTGGAGTCTGGACGAGGTGTTGTCATTCTCCGTGCTGGATTGTGGACGAGGAGTTGTCATTGTCCGGGTTGGAGTCTGGACGAGGTGTTGCGATTGTCCGGGTTGGAGTCTGGACGAAGAGTTGTCATTATCCGGGTTGGAGTCTGTACGAGGTGTTGTCAGTGTCCGGGTTGCAGTCTGGACGAAGAGTTGTCATTGTCCGGGTTGCTGTCTGGACGAGTGTTGTCATTGACTGGGTTGGAGTCTGGACAAAGAGATATCATTGTCCGGGTTGGAGTCTGGACGAGGAGTTGTCATTGTCCGGTTTGGATTCTCGACGAGCTGTTGTCATTTTCGGGTTGGAGTCTGGACGAAGAGTTGTCATTGTCCGGGTTGGAGTCTGGACGAGGAGTTGTCATTGTCCGGGTTGCTGTCTGGACGAGTGTTGTCATTGACTGGGTTGGAGTCTGGACAAAGAGTTATCATTGTCCGGGTTGGAGTCTGGACGAGGCGTTGTCATTGTCCGGTTTGGATTCTCGACGAGCTGTTGTCATTTTCGGGTTGGAGTCTGGACGAAGAGTTGTCATTGTCCGGGTTGCAGTCTGGACGAGGTGTTGTCATTGTCCGGTTTGGAGTCTGGACGAGGTTTTGTCATTGTCCGGGTTAGAGTCTGGACGAAGTGTTCTCATTGTCCGGGTTGGAGACTGGAAGAGGTGTTGTCATTGTCCGGTTTGGAGTCTGCACGAAGAGTTGTCATTGTCCGGGTTGGAGTCTGGACGAAGAGTTGTCTGTCCGGGTTGGATTCTGGACGAGGTGTTGTCATTGTCCGGGTTAAAGTCTGCACGAAGAGTTGTCATTGTCCGGGTTAGAGTCTGGACGAAGAGTTGTCATTATCCGGGTTGGAGTCTGGACGAGGTGTTGTCATTCTCCGGGTTGGAGTCTGGACGAGCTGTTGACATTGACCGGGTTGGAGTCTGGACGAAGAGTTGTCATTGTCCGGGTTGGAGTCTGGACAAACAGTTGTCATTGTCCGGGTTGGAGTCTGGACGAAGAGTTGTCATTATCCGGGTTGGAGTCTGGACGAGGTGTTGTCATTGTCCGGGTTGGAGTCTGGACGAAGAGTTGTCATTGTCCAGGTTGGAGGCTGGACGAGGAGTTGTCATTGTCCGGGGTGGAGTCTGGATGAAGAGTTGTCATTGTCCGGGTTGGGGTCTGGACGAGGAGCTGCCATTGTCCGGGTTCAAGTCTGGACGAAGAGCTGTCATTGTCCGGGTTGGAGTCTGGACGAGGTGTTGTCATTGTCCGGGTTGGAGTCTGGACGAGGAGTTGTCATTGTCCGGGTTGGATTCTGGATGAGGAGTTGTCATTGTCCAGGCTGGAGTCTGAACGAGGTGTTGTCATTATCCGGGTTGGAGTCTGGACGAGGTGTTGCCATTGTCCGGGTTGGAGTCTGGACGAGGTGTTATCATTGTCCGGGTTGGAGTCTGGACGAGGAGTTGTCATTGTCCGACTTGGAGTCTGGACGAGGAGATGTCATTGTCCGGGTTGGAGTCTGGACGAGGTGTTGTCATTGACCGGTTTAGAGTCTGGACGAAGAGTTGTCTGTCCGGGTTGGAGTCTGGACGAGGTGTTTTCATTGTCCGGGTTGGATTCTGGACGAGGTGTTGCCATTGTCCGGGTTGGAGTCTGAACGAAGAGTTGTCATTGTCCGGGTTGGAGTCTGGACGAGGAGATGTCATTGTCCGTGCTGGATTGTGGACGAGGAGTTGTCATTGTCCGGGTTGGAGTCTGGACGAGGAGTTGCGATTATCCGGGTTGGAGTCTGGACGAAGAGTTGTCATTATCCGGGTTGGAGTCTGTACGAGGTGTTGTCATTGTCCGGGTTGGTGTCTGGACGAGTTGATGTCATTGTCCGGGTTGGAGTATGGACAAGGTGTTGTAATTGTCCAGGTTGGAGTCTGGAAGAAGAGTTGTCATTGTCCGGGTTGGAGTCTGTACGAACAGTTGTCATTGTCCGGGTTGGAGTATGGACAAGGTGTTGTCATTGTCCAGGTTGGAGTCTGGACGAAGAGTTGTCATTGTCCGGGTTGGAGTCTGGACGAAGAGTTGTCATTGTCCGGGTTGCTGTCTGGACGAGTGTTGTCATTGACTGGGTTGGAGTCTGGACGAACAGTTGTCATTGTCCGGGTTGGAGTCTGGACGAGGAGTTGTCATTGTCCGGGTTGGAGTCTCGACGAGGTGTTGTCATTTTTGGGTTGGAGTCTGGACAAAGAGTTGTCATTGTCTGGGTTTCAGTCTCGAAGAGGTGTTGTCATTGTTCGGGTTGATGTCTGGACGAGGTGTTGTCATTGTCCGGGTTTAAGTCTGGATGAGGTTTTGTCAATGTCTGGGTTGGAGTCTGGACGAGGTGTTGTCATTGTCCGGGTTGGAGTCTGCACGAAGAGTTGTCATTGTCCGGGTTGCAGTCTGGACGAGGTGTTGCCATTGTCCGGTTTGGAGTCTGGACGAGGTGTTGTCATTGTCCGGGTTAGAGTCTGCACGAAGAGTTGTCATTGTCCGGGTTAGAGTCTGGACGAAGAGTTGTCATTATCCGTGTTGGAGTCTGGACGAGGTGTTGTCATTCTCTGGGTTGGAGTCTGGACGAGGTGTTGACATTGACCGGGTTGGCGTCTGGACGAAGAGTTGTCATTGTCCGGGTTGGAGTCTGGACAAACAGTTGTCATTGTCCGGGTTGGAGTCTGGACGAAGAGTTGTCATTATCCGGGTTGGAGTCTGGACAAGGTGTTGTCATTGTCCGTGCTGGAGTCTGGACGAGGAGTTGCCATTGTCCGGGCTGGAGTCTGGACGAAGAGTTGTCATTGTCCAGGTTGGAGGCTGGACGAGGAGTTGTCATTGTCCGAGTTGGAGTCTGGACGAGGAGTTGCGATTGTCTGGGTTGGAGTCTGGACGAAGAGTTGTCATTATCCGGGTTGGAGTCTGTACGAGGTGTTGTCATTGTCCGGGTTGGTGTCTGGACGAGTAGATGTCATTGTCCGGGTTGGAGTATGGACAAGGTGTTGTCATTGTCCAGGTTGGAGTCTGGACGAAGTGTTGTCATTGTCCGTGTTGGAGTCTGTACGAACAGTTGTCATTGTCCGGGTTGGAGTATGGACAAGGTGTTGTCATTGTCCAGGTTGGAGTCTGGACGAAGAGTTGTCATTGTCCGGGTTGGAGTCTGGACGAAGAGTTGTCATTGTCCGGGTTGCTGTCTGGACGAGTGTTGTCATTGATTGGGTTGGAGTCTGGACGAACAGTTGTCATTGTCCGGGTTGGAGTCTGGACGAGGAGTTGTCATTGTCCAGGTTGGAGTCTCGACGAGGTGTTGTCATTTTTGGGTTGGAGTCTGGACAAAGAGTTGTCATTGTCTGGGTTTCAGTCTCGACGAGGTGTTGTCATTGTTCGGGTTGCTGTCTGGACGAGGTGTTGTCATTGTCCGGGTTTAAGTCTGGATGAGGTGTTGTCAATGTCTGGGTTGGAGTCTGGACGAGGTGTTGTCATTGTCCGGGTTGGAGTCTGCACGAAGAGTTGTCATTGTCCGGGTTGCAGTCTGGACGGGGTGTTGCCATTGTCCGGTTTGGAGTCTGGACGAGGTGTTGTCATTGTCCGGGTTAGAGTCTGCACGAATAGTTGTCATTGTCCGGGTTAGAGTCTGGACGAAGAGTTGTCATTATCCGGGTTGGAGTCTGGACGAGGTGTTGTCATTCTCCGGGTTGGAGTCTGGACGAGGTGTTGACATTGACCGGGTTGGAGTCTGGACGAAGAGTTGTCATTGTCCGGGTTGGAGTCTGGACAAACAGTTGTCATTGTCCAGGTTGGAGTCTGGACGAAGAGTTGTCATTATCCGGGTTGGAGTCTGGACGAGGTGTTGTCATTGTCCGTGCTGGAGTCTGGACGAGGAGTTGCCATTGTCCGGGCTGGAGTCTGGACGAAGAGTTGTCATTGTCCAGGTTGGAGGCTGGACGAGGAGTTGTCATTGTCCGAGTTGGAGTCTGGACGAGGAGATGTCATTGTCCTGGTTGGATTCTGGACGAGGTGTTGTCATTGTCCGGGTTGGAGTCTGGACGAGGAGTTGTCATTGTCCGAGTTGGAGTCTGGACGAGGAGATGTCATTGTCCGGGTTGGAGTCTGGACGAGGTGTTGTCATTGTCCGGGTTAGAGTCTGCACGAATAGTTGTCATTGTCCGGGTTAGAGTCTGGACGAAGAGTTGTCATTATCCGGGTTGGAGTCTGGACGAGGTGTTGTCATTCTCCGGGTTGGAGTCTGGACGAGGTGTTGACATTGACCGGGTTGGAGTCTGGACGAAGAGTTGTCATTGTCCGGGTTGGAGTCTGGACAAACAGTTGTCATTGTCCAGGTTGGAGTCTGGACGAAGAGTTGTCATTATCCGGGTTGGAGTCTGGACGAGGTGTTGTCATTGTCCGTGCTGGAGTCTGGACGAGGAGTTGCCATTGTCCGGGCTGGAGTCTGGACGAAGAGTTGTCATTGTCCAGGTTGGATGCTGGACGAGGAGTTGTCATTGTCCGAGTTGGAGTCTGGACGAGGAGATGTCATTGTCCTGGTTGGATTCTGGACGAGGTGTTGTCATTGTCCGGGTTGGAGTCTGGACGAGGAGTTGTCATTGTCCGAGTTGGAGTCTGGACGAGGAGATGTCATTGTCCGGGTTGGAGTCTGGACGAGGTGTTGTCATTGACCGGGTTAGAGTCTGGACGAAGAGTTGTCTGTCCGGGTTGGAGTCTGGACGAGGTGTTGTCATTGTCCGGGTTGGATTCTGGACGAGGTGTTGCCATTGTCCGGGTTGGAGTCTGAACGAAGAGTTGTCATTGTCCGGGTTGGAGTCTGGACGAGGAGATGTCATTGTCCGGGTTGGAGTCTGGACGAGGTGTTGTCATTCTCCGTGCTGGATTGTGGACGAGGAGTTGTCATTGTCCGGGTTGGAGTCTGGACGAAGAGTTGTCATTATCCGGGTTGGAGTCTGTACGAGGTGTTGTCATTGTCCGGGTTGCTGTCTGGACGAGTGTTGTCATTGTCCGGGTTGGAGTCTGGACGAGGAGTTGTCATTGTCCGGGTTGGAGTCTCGACGAGGTGTTGTCATTTTTGGGTTGGGGCCTGGACAAAGAGTTGTCATTGTCTGGGTTTCAGTCTCGACGAGGTGTTGTCATTGTTCGGGTTGCTGTCTGGACGAGGTGTTGTCATTGTCCGGGTTTAAGTCTGGATGAGGTGTTGTCAATGTCTGGGTTGGAGTCTGGACGAGGTGTTGTCATTGTCCGGGTTGGAGTCTGCACGAAGAGTTGTCATTGTCCGGGTTGCAGTCTGGACGAGGTGTTGCCATTGTCCGGTTTGGAGTCTGGACGAGGTGTTGTCATTGTCCGGGTTAGAGTCTGCACGAAGAGTTGTCATTGTCCGGGTTAGAGTCTGGACGAAGAGTTGTCATTATCCGGGTTGGAGTCTGGACGAGGTGTTGTCATTCTCCGGGTTGGAGTCTGGACGAGGTGTTGACATTGACCGGGTTGGAGTCTGGACGAAGAGTTGTCATTGTCCGGGTTGGAGTCTGGACAAACAGTTGTCATTGTCCGGGTTGGAGTCTGGACGAAGAGTTGTCATTATCCGGGTTGGAGTCTGGACGAGGTGTTGTCATTGTCCGTGCTGGAGTCTGGACGAGGAGTTGCCATTCTCCGGGCTGGAGTCTGGACGAAGAGCTGTCATTGTCCAGGTTGGAGGCTGGACGAGGAGTTGTCATTGTCCGAGTTGGAGTCTGGACGAGGAGATGTCATTGTCCGGGTTGGAGTCTGGACGAGGTGTTGTCATTGACCGGGTTAGAGTCTGGACGAAGAGTTGTCTGTCCCGGTTGGAGTCTGGACAAACAGTTGTCATTGTCCGGGTTGGAGTCTGGACGAAGAGTTGTCATTATCCGGGTTGGAGTCTGGACGAGGTGTTGTCATTGTCCGTGCTGGAGTCTGGACGAGGAGTTGCCATTGTCCGGGCTGGAGTCTGGACGAAGAGTTGTCATTGTCCAGGTTGGAGGCTGGACGAGGAGTTGTCATTGTCCGAGTTGGAGTCTGGACGAGGAGATGTCATTGTCCTGGTTGGATTCTGGACGAGGTGTTGTCATTGTCCGGGTTGGAGTCTGGACGAGGAGTTGTCATTGTCCGAGTTGGAGTCTGGACGAGGAGATGTCATTGTCCGGGTTGGAGTCTGGACGAGGTGTTGTCATTGACCGGGTTAGAGTCTGGACGAAGAGTTGTCTGTCCGGGTTGGAGTCTGGACGAGGTTTTGTCATTGTCCGGGTTGGATTCTGGACGAGGTGTTGCCATTGTCCGGGTTGGAGTCTGAACGAAGAGTTGTCATTGTCCGGGTTGGAGTCTGGACGAGGTGTTGTCATTCTCCGTGCTGGATTGTGGACGAGGAGTTGTCATTGTCCGGGTTGGAGTCTGGACGAGGAGTTGCGATTGTCCGGGTTGGAGTCTGGACGAAGAGTTGTCATTATCCGGGTTGGAGTCTGTACGAGGTGTTGTCATTGTCCGGGTTGCTGTCTGGACGAGTGTTGTCATTGACTGGGTTGGAGTCTGGACAAAGAGTTATCATTGTCCGAGTTGGAGTCTGGACGAGGAGTTGTCATTGACTGGGTTGGAGTCTGGACAAAGAGTTATCATTGTCCGGGTTGGAGTCTGGACGAAGAGTTGTCATTGTCCGGGTTGGAGTCTGGACGAGGAGTTGTCATTGTCCGGTTTGGATTCTCGACGAGCTGTTGTCATTTTCGGGTTGGAGTCTGGACGAAGAGTTGTCATTGTCCGGGTTGCAGTCTGGATGAGGTGTTGTCATTGTCCGGTTTGGAGTCTGGACGAGGTTTTGTCATTGTCCGGGTTAGAGTCTGGACGAAGTGTTCTCATTGACCGGGTTGGAGACTGGAAGAGGTGTTGTCATTCTCCGGGTTGGAGTCTGGTCAAAGAGTTGTCATTGTCCGGGTTGGAGTCTGGACAAACAGTTGTCATTGTCCGGGTTGGAGTCTGGACGAAGTGTTCTCATTGTCCGGATTGGAGTCTGGATGAAGAGTTGTCATTCTCCGGGTTGGAGTCTGGACGAAGAGTTGTCATTGTCCGGGTTGGAGTCTGTACGAACAGTTGTCATTGTCCGGGTTGGAGTATGGACAAGGTGTTGTCATTGTCCAGGTTGGAGTCTGGACGAAGAGTTGTCATTATCCGGGTTGGAGTCTGTACGAGGAGATGTCATTGTCCGGGTTGGAGTCTGGACAAACAGTTGTCATTGTCCGGGTTGGAGTCTGGACGAAGAGTTGTCATTATCCGGGTTGGAGTCTGGACGAGGTGTTGTCATTGTCCGTGCTGGAGTCTGGACGAGGAGTTGCCATTCTCCGGGCTGGAGTCTGGACGAAGAGCTGTCATTGTCCAGGTTGGAGGCTGGACGAGGAGTTGTCATTGTCCGAGTTGGAGTCTGGACGAGGAGATGTCATTGTCCGGGTTGGAGTCTGGACGAGGTGTTGTCATTGACCGGGTTAGAGTCTGGACGAAGAGTTGTCTGTCCCGGTTGGAGTCTGGACAAACAGTTGTCATTGTCCGGGTTGGAGTCTGGACGAAGAGTTGTCATTATCCGGGTTGGAGTCTGGACGAGGTGTTGTCATTGTCCGTGCTGGAGTCTGGACGAGGAGTTGCCATTGTCCGGGCTGGAGTCTGGACGAAGAGTTGTCATTGTCCAGGTTGGAGGCTGGACGAGGAGTTGTCATTGTCCGAGTTGGAGTCTGGACGAGGAGATGTCATTGTCCTGGTTGGATTCTGGACGAGGTGTTGTCATTGTCCGGGTTGGAGTCTGGACGAGGAGTTGTCATTGTCCGAGTTGGAGTCTGGACGAGGAGATGTCATTGTCCGGGTTGGAGTCTGGACGAGGTGTTGTCATTGACCGGGTTAGAGTCTGGACGAAGAGTTGTCTGTCCGGGTTGGAGTCTGGACGAGGTTTTGTCATTGTCCGGGTTGGATTCTGGACGAGGTGTTGCCATTGTCCGGGTTGGAGTCTGAACGAAGAGTTGTCATTGTCCGGGTTGGAGTCTGGACGAGGTGTTGTCATTCTCCGTGCTGGATTGTGGACGAGGAGTTGTCATTGTCCGGGTTGGAGTCTGGACGAGGAGTTGCGATTGTCCGGGTTGGAGTCTGGACGAAGAGTTGTCATTATCCGGGTTGGAGTCTGTACGAGGTGTTGTCATTGTCCGGGTTGCTGTCTGGACGAGTGTTGTCATTGACTGGGTTGGAGTCTGGACAAAGAGTTATCATTGTCCGAGTTGGAGTCTGGACGAGGAGTTGTCATTGTCCGGTTTGGATTCTCGACGAGCTGTTGTCATTTTCGGGTTGGAGTCTGGACGAAGAGTTGTCATTGTCCGGGTTGCAGTCTGGATGAGGTGTTGTCATTGTCCGGTTTGGAGTCTGGACGAGGTTTTGTCATTGTCCGGGTTAGAGTCTGGACGAAGTGTTCTCATTGACCGGGTTGGAGACTGGAAGAGGTGTTGTCATTCTCCGGGTTGGAGTCTGGTCAAAGAGTTGTCATTGTCCGGGTTGGAGTCTGGACAAACAGTTGTCATTGTCCGGGTTGGAGTCTGGACGAAGTGTTCTCATTGTCCGGATTGGAGTCTGGATGAAGAGTTGTCATTCTCCGGGTTGGAGTCTGGACGAAGAGTTGTCATTGTCCGGGTTGGAGTCTGTACGAACAGTTGTCATTGTCCGGGTTGGAGTATGGACAAGGTGTTGTCATTGTCCAGGTTGGAGTCTGGACGAAGAGTTGTCATTATCCGGGTTGGAGTCTGTACGAGGTGTTGTCATTGTCCGGGTTGGAGTATGGACAAGGTGTTGTCATTGTCCAGGTTGGAGTCTGGACGAACAGTTGTCATTGTCCGGGTTGGAGTATGGACAAGGTGTTGTCATTGTCCAGGTTGGAGTCTGGACGAAGAGTTGTCATTGTCCGGGTTGGAGTCTGGACGAAGAGTTGTCATTGTCCGGGTTGCTGTCTGGACGAGTGTTGTCATTGACTGGGTTGGAGTCTGGACGAACAGTTGTCATTGTCCGGGTTGGAGTCTGGACGAAGAGTTGTCATTGTCCGGGTTGCTGTCTGGACGAGTGTTGTCATTGACTGGGTTGGAGTCTGGACGAACAGTTGTCATTGTCCGGGTTGGAGTCTGGACGAGGAGTTGTCATTGTCCGGGTTGGAGTCTCGACGAGTTGTTGTCATTTTTGGGTTGGAGTCTGGACAAAGAGTTGTCATTGTCTGGGTTTCAGTCTCGACGAGGTGTTGTCATTGTTCGGGTTGCTGTCTGGACGAGGTGTTGTCATTGTCCGGGTTTAAGTCTGGATGAGGTGTTGTCAATGTCTGGGTTGGAGTCTGGACGAGGTGTTGTCATTGTCCGGGTTGGAGTCTGCACGAAGAGTTGTCATTGTCCGGGTTGCAGTCTGGACGAGGTGTTGCCATTGTCCGGTTTGGAGTCTGGACGAGGTGTTGTCATTGTCCGGGTTAGAGTCTGCACGAAGAGTTGTCATTGTCCGGGTTAGAGTCTGGACGAGGTGTTGACATTGACCGGGTTGGAGTCTGGACGAAGAGTTGTCATTGTCCGGGTTGGAGTCTGGACAAACAGTTGTCATTGTCCGGGTTGGAGTCTGGACGAAGAGTTGTCATTATCCGTGTTGGAGTCTGGACGAGGTGTTGTCATTGTCCGTGCTGGAGTCTGGACGAGGAGTTGCCATTGTCCGGGCTGGAGTCTGGACGAAGAGTTGTCATTGTCCAGGTTGGAGGCTGGACGAGGAGTTGTCATTGTCCGAGTTGGAGTCTGGACGAGGAGATGTCATTGTCCTGGTTGGATTCTGGACGAGGTGTTGTCATTGTCCAGGTTGGAGTCTGGACGAGGAGTTGTCATTGTCCGAGTTGGAGTCTGGACGAGGAGATGTCATTGTCCGGGTTGGAGTCTGGACGAGGTGTTGTCATTGACCGGGTTAGAGTCTGGACGAAGAGTTGTCTGTCCGGGTTGGAGTCTGGACGAGGTGTTGTCATTGTCCGGGTTGGATTCTGGACGAGGTGTTGCCATTATCCGGGTTGGAGTCTGAACGAAGAGTTGTCATTGTCCGGGTTGGAGTCTGGACGAGGAGATGTCATTGTCCGGGTTGGAGTCTGGACGAGGTGTTGTCATTCTCCGTGCTGGATTGTGGACGAGGAGTTGTCATTGTCCGGGTTGGAGTCTGGACGAGGAGTTGCGATTGTCCGGGTTGGAGTCTGGACGAAGAGTTGTCATTATCCGGGTTGGAGTCTGTACGAGGTGTTGTCATTGTCCGGGTTGCTGTCTGGACGAGTGTTGTCATTGACTGGGTTGGAGTCTGGACAAAGAGTTATCATTGTCCGAGTTGGAGTCTGGACGAGGAGTTGTCATTGTCCGGTTTGTATTCTCGACGAGCTGTTGTCATTTTCGGGTTGGAGTCTGGACGAAGAGTTGTCATTGTCCGGGTTGCAGTCTGGATGAGGTGTTGTCATTGTCCGGTTTGGAGTCTGGACGAGGTTTTGTCATTGTCCGGGTTAGAGTCTGGACGAAGTGTTCTCATTGTCCGGGTTGGAGACTGGAAGAGGTGTTGTCATTGTCCGGATTGGAGTCTGGATGAAGAGTTGTCATTCTCCGGGTTGGAGTCTGGTCAAAGAGTTGTCATTGTCCGGGTTGGAGTCTGGACAAACAGTTGTCATTGTCCGGGTTGGAGTCTGGACGAAGAGTTGTCATTGTCCGGGTTGGAGTCTGTACGAACAGTTGTCATTGTCCGGGTTGGAGTATGGACAAGGTATTGTCATTGTCCAGGTTGGAGTCTGTACGAAGAGTTGTCATTGTCCGGGTTGGAGTCTGGACGAAGAGTTGTCATTGTCCGGGTTGCTGTCTGGACGAGTGTTGTCATTGACTGGGTTGGAGTCTGGACGAAGAGTTGTCATTGTCCGGGTTGGAGTCTGGACGAGGAATTGTCATTGTCCGGGTTGGAGTCTGGACGAGGTGTTATCATTGTCCGGGTTGGAGTCTGGACGAGGAGATGTCACTGTCCCAGTTGGAGTCTGGACGAGGAGATGTCATTGTCCGGGTTGGAGTCTGGACGAGGTGTTGCCATTTTCCGGGTTTGAGGCTGGACGAGGAGTTGTCATTGTCCGGGGTGGAGTCTGGATCAAGAGTTGTCATTGTCCGGGTCGGAGTCTGGACGAGGAGCTGCCATTGTCCGGGTTTGAGTCTGGACGAAGAGCTGTCATTGTCCGGGTTGGATTCTGGACGAGGTGTTTTCATTGTCCGGGTTGGAGTCTGGATGAGGAGTTGTCATTGTCCGGGGTGGAGTCTGGATCAAGAGTTGTCATTGTCCGGGTCGGAGTCTGGACGAGGTGTTGTCATTATCCGGGTTGGAGTCTGGACGAGATGTTGCCATTGTCCGGGTTGGAGTCTGGACGAGGAGTTGTCATTGTCCGGGTTGGAGTCTGGACGAGGTGTTGCCATTCTCCGGATTGGAGTCTGGAAGAGGTGTTGCCATTGTCCGGGTTGGGGTCTGGACAAGGTGTTGTCATTGTCCGGGTTGGAGTCTGGACGAAGAGTTGTCATTGTCCGGCTTGGAGTCTGGACGACGAGTTGTCATTATCCGGGTTGGAGTGTGGACGAGGAGTTGTCATTGTCCGGGTTGGAGTCTGGACAAGGTGTTCTCATTGTCCACGTTGGAGTCTGGACTAAGAGTTGTCATTGTCCGGGTTGGATTCTGGACGAGGTGTTGTCATTATCCGGGTTGGTCTGGACGAGGTGTTGCCATTGTCCGGGTTGGAGTCTGGATGAGGAGTTGTCATTGTCCGGGTTGGAGTCTGGACGAGGTGTTGCCATCCTCCGGATTGGAGTCTGGAAGAGGTGTTGTCATTGTCCGGGTTGGGGTCTGGACGAGGTGTTGTCATTGTCCGGGTTGGAGTCTGGACGAAGAGTTGTCATTGTCCGGGTTGGAGTCTGGACGACGAGTTGACATTATCCGGGTTGGAGTCTGGACGAGGAGTTGTCATTGTCCGGGTTGGAGTCTGGACGAAGAATTGTCATTGTCCTGTTTGGAGTCTGGATGATGAGTTGTCATTATCCGGGTTGGAGTCTGGACGAGGAGTTGTCATTTTCCAGGTTGGAGTCTGCACGAGGAGCTGTCATTGTCCGGGTTGAAGTCTGGACGAGGAGTTGTCATTGTTCGGGTTTGAGTCTGGACGAAGAGTTGTCATTGTCCGGGTCGGAGTCTGGACGAGGTGTTGTCATTATCCGGGTTGGAGTCTGGACGAGGTGTTGTCATTGTCCGGGTTGGAGTCTGGACGAGGTGTTGTCATTGTCCGGGTTGGATTCTGGGGGAGATGTTGTCATTGTCCGGGTTGGAGTCTGGACGAAGTGTTCTCATTGTCCGGGTTGGAGACTGGAAGAGGTGTTGTCATTGTCCGGATTGGAGTCTGGATGAAGAGTTGTCATTCTCCGGGTTGGAGTCTGGTCAAAGAGTTGTCATTGTCCGGGTTGGAGTCTGGACAAACAGTTGTCATTGTCCGGGTTGGAGTCTGGACGAAGAGTTGTCATTGTCCGGGTTGGAGTCTGTACGAACAGTTGTCATTGTCCGGGTTGGAGTATGGACAAGGTGTTGTCATTGTCCAGGTTGGAGTCTGGACGAAGAGTTGTCATTGTCCGGGTTGGAGTCTGGACGAAGAGTTGTCATTGTCCGGGTTGCTGTCTGGACGAGTGTTGTCATTGACTGGGTTGGAGTCTGGACGAAGAGTTGTCATTGTCCGGGTTGGAGTCTGGACGAGGAATTGTCATTGTCCGGGTTGGAGTCTCGACGAGGTGTTGTCATTTTCGGGTTGGAGTCTGGACAAAGAGTTGTCATTGTCTGGGTTTCAGTCTCGACGAGGTGTTGTCATTGTTCGGGTTGCTGTCTGGACGAGGTGTTGTCATTGTCCGGGTTTAAGTCTGGATGAGGTGTTGTCAATGTCTGGGTTGGAGTCTGGACGAGGTGTTGACATTGTCCGGGTTGGAGTCTGCACGAAGAGTTGTCATTGTCCGGGTTGCAGTCTGGACGAGGTGTTGCCATTGTCCGGTTTGGAGTCTGGACGAGGTTTTGTCATTGTCCGGGTTAAAGTCTGGACGAAGAGTTGTCATTGTCCGGGGTGGAGTCTGAACGAGGTGTTGTAAATATCCGGGTTGGAGTCTGGACGAGGTGTTGTCATTGTCCAGGTTGGAGTCTGGACGAGGTGTTGCCATTGTCCGGGTTGGAGTCTGGACGAGGTGTTATCATTGTCCGGGTTGGAGTCTGGACGAGGACTTTTCATTGTCCGAGTTGGAGTCTGGACGAGGAGATGTCATTGTCCGGGTTGGAGTCTGGACGAGGTGTTGTCATTGACCGGGTTAGAGTCTGGACGAAGAGTTGTCTGTCCGGGTTGGAGTCTGGACGAGGTGTTGTCATTGTCCGGGTTGGAGTCTGGACGAGGAGTTGTCATTATCCGGGGTGGAGCCTGGATCAAGAGTTGTTATTGTCCTGGTCGGAGTCTGGACGAGGAGCTGCCATTGTCCGGGTTTGGGTCTGCACGAAGAGCTGTCATTGTCCGGGTTGGAGTCTGGACGAGGTGTTGTCATTGTCTGGGTTGGAGTCTGGACGAGGAGTTGTCATTGTCCGGGCTGGAGTCTGAACGAGGAGTTGTCATTGTCCGGGCTGGAGTCTGGACGAGGTGTTGTCATTGTCCAGGTTGGAGTCTGGACGAGGTGTTGCCATTGTCCGGGTTGGAGTCTGGACGAGGTGTTATCATTGTCTGGGTTGGAGTCTGGACGAGGAGATGTCATTGTCCCAGTTGGAGTCTGGACGAGGAGATGTCATTGTCCGGGTTGGAGTCTGGACGAGGTGTTGTGATTGACCGGGTTAGAGTCTGGACGAAGAGTTGTCTGTCCGGGTTGGAGTCTGGACGAGGTGTTGTCATTGTCCGGGTTGGATTCTGGACGAGGTGTTGCCATTGTCCGTGTTTGAGGCTGGACGAGGAGTTGTCATTGTCCGGGGTGGAGTCTGGATCAAGAGTTGTCATTGTCCGGGTCGGAGTCTGGACGAGGAGCTGCCATTGTCCGGGTTTGAGTCCGGACGAAGAGCTGTCATTGTCCGGGTTGGATTCTGGACGAGGTGTTGTTATTGTCCGGGGTGGAGTCTGGATCAAGAGTTGTCATTGTCCGGGTCGGAGTCTGGACGAGGTGTTGTCATTATCCGGGTTGGAGTCTGGACGAGGTGTTGCCATTCTCCGGATTGGAGTCTGGACGAGGTGTTGCCATTGTCCGGGTTGGAGTCTGGACGAGGTGTTATCATTGTCCCAGTTGGAGTCTGGACGAGGAGATGTCATTGTCCGGGTTGGAGTCTGGACGAGGTGTTGTGATTGACCGGGTTAGAGTCTGGACGAAGAGTTGTCTGTCCGGGTTGGAGTCTGGACGAGGTGTTGTCATTGTCCGGGTTGCTGTCTGGACGAGTGTTGTCATTGTCCGGGTTGGAGTCTGGACGAGGAGTTGTCATTGTCCGGGTTGGAGTCTCGACGAGGTGTTGTCATTTTTGGGTTGGGGCCTGGACAAAGAGTTGTCATTGTCTGGGTTTCAGTCTCGACGAGGTGTTGTCATTGTTCGGGTTGCTGTCTGGACGAGGTGTTGTCATTGTCCGGGTTTAAGTCTGGATGAGGTGTTGTCAATGTCTGGGTTGGAGTCTGGACGAGGTGTTGTCATTGTCCGGGTTGGAGTCTGCACGAAGAGTTGTCATTGTCCGGGTTGCAGTCTGGACGAGGTGTTGCCATTGTCCGGTTTGGAGTCTGGACGAGGTGTTGTCATTGTCCGGGTTAGAGTCTGCACGAAGAGTTGTCATTGTCCGGGTTAGAGTCTGGACGAAGAGTTGTCATTATCCGGGTTGGAGTCTGGACGAGGTGTTGTCATTCTCCGGGTTGGAGTCTGGACGAGGTGTTGACATTGACCGGGTTGGAGTCTGGACGAAGAGTTGTCATTGTCCGGGTTGGAGTCTGGACAAACAGTTGTCATTGTCCGGGTTGGAGTCTGGACGAAGAGTTGTCATTATCCGGGTTGGAGTCTGGACGAGGTGTTGTCATTGTCCGTGCTGGAGTCTGGACGAGGAGTTGCCATTCTCCGGGCTGGAGTCTGGACGAAGAGCTGTCATTGTCCAGGTTGGAGGCTGGACGAGGAGTTGTCATTGTCCGAGTTGGAGTCTGGACGAGGAGATGTCATTGTCCGGGTTGGAGTCTGGACGAGGTGTTGTCATTGACCGGGTTAGAGTCTGGACGAAGAGTTGTCTGTCCCGGTTGGAGTCTGGACAAACAGTTGTCATTGTCCGGGTTGGAGTCTGGACGAAGAGTTGTCATTATCCGGGTTGGAGTCTGGACGAGGTGTTGTCATTGTCCGTGCTGGAGTCTGGACGAGGAGTTGCCATTGTCCGGGCTGGAGTCTGGACGAAGAGTTGTCATTGTCCAGGTTGGAGGCTGGACGAGGAGTTGTCATTGTCCGAGTTGGAGTCTGGACGAGGAGATGTCATTGTCCTGGTTGGATTCTGGACGAGGTGTTGTCATTGTCCGGGTTGGAGTCTGGACGAGGAGTTGTCATTGTCCGAGTTGGAGTCTGGACGAGGAGATGTCATTGTCCGGGTTGGAGTCTGGACGAGGTGTTGTCATTGACCGGGTTAGAGTCTGGACGAAGAGTTGTCTGTCCGGGTTGGAGTCTGGACGAGGTTTTGTCATTGTCCGGGTTGGATTCTGGACGAGGTGTTGCCATTGTCCGGGTTGGAGTCTGAACGAAGAGTTGTCATTGTCCGGGTTGGAGTCTGGACGAGGTGTTGTCATTCTCCGTGCTGGATTGTGGACGAGGAGTTGTCATTGTCCGGGTTGGAGTCTGGACGAGGAGTTGCGATTGTCCGGGTTGGAGTCTGGACGAAGAGTTGTCATTATCCGGGTTGGAGTCTGTACGAGGTGTTGTCATTGTCCGGGTTGCTGTCTGGACGAGTGTTGTCATTGACTGGGTTGGAGTCTGGACAAAGAGTTATCATTGTCCGAGTTGGAGTCTGGACGAGGAGTTGTCATTGACTGGGTTGGAGTCTGGACAAAGAGTTATCATTGTCCGGGTTGGAGTCTGGACGAAGAGTTGTCATTGTCCGGGTTGGAGTCTGGACGAGGAGTTGTCATTGTCCGGTTTGGATTCTCGACGAGCTGTTGTCATTTTCGGGTTGGAGTCTGGACGAAGAGTTGTCATTGTCCGGGTTGCAGTCTGGATGAGGTGTTGTCATTGTCCGGTTTGGAGTCTGGACGAGGTTTTGTCATTGTCCGGGTTAGAGTCTGGACGAAGTGTTCTCATTGACCGGGTTGGAGACTGGAAGAGGTGTTGTCATTCTCCGGGTTGGAGTCTGGTCAAAGAGTTGTCATTGTCCGGGTTGGAGTCTGGACAAACAGTTGTCATTGTCCGGGTTGGAGTCTGGACGAAGTGTTCTCATTGTCCGGATTGGAGTCTGGATGAAGAGTTGTCATTCTCCGGGTTGGAGTCTGGACGAAGAGTTGTCATTGTCCGGGTTGGAGTCTGTACGAACAGTTGTCATTGTCCGGGTTGGAGTATGGACAAGGTGTTGTCATTGTCCAGGTTGGAGTCTGGACGAAGAGTTGTCATTATCCGGGTTGGAGTCTGTACGAGGAGATGTCATTGTCCGGGTTGGAGTCTGGACAAACAGTTGTCATTGTCCGGGTTGGAGTCTGGACGAAGAGTTGTCATTATCCGGGTTGGAGTCTGGACGAGGTGTTGTCATTGTCCGTGCTGGAGTCTGGACGAGGAGTTGCCATTCTCCGGGCTGGAGTCTGGACGAAGAGCTGTCATTGTCCAGGTTGGAGGCTGGACGAGGAGTTGTCATTGTCCGAGTTGGAGTCTGGACGAGGAGATGTCATTGTCCGGGTTGGAGTCTGGACGAGGTGTTGTCATTGACCGGGTTAGAGTCTGGACGAAGAGTTGTCTGTCCCGGTTGGAGTCTGGACAAACAGTTGTCATTGTCCGGGTTGGAGTCTGGACGAAGAGTTGTCATTATCCGGGTTGGAGTCTGGACGAGGTGTTGTCATTGTCCGTGCTGGAGTCTGGACGAGGAGTTGCCATTGTCCGGGCTGGAGTCTGGACGAAGAGTTGTCATTGTCCAGGTTGGAGGCTGGACGAGGAGTTGTCATTGTCCGAGTTGGAGTCTGGACGAGGAGATGTCATTGTCCTGGTTGGATTCTGGACGAGGTGTTGTCATTGTCCGGGTTGGAGTCTGGACGAGGAGTTGTCATTGTCCGAGTTGGAGTCTGGACGAGGAGATGTCATTGTCCGGGTTGGAGTCTGGACGAGGTGTTGTCATTGACCGGGTTAGAGTCTGGACGAAGAGTTGTCTGTCCGGGTTGGAGTCTGGACGAGGTTTTGTCATTGTCCGGGTTGGATTCTGGACGAGGTGTTGCCATTGTCCGGGTTGGAGTCTGAACGAAGAGTTGTCATTGTCCGGGTTGGAGTCTGGACGAGGTGTTGTCATTCTCCGTGCTGGATTGTGGACGAGGAGTTGTCATTGTCCGGGTTGGAGTCTGGACGAGGAGTTGCGATTGTCCGGGTTGGAGTCTGGACGAAGAGTTGTCATTATCCGGGTTGGAGTCTGTACGAGGTGTTGTCATTGTCCGGGTTGCTGTCTGGACGAGTGTTGTCATTGACTGGGTTGGAGTCTGGACAAAGAGTTATCATTGTCCGAGTTGGAGTCTGGACGAGGAGTTGTCATTGTCCGGTTTGGATTCTCGACGAGCTGTTGTCATTTTCGGGTTGGAGTCTGGACGAAGAGTTGTCATTGTCCGGGTTGCAGTCTGGATGAGGTGTTGTCATTGTCCGGTTTGGAGTCTGGACGAGGTTTTGTCATTGTCCGGGTTAGAGTCTGGACGAAGTGTTCTCATTGACCGGGTTGGAGACTGGAAGAGGTGTTGTCATTCTCCGGGTTGGAGTCTGGTCAAAGAGTTGTCATTGTCCGGGTTGGAGTCTGGACAAACAGTTGTCATTGTCCGGGTTGGAGTCTGGACGAAGTGTTCTCATTGTCCGGATTGGAGTCTGGATGAAGAGTTGTCATTCTCCGGGTTGGAGTCTGGACGAAGAGTTGTCATTGTCCGGGTTGGAGTCTGTACGAACAGTTGTCATTGTCCGGGTTGGAGTATGGACAAGGTGTTGTCATTGTCCAGGTTGGAGTCTGGACGAAGAGTTGTCATTATCCGGGTTGGAGTCTGTACGAGGTGTTGTCATTGTCCGGGTTGGAGTATGGACAAGGTGTTGTCATTGTCCAGGTTGGAGTCTGGACGAACAGTTGTCATTGTCCGGGTTGGAGTATGGACAAGGTGTTGTCATTGTCCAGGTTGGTGTCTGGACGAAGAGTTGTCATTGTCCGGGTTGGAGTCTGGACGAAGAGTTGTCATTGTCCGGGTTGCTGTCTGGACGAGTGTTGTCATTGACTGGGTTGGAGTCTGGACGAACAGTTGTCATTGTCCGGGTTGGAGTCTGGACGAAGAGTTGTCATTGTCCGGGTTGCTGTCTGGACGAGTGTTGTCATTGACTGGGTTGGAGTCTGGACGAACAGTTGTCATTGTCCGGGTTGGAGTCTGGACGAGGAGTTGTCATTGTCCGGGTTGGAGTCTCGACGAGTTGTTGTCATTTTTGGGTTGGAGTCTGGACAAAGAGTTGTCATTGTCTGGGTTTCAGTCTCGACGAGGTGTTGTCATTGTTCGGGTTGCTGTCTGGACGAGGTGTTGTCATTGTCCGGGTTTAAGTCTGGATGAGGTGTTGTCAATGTCTGGGTTGGAGTCTGGACGAGGTGTTGTCATTGTCCGGGTTGGAGTCTGCACGAAGAGTTGTCATTGTCCGGGTTGCAGTCTGGACGAGGTGTTGCCATTGTCCGGTTTGGAGTCTGGACGAGGTGTTGTCATTGTCCGGGTTAGAGTCTGCACGAAGAGTTGTCATTGTCCGGGTTAGAGTCTGGACGAGGTGTTGACATTGACCGGGTTGGAGTCTGGACGAAGAGTTGTCATTGTCCGGGTTGGAGTCTGGACAAACAGTTGTCATTGTCCGGGTTGGAGTCTGGACGAAGAGTTGTCATTATCCGTGTTGGAGTCTGGACGAGGTGTTGTCATTGTCCGTGCTGGAGTCTGGACGAGGAGTTGCCATTGTCCGGGCTGGAGTCTGGACGAAGAGTTGTCATTGTCCAGGTTGGAGGCTGGACGAGGAGTTGTCATTGTCCGAGTTGGAGTCTGGACGAGGAGATGTCATTGTCCTGGTTGGATTCTGGACGAGGTGTTGTCATTGTCCAGGTTGGAGTCTGGACGAGGAGTTGTCATTGTCCGAGTTGGAGTCTGGACGAGGAGATGTCATTGTCCGGGTTGGAGTCTGGACGAGGTGTTGTCATTGACCGGGTTAGAGTCTGGACGAAGAGTTGTCTGTCCGGGTTGGAGTCTGGACGAGGTGTTGTCATTGTCCGGGTTGGATTCTGGACGAGGTGTTGCCATTATCCGGGTTGGAGTCTGAACGAAGAGTTGTCATTGTCCGGGTTGGAGTCTGGACGAGGAGATGTCATTGTCCGGGTTGGAGTCTGGACGAGGTGTTGTCATTCTCCGTGCTGGATTGTGGACGAGGAGTTGTCATTGTCCGGGTTGGAGTCTGGACGAGGAGTTGCGATTGTCCGGGTTGGAGTCTGGACGAAGAGTTGTCATTATCCGGGTTGGAGTCTGTACGAGGTGTTGTCATTGTCCGGGTTGCTGTCTGGACGAGTGTTGTCATTGACTGGGTTGGAGTCTGGACAAAGAGTTATCATTGTCCGAGTTGGAGTCTGGACGAGGAGTTGTCATTGTCCGGTTTGTATTCTCGACGAGCTGTTGTCATTTTCGGGTTGGAGTCTGGACGAAGAGTTGTCATTGTCCGGGTTGCAGTCTGGATGAGGTGTTGTCATTGTCCGGTTTGGAGTCTGGACGAGGTTTTGTCATTGTCCGGGTTAGAGTCTGGACGAAGTGTTCTCATTGTCCGGGTTGGAGACTGGAAGAGGTGTTGTCATTGTCCGGATTGGAGTCTGGATGAAGAGTTGTCATTCTCCGGGTTGGAGTCTGGTCAAAGAGTTGTCATTGTCCGGGTTGGAGTCTGGACAAACAGTTGTCATTGTCCGGGTTGGAGTCTGGACGAAGAGTTGTCATTGTCCGGGTTGGAGTCTGTACGAACAGTTGTCATTGTCCGGGTTGGAGTATGGACAAGGTATTGTCATTGTCCAGGTTGGAGTCTGTACGAAGAGTTGTCATTGTCCGGGTTGGAGTCTGGACGAAGAGTTGTCATTGTCCGGGTTGCTGTCTGGACGAGTGTTGTCATTGACTGGGTTGGAGTCTGGACGAAGAGTTGTCATTGTCCGGGTTGGAGTCTGGACGAGGAATTGTCATTGTCCGGGTTGGAGTCTGGACGAGGTGTTATCATTGTCCGGGTTGGAGTCTGGACGAGGAGATGTCACTGTCCCAGTTGGAGTCTGGACGAGGAGATGTCATTGTCCGGGTTGGAGTCTGGACGAGGTGTTGCCATTTTCCGGGTTTGAGGCTGGACGAGGAGTTGTCATTGTCCGGGGTGGAGTCTGGATCAAGAGTTGTCATTGTCCGGGTCGGAGTCTGGACGAGGAGCTGCCATTGTCCGGGTTTGAGTCTGGACGAAGAGCTGTCATTGTCCGGGTTGGATTCTGGACGAGGTGTTTTCATTGTCCGGGTTGGAGTCTGGATGAGGAGTTGTCATTGTCCGGGGTGGAGTCTGGATCAAGAGTTGTCATTGTCCGGGTCGGAGTCTGGACGAGGTGTTGTCATTATCCGGGTTGGAGTCTGGACGAGATGTTGCCATTGTCCGGGTTGGAGTCTGGACGAGGAGTTGTCATTGTCCGGGTTGGAGTCTGGACGAGGTGTTGCCATTCTCCGGATTGGAGTCTGGAAGAGGTGTTGCCATTGTCCGGGTTGGGGTCTGGACAAGGTGTTGTCATTGTCCGGGTTGGAGTCTGGACGAAGAGTTGTCATTGTCCGGCTTGGAGTCTGGACGACGAGTTGTCATTATCCGGGTTGGAGTGTGGACGAGGAGTTGTCATTGTCCGGGTTGGAGTCTGGACAAGGTGTTCTCATTGTCCACGTTGGAGTCTGGACTAAGAGTTGTCATTGTCCGGGTTGGATTCTGGACGAGGTGTTGTCATTATCCGGGTTGGTCTGGACGAGGTGTTGCCATTGTCCGGGTTGGAGTCTGGATGAGGAGTTGTCATTGTCCGGGTTGGAGTCTGGACGAGGTGTTGCCATCCTCCGGATTGGAGTCTGGAAGAGGTGTTGTCATTGTCCGGGTTGGGGTCTGGACGAGGTGTTGTCATTGTCCGGGTTGGAGTCTGGACGAAGAGTTGTCATTGTCCGGGTTGGAGTCTGGACGACGAGTTGACATTATCCGGGTTGGAGTCTGGACGAGGAGTTGTCATTGTCCGGGTTGGAGTCTGGACGAAGAATTGTCATTGTCCTGTTTGGAGTCTGGATGATGAGTTGTCATTATCCGGGTTGGAGTCTGGACGAGGAGTTGTCATTTTCCAGGTTGGAGTCTGCACGAGGAGCTGTCATTGTCCGGGTTGAAGTCTGGACGAGGAGTTGTCATTGTTCGGGTTTGAGTCTGGACGAAGAGTTGTCATTGTCCGGGTCGGAGTCTGGACGAGGTGTTGTCATTATCCGGGTTGGAGTCTGGACGAGGTGTTGTCATTGTCCGGGTTGGAGTCTGGACGAGGTGTTGTCATTGTCCGGGTTGGATTCTGGGGGAGATGTTGTCATTGTCCGGGTTGGAGTCTGGACGAAGTGTTCTCATTGTCCGGGTTGGAGACTGGAAGAGGTGTTGTCATTGTCCGGATTGGAGTCTGGATGAAGAGTTGTCATTCTCCGGGTTGGAGTCTGGTCAAAGAGTTGTCATTGTCCGGGTTGGAGTCTGGACAAACAGTTGTCATTGTCCGGGTTGGAGTCTGGACGAAGAGTTGTCATTGTCCGGGTTGGAGTCTGTACGAACAGTTGTCATTGTCCGGGTTGGAGTATGGACAAGGTGTTGTCATTGTCCAGGTTGGAGTCTGGACGAAGAGTTGTCATTGTCCGGGTTGGAGTCTGGACGAAGAGTTGTCATTGTCCGGGTTGCTGTCTGGACGAGTGTTGTCATTGACTGGGTTGGAGTCTGGACGAAGAGTTGTCATTGTCCGGGTTGGAGTCTGGACGAGGAATTGTCATTGTCCGGGTTGGAGTCTCGACGAGGTGTTGTCATTTTCGGGTTGGAGTCTGGACAAAGAGTTGTCATTGTCTGGGTTTCAGTCTCGACGAGGTGTTGTCATTGTTCGGGTTGCTGTCTGGACGAGGTGTTGTCATTGTCCGGGTTTAAGTCTGGATGAGGTGTTGTCAATGTCTGGGTTGGAGTCTGGACGAGGTGTTGACATTGTCCGGGTTGGAGTCTGCACGAAGAGTTGTCATTGTCCGGGTTGCAGTCTGGACGAGGTGTTGCCATTGTCCGGTTTGGAGTCTGGACGAGGTTTTGTCATTGTCCGGGTTAAAGTCTGGACGAAGAGTTGTCATTGTCCGGGGTGGAGTCTGAACGAGGTGTTGTAAATATCCGGGTTGGAGTCTGGACGAGGTGTTGTCATTGTCCAGGTTGGAGTCTGGACGAGGTGTTGCCATTGTCCGGGTTGGAGTCTGGACGAGGTGTTATCATTGTCCGGGTTGGAGTCTGGACGAGGACTTTTCATTGTCCGAGTTGGAGTCTGGACGAGGAGATGTCATTGTCCGGGTTGGAGTCTGGACGAGGTGTTGTCATTGACCGGGTTAGAGTCTGGACGAAGAGTTGTCTGTCCGGGTTGGAGTCTGGACGAGGTGTTGTCATTGTCCGGGTTGGAGTCTGGACGAGGAGTTGTCATTATCCGGGGTGGAGCCTGGATCAAGAGTTGTTATTGTCCTGGTCGGAGTCTGGACGAGGAGCTGCCATTGTCCGGGTTTGGGTCTGCACGAAGAGCTGTCATTGTCCGGGTTGGAGTCTGGACGAGGTGTTGTCATTGTCTGGGTTGGAGTCTGGACGAGGAGTTGTCATTGTCCGGGCTGGAGTCTGAACGAGGAGTTGTCATTGTCCGGGCTGGAGTCTGGACGAGGTGTTGTCATTGTCCAGGTTGGAGTCTGGACGAGGTGTTGCCATTGTCCGGGTTGGAGTCTGGACGAGGTGTTATCATTGTCTGGGTTGGAGTCTGGACGAGGAGATGTCATTGTCCCAGTTGGAGTCTGGACGAGGAGATGTCATTGTCCGGGTTGGAGTCTGGACGAGGTGTTGTGATTGACCGGGTTAGAGTCTGGACGAAGAGTTGTCTGTCCGGGTTGGAGTCTGGACGAGGTGTTGTCATTGTCCGGGTTGGATTCTGGACGAGGTGTTGCCATTGTCCGTGTTTGAGGCTGGACGAGGAGTTGTCATTGTCCGGGGTGGAGTCTGGATCAAGAGTTGTCATTGTCCGGGTCGGAGTCTGGACGAGGAGCTGCCATTGTCCGGGTTTGAGTCCGGACGAAGAGCTGTCATTGTCCGGGTTGGATTCTGGACGAGGTGTTGTTATTGTCCGGGGTGGAGTCTGGATCAAGAGTTGTCATTGTCCGGGTCGGAGTCTGGACGAGGTGTTGTCATTATCCGGGTTGGAGTCTGGACGAGGTGTTGCCATTCTCCGGATTGGAGTCTGGACGAGGTGTTGCCATTGTCCGGGTTGGAGTCTGGACGAGGTGTTATCATTGTCCCAGTTGGAGTCTGGACGAGGAGATGTCATTGTCCGGGTTGGAGTCTGGACGAGGTGTTGTGATTGACCGGGTTAGAGTCTGGACGAAGAGTTGTCTGTCCGGGTTGGAGTCTGGACGAGGTGTTGTCATTGTCCGGGTTGGATTCTGGACGAGGTGTTGCCATTGTCCGTGTTTGAGGCTGGACGAGGAGTTGTCATTGTCCGGCGTGGAGTCTGGATCAAGAGTTGTCATTGTCCGGGTCGGAGTCTGGACGAGGAGCTGCCATTGTCCGGGTTTGAGTCCGGACGAAGAGCTGTCATTGTCCGGGTTGGATTCTGGACGAGGTGTTGTCATTGTCCGGGTCGGAGTCTGAACGAGGAGTTGTCATTGTCCGGGTTGGAGTCTGGACGAGGTGTTGCCATTCTCCGGATTGGAGTCTGGAAGAGGTGTTGCCATTGTCCGGGTTGGGGTCTGGACAAGGTGTTGTCATTGTCCGGGTTGGAGTCTGGACGAAGAGTTGTCATTGTCCGGCTTGGAGTCTGGACGACGAGTTGTCATTATCCGGGTTGGAGTGTGGACAAGGAGTTGTCATTGTCCGGGTTGGAGTCTGGACAAGGTGTTCTCATTGTCCACGTTGGAGTCTGGACTAAGAGTTGTCATTGTCCGGGTTGGATTCTGGACGAGGTGTTGTCATTATCCGGGTTGGTCTGGACGAGGTGTTGCCATTGTCCGGGTTGGAGTCTGGATGAGGAGTTGTCATTGTCCGGGTTGGAGTCTGGACGAGGTGTTGCCATCCTCCGGATTGGAGTCTGGAAGAGGTGTTGCCATTGTCCGGGTTGGGGTCTGGACAAGGTGTTGTCATTGTCCGGGTTGGAGTCTGGACGAAGAGTTGTCATTGTCCGGCTTGGAGTCTGGACGACGAGTTGTCATTATCCGGGTTGGAGTGTGGACGAGGAGTTGTCATTGTCCGGGTTGGAGTCTGGACAAGGTATTCTCATTGTCCACGTTGGAGTCTGGACTAAGAGTTGTCATTGTCCGGGTTGGATTCTGGACGAGGTGTTGTCATTATCCGGGTTGGTCTGGACGAGGTGTTGCCATTGTCCGGGTTGGAGTCTGGATGAGGAGTTGTCATTGTCCGGGTTGGAGTCTGGACGAGGTGTTGCCATCCTCCGGATTGGAGTCTGGAAGAGGTGTTGTCATTGTCCGGGTTGGGGTCTGGACGAGGAGTTGTCATTGTCCGGGTTGGAGTCTGGACGAGGTTTTGCCATTGTCCAGTTTGGAGTCTGGACGAGGAGTTGTCATTGTCCGGGTTGGAGTATGGACGAGGTTTTGCCATTGTCCAGTTTGGAGTCTGGACGAGAAGTTGCCGTTGTCCGGGTTGGAGTCTGGACGAGGTTTTGCCATTGTCCAGTTTGGAGTCTGGACGAGGAGTTGTCATTGTCCGGGTTGGAGTCTGGACGAGGAGTTGTCATTGTCCGGGTTTGAGTCTGGACGAGGAGTTGTCATTGTCCCGGTTGGAGTCTGGACGAAGAGTTGTCATTTTCCAGGTTGGAGTCTGGACGAGGTGTTGTCATTGTCCGGGTTTGAGTCTGGACGAGGAGTTGTCGTTGTGCGGGTTGGATTCCGGACGAGGAGTTGTCATTGTCCGGTTTGGAGTCTGGACAAGGTGTTGTCATTGTCCGGGTTGGAGTCTGGACGAGGAGTTGTCGTTGTGCGGGTTGGAGTCTGGACTAAGAGTTGTCTGTCTGGTTTGGAGTCTGGACGAGGTGTTGTCATTGTCCGGGTTGGAGTCTGGAAGAGGTGTTGTCATTGTCCGGGTTGGATTCTGGGGGAGATGTTGTCATTGTCCCGGTTGGAGTCTGGATGAGGAGTTGTCATTGTCTGGGTTCGAGTCTGGAGGAGGTGTTGTCATTGTCCGGTTTGGAGTCTGGACGAGGAGTTGTCATTGTCCAGTTTGGAGTCTGGACTAAGAGTTGTCATTGTCCGGGTTGGTGTCTGGACGATGAGTTGTCATTGTCCGGGTTGGAGTCTGGACAATGAGTTGTCATTGTCCGGGTTGGAGTCTGGACGAGGTGTTGTCATTGTCCGGGTTGGAGTCTGGACGAGGTGTTGTCATTGTCCGGGTTGGAGTCTGGACGAGGAGTTGTCATTGTCCTGGTTGTAGTCTGGACGAGAAGTTGCCATTGTCCGGGTTGGAGTCTGGACGAGGTTTTGCCATTGTCCAGGTTGGAGTCTGGACGAGGAGTTGTCATTGTCCGGGTTGGAGTCTGGACGAAGAGTTGTCATTGTCCGGGTTGGAGTCTGGACGAGGAATTGTCATTGTCCGGGTTTGAGTCTGGACGAGGAGTTGCCATTGTCCGGGTTGGAGTCTGGACGAAGAGTTGTCATTGTCCGGGTTGGAGTCTGAATGAGGTGTTGTCATTGTCAGGATTGCAGTCTGGACAAGGAGTTGTCATTCTCCGGGTTGGCTTCTGGACGAAGAGTTGTCTGTCCGGGTTGGAGTCTGGACGAGGTGTTGTCATTGTCCTTGTTGGAGTCTGGACGAGGTGTTGTCATTGTCCGAGTTGGAGTCTGGACGAAGAGTTGTCATTGTCCGGGTTGGAGTCTGGACGAAGAGTTGTCATTGTCCGGGTTGGAGTCTGGACGAGGTGTTGTTATTGTCCGGGTTTGAGTCTGGACGAGGAGTTGTCATTGTCCTGGTTGGAGTCTGGACGAGGTGTTGTCATTGTCCGGGTTGGAGTCTGGACGAGGTGTTTTCATTGTCCGGGTCAGAGTCTGGACGAGGTGTTGTCATTGTTCGGGTTGGAGTCTGGACGAGGTGTTGTCATTGTCCTGGTTGGAGTCTTTACGATGGGTTGTCATTGTCCGGGTTGGAGTCTGGACAAGGAGTTGTCATTGTCCGGTTTGGAGTCTGGACGAGGTGTTTCCATTGTCCGGTTTGGAGTCTGGACGAGGTGTTTTCATTGTCCGGGTCAGAGTCTGGACGAGGTGTTGTCATTGTCCAGGTTGGAGTCTGGCTGAGATGTTGCCATCTGGATTGGAGCATGGTTGAGGTGCTGCTGTGGTCCAGATTGGAGCCCTCACAAGTTTTGCCATGGTGCCGGTTGGAGCTCATAAGAGATGATGCTCTGGTCCAGGTTGGAACCTAGAAAATGATTGCCATGTTCTGGATTGGAGCCCACATGAAATGTTGCCATTGGCCATGTTGGAGAGCAACATGAAGCACAGGAAAATTCAGCAAGTGTGTTGTAAATCAATGGAACTCCAAAATTGGTGTATGTTTGTGTATACGCATATGTGTGTGTGCGCACGCACGAGTGAATGATAGCATGAGAGTCCCCAGTCCTGGACGTCTAAAGGATTTTAGTAGCATGCATTTTGTACATTATGCACCAGAAAGGATTAAGTATGTTGTTAAGTATATTAAATGGGTGGAATGAATTAAGTGAGTATCTGCAGACATGTGTTATAGAAAAGAAAATGTAGAGTGGCCTGTGTTGGTTTAATGTAGATGTGAAATGCAAAACGAGTATGACGAATCCTGTTAAAAAGCAGAGAAGGTGAGCAAAAGTTAAAGAACAGGCAAAGGATAATAGTGTCTACCTCAGTGTTTGAAAAGAAAGTAGTAGCACCAGAGGATGAGGGATGAACTAGATGCTGTACCCTTGCCTTCCAAGACCCATGCCAGGTGTCACTTCCTGACTGGCATCAGCCAGGGTCCTGCCACAGACAGCGGTTCCCTGTTGCACAACTGGAGATGGGAGGTGGAGGGGTGCAGAGTGAGTGAGTGAAATCTTCATGTAAATGTATCTTGCATTGATCTAGCAGGAGCTCTAAGAAAATGTTCCCGTTGCACTGTAGACTGGCACAAAAAACAGTGACAGGCTGGAGACAATGATGCTAATTAATTTGTAGAACGCATGTGAAATGTTTTCAAAATTATTCGGATTAACTCTACGAGCAGGGATACAGGTGTTAATAAATATTAGTGTAAATGAATTATAAATTACAGCCCAGATTGTGTGATGTGAGAGAGTGAAGTAAAACTGTGAATGGGATGGGAACTAGAGTGATAGTGCTGCGGTTGGGATAGCTGGTTTACAAACAGAAGAAGCGTATGGTGAGACTGCTAGCAAGGAGGGGCTGATGATAGGGCAAAATTGCAATCAATTAGATGAGTTGCAGTGTAAAAGGGGACAAAATTGAAAAAGATGAACACAGAACTGGAAGTGTTTTACTTGAATGCATGCATTACTTGGAATAAGGCAGATGATCTTGTAGCACAGTTAGAGACTGGCACGAATGACATTGTGGCTATCGTTGAATCACAGCTGAAAGAAGATTATTGCTGGGAGCTTCTACACATTGCATCAAAAGGACTGGCAGGTAGGCACAGGGGGTGGAGCAGCTCTGTGGATAAACAATGAAATCAAATCATTAGAAAGATATGACATAGGATTAAAATGTGTAGAATTGTTGAGGGTAGAGCTAAGGAGGTGCAAGGGTAAAAAGACCCTGATGGAAGTTATATACTGACCTCCAAACAGTAGTAATGATGTTGTCTACAAATTACAACGGAAGATAGAAATTGCATGTCAAAAGGACAATGTTATGATAGTCATGGGGGATTTCAATATGCAGGTAGATAAGGTTAGTGCTTGTTTCCAAGAGACGGAATTTCTAGCATGCCTACAATATGGCTTTTTAGAGCAGCTTGTGATTGAGCAGCTTTTCTGGATTGGGTGTTGTGCAATGAAACAGAATTGATCAGAAAGCTTAAAGGAACTCTTAGGGGAAGTGATTATAATATGATGGAATTCACCCTGCAAATGAGAAGGAGAAGCTAAAGTCAGATATATCAGTTTTACAGTAGAGTAACAGCTATTACAGAGACATGAGAGAGGAGCTGGCCAAAACTGATTGTAAGGGAATACCTGCAGGGTTAGCGGCACAGCAGCAGTGACTGGGATTTCCGTGTGCAATTTGGAAGGCGCAGGTTACATACATACCAAAGAGTAAGAAGTATTCTAGAGGTAGAATGACACAACCGTGGCTGACATGTGGGTACACGCCTCACACGTTAAGACAGTGGTGCCATCGAGCCAGGAAACAGGAGGCCAGAAGAACGATGATGATAACGACTGATGGACTGAGCTCTTGACCTTTACTATTTGCCAATCACTATGCTTTTAATGCTTTGGGTAATCTTTTCTCCACCTAAATTGCAAAAAGTATCTCATTACATGAACACCCTTTGCACTCTTCTTTGCCGTAGTTATAAATATGCATCATGTAATGACCAGTCAGATTGTTGGCAGTGCTCGAGAGAGCATCTATACATTTAGAACGTGGATTGCCAATGCGCTTATACCCCTGGAAGGCAGCGAGGTTGATTCCATGATTTACTTTGATAATGAGCTTACAACTGTAAAGGGTGGGGTCTGCACTGTCCATAGGAATGACTCTTGTCAGCGCAGCTGGTTTGAGGGATAGTATCAACCTATTTACAACGATTGCATAACTCCAAAGCTGCTTCATGGGAATAGGGTGAAGTCTAGTAACCATCAAGGAACAGGATTAGACTGGCAGCAATACTTGCAAAGTATGTAGTACTGGTGACCCTCCAAATCCTGTTAATGGTACTTACTGGCTATGTGGCCAACAGGCCCATTACTGACTGCCAGGGGTGTCCCTTCTTAAATGGGATCATGGCCTGATCTGAAACCATGGAGGTTTTTGTTATCTGGGCTCCTTAGTACCATAGATGAACCACCTGCCAATCTTCCGGCATCCCACTGTGAGGAGTTGCCAGCCAAGGAGCACTGAGACTGAGCATTTCTGGATTGTAATGTCCTTGTTCTGGGAAACTGCCAGACCGGCTCACGAAAGCATTAACATGATCTCAGCACTGCTGGAGAAACTGGCTTCTACACAGCCTTGGCACTAAATGACACACGCAGGGCCATCAATGACGTTACTGCCGAAATGCTGCCAGTCGGCACTGTGACCAAATCAGCCCATCAACACATCAATAGAGAATTGCTCATTGGCAGAGAAACTGAGGGAGCTGAATTGTGCAGAACGTGCTGCTACATGTGTCAAAGAGCCATCAGAGCAGCTGCAGTGTGCAGTCTAACAGCGAGTAATCATCTCAGTTGGTTTTCTTGACCCTATTGGACATTGTTACTGTGGAATGCCGCAGGTCCAAATTCACTGATTTATTGGAAGGGAGCTGTGCAAACTTGGTCATAGTGAGGACCAGGCCTCAGGCTGTGGTATCGCCTATTTACAGCCACCCTTGAGAGAGGCGTCAGAGTCCGCGTGCTCCACCAGGGGTGGTGTGGTAAGTTGACCAAGCTGGAGTCAGTGCTGCCCCCCAGAGTTCGCTTGGCAGAAGACAAGCTGTATTGTGTTCGACTGTGGACTGCTGCAACACTTATGGACTCAGGGACTTGGACTATCTTCTTGTCTGTGACTATATTTTACTGCTGTCTTTTATGTGCTATATGTGCCCTGTGCTGTGTGTGACTGCAGATACCGTATTTTCCACCTTGGAGCCAGAGTAACGTTGTTTCATTTGGCCACATTCACAGGTATTCATGTATGGTTAAACTTGAACTTGTGTTTCCCTTCCGCCACCCACCAAAAATCAACTACACTAGACTTTCTGTTGTCTAAGAGAGGTGGTACTTGCACCGTTATTAGTCACGAGTGTTGCACAAACATCCCTGATACCCACAGCCAACTGTCCCTGATGAAACAGTCACAGAGTGTCAGGGATTCTGTGTTACTGAAATTCAGTAAGATTTGTACAGGACAAAGAACAGGAAGTTGAGGTTCAAGCAAGAATAGCCTGGGGCAGTTGTAGCCAACTGAGACCTTTGAAATGAGAACACCGCTTACTGCAGATGAAATAGACTGGGTTGATTTTGGCAGTGTGTACTCAAGTCAGATGAGTGAAGACTTTTCTAGAAAGGTCTTCCTAAAACATAGCGTCCCTTTACACAACAGGGAGCCAGAAAGAGAGACGAGATAACAGAAGGATGTGACGCATACCCAGCAACTAAGGCTCTATTATTTTTACTAACTTCAAAATATCATTGGCTGTTCACTTGAAGTTTTGATCAACTTTAACGTGAGTAAGGAATTCAAACATATACAATTTACAATGATCAATATCCGTAACTGATAAGCCAATTCAATATAAAAATAGCAGTTTCATGTCCTAGCTTCAGAACAGTGTGGGTGAGAGGGGCCCGTACTGTTCTTTTTGTGAACAAGCAAAATGAAAAGAAAGCTGAAATCATAAGAGTCCGTGTACTCTGGACCCAGTTATTTTAGTTATTTAGTTATTTCATTTCATTTAGTTATCCATGATGACTGTTATACTGTGGTGGTTCAAGGCAGAAGGTCAAAATCTTCTTCTCAAGGGCAACTAGAAAGCATAATAAATACTTGACTTCACAATATTATTAATGCTGTATGTATTGAATGAATGAAAAATAAAACAGTCCCCCAATGCAGAGACAATGTTGGACAAGTCTTGTTTCTTAACACTAAATACACAACATAGCGTCTTTTTAGACAATCTATTGGGATTGAGGATGGCTTGTTCTGTACTTATGGGTTCTGATGAGGCCAAAATGGCAGAGGTGAGGCCGAAGTCATGATGGACTGTGAATAGTTAATGAGGTGGTATACTCCTTAAACTGTTTATTCAGGGCTCCTGTGCGTGGCTTCAGTGTCCCAGTTTCCCACTAATGCTACTTCACCAGAGTGCTCATGGGCCACAGAGTCCCAAGAGGCAGTGGGGAAGACTCATTTTTGAAAAACAGTCGAACCATTCTTGAATTTTTTGCTGGGTTCACATGGTATCAGCCGTAGGCATGGAGTTATCAAATCAAAAAGCAACGTAGTGCAGATACAGACCCTTCAGTCTAACAAATCCATGCTGACAACGGTGTCTGCCCAGTAACCCCAATTTCCTATGATCAGCCCATACCCTACTAAGCCACACCCCTTCATGTACCTGTTCAAGTGCTTCTTAAGTGATACTACTGTGTCTGCCTCAACCGCTTCTGGCAGCTCATTCCATATACTCATTACCTCATGACCGAAAAAGTTGCCCCTCAGGTCCCCTTTAATTCTCCCCCCTCACCTTAAATCTATGTTCCCTAAGTCTTGTCTCCCTTACCTTGGGCAAAATGCTGCTGATAATTTTAAACATATCTATAAGGTCACCTTTATTCTCCTACCTTCCATGGAATAAAGGCCTAGTCTGGCCAACCTCTTCCTATAAATCAGATTCTCTAGTCCTGGCAACATTCTCCCAAAACCTTTTTTGCACTATTTAGTTTAACCATGTCTTTCCTACAATATAGTGACCAAAACTGTACACACTATTCCAAGTGTAGCCTCACCAATGACTTATACACCTACTACATAATGTACCAACTCCTATACTCAACACTCTGACACAGGCAGTGTGCCAAGTACTGTTTTCACCACTCCACTAGTTGTGACACTGCTTTCTATTCACCTTTGCTTCTGTTGCACCATGCTCTCTAGTGCTCTACCTATGTCCTATGCTGCTTGACTGTTCCAAGATGCATCACCTCACCCTGCATTGCCATTCCTCAGCCCATTTCCCCACATGATCAAGATCCCCCTGCAAACTGCAAGAACCTTCTTTACTATCAACAGCACCTCCTAATTTTGTGTCATTCACAAACTTACTGATCAAGCCTTGTCTGTGTGCATCTAAACCATTTATATAAATAATTAATAATAAGCGTCCTAACACCAACCCCTGTGGCACATCCCGAGTCACAGGCCTCCATTCTGAGGAACAATCTTCTACCACCACCCTCTGCTTCCCACTAAGCAGCTCATTCTGTGTCCACTTCACTGTCTCCATCTGTATCCCATGGACCTAACCCTCCAGACCAGCTTACCATTTGGGTCTGTTGAAGGCCTCACTAAGGTCCAAACAGACAGCAACCACTACCCTACCCCTCATCTACGTCTTTGGTTACTTCTTCAAAAACTCTAAAATGTTCATCAAGAATGACTTCCCACAAATAAAGCTGACTCCTCCAAATCAGACTCAATCAATCCAAATCTGGGAAATCTTGTCCTGCAGCGCTCCCTGACTGACACTTCATTTATTTTCCCTGCCCTGTTCCCTAAGTGAAGGTACAGTATTGTACCCTCCTGTAAACATTTCACAAATTCCACTCATCCAGGCCCTTAACACTTTGGGTGGCCCTGTTGACACTGGGGCCATTAATATCCCCCACTAATATAACCCTATTTTGTTTACAACTAAGAGCAATTTCTCTACATACCTGCTCCTCTAGTTCCCACTGACTATTTGAGAGTTTATAATTCAGTCCCACTAGAGTGACCCTCTCCTTATTTCTAAGTTCTACCCATATGACTTCACTCGGCATTCCCAAGAATGTCATCTCCAAGCTCTGCTGATACATCCTCCTTTATCTGAAAGGCTACACCGCCTCCTTGCTTGCCTGTGTCTCCACCATTACTGTAGCATCTCCATCCTGGAATATTGAGCTGCCAGACTTGCCTTATCTCAGCTATGCTTCTGTTATGGCTAGAACATCTCAGCCCTCAAAGCCAATCCACGATCTGAGTTAAACCCTGAGCACTGAATTAAATGAATATTTCTTTCCCTGTTTTTACTCTGACCCTGACTATTCTGATTACTAGGCTTGCTCTCAAAGGGTATTGATTTATCCCTTGACTTGCTCCTGTTCAGACTCACAACCCACCGCCAATCTAGTTTAGACACTCCCTTACAACACTAGCAAATCTCCTGCAAGGATATTACACCTTCTCCAGTTCAAGTGCAATTTGTCCCTCTTGTAGAGGTCATCTCATTCCCAGAAGAGGTCCCAATGGTTCAAGAACCTGATTCTCTGCTCCCAGCAATTGCTCCTTAGCCACAAGTTCATTTAGCCTATCCTACATCTCACTTTGCTACACATGGCACTGTGAATAATCTGTTGATCTGTAGTACAGTAATAGTACAATAAGATGGACTTGATCTCAGAATCAATCCCATATTTTCTGCCTGCACTGCACTTCCTCAGTAACTAGCAATTTATTCTGCATTCCGTTATTGTTTTCCCCTGCATTACTGCAACGTACGGACGTAATGCAACGGTCTGTATGGACGACACACAAAACAAAGTTTTTCACGGTATTTTAGTACATGTGACAATTATGAACCTATTTACCAAATAAGTGGAACTGAAAGGCAGACTTTCTGGTTCATCACATCTTTCTTCCCAAAATTACAAAAGACCATTGCCCCTAAATTAAAAGGTCCAATTGCCCTCCCATTAGCAAGCCCAGAGGCGCTAAAACAATAAAAAGGGCTCCCATAGGATTAGTGTAAATGGGTGCTTAATGGTCAGTCGAAGGACCTGTTTCCATGCTCTATGAGTGCAGGACTGTTAATAAAGGTTGTCGATTTCCTCCAGTGTGTTTGATTGCAATATATTTAATCGGAACTGTTTGCTGCAGTGAGCAAATATCACTGCATTTACTAGAAGGTCATGTTCTCTGCCAGCTCAATAGATTTATTTGCCTCCTTCCTCAAATTTATTCTCCTACTCATTTATCAAATCCTTCTGCTGATAGCAATTCCAAATGCTCATTAAATCATGTTAGTTCTATTATTACCACTTCAATTAGCTGTAACCAAGAATGACATTTAAAAATAAAATTGACAAATATAAATAAGTGTCACTAAGCACGATTTAATTCCACCATGAAAACAGACATAAATCTTTCTATATTGTTGCCATTGATTTGTTTTTATTACTAAATACATTACTTTGTGTAAATCAAAGTACTACCTCAGCAAACAGGGAACATTTTCAAACCAGGAGCATTTTGCCAGCTTTTATCATTTCACCATATTGCAGCCTATGAATAGCAAATGCACCTTTCCTCAGTGCAGACAATGTACTGTTCTGTATGGATGGTATGTCAGCTGTCCTCCAGTATGGGTGTACAAGACAAGGCAGAGACCTTCCCAGAAATCACCCAAGCCAGAAGCTTTTTATCAGGGTTTTTAATGAGAAAATTCTGTGAAAAAATATTGCCTTTCCAATGGGGAAATAAAGAGTGGATGGAGATGGATGTCCTTATAAACTGTGTGCTTCAAGTTCAAATCCAAATTAACCCACACAGGAAATACTGTAAAAAAACAACTCAGCAAGTGATGTTTATACAAAACTATCTGCACGTTTAGAAGATGAACACTCCCCACCTGACGTCTGGAACATGTCAAACTTAACAACTGAAACTATTTCATAAAGTCTTTGGCAAATCTCAGAGACTAATCTTAAAACAGTCTTAACCGTTCTCATTTGTTGGCTTTGATGACACGGTGCTTGCCCAGAATGATGATGGGGTGAGGTACCTCTGAGGTGAGATGTGCTCTCTTAATATGTCCTCCAGCTCGCAGTAGCCCCTCAGAGTCAAGAAGAGACAGAGTTTACTAGGGTAACTTTGGATTGAACAGCAACCAATCAGGGTTCAGAGGTGAAAAGTAACAGCGTCTCCACTCGGGTTGAGAAGGGAGCTTTATAAATCAATATTTCATAGCTGTTTTCTCAGAGATTGAACAGTGACCAATCGAAGTTCAGGATTCATGAGCAAGGTCTAATAAAAATAAAGCAGGGACAAGCAGAGCCATTGTTGGAGTGGGGAGACTTTTGGTTTTGGCTCACCAGGCTTAGGCGATAACAGATGTGAGTGACATAAGTTTTCTCCTGCTCATGCTCAGCTTTAAGTGTATAATTAGGCAGTAAGAATGGCTCCGGGGGCTGAGCTTTGTTCTGTGTGTGAGGTGTAGGAATTCCAGGAGATCTCCAGCCTTTCAGATAACCACACCGGCGCCAGGAGCACCAATCTGCTGCTCCTCGGAGAACTGGAGCTGCAGCTCGATGACCTTTGGCTCACAAGGTAAGCTGAGGAGGAAGGGAAGTATGCAGCTGGTACCGAGTATCACTGTGGCCACTCCTCTCAATAACAAGTACACCATTTTGGGTACTGTGGGGTGGGGGAGCCACATCGATCATGTCTCTGGCATTGACTGGTGTGTTGTAACTCAGAAGGGAAGGGGTCAGAGGAAGAATGCAGTGGTGACAGAAGATTCCGTAGTTAGAGGAGTAGATAAGAAAGTCTCTGGATATGATAGAGAGACCCAAATAGTACATTACTCCCAGATGTCAGAGTTATGGTCGTCTCGGATCATGTCGACAACATTCTAAATGTGAGGGTGAGCAGCCAGACTTCTTGACACATATTGGTACCAATGACATATAATGGAAAAGAGAGGAGGCTCTAAAGAGAAAATTTAGAGAGCCAGGTAGAAAGCTGAAAAACGGGATTTCCGGGGTAATAATCTCCAGTTTGCTGCTTCTGCCATGTGCCAGTGGGGCCAAGAATAGAATGATTTGGCAGATGAATACATGGCTGAGGAACGGGTGCAGGGTTTCAGATTGATGGATCAATGAGATCTCTTCTGGGAAGAAATGACCTGTATAAAAGGGACAGGATACTCCTGAACTCGAGGAGGACAAATATCCTTGTGGACCAGTTTGCTAAAACTGTTCCAAACTGAACTGGCCTGGGTGTGGGAATCAAAGTGATAGGCTGAGGATAGGGATGTTGGTTTACAGCCAGTGATACTGTGTAGTGAGACTGTCAAGAAGCACAGGCAGATGATAGGGCAACATTGCAGTCAGTGGGATGGGCTGCAGTGTGAAAGGGAAAAAAATTGAAAAGGGTGACAAATACAGAACGGAAGGAATTATAGTTTAATGCACACAGTACATGAAATAAATTGGATGATTTTGTACTGCAGTTAAAGATTGGCAGGTGTGATGTGAGCATCACAGAGTCTTGGCTTGTGTGACAGTTGTAGTTGGGAGCATAATAGCCAAGGATACACCATCTATCGAAAGGACAGGCAGATAGGTAGAGGAGTAGGAGTGGCTCTGCTGGTAAAAAGTGAAAGCCAATCTTTAGAAAGATGTAACATAGGATTGGAAGATGTAGAATCCTTGTGGGTAGAGTTCAGAAACTGCAAGGCTAAAAAGACCCTGATAGGAGTTACTTCTAGTCCTCTGGACAGGAGCTAGGATATGGACTACAAATTACAGCAGGAGATAGAAAAAGCATGTCAAAAAGGCAATGTTACCTTAGTCATTCGGTATTTCAATATGCAGATAGAATGGGAAAATCAAGTTGATGCTGAATCACAAGAGAGGGGCAAAAGTTTAGGGGTAACACGAGGGGGAACTTCTTTACTCAGAGAATGGTAGTTGTGTGGAATGAGTAGAAGTGGCAGAGACAGGTGTGATTTTGTCATTTAAAAAATAAGGATAGGTATATGGACAGGAAAGGAATGGAGGGTTATGGGCTGTGTGCAGGTAGGTGGGACTAGGTGAGAGTAAGCGTTTGGCACGGACTAGAAGGGTGGAGATGGCCTGTTTCCATGCTGTAATTGTTATATGGAATTTGTGGAATATCTCTGAGATGGCTTTTTGGAGCAGCCTGTGTTTGAGGTCAGTAGGGGATTAGCAATTCTGGATTGGGTGTTGTGTAATGAACCAGATATGATTAGGGAGCTTAAGACAAAGGGGCACTTAGGAAACAATGATCATAATATGATAGAATTCATCCTGCAATTTGAGAATGAGAAGCTAAAGTTAGGTGTATCAGTATTATCATGGAGTAAAGGGAATTACAGAGGCATGAGAGAGGAGCTGTCAAACTTGATTACAAGAGGACACTAGCAAGGATGATGGGAGAGCAGCAATGGCTGGAGTTTCTGGAAGTGATTCTGAAGGGACAGGATATTTACATCCCAAAAAAGAAGAAGTACTCTAAAGGCAAGACGATGCAACCATGTTATGATGGATGGAATGATGATGTTGCCAGATCTATAGATTTAAGACTACTGTATATACTGTATTCGTACTGTCATCAAGTTAATACATTTTATGTAGAACAGATCAATGCCATGTGAGCTCTTTGGAGAATATAATTTTAAGGATTTGCAGGTCTATCAGCATCTGATGGTGCAGAATCTCAGACTGCTACGAAGCCTTTGTTTTAGCTGTACTCCTGCAGCCTGGAATGTGTCAAGGGGCAGCAATCCCCTTACAGACATCTTATTGTACTTGAAGGAGAATTCAGACAGACCAAAATGTGCCTTTCTCTGAGTTCTTAAAGCAACACTTGATGTTTGTCTTGCTGTGCATCCCTGGCAGCACCCCCTTGTACCAGAGTCCTCTCCATTATGGAACAATAATTATCTTCTATCTGGGGTGAAACCTTTTTCTAACAGAACTTGGGAGGATAAAGTTATTACTACTCTTCAAGATATTAATGGGGCAAGTACTATCCTTAGCTTTCAAGAACTGGTATCTCGATATAATATTGATAAACACTCTCTTTTCTACTTTAGAGTAAGATTAGCTTGTAAAACTTATGGGGTTCCCTATGGGTCAGATTTAAAGGACCATCCCATTTTAAGTTGGATACAGGGTGCTCCAAGACAGGTAGTGTCATATATCTATGATAAATTAAACTCCCAGAAGTATTTGCCCACAACAGGAAGGAAAGCCTGGGATAGGGACATATCTGAATTGGGACAAGACTTAGACTGGGATGAGATTTGGGATAATGCTGCTGGTGCTTTGAAAAACCCAAATCATCGGTATATACATTTGAAATTTTGTCATAGGGCATATCTAACAACAAGAATTAGACATCAAATGGGATTGGTTCCTGACCCATATTGCTCCCACGGAACCATTGGCTCTTTTATACATGTTGTATGGGAATGTCCAAGGGTTTTTGGTTTGTGAGGGAAAGTTATCAGTACTCTTACAGAACAAACGGAGGGTACAATTACCAATGGACCCCACTGTACATCTTCTAAATGATGACTCATACCTTTCTCTTACGGAAAAATACTCAAAATCTGGCTGGCAGGCCTGGCTGCAGCTAAGAAGATTGTAGTCCAGCGTTGGAAACCTCCTCATGATATTTCAAGTACTCACTGGCTTCGGAGCTTTTTGGACATTTCTTACCTGGAATTATCATCAGCAAGAGTAAATGATGCACGACCAAACACAATGTGGACAAATGTGATGTCTAACTTAAAAGATCTTCTATTAAAATAGGAATGTTCTGTCTGTGTACACACTACTATTCAGTTGGTTGGTGGAGGGGAGAGGGATGGGGGGGAAGAGAGGGGTGGTGATGAGGATGAGGGGTGGGGGGGATGGCGATGAGGGTTGGGGGTGGTTGGGTTAAACAGTCAAAATGTAATTGGCAACTGGTTGTACTGAATGTAATTTGTTGGTGTTGCAATAAAAATTAGTGTTAAAAAAGGACCTTTGCATTCCTTTCCAGATGCAGATGGATGGTTACTTGTTCCTCATCACAGCCATTTTCAGGGCAATGTGTGCATTGGGTGTGAGATTCCAACCATGCAGATAGTATGTGGAGGGTGGAGCCTCTCTCATTGCCAACCAAGCAAGTTCAAAGTGCTTGCCACTGGGTTCTGGCTATGAGACAAAAGATTCTGCTTGGGAAACCAATCCACAGGATCCATTGTGTCCTTTTCCCTCTGTGCTGACCACTGTCTGAATGGACCTGTGGTCAAAGGCGATTTCCTGAAGGAAAATTTATACAAAGGACAGGTAGAGTGATTAAGTCCACTGAGCAGCAGCAATTTGGAACCTCAGCATTTGTGATATTTGGCATCTGTTACTCGGGTTCTATAAACTTCTTGATACAGGCACACGAGAAGATGGCCATCAGGATGAAGGTAATGTTCAGTTTAGCTTATGGAAACAGAAAGACAGCTGACCCTCGTGAGCCCTGGACAATTTGTGCTACTTGCCTTATCTTGGGAGCCACTTCTCAGTGAAGACTGACACTGATAATGACATTCATCAGCACATTTCGTTTACCAGCACAGACCTTAGAAAGGTTTAAAACTTCAAACCTGGCACAAAATATATTCTCTACTGGGCAGCAGCGACGGCTGCCCTCCTATGTGCTGATGAGACATAGACTACATAAAGCAGGTATCTGAAAGCACTGGAAAAATATCACCAACACTATATCCACAAATTTCTCCAAATTCACTGCAAGGATATGTGGTCACAAGTTAGAGTACTCTCCGGGCCAACATCCTTAGTATTGAGGCTTCAGATACACAACATGCTGCATAGTTACTATGCTATGCTACATAGGCGGTCATTCACATGCCTGAATTCCAAACAAACTGTATGATGGGAAGAGATTTCCAAGCAGAAAGAGGAAAGGTTTCACTTGAGAATCTGCTGGGGTTTTCTAATGCGTCCAGTGCTCCCAATGCATTCTCTTTAAAGAAGTGCAGCTTTCCCTGACGGAATTCTGGATCTCTGGTTCACAATTGCTCAGAGTATTCATAATGGCATTGAGAACCTCAAGGCCTGGCATTTAGGAGTGCACAGAGGTTCCATACAAGCAGCAGAAGGCACTCACCGACTCATAAACCACCCATCTGCCTGGTGTGCTAGCCACCACTAACTCCATCTGTGTGGAAAAGTCTGTGGTTTCTATATTGGCTACATTAATACCTTAGAACTCACAAAAACAGAATGGAAGCAAATTATCCCCAATCTGCTGGGGGGGGGGGGGGGAGTTGTCTACTTCAGATGGAGAGATTTAAATGTACTCTCCTCCACATGTAATATCTTTTCAGTTGATTAGGCCAGTTTGTACGTGGAAGGAGGAGTTATACACAATGATTGAAGGATGTTGGGTATTTATTTAATCCCCAGACTTAATCTTAATTCTAATGTACACAGTGGCACACGTGCAAGTACCCAGGAACCCATTCAGATACTTTCCAACTAAATACAGAGGACCCCAGTGGCTGTATTTTGAAGACAATATGATTGATACAGCAGTGATTTCTGCAGGCATCCTAGAAGGACAGTTGGAAAACGCTTGTGAGCATGGCAGGAAGCGTGTTAGCCCAGTCAGAATCTTACACCAGGGGAGGAAGATGTGGTGAAAGAACTTCCCTTCACTCTACAAGGTTGATATTTTAGGTATTTGATCACAAAATTAAATTTTGGTTATTGGATCTCTGGACAGGGAATACACATCATTCTCCGTTACTTCCTCCATCTCCAAAGGGATCCTACCACCAAACAAATCTTTACCTCCCCCCCCCCCCCATGCTTTCCACTGGGATTGTTCACGCTGTCATTCCCTTGTCCATTCATCCTTCCCCACTAATCTGCCTCCCAGCACTTACCCCTCCAAGTGGCCAAAGTGCTACACCCGTCCACTCACCTCCATGCAGGCCCCAAGCAAATCCTTCCAGGTGAGCCAGCACTTCACCTGTCAATCTGCTGGATTCATCTATTGCATCCGGTGCTTCCGATGAGGCCTGCCCTACACTGGTGAGACCTGGCATAAACCAGGGGACGGCTTCGTCAAGCACCTTTGCTCCAACTGCCAAAAGCCAAACTTCCCAGCAGCCAAACATTTTAACTCTGATTCTCATTCCCGTTCTGACATGTTGGTCCATGGCTGCCTCTTGTGCCACAATGAGGCCACTCTCAGAGTGGAGGAGCAACACCTCATATCCCATCTGGGTAGCTTCCAACCTGACGGCATGATTATCGATTTCTTTTTCCAGTAAAAAAACTCCCCCCTCCCTCTCCTCTTCATCTGTTCCCCACTCTGCTTTATTGCCTCTTCTGACCTGCCTATCAAATCCCCCTATGTCCCCTCCTTCTTCCTTTTCTTCTATGGTCCAGTCACTTCTCCTATCAGATTCCTTCCTCTCCAGCCCACAGTACCTTTCCAACCCACCAGGTTTCACCTATCACCTTCTAGCTCGTTTCTTTCCCCTTCCCCCCCCCCCCCACCTTTTTATTCTGGAATCTTCCTCCTTCCTTTCCAATCCTGAGAGAGGGTCTCTGCCCGAAATGTCAACTGCTTATTCATTTCCATAGATGCTGCCTTACCTGGTGAGATCCTTCAGTGTTTTGTGTGTGTTGCTCTGGATTTCCAGCATCTGCAGATTTTCTCATGAGTCTGAAAGTTCGTGCTTCTGAAAGCTTCAGGAACTTTTAGTTCCAACAATCCCCAGTTTAGTTGCAAACTGTAGATGTTACTTAGCTTTTTAATTACAAATATTTATTTATTTAGAGATACAGTGCAGAACAGACCTTTTTAACCCAATGAGACACTTTGCACAGCAACCCACTTATTTCACACTAGCCTAGTCACAGAACAATTTTCAATGACCGATTAAGCTACTAACCATTTTGTATGTGGTCTGTGGGAGGTGAACAAGTGGTTTACGGTGAGAAGGTACAGACACTGCCAGGATTGAACTCCGATCTCCGGAACAGCCCGAGATGTAACAGCATCACACTAACTGTATGACATTTGCCGTTTCAGTCCCATATGGCCATTTAGCAAGACAGAATAAATTGTCATTAGGCATTTATCTTCCATGGAAATAAAGTTAAAAATATTATTCTGTCAGAGAAGATGAAATAAAATACTATATGTGGTGTACTGATGTTATGACTGAAAGATTCAAGCAGGCTGAGATGATTTTCAGAGAAGAATGTGTGAGCAAGACGAGTAAATTCCAGTTAGGAAACACTCCAGATCCAAAGTTTAGGACTTACTTATTCCAGAATATTCTCATTATGATTTCTTTTGTGATATTACACAGTTAAGGTTATACCAGTGCCATTCAGTATTGAAGCCAGCTGGACTATTAACAGTAGTTATTGAGACTTATAGTCATATGTCAAAATAAATTTGTGGGCTGGACTGGTATCCCAGATAACCCCAGTTGGGAATATGGACTTTTCACTTCATTATTCTTTAGATGGTGTTCACAGTCAGCTTCAAGTCAATAGACCTCACGTTTTCACCAGGTTTTCTAATTTTCAAATGGTTCCTACATATGGGAAACAAGAGAAAATCTGCAGATACTGGAAATCCTAGCAATACACAGGAACTCAGGAGGCCAGGCAGCATCTATGAAAAAAAAGTACAGTCAACATTTTGGGCCAAAACCCTTCAGCAGAACTCAATGGGTATCAATTTTATAGCATGTTAAAACATACTTTATATCTTTTTGTTGTCCATAGGAATATAACATCCCAGGCATCAAGATCTTCCAGATTCAGTGAAGAGACATTTGTAGATTGTAACTTGACAGTTGTAGCTATGGCTACCTGTAATGCGTCAAAATTTGGAAGACAAGCTTTTAATAATTTTGGTGCTTGGTTCTTGCAATCTTATTTCTAATTTGCACCCTGCGAATTATAGTTGAAATCAATTAGCTTCTAACGATGGCGTCAATCTGTTGCTTAGGTTACACTGTTAACTTTGTGCTGGCAAAATATTGGATTTAGTACTTTTTCAACATGCCTTCAAAGGACCTAATTTGGTGGCTATGCTCAGACTGAGGGTGCAGAAGGTCACAGGCTTTAGCCAAACCCAAACTGACTTTGCCTACTTTACTTGAGTTTGCTTTTATCTTCTGAATGAGTTCCACTTCAGGTGAATGTGGTCCCAGACTGAGGTATACTTTATCCAGTGAGTATGGTTGCAATTCTGATAATGTCATAACAAGAATCTGCTCTGCCATTCGAGCATGGCTGATTTATTTTCCCTCTCAACACCAAAATCTGAAGAAAATGCATGATACCAGTAAAATACACTTCATTATTTCTACAATTCACTGAAAGTTAGACAAACACTGAAGTGGGAGAGCTCAAAAATAAGTAGTTTTCATAGCAAACTTTGAGTAGAAATGCAGAAAGCTCTGTTCTTACCCTGCAGCACAGTAGCGGTTGGCAAATCCTTCTCTATCTATCCCGCTGATCTCCCCAGCACTTGATTTTAGACTATAAGAGCATGAGATATAGGGGCAGAATCAGGCCATTCAGACTATCCAGTCTACTCCGACATTTCATCACGGCTGATCTAATGTCCCTTTCAACCCCATTCTTCTGCCTTCTCCCCGTAACCATCTCTAATAAAGAACCTACCACTCTTCGTCTTAAATATACCCAATGACCTGGCTCCACAGCCATCTCTTGTGGTGATATGACATGTAAGAATGTGATTGGAGAGAGTTCTGAGCATGCACAGAAATGATAGGAAGATCTGGAAGCATGGCACTGTAAGACACATGTAATTGTTGCTGTTAAATAAAAGTTTTATTCTTCCAGAATATGGTACTTTATTAGAAACTCACGGTACGTATTATTATAAAGAACACAACATGATGTCAGAAGTAAGTCTGGAAGAATAATAAGTTACCTAATAATCGGAGATAATCGAAAAGAGTTCGAACTGTTTTGGTGTTTGCTAACAGTTTTACAAGTGGAAGGGCTGCAACCTTCACCGACACTTCAATTGTCTGGGAACATAGCTGAGAACTGAAGAAAATTTAAGAAACATTTTGAATTGTATTTCTCAGTGATCGAAGCGGATAAAAAAAAACTGGAAAAAATGAAAGCTGCACTTCTACTCCATGTAATAGGTGATGATGCAGTTGAGGTATATAATCATTTTATTTTTGAAAATGGAGATAATTTAAATCTAAAATTGATAATGGACAAATTTGAAGCATTTTGTAAACCGAAGCACAATGTGACATATGAACAGTACAAATTTTTTACATGTACACAGAGAGCTGGTGAAACTATTGATCAATATGTTACTGAATTGAGACACCAGAGTAAAACATGCAAGTTTGGAGAACTGACAGACTCTCTCATTAAAGACAGAATTGTTTGTGGCATTCTGGATAATGGTCTGAGAGAAAGACTGTTAAAAGAACAAGACACAGATTTGGAAAAAGCTTTGATGCTCTGCAAAGCTTCAGAAACAGTGATGTCACAGGCTAAAGAACTTTTCATTTTCAAAGTAGACACTGTCAGAAAGCACGAACACATTAGAAAAAATAATAAAATGACAACAAAATCGACAGAGAGCAAGACATCATCTGAGAGGAAAGAGCTATGTGATCGCTGTGGGCTGCAGCATCAGCCAAAACAGTGTCCAGCGTATGGGAAAATGTGCAATGACTGCGGTAAGAGTAATCATTTTTCACGCTGTTGCAAAAGTAGAAAGAAAATAAAACACGTAAATGCAGTGCTTGAAAATGAATGTGCAGAGTTTTATATTGATGTGCTTTGTGAAAATAAACAAAGTAAAAATGCCATTGCAAGTGAACCAAAACATTATTCTGTTTAAATTGGATACTGGAGCACAAGTAAATGTTCTTGCAGAATCTGAGTTTAATGCATTACAGCCAAGACCAAAGTTACATCAGACAGATATAAAAGTGACTGGGTATTCAGGTACAGACATTCCAGTTAAAGGAACATGTGTGGCAAAAGTCTCACACAAAAATATTGTGCACATGCTTTTATTTGTGGTAGTGCCTAGGAACGTACAGTCAATACGGGGCTTATCTGCCTGTGAGAGACTGAGTTTGATGAAAGGAGTCTTAGTCCTGGACAGTAACACAGAGTCAGAATACAGTGACTTGATGAAAGAGTATGAGGATTTGTTCAAAGGGCTTGGTCGTCTTCCAGGAGAGCACAGGATTAAAATTGACAACACAGTGTCACCCATAGTACATCCATGTAGAAAAGTGCCTTTTGCATTACATCATCAACTAAAACAGAGCTTGACAGAATGGAACGACTAGGAGTCATAAAAAAAATGATGAACCGACTGAATGGGTCAATTCGCTTGTGATTGTTGATAAGAAAAATGGAAAACTGAGGATTTGCTTAGATCTGAGAGATTTGAATCGAGCCATTAAAATACAGCATTTCAAATTGCCTACTCATGAAGAAATTATGTCACAGTTGGCCAGTGCAGAGTACTTTAGTAAATTAGATGCATTCTATGGATTCTGGCAACTTATACTAGATGAACCGAGTTCAAACTTGTGTACCTTTAACACTCCTTTTGCCAGATACTGTCTTCTTCGGCTTCCATTTGGAATTGCATCAGCTCCTGAAGTGTACCATAAACCCATTCACATGTTATATAAGCACATTGAGGGTGTAGACACTTCCACGGACGGTATTAAACAAGAGCACGACGCCAGACTCAGACAAGTCTTTGAGGCAACATGCAAGGCAAACCTGAAGTTGAATAAAGACAAATGTCAGCTAGGAGTGACTGAACTTACCTCTGTGGGTGATATCATCAGCAATGAGGGTGTGCGCCCTGATCCATTGAAGGTTTCTGCTAGTGAGAACATGCCAAGACTGAAATGTAAGAAGGATGTTCAAAGGTTCATGGGAATGGTCAACTACATGGGAAACTTCATACCCAATCTTTCGGAACAGCTTGCTCCATTGAGGCAGCTAACAGAAAAGAAAAACGAATGGAGCTGGAATCATGAACAGGCGAAGGCATTGCAAAATCTCAAGAACATTCTCACTAAAGAACCTGTGTTGAAATTCTATGATGCTGAGAAACTGATCAAAATCTTACGTGATGCATCTCAAGCAGGCTTAGGGTCAGTATTACTCCAGAAACATGACAAGGAGTGGCTACCAGTGGCATATGCATCTCGTTCGTTACCTGATCCAGAAACAAGGTATGCCCAAATTGAAAAAGAATTGCTCAGTATTATGCTTGCTTGTGAGAGATTTCATCAGTTTGTGTCAGGGCAATCAACTGATGTTGAAACTGATCATAAGCCTCTGATTGCATTGTTTCACAAACCTTTAAGTGATTGTCCTTTGTGAGTTCAGCGAATGATGATCAAATTGCAAAGACATGCATTGAATGTTTCATACACACCTGGAAAACTCATGTACACAGCTGACACACTTTCCAGAGCTGTGGATCCAACAATAAAAGTCAGTCACAGGGACGCTGTAGATATTCAGGCATTTGTTGATATGATCATACAGACTGTACCTGTGGCTCCCAAAAAGTTTGAACTGCTGCATCTTGAGACAGAGAAGGACAAAATTCTCAGTCAAGTAATACAAGTGGTGATGGATGGATGGCCAGATAATAGGCATGACTGTACCTCAGAAGTACAAGAATATTGGAACCACAGATCAGAACTTTCTGTTGTGATGGGATATTGTACAAAGATAGCAGAATTGTGATTCCTAAACGTCTCCGAAAAGAAATGCTTGGGAAAATCCATGAAGGCCACCTAGGTATCGGAAAGTGTAAGAGAAGGGAGTGGGAAGTGATGTTTTGGCCCAGGATGAATCAAGAAATTGCAGAATTGGTGTATTTTTGTGAAATATGCCTTAAATACCAACCTTCAACCCTAAGGAGCCACTGCATCCACACCCTAGTCCTCAGAGATCTTATCAGAATGTAGGCATTGATCTTTTTGTAACTGACAACAAAGATTATCTATTAATAACAGATTACTACTCATTGTATTCTGACGTGAACAGCAGAGAATGTAATTACATGCATGAAATCAGTTTTTCCAGACATGGTATACCTGATGAAATTTTCACAGACAACGGTGTACAATTCAATGGTGAATGCATGAGACATTTTGCTCAGGAATGGGGCTTTGTTCAAACAACATCTAGTCCATTTTCCCCTCAGTCCAATGGATTCGTTGAGAAGTCGGTAGGAATTATCAAGAAACTGATGCACAAAGCAAAAGATAGTGGAGGTGATTTTTATAAAGTTTTGTTAGCCTATCGCAGTACTCCACTTGAATGTGGATGCTTAGCTCTTGATGGGACGTCATTTGAGATCCAATCTGCCAATAAATGAGAGCCTTCTGAGAACAGAGGGAGGAGAACAAGTGAAAAGATGGAAAGATGAACACAAAGCAAAGCAGAAAGCATACTTTGACAGATGTTTTCGTCCATTACCTGAACTGCACCAAGGAGCTGAAGTGAGGATACAAGACAAAATGAACACATGGGCACAGAAAGCTACAGTACTTGAATAAGTACAACCCAGATCATATATGGTCCAAACAGAAGGAGCAAAGACCTCAAGAAAGAGCCAACTTCAGAGTTTCAGTTAACTAATGCAGACCGACAAAACATGGAAATAGCAACAAAAACACAAGAACTGTGTGAACCACTTAGAAGATCTACTTGTGTTCATAAACCCCCAGTGAGACTGATAAAGACATGTTAAATTATGAATTTGCTCTAGTCAATGTTGCTAATTGTTTTTCTTTTTAAGGAACGGCAGATGTGTCAGAACGTGATTGGAGAGAATTCTGAGCATGCGCAGAAATGATAGCTCTGGAAGCGTGGCGTGTGGTTGTTGCTTTTAAATAAAAGTTCTATTCTGCCCGAATATGGTTCTTTATTAGAAACCCACGGTACGTATTAATATAAAGAACACAACAGCGGTGACAATGTTTTCACCACCCTCGGGCGAAAGAGATTGCTGTTCTTGTGTTCTGAAGCTGTGCCCTCCGGTGCTAGATTCTCCCAGTACTGTATTGGAAACAGTTCAGTTGCAAAAGTATCGATTCTGGGACAATCTGAAGAAAGTTACAAACATCCGTCCGGCAGGTGCGCACCTCGTTTCTCTGACAGTTTGTATCCTGCTCCGGACTCCAAGCCCTCGCTCTGCGGGTCGAGGCAGCAGAGATGCCCGGGAGCTCGAAAGCCGAGAGCAGCGGCGGGACGCTGAGCAAGTCTCCCCGAACTCCCAAGTGCTCCCGCTGTCGGAACCACGGCTTCGACGTGCGGCTGAAGGGGCACGGAGTGTGCAACTGGCGCCACTGCCAGTGCCCCAAGTGCTACCTGATCGCCGAGCGCCAGCGCATCATGGCAGCTCAGAAAGCGCTCCGCAAGCAGCAGCAGCGGGAGGAGGAGCGGGCTGTGGCCGCCGAGGGCAACGGCACGGCGGCCGGCACACTTGTTGCCCCGGAGCAACCGCCAGCGCCGGCGCCGGCGCCGAGCCCGGCCACCAACAGCAGCCAGCCGGAGAGAGAAGTCTCTCTGGCGGACAGGCGCGGATCCTCGGGGGCGGAAGATAGACAGGGCGGGGGAGAGAGGAAGGACAGTGTCCCCGCCTACATGGTCCACGCCTCTACTCAATTCGGTAAGATATTTGACAACGTGCTGAGCTGATCGTAACTCAAATGCTAGAAGAGATAAATATATATTTCATTTATTTAAGGTATAGTATTTTAAAAGCTTTTATGCTAAATCCCATTTTAAATTCTTCAAAATCGATTCAGACTGAAACCGTTCTAAGAAACCTTGGGGTTTATTGTGTTTGCTGTTTTAACGTTTGGTTGGACGTTGAACATATTTTTAAATATTCCTAAACATAGGACTTAAATAATTCTCTAGTTACATTTGCGGCTTCGAACTTATATAAGTTATAACGACAGGCTCATTTTAATGTCTTTCTTTGATATAAAGTTTTAAAAAGCCTTACATCTATGGTGTGTTACACAAAAGTATTTGTTTCCTCCACAACCCCCCCCCCCCCCATTGAAGAGGTGTTTATAATTGATGCTATTTACAGTTGGACCACCTCGTTTTTCCGGAGCGGAATTTATTTTAATTCCGGCTGGGAATGTAGTGTTTCGGTCACGGCTCGGTTGTTTCAGCACTCTTTGTTCGAGATCAGATTGTGGCCCCATTACCGTGTTTTAAAAACAAGTTTTCGTGAAGACTAAAGTGTTGGATCACCGGACAAAAGAAAAGATCCGGAACAAATAGTAAATTGTAACACTTGTGTCTTCACCAAACGGTCAAAAATAATAAACATTAATCTCCGCAATCCTGGTAGGCGGGTCAATAGACCACCTAACTCCAAAAAAATTGCAAAATAAACGTTTTATGATCGTTTATTGTACTATTCGATGTGGAGAACAATTTTGACACACGGGGAAGTCTCCAAAAATGATATCAAAAAACAAGCTGGCCACCTGCAGAAAAACGTCAAAAATCTGACTGATAACCATCAAACTGCAAGTTTTTTAAACCAGGTGTTTTAATGAATGCTCTTTTCACTAATGTTTTGCAATTAACAGTAGTTTCTGGAATGAAAGTTGTATCTGTACTGACGTGACGTCATCAATGACGTAACCAAGGGACAACTCTGGTATTAAGTACTGACCTCATGTCACAATATGCTACCTTATGGCTTCTCAGATGGAGGCTTGTTCATCATCCGCTTCTATCGCTGGCTCATTTGTCATATTGTCGCAGTTGCCATCTTGGTAACGCCCACATGCACTGGTGCATTCCAGCCCATGTTTTCAGCAGGTACATTTTAGTGTATTGCACCCTCCCGAACAGTTGCAGTGAATCATCTGAATAAGTACCTCTGGAGCAGGCCTTTTGTCTGTCATCACTGGAATGAGCTTTTCCCCTTCCACCTTCCATCCCCACTCAGATGGCTCCATTTCATCACTACAGCCCATCCATTCCATAACATGGTAGTAAGTCTGCAGGGAGTGAAATTTACAGGCTGAGGTTGTTGGTGGCAGTCTTTCAGGCGTGACAAAAGTCTTAGCTCTCGCAACTTTCTTGCAGAGCATATTGTATCTGATAAATGCCAGGGAGTCGTTATGATTTCCATTGACAACCGCCACCATTGCCCTACGGCCATTGGTTTCCACAACATCCTGACTTTGCTTTGCTATCATTCCTTTCAGTTAGTCCTGACGAAGGGTCTCAGCCCGAAACATTGACAGTGCTTCTCTTTATAGATGCTGCCTGACCTGCTGCGTTCCACCGGCATTTTGTGTGTGTTGCTTTGGTGAACAGAATGCTTTTGAACAGTCTCTGATTTCCTTTTCCTTCTTGATGATTCTTTGGAACCCCGACTTCTTTCCGATCCCAAATACTCTGGACGTTGAGTCGCATCCGGTAAAGGCACGGAGAAACTATAGATCATTACGGGCTGCTTCTCCGAGTATCTGCTTAAGGACCTTGATATTATAGGCTTTTGTTTTCACCTTGTCTGAACGGAAATAGAGTTCAGTGCAGTTTGCTGCCACTACATGGTGGAGCAAAAGTACGAGGAGATCTGTGTCTTCTCCAACGAGGGTGGCAGATTTGAAAGCAGTCATTGTGACGGCTGCTTTTGCGATCTCAACGCCGGCATCTCCTCCAGCTTGAACCACTTGGCAGCCTCTCTGTCGCAGACGTTCGAAGATGAGCTGGATAATTACCTGCTTGTCTGCCGCATTGGACAAGAAGTCCTTTTTTCCAAAAAATTTTGTTGCCCCTGCAACACCTTGTTCGCATTCAAATTTCTACTTTGATGCTGATGAATACAGTCCTTTATGCTTGGCCCAACCCCATAACCATCAAACACTACAGTGGCTCTGGCATAGTGTTTGACAGTAAATGAGGCATAGTCATCTGCAATTGAACTGTAGGTACATCCCTCCGTCCACATTAAGTGGTGCAGAAGAGATCCCCCATCTAGCACATAGCGATCTGTCACTGGACCGTCTGTGTGACAGCATTGTCCAATTTGGAGGTGACATAGTTCCTTATCACTTCTGCCAGTTGTGGCAAGATTTCTTTGTTTCAAACAAGGACATCAGATATGGACAGAGTTCATAGTTCATCACTTCGTCTAGCCGGAGATCACCCGTCTGTGACACAACTAGGAACCTCTGTAATAACAACGCTGGATCTGTGGTACGGTCTTCAGCAACTTTTACTGCCCTGCTGGATGCTAGTGTCTTAACCTTTGAACTCTTTTTGTGCGAATACGAGAGAACAGAGTGTCTGTCCATCTTCCTAGCTATGTCATTTCCTATTGCGAACAGGTCAAGTTCATTGACATCCTCATTTACATAAACCCCTGTGATGATGTTGCGCAATGATTTATCATCCGAAAATGGCGTGGAACAGTCCAGTTTGGCTGCGACTTTTTCAAGGTCAGCCTCATCTCTGCTCACTCTGGAGGTGGACAACTCCTTATGTTGTTCACCTGTTGTGTAACTATTGGCAGTCAGTTCTTGCATGGCAAGGTTGTAAGAGGATGACACAGTGGAAGACAGAGTCCAAACTGCTGTCTGGTGCTCTGACATCCCACTTCCTCGCGTTAGGCCCCCTTGGCTTTTTAGTGAGCGCATTAGTGTCGGTTCTGTCACAAGATCAGAGCCAAGGCCAGCCCAGTGTTGGCTGCTGATTACGTGGAACCCAGACTGGAACTACTGATGAACCTCAGGGTTGTCATCCTCCAATGCTCCTGCTTCTGGAGAATCATTCAGATGGCCAGTGGCTGTGAATATCGGCAAGCAAGCTGAGATGCATCTTCCATGGCCCCATTCGATTGGATGCAACAAGTGCCCTAGCAATCTCTACCGTGTGCTGGTAGTTGACCCACAGTGTATCGTCATGGAATAATAGTTCATAGTTATGGTGATAAAGCACACCCTGCAGGTATTCCCATTCACATTTTATACCACAATTATGGCACTACCATTGTTAGAAACTGTGAAATATAGCAAAATAAGACAGGTATGGGTCTGATTCTTTTCAATGGCGGCCATTTTTTAAACGTCAGATTTTTTTTTTTTACTTTCCTATGCTCTGTTTCTGTTCAACTTTTGATATGTTGTTCAGTATGTCTGAAAGTACAAGAAATGACCATAAACCATTTTTTTGGCAATTTTTTTTAGGGTAGGGGTATTTTGGCGCTATTCTGACAGCATCATGGGTAGCAAGGTGTTCTGAATGTCACAAAGAGTAAGGTGCATCGTGCACAACGGACACAATGACACAACCTTTATTCCCAGGACTTCCTGAAGGATTTGATTCTCTGGTGTTCTTTAGCAGTGAGCATCTTTTAAATCCAAGGAGGTGATACTCGCCCATTACCGTCACTGCAAAGCTCCTTCTGGAGGGGCTCTCAAACTAGAGTTGTCAAAAGATAGGAGCCAAATTAAAGTAATCAATTTGGGTCTAGGGATTAAACTACAAACATGTCCTGCTAAAGTGTCTTACAATCCTGGGACAAAACCAGTTTAGAGCTTAATGACCTAAATGACAAGTATAGCATTACTTCCACCCCAAAATATCTACTCAAAAATTCAGTGCAGAAACCAGAAGGTGCTGCCTTGTCACAGATGCCAAGATTCAAATAGATATAAACCTGAGTCTCAGGCTGCTTTCTCAGGTGAACATAATGATTCAAAGGCCCTGTATCCCCATCCAAAGGAAATACTGTTTGAACAGACTATGTAGTTTTTATCATATTGCCCATTAAGAGAAAATTGGCTGCCACTTTTAGTACAATAGCAGTTGCAATGGAAGCTGATAACATTCTAAAATTGTTAAAGGATCTGGAAAAATGTCTTTATTCCCAGAACAATCACACTCCTGTAGTTCCGCTGTTCTGATATATATTACATCCCTGAAGTTTGAATACCAACTCAACAACCTTCCTCTGTATAAGCACAGGAAAGCAGAATCCATCATCCGAGACCCTCACCACCCTGGATGCGCTCTCTTCTCACTGCTGCCATCAGGAAGAAGGTACAAGAGCCTCAGCACTCACACCATCAGGTTCAGGAACAGTTATGGCCCTTCAACCAAAAGAGATAACTTTACTCAATTTCACTTGTCCTGTCAATTAAATCTTCCCACAACCAATGGGCTCACTTTCAAGGACTCTTCACTTCATGGTCTCAATATTTATTGCTTATTTGTTATTATTATTATTATTTTGGTATTTGCACAGTTGGAATCTTCTGCACTCTGGTTGAACACCCAAGTTGGTGGTCTTTCAGTGATTGTGTTATCGTTATTATTTTATAGAATTAGTGAGTACACCCACAAGAGAATAAATTTTAGGGTTATATATGGTGACTTATATGTACTTTAATAATAAACTTAATTTGAATTTTGAATAACTTTAATATAGAAGACCAAGATATAGCAGATCAGATGTACAATAGATAATGTCAAAGGAATATATACTAGGACATGTGATCACAGTGGGAATTGCAGAGGAGAATAATAAAGGAGAAGAGTGAACTGGCGGCTTTTAGCAGGGAATTTCTGATTATGGGATCTTGGTAACTAAATGTACAGCTGATAGTTTTATGAAAGGAAAGGAGGTATGCACATATTACTAATGTGATAGAGATTTGAGAGAAACAAAAAGGGATGAAGAGTTAGGGAGAAGAGAACCTATGAAGGGATTTTTGGAGCAACTTGGGAAGCAATATTGAACATTTTATTACAGGGTTAACACTTGAGTATTCCCACAGTAACATGTTTTGGGATTCTCAAATTATTACCCCACCACCCAAATGTCTGTAGTGGTACCTGGTTATGGAGTGATAGAGCACAGAAGCAGACCTTGGACCTATCTAATCCATACAGACCTGGTTTTCTGCCTAGTCCCATCTACCAGTAAACATCCATACCCTTCCACACTTCTCTCATCCACCTACCCATCCAAACTTCTCTCAAATGTTACAATTCAACCCACTTCCACCACTTCCGCTGGTAGCTCTTTCCACACTCAAACACCCTCTGAGTGAAGAGGTTCTTCCCCCCTCAGGTTCCCCTTAAATACTTCACCTTTCACCCTAAACCTGTGACCTCTAGTCCTAGTCTCACCCAACGTGAGGGGGAAAAATCCTGTGTGCATTCATCACATCTACTTCCCTCAATTTTGTATACCTCTGTAAGATCTTGCCTCATTCTCAGGGGAATAAAGTACTATATTTTCAACATATCACTGTAATTCAGGTCCTCAAGTCCCAGCAACATCCAAGTAAATGTTCTCTATGTTTTCAAGCTTATTGATATCTATCCTGTAGGTAGGTAACTGGAACTGCATTCAAGACTCCCAACTATGGCCTCACCAACGTGTTATACAGCTCCAACCTATCATCCTAACTCCTGTGCTCAGTGCTTTGATTTATGAAGGCCAATGTGTCCAAACCTCTTTTTATGTCCCTACCTCCCTGTGAAGCCACTTTCAGTGTACCATGGATCGTATTCCCAGGTCCCTTTGATCTACCACACAGCTCAGTGCCTTGCCATTCACTGTATAAGTCTTACCTTGGTTTGTCCTCCCAAACTGCAACACTTCACATGGATCTGCTGGCATGGTTGCATTCCAGTACCACTGAAGTAAACCCAGTCAGGAAACTTCAAGCTGTTCAAATAAACTCCACAATAGAAGACAAGTTCCCCTCCTTACCTCTGTATCCATTTGTGTAGCTTCTAGCTGAATTCTGAACTGGAGCTAATTTTGCTAATATTGCCTTCAACAAGGCCTAGAGCAAATGCCAAGCCTTCAGTGGTGCCTTTACAACTTAGTTTATTTGCTTTTCACTACTTGGGTTCAGGGTTGGATGGATTGACAGAGTGATCCTTTCCACTTTTAGATCATCCTGCTTTGTACCAAGAGTTCACTTCTGCCAGTAAAGACCAAACTGAAAGGAACTTGATGAGCAGCAGCCTTTACCGGAATATCTTGCCACCGAAGCTCTACACGGGATACTGCAGCAGTGTCTACAGTTATCACCCCTTTTCCATGGGTTTTCCGATGAATCAGCCAAGCTACAAAGGGACTCACGTGGCAGCTGGGATGTGTGGCTCGAGAGGCAGCTTCCGGCCAGTCCAAGGAAGTCTTGGGGCATTCCATCCAAACCCCATGTTGGTAAGAACAAACAAAAATCAATTACAAATCCACTTTCAGTTAAATGCTGTAATGTATTTGAAGTTTCAAAGTGTGAAAGATGTTGATGTAATTTTTAAATTTTAGAATGTAATACACTCTTCTTTGGAATAATTTTCTTAGGATGTGAACTCCAATTGTATTGCACTTCTCAATGTACCGTCCTCCCAACACCTCAGCATGTCATGGCACCAAAGGGATTTTGAAATGGTTGCCCTGACAAATGATCGCATATTCTGATTGTTCCTCTTTTCAAAGGTGCTGCCTGACCTGGGATCTTCTAGCATTTTTTTGTTTTTATATCTTTGAAACCAGTTCCATTTTCGGTTCATTCTTAACAGAGCTCATCTTTCACCTCTCCAATCCTGCTGCAAAAATTTCTAATAAATCTGCCTCCATCACACATTCAGGCAGTATATCTCATAGCTAGCCAGATTAAAAATCTGTTTTCAACTTGGGAAGTTTGCCAAATATATGAAAACTTTGTCAACATGCTCAAAATAGTGGAGGGATTCAGCAGAGTCTTTAGGATAAAAAACAATTGACACTTCATCAGGACAGGGAAGAAAAGAGGGCAGAAGCCAGAATTAAATGGTGGGGAGAGGGAGTGGAGCAGGAGCTGTTAGGTGACAGGTGGATAGAGGTGAACGGGGGAAGGTGAGTCGGTGGGGGAGGGAAATGGGAACTATGTGAGAAGCTGGCAGGTGATAGGTGGAAGTGGCAAAGGGCTAAACAAGGAATCTAATAGGACAGGAGAGTAGAGCATGGAATAAAGGGAAGGAAGAGGGGTAAGTGTGGATGATGGGCAGGATGTGAGAGCAAGAGAGGGTAAAGGTAAAGAGAAGTAAAGGGCCAGAGGCAACAGGGAAACAAAGGCGGGGTCAGAGGGAACTGGTTAACCCTCATTTCTTTTTTTTAAAGCAGGAATTTAATATTTGAAAATTTACAAGCCTTTGTCACAATTTCCAGGTTTAAAGGGCATTGGAAGAAAGCAGTCAGCATTATTGTTACCTCCATCCTTATTGCCTAAGTTGCACCCCATTTGGACTGGCTGACCTTTCTACTTCGAGTCCTTACAAATTCCTACTTAGCAATTTTATATTATTTGTCCTTTGCTATGGCTTTGCCTTAGTGCAGATACTGGGGCTGAGCTCAATGTGCTTTCCCACAAAGATTCTCGAGCTGTATATCCATAAAACATCAACCAGCATGTTGTCAAAATTCAGCGTAGGCACTGAGATATCTGTGTCACAGATACAATTTGCACATTTATCTCAGCGTCTAGGTTGCTGTTCTTTAAAAAATCATAATTGCTTGTATCAATGCAGTTACAAGCTTTGGTCAATAGATGGTGGTGCAAGGTTTTTTTGTGAAATTTGTTGCCGTAAAACGTGTATACAGTGGATTCTGGTTAATTGAGACACATCAGGTTCAGTACATTCTGGTCCAAATAAATTACTGCCCCAGTTAGCCAAAGTTACATGGAAATAGTTAAAAAGACAAACTGAGTTAAATCATATATTTAAATGAAATATCGAACAAATTAGAACATTATCAATAGTGCTTTAGTACTATAAAACTATTTATTAGTTCCTAATAGCTATTGACAGAGGAATTCATCCAATGTACACAATGAACCTTCACTTTAAGCATGGTGTAGCATCTAATGGCCACATAAATGCACGTCTGCCGCTAGTTAGAACCTGTTCAGCAACAGTTTCCTGCTTCAATTAAGCAGTGCAGTGTCCCAAGTAAACAAAGGGAATTCCGGCTAGTTCCTTGATTAGTTTTTGTTTTGTAAGAGTTGTCCCAAATTAACAGCTGCCCCAACTAACCAATGGCTCAATTAAGTAGAATCTGCTATGTATGTTTATCAACATACATATAATTACAAATAAGTGCACAGACATATACTGTATACATATGTACATGCATGTATAAATTGATCACTGATTCTTGAATAATGTTGCATAAAAGGATGAAACCGTAGTTGTATTTAATGTGGCATAAACATTTATTCTGTCGCATCTGAAATAACTAAGCTTCCTTGTTTTAATCCATTGATTTATTTAACTATCATGGAGAAAAGAGTAACAGCTTGCAGTCATGTTCATTAAGGTTATAACCTATGTTCGCTCTAAGCTGTGCCCATGTGCGCGTGCACACACGTTTTTCAACCAGCGCACAAAGGAAATTAATGAGCACACAAAAGGTTAGTTACCTAAAGTAATGTAATTAATAATTGTACTTATTCAAAATAATCTTTTAGCTAAATGTTTCTGTTAACTAGTTATTTGGTTTTTCAAATACCACAATGCACATCACTAATTTACGTTACCTCACCTTTCCTGTTCTGGTTTGTACAGCTGCATCACGGCAGCAGCCATCTTTGGTGGACAATGTTCATATCGTAAAATTTACAAAGATCTGTTTCAACTCCTGTAGATAGCTTACTAAGTTTTTATTGAAAAAAATATCGATTCACTATGTTGAATTCAAAAGAAGCGAAGGGCGTGAAGCGCAAAAGAACTGCAAATTTGTTTGTAGTTGAATGGTTTAACAAACTAAAAAGAAACTACTAAACTGAAAGCTCATGAGGTCATGAACGTTCAGCTACGAGAAATATTTATGTAAGATTTGGAAACTGGATTATCTGTTTGTATTGTCGTGATGCAAAAGTTGCTGGAGAATTTGCTAGTGGAAAGAAGTGGGATGATATTTGGAAACTTGACTTTTTGAAGCATCATTTGGCAAGTAAATCGCATTTGGACGGTGTACAAAAGCTCAGGCAACAGAACCCGTCATTACCCATTACAGGAGTGCCACGCATGTTACGGTTGAGTGCAGATGAGCAAGAGCGAAAACGATCAAACCCAGAGGAGATCAAAGTTCTTATCGAAAGATGAGGTACAAGAATGGTCAGCTTTTGATTTCTCTGCAATTGCAGATTGTGACTTCACATTTGCCGATAAACAAGTTAATGCCATGTCTAAAATATCATGATATTCTAGCTGAAAATACTGTAATAGTTGGACAGTTTAATGATTTCAGATTTTCTGTGCAAGAAAAAATTAAATCCAAACTGATTTCAAACTTTGCTCAAATGGTGGCATTTGTACTTCAAAATGAACAGTTTTGTGACCTTGCACAGTTGATGGACATTGGGGGAACCTCTCCTGTGTCTAGTGCGGACTGAGAGCAAGGTTTTATCCTAATGAATCAACTGAAAAGCAAGCTGAGAAACCGTTTAGGTGAATGTCATTTTGGATATGTTAATGAGGATCAAAAGCTATCAATTGGATGGAAGTTCTGTTAGTCTAGATGGAGTTTACAAAGAATGGGTAAATGCCAAAGACAGGAGAGAGAAAAAAATAACTGAGTGACTTAAATATGTGTGTTATTTTGTTGTTATTTTGTGCAGTTTTATGTCAAATATTTTGTAAACCTACATAAATTGTGCCATGTATGCATTCAGTGCGCACATACTTTTGTCACAGGAAAAACATTTGCACAACGTAAGATTTTTGCGCACACTGACTACTAAAAATTAGAGGGAACGTTGGTTATACTGTAACCAGAAATTAATACAGAAAAGGTTATAACAAAGGAGCTGGTTGTGGATTACAGGAGGAATGGAGACGGCTAACCCCTATTGACATCGGCGGATCTGGGGTTGAGAGAGTGAACAGCTTTAAGTTCCTCGGCATTCTCATCACCAAGGACCTCATGTGGTCTGTACATAACAGTTGTGTGGTGAGAAAGGCACAATAGTGCCTCTTTCACCTCAGACAGTTGGAGAAGTTTGGTATAGTCCCCCAAATCCTGAGAACTTTCTACAGGGGCACAATTGAGAGCATCCTGACTGGACCCTTCACTGCCCAGTATGGGAACTGTACTTCCCTCAATTGCAGGACAGCCCAGCGCATCTGTGTGTGGACTTCCCAATATTCAGGACATTTACAAAGACAGGTGTGTAAAAAGGGCTAGAAAGACCATTGGGGACCCGAGTCACCCCAACCACAAACTGTTCCAGCTGCTACCATCTGGGAAACGGTACCGCAGCGTGAAAGCCAGGACCAACAGGCTCTGGGACAGCTTCTTCCACCAGACCATCAGACTGATTAATTCATGCTGACACAACTGTATTTCTATGTTATATTGACTGTCCTGTTGTACATACTATTTATGATAAATCACTATAAATTTCACATTGCACATTTAGACAGAAACATAACATAAAGATTTTAACTCATGTGTATGAAGGATGTAAGGAATAAAGTCAATTCAATTCAATAAATATGTACTGTACAATGTTACAGACACTATAGATGCAAACAAGTTACCTTTAATGGAGTTATGCTCTACAACTCCATACCAGCAGTAAATCTCAGGCTTTGGTAATATTTCACCCCATGCTGTCGGTACTGCACTGTTGTCCCAATCAAAGTTTTGTGGGATAGTACCTGCCATTATTTGCTGCATTTTACAAATATAAAGGAGGAAAATCAAGTTTAGATTTCTGGAGATATATTGAATCATTGCATTTCTCATAAACAGAAGTCATATTCTGGGAAGTTTATAACATGGCAAAATGCCCTTTTACAAGCAAATCTATGTGTTAAATAAACCAATATGTGACCATTTACATACACTCACGGTGAACATGGTGTCTGTTCTTGAATCTAGAACGACTGTTAGATGCTTCTCAGATACGATTCAAAACTGAAGCTTGTTTATGTGGACCTTAAAAAACTCCCACGCTAGTATTCAGACAGAGTATGGGCATGCATAGCCCTTGAATCAGCTAGCTTCCTGTTTATGGTTCTTTGTGATATTATTCTATTTGCTGGCCATATAAATGTGCTTTTTATTTTACAGAGCTGCTTCTGGAGTTTGGGGGTCCAAGCCTAATTTTTCCTGACGTAAAATACTTTCCATGTTTTAAAACTTCCAGCCAATAAAATTGATGCACCATCAATAACTCTCTGAGACGTGAGGCGAGTTATAGGCTTTTATTGGCTGGAAGAAAGAACAAGCAGCAATTGACCACCACACTACATCCTGGAGACTGAGGCCGGGGCGGAGTCCCCAATCGCCTTTATACCGGGGTCTGTGGGAGGAGCCACAGGAGCAGTCAGCGGGGGGGGGGGGGGGGGGGGGGCGTGTCCAGACAGGTATATGTAGTTCACCACAACAGTATTTGCTAAAATGTCCTGAGGATGTATTAAAATACAATGCTATGAAAGTTAATTCCTTACATTTCCCGTAACTTCACTGACTATAGGTTAAACCTCAACATATTCTAGTTTCTTTTCATAAAAACATAAAAGGCAACAAGCCATACCTCAGGTTGTAAACTGTGAAATGAAAATGTTGTGATTAACTCTGTACAGTCACCTATTTAACAGCAGAAAGGCAAATCATAAAATATAATAAAATGTATTAAATCATAAATTCCTAATGAGATTAGAATAGATGATGTGTGAGGTAAAGGTATAGTCACAGTTCATTACCTCAGAGTTTTAACCAGTTTCCCAAATGCCACTGGACAAAGGTTAGTTATGGAGACGCTGTATTTATTCTTGTTTACTAATTCAAAGGGACATAACTGAATGTTTCTTTTCTTCAGTTCGGTACAAGAATTATTCAATTTCCCAGAAACCGTTTTCAGCTTTTTGCTTGTAGCCTTGGTAACAGGGCCTTTCAAGGAAAGACATTTTAACTGAGTAACTTTATCTCAATTAAGTTAATCAATTTTTGTCTCTAAATGGTGATAATTCTGAGAAGTGACTCTCCACTTGCCCCCACACCCTTCCCCCCACCACCGCTTCTGAAGCATTTAATGAAGATAGACCATTTCTATCAAGCAGAGAACGTTAAATTAACCAGAGCCACACCCATCAGAATAGTCATAAAAACAGAGAATTTATGTCAACTGCAGCAAGACAGATCCCTGATTGGCAGTAAGGTTAGCACTGATGCACTTCTTAGCTCAGTCACTTTGAATTTGGTTATCACAACTATCGAAATCCTTTCATAGAAAACCTACAGCACGATACAGGCCCTTCAGCCCATGATGCCATGCCGAGCATGTACTTATTTTAGAAATTACCTAGGGTTACCCATAGCCCTCTAGTTTTCTAAGCTCCATGTACAAAGTTTCTATAGTTTGCAAAGAAGTACACTAAATGCAATTGAGATAAAAGTTTTTATTTATGCTGGTCAACAAGGAGCACACGTGCTAGGAATAGTTGTGTTTTTCAAAGTTGCGGACTATTGATAACTTGGAACAGCAAATTAAGGCCTCCCTGTACAGCTTGCAGTAATGCACCATGATCTCAGCAGGATGGGTACACCAAGCTATGCTAGTATATTTTCTACATCCTATGCCAAGAATCCTGAATTTTGAATGAATCTAAATTTGTACCAGATGTGGAAGAATATTTTGCTATTATAAGTCACCCAGTTGTTATTCAGGATGAGAGAGCAGAGGGATGCTTCATTCCGTTTATTCTAATAGATTTATCAACATGTTGGGCTCAGTTTGAACCTTCTATTCATTTCATTCATTTTCCCAGTCATTTGCTTCCGTTGATGGATTTAATTTCCTTTTTGACAGATGCGCGATAATGGTTGTGGTCTGCAATCATCTTATTACTCATCGGCTCCATTTCTTGGTTCAAGATTGTTCTCAGGGTCACCGTACATCCCCCCTCTCCTAGCACCAAGGGTGAACGGAACTTCTAGTGAAACTGAAGTAACTGCAGGTGAGAGTTTGGGAAATGTATTCAGTCGTTCAAGCATGTAAGCATTTTAATTTTAGTTGCTGGCCACTCCCCATTCTCTAGATTCCCTTGAAAATGTTGATACATTGTAGGAGGTATGGTTACAGAAACCACTTAGCCAAGCATCGCTGGTTCTGTGAGAATATAGATTAAAATTATTACCTGGGGATTTGACCACAGCAAAGGGAAATCGCCCATTATGGATCCAGCTCCCACTCATCTTCCATGGCGGCATTTCTAAGTGCATGAAAACTCTGGCTATTTTTCTGTTGCCAAATGAGCGATACTGTAAGGAACCAGCATCACCTGCATTGATTTGTGGAGCTTCCACAGATGGCACGCTGTGTTCTTTTGAAATTGATACATTGAGGGAGTCAAAAACTGAACACTAGCTTCATTATAATGAGCAACTGCATTATAAAACAGGAATTGATTTTACTTGCCGACTATGAGAAAAAGGTTTATTTTTCCCCAATGCTCCACTGCCCAGCTCTCTTCACGGTGAATTTAGCAAGTGTTGAATCGATTCCAACTGCTGCATGATCTCAGCAGATGATCTTTTTGCACTTCCAAATGCAATCATTGAGTGCAAGCAAACTGTTTGAGGGTATCGCAGAACCCTGTACAGCTTTGGTTAAAGTTTACTCAAGCCCATTCTATGAATTGCTATATGGAGATCATGGCAAGGGTGCTAATTCTTTCTCTGCCCCTTCCCTTACTTTACCTTTAAGGGTCAGCTGACCTCATCCAGATTTCAACTTTGATCAGTGATACACCTGGACTTTATGTATTAGTAACAGTCTGCACAGCATTTAACTGTAACTTTGTAAAGGAATATTCCACTTTTGAGCAAAGGAGGAGGCTGCTAAGCATTTAGGATATATTTATGGATGCTGAGTGCCTCCATTTTTTTCTGAAGCTGTGCCTTTAGAATCCATCAACTTATACAATGAAGAATCGGCGATGCACTCCTGGTTTCCATATTCTGGTTTTGTTGGAAAATTATTGTGATGTTTGTGGCCAAGGTGAGGATTGGGGGCAGCTGTGTCTCTCCTGCAGTTTACAGTTCTGTCAGGGCTGACTGTCAGAAGTTCAAAGCATGTATACGTTATACAACCTTGAGATTGGTTTCTGTACAGGCAGCCACAAAACAAGAAACCCGAAAGAACTCATTAAGAAAGAAGACCAACAAACACCCGATGTGCAGAGAGAGAGAAAGAAAAAAAAACGCATTGTGCAAACAATAAAAGTAAGCAGAGTGCAATTAGAACGGAAATGAGTCCATAGACTCAAAGCCTGAAGCAGACCCATGGCCTCAGCCTCAGTTCATCACATACTCGGACATCCCACCTCTCCTGGAAGTTCCGGGAGTCTCCCGCATATTGACAATGGCTCCCTGACGCTGGCAAATTACATACAATATCCTGGAAATCGATTTCTTTGAGAGGGAGCATCCTGATTGGTCTCCCTTTACGCTAAGTACTGACAGTCCCCGAGTTACGAACGTCCAACTTACGGACAAGTCGTACTTAAAAACGGAGGGAGGAGAACACTGTCCGCCATTTTAAGTCGGATCACAGCACCGTCCACCATTTTAAGTCATTGCCGTTAACACTGTGTTGAGTGTGTAACTTTGTATTTGGCTTAAATATTTCTCAGCAAGATTCACCCTGATCCCCCTTTTCCAGTCAGCACTTGTCCCATTTAACCTGTCTCAGTGCAGGTGGACTTTAGGACCTGCCACCCGCGGCTGCTGCTGTACTTTATTTTAAATTAAATGCAATCATGAACAATGGCGAGATCAGAAATGCTGATCAAGTCCACTAGTTCCTAAAGAGGACTCTGATAGGCCAATCAGACAGCTCACTGCTGCTCAGCGATAGAACATAAAATCCACAGTTTTCTGTTCCATTGACAGAAAATGATTGTGATTGAAAATAAAGTGGAAATAAGAAAGCTATTGGAAAGAGGTGAAACGCCATCGGTCATTGGAAAAGCATTAGGCTACAGTCGGTCAACAATCAGAACAATTGTAAAGGATAAAGTGAGAATAATGGAGCATGTCAAAGGCCCTGCCCCGATGAAAGTTACAATTATTACTAAGCAACGCAGTGGTTTAATTATTGGAATACATACATGTCTTAAGTGTTTTATATGCATAGAAAGGTAAAATATATACTAAGACAAAAGTTTGACTAACTGACACTAAATAATACTGGATGTACCTGTTCCAACTTACGTACAAATCTGACTTAAAGACTGACTCAGGAACGGAACTTGTTCGTAACCCAGGGACTGCCTGTAGACCTATCAGTTTTCTCTGTGGGCGGGCTTTAAAGTTGACCTCTCTCTCTCTTTCATTGTCCATCAGTTCAGTTTAGTGTCCTGCAGCGCCATGGCAGGGTGTTCCAAAAAAAGAAAATATAAAACGTACTTCACCCCAGACTACGCTAAAGTGTACCCCAGCCTAATAGAGGTCAAAAATAATGACAGTGTTGCTCTCTGCACTGTTTGCAAAAGTGACTTTTCTATTGCCCCTGGTGGGTTAAAATGTAAAAGACATGTTGAGGTGAGTTTTAACAGGTGTCATTCGTTCATTAGCATAGCTAATGTTATTTAAACTAGCTGGCTAGCTGCTAAGGAGCTACTCTATTGATGTCCTACATGATGAGGCCAAACTCCCTGTAGACTTGCTTAAATGTTTTAATAGAATAAACAAACGACTCCATGATAATATAAGTACATATTTTAGTGTCACATTTTCTGCACATACCCAACTTGGTGTACAGATTAGACAAAATCACTAAACAAAGTCTTACATACACCCTTGGAGGTCGACCGTGGGGGGGTGGGGGTGCTACCTCCCTGAAGTGAGGTTTTGCAGGGTGGGATGTCTGCATACTGGAGTAAGAGATCACAGAGTCCACAGGCACGAAGGCCAGAGCAGGCCCACGGCCTCAGCCTCAGTTCCTCACATAGCGGAGTCAAACGTTACAAAGCCCGCAGACGCGAGCCCCGAGCAGCCGGAGCAAGCGTCAGTGCAGCAAAGAGCTGAGTAAGTGTGGAGCGGTGAGCAGAACTGGCCTGGCCCTCACCTCCTGTCCCAACTCCTTGCCCTATCTGTCCATCTGGCCCAGTGTTTCCATTGTGCAAGCATTATGTCGTTCCTCACACTAGGACCCGGACCTTGTCACATCGATACACCCTGCCGCCACAGTGACCTGCACGCTGTCAAACCACAGACTGTGTGCGACTGAATGCAGTCCAGCATGCACACATCTTTATACATCGGTATAAAATTTCACAAGCTGCTTGAAGAGAAAATAATGCCATTTGGCTTTCTTTCCCTTTGAACAACTTTGCTCACCCTTTATGTGTAACACCTGGCCTATTTCACATGGACGTGCTCCCAATAACTTTATTTATTTAGCGGCACAGCGTGGCGTGGGCCCACTCGAGCCACGCCACCCCAGTAACACCTGACAACCCCGATTTAACCTGAACCTAATCGTGGGACTATTTACAATGACCTGTTTGTCTTCGGACTGTGGGAGGAAACCAGAGGTCACAGGGAAAACCCATGCATTCCATGGGGAAGAAGTTCAGAGACTCCTTACAGAACGGCACCAGAATTGAACTGCGAGCTCCGAAGCCCCAAGCTGTAATAGTGTGGTGCTAATCGCTAGGCTACCGTTAAATTTTTAACTCCACAAAGCGCCCAATGCATTCCACGAAGGAGAAAGGGTGGGAAAGTGGGGGCTTGCAAAATAATGAGATGCACATTCAGCAAGTACAGAATAGTCAGAAAAGATAATAATGGTCAGTGATGGTTTTGAGGAAACTCAAAATGAAGAAATTGAGTTTCTCTAGCTGAGGAAAACGTAGAATAGAGAGTCATAAATTCTGAAGGTTTTACAGTTGACGAGTAACACAATATACCGCAGATGGAAGTGAATGGATGCAGAGACACAGGGAAACGATATATCAAAGTCAGTGGGAAAAGTGGCTTCTTCCTGTTATGGTAGACTCTGTCCTTTTCACTAGATCTTTTCAAATGATTATTTTAAACTAAACCAAGATGCTTATTCTTTGTGGTTTGTTTTACTGTGTTTTAGGTCGACAGATCATGTTTAAGGGGAGATAAATTTTGTTTGCTGTTGATCTACAGGATCAATGACTTTCCTTGTGATTTATGTGAGAAATAAATTTAATGTCAGCCTCTGTTGATGGTATGTTTCTCTCAAGCATGCCCTGATTTTGAAAGGTTTATTAAATCAGGTAGTGTATAAAATCTGGTGTAGAATGCTCAAGGTCAGCCATAGATATTATTTTTTAAAAACCTTAAGTGTTAGAAACAGATCAGCTGAGTTATTGGAGGAAGCTTGTTTGTTTTTTTCATATTTCTGAGATCAAGTGTCAGGCAGGTTGACTTATCTTTGTTCCTGAATGTTAGAATTCACCATTCTGTATTATTTATCACGTGTACCATGGAAACACACAGCCAAGTGTGTCGTTTGTGTAACCCGCAGCAAAAAGGCTGTGCTGTAGCCACAAATTTCAGTGCCCACAATGCTTAGCAGAGCAACGCACAACACAATAAGCAACAGAACGACAGCTAAACAACCCCCTTTCCTCCCTGTACCCAAATCCTTACACAGTCCTGTCACCTCAAGTCAATCGGTTTTCATCGGTCTCCAGAGGACCTGGACTTGGACTTGGATTCTGAACTGGACATGCAGACATTGGGCCTTCAACTACCCCTGTAGACTCACAAAGATGCGCAGACCCAGGGCTCTGGCTAACATACCTGGCCCCCAGAATTCCAGTTCGGCCCTCGGGTCTCAATCCTTGGCATTGACCACAGACCCCAACAACCACCATTCACCAGACATCAAAGTCCAGACCCGCCAATGACAGGATCCCAAATACTCGGCCTCAATCACTGGTGTAACTGATACACGAGCCCAGGGGGTTGATCAGGCCTCGTTCCCTCTACCCGCATGGAGGTCCAACTCTGGAGCTCACTGACAAACTGCTGACCCTGGTGGAGTTAACAGCCTTTGTCCATACTGGTCTGTTGGTTGGACATCTGTTGTGTAAAGATCCTGGCTGCAATAAAACAGTGTTTTGGTTCTATTGTTCTCATTTCAGCTCTGAATGGACTGATTCTTTACGTGGTAAAATTCCTAGACTGTCACACTATGTTTAGACATGGGTCTTGTTAGAGGCTGCTTGCTGATTAGCTAGTTACAGGCATAGCTGTACATGATGTGACTGACATGAAATAATGAAGTAGAGGTGGTGGAGGTGTGCGGTGGGGTGCATTAATGGATAGAGGTATTGATTGGTTGGACAGTTTGGGGGGGGAAGTCATTGTTTTTGAGTCTGGTGGCCCTGGCGTGGATGCCATGTAGCTTCTTCCCATATGGGAGTGGAGCAAACCCGGCGAGTGGTCCTTTCTCTGGCACCTTTCCTCGATGGCAGGTAGGTCAGTGATGCGTTGGGCAGTTTTTGCCAGCTGGTGTAGAGCCCTCTTGTCTGCGGCGGAGCAGTTTCTGTACCACGCAGCGATGCAGCGCTCGAGTTCACATTTGCGGAAGGTCCAGCTCTCTTCAGCCTCCTCAGAAACCAGAGGTGTAGGTGAGATTTCTTGACTGTAGAGGATGTGGCCTGGCACCACGAGAGGTTGTGTGTGGTGTGCAGACCCTGGAGTCTGCAGCTGCTCATGGTTTCCACTGCTGTGTCACCGATGTGAAGAGGGAGTGAGTTGTGTGAGCTCTCCTGAAGTCAATAACCATCCCCTTTGTCTTGCTGAGGATGAGGTTATTTGCCTGGCACCAGGCCTCGAGCTCTTTCACCTCCTCTCTGTGGGCAGTCTCATTGCTGTGGGTGACGAGCCTCACCCCGCCGTGTCATTGGCGAACTAGACAACGCGATTGCTCTGGCGTGCGGCTGTGCATGAGCAGTGGGCTCGGTACACAGCCCTGGGGACACCATACCGAGGATGGTGGGAAGGAAGGAGCGATTGTGCATCCTGACACTCTGAACTCTGTTTGTTAGTTACACAGAGGTGTAGGGGTTTGTTCTCCATGGTCTGTGGGACAATAGTGTTAAGTGCTGAACTATAATCCAGAAAAAACAGTGTCCTTGCTTTCTAGGTGTGTCAGGGCCAGTGCACGAGATGCTGTGTTGCTGTGTGGCATCTGTTGCAGAGCAGTTCTGTCAGTAAGTGAGTGTCCAGTGCGGCAGGAATGGAGTTTTTGGATATGTGGGATTATCAGCCAAACAAAGCACTTCATGGTGATTAGTGACAGTGCCACTGGGCGGTAGTTGTTTAGCCCTGAATGTGTAGAGTTCCTTTGGTACAGGGATGATGGGGGCTGATTTGAAGCATGGGGAGACAGCAGCCTGGATGAGTGAAGTGCTGAAGATGTCCATGAAGACATCAGTGATCTGGTATGCACACTCCCTAAGTACTTGGCCTGGGATGTTGTCTGAGCCGACAGCTGAAAATGGGGGTTGACTCCCTGCAGTTCAGAAAGTGGCTACTTACCTGGTAGTCTTTGTGGCTGGTGTTGCTGGGCCCACCCACTAACTTAATGGAGCGTGAATCAGCTGGGAGGAAGGTGGTGCTGAACCATCCACCGCCACGCCATCAGGAGCCAGCTATCAGCTAACTCAGACTGCTACAGGTCATCGAGCGGGGAAGTGCATGGGGTCACATTTAAGGGCTTTCTATTGCCCCTTTGCTGCACGTGAGTAGCCTTCTACCAACTTGAAGCCATGTGATTATTGTGGAGCAGCTACACACTGCAGGACATATGGAATGGAGGCACAGTGTGAATAGTCAAGAGTTATATACTTTTGGTGTTGATCAGATTGTAAATATGGTTTTAAGTTAAGACTGTGTTCATGTCACTGTAGGTTATCTTCCCCTAATGCTGATCATGTAAACCATGATGTGGAGGAGATATAGTAAGATAATCCATGTGCCAATTCCACATTGCAGCATCCAGCTCACTGGCTGACATTTCCAGCACTGTCTTTAAACTCAGTGTCCTGTCTTTGGTGCTCTGAGCACACTGGCGCTTTGTTTCCTGTGAAACTCCTCTGGCTCTGTTTTCTGCGCTCCCTTGAAACTCGGAGGACTGGATTTACCATAAGCACACTTGGGCCCATTCAACACCTTCAATTAAACTTAGCAGGTTTGCTGGAAAAATTCTATTACTGTCTAACATATTTTAAAATGAGTTGGGGTATTAAAAATAAAAATCTGAAAGAAGTGCCAGTCCCACACAACCAACGTTCAGAGTAAATTTGATTAGAGGAGTTAGTCCATGGTCTATCTGTCTTGCCCATGGGAAAACGGCAAAGGAGAACATTCAGTGAGCCTCCCTCACTGTCCTAGAGGTTATGGCGACGATGTCACTTACTGACCTGCTGGTGAGATTGTGGTGAAGCCTGCAATATTTTGATTCAGCAATAAATCCAAGTCAGGATGATGTGTGATTTGGTATGAGCTTACAGGTGCTAGTGTATCCATGAAATTATTTTTCATGCTATCTAGTCAGTAGTGACTTGTTTTTCCAGGTAACTAATAAAGTGCCTTTTCTGTATTTCCTGCCAAAAGTTACTGCATTTATATTTATCTGTGTTGAATTCATTTAAAAACTCGTGTCGACTCTTCATGTGCCCTCTTGTAACTAGTTGCCATCCTCCTCAGTATCGGCAACTCCACCAGCTACTGAGGTGGTATCGTGTACAGATACAAAAACTGTCTTTCTGACTCCAGACCCTAAGTTGTTCATGCAGATTTTGAACAATTGGACCAAACACAGGAAAGTAGGGCAAGTTCATGGTGTGGGCAGGATGGATGAAAGGGTTTGTTTCTGTTCTGTGTGACTCGATGACACTAATTCTCATTCACTGACCCCATGCTCTCTGATCTTATTCTGTGGTCTTTTGTGGGAGCCCCACGTCAAAGCCTTTTGAAAATACAGATAAATTACATTTGCCACGTTACCATGATTGACGTTCTGTATTATCCCCCCCCCCCCCAAAATCATACTTCTTGTGGTTTTTTGGATCTTTAGGTATTCTAATCTCTTTGGTAGGAATTCAGTTATTTTTCTGGCCATTGATGTTAACCTACTGCTATTTAATTCTTGGGGAAAACTTAAATGCAGGTATTATGTTAGGTATCCATCTGTCCTCGAACACTACACCTTTAGCTAAAATATTGTTAAACATGTTTTGTGATATTTCTTTAGCTCTTTCAAAATGCATGATGCAGTCCATCTGGGAAAGAGATTTTATCCTCTGACTTCAATTGGCCTATTTAATCCATCCTCTTTTTCAGTGTTACATGTTTAAATGAATTACATCTGCCATCCATAAATAGGCCGGCTGGTGGCGCAGTGACATCTTGCCGGTCTCTGGAGCGAAGAAAGCACTCCCGGGCACGCTTTCCATTCGTGCCAAGTTGAGTGTCGAGCTCGCAACTCAGCCTCTTAAAGACAACTGCGCCGTGAGAAGGACGTGGGGGGCCACTCACAGAATCTTTCCTCCAAGACAACCACTTGAAAAACAAAGTGGTCACCGAGGCTCTGGCAGAGAATGGCACACAAAAAAAGTCCTTAAATGCTCTGGCCAAATACGATACCTGCTCACCAATATAATTACTTCTTAACAGCCTCCGTGGAGGTTCAAGGGAAATTAAGGCTGCACAATAAATGACAGCCTTGCCAGCAATGGCCACATTCATTAAATGACTGAAAATATAACCATAATAAGCTCAAACTCCGTAAACCTTTTCAAAGTTTGAAGTCTATTTATTATAAAAGTATGAATACTATATACAACCTTCAGATTTGTCTCCTTACAGGCAGCCACAAAACAAAGGATCCCAATAGAACTTATTCAAAAAAACACCATCAAATGTACAATGTGCAGGGAAAAAAACAAATCATGCAAACAATAAAAATAAGCAAATAACGTTCAGAACTGGAGTTCACAAATGTGAGTCCACAGCCACAAAGCCAGTCACAGCCAATCCAGGAGCCTGTTAATCGTAGGCCGCAGCCCCAGTTCATTGCAGAGATGAGTAAACCTTGACAAGCAGTGAGCTGAACACCAGCCCATCCCTCATATCTTGCCACAACATTCTGACCTTTCAATCCGTCCAGCACTCAAATCAGCTAAACAATGAGTTGTCCCTTGCACTGAGGTCTGGGACCTGCTGCCTCGATCCAGCTCAGGGTTTTAATCAGTCAAACCTTGGCTTATTCCCAGCCCTCGTGCTTAGGCACTGTCACCTCAGCCTGTACAGTTTGTGCCACGCCACAAACTTCCTGCACCTTCGAGTCTTCCAGTTCACAATGTTACAATGCCAGGTCATACAGGCAGTTTGTAAGCTCAACTCCGAAAGGGAAGTTACAGGTGATCATTTTTGAGAAAAAGTGAATAATAAAATAGTTAATAGTTGTTTTTGAATCCAGCAAGTTGTCACTGTGCTTTCCCAGCGTCGCCTTAAACCTGGAGTTCAAAATGTTCAGTTCAGCTTCTCACAAGTTCTAAACTCCAGATCTCAGTTAAATTTCAAGGAACTGAAGTGAAGCTGCAGGATTTCAGGGAGAAAACCTGCCACTACATTGAGCCATTCCCATTGGGGATCAAGGTGGCAATCTGTGGAGGAAAGTGGAGGATTTGAGTAATTTCTTAATATTGAATACTTTTCATTTGCATTCACTGTAGAGAAGGACTGTAGTTAGAGAGTGCAGAGAGATGATTGCTGGAATTCTAGAGTAAATTACCATGGAAGGGGATTGCTATTCAATGATTAGGAAGGTTTAAGGGTGGAGAAATCTTCAGGGGCCTGAAGTATTGCATCCCCGTTGCAATAAGAGGCAAGAGAAGGAGTTCTTTGGGTTCTGACTAAAACACTCAAATCTCCTCTGGCTGCAGAATCTTTAATTGAGAAAGGTAGCAGGGATAGGCCCAATTGTTACAGGTCAGTGATAGTGAAATTATTGGGGAAAAGTTAAACAGGATTCATCTGCACTTGGTGAGGCTTTGTTAAGGAAGAAGCAATGTCTAATCAATTTGATTGAAGTTATTGGGGAGACGCCTAAGTGAGTGAACAAGAGTGGTGCTGTAGCAGGATCTTTAATAAGGCCTTTGACAAGGTCCTACGTGAATGATGGGTCCAAGTGGTTCCACACCATTGAATCCAGGACAACTTGTCAAACTGGACATTAACAAAGGCAGAGGGTGATTGTTGAGGATTGCTTTTGTAATTGAAGCCCCATTACAGGCATCAATGCTGGGGCTCTTCCTGTTTGTCATATAAATTAACAATCTGGATGTGAATGCCAGAGTTAAAAAGATTGGTGATGTTAATAGTGAGGATGGAAATCTTTGGCAATAGAGTGGTATTAACCTATTAGGGCAAAGAAATGACATGGAGTTTAACCCAGAAAATGTGAGGGCTAATTTTGGGAGAACTAAAAAGACTAGGATATACGTAATGAAACACAGGACCCTGGAACATACTGAGGTACAAAGGAAACATAGCGTATGTACAACAGTAGCTCTGAAGCAGCGAGTCGAGTAAATAAGGTTTGTAAGAGGGTGTTGCCTTTACTAGTTGGTACAAAGTATTTAAGAGCAAAACACTAATGATACAACAATAGAAATCATTAGTTGGGCCACAGGTAGCATGCTATGTGTAATTTGGATCACCACAATATGGGAAGAATGAGATAACAGTCATACCACACTGAGACAGACCCTTTGACCCACTATTGTCCCTAGCGACCCACAAGTAACTTCTCTTTAAAATTGCATGGTCTGTAATGCCACCGTGCTTTGGCAATGTGATTGAACTGGAGAAGGTGCATAGGAGATTCAACAGGATCTTCTCTGGGATTAGGAGAGATAGGCCAGGTTGTGTTTTATTTGAACAAATTGTCCTTGGGTAATAAATTGGTGCTGTTGATGTTGTCTGTAAGTTGGAAAATACACAGAGCTCACCTGCCACAGTATAGTAATGAATAGCATGAAAAGCACACACGACTGATAAGAGAGAACATCATTGAAATGAGAGAGAGGGAACTAATTCTGTCATTTGTAGAAATAAACGTATCTATGTACTTTGGAGTTTTTAATTTAAAATTATTATTGGAACTTGTTCATATGTAAGGATGGCCATAAATCAGACATTGATAGCCCAGAACAGCCTGTTTTCATGAAGGCTGAGGGATGATTTGACTGAAGTATACAAAATTATGAGGGGCATTTATAGGGTGAGCAACTTTTCCCCTCACCAGAAATGTCTATAAGCTGAGGCATAGGTTTAATGGAGATTTAGAGATGAGTTTCGGGAGAATTTTTCATCCAGAGGATGGCCAAAATCTGGAAGCACTTCCTGAGGTGTTGGGGGAAGCAGGTATTCTCACAACATTTAAGACTTTTTAGATGAGCATTTGAACATCATGTCATAAAACGCTACTAGCCAACTGACAGTAAATGTGACTAGTTAAAATACGTCTTTGAAGGTTAGCAAGTTCTGAGTGGCATGAATGAAATTACTTTACGACTAGTTTAAAAAGATGGTCAAATAAAATTTGGAAAAAAATACCCTATTTCCCATTTGGTAGCTTTCAACACAATGGTTTCAATGTATACAAAATATTTTCCAAACGAAATACGTTGAGAATTTTTTGACCTTCATTTTGTATGTAGAATCACGTGGAAATCTCCAAATCTTCACCGAATGTCAAACCTGTTGAACACGAGGGATAGACTCATCTTCTGTAGACAGTCATATTCCACCCCTCCCAATATCAGCCTTGCTTACACTCACAACTATGTGCAATTTCTTCCATTAATATTGTACAACATGCTGAATATAATTACCTTGCAAACTCCCACCAGATCAATTGTCAGATGAAGCATTCAAAATAATCATCTAGAATAATTTCAATAGTTTACATTTTAGATTTAAACTCCAGAAGTGCATGTTGAAGCCGTTGTCACAGGGTCCAAGAATTCAAAGTGGTCATACCAGTGTTTGGAGCATCCGTGTTCTCTCGCGTCTCGCCTGAAGATAAATGCACCTTGTATTCAGGGAATATATCACAGTTGGTAAAAACTGAATGACCATTTTATATTCTGTTGGCAGAATCTGATTTTGAAATTATCATGAGCATGACTCTCACCTCTAGATACAAACTCACTTTTTTGAATAAAGTACGTGGTACTCCATAATGCAAACAAGTTGCATGAATCTGCTAAGTACTGAAAGACCATATCCTGACTTCTTATCTTCAGTTATCTTGTCCAACAGTTCTTCAACCGACAAATTATCAAGCTTTTGATTCATGTGGCTATTGCTGATGCAATACTGCAGAGATTATGGACCATGAGCTTCTTAATAAAATATATACAATGTAGGAATAAAGTTCTGTATTCCATTTGTATTAAACTCTGCTTACCAAGCAGCAAAAATACTCTTCCCCTTCACCACCCTCCCGACCACCACAATACTTTAAAGCCCAGATGCAATGCACATCTCACAGCAGTAAATGAGTTACTCTACCTGGGAAAAGCAACTACTGTGCATCTTTCGTTTACAAATACCAATAAGGCAAGGGTTGTAGAGTGGCCACAGGAATGTGCTGTAAAAACAAGGGCTATCCTGAACAGGGTGCTCATTGAAGTGTGCACTTCCTAGAACAAGCTGGATATCCTTTAGCATTACAAAAGAAGCTAGCACAAAAACTAAACACACACATAAGAGACTTTGGCTGCAATGTTTCATGTGCAGATCAGTGTGGAGTTTAGGAAATAATGTGGAAGTGATCCAAAAGGCTTGCCAGGTTATTTATAATTTGTTGTGCCTTTATCCTAGAGCCAGCCATTGACAGTCCGGACACGGGAATGATCAGTCTTGGAAGTAAAAGTTCACAAGAAAGCAACTGACTCCTGGCAATCAAGCCACCTGGAGAACAAATCTCATTCCTGGTTTGATTTCAATTTCCTTCTTTATTGAAGGAAAGCCTGTTGAATAGAGTAACATTTTTGAATTACTTACTGCCCCTTCAATGTTGTGCCCACAATTGCAGTTTACAAAATAGTTCTTGCAAGCGGGCTCTGATGAGTAATGTGAAACACAAAGTGACAAGGTGGTTGATGTTTAGTGACTCTGAAGTTTTGTGTGTGGGTGGTTCAAGTTTGAAAAGGATTCCCCTTATTCTACCACAAAGTTTTGCCTTCAAATTCTTCCCTGACAACTTTGTGTTGTGTGGAATCATGTTCCATGACATTACTCAAAAGTAACCCTTCATATAACAAGGATGCTGCCTGTACCATCTCAATTGCTTTTGTCAAAAGAACAAAATGATTGCCTCTCCTAATCAATAATTTGGTCATCATTCACGGTAAAGCCATACCTAGCAATTTCACACCCGGTTGACTTTACCGAACTTATGTAGCCTTGTAATATTACAGTTATGATGTATTGTTTTATACAAAGAATCCTGAATGATCTAAATGGATATATCAAAGAAATTTACAGTCAGTTTCTCTACACCAACATGCAGTTCGTCAAGTACGGACTGAATTGAATTTTCCACAGGATTGATTTTATTTCTTCTTTGTTCACTGTGCAGTTTGCTTGGAACGAACCTAGTGGTTGTGATTTGTGGCATATTGTGCCATAATCAGTAATTAATATGTCAATAAACAGTAAGTGTTTTGAAACGCTTGACCAGTGACTGACATGAGCTCCCAGAGTAACCAAGAAAATTTGATTATTTTATCTCAATGTGAAAAATGTTTCCGTCCAACATTAGCTCAGACTCTCTATTGCGAGCTCCTTTATTATTTTTCCACAGTAAAACCTGCCACTATAGAGTTGGAAGCTGAGTACACTTCTCCCAGTATATGAACTTTTATGAATGACCTTGTCCTTTCATGAGGGCACTAGATGAATAAATGGCTAAAAAGACAAAGGACTTTTTTTTGGGTGTGTTTCTGCTTTAGCTACAATGGCTGTATGAAATTGCTCTTTAGATTTGTACTTTTAGTTACAGCGCATTGAACCTCCCATGATGCAATGTGAGGCTGTAACTGCATTGGTCAGTAATAAAATCAGAATATGCTTAGGATGCACAGCAGGCCATTAGTATGGAAAGAGAAGGGTATGGGGTAATACTTTTGGGTTTTTTTCGTCTGCGAAGCCCTCGACTGAACTGACCAAAGTACAATAAGAGGAAGGTCACCATCAAGCATACCGGTTATAGTAATAGTTACAGCAGTTGAGGCTTCTTCACTAAATATATTTAAGATACAGTTAGATAGATTTTTACATAATAAGGGAATTAAGGGTTATGGGGAAAAAGCAGGTAGATGGAGCTGAGTTTACAGACAGATCAGCAATGATCTTATTGAATGGCGGGTCAGGCTCGATGGGCCGGATGGCCTACTCCTGCTCCTATTTCTTATGTTCTTATGGAATGTATTCCTAACTTGAAGGGACATTGATGTTGCTCCTTTCAGATCATGTTTAAATTGGCTTCCAGCCTTATATATTCCATATTTCTCTATAAGAAATATACCATACTTCAAACTTTGTATGCAGAGAGGGTCAGCAAACCCATATATCAATATCTTGAAATGGTTAATGTTCCAAGCCTACACTGGTATCACTCCCCAGCTTTTCCTATGCTACATCGACAACTGCAATGGGGCTGCTTCCTGCACCCATGCTCAGCTCGTTGACTTCATAAACTTTGCCTTCAACTTCCACCCTGCCCTCAGATTTACCTGGTTCATTTCTGATACCTCCCTCCCCTTCCCCGATCTCTCGGTCTCTATCTCTGGAGATCGTTTATCTACTGGTATCTTTTACAAATGCACTGATTCTCACAGCTACCTGGAATATACCTCTTCCCACCCTGCCACTTGTAAAAATGCCATCCCCTTCTCTCATTTCCTCTGTCTTCACTGCATCTGCTCTCAGGATGAGGCTTTTCATTCCAGAACTAATGAGATGTCCTCCTTCTTCAAAGAAAGGGTCTTTCCTTCCTCCACCATCTCTTCAATTTCACATTCATCTGCTCTCATTGCGTTCTCTTGCCAGCCCATCGGGATAGGGTTCCTTTTATCCTCACCTACCACTCTAGTAGCCTCCGTGCCCAGCACATAATTCTCTATAACTTCCACCATCTCCAATGGGATCCCACCACCGAGCACAACTTCCTCTCACCCACACTTTCCACAGTGATCACTTCCTACACAACTCCCTTGTCCATTCATCCTCCCCACTGATCTCCCTCTTGGCACTTATCCTTGCAAGCAGAACCAGTGCTACACCTGTCCCTACTCCTCCTCCCTTACTACCATTCAAGGCCCTAAACGGTCCTTCCAGGTGAGGTGACACTTCACCTGTGAGGCTGTTGGTGTCATATACTGTGTTCGGTGCTCCTGGCGTGGCGGCTGGTATTTCAGTGAGACCTGACGTAGATTGGGAGACTGCTTCACTGAGCACTTAAAGTCCATCCGCCAGAAAAAGTGGGATCTCCCGGTGGCCACCGACCTCAAATCTACTTTCCATTCCCATTCTGACATGTCAGTTTATGGCCCCCTCAACTGCCACGATGAGCCCACTGTCAAGATGGAGGAGCAACACCTTGTATTCCATCTGGGTAGCCTCCAGCCTGATGGCATGAACATTGATTTCTCCTTTTCTCCTTACTTGCCATCACCTCTCTCAGGTGCTCCTACTCTTTCCCTTTCTTCCATGGCCATCTACCCTCTTCTATAAGACTCCCCCTCTGCAGCCTTTTATCTCTTTCACCAATCAGCTTCCCAGCTCTTCATCCCTTGTCATCTCCCAGTTTCACCTACCACCTTGTACTTCTTCCCTCCCCTCCCCCCCCCCACCTTCTTGCTCTACCTTCTCACTTTTTTCCCCAATCGTGATGAAGGGTCTCAGCCCAAAATGTCAACTGTTTACTTTTTTTCCATTGATGCTGCCTGGCCTGCTGAGTTCCTCCAACATTTTGTGTGTGTTGCTTCAATATCTCCAGTTAGCTTCAGCAAAACAACTGCCCTGGTTCACACAGCTCTACCACTGTCTCCTCATTGTCCGTGGACCTGCTCCATCGCCTTGCCACTTCATTTCCTATCTCCATGTTTCCAGTGTTCCTTCCCTATTTGTAGCAGGTAGTCTAGTTTAGAGGTTCCACTAATATCACAATGCTGGCTTGGAATTTCAAGTAAAAACAATTCTTCAATTAGTCAAGAAAATTAACATCATGTGTATTAAGATTTCATGGAGCAGGGCTGACAGCAAACACTCGGACTGAAGCAAACCTCTGGGATGTACAAAATGCCTGTTGTGGTAAGTGTGATCTGGTGGTCCGCTGGAAAAGAAGACCTGGCAGGCCTACAGACAGCTGGTATGGTGATTGTAGGTGGGTCTGACAAACACATCCCAAAGGCTGGACGTGGCCCATTGCCATGTATGTTGGACAACATAAATGTAGTCACAGTACTTTTGAGACTATTGAGACGCCAAGGAATGGGATACCTTTACAAACCAACAAGGGGCAATTAAAAAAGCTACGGGAGGAGGGGGAAGATGAAATATGAAGGTAAACTAGCCAATAATAATAACGGATTCAGTATTGACCACAATCACTTTTCCATTCTCTCCACAAACTCCATGTCGTTGAAATATCTGTTAACATCTGCCTTGAATCCATTTAACGACCCTGCCTCCTAAACTTTCTGGGTAGAGGGTTCCAAGGAAAGCAATCATGATTCGTAAAGAGAAAAAAAATCCTTCTCAATTCCCATATTAAATGAGCAACATTTTCATCTGAAATTGTATGTTCTGGCTCTAAACATCTCCACTAGTAAGGCATCCTCTCAGCACCCACCCTGTAATCTCCCCTCACAATCTTGTATGTTAAAATAAGATTGTGTCATATTCTTACAATGAACACATGCCCAAATGCATGCTCATAGTTCTTTACATCTCAGGGTAATAGATAAAGTTTATCCCACCACGAGCCTATTTCTGCTCTTGGTTGAATCACGTATTTTATCTTAGCTCCTTATTAAAATTTTTTGTTAAATTCTGTAATTATAGACTTTTCATAACACTGGCTACCAAGAATCTATTTCAGTAGCCTCAACAGTATTTTAGAGTAAGTACATTACAAATTTTCACTAACTTTTTGTGAAAATATCCTTCCTTATATATCTCTCTAAAGGGACTAGCTCCAATTTTAAAGGCCTTTTGTTACATCGCCCTCCAGTAGGGCCAATAGTTTCTCAACCTCTCCTATCACATTTTTTAGCCATTTCTGAATTAGAATCAGGTTTATTATCACTGGCAGATGTTGTGAAATTTGTTATCTTAGCAGCAGCAGTTCAATGCAATACGTGATAATATAGAGAAAAAAGTACGTAAATCAATTACGGTAAATATATATACTGTATTGAATAGATTAAAAATAGTGCAAAAACAGAAATATATATAAAAGAGTGCGGTAGTGTTCATAGGTTCAATGTCCATTTAGGAATCATATGGTGTTGGGAAGAAGCTGTTCCTGAATTGCTGAGTGTGTACCTTTAAGCTTCTGTATCTCCTCCCTGACAATAACAATAAGAAGACGTCATGCCCTGGGCGATGGGGGTCCTTAATAATGGACCTCGGTTTCCTAAGCCACTGCTCCTTGAAGATGTCTTCAGTATTACAAAGGATAGTATTCAAGATGGAGCTGACTAATTTTGCGGCTTTCTGTAGCTTCTTTCAGTCCTGTGCAATAGCCCCCCCCACCCACCCCCCCATAGCAGACAGCAATGTGACAGGTTGTCAGAATGTTCTCCAAGGAACATCTATAGTGTTCGAAAGTTTTAGTTGACAAACCAAATCTCTTCAAGCTCCTAATGAAACACAGCTGCTGGTTTTGAAACACTTTAAACATTTACAAACACCTTATTGACTCTCCCTTTAATCTATACTCAAAGGAACACAAATCTGGTCTAAGTGCTCACATTTTAATCTGTTTAGTCCAGTTTGATTCAAATAGATCACACCCAAGGCAAATAAATCCTCCATGAGGTGTAATGCCCTGCCCACCTCCCCTCACCCCCCACACACATATTCTAAATATTTTTTTACAGGAGCAACATCAAGAGGGTCCTGACCAGCTGCATCACTGTCTGGTACAGGAATTGCAAGGCATCTGACTGCTAGTCCCTACAAAGGATTGGGAGGAGTGCTGAGGTGATCATCGGGATCTCTCTTCCACCTATTAGAGATATTTATCAGGAGCACTGTTTACATAGGGCCCTTAGCATTATCAATGATCTCTCCCACCTGTCCAGCAATCTCTTTGATTCCCCTACCGTCGGTCAGGATAGGAACCGTTAGGGTGGAAAACTGCTTCTTCCCCCAGCCTGTAAGATCACTGAACTCCCTGCTGCCATCCATAAAGTGCCACCAGCATTACACTGTTTACTTGTTAAACTTGTGTTGTAAATTCACCTTATTGTTTGTGAATTTTCTTTTGGTAATATTACTTTATATGTTATGTTGCTCGCACTGTGTCATGCACCTTAGTCCAGAGGAGCATTGGTTTATTTAGTGGTAAGGTTGAATGACAAGAAAGTGAACTTGAACCTGAATTACCCAAATAGAGGGCCACATTACTGACTCTTCCCTCCGAATCAGAACATTATTACATCACATTTCTTGTTTAGGTACATACAAACTGGAATTAAGTAAAATTAGAGTTTGAAGGAAAACATTTCTGACATGGACACAGGAGATTTACCAAGATACCGTCCTGTGCTTAACTTTGTGTATGATTAGGGGTAAAATTTTCATCTCAATCTTCAGACTCAGATTCAGCATACTATTTTTATTTTTAAATCCGAAGTTAACTGTTTCATTATGAAAAATTATTGTACAAACAGTTGAATTCCAGATTTTAGATAAGTTTTGGGGGTATTTTTCCTATATAGCCATTCTGTATTTTATCAATTAAGACCTCCAAAATTGCTGAAGAGGGGAAAGAAGGAAAAGGAGGAAGCATATCAGATGTAACAATATTCTCAACAGATCTTAATGCAATGACTAGGCAATTACAAAGTTTAACAGGAGTATAAACCATTTAATAAAGTTTAAAAGTAGTATGTGACTTCACTAAGATTCTCAAGGTGGCAGTACAGTATGTGCAATTCTGCAGAGCATAGCTGGAAATGTAAAACTATGAGGATGGGAATTATTTGCATGTATTTTTGACTTTGACTCCTTTAGATCAGGGGTTCCCAACCTGGGGTACATGGACCCCTTGGTTTATGGTGGGGGTCTATAGCATAAAAAGGTTTTGAACCCCTGCTTATATTCTTATATTTTCACCAAAAATATAATTGTTCACTGACTTTTATTAAAATGGGTCAAGGTACCTCATGCTAAAACAGGTCAGGATGTGGAGGAACCTTTGGCAGTATTCCAGGACACTTGTATGTGATGCTTGAACCAATATTTATCCTTAGAACAGTGTTATTCTTGAAGCACTGTCAAATGACCAGTATTACTGCAGCCTAATGTATCCAAACTGGCTGTGTCTGTACATTACAAAAATACTTCTTCTGGATATTCTGAGGCCATGAAAATGGAACATGCGAGTTTTACATCGAAGTTTGAAATGTGACATGAAATTGAGTGAAGATAGAAAATTCTTTGCAGTCAGTTTGAACTGCATGAAATTCAAACAAGAAAAAACAGATGCAGGAAATAAGAATTAAAAACCACAATGGGCAGCAAGTCAGGGAATCTAAGACCAGTAGGCCATAAGATATAGGAGTAGAATTAGGCCATTTGGCCTATCAAGTCTGCTCTGCCTTTTCATCTTAGCTGATCCATTTTTCCTCTCAGCCTCCTGCCTTCTCCCCGTATCACTTCATGCCCTGACCAATCAAGAACCTGAAAATTGCTTTAGACATGGCTTCCTCAGCAGCCTGTGACAACAAATTCCACAGATTCACTGCCATCTGGCCAAAGAGATTCCTCCTCAGCTCTGCTCTAGAACGATACCCCTCTATTCCGAGGCTGTGTCCTCTCATCCTGGACTCCCCACCATAGGAAAATTCCTGTCCATATCCATTCTATCAAACCTTTCACCATTCGATAGGTTTCAATTAGGTCACCCCTCATTCTTCTGAATTCTATTGAACACAAGCCCAGAGCCATCAAACACACTTCATAGGACAATCCATTTAATCCTGGAATCATTTTCATATCCGTCCTTTTGTTACAATGCGCATTCAGCTGCACCCGCTTCTGGAATTCCAATGCTCAAATTCTCCAGAGTACGGATAGCTGGTGCAGCCCCTGTAAGGATTCAGGACTGTCCCATTAATTGGCTGCCTTGTTTTGGCACCTGGATTTCAGTATTTAAGGAGCACCTAAATGGAGGTTCAGTGGTCATTCATAAGCTCACTTGTCACCTAGTGTCTTGTTTTGAATTCAGTTCTAGTTTCAGTCTTGTATCTTGTCTCATCCTGGTCTCGGATACTTCCACACTCAGGTCCTTATCATCTTCGTCAGTTCTCTCATTACACCTTTGAACCCTCTCCAGTGTCAACACATCCTTTCTGAGATAAGGGGCCCAAAACCGATCACAATAACCACGTGAGCCCTCACCAGTGCTTTATAAAGCTTTTATGCTACAGCCTTCCTCTTATATTCTAGCCCTCTTGAAATGAATGCTAATATCAGAGGAAGTGTGAATTACTGTGAAGACCTTTCATCAAAATTGGGAAAGAGAAAACAATCGGACTTGCAGAGAAGGTGCAAGTATCTCATAGGGAAAATACCTAATCACATGGGGCCAGGTCAACAGGAAGGCTTATAATGTGCCTAGACTGAAAGTAAGGTACTGTTCCTTTTTATAATGGTGCAGATGGTCAAAATGCATCAGAGTGGGAGTGGCATAGAGAATTAAAAATGGCACTTTTCTTTATGCCTGAATCATCATGAAGTTACAAGGGAAGACTCAATAGGACAGGACTTTATTCCTTAGACCATAGAAGACTGAGGGAAAATTTGATAGAGGTATACAAAATTATGAGAGGAATAGATAGGCTAAATGCAAGCAGGCTTTTTCCACACAAGTTGTTTGAGACTACAGCTAGATATCATGGGTTAAGGGTGAAAAGTGAAATGTTTAAGGGGAACATGAAGGTCAGTCAGAGTCTGGAATGAGCTGCCAGCGCAAGTGGTGAACGCAACTTTGATTTTGGCATTAAAAAGAAGTTTGGATATATGAATGGGAGGGGTATGGTGGTCTATGTTTCAGACGCAGGTCAGTGGGACTAGGCAGTTAAATGGTTCAGCATGGACTAGATGACCCAAAGAGCCTGTTTCTGTGCTGTAGTTTTCTATGATTCTATGACTGGCAATAAAAATCAAGGCAGAGTTCTGGATTTAGTACCTAGTGCATACAGGATGAATGGATCTCAACTAGGTGTAAATTAATTGGCCACATTCCCAGCAGAGTATAAAAGAAACCTGTGATGAGACATTCATATTTTTGATTACTGTCCAGTACACTGTGAAATTACACTTAGGTTTTGATATAAACACTTTCACAAATGCTAATATCACAGGTTGCAGTATTTAACAAAGTCCAACTAAGACATACATCAACATATTTATATCACAAACTTTGGGTGAAAATGGTGACACTTTTACTAGAGTTGTGAGTAAGGACAACTTAAACTGTGAAAATATTGCATCCTTAAGGAAAGGAAGGTGGAAATAGTAATGTCATTATTTTGAATTTTTAACATGGCTTTATTGTTACTGAACAAAGCTACTAACATGGAACTATTATGGGATTCAAGCCTTGCCAGTACAGAATGCTTTATCAAAGTACTTTGGCAGTGCAAAATTTCCTCACCAAAAAATCAATTCAAATTCACTAAGTGTGGGGAGAAAGTACATGATGCGGCAATGTATACCAAGGTCTCCTGCAAATACTGTTTTGAACAAAAAATAACTTGTGAATATATAATAGTGTCAGGAGGGGCCGGTTGAGGTAGGACTCAAGTGCAGACCAATGAATGTTCTTTTACCAGGATTTTATTAACAGCCACAGGGGCAACAGGCTTTCAACACCGGGAGGCAGACACGAAGCCGGAATGGCAGGCAGAGGTCTTACCCGGGAAAGGCCGTCCAGCGAGGGCAGACGATTACGGGTGCTTCAGGCAAGAATCAGATTCCAAACAGGCAGAATCCAGAAACACAGAATTCAACAATTTCCATTGGCAGTAGTCACTATCGCAGGCTGGAACGACTCAGTTCAGGACTGGGACGAACAGGCAGAGAGTGTGAGTCGAGGCAGGGTTCAAGAGGACCGGGTAATGAGCGAGAACAGAAACAGGTGGGTACTATTGAGGAGATAAGTGGGTAATTGATGAGAATCCAATTAGGGAAGAGGCTGGTTCAAAGCCCACATGGCCAGGTGAACGAAGGTAGAATTTAAGGGCTGTCGTGGTCCAGAGCCCCTTTGACCCAGTGTTCAGGCTGGATCCTTAACAAATATGACTGAGAATGAACACACAGAAAGATATAAGAAACTGCTGCATTCTGGTTTTCACCGAAATGTGGTTCAGCAACAGCATACCGGACTTGGCGTTTCAACTCGACGGGATGACTGTTCGCGCAGACCGGAATTCCCTTCCGGAGAAATCCAAAGGAGGGGAATCTGTGTGTGCATTAACAAAGGCTGGAGCACACACTCACCTTTAGTCAGCAGTCACTCTGTTGTGTTCCTCAGGGCTGTATCCATTCCCCCACCCCCCCACCGAGTTTGTGATGACACAGCGAGAGCTTTGCAGCTTCATCAGCTCTCTACAAAACAAGAATCCGGACGGTCTCTCTTCATAAATGCAAGAGACTTCAGTGGTGTTAACCTGCCAGACATTTTACCCAAATTCCATCAACCCTTCACCATCGTCACTACAAGAACAAGCCGACTGGACCATGCTGATACAAATGGGTGCAGTACTTGCAAAGCCATCTTGGTCTTTCTGACCACATCTCCATAATGTTAATCACAGCATACCGACTGCTGCAGAAAACGAAGACACCAGTGAGAAGGACCATCACCGCTATATGGCGATCTCTATGCTTTAGGACAGTTTTAATGGATCAGGTGGCAGATATTTAAGAGTAGACATAGACCTCAAGGAATAGGCATCGTCTATCATCAGTAAGTGTGTAGACAAAGTTACTCCGGCAAGAATGGTCACCTCACAGCCCAACCGGAAGCCTTGGCTAAATGCAGGTGTACTCCCCACGAGAAACTTCATCTTATGGAACAAAAGGACGGAAATCACCCACACATAAGAAATTTAGGAACATACGTCTGATAATGATCCCCAACATATGTGGCTGGGCATCAAGGGCATTACACAAGGAAAGACAGCTTTGACTGTACCGATGACCCCTGATGCTCTAAACAACATTTATGTACGCTTCAAGGCATCCAACACAAAGCTGGCCGCAAAAGCTCCCCACCCCCCAAATCCCAGGCAAGCAGTCATTGTCTGTAACGGCAGCAGTTGTGAGACGGACTCTGCAGGATCAAACCCGGTAAGGCAGCCGGGCCAGACACCTTCGGGCCGAGTACATCAGCTCACTGGTGGCTTCACGGACAGCTTCAACAATTCAACCATCCGGGTTGCTGTCTCCCAATGCTTCAAATCAGCCACCATCATCCCTGTCCCAAAGAACTCTACACATTCAGAACTAAACGACTACTGCCCAATAGCACAGTGCTTTGTATGGCTGATAATGCCCACATACCAAAAACTCCATTCCTGCCACACTGGATACTCACCAATATGCTTACCAACAGAACCGCTCTACGATCTCATGCACCTGGTCCTGACACACCTAGAAAACAAGGACACTAATGTCAGAATACTTTTCTGGATTTAACACTATTGTCCTACAGACCTTGGTGAACAAACCCCTACTCCTCGGTCTAAATACAGCACTATGCAACTGGGTGTGGGACTTCCTAACAAATAGAAAACAGATCGTTGGGGGTACAGCCACTCCTCCCTCCCTATTATCCCCAACACGGGTGCCCCCCTCCCCGCCAGTCAATGTGCTGAGTCCATTGCTGTGCACTCCGCTCACACACAACTGTACGGCCAAACAACCAAGTAGTCACATTGTCACGTTCGCCAATGACTCGAGAGTGGTGGGGCCCGTCGTCAACAACATTGAGACGGCCAACTGAGAGGAGGCGAAAGAGCTGCAGGCCTGGCCCCAGGCAAATAACCTCCTCCTCTATGTCAACAATGTCTTCTTCAGCACTCATACATCACCCCCCCCCCCCACTTCACCGGCGGCACAGCAGTGGAAACTAGAAGCGCACATCACACACAACCTCTCATGGTCCCAGAGCACATCGCACACAGTTTAGAAAGCTCACCAATGCCTCTGCTTTCTGAGGAGGCTGAAGAGAGACGGGGTTTGCACATCCACACTCACGTCATTCTACAGATACAGATTAGAGAGCATCCTGACATGCTGCTTCACTGCACCGTATGGAAACTGCACTGTGGCGGACAGGACGTCTCTACAATGGGTAGTCAAAACTGTCCAACGCATTGGCACCTGCCTACTCCCCATCAAGGACAGGATAGGTGCTGGAAAAGAGCCGGTAACGTCATGAAGGATCCCAAACACCCTGGTCATGGACAGTCTGTCCCACTCCCATCAGAAAGATATAGCATTCATGCCAGGACCTCCAAACTCAAAAACAGTTACTTTCCTCGAGCAGCCCAGCCACAACTCCACCACCACTTTATTATTTCCCGTCAGTATCCTTATGTACAGCCTGGCGTCTCTTTATGGACATACAATCAGTCTATGCTTTTAAGTTGTCTTATGTGCTTACATTTAGTGTGTGTGTTCTATCATTGTTGTGTTCTTTACCGCTTGTGTTTTTCTTTGTGCCATTCGATCAAGAGTAAACAATTATTTCGTTTTTCTTACGTTTGTGTACAGGAAATGACACAAAACAATCTTGAATTGAATTCCCTTGAATTTTAGATTTAGGTAGACAGTAACTTAAATGTTAGGTCTGAAGTTTTTCTCCCGTTTTAAGTTAAACTGCATTTCCCTGAAATTTCTCACCAATATGAAACACATTAATTCCAAAATTCTGATTGGAGCCAAGTTTGATTTACCTTGCATGTCAATCCATGATTTTTTTTTATTTCTGTCGCGATAAAACATGTATTTTAAATTAAAGCAGCAACACAATTGGTAAATTTCATGGAGAAATGGTCCATCATGAAACCAACTTTGGTTCGATTAACCCCTAATGACACGTGAGCCAGACTGCGCGGGATTGGGGCCAGATCCAATTACTTCTTTACATAATAAATAATGTCGCATAAACAAAATAAATTACTGAGTTTAAAATTGATACCAAAACTACAAAACTGATTTTTTCCGGGTAAAAATAAATAAATCTTTCGATTAAAAAGTTCTGTGAAATAACGGGCACAGAACATTTTAGAATTGCTGCCACGCTCATTTGAGCACTGTAGAATTTTAAAGGTCTTTTCAGAATGCAACATTTAAAAAAATTCCGTATCTTGACAGACCGTAATGCCTAGGATGGGATCCAAGGCTGCTTTGAAAAACAGTAATGATAAATCATTGACTTTGTCAGCTGCTTGGCGGCGATGCCCGTCGTAGCGCAAATAGCCGAGCAGCGTCGTTACCTCAAAGTCTCTGACGTCGCAAGGACAGCTCTCAGTCTAGTTGAACTATACCCTGCGATTTACTATTAATACACCCAGCTGCAGAGAAATACTGAAAATAAACTGACATACACGAGTTGTCCGAGGAACCGGTTACCCACCCGCCCCCGGAAAATGAAGTGAAACCAGATTTCAATTACCGTCCGCATTCCTACCACGGTGCATCCTACGGTTTCAGTAACTACAAATGGTAAAATGCTGCGGAAATTGGCTCTCCAAAACACACAAAAATATCGAAAATCGTTTGTGAGAGTACAGGTGGAAAGGGAAACGGATTTAACGCCTGCGACTAAATGGCCGAACGGGGAAAAAAAAATTCCAGTTCGGTCCGGAACCCTTTACCAGCACTTGCTGATTATACTTTCGAGAGGAAAGTGGCGGATGTTGAAAATGCTTCCCGTTCCGAAAGCCAGCGAACAAATCTCGACTCTTAACCGCACAGTTCGCGGGCACCGATCAAGCCGGACAAATGTGTGCGGACCAGACACGCCACGCTCTGAATCGAGTTGTGCAGCGTGACAAACAAGCAGGCCAATCTAATGCATTTTCCTTACACTCATTTTATAATGGGATTCAAAATATCTGGGGGTGCAGGGCTGTTTAAAATGAGAGTGAAATGCAGCATTCACCTTTCCTGCTGACAAATTCACCAAATTATCCAAGTCTTAATTCTGACTATGACTTGGCGATGTTCTTCAATGACCCGCGCCTAACAACTAAAATGTCAAATTCAAGGGGACTTGGTGAATAAACGTGAATCAAAAGAGAGATGAAAGCTGTGTGACATTAATTAACGCAATTTCCGTTTTGAATAGCAATGGAGGCTTGTGACCAGTGGTTGATAATTCTGTTGTTCGTGATATACACAAATAATTTGGATAAAACATTGGTGGACTGGTTTATAAGTTTTCGGAGAGCTCAAAAGTTGTTGGAAGTTGTTGATTGTGAGGAAGGTTGTCAAATGATTCAGCATGATATAGATAATTTGGAAATATGGGCAAAGGAATGGCAGATAGAATTTATTTTGAACAAGTGTGATGTGTTCCACTTGGAAGGTCAATGTAGGTAGAAGGAAAATATACAGTAAACGACAGAGGGATCTTGGGGTGCAAGCCCCTAGCGCCCTAAGTGGCAACATAAATAGATAGGATGGGAAACAACGGTACAGTATACTTGCCTTAATCGGTTTTAGGTGTTGAGTATAAAAGTTGAGAAGTCACATTGCACCCGTATAAAACAACACACACAAAATGCTGGTGGAACACAGCAGGCCAGGCAGCATCTATAGGGAGAAGCACTGTCGACGTTTCGGGCCGAGACCCTTTGTGTTCTACCAGCATTTTGTGTGTGTTGTTTGAATTTCCAGCATCTGCAGATTTCCTCGTGTTTGCTCCTAAAACTTTAGTTGCTACGGTTTCAGTTTTGTATACAGCTCCGTTCGCTGTGTTACGAGCTGGATGTGGAGGCGTTGGAGAGGATTCATCACCAGAATGTTGCCTAGATTAGAGAGTATAGGGAGATGATGGACAAACCTGGATTGTTATCTTTGGAGTGTTTGAGGCCCAGGCACAGTCAAAGTAAATGGTCGGAGTCCTTTTTTTATCAGAGTGGAAATGTCAAATGGTAGAGGACCCAGGTTTAAGGTAACAGGAGGAAAGTTTGAAGGAGATTTACAAGGCAAACATTTTTTCACATGTGCAGTGGCAGGTGCATGGAAATGTGCTGCAGGGGTAACAATGGTTAAGAGGCATTTAAACAGACAAGTGAACAGACAGAAAATGAAGGATATAGACTACATGTCGACAAATGCCCAGTTTAGAGTGGCATCATTGTAGGCACAGACATCATAGGCTGAAAGTTTGTTCCTTCATTACACTATCGACACGTGTTGCTATTTTCAGGGAACTATGGAGCCCAGTCTTCAAGCTCGCTCTGTTCAAGATCACTTCTTAGACCCTTAGTTCACTTCCCGAAATGCATCACCTCACACTTGTCAGGATCAATTTACACCTACCATATTCCACTCAACCTCCCATCTATTCGATATCCTGCTAAATCCTTACTTACCATTAACGGCACCCACGAACTTCTGTGCCTTCTACAAACATACGGATCATGCCTCCTACACATAAATATTTATCACAAATAACAAGGGTGCCAGCACTGATCCCTGTGGTACGCCACTTGTCACAAACTTCCAGTACCCTCACCACCGCTCTTTGCTTCATATCGCTGAGACAATTTTGGATCCAGTTAGCAGCTCATCCTGGACTGCATGGGCTATCAGTTCTGGATCACCTTACCATGTTGGAATTTGTCGGATACTTTAAAGTCTATATGAATTGCATTCATAAACCTTCTTAAAATATACTACCTCCTCAAAATATTCAATCAAATTAGTGAAGCAGGATTTCCCCGGAACAAAAATCCCTACCTTTCCAAATGTACATTCATCCTAGCTCTTCGGATTTTCTCCAGTAATTTCGCTACCATTGAGATAAGGCCTGCACGCTCACATTGTAGTTACTAATGGAAAGCAAGCAGCAAGGACCAAATAGGACAAGATTGCCAGAGAGAGAGAGAGAGAGAGAGAGAGAAATGTTTAAGGCTATTAGACAAGCCCCTCCTCCCCACCCCCACCCTGCTTCCCATGTGTAAGTGCATAATGCTTTCAAATCCCAACCATATGCCCCCAGATAGAATAAAATTTCATATTGTTTGGGATGACTGAAATCCCAGACTGTGGCTCGATTCCCAGCGGAGCACTTTCTCACGGGTTTCAGGTGTGTGGTTTCCATGAGTGTGAAATCATGCGGCATAAATTCTGCCGCTTCGAATCAGCCGTGTTTCCTCTGTATTAACTAAATGTTGCAGAAGGAGGTGATCGCGCGCAATGTTCAGCGCGCCGACTGCCTGCCCCAAGACGTGTGAAGCAAGGTGAATTACTGACAGACAAAACAAAAGTTGACCATGCAGGGACACATTTAAACAATGCTGATATCTCTCCATTCCACCTGGAGGAGCTAAATAACTAGCCCCTCTCTTCCCCGTGGTCTGATTTACCAGACAAAACAAAATAAAAGCGAGTGACCTGGCGCTGTGTAAATTTCAGTTAACGTAGAAAGGGAGTTAAATCTCATATTGTTATTTCTGGTTACTACTGAAATGTAAAGTGAAAGCAGACAACTACCACAATGCATCCTGAAATTTGACGCACCTTAAAAACGAGATATTTCCGTTTTACAGAGACGGGGAAGAAGACTTTGTGAAAGGGGATCTGTAAGAAGTGATCCATTAGCTCTATTACCTCGCTTCCAGTTCTCTCGTTTGCTTTTAATCTCTGTTGAATGGAGTGAACCCGCCCTTTCTCTGCACCTATATCTCCTCCTCCAGCCACTCGAACCCATTGAGAATTGTCTTATTGTGGAGCGGTTTTGAACCCTTCTCGGAAAGAATGGAAGGGGAGAGGTTTGTGGCGGAAAAAAAAAATGATTTTCAATCCTTTCATTGAAATCGTTTCACTTGAGTGACTTGAAATAACTGCCTATAAACAGCCAGGCGGTGCAGGCGGGATGTGCATGAATCGCACTCTGCTCCAGGGATCAGGGTCGCGCTTTCTCCGGCGTTGTTTTCTTAAATGCAATTTTCATTTGCCAAAAGGTTACCGGGGAAGAACCAAGATCTGTGTTTCAAAAGATACGGAACTCTCGCTCAAGTGCCATGAATAGCTATGGTGCTCCGTATTTGTACATGCCCTCCGCGTCTCCGCGGGCTCCGTCCCAGAGAACTCCCAAATGCGCTAGGTGTCGGAACCATGGCGTGCTGTCCTGGCTGAAAGGCCACAAACGTTACTGCCGCTTCAAAGATTGCACTTGCGACAAATGCATCCTCATCCTGGAGAGACAGCGGGTTATGGCCGCTCAGGTGGCCCTGAGGAGGCAGCAAAGCAACGAGAGTCCCTGCAATCTGGTTCTTCCCGAGGACTGTAGAGCGATTTATCCGGCTCCCGAGAGACTCGAGGACTCACCCCCTCCGGAGACTTTGCACTCAAGAGACAGAGGTAGAAACAGACCAGAGGGGACGCCGGCTGCAGACTGCCTGCTACATCAACCAGGTGAGAAAACTCCAGGGCTTTTCTTAGCACCGGGAACCTTAACGACTACAACATATTCGCTAAACGACCTGTAGATATCGAGGACTCTGCACCTTCGGAGTGCAGTGCCATTTGATATTAAAATTATAATGAGCCAGTATCAGAAACCAGTAACTCCTCATGTGAAACTGTGGATCACTTCCGATTAAATCATGCGCTCTAACTCCAAATATTAATCCAAGAAGATATTTTCCAGCTGTTTTTGTTGTCAAAGTGTGGGCAAATGCAGTTAGTGTTAATAAGCAACAAGGTCGGTGTGTACGTGGTGGGGCGAAGACCCTGGTAAGACCCTCTGAATCTACGAAATCTTTAAACCAGGGGCTCCCAACCTGTGGTCAAAGGACCTCTTGCTTAATGGTATTGTTCCATGGCATAATAAAAGGTTGGGAACCCCTGATAAACTATCACCCCTTTAAAAAGAAAACAATTAAACTAACGTAGAGCGAATTATCGCACCTCTTGGTACCTGGTGTCTCACAATCACTTGGGAATTTAGATTTAAAATTACATTCATTTTGTATGAGCAAGCCTTTAAGAAATTTTTCTTTAAAACGTCAGCATACAATGTACAAGGTATGATCCGTTTTGTTTCACCCATTCTAAGAACGAGGCGGCCACCATTGTACTTACATTAATAATGGGGAGTTTGTTATTTTCCAGGACATGTAACAACGTTTCAAATGTAAACAGCGTGCATTCATGGAGATATTAGCATGAAGGGAGTCTTCAAAATTGGATGTTTATTTTTTCCCCCTCTGGAAGCATTATAAGACAGAATTCCTAAAATCTGCCCCGAATCGGAGAATCGGACGGTTTTTTTCCATGCCTGCAACTCGTACCCCTTTGACACCCCAAGCAGACTGATTCGCCTGACCGTAGACTCGCGCGGACTGGAAGGGGGAATCCCGATTTGTTCAGCATCTTTTAAACTAACCCACTGCGAAAAAATATATTCTCTATATTAGGGGTGTTTGTCCAGTTAGCAAAAGCACCTGGCTGTCTCCTCGTCTTCATTACGTGTGAGGTGATTTCGCAAGATTTTCCCGACTCCAGGAAAGTTAACAAGAAATATAATATTGTCCCTTAAAAAAATTCCGCAAACAATTTCATGGCTACATGGACATGAATTACTTATGTCGAACAAGGGGGTAGAGCGTTTTAGTTTAATGAATGGAGCACAGAATCTGGAGTGAATGCAACAATCTGGATGTCATTTTAACTGCATAATCAGTGCCATAGCAAGCCACACTTGTTATCCTCTTGTCTGCGAACACTTAAGGGTCTTATTATTCTTACTACAAATTGGCTTCCTGCTTGTTTTTTCCGCGTTAATTCTCAACATAACAAATCAAAGAGCCGGCTAGTTCAAAGGCATGAGGCTCTGGTTATGATAATTGCGTTGGGGTGAAAGGGGGGATTGATCTGTTTGGATGACCCGCGTTTACCGTTTCAGCCCCAGGGACGTGATTAATCTGCACAGTGCAAGGATTAAGGGATCAAATTGCCTGGTTACAATTGAAACAAAGAGAGACCTACTGCTGGGATCATTTCTACATATTTCTTTTTAAAAACCGTACTTTTATGAACTTCATTTATTTTAATAAAACCGTGCTTGAACACTTTAGTGACATTTCCATATATTGTTCCAAATATAGATTTAAAGTATACAGCAATGATCTAGACCGGCATTCTGCAAAGACTCCCCAATGCCGACTGCTGAGATAGTTTATTTCTATGCTCAGAAGATTTCTGCTCTAATTTAAGGAGCTGATTGACCTTTTCACATTATCAATCAAGAGTTTAAGCAAAATAAGAAAGTTGTTCTGTACGGTTGAAACAGAGGAGATACGATTTTGATTTGGCCGGACAAACGAAAAAAATAATGTATAACAGGTTATAAACTGATCGATCTAACAAATTGTTTATAACATCAATTGGTAACCTGGTATAAATTGTTGGTGACGTGTTGTTCTCGTCAATACTATTTACATTCGAATAACGTGAACAAAATATCAAAAATCCATGCAAGTAAACCTTAACTTTCATTTGGATCTATGAGTAATAATCAGACAGAAACTAACGGGACATTTTCATGTAAATAATGAGTTATTCTATTTACTTAAACGTTTAACAAATTGGCGGGAGTTTTGCTGGATTATAATTTCTTTGGATGTCCGGCATATCATACGTACAGTCTAACTTTCCTGTCCCTGTCCTTTACGTGCGATATTTGAAATAGATCTCATTGGGTGATTCGTTTCCGTTTATTGACTTTAATCTGAGTTATTGCAAATAAATAATATGTTACCTATATTTTAAATATTACCATGCAATCTAACTGGAAAAAAAAAGTGATTGGTTATTTCATGGATGTGTGGTGAGTTTGCTTCCGCAATTTAGGAAGGCGACAGACTTTTCATGTAGTTTTCCTTCCAATCAGTTTACAAATGGACTGAAATAAAAAAAAGACTTCTGCCGACAGATGACATACAGTCTTAAGTAAACTATGGTCCTTCTGTATATAATAACAAATATTGGTCAGATTAATATTGAGTTTACATGAACGCGAACCCGTCTCATTTGCTGGCCGACAGTCACACTCTAAAGTGAACTCAGTTGCAGAGACTATCCGTGGAGGTCCAAAAACACAGGACCTTGGAAAAGACAGAAAAAAGGTTGTAGACGAACTGAGCCGATCAAGGAGAACCTGTGGACTCGAGGTCCTGGCCCACGTTTTCGTTCTAGTTTTGTTTTGTTTTGCTACAGATTCCAGCAGCTTCAGTCTCTTGGGACTCCCAAAAAAAGGTTTGATGAGTACTGGGTTTTAATACACAAGGAAGTGGTAGAATACAAAAATACTGCTGAACTTGCACAAAATGTTTCAGCAGCGGACGAAGTGCCGTAGTCTTGAATAATCTCCATATGAGACGAATTCTCTGATCTCTTGGGGAGTATGGCGTGCAGAACAAGGTCACGGTTAGAATTTGGGGTGTCTGTGGAGGGTTGTATATAGTTGAAAGACAGTTAAATTACTTTTGCTGAGCTACACACGGGTAGTATGCTAACTGTCTGAGGAGGTAGGTTATTGGACACAGCAGAAGCAACCCTTTGTGGGAAATATTAGATTAGATTCAACTTTATTGTCATTGTGCCGAGTACAGATACAAAGCCAATGAAATACAGTTAGCATCTAACCAGAGATGCAAAAGAATATTGTTATTTACAAAATTACTGTGAATAAAAACTAAGTGCTACAGCACACAAATATAAAAGTACTGAGACAGTACAATATGGTTGCAATATTGCTTAGCGCTGTGATGTGAGGTTCAGCAGGGTCACAGCCTCAGGGAAGAAGCTCTTCCTGCGCCTGCTGGTGTGGGAGCGGAGACTCCTGTAGCGCCTACCGGATGGGAGGAGAGTAAGAAGTCCATGGTTAGGGTGAGATGCATCCTTGATAATGCTTTTCACCCTGTCCAGGCAGCATTTATGGTAGCTGTTCGCAATGGTGGGCAATTGGGTACCGATAATCCACTGGGCAGTACTCACCACCTCTTGGAGTGCTTTGCAGTCCGATACGGGACAATTGCTATGCCAACCTGAGATGCAGTTGGTGAGTATGCTGTCAATGGTACAGTGGTGAAAGTGGTGATATGAGCAGGCCAGAATGTGAAGAATTGAGGAAGTCAATAACCAAATTCAAACTTTGATAGAAAAAAAAGCAGTCAAAGAAAGATAGCGCCTTCATAAAATTATTCTCCACAAAGCAACATTGTAGAAAATGTATTCTTATGGATTACCATATACAACAATGCAAGCCGATTATTTGCCACCATTTATAATATTATTTTTATGTATTTTCAGATAAATATGAAGGTGCCGAAGGAAATGTTAATGAGAAGAAGCAAATAAACATGATGGAAAATAATATAGAAGAGTTGATTTCACCCACAGATACCCAGAATAATGATGCACCAACACTACTGGCTGAGTCAAGCAATGACACAGAACAAACGAAAGAAGACACAGTACAGGTTAAAGATGGTACCAGATATAATTTCAAAGACATCAAGAAGTTCTTTAAGTCTGAAGATGTACTTAAGGACATGTTCCCTCCAGGGGAATTCAAAAGACCTCCAATTGAAGTTCTAACAAAAATATTTCCAAACCAGAAACAGTCTGTGTTGGAGCTGATACTGAAAGGGTGCAGTGATGACTTGGTTTCAGCAATTGAAACCTTATTGTCCAGTAATGCTAGGAGAAGGGGAAGTCAGCAGAATTCCAAGGACATAGCTGACTGCAGTTCTGGTCACTATCCCTTATCCTCAACAGCTTGGTCGCTGAGCTCTGCCTTTAGATCCCCGTCTGATCCATTCCAGGTAGCGCCCAGCAACCACAATGTTGTAGCAAGTTTGCCTAATCTAAATCAAACAGTTACCCAACCCAGTCATTATCCAGTGCCGACATTTTTCAGACCAACTTTGTCTGGAAATCACCCCTTTGTTTCTAGTGAGTTTGCTTTATGGAGCACCATGACCTTCCAGCACCCTAGTCTGAGGCAACAGTTTACCTCCCTGGCTCACTCTACTAGTGCCCTCTTGGGGAGCACAACAATGGTCCTACCTGCCGTAAAGGAGGGTTCCCAAACAACGGCTGTCTGTGATGGAAAAGTGGCAGAGAAGTCTTTGAAAGCACTTGGTGAAAGGCAAGAAGGTAAACCCTAGCATCACGGACTTGAGGCAGACTCAATTAATTTTCACATTTATTCATGGGAAATGCAAATTTTTAAAATGTAGACACATTGATAAAAATAAATCCTAAAATAAGCACTGTAAGGAGGATGTCCATCCTTAGTACCTGTAATTATCTCCTCTGGTAATAAATCATTTTGAAAAATGTTCATTATACTTGGAATTTAATCAAATTAAAACAAGACTACTTTATGGAAATTCAGACATGACTCTTGAACTTGATTACCTTTGGTCAATTTCACTAGTTTGTTTCAGACTAAGTGGACAGGCTGATAAAATCAATTATTCTGTTGCAGTAAACAGCTTGCTATAAGGAATTCAAATACCATATATTTATGATAGGTTCAATGCAGTTAATTAGCTTGAAACGTAACAACAAAGTGTATGCAGCTTACCTAGAGTTATTGTATTATGGCCATTAAGGACATGTAAGCTTATTTGTGAAAGTGATATTCAAATTATTTACAATGGGAATTATTAATCCATTGTATAGTTTGCAGGTTACAGATTGGGTCTGCTTGATCATGACTTGGTGAAGTGAACTGAGCAGATCCAGACTTGGTTAGGATTTGAATGGGAGATGATATAGGAATACCATGTGTGACAGGATTACCTGGAAAGGAAATATGTAGCATAAACCCTTGCTTCTGGAGAGTCACCAGAATGTAATGAATGCTGTAGTACCTCACTCGCCATTGTAGTTCATGCAATAAACTTTCAACATAATGTAGGAATAGGCTACTCAGCTCCTCAAGCTTGTTCCACCATTCAATACAACTGTGGCCCATTTGATTGTAGTCTTCATTTCACAATTGTATCTATTCCTTTCATCCCCTTCCTAATCCAGTCTCTCTACCTCTGCCATAAATATATTCAAAACTACAGCTTTCGCTTTCTCTTAGGGAAGACGGATACAAAGATGTATGACTCTCTAAGAGACTCAAACCTGCACATCTACTTCTGGAATTCAGATTTTAGATTAAATCCATCTGCTTATTGCATAAACATTCAAATATGTGTATATGCAAAAGAAATTCCCTTGCCTTTGTCTTTTGCTTTTCTGATGCACAATTCCATCAACAGTGTAAAAATTTTACTGTGTTCCTCCACTTCCAATGTCTTTTCTTATTTTCTTAACAGTACTTGTTTAAATTGACCCATTGTTTTGCATAAAAATGACAAGTTTACATTTTAGTTACAGTATGTTATATATTATGCCCTGCATTCAACCATTTTTCCCATAGATTGTCACTGTCTAGACAACCAATTTCCATAAGCTCTTCCTTTTGTATTAATAAGAGATTCTTCTAGCCACCATATCACAGTTACAAATCTCAGTCAGGGAAAGATGTCAAACTTTGATCTTGTAACTGCACAGCACTCCTACAGCAGATTATTATCCACCTTAATGCTTTGTCTCATAAATCACATGCTAAATAGTTGCATAATAGACTTAAAATGTGATCTCCAGGACTGGGAGAGCTGAAGAAACATTGAAGATGTAGGGAAGGTAATATGATTGGTAATTAATTTCTTTCCTTATCACTTTTTTCTCTATTGAAAATGTTGACTCTTTACTGTGAATTAGTTCCTTAAGTACACTGTTCAAGTCATTGCTCATGGGCCAGCATTGGCAATGAACTTCAAACAGTTCCCAAAATGTATCCATAGAATGTACTTCTAGGAGTGGATGCTGGAACCAAACAAGGCTGAGAAACATTCTTACATTTTGCCAATCATCTTGGGTGAGATAAGGTCCTATTTGTCATGCTTTTCTCTCAAACATACTGTATCCATACTCATCTCTCATATTTGAGATGCTCAAGGTGGATATTGAAAGGGAAGATGAAATAATTTCCCATAGATTTCCTCCTAACTTTTATATTTGGGTATATCTCTGCTTAGCTGGTTGCAATTAAAACTGAGGATCACTATCTCTCTTTCCAGTGACTGAGTGACAGGTACACCCATAACCATTGGAGGCAAGTACTGTCCCATGTTCGGACAGTAATTAAATGCTTGGAGTTGAATGCTCCGATCTTCTTAAAGAAGCTCCTTAAAGGATACACCAAAACTATGGGAAACATAACACAATTAACTCAGGGATCACTACATTCAGATATGAGCATATCATTGAAGGCCAAGCTTCTAAGTTGTTGGTGTATATCTTAACAGTAGCATTGAATTGCAATGGAATTCTCTGCCTTCTGTAACTAGACGGGTTATTACATAAAGCATTTGGCAGCCTGACTTCCCAATTAAGCAAATTGTCCAGAAGGCCGAGTAATAGCTGATGCAGAGAAAAAAAAAACTGTAGACATTGGAAATCAAAGACAAGTGCTGGAACATTTAGCTGATTGGCAATATCTATGGTGAGAGAGACAGAGCTAACATTTCTCACTAATGACTTTTCACCAGAATAAGGAACAGTTAGAAATCAAATGTGTTTTTGAGAAGCAAAGAAGGGTGAGGATTGGAGAGAGCAAAGGAAAAGTCTGTGGTCTAGTGAAGGCCAAGAGGAACTGAATGACAGAAGTAATGGTGGTACCAGATGAGAAGGAAGTGGAGGTTTACTTGTTAATATTGAACTGTCTGAAGGAGATGATACTAAATGTAGATAAATGGAAATAGAGAGAGCAACAGAAAAATAATGCTGGAGCTGTGAGACAGACTGTAAAGCAAAGCAAGTGAAGTAAACGAGAATGCTTGAAGTACTCAGAATGTCAAACAGCATTTGTGAAGAGAGAAAAAAATTAATTTTAAAGGCCAGTTTTGAAATGTTGAATTTGATATTAAGTCTTGTTGTCTAGAACATTAAAATGGAAGAGGATATATTCTCTCTACAGCTTTTACAGTAAAAACGATCAAAGACAGAGGGGTTAGGGTAGGGGTGGGGCAGATTGAAGGGGCAAGCAACTGCAAACTCAGGGTTACCTCTGCAGACTGGATGAGCGTGTTCTGCAAAATGATAGTCTAACATGCATTTGGAGCACTGAGTGCAGTGCATTAATAGTCATGGAGTTGTATGGCACAGAAACAGGCCCTTTGACCCAACTGGTTCATGCCGGCCATGATAATTATCTACACTAATCCCATTTGCCTGCATTAAGCCTGTATCCCTCTACTCCCTCTCTATCCATTACCTATCCAAATGCCTTTCAACTTATATTATTGTATCGGCTTCAATCACTTCCTTCGGCAGCTCATTTCATATAAACACCTCCCTCTGTGTGACAAACGTGCACCTCAGGTCTACATTTCTGCACTCTTACCTAAACCCCATGCCTAATAGAGGGCTCCCCTCAATCTCTTATGTCCCAGACCATCCAATCTCTCCTGGTAAGTAAAATTTTCCATTCCAAGCAACACCTGGATGTTATCTTTTCTAAATTTTTCTAACGCTAGAACATCTTTCCTGTAGTATGCTGACCAGAAGTGAACAGGTGTTTTATTCAGCTGCAACATGGCATCCCAACTCTCATACTCAGTGCCTCAGCCCATGAAGGTAAGCATGCTGAATGCCTTCTTCATTTCCCTATGTTGTCATTTTCAGGGAGTTAAGAATATGAACCCTAGGAGTCCTCTGTACATCCTATTGTTCCTAGGTTCCTATTGTTTACTGTATACATCTAGATAGTATTTGATGCCCCAAAATTCATTAACTTATAGAGCTGGGTTAAATCCCATCTGTCACAGCCCTGTCTAACTTTCCAGTTGAATTAGAGTATGTCTCATTATATCCTTTAATGAACTTTTTTATTTTCTATCACAATACTGTGCCACTAGCAGACTTATGAATCAATCCTTTTACATTCCCACCGAAGACATGACAAACAACAATGGTTCCAGCAGTGATCCCTAGTTGGCCACTGGTTACAGACTTCCTGTCAAAAGAACCCCCTTTGATCACAACTCTGTTCCCTTTCACAAAGCAAGTTTTGGATTCCATGTGCCCTAAACTACTAACAGCCATGTTTAGATGGTAGGGCTGTAGGTTACACCTATAATTCTACCTTCATCTATTTCCTCTAGTACCTGCTCAATAAAGTCAATCAGATTTCTCAGACAGGATCTCCTTTGCACAAAACCATACTGACAAGTGCTAGACAATTCTTTCCTTTCCTCATCAACATCAGTCCTGTACCTTGGATTTTTTCAATATTCTAACTACTGTACTGATTTAAGGCTCATGAGCTTGTAGTTTGCTGGTTTATCCCTTCTTCCCTTTTCAATATGGGAACATCATCAGTTATCCTAGGGTCTCCTGGCACCTAACCCACGGATAATGAAGTTTAAGCTCACAGGACAAGCTGTTTCAATCCCTTTGATAAGCAGATCCTAACCTGGGTCTTAGGGATCTTGAGGTGGGGCTTGGTGGGCAGCAGATACTTCCCAGGATCATCAGGAGGGTAACCCACTTCTTAGATGTTTCCTCAGTTTAAGCCGGCTACGTCTCCACAGTGCAACCTGACGTCCCAGGTGCTCCTCCCTTCACACCTGGCCACCCATGGGTCATTTTAGGACCCAGCTGCCGTCACTCCACTTCATCCATAACCAGTGGCTGCTTCACTCGGCTACCTCTGAGATTTCTTTTCTAGCCTGCCGCTGGCCCTGGCCTCAGGCTCCCAATCCCTTCAGCAATCTGACCACGGAAGGAGCCACAAATCCTCGGCATCCAACCTCGACTGGGAAAATCTGCACCTTCCATCCAGACAGCTTAGCATCTGTGGCCAGCTCAGCGTATCATTAACGTTTCCGCTTATACCCCTCGCAGACTGCATCTTCCCAGGGCACTGTGAGCTCTGAAATTACTACGGCCTTCAGACTGCTGGACCACAAGACCAAATCTGGTCTGAGGGTGTCAGTGGCTATCTCTGGGGGAAATATTAGCCTTTTCTCACAGTCAACTGCACGAGCAGGCTCCAGTGTGTCTGACACCAACCATATCACTGAGGGTGGCACTGCCTGTCCTTGCTGAACAAAGGGGATGGTGGTACCTCCAGTCATATGGGTTGTTGTTCAGTAGGTGCTTCTCCACAATGGATGCCAAACATCTGAGGACCTGCTTGTGTCTCCAAGTGCATCTTGAGTGAGGGTTACTGTGCAAGATGAGAGCATGTGCTTGAGGTGTGTTGTTCTTCCACAGAGTGGACAAGCTGCTACCTCACTGAACCACTGGTTGGGAGTTGGGAGAACAACATAAACAGCTCTTATAAGGAAGCTTATCATTCTTTCTTCCTTTTCCTGTGAGTCTTTCCAGCTGAGTTTTTTTCTCTCAATGTCCACTGCCCCTGTTTTGCCTGAGACACTGCTCTTGCAAACCTCATCTGCTTCTCCTGTCGCTGTACTTGCTCCACCACCATAGCTCTCCTAGGCTTTTGTGCTGTCGTCTTTTGCCAAACGAGCCCATGCCAAGACCCCTCTTCCAGATTGCACCTGGCCCACCATGTCTGCAAACCTGAGTGTGGCTTTTGCCTGTTTCACTGACTCTGCTGGACACCACTTTCTCCCTGTTCAGATCCAGGGTGCAGTATCCTGGACAACACTGGCATGAGATTCCAAAAGAGTCATCACAAGCCTCACCTTGGCACACTTGATCTCTTCAGTCAGCACCGTGACAGGCAACTCCAGAGCTCCTTTGCCAGACAGCTAGGTGTTACTTAGTGATACTGATAGGCCCACCCACTTCTTAATGAAGGAACTAACTGTCCTCTCTAGCTCTTTGACGTGAGTGATAGGGACTTCATACAGAGTCAGTGGCCACAACACCTGAGGGAGCAATCCAAACTGAAGGCACCAGAGCTTGAGCTTTCCTGGCAGCAAGGTCTTATTGATGGCTTTAAGCCCTGTGATGATTTCTTCTCTCAGCAGTTTCATTTGATTTGTATCACTGAGGTTTACATTGTACCAATGCCCCAAGCTTTTAACTGGCATTTCTGACACAGTCACAGTTACCTTCCCATCCACATTGAACTTACAGTCGACCAGCCATTCCCTCAACTATAGAAATGCTTCTGGACTTCATTGTTTTAATCATCATTTGGGCCCATTTGATGTTTGAATGGAGCTTCTCAAGCAACTGTTTGGTAGATGGGTTGGATGGAAGAGTCTCAGTTAGAACTTCAGCAATCACTTCAATGTGTGTCGATATCTTTAATACACACCCTTTCCTAACACAGACATGTTCCAGAATATCAGTGTATCTGTCCTCTAACTCTCCATCGTCCACGGTGAATGCCAGTGGGAGGATTTCATTTAGCATCCTGCTCGTATCCCCGTATCCGATGCTCCTATCCGATTCTCCTGCTCGTATCCCCGTATCCGATACTCGTATCCGATTGTCCTGCTCGTATCCCCGTATCCGATGCTCCTATCCGATTGTCCTGCTCGTATCCCCGTATCCGATACTCGTATCCGATTGTCCTGCTCGTATCCCCGTATCCGATACTCGTATCCGATTGTCCTGCTCGTATCCCCGTATCCGATGCTCCTATCCGATTGTCCTGCTCGTATCCCCGTATCCGATGCTCCTATCCGATTGTCCTGCTCGTATCCCCGTATCCGATACTCCTATCCGATTGTCCTGCTCGTATCCCCGTATCCGATGCTCCTATCCGATTGTCCTGCTCGTATCCCCGTATCCGATACTCGTATCCGATTGTCCTGCTCGTATCCCCGTATCCGATGCTCCTATCCGATTGTCCTGCTCGTATCCCCGTATCCAATACTTGTATCCGATTGTCCTTTAGGTTCCAGAAGGAACTTACACTTCCCCTAGCTATCCTTTTGCTTCTAACATAAAAGATAATGCGATTCTCCTTAATCTTGCCTACCAAGGTGATTCCATGTCCTCTTTCTACCTGCCTAATTTCTTCCTTAAGCTCTCTCTTACATCACCTATGAACCTCAAAGCACTCTCACAACACCAGATGTCTTAACCTGACATATGCTTCTGATCAAGCCTTCAATTCTTCAATTCCCGAATCTTAATGTATTTGAACCCTACCCTCACAGAGATGTTGAATCTGAGCTCCTACTATTTTGATGTTAAGTTCCTCCCTCTTACCTGATGTCATTTTTTTCCTTTAACTCCCCATCTACTTCCAGCAGGTACTGCCTTACACGGTTGAAATCAGCTCTTCGCCAATTAAACACCTTAACTCGAGAAAAGAACCTTATACTTTTTCCATGAGTACCTTGTTCACTGTTTCCGAAGGAATCCTTCATGACCCGTCCAGCACTTGTCCATCCTCATGCCCTAGGATACAGACACTTTCTTTGTAGACTCTGCATGTATTGCTTCAAAGACCCCTTCTAACTGCATTTTACAAATTTCACTCCCTTTAGTCAATCCTAATCAATATTTGGAAAATAAAAAATTCCCTATAATAACCCCATTGTGATTTGCCTATATGCTTGTTCTTCAGGTTCCCACTATTGGGAGGCCTGTGGTGTAACCCCATCAAAATCCTTGCAACACACACAAAATGCTGGAGGAACTCAGCAGGCCAGGCAGCACCTATGCAAAACAGTACAGTCGATGTCTCAGCCCGAAACTGACCCTCATACCCTTTTCCATGGATGCTGCCTGGCCTGCTGAGTTCCTCCAGCATTTTGTGTGTGTTGCTCAGATTTCCAGCATCTGCAGATTTTCTCTTGTTTGCCATCAAAGTCTTTTCTTATTTCTAGATTCTACCCATATAGCCTCATTGGCTAATTTGTCAACAATATTGTTTGAATATTTCCATGATGTGCTTCCTGATCAGTGGTGCAATAGCCACCCCCCTATTGCACCCCATCTGTCATGCCTAAAATCTCCATACCTCGGAACATTGAACTACCAGTACATCCGTTCCCTCTGTGACTGCAGCAATATCATAATCCATGCTTTCTGTGCATGCATCTCAGCTGAGTGGCTTCTTGCATTAACGTAAATGCAGTTATTAACCTCCTACTGCTTTCCCACTTGTCCTGTCTGCCTTGCCCACTGGACTTGCCTGTTCTATTTTCTACTTCTAATTCTGTCTCCACCTGCTTCACTGCTACTCTGGGTCTCACTAGTTTAAACACTCATGAGTAGCCTAGCAGATCTCCCTGCAAAGATATTGGTTCCCCTCTAGTTTAGGTGTGACCTGTCCTCCTTGTATAGATCACGCCTACACTGGAAGAGATCCAAATGACACAAGTACCTGGTTATAGATTCATGGAGCACCACAGCACAGATAGTGGCCCATGGGCCATCTAGTCTGTGCAATACTGCTGTTCTGCCTAATCCCATTGACTCACAATTGGACCATAGCCCTCCATACCCCTCACAGCCATGTACCCATCCAAACTTCTAAATGTTGCAAATGAATTCACATCCACCACATCTGTTGGCAGCTCATTCTACACTTGCTCTACCCTCTGAGTGAAGAATTCCCCTTAAATATTTCACTTTTCAACCTTAACCTATAACCTCGAGCTCTAGTTTCATCCAGCCTTGGTGAAAAAGACTACTTGTATTTACCCTATCTATACCTCTCATAAACTTGTATACCCCTATCAAGTCTCCCCTCATTCTCCTACGCTTCAAAGAATAACCTAACCTACTCAATCTTTCCTTATAACTCAGCTCCTGAAGTCCTGACAAACTTCTTGTAAATTTTCTCTGTACTCTTACAATCTTATTGATACTTTCCTTCAGGTAGGTAACCAGAACTACACACAATACTCCAAACCTGGCTTCATCAACATCTTATACAGCTTTAAAATAACATCCCAACCTCTATACTCCATACTTTGGTTTATGAAAGTCAATATGCCAGGAGCTCTCCTTACGATTCTATCTACCTGTGACACCACCTTCAAGGAATTATAGATCTATATTCCCAGATCCCTTTGTTCTACCACACACCTCAGAGCCCAAGTATTCACTTCTATGTCCAATCCTGCTTTATCCTCCCTAAGTTCACCTCACACTTGTCTGGATTAAATTCCATCTGCCATTTTTTCAGCCCATTCCCCACATCATGTATGCAAAAAATTCATGGAAGCTGCAATTAAAAAAATGTGGAAAACACAGAATATAAAACATAAAATCAAAAGACATATTTCAGTTTAGCTCAATGTTCATCATCTGCAGAACCTTCCGTCTGTTCCCCGTACCAATGAATCCTCTATCACTATTACTCACCTCTTCTCCCCCTTCCTTCCAAGTCACAGAGATTGGTTGAATGCCAAGAGTATCTGAAACAATACACTCGTTATTGAGGAGGAGTATCCTGCACTGACTGCCTATCCTCTTTCCCCCTATTTACCTGTGTCTTGCACCTTAGGCACAACTACCCCCCTGTATCTACTGTCCATCAACCCCTCAGGCTCCCGAATGATCAAAGGTTCATCCAGCTCCATGACCTGGAGGAAGATGCAGCCTGATGCCCTTCTGGTGGGTGGTCACGGATAATGGAGGTCTCAGTGTCTTCCTATATCCCAGAAGAGCAGCACCCCACTGTCTAGACTGTCATTCCCACTCACTGTTCTAACTCCGCAAAAAGTGAAAAAGAAACTTAGCAGAAGCTTACCTTACACTTCTTTGTGCCAAAACCTTCCGACTCAAAGCCTCAGCTCCCGACTGTAACACTGGTCCACACGAACGATGGCCATTCCACTTAAAACTAACTTCTTTTTATTAGCCCTTGCTAAGTGCCTAATAACTAAAATGAGTTTAAGCTCTGCTGAAAGTCCCAACAGATGTTGCTCAATTTTTAAAACCTGTGCTGACACACCACACGCAACAGCTTGTGATTTCTCAGGCTCTGCTCGCCTTTTAAATCCTGTGCTTACCACAAACAACAGCTTGTACAGTATCAAGCTCCACCACAAGTCCTGACAGGCTCCGTTTGCTTTCTATTCTGGCATTTACTATTGGGTGAGGTATAATAAAATAGAATTAGTTAGTTCATAAAGCAGGACCACAGTGTGGATAGGCTGTTTCATGAGAAGAGGAAATATGGCTGTTATCTTTTTTAAATTAAAAATATTCTAGAAAATATAAAATTTGACAGAAACATAATGCAGTGTTATAAATTCTGTTAAAATGTGGTTACATGCCTCAATGACTATCGTCGAGTAGCAGTTTGACCCTCTTCGAGAGGCAGGTGATGAAGCACATCAATTTCTGCCGGAGGAGTGACTTGAATCCACTCCAATTTGCCTCCCATCGCAACAGATCACAGCAGATGCCACTTCATTGGCTCTTGACTCAGCTCTGTACAACGGACAATGAAGGTGTACATGTCAGTATGCTCTTCATTGACTACAGCTCAGCATTCATGGCTTTCATCCCTCGAAACTCATCACTAATCTCCAAGACCTTATCTCCCCGTCCAACTAGATCCTCCATCTCCTCACTGGAGGACCCCAGTTAGTACAGACTGGCGACAATATCTCCTGCACATTCATCATCAGCACAGGTGCTGTATGCTTGGCCCCCTGCTCTACTCCCTTTATACATACTTCCAATGCCATATTTAAGTTTGCTGATGACAAAACTGTCGCTGGATGAATGAAAGATGGTGAAGAATCGCCATGGGGGGGGGGGTGGGATTGAAGATCTGTTTGAGTGGTGACACAGCAACAGTATCTCATTCAGTGTCAGCAAAACTAAAGAGCTGATGATGATCAACTACAGGAGGAAGGGTGGAGGTCCATGAGCCATTCCTCTTTAGGGGAATGGAGGTGGAGAGGTCAGTAGCTTTAAATCCCTTGGTGGATCTGTCCTGGAACCAACACATAAGAGCCAATCACAAAGAAGGCATGACAACACCTCTACTTTCTTTCAAGTTAAGATTCAGCATGTCACCAAAATCTCTGACAAGTTCTATAGATGTGCAGTGGAGGCTATCCTGACTGGTTGCATCATTGATGGAAACACTGATGCCCAGGAATGGACCACAGGCAAAGCCCTCCCCATCGTTGAGTATATTTACCTGGAGCACTGCCATAAGAAAGAAGCATCCATCATCAAAGACCCCCACCATCGAGCAGACCCTCTCTTCTTGCTATTACCACTTGGCAGAAGGTACAGAAGCTCAGGTCCCACACAACTTGGTCCAAGAACAGGTACTAACCTATTGCTATCAGGCTCCTGAACCAGCGTGGATAACTTCATTCACCACTACTCCGAAGTGATTCTATGACCCACAGATTCACTTTCAACGACTTCATAACTCATGTTCTCAATATTATTTTATCCGCGCAGTTTGGCATCTTTTTCACATTAGTTGTTTGCCAGTTTTTGTTTATGTACAGTTTTCATAAAATTTATTTTATACTTATTTTCCTGTAAATGCTTGCAAAAAAAGATGAATCTTATAGTAGCATGTGGTAGCGAGTATCTTCCTGGAGAGTACATTGATTTTGAACTTTGACCTTTGAGCACAAGTTAGACCTGGCGTCTCTTGTCATCTTGTCCTGGTTCGCCCTCCCCTGGTTGTTCCGTGTATTACAGCCTTCTGATGAAGCAAAACTACCGAAAAAATCCTGGTGTTGTAATAAATACTTAGGTATTTAATCAACATCCCACCAGCCAACCTGGAATTTAATATGAACGTTAATTTAAAATAACCCTGAAATATGTTTTTAAATTCTTTAATTTTCAGGGTTGCATTACTTCATTAAATATGAGATAAAAAGAACAAACATTGTAAATTTGGGATAAAAACAGAAAATGTCAGAAGCACAAAGCAGGAGAGCCAGAATTTGTAAATAGAACAGGCAAGTTAATGTTTTAAAATGCAGGAAGTCCAAGCAACACACGCAAAATGCTGGAGGAACTCAGCAGGCCGGGCAGCAAACAGTTGACGTTTTGGGCCGAGACCCTTCATCAGGACTGGAGGAAAAAAAAGATGAGGAGTCAGAGTAAGAAGGTGTGGGGAGTTGGAGGAAGCAACACAAGGTGAGAGGTGAAACCAGGAGGGAGGGGTGAAGTAAAGAGCTGGGAAGTCGATTGGTGAAAGAGACACAGGGCTGGAGGAGGGGATAAGAGAGGACAGAAGGCCATGGAAGAAAGAGGAGCACCAGAGAGTTGGAGACTACCCAGACGGAATATAAGGTGTTGCTCCTCCAATCTGAGTGTGGCCTCATCGTGGCAGTCCAGGAGGCCATGGACTGATAGGAATATAAAGTGGAATTAAAATGGGTGTCCGCTGCGTGATCCTGTTTCTTCTGGCAGACAGAGCGTAGGTGCTTGCTGAAGTGGTCTCCCAATCTATGTCATATCTCACCAATATACAGTAGGGCACGCTGGGAGCACCGGATATGATGATCCCAACAGACTCACAGGTGACATTTCGCATCACCTGGAAGGGCTGTTTGGGGCCCTGAGTGGCAGTGAGGGAGGAGGGGTTCCACTTGCAAGGATAAGTACCAGGAGGGAGATCAGTGGGAAGTTGCATGTAGCAGTATCGCCATGGAATGAAGGGAATTGGGAAGGCATGAGAGAGGAGCTTGCCCAGGTGGATTGGAGGAGGATGCTGGTGGGGATGACGGCAGAGCAGAGATGGCTGAAGTTTCTGGGAATAGTTCACAGGGTGCAGGATACATATGTCCCACAGAGGAAGAAGTTCTCAAACGGCAGGGCCAGGCAACAAGGGAAGTTAAGGACTGCGTAAAAGCCAAGGAAAGGGCATGTAAGGGAGAAAAAGTGAGTGGGAAGTTGAATGATTGGGAAGCTTTTAAAATCCAACAAAAGGAAACTAAAAAAGCTCTAAGAAGGGAAAAGATGAAATATGAGAGCAAGCTAGATGAAAATATAAAACAGGATGCTAAAAGTTTTTTTCAGCTATATAAAGAATAAAAGGGAGGTGAGAGTTGATACTGGACCACTGGAAAATGCTGCTGATGAGGTAGCAACAGGGACAAAGAAATGGCAGATGAAGTTACTAAGTACTTTGCTTCAGTCTTTACTGTGAAAGACACTAACAGCAAGTGGGAATAAAGGGGGCCTTTTCTGGTTGGCTGTCAATGACTAGTGGTGTTCCTCAGGGGTCAGTATTGGGACCGCTACTTTTCACATTGTTTGTCAGTGATTTAGATAGTGGAATTGATGGCTTTGTGGCAAATTTTGCAGGTAATACAAAGATCGGTGTGGGGAGTAGTGCTGAGGAAACAACGTGATTGCAGCAGGACTCTGACGAATTGGAAGAATGGGCAAAAAAGTGGCAGAAGGAATACAGTGTTGGGAAATGTATGATGATGCATTCTGAGAAAAGGAACAGTAATGCAGACTACTGCCTAAATGGGGAGAAAATTCATACATCAGAGATGCAAAGGGATTTAGGAGTCCTTGTGCAAGACTCCCAGAAGGTTAATTTACAGGTTGAGTCTGTGGTAAAGAAGGCAAATGGAATGTTGGCATTAATTTCAAGGGGAACAGAATATAAAAGCAAGGAGATTATGCTGTGTGTTTATAAGACACTAGTCAGGCCGCACTTGGAGTATTGTCAACAGTTTTGGGCCCCTTCTCTCAGAAAGGATGTGTTGTCACTGGAAAGAGTCCAGAGAAGGTTAGTGACGATGATTCCGGAAACGAAGGGGCTAATACACAAGGAGCTTTTGGGTGCTTTGGGCCTGTACTCACTGGAATTTAGAAGAATGTGGGGGGGGGGGGGATCTCATTGGAACTTACCCAATGTTGAAAGGACTAGATAAGGTGGATGTAGAGAGGATGTTTCTTATGGTGGGGGTATCCAGAACTAGCCTCAAATTGAGGGGTGACCTTTTAGAACAGGAGGAATATTCTTAGCAGGAAGTGGGGGGGGGGATGGAAAGATATGCTTTGTGGTGGGATCCTATTGGTGATGGTGGAAGTTACAGAGAATTTTGTGCTGAACTCAGAGGCTGATGGGTGGTAGGTGGAACCCTATCTCTGGTGGGGTGGCGGGAGGAAGGGGTGAGGGCAGCCATGTGTGAAATGGAAGAGATGCGGTCGAGGGCAGCGTTGATGGTGGAAGAAGGGAAGCCCCTTTCTTTGAAGGAGGAGGACACCTCCTTAGTTCTGGAATAAAAAGCCTCCTGAGAGGGGACATAGTGGAGACGGAGGAATTAAGAAAAGGGGATGGCATTCTTACAAGAAACAGGGTGGGAAGAGGTACAGTCCAGGTAGCTGTGAGAGTCAGTGGGTTGATAATAGATAAGCTGTCTCCAGAGTCAGAGATAGGGAATCGAGAAAGGGGAGGGAGATGTCAGAAATGGCCCAGGTAAATATGAGGGCAGGGTGGCAATTGGAGGAAAAGTGGATGAAGTCAACAAGCTCCACATGGGTGCAGGAAGCAGCACCAATGCAGTTGTCGCTGCAGCGTAGGAAAAGTTGGGGAGTGATGCTTTAGATATTTATCCTTCATGAACATTGAGAGAAAAGAAAATTGGGAAGACTTACAAAGATCACATTAATGAAAAATTAATAGAATTCTTTGTCAGCGTTATTGAGATGAACAGAACAGCTGTAACTTTCCTCCTTTGTAGCCCAAGCATTCTCTAGCAAAAACCTGTAGTGCTAAATGCATCGAGCTGCAAGGGTTGTGATGGTATTTAAAAGGTAATGGAAATACACAGTCTGAGGGATTGTTGAGTACATGGAAAAAGAATGAGTGCATGAGATGGGGTGAGGTGTTAGCACAGTGATTAGCACAACACATTCTACTAAATCTCTTTGGGATATATGTCAACTATTAGCGATGGATCAATCAATTTGAAGAGAGAGTGAACTTCTCGCAGGTCGGGGAGAAGTGCACAGATGCAGTAGCTTGTCATTGCACAAGGATGCTGAGAAAGCTCCGAAATAAAAGACAGACATTGTCTGGCAGAGTGTTCGTCAGAGTAGTGTAAATCAGAGTAGTCAGGCTTTGGCTCATCGGGGCTTCGAGGAGGACAGGCCAAGGCAAGGTAGGTTACTTTTTTCACCCCCTCTAGCAAGAATAGTGGGTATGACTCTGAGGCCAGTTTTCTGTTCTGGGTGTCAGATATGGGATATCTGGGAGACTCCCAGCCTCTCGGACGGCCACATCTGCGCCAGGTGCATCGAGCTGCAGCTCCTTCGAGACCAAGTTAGGGAACTGGAACTGCAGCTCAATGACCTTTGGCTTGTTAGGGAGAGTAAGGAGGTGATAGACAGGAGCTACAAATAGGTAGTCACCTTGGGGCCACAGGAGACTGCTAAGTGGGTGACTGTCAGGAGAGGGAAGGGAGGATGTCAGGTAGTGGAGAGTACCCCTGTGGCTGTCCCCCTTAACAATAAGTACTCCATTTTGCTGTTGGGGGGGTGACCTACCTGGGGGAAGCAACAGAGGCACTGTCTGGCCCTGTGGCTCAGAAGGGTAGGGAAAAGAAGAGGAAGGAAGTGGTAATAGAGAACTCTATAGTTAGGGGGACAGATTCTGTGGATGCAACAAAGAAACAAGGATGGTAGTTTGCCTTTCAGGTTCCAGGGCTTGTGACGTTTCTGTGCACATCCACAATATCCTGAAATGGGAGGAAGGGCAGACAGAGGTTGTGGTACGTATTGGTACCACGACATTGATAGAAAAAGGGTGGATTCCTGAAAGCAGAATACAGGGAGTTAGGAAGGAAGCTGAGAAACAGGACCTGAAATGTAGTAATCTTGGGATTGCTGCCTGTGCCACAGGACAATGAGAATTGGAATAGAATGAGGTGGAGAATACATGTGTGGCTGAAGGTTTGGAGCAGGGATTCAGATTTTTGGATCATTGGGACTTCTCCTGGGGCAGGTGGGACCTGTATCAAAAGGATGGGTTGCAACTTGAATCCCGGGGGGGGGGAGGTTTGTTAATGCTGTTGGGGAGGGTATAAACTAGATTTGCAGGGGGTGGGAACTGAAGTGAAGAGGCAGAGGATGGGGAGGTTGGAGCACACGTAGAGACAGCTTAGAGCAAGTTTATGAGGAAGGACAGGCAGATGTTAGAGCAAAGATGCACTCAGCCTGATAGTTTGGGGTGTGTCTATTTTAATGCAAGGAGTATCGTAAACAGGGTGGATGAGTGTGGATCAATACATGGAGCTGTGACATTGTGGCCGTTACAGAGACTTGGATGTATCGGAAGCAGGAATGGCTGCTGAGTGTGCCAGGCTTTAGATGTTTCAAAAAGAACAGAGGGAAACAAAATAGGTGGGGGGGGGGGCATTGCTAATCAGGGCTGCAGAAAAGGAGGAAGTTATGGAGGGATTGTCTACTGAGTCTCTGTGGGTGGAAGTCAGAAACAGGAGAGGGGCAATAATTCTACTGGGTGTTATTTATAGACTGCCCAACAGAACAGGGATATTGAGGAGCAGATAGGGAGGCAGATTCTGGAACGATGCATTAATAATAGGGTTGTTGTGATGGGAGATTTTAACTTTCCTAATATTGACTGACCTCTCCTTAGCACAAGGCATTTAGATGGGGTGGAGTTTGTTAGGTGTGGTCAGGGAGGTTCCCTGTAACAATATGTATATAAGCTAACTGGAGGGGAGGCTGTACTTGATCTGGTATTGGGAAATGAACCAGGTCAGGTGTCAGATCTCTCGGTGGGAGAGCATTTTGGAGGTAGTGCCCACAATTCTATCTCCTTCACCATATTCCTGGAGAGGGATAGGAGCAGACAATTTGGGAAAACATTTAATTGGATAGGGGGAAATATGATACTATTAGGCAGAAACTTGGGAGAATAAATTAGGAGCAGATGTTCTCAGGGAAATGCATGGCAAATGTTCAGGGAACAGTTGCATGGAGTTCTGCATAGGTATGTTCCACTGAGGCACGGAAAAGATGGTAGAGTTAAAGAACCATGGTCTACAGTACAAAGGATGTATTAAATCTAGTTAAGAAGAAAAGAAAAGCTTACGAAAGGTTCAAGAAACTAGGTACTGTTAGAGCTCTGGAAAATTACAAGGTTGCTAGGAAGGAGCAACAGGAGTCCCTCTCCACAGCTACTCCCTGGCCTATTAATTATCTCTCACACTTTTTGTTTATAGAGCAGATTTCCAGCACCTATTTGGCTTTCAGAGTTGGAGTGTCAGAGATTTACTGCAGGGAAGCAGGCCTAATTCCAATCTACAAGTGCTTAAGCATTTTCTTTACTGGTTTCATACTGACATAGTACGTTCTTAAACATACAATCCCACATGCTACTTCTCTGCTTTTAACAAGTTGACTTCCTACTTTAAAATATTTACACATTTGAATCCTTGCGTGTTTTTGCCCTTTACTATTTTAAAGTTTAATTCTTTATCCTTTATCTCCTCTCATTGTTTTCATACTGAAAGTATATATTACCTTACACTTCCTTCATGCAGCAGTTTACTTTCACAATAAACATCTCAAGAATTTTTCTAGCCACAGTCAAAGACTCATTGCGACACAGAAAGTTTATTCAGCCCACTGTGTTCATGCTTGTTTTCTAAACAACAACCCACTCAATCTCATTCCCCAAATCTAATCCCAAAGTTGTACAAATTTCTCAAAGGATGCATCAACATTCATTATCCTGGATCATATCTGAATATTTTTCTCAAGTGCTTATCCTATTTCCTATTGAAATCATCTGTACTTCTACCACTCCCGAAGGTAGAACTCAAGATCAATAGCACTCATTGCATTAAGTAGTTCTTCACATTGCCAGAAGAATGCATGCCTCATGTGTCAATTTATCAAGATATTTTACTCTTCTGGAAATCAGGGCTGTTTTTAAAACTATTTTTGTGTCACCACATCACTGCACAATTTTCATTGCTGTGGGAGTTAATACATCTTAACATTGGCACCCACCCACATAATTCTGGGACTTTGCGTAGACTGCTGGCTGGAGACAGATTAAACAAGGAATGCATTATGATTTTCAGGGCTTGGCAGCAACTGATGCAATCCAGAGTTTTAATCGATCAACCTGAAATAGCTCAAGTTACAGGGAATAATAAAAGCCACCACAGACATCACTCAGATTGGGAAAGGAGTAACATTTCTTTAAACAGAATAATCTTCATTGTTTAAGTAAACCAAACCAATCAGAAGTGATGGCATTACCAGTCAAGGAATAATCGAGGAAATTAGTTCTGCTGGAGTCTTGTTACAGCTTCTAATGGTGCCAACATGTTTATACTACAGTTTCATGTGAGAAGCCCTTTGTTACTACATAAGCAAGTTATTCTTCAGATGTGGTCTTGGATAATGAATTTCCAGTAAAATGCCGGCCACTCTGGGTCCAATCTAAGGAATACTTGTTCATCCTGTACGAACCACTTACAATGGCAAGTCGCTGCTGGATCCTAAAAACATCAAGGACTATTCCATCAGCTGGTTGGCCGATAGTGACGGGGCTGGACATAGCTGTTCTCACCTGGACGTGCTACATATCGTCGTGCCGAGACGGTGCACAGTCCAGAACAAGGTGCAAGTGATTGATCATATTGGACGTTTTCATTGCGATCGAAAACCCTGGCGACGTAGAGTGCCGCAAGTTCGGTTCACTGACTCGTTTGCAGCCCGACCGCAGGTGGGATTTTGCGCGGACACGGCCCCCACCTGTTGCGGACGCCGGCGAAGGACACGCCGGAGGGGTCGGTCTGTACGGCTCGGTGCTGCCCTCTGCTGCTCATTCGGTGGAAGAACCAGCTGGACCGGGACAACACAGAGATTTGGACTGTATGGATTTTATTTTCTCTTTGTGACTGTATGTTTTTCTGCAATCATAACCATATGTGCTACGTGCAGCGTGCTGTTTGTAATGTATAAAACATATTACCAGTTGCATATTAGCATAGAGCAATGCTGTTTCATTTGGCTGTTTTCATTGGCATGCATATATGGTTGAATGACAATTAAACCTGATCTTAAACTTGAACATGAACTTGCAGCTTGGCCCTGGAGGAATGCTGTTTAGTTTTGTGATATTCATGTATGGTTGAATGATAATTAAACTTGAAACTTATCTTTGGACCATGGGATTGGCTGCGTCATTCACTATTGTCTATAAATATATCTACCGGATAATTAGTTACCAGACCTGGAAATATTAAGTGATCTTTTATCTCCCCTGAGAGGGACATGAAAATTGACCAGCAAAAAAATTAGTTACCAGACCTGGAAATATTAAGTGATCTTTTATCTCCCCTGAGAGGGACATGAAAATTGACCAGCAAAAAAAATGATCTTCAAAAAGAAATTGGATAAATGCTTTTAAAGGATGGAAATAAAACATGAGGGAAAATGGTTACTGTTGGAATATGATTGAGGAAAGACAGGGAGGGCTTAGGTCATGGACAAGTCTCAGTAGGGTCTGGAGTGGCTGAACTACCATTTGTGATGCCGTTATCTAGTGTAATCTAATATAAACCTATTAGTTCACCACTGAACTCGAATTAGTGACTCTCCAAACCTGGATGTAAATCTTGATTAATCAATCTAATAATTATTTTTCAGATGTGAGATATCAAGAAACATCAAGAAGAATGTTTAAAAACTATCTAAATATGAGCTGTGTGCACAAAAAGCTGTGCGTCACTCAAAACTCGGGGGGGGGGGGGGGGAGCTGTCATTCATTCCAGATGCATGATCTATGCAAGCTGAAAGCTCCCAGAGCATGGCTGAAAAGTTTTTTACTTTGTGAAGGGTATGATGAAGGATATTTTGATGGATTGGCAGAGGCTAGCTTAATTAACCACATTTAAATGGGGAATTAAAATTCATTCAATTAAAACAACGTGGTTCAAAATTAGTACAGTGACCATGAAATTACTGAATTATTGAATAGAAACTCAACTGCTTTGAAAATAGCCCAAAGAGAAGGAAATTTGCTGTATTTACTTGTGATTGAGTTTTAACTATCTCCTGGATAGTTTGGCCAGCCACTCAAGGGTAAGTATTAAACAGCGACCATACACCAAAATAGGATACTAAAAGGAAATGATGTAGCGGTGTGCTACACACAGCGCTGAAATAACAACACGTAGTTGGTGAGCTGCAGTTGCAAAGAGGTTTATTCAAACTTTGCGGCCTCGCTTTAAAGCCATCCTGTTCCTACCCTCCCTGGGCGGGAATGCTGTAGGGGGCGCGTATTCACAGTCCCGTCCCGCGCGCGGGCTTTTCCCTTTGCTGGTGAAGCAGGTTTGGCGCCCTCCTTGGGACCGGCCTCAATGCCGGTGCGCACCGCTTTGTGAGCCGGTTCGAGTGCGCTGGGAAGTGGGTCACCACAATGATACATTTCTATTTTAAGTACTGGGGTTTGTGCCACTGAACACAGCATTTGCATCCTTGAACAAAACATGGCAGTCTTGTAGCACATAATGGTGGATAAATCCCTGGGGTTTGACCAAGTGTATTCTCAGACCTAATAGGATGCTAGGAAAGAGATTTCTGAGGTCCAGACTGAGACATTAGCATCATCATTAGCCGTAGGTGAGCTACGAGAAACCTGGAGAGTGGCAAGTGTTGTGCCTTTATTTAACAAAGAGAGCAAGGGCAAGTCAAGGAAATAAGGGCCAATATGGCGAAGATCAGTGGTGGGGAAGTGATTGGAGGGGATTCTGACAGACTGGATCCACCTGCAGTGGAAAGGCAAGGGCTAATTAGGGACAGTCTGCATGTCTTTGTGTGTGGGAAGTAGTGTCTCACAAATTTGAATAAGTTTCTTGAGTTGTGACCAAGAGGTTTGATGAGGGCAAGATGGTAGACTTTATCTGTCTGAACTTCAGTAGGCCTTGCACAATGCCCTGTGTGCTAGGCTGATCCAGTAGATGAGATCAATTGAATACAATTGGCATGGTGGCATGATTCATAGAGTGGTAGTGAAGGGCTGTTTTTCAGACAGGAGGCATGTGAACTGCAATATGATGCAGGAAGTGGCACTGAGTCCACTGTTGCTCTTCAACTATATTCATATTTTGGACGACAATGCATTTGCCATAATTAGGAAATTTGTAGATGCCAAAAAGAAGCTAATCATATAGTGGATAGGGAATGTGGTTATTTAAAAGTACAGCAGGATCTAGATCATCTGGAAAATGGGAAAGGAACAGCAGATGGAATTTAACTTGAGACGTACAAAAAAGCTGGATGAACTCAGCAGGTCGGGCAGCATCCGTTGAAAGAAGCAGTCAACGTTTCGGGCCGAGACCCTTTGTCAGGACTAAAGAAGGAGAGGGCAGGGGCCCTATAAAGAAGGTGGGGGCAGGGTGGAAAACCAATCAGAGGAAAGATCAAGGGCTGGGGGAGGGGAAGCAGTGAGGGGATAGGCAGGAGAGGTGAAGAAGGAATCTAAGGAGAAAGCACTACGGGTAGTAGAAGAAGGCAGAGTCATGAGAGGTGATTGGCAGCTAGAAGAGGAGACAGAGTGAAGGTGGGATGGGGGAAGGGAGAGGGAGGGAATTGCTGGAAGTTGGAGAATTCGATGTTCATACCAAGGGGCTGGAGACTACCCAGATGGTATATGAGATGTCGTTCCTCCAACCGGAGTTTGGCCTCATCATGGCAGTACAGGCGGCCATGTATGGACATATCCGAATGGGAATGTGAAGCAGAGTTGAAGTGGGTGGCAACCGGGAGATCCTGTCTGCTGTGGCAGATGGAGCGGAGGTGCTCGACGAAGCGGTCCCCCAATCTGTGTCAGGTTTCGCCGATGTAGAGGAGGCCGCATCGGGAGCACCGGATGCAACAGAGTACCCCAACAGTCTCACAAGTGAAGTGTTGCCTCACCTGGAAGGACTGTTTGGGGCCCTGAATGGTGGTAAGAGGGGAGGTGTAGGGACAGGTGTAGCACTTACGCTTGCAGGGATAAGTACCAGGTGGGAGATCTGTGGCCCACCCTGCCAAATGCAAAAATGCTATTCCCTATTCCCAGTTCCTCCGTCTCCGCCGCATCTGCTCCCAGGATGAGGCTTTCCGTTCCAGGACATCCCAAATGTCCTCTTTCTTTAAGAAGCGTGGTTTTCCTCCTGCCGTCATCAATGATGCCCTTACCCGCATCTCCTCCATTTCCCGCACTTCAGCCCTCACCCCATCCTCCCGTCACCACAACAGGGACTGTGTCCCCCTTGTCTTCACCTATCACCCCACCAGCCTCCAGATCCAGCATATTATCCTCCGCAACTTCCGCCACCTTCAACAGGACCCCACCACTAAGCACCTTTCCCTCTCTACTCCTCTCTGCTTTTCACAGGGATCGTTCCCTCCACGACTCCCTGGTCCACACGTCCCGCCCCACAGATCTCCCACCTGGCACTTATCCCTGCAAGTGTAAGTGCTACACCTGTCCCTACACCTCCCCTCTTACCACCATTCAGGGCCCCAAACAGTCCTTCCACGTGAGGCAACACTTCACTTGTAAGTCTGTTGAGGTCATCTATTGCATCCGGTGCTCCCGATGCGGCCTCCTCTACATTGACGCAGATTGGGGGACCGCTTCGTCGAGCACCTCCGCTCCATCCACCATAACAGACAGGATCTCACGTTGCCACCCACTTCAACTCTGCTTCACATTCCCATTCGGATATGTCCACACATTCGGATATGTCCATACATTCAGATATGTCCATACATTTGGATATGTCCATACATTTGGATATGTCCATACTCCTCTACTGCCATGATGAGGCCAAACTTTGGTTGGAGGAGCAACATCTCATACACCATCTGGGTAGTCTCCAGCCCCTTGGTATGAACATCGAATTCTCCAACTTCCGGTAATTCCCTCCCTCTCCCTTCCCCCATCCCACCTTCACTCTGTCTCCTCTTCTAGCTGCCTATCACTTCTCTCATGATTACGCCTTCTTCTACTACCTATAGTGCTTTCCCCTTACATTCCTTCTTTACCTTTCCTGCCTATCCCCCCCCTGCTTCCCCTCCCCCACCCCTTGATCTTTCCTCTGATTGGTTTTCCACCCTGCCCCCACCTTCTTTATAGGGCCCCTGCCCCCTCCTTCTTTAGTCCTGACAAAGGGTCTGGACCCGAAATGTTGACTGCTCATTTCAACGGATGCTGCCCGACCTGCTGAGTTCATCCAGCATTTTCGTGTGTCTTGATTTGACCACAGCATCTGCAGTGTACTTTGTGTTTGGAATCTAACTTGGATAGCTATGAGGTGAAGCCTTTTGAGAAGTTAGAATTTGCACAGTCAATAACAGGATTCTGGAGAGTGCTACAGAACAGAGAGACCAAGGAGTTTCAATACGTGTTCAGACAAAGTGGATGTAAAGGAAATGTTTCCATTGGTAGGAATGTCTAGGATCTGAGGGCACAGCCTCAGCATAAAGAGACATTCCTTCAAAACTGAGATGAAGGGGAACTTCTAAAGCTATTGGGCAGTAACCTATGGGATTTTTTTTTGCCACAGGAAAGCTGTGGAGGTCATGTCATTGGAAATAATTTAGATAGGGATTATGATTCTTGACGGGTAAGAGGGTTAAGGGTTGTGGGGAAAAGGCAGGAAATGGGGTTGAAATAATAATTAATCATGTTTGAATAGTGGAGCAAACTTGATGGACTGAATGGGCAAATTCTGCTCCTATTTCTTATGCTCCCTGAAAGTGATGACACAGGCAAACAACAGGGTAAAGAAGGGAAAAGGAAATCTTACCTTCATCAGTGAGGGCACAAGATATTGGTGGGATCACATTTGCAGTATCGGGCATAATTTAATCTAGTTTTTGTGCTGTGTCATGTAACATCATGGTCCTGAAAAAACATTGTCTCATTTTTACCATGTACTATTCCAGCAGTTATGGCTGAAATGACAAGAAAACTGACTTGACTTGACTTGACTTGACTAGTTCTGGTCACCAAGTTACAGGAAGGATGGCATCAATTTATTTAGAGATACAGATTAGCAACAGGCCCTCCTGACCCAACGAGCCCATGCTGCCGAATTGCACCCACCGATGTGGCCAATTAATCTACTATCCAGTACGTCTTTGGACTGTGGGAGTAAACCAGAGCACCCGGAGGAAACCCACGTGGTCATGGGGAGAGTGTACAAACTGTTTACGGGTACCTGCAGGAACTGAGAACTATGCTACTGGGCCGCCCCAAAGCTGAAAAGGGTACAGAAAAGATTCACAAAGATGTTACCAGGACTGGGGGGTGAGCTTTAATTGTAAGGAGAAACTGGATAGGCTGGGTCTTTTTTCAAGGATTGTACAAGGATAAGAGGTGACATTTTGGAGGTATATAAAAGCATAGATAAGGCGAATTGTCACAATTTATTTCACAGGGTTGTGAAATCTAAAACTAGAGGGCATAGATTTAAAATGAGGGGAGAAAAGTTACAGGGGACATGAGGGGCAACTTTTTTGACACAGAAGGTGGTGAGTATGAAGAATGAGCTTCCGGAGGTAGTAGAGGCCGGTACAATTACCGTATTTAAAAGATTCTTACACAGCTACATGGATTGGTAAGGTTTAGAGGGATAAGGCCCAAATGCAGAAAAGGGATATTAGCCCAGGCAGGATGAGCTGGGTTGAGGGTCTGTTTCTGTGTTGTATAACTCTGAATAAGTGCATTGACTTTCCTTTCTCTGCTGTGTGCCAGTGCTTCAATTTACTCTGAGGTAATCAAAATGGAAAATATGTTTATCTCTCTGGGCTGTCGCAAACGGTTTCTCAATCCGAATCCATTTTCATTTCCAAATTTCCTACATAGCTCTGTGGTGAAGCACAGTCCTTTATTTAATAGAACGTTACAGTTCAAAGCATCTAGCTCAGAGCAGATTGGTGCTGTGAAAACATTTCATGCAGCACCTTCAATAAAGGAAAACACTTTATTTCTGGCAAAACTCTTCTTGATTGTTAACCACAGAAAGTTTCCCTTACAAGGGGTGACTGATAAGTTCGTGGCCTAAGGTAGAAGGCGTCAATTTTAGAAAACCTAGCTCATTTATTTTTCAACATAGATGAGTTATTAACCTCAATCATTCTGCATAATCACTCAAAGAGTTGGCCTGCATGTGCATGTAACGAGAGCTGTAGAACTCATCTCCTTCTACCTTAGGCCACGAACTTATCAATCACCCATCTGTGGACACTTTCTGGAGGTCCAAGATCCGTATGCTCCACGACTGCTGGACTAAGTGTGTAAATGTAGGAGGGGAGTATGTTGAAAAATAAATGTGCTAGGTTTTCTAAAATTGACTCCCACAAACTAATCAATCACTCCTCATATAGCCAACTCAGGTCTGAAATAAACTCCATGATATCAGTGGCTTGTGAAAAAGTTGGCCCCAACATCCATGGATTTGCAGGTAAACAATTGCAATAAAAAAAGAGGAATGAAAAACCCACAGTATGACAATATTTTTCGAGGCAAAACATTTTCTAATGCTTTCAAAAATGCAAAACCACTTTCCAAATAATTATTGATTGATCTAAAGATCTTGTAAACTCCCGAAATTGTTCAACTTTTCACTTTATTCCAGAGTAACCCAAGGATCTAAATGAAGAGGGAAGAATGACAAACTGCAAGTTTTGGGCAGAGAATTTTATATATACACTATATATAAAAGGATTAAATATTAAGGTTTTTGTCAGGAAATGTAGTGAGGTGAAATCCAGAAGCAGAGATGATGTAGCAGTAAATGATCACTTTAATAACTGACTGCAAAATAATAAGCAGCGGGTGGCCAGAAAATGAGAGAACAGAAACTGAACACAACAGGCAACAAGCTAAACTTTCTTTGGGCAGGGAGAGTGAAGGATAGGATGAGGGCAGCTGGTTTGATGAGTGAACAAGGACTGTGGATGAGAATTGGGCTTAAAAACGCTGCAGGGGATGAGTGGAACAAGCGGCCAATGAATCCTATTAGCTGGGTGGAGACGAGGAGGCTGGAAGGCGTCACCTGACATAGACGATGAGCTTGAGAGGACATATGGAAGTAGATGTGATCCTGAGGGACAGTGGCTGCTGGAGATGGTAAGTGACAGGGTTGATGTGATGGGTGATCTTGAAGGGACCAATGAAATGGGGTGAGAGCTTGCAGGAGTCGGTATGCAGAGGCAGATCTTGGATAGCCAGCCAAACAGGGTCCCCAGACCTGAGTAGTCTGGCTGGACATCATAGGGAGTTAGCCTGGTGGCAGTAGGCACAATTGATAGCCCTCTGTGCCCTCCTCCAAGCATTTTGGCAGTGGTAAACTAGGGCCTTGATGGATGGGACCTCTGCAGTGAGCTCCTTCGCGGGGAACAATTGGGTTAATATCATGAAGCACTTCAAAAGATGACAGACCCACAATGGAGGAGGGGTGTAGATTGTGGAACAGTTCAGTCCAAAGCAGATACTTCTTCCATGTGGAAGGGTTAGAGGTGGCAAGGTATCGCAGAAGCTTTTCCACTTGTTGATTGACTTTCTTATTGATTGTCGGTCTGCAGATGATAGTCAGAGGACAAACTCAGTGAGGTGCAGAGGAGGGGGCAGAGGGCTCACCAGATCTGGGAGATGGATTGTGGACCCTGGTCCGACACAATGTCCTGAGGCAAACTACGTTGCAGAACCAGGTCCATCGTCTCAGCAGCTGATAGAAGTTCAGGAAGTGCACCACCTTGGAAAACTGGTCCACTGTTTTCATGATCATCGTGGCCCATTCAGTAGGTGGCAAACTGTGATGAAATCCATGGCGATGTGGGACCACAGGTATCGAGGGACCGGTAAGGGCCACAGAAGCTGCTGGTTGGAGGAATGGGACTGTGCACTGAGGGATGGCAGCAACAAATATATACACACCTGTCAGCATGGTGGCCATCAGCACCAGCATCGTAGAAAATCCAGGCTCCTTTTTGTACCTGGATGGCCAGAGAGGGGTGAGGACTAGGCCCACTGCAGTGCCTGACTGGGTAGCCACCATGTGACAGGGCATCTACCTTTGTGTTCTCAGAGCCGGGACGGTAGGAGATGGTGAAGTTGACTTGCTTAAAGAATCGGGCCCAGTGAGCCTGGCATGGGTTGAGTTGGCGGGTCTGCTGTATGGTTGTGAGGCTCTGGTGGTCAGTCCAGATCAAGAAGGTCTTGGTGTTTCCCATCAGCCAACGTCTCCATTCCTACAAGGCCCAATTAATACCAAAGTGCTCCCTGTCTCCTACTCCATAACAGCACACTGCAGGGTAGAACTTGAACACGAAGAAGGCACACAGGTGTGCCTTCCCATCCCATCCTCACTGGAAAAGGATGCTCACATCAGATGCATCCACCTGTGTATCTCTTGAGATCCTCAAAAGCATGGTCCTGGGTAGCAGACCAGGTTATCCATGAGGTATTTGACTTGGTGAGAGGAGCAGTGGTTTGGCTTGGGTTTCTAATGAAATGGTAGAAGATAGAGAAGCCCAAGAAGTGCTGTAGTTGTTTTCAGGGAACACGGTCGGGACCATTCAATGATGACTCACACTTTCTCTGGGTCCATGGTTATACCTTGGGTTGAAAGAATGTAACCCAAGAAGGAAATGACTGAGGTGTGAAACTGGCATTTCTCTAACTTGCAGTACAATTGGTTTTTGATGAGATACTGAGGGACTGAATGTATGTGACAGATGTGGTCTTGGAGGTTCATGGAGAAAATGAGGATGTTGTCAAGGTAGATGAACACATTCCTGTTTGACATGTTTCAGAGGATCACATTAATGAGGGCTTTGAAAACAGCCGGATCATTGGAAAGTTCGAAACTTATCATCAAATATTTGTAGTTGTAATGAATTCTTTGGGCCTGTGCGGGGAGCCAGAGACTATTGGACTGAGGATTCTAGCAGAGCACATGAATTTGTTAATTATTGTGTTAACAAGAGTCATTAATCCCTGGTGCTTTCTGTTTAATCTTGTTAATTTTGTCTGGCATGAGTTTTCTGCACTGGTGATTATTTAACCGACCCCTGATTAGCACTTATCGCAGGGTCTTAGTTTTGAGAATGTTTCGTCTCATGGTATTGCATGGTCAAGCCACAAATGTTCTGATGGGATTCCTATGTATAATGTGTGTCTCCCATCTCTGCTTGGTTGGGAGTCTGTCTTTCCTCTGCACTTGGTTTCCACCATTGTCAGCACATGTCTGACAAAGTCCGAGCAATGTAAAGGGCCTAACGGAGGTTGTACAGGAGTGTCTTGACATTGGTTATCTTCCAATTGTCTCTAGTTTAGGTTCCGAGTTTCTCCAGACCATGTTCCAAGCTTCTCTAAATTCAAAGCTTTTTCCAAGGTTTTCAAGATCATCAAGGTTTCTTTAATCTCCCATGGCCTTCCAGGTTTCTGAGGACTATTCACAGTTCCTGAGATTTATTCCATATTTCCAAGAGTTATTCAATACTCCCGAGATTTAGTTCATGTCTCTGAGTTTTATTCAATGTTTCTGACATTTATGCAATGTTCTTGAGTTTTATTCCATGTTCCTAAGTTTGATTTTATGCTGCTGAGGTTTATTCTATGTTTCCCGAGGTTTATTCTATGTTTCCCGAGGTTTATTCTATGTCCAGAGTTCCCCAGGCTTGTCTCGAGATCACCAGCCCTGTCCTGAGTTGCCCAGGTCTCCCAGTTTGGTCAGGTGTTGGCCACGGGGATGGGGGTACTGTAATGAGCACTTTCGGCCTGTGCGGGGAGCCAGAGAGCATCAGGCACTGCGGTTTCTGGAGCACATGAATTTGTTAATCGTTGTTTTAACAAGAGTCATTAATCCCTGGTTATTTCTGTTTAATCTTGTTAAGTGTATTTTGTCTGGCACGTGTTTACCACATCTGTGATTATTTAAGCAGACGCTCAATTCGAACTTACTGTGGAGTTCTAGCTCTGAGTTTGTTTCATCTCTTAATGTCGCTCAGTTGAGTCACCGATATTCTGTTGACCTTCCAAAGTATGAACTGTGGTTGCCATTTCTACATGGGAATTTGTCTTTCCTCCGCACTGGGGTTCCACCATTGCCAGTGTGCTGTCATGTACATTCAGCTTGGTGACGTTCTCAGCTCCACGGAGCATTTCAAATGCACTATCCATCAAAGAGAGAGTACAACACACACAAAATGCAGCAGGAACTCAGCTAGCCAGGCAGCATCTATGGAAAAGAGTACAGTCGATGTTTTTGGAGGAGGTTCTTCATCAGGACTGGAGTAAAAAAGATGAGGAGTCAGAGTAGGAAGATGAGGGGGAGGGGAAGAAGAAATGCAAGGTGATAGGTGAAACCGGGAGGGGGAGGAGGTGCGAAGTAAAGAGCTGGGAAGTCGATTGGTGAAAGGGATACAGGGCTGGAGAAAGGGGAATCTGATAGGAGAGGACAGAAGGCCGTGGGAGAAAGAAAAGGGTGGGGGAGCACCTGAGGGAGGTGATGGGCAGGTGAGGAGATAAGGTGAGAAAGGGGAATGGGGATTGGTGAAGGCAGGCACTACTGGAAATTCAAGAAATTGATGTTCGTGTAATCAGGTTGGAGGCTGCTCAGATGGAATATAAGGTGTTGCTCCTACAACCCGAGTGTGGCCTCATCATGACAGTAGAGGAGGCCATGGACTGACTTGTTACAATGGGAATGGGAAGTGGAATTAAAATAGGTGGCCACTGGGAGATCACACTTTTTCTGGAAGACAGAGTAAAGTTGCTCAGTGAAATGGCCCCTCAATCTACGTCAGGTCTCATCGATGTACGGAAGGCCACACCAGGAGCACCAGATATGGTGGAGGACCCTGACAGACTCCTAAGTGAAGTGTCACCTCACCTGGAAGGACCGTTTAGAGCCCTCAATGGTAATGAGGGTGAATGTGTAGGGGCAGGTGTAGCACTTGTTCCACTTGCAAGGATAAGTGGCAGGAGGGAGATCAGTGGGGAGAGACAAATGGACAAGGGAGTCGCGTAGGGAGTGACCCCTGCAAAAAGTGAGAAGTGGGGGGAGGGAAAGATGTGCTTGGTGGTGGGATCCCGATGGAGATGGTGGAAATTATGGAGAATTATATGCTGGACATGGAGGTGGTGGGATGATAGGTGAGGACAAGAGGAACTCTAACCCCAATGGGGTGGCGGGAGGATGCGGTGAGGGCAGACGTGCGTGAAGTGGAAGAGATGCGGTTGAGGCTAGTGCTGGGCACCTGCGTTCTGTCTGCCAGGGAAAGTGGGACCTCCCAGTGGCCACCCATTTTAATTCCATTTCCCATTCCCATTCCAACATGTCAGTCCATGGCCTCCTCTACTGCATCAATGAGGCCACACTCAGGTTGGAGGAGCAACACCTTATATTCTGCCTGGGTAGTCTCCAACCTGATGGCATGAGTTTTGATTTCTCGATCTTTTGGTAATGACTTCACCATTCCCCATTCTCATTTCCCTCTCTCACCCTATCTCCGCACCTCCCTCTGGTGCTCCTCCCACTTCTCTTTCTTCCATGGCCTTCTGTCCTCTCCTATCAGATTCCCCTTTCCCCAGCCCTGTGTCTCTTTCACCAATCAACTTCCCAGCTCTTTACTACACGCCCCCCCAGCCCCTGGTTTCATCTATCACCTTGTGTTTCTTCCTCCCCTTCCCCACCCTTCTTACGCTGACTCCTCATCTTTTTTTCTCCAGTCCTGATGAAGGGTTTCAGCCTGAAACGTTGACTGTACTCTTCTCCATAGATGTTTCCTGGCCTGCTGAGTTCCTGTAGCATTTTGTGTGTGCTGCTTCCATGGGAGAGGGTAGTATTTCTTAATAGTGATTTTGTTGAGTCCACGGTAGTTCGTCAATGCAAGGGAGAAGACCCTCATCTTTCTTTTTGACAAAGAGGAATCCTACACCAGCTGGGGACTGGCATGGTCGAATAAAGTCTTTGGTGATACAGTCATTCATAACTTGAGTTGCAGGAGGGAGATGGAGAACAGTTGGCTTCGGGGAGAGCTGTCGCCCGGGAGGAGGATGATCGCGCAGTTGTGTGGTCGACGATGTGGCAGGGTACTGGCTTCCTTTTTACTGAAGGCGATGGCCAAGTCATGATATTCCTGTGTGAGTTGGGTGAGGTCGAGGGCTCCCGCTGTCTCCAGCACAGAGCGTGAGCCGCGATGCAGGCAAAGTATCAAATCCACTGCCTCCCAGGTGGCTGGAAACCCAGTGGTGAGATCCTCATATTTGTTGGAAATGGGGGTTTTGTTGTCCCAGTTAGCGATAGCCCAGGCCAGACAGAGATGAGGAAGGCAACCTTTGCCCCGTCTGTAGAATACCGAGACGGCTGGAGCTCAGTGTGTAAGTCACAGTGGGACAGAAAGTTGTGGCATCAGTTTGGAGATCCATCAAAACGTCTGGGCATGGGGATCCAGGGCTCAGAGGGAAGGGGGTGACTGGTGTGTAACTGCTGCACTGAGCCGGGGAGTCAAAGGTTCCCTGCTGCTTCTGCATCACGTACCCATGTTGGTGGACAAGTTCCTTTAAGTGAGAGTATTTTTCTGGGTCAATAAGTTGTTCCCTCACCCTGTGAGGAAACGTGGCCGAGGCTTGACCCAAAAGCAGAGCAGCGGAGAAGATGCAGCAGTAACCGATAACTTTAATAATAGACTGTAAAGTAATAAGCCACAAAGTGCCACAAAACAAGGGAGAACACAAACTAAACACAGGTAAACCTTAGGCAGGGTGAGTGCAGGCTAGGGCAATAGGTTAATGCTGGCTGGTTTAATGAGTGAACAAGGACTGTGGATGAGAACTGCTGATAAATAGGAGAGAGCAATGTTTCTCTCACTTGTAAAGACCAGTGTGTGCAAAAATCTTGTTCTGTGCAGTTTTTTGCCAGCAACATGTGTGCACTGACTTTTTAAGTGGAAGCAAACCTGAAGCTATTCTAAGGATAATAAACTATAGAGTCCAGTTTGTTGTTCATTGCTAAAGAAATAAAACAACTGACAATAAGAACTTCGATCTCCTCTGGGTTTGATCGTTTTCACTCATGTTCATCTGCACTCTTACAGAACATATGCAACAGGCCTGTAGTGGGTAATGAAGGATTTTATTGCTGGAGCTTTTGCACAACATCCATATGTTCTTTTCTTGCTAAAGGATGCTTTAAAAGGTCAAATTTCCAAATATCACTACACTTCTTCCCGCTACAAATTCTCCAGAAACTTTTGCATTTCAGCAATACATGCAGGTAACACCAGTATCTGTATTGTAGATAAATATCCCTCATAGCTGCACGTTCCTGACCTCACAAGTTTCCGGTGTAGCAATTTCTACAGTTTCATTAATCCATTCCGCTGTAAATGATATAGCAGTTAATTTGCGCTTCACACCCTTTGCTTCCTTGGCATCTCACATGGTGAATCAATAATTTCTTCAATAAAAACGGTATAAATCAGCTAGTTCTAAAACCTGCAGACAGATCACCGTCCACACCAGAAACCAGAAAAGGAAATGCGATTATGTACAATCATGAAAAATACTTAACATGCCACGGGGTAGAAGGTGATAACCTTTTGTGCGGAGTTTAAATTCCTTTGTGCGCTAATTGCAAAAGATGTGTGCACACGCACGCATGCACACCTGAGAGGGAACATTGGTTAAGAGTCTGGAATGAGAGGCAGGTAAATCCTATTAGCTGGGTGGAGACTGGGAGGTGCCTGCAGGAGCAGGCCTGACAGTTTTAATGAAAATACAGAAACTGGAAAGTGACACTGCAAATATTTTTGGATTCTGAAAATCCAGATTGTAGGGGTGATGACAGCAGGTTCTGCCATGGGTACAGAAAAGAGAAATGTGCATTTGGTGAAATTCAGGTAATTGGAGGGCACGATCCAAGATAACAAGCTGGAGAAGCCTGAAGAGAAAGGAAGACTATTTACAGAACGTGACTGGATTACTTGACAAAAGCTGAAGATGATATACTAGAATTATGAGGACCGAGATCCTGACCTGTGCAGTTCATGGAGGACGGGAAGGAAAAAAAATGGAGAAATAAAGTTCATACAGAGATAGCAATGGTGTGAAGAAGAAACTTGATGCCAAAGGAGTTAATTAGGCACAAACTGGATCCTTGCTGTTGAATTTCTTTTTAGATTTAGGTACCAGGCTTATAACAAAATCAAAAAAACATTTCTTTAACTTATCATCACTCCTGATTTCCTGCCAGGGACTCCTTTGGAACGTGGTTGGGTTGTGTTTTACTGAAAAAGTGCATCTGCCCACCTGAAATCTGAGTGATTTGTTCAAATGACCAGAAGATAATAATTATCTATGGAACAGGTGGGCAATGATCCCTCCAAAATTGTTGTCACTTTCTTGCCTGTTCTAAATATACTGTAAGTCTGTGCTTCTTTCCGGTATAAAAATTTGCCTAAATTCCATTTAGAGGTATAGTGGTCTCTACTTCAGCTATTCCCATCAGCAAAATATTTCTTTCCAAGAAATGACTATGTAAATTGATTTCCCTACTTTCCTCACATCCAATAACTACTTTAATTGTTTGCTACCTGATCGGTGGATCCCCAGGCAGAAGATTTTCCCCTGTTCAACCCATTCAATGCACAACACTATTTCAAACCTCTGACTTTAAGCTCATTTTCACCTCCTCTGTTTCAAGGGAAATGGTTCCCAAGTTTCAGATTTCTCCTCATAGCTGTGGTTTTCCATGTTTGAAAGTAATCTGCCAAGCCTAAATTCAAGTATCCTATGATTTCAATGACTTTTCCAAAATAGAACATCAAGAGGTGAACACAGCACTTTAGTTGTACCTAAGTAGAGATTAAAGTTAGTATGGAAGACACAATTCACATCAATATCTCACTGAAGGCACTGGAATCAAATTGGCTTGACCATTCCTTGCAAATGGGAAGGTAGAATAGGTTTTTATAAAGGCATTACTGTACGTTTGGGGAGTGTGTTTTTTTCTGTTGGAAGTGTGGTCTGTCAACATAATACAGAAAGACATTCAACTGTGTGTTTAGTAAAACTCACTTGTAACACAAATTCTATCTCAAAAGATTTTGTTTTAGTTACGGATATTCCTGTGGAGTCTTGTTCCATTCTTACAGTAGGTGGCACCTTGCCACTTACCCATCTGTTCCACTTGTGAAGGATTTTTGAGTTAGCTCCCTTCAATTTACTGACAACACCCTAATTTAAAGTACACAGACGTACATACAGCTTGGGCTGAAGAATTCCCCAAAGAAATACAGACCTAATCAATTTCATCCTTGATCAAAACACTCAAAATGCTGGAGGAACTCAGCAGGCCATCATCAGGTCTAACAGGTTTTCCATCATCTATGGAAAATAGTCCAGTCGAAGTTTCGGGCCGAGACCCTTCATCAGAACATCAGAACCCAATTCACATCAATATCTCACTGAAGGCACTGGAATCAAATTGACTTGACCATTCCTTGCAAATGGGAAGGTAGAATAGGTTTTTATAAAGGCATTACTGTACATTTGGGGAGTGTGTTTTTCTGTTGAAAGTGTGGCCTGTCAACAGAAGGTTGCCTCCTACCTGTCGGCATGAACATTCAACTCACAGACCTCCGTTGATACCCCTGCCTCCCTTACCCCATCCCTATCTATAATTTTAGTCTGGTTCTCTCTCTTTTCCCCCCTCATTATAATCTCCCCCAAGCCCTACCTTTCTTTCTCTTTTATTTCCCATAATTCTCCACCTTCCCCCTAGCCCATTTCCCTCCAGCCTATTACTTCCCAGCTCTCTACCTCATCCCTCCCCCCACTTCTTAACCCCCCCCCCACCCCCGACCATCCCATCTTCACTCCTGATGAAGGGTTTCGGTCTGAAACGTCGTCACTACCTCCTCCCAGAGATGCTGTCTGGCCTGCTGAGTTCTGCCAGCATTTTGTGTTTTTATTTATTTCCAGCATCTGCAGATTCACTCGTGTTGCATCAGAATCCAGTGCTTGGGTTTCCAGAATCTGCAGATTTTTTCTTGTTCATCCTTGATCAGATTGTTTTTGAAAGGTTGTATTCATTTGAATCCCAGGCTTTGTGTACGGTACAAATATATCCACAGTATTTTTTGCAGTTGTGTTACACCACCACAACCATCCCCCGGTAAATGGCCAGACATCCTTAATGTGCTCCAGACAGCCTGCTGTTTTCTACCCTGGACTGAAATTGCTGGGATAAAATTATGTGGGACAAATCCAGTTCTGAATGCACCTGAGGTACTTCCCGTTTGTGATTGCTAAAAAATCGCACTTCCTCTAGTTATTTACAAACTTTATTCTAGTTAGATATTTCAGGTCAGCTGAAATGTTTCCATCAGATAAAAAAAAAAAGCCCTCGTCAGAATGATGTTGATACCAAGTATATCACATTGCTTAAAATTATTTCTAATCTGGAAGTGAAATTAACAGCTTCGTCAAAACCCCAGCACAGATGATGGGCGCAATAGCCTTCTACATTATACAGTTCTTTCTATCGTTGCATGTCCGTTCCACTTAAAACAAACATGCTTCAATAAAAATAAAGTAAACATCAACACAAAATAGTATCAAGTGAATTTCAGTCTTCTCTACCATTAAATATGAGTCTGGTATCCTAGGAGACCTTCAGGAGGATCACAATCTTGTTGCGTTTAGAGGCTTGTGTTCCTCAATAATCACAAGAGCTACGTTGGCTGGAGTCAGGGCCTTGTGCCCTCTTGGTAACATGTTAAAGGGTAGAGGTTCTCCAGATTCTGCGGTTCAGCACAGGTCTAACAAATTAATTAACAAATTAATTTTTTAAAAATTGTTACACAAACAGCAATGAAGAATCCTTCCACATCTGAGTGCGATGGTATTGCTGAGTCTCCGCCCAGGACCTGCGTGACGGACAGTAGTGAAAACCCAGAGGAAACTCTTGATGGAGACCCTGAACTCTGCCAGATATGGAGGACCTTCATTGCTTCCCTAAACACCAGTGGTGTAGTAGGCAGTCAGTCAGTCAGTAACTTAAGAGAAAAAGTTTAAAATGGAAGAGTGGTAGGTTTAAAATAGATTGATCTACCCAAGACAACAAAGCCCCCTAAATGACTCCCTCATCAATAACTCATTATAATTCAGATTCTGAAAATACCTTAAAGTTTCACCCCTTCAGGTACATGTATTTACAGCCAGTGCAATGAGCAATAAGCATTTTTGGTTGAACTTTCAGTCACTCAAGGACTTATCTTTTCAATCCTTTGATCTAAGTTAATTAGGTTCTGATTTTAGATTGGTGTGCAAAATACAATTTTACAGGGGTTTCATGAAACTCACCTCAGTTCGATACAGATCTTGATCCATAAATTGATGGAGCTGTAGAATACTCACAAGTGTCTACATCGATCAAAACCTGCTGGTTCACAGAGCCGCCTATGAAAAATTCCTGGCATATAACTTGCATCAGCGCAACTCCACTTCCAGTTCTTTCAAGGAGAAATATTACACCAATTTCCATTAGGTCATTTGTATTCACTCAGTATGTTCTGCTACAGTCAGTATCACTTCCCACATGTTCAGCTGGTTATCTGTAAACTATAACTTCATTGCATAACATTGTCTGCTGCCAGCAAGCACTTGCAGAAGAGTGTGTCTGTACAATCAGGACTCTATAGGTGTGTGTTCTATAAATGTTAATGTTTCATTGTGAGTATTCTGTTCCATTGCTCTGCCGGCCAATTTCCAGCCTGTACCCAGTATTCCAGCAGAGTGTGCACCATTACATTGGTTCCAGATCTGGTTTCAGAACCAGCATAAGTTCAGTATCACTGACGTACAGTAAGTCATGAAATTTGTTGTTTTGTGGCAGCATTACGGTGCGAGAAATTAATATAGAGTAAGCTGCAAAAAATGGAGTAGTGTAAACGAGCAACGATATATTCATGGACTGTTCAGAATTCTCATCCGTAGTTTTATGTTCCCAAATAATGTAACCTCTTCAGCCCTAATATCTTTCTGCTTTTCTTGTTCTGCTCTTTGCACACTACTGAATTTAATTGCTCTATTTCACAAACAAGAGACAATCTGCAAATGCTGGAAATCCAAACAACACACACAAAATGCTGGAGGGACTCAGCAGGCCAGACAGCATCCATGGGAAAAAGTACAGTCGATATTTCAGGCCGAGACCTTTCAGCAGGACCGGATCCACTTTCTCTCCTTTAAGTAACTCCTTGATATTGAAGTTTTTGACCAAGTTTTGTGTCAACTATTCTAATTCTGTCTGCTTCAAGCATCCTTCAATCATACTTGTACCCAAGAAGAACAAGGTAGCCTGCTCCAATGACTAGACTAATGTCCAATAGCTCTATGATGAAGTGTGTTGAGAGGTTGGTCATGAAGCATATCAACTCCTGCCTGAGGAGTGACTTAGATCCACTCCAATTTGCCTACCATCATAACAGGTCAACACAGAAGCCATTTTATTGGCTCTTCACTCAGCCCTGGAATATTTAGACAGTGAAGATGCATACATCAGGATACTCTTCATTGACCATAGGTGTACAGTCATCCCCTCAAAACTAATTAGTAAGCTCCAGGACATCGAAGCTCCTCGATGCCTCCTTGTGCACTGGATCCTCAGTTCCCTCACTCAGTCCGTTTGGATTGGCAACAACATCTCCTCCACATGAGCAGCATAGATGTACCACAAGGCTGCGTGCTTAGCAATGCCCCCCACCCCACTGCTCAATGCACTTTACACTTACAACTGTGAAACTAAGTACATCTCCAATTTCACATTCAAATTTGCTGATGATGCTACTGTTTTTGGAAGAATCAAAGGTGGTGACGATTCGGCATCTGGGAGAGAGAGTGAAACTATGGCTAAATGTGCCACATCTCACCCAATGTCAGCAAGGCCTAGGAGCTGATTACTGACTACAGGAAGAGGTAACCAGAGGTCCATGAGCCTATCCTCTTTGAGGGGATCAGAGGAGGAGAGGGTCAGCAACTTTAAATTCTTTAGTGTTATCATTTCAGAGGGTCTGTCCTGCATCTGCAGAATCTCTTTTGTTTACAATACTCCAAGTGTGGTCTAACTAGAGTTTATAGAGCTGCAACATTATCTTGTGGCTCTTGAACTCAATCCCCGATTAATCAAGGCCAACACAGCACACGCCTTCTTAACCACCCTTGAGGTATCTATAGATGTGGACCCCAAGATCACTCTGCTCCTTCACAGGGCTTACAATCCTGCCATTAACCTTGAGGTTGGACTTTCCAAAGTGTATCACTTCAACGTTTCTAGGTAGAACTCCATCTGCCACTCTCAGCCAGCTCTGCAACTTATCACTGTCCTTTTGTAACTTTTGACACCTCCAAGAGGACCAGAACCTTGTTGTTTGGTTTAGAGGCTTGCATGCCTCAAAGACCTGGAGAGCTAAGTTGGCTCGAGTCAGAACTTCATGCTTTGGCTCTTGGTGGGGTCACTCAGGTCAAAGGATAGAGGTCAGACCAAGAGTGGTCCACCAGTCCTCCATATTTGGGGATTCAGCTCAGGACTAACGACCCAGACTGGTAAAACAAAGTTGTTACGGAAACGGCAATAGCGTTCCTCAGGCTCCACCCATGACTTGCATGACTGACAGTAGTGAAAACCGAGAGTAAGCAACTGATAGGATGAAGGATGCCCTGAACACTGTCACAGTTGGAGGGCCTTCATTGTTGCCCTAAATACCAGTGTCATAACAGGCAGCAAGAAGAACTTTTGACATCCTTCCACGCTCTCCATAATTCCACCAGCCTTCGTATCATCTGCAAATTTACTAGCCTACCTTTTCACTTCCTTATCCAAGTCATTTATAAAAAATCATAGAGAACTGGGCTCCCAAGACAGAATGCTGTGGACCACCACCCATTACCAACCTCCACAATACACTCTAACTTCTACCTCCTTCTGCCTTCTGTGAGTGAGCCAATATTGAATCCACGGAACCAAGTTTCACTGGATCCCATGTCTCCTGATGTCTGAATGAGCTGACCATGGAGAATCCTCTCAAACACCTCGCTAAGATCCATATACAGCACATTCACTGCTCTATCTTCATCAGTTTGTTTGTTACTTCCTCAAAGAATTCAATCAGACTTGTGAAGCATAAACTGCTCCTCACAAATCTATGCTGACTAACCCTAATCAGACTATGCTTTTCAAACGTTCATATATCTTTTTCTAAGAATCCCCTCCAATAGTTTGCCCACCACTGATGTAAGTCTCACTGGTCTGTAATTCCCAGGGTTATCCCTGCTACCTTTCTTGAACAAGAGATTAAAATTTGCCCCCCTCAAATCCTCTGTTACTACTTCCATGGCTAGTGTGGACGCAAAGATTGCCACAAAAGGCAGGGCAACCTCTTCCCTCATCTTCTGTAGTAACTTGGGCTATATCCCATTTAGCCGTGAGCACTTATGTATCCTGATGAAGGGTCTCGGCCCAAAATGTCGACAGCGCTTCTTCCTAAAGATGCTGCCTGGCCTGCTGTGTTCCACCAGCATTTTGTGCGTGTTGCTTGAATTTCCAGCATCTGCAGATTTCCTCGTGTTTGACTTATGTATCCTAATGTTTTTCAAAAGTTCCATCATATCAGCCTGTTTTGTACTCACATTTGTCAAGGTCTGTCTCAGTGGAATATACTGAAGCAAAGATTTCTTTAAGGACATCCACTGTCTCCTCCAACTCCTCTTATCCTTGATCAGTCCCACCCTCACTCTAGTCATTCTGTTCTTCATATCCATGTAGAATGCCTTGGGGGATTTCCTTAATCCTATTTGCCAAGGCCTTGTCATGTCCCCTTCTACCTCTCCTAAATCTATTCTTAAATTCCTTCCTGACTAACTGCAACTCTGTAGAGCATCATCTGACCCTTGCTTCCTGACTGGAAGTATGCTTGGTTTTGCATGCATATGACTTTTAAAGTTGCTGAAAGAAGCTGATAACATTGCAATGAGTGAATTGAGGTGTTTCCTGAGTGAATATTCAAACACTGGAGCAGCCTTCTTAAGCAACCTGAAAGGATTAAATGCTTTTTAATTCATCTGAGCTGATGAAGCATTGATACCTCTTGTTGACCTTGTAACAATTGATAGTGAGTTGCCTTCTTGAATCACTGCTATCAAATGCTTATAATATTCTCACCGTTTTGTTAGATAATTCAAAAACTCTGATCTAAAAATAATGATGGAGCAGGGGTATATGTGGTGAGTTCAGGATGATTTTTATAGATATAGCAGAAGAAGTTTAGGCAAGTTCCAGCTCTACATGATCTATATGATACCGTTGATTAAGGAGTTAAAAGGAGATTGTATCAGGCTTGCTCAGACAGGCACTTTCCAGTCTCACTCAGCTAAAAGGAATCACCTGCCTCTCATTTCTGCGGCATCATGTGCAGCCTATTTAAACCCAGCTCCCATCCACAGTCCTTGTTCATTCATTCAAACCAGCTAGCCGCAACTAGTTGCTCCTAGACTTCAGTTACCTTGATGTCTGTAGTGTTTAGTGTCTGTTCTCTCTTGGTTTGTGGCCCCTCCTGGCTTGTTATATTCAAAGTATTATTAAAACTGTCATACATTGCTAAATTGTCTATACATATATATATAAAAGATTATATGTATCTTCCCCCTCCCCCTCCCCCTCTCTCTCTCATCATTAAGAAGATCCTCGGAGACATGCTACACAGGTATGTGTTTGCCGGCTTCAAAGGCATCCTTATCTTCCTCAAGGACTTCCAAGACCATGTCTGTCACATCTATTCAGTCTTTCGATATCTCAAAAACCAACTGTACTGCAAGTTAGAGAATTGCCGGGATCACACCCGGCTATTTCCTTCCTGGGTTACATCATTTCACCCAAAGACATAACCATGGACTCAGGGAAAGTGCAAGCTGTTGATTACTGGCTCAAATTGTGCTCCCTTAAACAGCTTTTTGGGCTTCTTCAACTTCTACTGCTTTTCCATCAGGAATTACAGCCAAATCACTGGTCCTCTCACCTCCCTCAACAAATCTGCCTCACAAGTAACCTGGTCTGTACCCATGGACCACACTTGCAAGGAGCTGAAGAGATGCTTCACCATCATTCTCTGCCATCCAAACCCCCCCGGGCCTTCTGTGCTGGAGTTGAAAGGATCTGACATGGTCACCAGAGGACCGAATGGGAAGACACTCCCTGTGTAAGTTCAACTCTACACACTGCCTTTATGGAGTAAGAGACATGGAGCTACTCATTATTAAAAGTGTCTTGGATGAATGGAGACATTAGTTGATGGGAAGCACTGAGCACTTCCTGATCTGGACTGACCACCAGAACCTCATGTCCATGCAGCAAACTGAACAACTCAACCCACATCAGGCTCACCGGGCCCTCCTCTTCCACCAATTCAGCTTCACCATTTCCTACTGACCCAGTTCCAAGAACACAAAGGTGGACACCCTGTCTTGACATTTTGACCCAGGTGAAATGGAGATCGACCCTCAGTCCATCAGTCTATATTCACAGATCCTCGTCCTGAACATTTGGAATCTCAACAATCAGATCTAGTCCTAGTGCAAGCCCTAGAGCATGAGCCTGCCCTGGCTGATACACCTAACACCCACATGTACATGCCAGTGACTGTCCACTGTGACGCACTCCTCACCTCGTTACAGTCATCCAGGTGCACGACAGACTCAGGGTTTTCTGCAACACTGGCTCTGATGATCACACAGAGCAATGTCAGTTCATCGCTGCCCGCCCTTAAGGTGCCCAGTCCAATTCCTCCAATGGTCTCTGGGCTCCCGTGGCACCTACCAGTCCCTCTATGCCCATGGTCCTGCATTGCCATGGATTTCGTCACAGGTTTGCCACCTTCAACGGGCCATAGTGTTCATGATAATAGTGGGCTGGTTCTCCAAGTTCATTAACTTCCCCAAACTTCTGTCAGCCACTGAGATGGGGGACCTGGTTCTCCAACATGTAGTCTCTCTCAGGAAATTGTCAGGCCAGGGCCCATAATTTGTCTCCTGTTACTGGTGAGCACTCTGCGCCCTCCTCCGCTCCTGTGAGTTTGTCCTCTGGCTTCTCTCCACAGACCAACAGAGAGTCAGAAAGAACCAATCAGAAAAGGGACAAGTTTGCAATGCTTTGCCGCCTCTAACCCTTCCATATGCTCTGGGGTGAACAATCTACACATCTCCTCTACCACAGGTATGTCACTTCGAAGTGCTTCATAGCTATCAATACACAATGTTCCCCACAGAGAAGTCAATGATGAACGTCGCATGCACCAGGTTCCCCACTGCTGGAATACTTGGAAGAGGGCACAGAGGGCCATCATAGCTGTCAACTGTACCTATTGTTGCCAGCCAACCACATTAGTGCCCAGCGAGACTACTCTGGCCTAGGGACCATGTCTGGCTGTCCATCTGAGATCTGCCCCTGTTCAATGACTGCTGTAGGCTCTTGCCCCACTTCATTGGTCCCTCCAAGATTACCCATTGCATCAATCCAGTCATTTACTGTACTTAGCTGCCACCGTCCCTCAGCATCACACCTACTCTCCACACAAACTGTCTTGTCTGTTGTCCATGGACCACTCAACCCACCTGAACCTGTACATCTGGAACCCAGGATGGTGGAGGATAGTCCAGTGTACATAGAATCCCAGTTGATGGATTCATGTCATTGTGCAGTAGCTGGTCAACTGGGAAGGGTACAGCCCGATGGAAAAAGTACTGTCCAGTTTCATTCTGGCTCCATTGGTCATTGACATGCTCCACCAGACCCATCCAGATCATCTTGGGCTGACGGGTGCTCAGCATAGGAGGACGGGGGTCCTGTCAGGCCTCCACAGGCAGGCATCTCCCAGTCTCCACCCAGCTAGCAATCATCTGTCACTCATTTCCAACTCATCACCTGCAGCCTATTTAAACCCAGCTGTCATCCACAGTCCTTATACATCCATCAAACCAGTTAGCCCCAACCAGTTTCTCCTAGCTCTCAGTTACTTTGTTGCCTGGAGTGGTTAGTGTCTGTTCTTCTTGCTTTGTGGCCACTCCTGGCTTGGTATTTTTGCAGTCTATTATTAAATTTATCATTCATAACTGAATCATCTCTGCTACTCTGCTTTTGGATCAACTCTCCTCTGTTTCCTGACAAATAGATTGTGCTTAATTTCTTAAGTGAACGGTGAATGTTCTACAGACATTTAATTTGAGCCCTGTCAAAGGCTGAAAGGCCCAAGGAGACAGAAGGCGAGTCACTTCCTGCAAAATACCCAGCTGCTGAACTGCTTTTGTAGCCAAGACAGTAATCAAGTTGGTCCAGTTAAGCTTGTGATTGCTAATATCCTCAGGATAGTCACTAAGGAGCATTTGATGATGCTGGCAGCATGGAATGATAAGGAGAAATGATTAGACTTTCTCTTACTGGAAACATTCATTGCTTGGGTATTTTGCAATGAGTAAACTTATCAGAACAAAGAGTGAGAAAAGTATGCCAGTATGCCCATTTCAGACAGAGATTCCAGAGAAATTGACAAATGAAGAATAGTTGCAAGCAACACACTCAAAATACTAGAGGAACTCAACAGAAATGCTAGAGGAATTTCTAGCATCTGCAGACTCTCCCTTGTTTATGAATGAAAAATAGTTATTCTTTAAATTTGGTGTTTTTGGAATTATCCACATCTGAACTATGGACACTTTTATAATGATTTTGGTTTGGCCTCCAAGATGTCACTTTTGCTTCTTAGTTGGAAGTCTGTAGTCAAGACTTATTCTGGAGAGCAGAGTCTAAGATCAGGATTATACCTACATATATGCAGTAGTGAGAGAGAATTGCATTATCATCAGCTACAGCGTCTGCTCTCTCGGCTGTAGAGTACCCTAAAGCACTATTTTAAAGAAGAGTAGTTGTTTCTCTATGATCTGCCTTCTGCATTTCCCTGAGGTGACAAAGAGTGATCGGATCATTGTCCTATGGTTGTTTGCAAGAGTTTACTGCGTGCAAATTGGCTGTTGCATTTCTGCAGGATGTATATAGTTACAGAAACAGAGTAGGCAATGTTGTCACTAGTTAAGCTGGTGATTCACTTCTACTCCTGACTGTCGTTGAATTAAAATACATACTTGGAGTATGGCTGTTCTGCACTCAGTTTGTCAGTGGAACCAGACCTGCACCCACCCCCTTCCCCCCCCCCCAGGAAAAGAAACATTTTTAGGGCAGTACTGTGTCACTACTTCATAGTGCCTAGAACCTGTGTTTAATCCTGACCTTGGGTACAGTGTGCATGGAGTCTGCACATTCACACTGTGACTACGTTGATTATCTTAGGGTACTCCAGTTTTCTCCTACAACCCAAAATGTGCGAAATGTGCATTATAGCCAATATAATGCTGGCTGAATGTAGAAAGTGGGAGCAGTTGTGGAGAACAGAATATGAGATTACTGTAAGTGATGGCCAGCATGGACTTTATGAGCTGAAGGGCCTGTTTCTGTGCTCTATCTCCATGCACATCTGCTGCCATATTGTTAGCTGACTTTATTCCTCTTTGCAATTCTGACTACACTTCAAAAACTTCATTGCTGTGACAATACTTTGGAATGTCATTGAAATTTGAAATGTGTCCATTTTTTACTTGTGCAGTGATAGTTCAACTGTTGGAGAATTAACTGGAAGAAACTAATAATTAAAAGGTTTCTTAAGATGAAATGTATAAGATATAACGCGTTGTGATGATCTTATTTAATAGCTACAACACAAATACTCCAACTTCACAAATTCAATCCCTATCGATGGTGAACCAGACAGCAAATCACTGTTTTTGACAAAGTAACAGTGGGGCAGCACTCCTCTGACAACAACTTTGGATTTCCTCATTAAATTATACATCTATCTTCATCTGAGTTGCTGCAACACAAGGGCAATTATCATTTTTAAACTACAATACCACGGCCCAAAACCCTCTGTCTCTGAGATCAAGCACTCAGCTGATTCATGTCTGGAAGGCAGGGCTTTAGGACAAGAAAGCCAGGATTGGTTCATGGGATCCTGAGTGGTTGTAGCACTTATAACGTGTTCAGATAAACAGACCTGAACAAGTGGAAACCACAAAATCCCAGAACATTTGCCAAAACTTGAAACAGACAAATCTACCAAAACTCAAGAAAAGAAATACAAAAAAATGTGAAAAATAATGCTTCATTCAAATGTACAGATTTGAGGGTACTATGTAGAGTCTAGCCTGGCACAGTCTAAGACTGGTCCCCAACCACCGGACTGCGGACAGGTACTGGGCCACAAAGCATGTCCTACCGGGCCACGAGGAAACAATATGATTTGGCGATATGAGTCAGCTGCACCTTTCCTCATTCTCTGTCACGCCCACTGTTGAACTTGAATGCACGTGAGGTCATCAGTCGCCTAAATGCAGTGATACCCTCGCGCCGGCGAGAAGTGCCATTGCCACTGGCCTGGAGCGTGGACAGATGGGCACCGCCTCTAAACCTGTATAGCACAGGTTGTGAGGAACCCGGTGCTAAAGTATTCGCAGACGAATAATTCGGGCTCAGGGTTTCATAAGTAGCAGAGCAGCTACCTCGCTGCGATCTTCTGAAAGTCATCCCTCGAGCCAGACTTTAGTTGGCCGATAGATCCTACCTACCTACAAGGTGGGGGAGGGGGGCGGGCACACACCCTGTCGCACTCCTCGCTCGGTCGGTCCCTCTCTCCGGACTGCGACCACTGCGGCCCGGGTACGGGGACCTCTGCCCCTGACCTTGTCCTCTCACTGGTGTGTTGCAATGATTTTATATGTTCATACGAGGAAAATAAGCACTGTGTGTTTAATATCCAAATGTTACTTTAAATGTTATGATGTTATTGACTAATAAGTGAGTTATAATTGACTTATCACTATATTCATGTGAGGAAGATATGAGCTGTGTGTTTAATATTAAATTCATTAGATAAACCCTTTTAGAAACAAAACTGAGTGTATTAGCCACTTATAAGTGACTTATAGTTAATTTATCACCTTTATTCCAGTCGTGATTAACAACACCCCCCCCACCCCCGCCACCCCGTCAGCCAGTCCGCAAGAATATTGTCAATATTAAACCGGTCTGCGGTGCAAAAAAGGTTGGTGACCCCTGGTCTAAGAAACCTGAACAGGAATAGGCCAATCAGCTCCCTAGCCTGATCCACTGTTCAGTAAGATCATAATTAATCCAAGCCTGACCTCAGCATGACTTGCCCACTTTCCACTTGCTTTAACTTCCTTGCCCTTTAGATGGTTGTCAGTCTCTGCTGTTCAATGCCTCTGCCTTCACAGCTCTCTGAGGCAGGAAGTCGTACAGATTTAGGACCCCAAGAGAAGAAATAACTCGTCTCAGTTTTAAATGGACAATCCCTGATTCTGAGACTGCGCTATTTTTTTTTGCTAGAGGAAACATCCTCTCAGTATTCACAATGCCAATCCCATTCAAAATCTTACGTGTTTCATGAGATCATCTCTCATTCTCTTCTATTCCAATAAGCATTGGTCAAACTTGCTCAATATTTCTTCATACTGTATATCAATTCATTAATTTCAGGGATTTTGTCTGTATAGCCTCCAATGTAAGTCTATTCATCCCTAACATAGAAAGCGATCCCACATCAGTGCTCAGGCATGCTCTTAGTGCATTGAAAAGAATTGTCACACTTTCCCTACTTCCTACCCCATATTTCTTAAAATGGCCAACATTCCATTTGACTTCCTGATTTCTTGTTGCACCTTCATGCTAACATCTTGTGCTTGGTGCACTAGGAGTTTTATATTGGCAACATTTTGCAGTCACATTCCATTTAATTTGCTTTTTCATTCTTCCATCTGAAGTGGGTAACCTCATATTTGCCCACAGTATGCTGCATCAGACAACTCCTTGACCGCTCACTTTTTTCTTGACAAACTTTGTGAGTCTACACCACAGTTTGTCTATCTTCAGCTGCAGGCATCCTTCATCCCAAGCTCGCCTCCATCCAGGTTATCAATGCAGAATGTAAATAGATGAGACCCAGCATTAATCCCATGACCCCGCACTAGTTACTGATTGCCAGTACTAAAATCATCCAGTTATCCCATTGCTCTGTTTTCTGTCAGTGAATCAAACCCCCAGCTCTTAATCTGTATAGTAACTTTAATGGGATGCTACAGTGAATAACTTCTGGAAATTTAACACACACTTCATAGATTAGTCCTCCCCTATCCATACTCTTTGTTACATCCTCAGAGAACTGATTTCCCTTTCAGAAAACCATGTCCACTTTGATTGACTTATAATTTTTAAAATATCCTGTTATCTCCTTAATAGTAGTAATGGATACAGTCCAGGCAATCACGGGTAAAGTCCTCCCCTCTACTGAGCACATCTACACAAAGCATTGTTGCAAGAAAGCAACATCCATCATTAGGGACCCTCACCACCCAGGACACGCTCTCCTCTCACTGCTGCCATCAGGAAGAAGGTGCAGGAGCCTCAGCACTCACACCACCAGGTTCAGGAACAGTTACTACCCCTCAACCTTGAACCAAAGGGATAACTTCACTAGCCCCTTCACTGAAATCAGATTCACTTTCAAGGATTCTTCATCTCATGTTCTCAATATTTACTGCTTATTTATTTATTTATTATTGTTCCTTCTTTCTTTTTGTATTTACACAGATAGTTGTCTTTTGCACGCAGGTTGAATACCCAAGTTCATGTGGTCTTTTATTGGTTCTATTATGGTTATCATTCTTTTATGGGCTTATTGAGTATGTCCACAAGAAAATTATTCTCCGGTTGTAGTGACATGTATGTATTTTGATAATAAATTTACTTTTGAACTTTGAAGCGTTGTACTTGACAATAGTAAAACTAAGCTTGTTTATGCCAGTGTAATTTCTACGTGGCTGTGTGAGTGCGGTTTTGTATATGCCAATGTACAAAAACGTACATGGAGTCATACAGCACAGAAACACCCTTTAGCTCAACCAGTTTCTGCCAAATATCAAGCGCCCATTTACACTCCTCCGACTGTATTCTCCCCACATTCCCACCAACGTACCAACATGCAAGTCTTTGAAATGTGGGAGGAACCCCGTAAAATTACCAGAACGCGAAAACTCGGCAGAGACAGAATTTAAGATCAATGCAACCCAGGTTGCTGGCTTCCAGCTCTGCTGGCTGTGCCAGTGTGCCGAATCATTTACTGTATGTGTTTCTGAGCTTGCACTAACATGCGAATATTTGTGTGTGTCCGCATCACGTAAAGGAGCCTGTCAAAAATACGTCCATTACGAATGTTTAGCCCGTATTGAATATCCCACTCTGTTTTGTGTGCGGGTGCGCCGGAATTTAGGTATCTGTGTTTAGCAGTCTATGTGTTATGTGATTGCCTGTATATAAATTTAGATTAATATGTTTTTGCCGTATTTGCATATTTATTCTCCAAGCGAATAGTTTGCGATTGAAAGTATTTTGGAGAGGACCAGTGATTACATAAATTCACGCATAAATTGATATTGAGTCAACAGGGTTTCTTCTTCGTAGATCACTTCAAAACAAATGAAATAGCAAAATCTGCAGCGTTTTTCTTGGAAACCTGGAAAGAAATACTATAACTGAAGATCACGAATGAGACACCGACATTTGTAAATTTACTAGCTGAATATTTGTGCAGACAGAAAGAAAAGTGGAGTTAGTGAGGCAGAACTGAATGCCCGAGAATCCTATCATTCCTATCGTTATTTTTAAACGGGGGTTATTTACAGCAAACCACGCTACGTTTTGTTTTGTTTTTAAAATGTTCGGGATTAGCAGAATTAAAAACGATTTCACAAGGAGTAAAATGAGGAGGGGTAAGCAACATCGGGACAGCAATCCAACACCATGGTTTAATTAATCACACAATGACAGTTCTCAAATAACAAGTAAAGATGCATCTTACTGACTGACCGGGAGACCACGTAAATATAATTTCAGAAAGTGCTGTGGGAATGTCTTGCAGTGCCTACGCCCTTTCCCCCTTTCTGAATTTCAGCTCGGATTTTAAAGAGAAATAACTGAGCAATATGCAAATGTATTTAACTTGACGTACTCCTGAGATTTCTCTTGAAAAATGTAACCGCTTCCAATATACGATAACAGTTGGGTTGTGTTAAGGTGCAACATTAATTCCAGCGCCGTGTGGGTTAAGATTGCCAATAGTAAAATTCTCGGTGACGTTGTTCCTCAGTGAGGTAAAAGGAAGATTGGTTACATACACAGAGCGACGTAAGAGATAAGTCTGAAGATTCAGGTATACGTGTACGGCTGGGCGATCGTTCGGGGTATTTTAGTGTTGTGTCGCCTTACCGCCAGACTGTCCGTTCGAATCCGATTCTCTCCGCCACTTAAAGTCCAGCGAGTGTCCGGAGACAAGTACAAGACGGAACTGCAAACAGCATAAACGCCCCTTCTATCACCGTACTCAATCTGCAGTGACTCCAGATGTCTGTTCAATCTTCAGAGGCGGATTCTCTGTGCGAACAATCTGATGGGGTGTACGAGGAAGAAATCGATGTGGAAAGTTTGGAGAATTGCTTTTCGCAGGCCGACAGTCTGGGGTATGCAGAGGAAGGGGAGGAGGAAGAAGGAGAGAGGGTTCTTGGCAGGGATAAAAAGACAAAGAAGCCGGCCCCCGAGCAGCGAAGGCTGGCTCGGAGTCCCAAGTGCGCTCGCTGCAGAAACCACGGCGTCGTGTCCTGCCTAAAAGGTCACAAAAGGTTCTGTCGGTGGAGAGATTGCCAATGTACCAACTGTCTTCTGGTGGTGGAGAGGCAGAGGGTGATGGCAGCTCAGGTGGCACTGAGGAGGCAACAAGCTAGCGAGGTGAGACGACGCGACAGAAGGCAGGGTGCACTATTTTATCTAAAACCTCTGCTTCAGAAGCCCAGCAGATTCAACAGTGTGGGATATCTCCGCTGAATTTTCTGAGCCACGGTTAATTACATATTGCGGAATTTATCTCAAATGCCAATTCTAAATTTCGATACATCTTAAAATAGCCCGTCTAGCAACATATAGACAAACTATATCTTAAGCACAATATCGGCAAATTCATAGCGATTTTATTTAAAAGTCTAATTAATATGAATCTACTGCCGATGCTAGAAAATTTGAAATTGGTTTAATGTCGTCGAGCCTGGTTGTAAGGTCATGCAACACAATTGATTCACTAAAACAACGTTATTCTTTCCCCCTAAAAACGAGGTGTTTCGACGTCGCCATTGGGGTGTTTAGTACAATAAGTAGGGGATCAGATTTATGCGAATTTAGTAATTTATACGAACTTGAAGCCAACTTCATAGTAAGGCAGTTAGTTTACGAATTACACCTGCATCTTTAACCACCTGGCAAACGAGGTGTTACTTTGGGAAAGCCAGCAGAATAATTTGTTTATACAGACAATTTGATTTTCGCTGGTCTTTGTAGTTGTAGATGAAACCAAAAGCCTAATGTCATTCAATGTTTTGTACGCTGGTGATAGTAATTGCAATTGATGTCCTTTAATTTAGCAATACAATTGTTAGCTCTAGCACATTAGTCTCACGCCGCTCAGGGAGCATATCGGCTTCATTTACATTGACACTTCACTTAACGCAGTGCCGATGCCCATTTCTGAAACTTTGTCAAAGGCCACTCGCTAGATTAAAAACAGATAAAATCAAACACCAATTATTGCAGAAAATTCAACCGGCAATTCGAAGTGATCAGAATAACTTTAAAAAGTTTTATGGAATCACGAAGGATTACACGCACAATTAGTAATAAAACGAGTAAATATGATCAACAAAATTTTAAACAATTGATAGGAAGCCAGTTTTAGCATCCCTGCTTCAGAAAAGTCGAAATAGAGAATAGAGTTTGTAACGCCGGTGTTTGGACTGTTTGAATACTTGGTATTTCTTAAGGCGATTTGTACGGAGAATTAATTATATAATTCTTGGTCTCAAAAAGGTTAAGAAAGGCGTGAGCGGCAAGGAGTCCACAGCATCCGTCCGCAGAGCATCTTACCAGCGCTATTCTCGTTCTCCCAGCCTCCTGGCAAAAAACATCCTGGAAGGTAAATTATAGCCACTTGCAGTAAGGGATCAAGCGTGCAACTGGTCCACCCGGAACAAATCTCTCTCTTTCCCTAAATCTGATCTTTTAATGACTGAAATGTAGATAACTTCTAAAATGAAAGAAAATATCCTATTCTCATAATCAATACACAATTCTGGGAAATTCTAACTAATTCTTAATCTTACTTCTGAAATTATCCTATTTTTCGTTTTAATCCTTTACTGAAGTTTCTTAACGATAAACAATGACCATGTTCCATAAAGAACAATATTTTTGTTTAATTATTTGTTTAGGTGAAATTAAAAAGGAGATTCTGTACAAGGGATCTAACATAAGATATGAAGTTACAGTTTAATAATATGTTTATATCATATTTACGAAATAAATATCAGAATGTAAGAGTAACTTTACAAAGACTTATAGGGCCGAGCATTTTCTCGCCTCTTATATTTTTATTTAGATTTATTTAGGCGAATGTGTATTATACTACGGGGAAAACGGATCAAAGCGCATTTTACTCCACGCGGAACATTGGACCAATAGCTCCGAAGCAGCTTCACTTTGCTCCAGAACACGATCTTGATCAGCTTTCCACGACTAAAGTTAAATTATTCCATTGCAGTAAACCCCAATTCCAAAAATCATTCATCGATATCCAAGATCCCGGATTTATAATTATACAGCTAAATATTGCTAACTGCCTTTCGATATTTGTTAATTTGCCGCAATTTAATATCGACATATATTATACAGTCTAATTTTACAGATGAGGATAAAATGGCAGGAGGTAATGATTTCTTCATAACATGTTTGTTTAAACGCCAGTCTCATGATGACTACTAGCATTGCATTTTTATGGACAAATGTTTCCATTTATTTGCATTTTTATTTGTTACTTTTTATACTGTATGATTCGAGTTATTTTATATGTTTGAATTGTTCTAAGTACGCCAGTGAGCGTACCAGTGCGTTTGAGACTCAGATTACAGAAGCTCGGCGACGATCTTCCCATGGCGATGGTGTTGAACGTGCTGGAAATTGTAAGAGGTCGTATCAGTCGACAGGCATCTTGTGCAAAACGGATTTGCAGTGGATCGCAGGAACTGGTTCATTGATTCCTGATTTCCGAACCAAAATAGCAGTTTAAATGTCCAGTTTCTACCACATACATACATTGTGTTGAAATGTGCACTGTAGCTCTCGGTGAGGAGGGTCTTATATGTAAAAGGCACTTTATTCTTTACCAGAGTTAGCGCGCCATTTACGTCAGACATCAACTTTAAAAAGGCATCTATAGAGGGCGATGTAGAGCCGAGCTCCGTGCATTTCTGGCATCGCACGTGTCATCCAGGTAGCAATTTCAATTTTACATGTATGTGGAACTTTAAAAAATTTGTTTTACATTTTATTTCTACATAAATGTAAGAGCTAAAGAGCTAAAGCTCTTTATGTAAGAGCTCTACATAAATGTAAGAACTAAAGCTAAACTTCATGAACTAAAATATTTTTATTAACAACAACGCTGCATCGTTGGGGCTTCAGAACGCTGGCCACTGTCCAGTACAAAACGATTTCTATTTATGCACGGCAAAAGTTTCGGAGCAGTTCGGAAATCTGATTCTGTTATGAAGCAGTGGGTGACAATTTACCCGTAATGAAGAGAGTGTTATAATATGGCAAAAATGCCACACCGGAATCGCGCTGGCTTTGGACTTTACACTCTTTCCAAGAATAATTCACACGCATGAACGCCCCCTCCTGCGACCACCTGCTTTTGAAGTTTTGAACGTGAGCTCACATCGATTTATAGATTATCTCCTCGGCGGAACTGTTGCAGTTTCATCGTGAGGTATTGACTGCCTGGAACTAATTTTAGCCTGCTCGTTGTAAAATAAATGTATCACAATCCACTTTAAAACAAAAACTTAAAGCACATTACAAAAGCAATCGATAACTGTTCAGACTCAGCTATTGGGAAAGCGTAACGAGCTGCTTACGGTCTTGGTCCATGAAAAGTTAAGCAATCCTAAGTTTCTTTTTTGACCAGAATGCGCTTCTAATCTTCACTGAAAGCTAGTTTATACTCTTAGGATCAATTAAAAACAAGCGTACAGTCACCCGGAGAGACTACTATCGAAGTATCAAAAGAAAAGAAATAATGATTTGGGTATAACTCAGATTTAATTTTGAAACAACTTGAAAGGGCTGAATGGAAATACCTTGTTTGTCCAGATCCAGCGTGTCTGTGTACGTGTGCGAGTCGGAGAAAGTCACTGTAGTCGGTGGAGGAAAACGCACGGGACGATGATTGATGGGATGTTTCAGAATTAATTGCTTCTTTGGTTCTCAATCCACTTCTATGATGCTTATCTTTTGATTACATTTTCCCATGTTACTCTTGAGGTTATGTTTTTAATTTTTCTGTTGCCTCTTTTTATTATTTCGTAATGTGGCTTTGACATTTACCACTGGCTGTTGTAAACAGTGTAAAGCGGGAATGTTTATGCATTTCTCGGATCATACACGGTTATGTTTACTTTGCAGGTTATCGCGCCCCACAGGACGACAGTTTATTTTGTCCAAACCGTTTCGTACTGCCGCCGCTGAGTGAAAGAATGAGGAAAAGGAGAGCTTTTGCAGACAAGGAGCTGGAAAGTGTGATGCTGGAAAGAGAGTATAGGGAGAGAGAATTACAGGAACTAACCGCACTTCAAGTGTTCATGAGACCCAGCGTGGAAACTCTACCCAAGTACAACCTTCTCCGGCTCAACTACAACCAATTCTGTGAACCAACACAATTTAACCCTTCCACAGCCAAGGAGTTAATAAATATTTACATTCCATTTGTGCCCGCCAGCCCTGCCGTCTGGGACTTTTCATCGCAGTGTTACCAAGGCAACGTTGATCAAACCAGGGGTTCCTGTACAGCAAATATAGCAAGCTGCATTTCTGAACACACATCAGGCTATAATGCAATATGGGGGCAGAAGTCTACTACAGTGAACAGTTCATTCTATACAGACAACCCTACCAGCTTACCTGAACGATTACAAGCTACGAGGACAATTCTTGCACAGGGAATGTTAGATTCAGAGGAGACGTGCTCCAATCACGGAGAGTATTACACACAGGCAAAAATCACGACAGGTTTTGACTCACTTTCCGAAAATACAGCTCACTATTTCTCTCAGAGCCAAACATTACAATGCCCAGATCTGTCTGAAGAACTTGTTTCCTTCAGAAATTACTTACCCCCAGGCTCCCAGGTAGCACCGGAGCCAACGAATAAATCTGTTTCAGACAGTTTCATCGCTAGAGAAACTTTGAGACATTTTGCAAAGAAAACACAGGAACATTGTTCTCGCAGTCAAGCAAAAGTAACTAAACAGCTGCTACCATTTTCTGTGGAATCTCTTTTGAAAACATGAAATAATGCGTCTGATTTCAGTTTAAAATATCCCTTTTTAATTACACATTTCTTTCTTAGGTAAAATAAAGAGCAAGATTATATTGATTAATGCAGATAAACGAGAAAGGAAGTACTGATGTCATGAACACATCTAAATAGTTTGAAAACGTTTTTATCTGTTTAATTGCTATTATTAAAATAGTCTTGTGTTTCTTTTATTGTCAATTTATAAAGTCATTTAATTTTCTTTTAAATTCATTTTATATTCTCCATACCCAATTACTATTTTTATTAAAAAGAATGTTAAAATATACTTGGAAATAAAATATTATTGTGTGCTTTCTAACTGACAAAGTGTCAATTTCATGAGTAAAGGAGATAATTGTTGTCGAAATTATATTTTTGATCCCTTAATTGCACTTAGAACAATTCAGTGAGTATGAAATGACTGAGAAAATAATTTCTAATGAGGAAGTGTCAAATGTTACTTTGTTTCCTTTGCATTTAAAATTGGTACAAGTTCACCCAACATATTCAAAAAAATTGAAATAAATCTATATGGAATCTTAGACTTCATATTTATTTCTGTAATCCATGACTGAATGGATTGCGAATTGGGAAGTTTCTTAGGTGACCCATTGGTCTGTATTTCGTTAGGTGACCCATTGGTCTGTATTTCGTTGGCATGGAGAGATAAAACTTAAATGCTTTGCAAGGAAGAGTTTTTTTAAAAAATCAGTCACGATTGTGATTCCTGATCACTGTCCCTGTGCCTGGGCAGCTGCAATGAACAGCATAAAGCTATGCAACTCCAAACCTCTCACTTAATGTGCTGTACCTCTACCCTACCAGTTTCCTCTATTCTGTTATCTGCAGGATAACCTTCAGTGAAAACTGAGAGCAAACTATACAGAATTGTTGCTCTTGTAGCCAAGTAATTTCTTGATGCTTATTTTGAGGTGAACCAAGTAGTCCAATATTTAAATGATCTCAAAGTTAATTAAGCATCCAGTGACAATGATGGCTTTATAATTAATAATAATCCAAGTCAGTTCTGTTGATCTCAGCAATTTGGTCCAAGTAAGATTCTATAAATTTAGTTACTTCATTATGTCAATTACAAATTGGCATTGCATGACAATGGGTACAATTCTACTAAAAAGCTCTGGGTAATTGTATAAATATGCCTTCCAGCTAACATAATTTATTAATGATTTAATTGACAGAACTTCCTCATACTGTCAGTAATGCTATGCTACCAACAATTTTCACCCAGTTCATTGGCGCCCACATGTTCACTGACCTATGCCAACCACAGCTCCTCCCCAGAGATGTTGTTATTTACTTCATTATACTAGTTCCTTACTGGTGCCTTGTGTATATTTAACACGATTGCAACATCACGTTTTGCACTACACTCATACCATATTTGTTGCAGAATACAGTTTTTTTTCAGCATGGACTGCAGGACAATTAAACTGTGAACCCCAGTAACATTTGGATACTTAAAATACACAATTCTGAAAATAATATTTTAATTGCTGAGGATGAGACAAAATATTATTGTAATAAAGATAATTCTGATACTTGAGTGGCCTCTTTATTGCAGTGGTGTTTTGTATATGAGCACAACTTAAATTCTAACAAAAATTCCTGTTCAGAAAACATATGTTGGTGGCATTCTGAGAGTTAAAAAATAGCTATTCCAGGGGTGATTGAATTGCACTGAAAAGAGAAAGTGGATGCCCCTCCCCTCGCTCTCTCACACACAAGCTTCTATTAAATTGGAAACAGTAGTGCGCACATCAGATGAAATATCTATTTAAAATTAAGTCACTGCGTCCAGTGTAAGAATTATTTACAGTAGGCGTGTACAGTGAGCACTTGTTAAAGTTACAACAGGTAGGTTACATTACTTCAATGCCAGGAGGTCATGGGTTCAAGATTCAGTCCAGAAAACTGAGTATAAAATCCAATGGGACTCCAAGATCATACAATTAGATTGCTCTGCAGAATCAGGTTTATTATCACAGACGTATGTTGTGAAATTTGCTGTTTTGCGTAACCAGTACAATGCAATACCTAAAAAATTACTTCAGGTTACAATACAAAATATAATAAATACAATAAATCAATAAATAAATAATGTAAAAAGAGAGCAAAATAATGTTCATGGACTGTTCAGTAATCTAATGCTGTCAGACATGCAACCTTTCGGATGTTTGTTGTCAGAGTCGGGCTGCTAAGGTGTTCTGAGTTACGCGTAGACCCAGGCACAAAAGAACAACACGGGAATTCATTGCACTCTGGTGTGTGTGCTGACGAGCTGTGTGTAAAACACCTGCCTCATGACCACATTCTAAATCAATCGCCGTCAGATGATACTTGACATTTTCCTTTGTGTGGCAAGATGTTCCAACAATAGTCTTATTATTTTAACTCATATGTTTCTTTAACAGTTGGATTTATATAAAGTCATAATCTATCCAATATCTGAAGCCTGCTTCCATACCTAGCGAGGAGGTGCTAAACTATGATTTTCATCATAAGGTTATGGGAAAATGTATGCTATTCGACTGGCAATCACTCTCACCTCTGCCCTTCAATGCCTCTGTTTACAGACTTCCCTGATTTACTCTTACCTATTGGTCACATTACAGACATTGAACTTCCTTCATTTATTCATTTTAATCTTCAAAATATGCCAATTTTCAAGGCCTATTTCATATTGTGAATGTTCACAGTGTTGAAATAGATTCTCATTACATTTGTTCCTATTCTTTCTCAGTGCCTGGAATATTAAAAAGAATCCACACACCTTACCTTGCCTGGCGTCTTTATTTAAAACAAATATCTGTAAAAACACTCTGTCAAACAATCCATGTGTCAGAGCTTTGTTTTTAAAATTGAGACGGGAACTTTCATGCCTCCCCTGTCAGCACACTCTTATTCTTGACAGTGCTTGACCAGCATTTTCAAATATTTTTACTAACAAGGCAGAAATATTTTGTTATTTCAAGAGTATCAAATTCACTGAAGTTCAGATGAGGCAATGAAAATTGATCACCCTGTAAAACAAAGTCAATTATCCGAGGCTAACATTTCTTAATCATTATTTGACTACACTTTAATGATAATGCATTTTACTAGTTTATAAACACATTTATTTGCCATCCTTTCCTGATGATATATATGTTTGAAACTTTTGTACCTCCACCACTTATAGCAGTTGGAGTTGTTGCAAGGAACATAATGGCCAAAACGTCACGAAAGGATATATTTGTGTGTGTGTGTGTGTGTTTGTGTGTGTGTGTGTGTGTGTGTGTGTGTGTGTGTGTGTGTGTGTGTGTGTGTGTGCAGTTGTTGGGGTGCCGTCATGACAAGCTTTTGACACCGCCGATCTTTTTTGATGACTGCTCATCGTACAGCATGTCTTGGGCATCTGAAACCTGACGGAGCCCATCCCTCTCCAGGTTTTTTTTTACGAGGTCGAGTTGCTAGCTCGACACTCAACCCAGGCACGGATGGAGAGCGTGCAAGGGAGCTGGTCGGATTCGAACTCGGGACCTCTCACCACGAAGTCCAGTGCTGATGTCATTACGCCACCAGTAGGTAATTCCAACTAAAATCACTGGTTATCTTTTTGCTAAATTAAAGTGCTGAGAACAATTGTAATCAACTTTATAACAGATCAGATAATACCAACTAACTCAGCCAGGTTGCATCAATAGCCTGCGTAATTTGGATAGCTATGCGAAACTGGGATATTATAGGCTTTAAGGGGACATGGCTTGTGGAGGGACAGAATTTGCAGTTTAGAGTTTTGGCAGGATAGAGTAACGGGAGAGAGGAGGAGTGTTGCATTTTTAATTAAGGGGATTGTCACATCAGTAGTTAAAGATTAAACCACTGAATTATCATCCAGTGATATCATCCAGTTGAGCTGAAAAATAAGAAGGGGGTGATCACATAGTTTGCATTGTACTATTAGCCACCAAATAGTCAATGGAAATTGGAAGAACAAATATTCAGGGAGATCATGCAGAGTTGTAAGAGTAATAGTGTTGTCATAATAGGGGACTGCCACACTATTAAGGGCTGAGATAGGGTGGAATTTATTAAGCATGTTACAGGAAACATTCCTTGGGCAATATTTTGAGGGCCCTACTAGGAAGAGGGCAAAGCTTGGCCTACTCTTGGGTAATAGAGCAGAGCAAGTGACTGAGGTGATAGTGGAGGAGAACTTTGGAACTAGTGGGTATAATTCTATTAATTTTAAAACAGTTATGGAAAGGGATGGAAATGGCCCACAAATTCAAGTTTTAAATTGGGGCAAGGCAAAATGTGACAGTATGAGGCAGATTGATTGGAGTAGGTTGTTTACAGGCAAAGGGATGACAGGCTAGTAAGAAGCTTTTAAACGTGAAATAATGAGAGATCAGGTTCTGTGTGTTCCTGTTAGAGTGAAGGACAAGGCTGGATGGTGAGGCATATTGAGGCCCTGGCCAGGAAAAAGGAGGCACGTGTCCTGTACAGTCTGCTGGGATCGACCCCTGGAGAATGAAATCAGGATGAAAACATTTGCAGAGAAGGTTAAGGATAATTGAAAATGATTTTATGTTTATAAAGGGAAGAAGAGTAACTGGAGAGAATATCGAACCCCTCAAGACCAAAGGGCACACTTTGCAGTGGAGCTGCAGGAGATGGAAAAGGTCTTTAAAGAATATTTCTTCGCTGTTTTGACTGAGGGGAAGATAGACAGGCATTTGGAAAGTCAGGGGTTGACTAGGAGTGTCAACATAGCTTTGTTCATGCGATGTCATGTCTTACAATCTTGACCAAGAAAGTTGATCAGGGCAGAGCGGTAGATGTGGTTTATTTAATATCTAAGGTTTTTGATAAAGTTCCATATGCTAGGCAGCTCTGGAAGGTTAGATCACGTGGATTCTTGGGAGTGCTGGCAAACTGGATACCCATGGGTTTGATGGTAGAAATCAAATGGTGATAGTAGAAAGTGGTTTCTCAAACTGAAAGCCCAAGATAGTACAATGCCTCAAGGATCAGTGCTGGGCCCATTGTTGTTTATTGTCTATATCAATGATTTGGATAAGAATGTTTTTTTTTTGTCATTTATTTTTTTATTGAAGTTCATCAAACGAACATTTCCATAAGATGTATTTCAGACATTGTACATATATATCATATAATCATATATATCACAAATCTCCACAAAGTATTTATCTGGGGTATACACTTATAGAAAAGAGTGGAAAGAAAAAACAAGCAAAAGGAAAGAACTATGTACAAGTAGGGAGTGATCTTTTTTTTTACAACAGATTCACTTGATTTGTGAGAATAAAATCAGGCCTATGAGGCATTATGTAGTTAAACCATTTTTCCCAGTATGAATCAAATTGTTCCAGCTTATGATTAACAGATGCTGTTATCTTCTCCATTTTGTAAATGCCCATTGTAATTTCCATCCATGTATTTAAAATTGGGCTCTCCTGTGATAACCATTTCCTAGTAAGAATCTTTTTACCAGCCACCAGCAGTATATTCATTAAATATTTATCTCTTTTCAACCAATCTTGAGGTATATATCCAAAATATTTAGTCTTACTCTCCAAGGGTATTTCACATTTAAAGATGTCTTTTAGGGCATTGTGTATTCCCCTCCAATAGTTTTTGATAACAGGGCAGTCTCAAAAAATATGATAATGATTCGCATTTTGATTTCCACAATTTCTCCAGCAAACAGGGAGGTTACTATCATAATGGGATTTCTGAGAGGGTGTAATAAAATATCTTATCAAGTTTTTCCATCCGAACTCCCTCCATTTCTGTGAACTGGTGCACTTCCATTGATATCTCCATATTGTTGTCCATTCTTCCTCAGACATAATTATCTCTCCTTCCTTCTCCCATTTTGTTTTAATGTATGAAGTCGAATGTGTTTTAAGATTTGACAAACCCTTATACATGCTTGAAATGATTCTACTACCATTATCTGAATTATATGCTTTTCTAAAGAGCTCTATCAAGCATGTATTTGCTTTGGTTACATTTTTAAGTGTCTTATTAACATATTGTTGCATCTGTAAATCCAATAAAAATCTTGTTTTTCTAATAACTGTTTCTCTTTAAGCATTTCAAAACTGAACAGTGTTCCTTTTTTCATTATGTTGCAAAGAACTGTTATTCCTTTAGCTGTCCAGTCCTTAAATCTAGCATCCAATTTATTTGGTGTAAAATCAGAGTCATATGCACACCATTTAAGAATTGCAATATCTCCCTCTAGATTATATTCTTTTATAGTAGTTTTCCATATTTGAAGAGTCAATTTCACCCATGGGTTATCAATAGTATTCATGTACCTTTCTAGGTTGTTATCAGCCAAAATTGCTTGTATGGGGATATGAAGTACCTGCTCCTCAATGTTTTTCCATTGAGCGTCATATGATGGGTTGCACAAACATATCACAGCTCTCAACTGTGCTGCAAAATAATAATCTCTAAGAGAAGGCAAGCCCCATCTCCCCTTTTCCTTTGCTAATTGCAAAGTTTTGAGATGAACCCTAGGTCTTTTACCCTGCCAAATATACTTTGATAACATCTTGTTCTATTCATTGAATTGATTTTGATTAATCTCTATTGGTCGGGTCTGAAAGAGATATAACAGTCTGGGCAGTATATTCATTTTAATAGACTCAATCCTTGAACTGAGACTGGAAAAAAGGAATCAGGTTCCATCTTGCCACATCTTCCTTAATTTTTTTATATAGAGACTGATAATTACATTCTGATAATGTTGCCAAATCTTTTAGCATAATGATGCCCAAATATTTGAAAGACTCTGTATGCCATGCCCAGGGGTATCGACTTTCAATTTATCTTGGTGGGCTATAGTAATATGAAAGTAATTGGGTTTTATCTATGTTGATCTTGTATCCTGATAATTGACCATATTGTTCAAAGGATTGCAACAATTTAGGTAAAGAGTATGTTGGTTGCCCTAGACAGATCAAAATGTCATCTACATAACAAGCCAATTTATGCTCTGTCCCTTTAATGGTAATTCCCCTGATATCTTCATTTTGTCTGATGTATTGAGCTAATGGTTCCAGATATAGCGCGAAGAGTAGTGGTGACCATGCACAATCCTGTCTCCTGCCCCTTTCTAGGGTAAGACTATTTGATAAATATCCATTGATTTTAATCCTAGCAGTAGGATTGTCATATAGTGTCTGTATAATTTTAATAATTGTGTCTTGGAAACCAAATCTATGTAAAACTCTGTAAAGAAAATTCCAGTTAACCGAATCAAATGCTTTTCAGCAACCACGCCCATCACTATTGCTTTTTGTATACGATCCATAATGTGAAATGTCCTTCGTATATTGTCTTGAGTCTTGCGTTGTCGTATAAAACATGTCTGATCATTACGTATCAGTATGAGTAGAAAATCCTCTAATCATTTGGCCATGATGGAGGTAAATAACCTATAGTCTACATTAAGAACGGATATTGGTCTAAATGACCCGCATTCCATTTTATCCTTGCCTTCTTTCGGTATAGCTGAGATTATCGCTTCCTTCTAACTGGGTGGCATTTGTGCCTTTTTTAGAGCCCAGTTCAGTGTGGGGAGTAAAACAGGAATTAACTCATTTTTAAATTCTTGTACCACTCTGCCATATACACAACTGATCCTGGTGAATTGCTTAATTTAAGCCTACTAATTGCAGATTTTAATTTAACGTCAGTTATGTCAGCAGTCATTCTTCTATTTTGTTCTTCGCTTAAAGTGGGTAACTCTAGAGAATTCAAGAAGGTGTCAATTTGGGTTATGCTTCCCCTTGGAACTTTGGAATATAGCGTTTTGTAAAACACTTCAAAAGCTTCTAGAATTTCACTTAGCTTAATTTTTATCATTTTCATTCTTGGGTCCCTAATTCTATGAATTATATTTTCAGCTATCTTTTTTTTTCAGTTTCCACGCCAGTATTTTCATAGATTTCAATCCACTTTCATAATGTCTCTCTTTCAGAAACATTAAGTTTTTCCTGATTTCTTGCGTAGCCAAATTATTTATTTCATTCCTAATTCTTTTAATTTCCCCTAATGTATCCTGTGCCAAATTCAATTTGTGTTTTTTCTCCAGTTCCTTCAGCTTATTTTGTAATTCCTCTAATGTTTTATTCTTTATTTTTTTCTTATAAGAAGATATCGCTATAATTTTCCCTCTTAAGACCGCCTTCAAAATATCCCATAAAATGGGAGATGAAACCTGTCCATTATCATTAAATTCTAAGTAGAGACCAATTTCTTTTTTAATTTGTTCCTTAAAGTATGGATCATTGAGTAGACTTGAATTTAGTTTCCGAATAGTATTCTTTGGTTGTAGGTCAAAATCAACAGATAAATATATAGGTGCATGGTCACTTACATTGTCCCAATTTCACAGGTGTTTATCTTGTCTTTGTCTATTCCAAATGTTATGAAATAGTCTATTCTTGTAAATACAGAATGTGGAGCAGAATAATGAGTGTAATCCCTTCTGTCAGGGAAAAGGTCCCTCCATATATCAATTAAACCAACATCCTCAAAAAGTGTATTAACTTTCTTATGTAAAGATTTTTTTTCACAGGTTTTTCTATTGGAAGAGTCTAAGTTTGGTTGTAATTGTAAATTTAAGTCTGCCCACATATCAGGAGACCTTGTTTCCTTTACCATAATATCAGTAATTTTCTGAAAGAAACCAATCTCACTTCCTGGGAGTGCGTATATATTCAATAGAGTAACTGAATTGCTGTCTATATTCCTCCTTACCAGAAGATATCTGCCTTCTTTATCTCCCATTTCGAATATTTTTCTTTCAAAATTTAGCTTACCTGAGATAAGAATAGCAACTCCTCTCCTATGTCCTGATTTATATGAGGAGAAAAGCAGATTAGTGAAGCCCATTCTCTTTAGTGTTTTATGCTCATTATCACTTAAATGAGTTTCCTGTAAATATATTACATGGGCTTGTTCTTTTTTCATTTTGGATAAAATTCTCTTACGTTTGATTGGATTTAATAGCCCATTTACATTAAAAGAAATGAATTTTACCTTGTCCTTAGCCATCTGTATTTATCCGTCAATGTATCATTGAAATTAGAATAACACTTAATTGATCTACTCCCTGAACAAATAAGAACCAAGAAACTCAAATAATAACAAAAATGGCAACGAACATGTGATTCCAAGGCTGAGGTCTCTAGTAGATGACCCTGCATTGAGCAAGAGGAAATGTCTAGCTGTGGGGGATAACCCCTCCTACTTGTGAATTGAGGGCCCCCAATGCAGTATTCGTAAAAGTCAGTGAACAAATCCATTACACAGAAAGGATTTCCCTGTGTACTCCTCCCTCGCACACACACACACACACACACACATATATATATATATATACTCATTTTGGTGGGGAAAAAGGAGTAAGAGAGCGAATAAAGAATAACAACTAAGTAATATAAAATCCACATTATAATAAGTATTTCTCGAGATAAGTATATCACCATGTACTTTTGCTTCCCTTTAGCTTCTTAACATTTTTAAAGTTAGCCAAACCTTATGGCTGTCCTGAAGGGGATGAAGACTGTCTTTGGGAAACTCCCGGTCTCTTCCTGATCTGTTTCTCTCGGCCTCCTCCCGTCTCCTGCCTTCTCATTTCTCGCACTATTTTCTCGCCGAGCGGGACAATTCCTCAGCCAGGCTTTCTTGCATTTTGGTCACGCTGAAGGGCAACCCTCTGGCCTTCATGTCTGTAGTTGCCTCTTCCACTGTCTGGTACAACTGCGTCCCGTTGTCATAAAACACTCAAAGTTTAGCAGGGTATGGAATTTGAAATCTAATCTTCTTTTGCTTTATTACTCGCTTTGCTTCAGAGTATTCTTTGTGTTTCTGGAGGACTGCCGGGGGGGGGGGGTAATCTTGGTCGAAATATATTAATTTATCCTCTAAAAACACTTTCTTCTTACCCCAGGCCCTTCGTAGACTTGCCGCCTTGGTGCTGTACCAAAGGAATTTAATTATAATTGAGTGTGGCTTTCTATCTTGGGTAGGTTTTGGGACTAACGCACAATGCACTCTTTCAACTTCCAGCTCCATAGCCGGGGGATGATCCAGCGCGTCCCGCAGTAACTTTCCGACAAACTCCGTCATAGACGAGCCCTCCGCTCCTTCGGGAATGTTGTAGATTCTGTTATTTTTCCACCGTGATCTTCCCTCCAGGTCAAGCAGTTTACCTTCTTGGTGATGTATTATTTTTATTGTCTTGCTCAGTATCCGCTCCACATTTTGAATGCGATCTTCCACGTTCTCAATGCGAGTCTCTGCCACCGCTATTTTTTGATTAACGCTGGCAAGCTCTGCCCTAATATTATGGAGCTGCTGCTTTATATCTTTCTGGACCTCCATTATCTCTTTCAGGATTTCGAACACATTCGCCACCTCATCTGAACGAGGCCCAGCAGCCGCCTCACTCGCACGCAGTCAGGTCCTCACTGCACTCCTCTCGGACGCAGGCTCCGCAGGGTCGCTTTTTTATTTCCATTTCTTCTCCCCATTCTTGCCCCTCTTTTCAGTTCAAATATTTTTTGAAAAATATTATATTTGACAGGTTAATGGGGCTTAATATGCATTTTTCCAGAGGAGCTAGTGACTTAAGCTGCCATTCTCGACAATGACATCACCGGAAACCTGGATAAGAATGTTAAAGGCATGATTAGCAAGTCTGCAGATAACACTAAAATAGGTGTTATTGTGGATAATGAAGAAGGTTATTAAAAATTGCAGGGGGGGTTCTTAATCAGCTGAGTAATAGCAATTGGTGTTTAATTCAGATAAATGGTGCATCTTGTAAAATCAAATTAGGTAGGACTCTCACAATGAACACATGGCCTTGGAGAACACTGTAGTGCAGAGGGTCATTGGAGTGCAAGTACCTGGTTCCGTGGAAGTGGAGTCACATGTCACAGGGATGATGAAGAAAGCCTTGGGACACTGGCCTTCAGTAAGTTAGGACATTGACTATAAAAGCTGGGAGGTTATAGTGTGGCTGTACAGGAGGCTGGGAGGCTGCATTAGTGTATTATGTTCAGTTTTGCTGTAGAAAAATGGCAGTAGGAAAAATGTTATTGAATTAGAAAAAATGCATAAAAAGGTTTACAGGGATGCTGCCAGAAGTTAGAGAGGCCAATACTTTATTGTTTAGAGTTCAGGATATTGAGATGTGATCTTATAGAGATGCATACAATTATGAAGGGTATAGATAAGGTGAGTGCACTCAGTCCATCTCCAGTGTCAGGGAATAAAGAACCAGCGGGCATTGAGTTAAGGTGAGAGCGGAAAAATTTAACAGCAAATTTAATTGTTAATTAATCATTTAACTAATTGTTGGCATTATTTTTTGGTTCCAATATTTAAAGCTATCTTTTATTTTATTCATTGCTGTTAAGAAATAGGAGCAAAAAATGATGAGAGGAACTGAAAGCCTTTTAGGATAGCCATTAAAGTATTTTTGGAATAAAGATTGACCACGGGCAAATCTTCACTTGCCATCTGAATTCTGAGTTAGAGTGACAGTTATCTAAGAAGCATTTGAGATGATGACCTGATCAACTCCACCAATAATAGGACAAATGAGACTCAGAAAAGTGCCAGTGACTCAATTTTAAGTGTGATGAATCTGGAGCTATTTCACAGCTGAATTTCCAGATATTAGATATTTTGTCTATAGTTTCATACTTCCTTAATGAATTGTTTTGAATGAGAAAAAAGTCATCAATCTGAAAAAAATCTTCCAAATAGTTCTGATACAAATTTTCTAAATCAGAAGACATTATTACTTAAATCCTCAGTAAGTTGATATGTATTTGCATATGACTTGATATATATAAAAAGAATTATGAAATGTAATTGTATATGACATTTCTATTCCTAAATATGGTTTTATGTAGTTTTGCTATAAATAACAACGTTGACTATATATTCTTTGGTTTAAAGACAGCAATAATCCAAATAAAATAATCCTTCTTACTACTATAAAAAGAAGATAAAGCATTATTTTATTATTTTTGTGCTTATTGGTACCAATGAGTCAGGTAGAAAATAGGATGGGGCTCTTTGGAGTGAATATCAGGAGTTAGGCAAGAGGTTCAAATATAAGACCTCAAAGGTTGTGTGCTAGCGAGAGCAGGAATAGGAGACAACCCATGTGTGGCTGAGGAGCTGGTGCAGGGGTCAGGGATTCAGACTTTTGCACAATTGGGATCTCTTCTGGGACAAAGGTGACCAATGAGGAACCTGAACTGGAGAAGGCTGAATATTCTGGTGGGGAGATTTGCTTGAGAGGATATAAACTAATCTAGCCATGAGTGTGGGACCTGGAAAAGCAGTGCAGATGAAAAGAAAGTTGAGACAAGCATAGGAGTTAAGGAGAGCAGATTCAGTAGACAGGACAGGCAGGAGCACAACAGGGAGAAAGAGAAGACTGATGAATTAAACTTCATTTATTTCAATGCAAAGGCAGGTGAACTCAGAGCATGAAAGGGTTTATGAAACTGAAATATTACAACCATAACAGAATAAACATGTCTGAGCTTGGGACAGTTTTGCCAGCTCAGTTTTCTGGTGTATCGATGCATTAGGAAGGATAGAGATGGAGGTAAGTTAGGAGGAGGAGTTGCATTTTTGATTAGGGAGAACATCACGGCTGTATTTAAGATATTCCTGAAGGGATTGTCCAGTGATGCAGTAATATGCAATTGAGAAGTAAGAAGGTGATCACTTTTTTGAGATGTACTATAATACCACCTCCCCCACCATAGTCAGCAAGAACTGCAGGAGTAAATAAGTAGGGATATTGCACATAGCTCTATGAACAATCATAGGGTTGTAGTAGTGGATGATTTAACTTTCAAAATATCAACTGGTATTGCCATAATGTTGAATGCTTGAAAGCAGCGAGATTTCTTACTTGTTTGAGGAAAATTTCCCAGTCGATATGGAAATGGCTCTTTTGGGGGGGGGGGGCAAAACTCAGCCTCCTGTTGGGAAATAAGGCAGGATGAGTGAATGAAGTGTTAGTAGGGCAGCAGTGTAGGGCTATTGAATGTAATTCTACTTGTTTTTAAATATAATTATGGAAATGGGTCAGACTGATAAAAACTGGGGCAGAGAGAAGTAGTAATTAGGGAGAGAATATGGCCCCTTAAATATCAATGAGGTCACTTATATTCAATGGCCACTTTATTAGGTACACCTGTACACCTGTTCATTAATACAAATATCTAATCAGCCGGTCATGAGGCAGCAACTCAATGCATAAAAGCATGCAGACACGGTCAAGAGATTCAGTTGTTGTTCAGACCAAACATCAGATTGGGGAAGAAAAGTGATCAAAGTGACTTTGACTGTGGAATGGTTGTTGATGCCAGATGGGGTGGTTTGAGTATCTTAGAAACTAAAGTTTTCAGGGAATGGTGCAAGATTTTTTTAAAGAACATGCAGTGTGAACATGCGCCTTCTATGGGCGTAACCACCTTGTTAGAGGTCAGAAGAGAATGACCAGACTGGTTCAAGCTGACAGGAAGGTGACAATAAGATAAATAACCATGTGTTACAACAGTGGTGTGTAGAAGAGCATCCTGAATACATAACACATTGAACCTTGAAGCTGATGGGCTACAGCAGCAGAAGAACATGAACAGGTACCAAATAAAGTGGTCACTGAGTGTATGCGTGTAATGACAGGAGATGGACAAGGTCCTAAATAAATATTTCTGATCGTTTTTACTGTGGAGAAGTTCAGGGTGCCAGAAGACTCAGGAAAATTAATAATGATGTTCTGAAGAGAATCCACATTACAGAAGAGGAGGAGCTTGAGGCCTTAAATCATATAAAAGTAGTTAAGTCAATGGTACCTGGTCAAGGACCAATCACACCCCTCTTTACCTTGGCAGCACAGCAGTGGGAACTGTGAGCAGTTTCAAACTCCTGGGAGTGCTCAAGCTGCTCAACTCTCACAGTCCCAGAACACATTCTGCACAGTCAGGAAAGCTCACCAATGCCTCTACTTTCTGAGGAGGCTGAAGAGAGTTCAACTATGCACATTTATACTCTCATCATTCTACAGAATCACAGTATACTGTTGGGTCATTCTGCTGGGGTCATTCATTGTGTCCGGTGCTCCTAATGTGGCCTCATCTGCATTGATGAGACCTGTTGTAAACTGGGAGACCACTTCGTCAAGCAATTCCACTCCTTCCGCCAAAAGGGGTACTTCTTGGAGACTGAACATTTTCATTCCCATTCCTGTTCCGGCATGTCTGCCCATGGTGAGACCACCCTCAGAGCGGAGGATCAACACCTTGTATTCCATCTGGGTAGCCTCTAACCTGATGGCAAGAATATTGATTTCTCCTTCCCTCCCACTCCCTCTCCCCTTTTTTGCTTTTCCCCACTCTGGCCTTTTACCTCTTCTCATCTGCCTATCACTTCCCCCTTGGGTCCCTTCCTCCTTCTCTTTCTCCTATGGTTTACTCTCCTGACCTGTCAGATTCCTTCTTCTCCAGCCCTTTACCTTTCCCACCCACCTGACTTCACCTATCACCTTCCAGCTAGTCCTCCTTCACTCCACCCCCCACCTTTTTATTCTGGCATCTTTCCCCTTCATTTTCAGTCCTGAAGAAGGGCCTCCACCCAAAAAGCCGATTGTTTATTCATTTCCTTAGATGTTGCCTGACCTGCTGAGATCCTCCAGCACCTTGTGTGTGTTGCTTTGGACTTTGGCTTTGAAAGGATATAGCATAGGAGGCCTGATCTGGAAGGTTAGATCACACGGGGTCCAGGGTGAGCTAGTCAATTGGATACAGAATTGGCTTGACAGTATGAGACAGGGGCTTTATATGATTTAAAACCAGAAGATTGTTCTTCAGACTTGAGGGTTGTGACAAATAGTGTGCCGCCAGGATTGGTGGTGGGTCCACCGTTGTTTGTCATTTATGTTAATGACCTGGTTGAGAATGCAGGTGGCATGGCTAATAAGATTGTGGGTGAAACTAAAATTTATGGAAAAGTGTGTAGTGAAGGAGGTTGTCTAAAATTGTGGGACGCTTAGCTAATAGACTGAGGAATGGCACATGGAGTTTAATTCAGATATATGTAAAGTGTTGCATTTTGCTAAGACGAAACAGTGCTTGACTTGCACAGTACAGGGCACAGGGGGTGCAGGTACATAGTTCCTTGGTACTGCCAATACAGGTGGTGAAAAAGGTGTTTGGCATGCTTCCCTTCATGAGTCAAGATGTTGAGTTACAGGACTTGAGACGTCAAGTTAAGTTGGTACAAGATGTTGGTAAGACTACGTTTGGAGTTTTACATACAGTTCTGGCTAATCTGCTCTATGAAGGATGTCAAAGTAGAAAAGGGGCAAAAGAGATTCAGATCAATGTTACCGGAACTGGAGGGTTTGAGTTACAAGGAGAGACTGAAGGATGACCTTAGAGAGGTTTATAAAATCATGGGGGACATAGGTAAGGTGAATCAACAGAGACCGTTCACCAGGGTAGGTGAGTTCATAACTAGGTGGTAAAAGTTTAAAGCAGGAGGGGAAATAATTAAAAGGAACCTGAGGGCAAATTTTTCACTCAGCAAATGATGCATATACAGGACAAGCCACTAAAGGAAGTGGTTGAGGTGGGTACTATTATGATATTTAAAAGATATTTGAGCAGAAACATAGATAGGGAAGTTTTAGAGGGATATGGGTCAAACCTAGGCAAATGAGACTAGTTCAGTTTGGCAACTAGGTTGGCATGGGCAAGTTAGGCCAAAGGGCCTGTTTTCTTTTCTATGACTCTATAGTAATGACGCCTCTCAGCTGTTTGGTACATATTCACACAAATGAGTTTAAGTATGATATTCATAAAATAAAAACAATTAAATTTTGGTATGTCGGGAATCAATCAAAGAATAAATATCAATAGGAACAAAACTGCCAATTGTATAGAATTATGAATAGAAAGATACTAACATTCAAAAATCAGTTCTCAACAAATGGGATAAATAAGACAGCTTGTAAATTAAAGAAATACACAACATATTTACAAGTTGTTTTCATGTAAATCTATTGCAATAATCAACTGACTATATACAATGACAAACATAATTTATAACATAACAAACATCTAAAACCTAGACTGTTTCTAAGAAAAATTCAAAGTGCACCAAGTTTCTTAACACCTGTTGCAAATGCATATAGTAAATATTATTCCCAGCTATTAATAGCAAGGGCTTGGAGCTTGTAACTCTAACACAACTCAGTGTGCTCCATGGCAGGTAAGTTGCAGGAAATCTAAAGGTCTCAAGAACAAGAAGCAGACTTGTAATAAATTTTCTGAGAATACTTATCAAATCTGCACTTAGAACCATGCAGCAAACCTATTGCAAGCACACATTATTTCAAACTTCAGTCTAGTTCATGACAAGCTGAAAATGGTGGTTGGCAATTACAGGTCCTGCCCAGGCTTCCATTTCTGTGAACCGTTTGTAACCCAGGCAGTTTGCAAGTTAGAAATGCAGCTGCAAACCGAGTTCCCTTGACATAGAAAATGCCAGCAACCTTGCTACAGCCAGCAAATTCATCCTGTAGTCTCCCAAAATCTTGTTCATAAATACAGGCTGTACATAAATTGGGTGTTCAATTATTTGTGAAGAAGCCTGCGTCCATTAATGGTGCAGTTAGCCTGTGAATTCAAAATCCAAGGCTAAAGCATTTTCAACAATCTAAATTCAAAAAGCTAATTTACTTATCTGTACAATTTTGCTCAAATCCCAATAAATATAAAGCCAAAATTGGTCAATGGGGATCACCCTAAATGACAAAGTAATGGTGGAATACATTGGAAACAATAAAGTAAATGGTGTTAACAACATGCCGTATAGTGTGAACAAAAACACTTTTCAGAATTTGCTGCATGTCCAAATAGATGTTCCAGTGGAGCAACGTTATTGGTCCCTACTAAAAGTGTGGAGAGTTACCAACCTTAAACCGTAGTATTTATTCCACTTGCCAATTACTGTCCATTAGTCTGGGTAGTCATTAGCTAAGTGATAGAAGTTGCTGTGAATAGTGATTTCACTGTTCCAGGCTGGGTTCCTTCAAGATTTGTCAGCTCCAGATCTCACTTCAGGTTAGATCCAAACAAGCACAAGGGTTGACTTTCAGTGGTGATGTTAAAGTGACTGCACTTGATATCAAAGCAGCATTCAGGACTCACAGTAAAACTGAAGTCAGTGGTTTGTGCCGGATTCAACACAAGAGAAACTTGTTATAGTTGTTGGGGAACAAATATTTAAGTCCTTAGACACTGACATTCCACAGATCATTATCGTGGAGACAAACATTTTCAGCTGACTCCCCTACGAAGTTCACTCAAAAGTGAGGATATTTTTTGGTGAATTTAAAAAGCAAACACGAAGAAATCTGCAGATGCTGGAAATGCAGATTTGCATTTCCAGATTCACAGAAATGCAGCAACACACACAAAATGCAGGTGGAACGCAGCAGGCCAGGCAGCATCTATAGGGAGAAGCATTGTCAAGGCTGAGACCCTTCGTGTACAAGGTGTTTTTTGGTGTACATGTTCAACTCAACAGATTATCAGAAGGTTAGACATGGTTATTCTCTACCATCTTCTCAAGGACGATTAAATATAGGCATTCACTATTAATCTTACTGGAGTAATCTCTTCTGATGTGAGAACATAACAACTAAGAAATCAAAAGTTGCTGCTGCAACATCCTATCAAAATATTTTCAGTTTATCCACCTAATCCAAGATGCAAGAAAATACTTTTTCCCTTTGAATTGAAAGACAACAGCAAAACTAATGCACATTCCAATACAAATTATTTACAAGGATTACCAATTCTGGTTAGTATCCACTCAAGAGGTTTGATCAAGTGATATTTTGCCATCAGTTTAAGCTCAGGTGGTGCCTAATCATGTCTTTCACATAGGTTTCAGCTTACCAGATCTTTTTTCTCCAAACTTTCCTATCCTGATCCTCCATCAGTCACAATCTTTGAAAAATATTCTTCATTCAATTTCTTCCCAAATCACACTTCCCTATGTTAACTCCCCCGGTTTCACCACTCCCTATTTTCACTAGGATTCCTGGGCCCCTATCTCTCACCATATGAGTCCCAATTTCAATGCCACGCTCTCTGCTTTGAACCCATTTCTGAAGCATATTCTGTGCTCCCGTTATCCAGACTCTGAACTCTTTTCAAGTAACTATTCCTTTGTCTCTCTTTCTCGAGCCTCCATTCCCAAGTTTTCACCTCATCCTTAAAGAAACCATTCCAATATGTCATTGCACTTTTGCATCTCTGGTGAGTTTCACAGCTCCTTGAATTCCTTAAGCCTCATCCATGCTAAATCTAAAATGGTTTTTGCCTTACTTTTCAACTACACACCCATCTGATTATGGATCTCTGTCACAGGACTGAGTGACAAAAATGAGCTTTGAAGTCTACTCTGAGCATGTGTAGTAGTGTCACATGTTTTCTGTGCTTCATAGAGCTAAGGAGCTAAGTTTCCAGCCAAATTTGGTGGACATCTGCTGAAAAAGGGAGAATTGGAAATCCTACCTGGCAAACCGGCTTGTAAAATAAGTACTTTACTATTCTTTTAATCTATTAATGCAGCAGGAATTATTTGTTATAGCAACCTTCATTCACAGTAGAATTGTGTCCTTGCGATCTACCCAAAATATCTCAATTCAATTTTTTTTGACTAATTACTTTGCAAACGACCTGAAGATTACCTTTATCTGTCAAGTACTTAAATTATCTCAACTCACAATACTCAAATGTCCCTAACAAACCATTGCTGAACTCAAGGTGTTCAAAACCTGATGAGGTTTAAAATTTAAAATTCATTTATTTTGTGCAAATAGGGCCTGAGATTACTTGCGGATCAAATGTCACTGGATGAATTTTGATATGTTCTTCAGCAGCCTGCTGCTGAGGCAACCATTGTCTTGCAGTTCAGTATAACTTTAGGTTTTAGAACACTACAGCACAGGAAAAGATTGGCTTTTTGCCAATCATGTGTCGATTTAAACTAATCCCATCTGTCTGAACATGCTTTGTATCCCTCTATTCCCAGTCTGTTGATGTGATTCACACCCACTGTCACCTTCTCTGATTCTCTATTCCACGATACCAAAATTTAATGTAATACAATTGATCAATGTTATTCCATCCCAGTACCTGTCTATACTATTCCGTTCCTCCATGGCCCCACCTCCAATGCTGTTTGATTCCACAACATGGCTCCATTTTCTGATGGTGCTCCATTCTCCAATGTTGCTGCATTCGTTTATGGCCCGTCCTTTATGGTTCCACCTTCCAAATGTACTCCAATATCAGATGGCCCAGCCTGGGTTTCCTTAATGTCTGATGCAGTTATGGGAGGAAGAGGCATTATGCCAGGTTTCCAGTGAAATATACCTGTATCTGCTTTGACTTCATGTGCAACAGAATTTCACTGCCCAATTCTTGCATAAAAGTAATGCTTAAGATTCTTAAAAATGTCTTAAACATATATACCTACGTAGAAAAGTCATTATTTATCAGGAAAAAATATTGCTAGAACCCATGTTCTAAGTAAAATGGAAGATAATGCCTGGCACCAAGTTAAACCTTTCCCATTGTAGAATTTCTGGCTTGTTGCCTTTAACTACACTTAGGTCTGCAGGTAAAATAATATGCAATAACATTAACAGAATCTGACATTCAGACACTGAAAAGACTTCTTGCACTTTTGTCCAATGTCTTTGGCATCTACTCTGTAGAGCATATTAAAATATAGAGCCCAGTATCACTATCCCAAAAGAAATAATTACCTTGGGTGATTTTAACTACTAACTACCATGAAAAAATGGAGATTCAAAGAAAAATTCTCAGTGCCCAGTCCCTCACTGATATAAGTGGACAAGTATAATGCAAATTTACATAAATGTAGTGCATTCCTGGGTAAAACACAACCATGCAGTATTGCAGTTTCTTCAGATTACAATAATTATTTTAAAAATCAATAATTTCATTTTAGTTTAGTAATTTTAAATCATAATGGATTTTGTCAATGAATCTCAGTGTTTTAGTATCTTTACAGAAGTCTGTTTTTCTCTCTTTTTGCTTACTTGTTGAAGATTTTTCAATGGATTACATCAAACGAGGCCATTCTCTGCGCAACATTTGTTTAGTCACAGAAGTGACTAACAATGCTTTCACAATCCCATACCCAGAATGGGATTTCACTGAAACAAGTGCCAATCTGTCTTCTGGGTTTTTGTCTTGACAGTTCTGAATCCCCCACCGAATGTTTTACCTTTAATCCCAATGTTTGAGGTCTAAGGACTGGTACTTCAAGACCTTCTGATTGCAATGTCCTCAACCCAGCCTGAGGGTCTGTTACACCTAAATATTCCAAGACTCAATGGAGCACCCTGGTTGCATTAGACTCTCATTCATGATTACACAAACAGCACGATTGTTTCTGCCCTCTCTTGTCTAATGTTGCAACCATGTTCAAATTTGCCCCTTGCCATTTTTACTTCCACTCACACAGTCTCATGTTCCTCTGTCACTAGCCCCATGAGATGTATGTAACTAATACGAATATGAAATAGCAGGCGGCCTATGATATAATGTACAATGTTCAGGATTCATTATTATATCTCAAATACAGGTCAGTGTACTTTATCAGACAAAAGTGGTCATCCAGCTAGAGGAGGAATCATTGAGAGACGTAAGCTTTTAGATGGCTATTGGCTGGGAGGATGTTAAAAAGATAGAGAAGGACTACACGTTAGAGAGATTTGAAAACATGGAGAAGAATTTTTAAATTGAGCTATTCTTGAAGCTGATATTAATGCTGCTCAGAGAAACGTGTGTACAGTGGGAACTTTAGTTATGATATCTATAAATGACTTGGATGAACATGTGGAAGGATTGTTTAGTAAGTTCACAGACAGCACAAAAATTGATGGAGTTGTGGACAGTGAAGAAGGTCAACAAAGGATACAGCAGGATATAGATCATTTACAGTTATTGGTGGATAAGTGGCAAATTAAGTTTCATTTAGGCAAGTGGGTGGTGAGGGCAAACATAAGGGGAAAGTCTGTAGCCATTGGCAGGGCCCGTAACAGCATTGATATATTGAGGAATCTTGGCATCCAGGCCCATAGTTCCCTAAAAGTGGCAATGCAAATAGACAGGGCAGTAAAAAGACAAACTGCCTTCATCGTAAGAGGCATGGAATGTAAGAGTCAGGAAGTTATGTTACAGTTCTGTAAAACTTAGGCCACACTTGGTATACTGCATGCAGTTCTGCTTTCTCCACCACAGGAAGGATTTAAGAAAGGTTTGTCAGAGGTTTCCCAGGATGCTACCCGCATTAGAGGGTACGAGCTAAAAAAGGAGAGTTGGACAAAAGTGGATTATCTTTTCTCCTGGTGCACAGTAGCATCAGTGCCGGACTTCAGAAGCGAAGGTTCCCAAGTTTGAACCCTTCCCCCACCACCCCCCGAGCACGCTTTCCATCCCTGCCAGGTTGAGTGCCGAGCTAACCACTTGGCATTTGTAAAAAAACAATGGTGGAGTGAGGAACGTTTATATCGTGACCCGGTTAATCCGAAAGGAGACCAATCCTGACTCTACGCGCCAGACAAGAATGGCTGACTGTCTGGTGTGACATGCTATGAATGAATGAATCTTTTCTCCTTGAGTATCAGAGGATGGGAGGAGCGCTTATAGAAGTCTATAAAACTACAAGAAGCATAAATAGGCTGCAAAGGCAGAATCTTTTTCCCAGAGTAGAAACGTTGAATATTTGAGGGCATGTACTTAAGGTGAGGGGGAAAATTTAAGGGGAATGTACAGGGGCAATCAAGCTTTTTTTACACAGAGCGGTACGTGCTGTCAGAGGTGGCAGTAGAACCATTCAAGAGGCATTTAGGTAGGCACATGAGTATTGTTGGGAATAGAAGGATGTGGATAACATCCAGGCAAATTAGTTTAGTTTGGCATGCCCACCTTTGTGGGATAAAGCACTTACGAGACAGGTTTTGAATGACAAGTTCACAAAAAAAGATAAGCCTGAGTAGAAGATCACTGGAACAATCATGCCTGAAGATAACTAAAGCATTGGTAATAGCTACAGCAGCAGATTGAGGAATAAAGATGGCTGATATTACAGAATGGACAATCTATGTAATTCAGAGAAATTTCTAACTCGATGCTTCATTCATTTTATTAATTGTTTTTGTTTTCTTAATCACCTCAGCCAGAACTAATCTTTGCAACATTCCATGCATTTTCTTTCAATTTGATGTTACTCTTAGATTCCATAGTTAAGCATTAATGGATTATGCTTCTCCTGGAGTTTTTAGTTCCTCAAGAAATGTCTTATGATAATTACCAGGTATCTCCTAACATGTCTGTATCTATGTAACTATTACCAAGCTTTGTATTTTTTTTCAGTTTACTTTAATTCACAGTCTTTTCATACCTTTGTTTAATTTTATCATGTCCCCTCCTTAGAGATACTTAAATACTAACATTAGTAATTAACCTTGTCTCATTACACATGACCAGTTTCAAAATAACCTATTCCCAGGTTAATTCCAGAATGCGCTGTATGAAAGAACCACCCGGAGTATATTCAGTGACACTGTTGTGAGCAAAACACAAAATGCTGATGAAGGGCCTCAGCCCAAAACCGTGACTGTTTACTTAGATGCTGCTAGGCCTGTTGAGTTCCTTCAGTATTTTATGTGTGTTGTTTGGATTTCCAGCACCTTTTTGGTGACATTATTCTCATTAGTTTCATTAATGATGTGATTATTAACTGAGCTACTCTATCTTTTTCTTTTCTGTTTTATTTTTCTGAATTGCCAAGTGCTTCAGGATGTTCAGTTTGCAAGCCTTGAGCATCTGGCAACCACACCTCAATTTCATTCTACTTGTGCCATCGGTTGAGCTAACTTGTTACATGCTTTCAGTTAAAAGTTCTTAATTGCATTTTTAAGCATGTTTTCCCAATTCTTAAGTGTATACTTATTATACATATATTATCTCCCTTCCTGCCACCTCCCGGTTATCCAAAGCTATATCATTGTCACTTTTTCTTTCTTCTTAGTTTCCTAAATCACACCTCCCCTCAATGCAATCCCCGTTATTTGGTTTAAGGCCTGATCTACATCCCATATTATTTGATGAGCTAGTTCAAGGGAACAGCATTCTCCTCCTGCAGTACCAGTACCAATAGCCAATTAATTAAGACTCCTGATGAATGGTCTTGGCTCGAAACGTTGACTGCTCGTTTCCACGGATGCTGCCCGACCTGCTGAGTTCCTCCAGCTTGTTTGTATGTGTTAATTAAAACCTATTTCTCCTACACCAGATTTTAAACCACTTATTCAACTGTCTGTCTTTATTGATCTTCTGCCAATTCACATGAAGCACAGTCATAATACAGGGATATTCTCTTTGTAGTTATGCATACATTACATCCAAGCAGCTCATATACCCCCATCAGTCCTTGATAAAATATTGGTACGATTTGGACCATGATTAATGGCTCTTTTGCTCCCTCTATGTCTGCCACTCCTGGCATCAAGCCACCTGTGCAAACCACTTCCAGTATTGCCGTAGAGAGCTAAAAACCTGACGTGAGCCAGCACCAGAATATCCAGACAGATGTAATGGAAAGGATCTTACCCCTGGAGGCTGAACTCTGGCACTGGGAAGACAACACAGCATTCTGATTCAGGTCTACAGCTGCAAGGAAAGAGTGGGGCTTTCCTCCCTCATTATTGATGCTGCCCTCAGCCAAATCTCCTTCATTTCCCAGACATCCACTCTCACCACATCTTCCTGTCGCTTTAACAGTCATAGAGTTCCTCCTGTTCTTACCTGCCACCTCATCAGCCTCCACATCCAACACATTATACTCCACAATCTCCACCATCCCCAAAGGGATCCTGACACCGAACAAATCTTTACCTCGGCCCCTTTCTGCTTTCCACAGGGATTGCTCCTTCCGCGATTCCCTTCTCCATCATCCCTCCCGGCTAATTTCCCTCCTGGCATTTATCCCTGCAAGCAGCCAAAGTACTGCACCTGTCCATTTACCTCTTCCCTCGCCTCCATTCAGGGCCCCAGGCAGTCCTCCCAGGTGAGGCAACACTTCACCTGCGGATCATCTATTGTGTCGGATGCCCCCGATGTGGCCTCATCTACTTTGGTGAGACCCATGGTAAACTGGGGAACCACTTGATCGAGCCCCTTCACACCGTCTGCCACAAGGGGTACTTCCCGGTGGCCAAACATTTTCATTCCTATTCCCATTCCCCTTCTGCTGTGTCATTCTATGGCCTTCTCTTGTGGCAATATGAGGCCACACTCAGGGTGGAGGAGCAACACCTTATATTCCGTTTGGGCAGCTTGCAATCTCATGGCATGAATATCAATTTCTCTTTCCAGTAAACAAATTGCCTCCCATCTCTATTCCCCACTCTGAATTTTTATCCCTTCTCACCTGCCTATTACTTTTTCCTGGATCCCCCCCTTCCCTTACACCCATGGTCCTCTCCTCTGATATCTGATTCCTTCTTCTCCAACCCTTGACCTTTCCAACCCACCTGGCTTCACCAATTACCTTTCAGCTAGGCTGCTTCCCCCCCACCTCCATCTTTTTATTCTGACATCTTTCCCCTTCCTGTTCAATCCTGAAAAGGGTCTTGGCCCAAAACTTCAACTGTCTACTTGTTTCCATAGATGCTGCCTGACCTGCTGAGTTCTTCCAGCATTTTGTGTGTGTTGCTTTGGATTTCCAGCATCTGCAGATTTTCTCATGTTTCTCATGTTTACAAGCGATGTTGTTTCCGGGTCTGAATGATTATTTTATGAGGAAAGAAAAAGCAAATTAGTCTCATACTTACAGATGTTCAGGAGAATGAGAGGTGATCTGAATTAAATAAGTAACAGCCTGTGGAGGTTTGATAATGAACATGCCAAGAGGATATGTCTTCTGGTGAGACCACTACAAGCCTTCTTTCAGGATAAAGGGCCAGCCATTTGAGACAATGGTGAGAAGAATTTCTTCTCTTAAAACGTTGTAATTTTTTTGTATTTCTCTACCATGGAGAGCAATGAAAGTTTAGTGATTAAGTTTATTCAATAATTAGAATGACAGAAATTTAGAACTAAGAGAAAATTGAAGATTATGGTGACCAGACATGAAAATGGAATTGAAGCCAAACTAAGCTTATTTACTATTTTACTAAGTAATGGAGAAAGTTCAAAATTTGTCAGCCACTTTTCCCTTTCCTAATGCTTTTATGAAAATTATTAGAATCACAGAATCACAGTTATATAGAACTGAAACATATCTCCATAAACTTCTCCTAAATGTCTTTTAAATGTTAAAATTATCAGAGAGGCAGCGAGCTATCATCCTGATTCTTTTGCACGTCAAAGAACACTAATCACTATCTTCTCATTCCTCAACTAGCAGCCCTCTCCCCCAAGCATCCCGTGCTTTCTCTGCTATGAACCCAAACATCCTTTGTAGCTACATAACACATAAGGCCTGTTATAAGGGTCAAAATGCACAGTCTCATCAGTTGTTTATAATGCCTTATACTGCATGTTCTACTTAAATTCCTAGCAACAAATCCAAGAGCAAAACCTCTGTGGTCACCAAAAACAAACTGACTAGGCCTAGAGTCATAGAGTCACAAAACACTACAGCACAAAAACAGGCCCTTTGGCCCATTTCGTCCATGCCAAACTATTATTCTGCTTGGTCACATCCACCTACACCTGGGCCATAGCTGTCTATGCTACTCCTATCCATGTACCAGAAGATCAAACCCGCATCCACTACTTATGCTGACAGCTCTTTCCACACTCTCAACATTATCTAAGTGAAGAAGCTCCCCTCACGCTCCCCCTAAACATTTCACCTTTCATCCTTAACCCATAACCTCTAGTTGCAGACTCATCCAACCTCAGTGGAAAAAGCCTGCTTGCATTTACCCTATGCCCATCTTAATTTTGTATACCTCTATGAAATCTACCCTCAATCTTCTAGACTCTAGGGAATACAGTATAATCCTAACCTATTCAATAACCCAGGTCCTCAAGTCTTAGAAAATATCATGGAAATTTTCTCTGTATTTTTTGAATCTTATTAATATCCTTGCTGTACATATGTGACCAGAACTGCACACAATACTTCAAATTAGGCCTCACTATCATGTTTTCCAAATTCAACATAGCATCTCAACCCCTGTACACATTACTTGGATTTATGAAGGACAATGTGCCCAAAGCTCTCTTTACGATCCTATCTAGTTAGGACACCACTTTAGAGGAATTATGGATCTCTCTTTCCAGATCTTTCTGTTCTACCACACTCATCAGTGTCCTACCACTCACCGTGTAAGTCCTACCCTGGTTAATCCTCCCTAAGTGCAACACATCACTCTTGCCTGCATTAAATTCCATTTGCCATTTTTTAGCCCATATTTCAAGCTGGTACAAATCCTACAGCAAGCTTTGACAGGTTTCCTTGTTGTCCACTGCACCCTTGATCTTGGTGTCATCTGCAAATTTGCTGATCCTGTTTATTACGTTGTCATCCAGATCGTTGATACAGATGACAAACAACAACAGACCCAGAACCAGTTACTGCAGCACTCCACTTGTCACAATCTCCAGTCATAAATGCAACCATATAATGCCACTCCCTGTCTTCTCCTGCAAAGCCAATGTCTAATCCAATTTGCTATTTCATCCTGAATGTCAAGTGATTAAACCTCCCATGTGGGACCTTGTCAAAAGTCTTGCCAAAGTCCATGTGGACTACATCCACTGCCTTGCCTTCATCAACTTTCCTTGTAACTTCCTCGAAAAAATCTGTGCGATTAGACACAACTTACCACACAAAGCTATATTGACGATCCCTAATCAGTCCCTGTTCATCCAAATACCTACATCCTTTAGAACACCTTCCAATAACTTACTTGCTACTGATATCAGGATCACTGGACTATAATTTCCCAGCCCATTCTTAGAGCCTTTCTTAAACAACAGAACAACATTAGCTATCTACCAGTCCTCCGACACCTCGCCCATGGCTAAGGGCATTTTAAATATCTTTGCAAGGACCCCTTCAATTTCTGCACTAGCCTCCCACAAGGTTAGAGGGAATACTTTGTCAAGCCCTGGGAGTTTATCCACTTTGATTTGCCTCAAGACAGCAAACACCTCCTCTGTAATCTACATACATAACCTCACTGCTGATTTGCCTCACTTCTATAGATGCTGCGTTTGCATTAAGAGTAAATACCGATGCAAAAAATCTGTTTAAGATTTCCTCCATCTGTTTCGGCTCCATTTGCAGGTAACCACTGTAATCTACAAGTGGATCAATGTTATCCCTTGCAATCCTTTTGCTCTTAAATATCTTTAGAAGCTATTGGGATTCTCCTTCACCTTGAATGCTAGAGCAACCTCATGCCTTCTTTTGGGCATCCTGATTTCCATTTTTAGTGTTCTCATGTATTTCTAATACTCTTCATTTCTTCCTTTCTGCCTATACCTGCTATGCACCTCCTCCTTCAATCTCTCTTGAAAGCTGGTTCCCTAAACCTGTTATACTTGACAGAAATGTACAAACTCCACTCTCTAAATTTTACTTTTAAAGTTCTCCCACTGGCCAAGTATAACTTTGTCAGAAAACAACCTTCCCCAATCCACACTTGCCAGATTCTTTTTGATATCATTAAAATTGACCTTTCTTCAATTTAGAATTTCAACCCAAGGACCAAACCTATCCATTCCCATTCACATAATGATAGCATTATGATCGCTGGATCTACAGTGTTCCCCTATATACGCTTTTGTCTCCTGCCCTGTTTCATTCCCCAATAGGAGATCCGGTATTGCATTCTCCCTAGTTGGGGCCTTTATATGTACATTGATTAAGGAAACTTTCCTGAACATATTTGACATTCCATCCAGTCCTTTTATAGTATGGGAGTCCCAGTCAATACGTGGAAAGTTAAAATCACTTACTAACGCAGTCGCATATTTCTTTCAACTGTCTGTGATCTCTCTCCAAATTTGCTCCTCAAAATCTCACTGACTGTTGTGTGGTCTATAATATAATCCCTTTAACGTGGTCCTCCCTTTCTTATTCTTTAGTACCTCTTGTACATCCTCAGTATATGAGCTCTGCAGTCTGGCCTGACTGAGCACTGCTGTAACATTTTCCTGACTAGTAATGCTACCCCTTCCCTTTAATCCCTCCCACTATAGCACATCTAAATTAATGAAATCAGTGGAACTTTGAGCTACCATTCTTACCCCTCCTGCAACCGTCTCACTAATGGCTACAATGTTGTAATTCCACATGCTGATCCGTACTCTAAGCTCACCCATCTTTCCCACAATGCTCCTTGCATTAAAATTGATGCAACTCAGAACACTACTCCTGTTATGCTCAACCTTTCAATTCCTGTCTTTGTATGTAGGTTTTAAAATATCTTTCTCCACAGCCACTCCACTATATGCTCTGGCACCCTGGTTCCTGTACCCCTGTAACACAAGTTTAAACCCTCTGATGGAGCACTAGTAAACCATCCAGCAAGTATTTTAGTTCCCCTCCAGTTCAGCTGCAAGCTATCATATCTGTGCAGGACCCACCTTCCCTGGAAGAGAGCCCAATGATACAAAAACCTGAAGAAGCCCTCCCTCTTGCACCGTCTCTTTAGCCATGTGTTGAACTGTATGTTCTTCCTATTTCTGGCCTCGCTAGCATGTGGCATGGGTAACAATCCTGAGATCACAACCCTGGAGTCCTGTCCTTTAACTTATCATCTAACTCCTTGAACTCCCTTTTCAGGAGATCATCATCCTTCCTACCAAAGTTCAAAGTTCAGAGTGAAATTATTATCAAAGTACCTATATGTCACCACATACAACCCTGAGATTCATTTTCTTGCAGGCATACTCTGTAAATCCAAGAAACATAACAGAGCCAATGAAAGACTGCGGCCAAAAGGACGAACAAACAACCAATGTGCAAAAGACAACAATCTACAAATACAAAAGAAAAAAAGAAATAACAATAATAAATAGGTCAGCAATAAATAACAATACTAAACATATAAGCATTGAGAACATGAGATAAAGAGTCCTTGAAAGTGAGTCCATAGGTTGTGGGAGAAGTTCAGTTATAGGGCAAGTGAAGTTGAGTGAAGTTATGTCTTCTGGTTCAAGAGCCTGATAGTTGAGGGGTAATAACTGTTCCTGAACCTGTCAGTGTGGATCCTGAGGCTCCTGTACCTTCTTCTTGATGGCAGCAGCAAGAAGACAGTATGGGCTGGATAACGGGGCCCTCGATGATGGATGCTGCTTTCCTGCGACAGTGCTTGATGTAGATGTGCTCAGTGGTGGGGAAGTCTTCACCAGTGATGGATTGGGCCGTATCCATGAATTTTTATAGTATTTTCCATTCGGTGTTTCCATACCAGGCCATAATGCAACCGCTAGGTATACTCTTCACCAGACGTCTATAGACATTTGTCAAAGTTTTAGATGTCATGCCGAATTTTCACAAAGATTTAAGGAAATAAATGCACTGCCATGCTTTCTTTGTATTTGCACTTACATGCTGGGCTCAGGACAGATTCTTTGAAATGACAACACTGAGGAATGTAAAGCTGCTGACCCTCTCCATCTCTGATCCCATTGGTACCCATGTGGAGCACAATCTCTGGCTGTTCACCATCCCGATTACGAATGCTGTGGATCAACGAAAGATGTCCCTAACCCTGGCACCAAGGAAGCAATATGCCTTGAGTACTGAAGAAGGAATAATTTAAAGTAGCTAATGGTGTTTATCTTATCAGGCTGCTCTGGAAAGCCCAAGGGGTCTACCTTATAAGTAATTAACCTCTTTAACTTTTCTCCCTTGAAGAGGGAGAACTTCATTCTTTCACTCCTGATGTCCTCAACCTCCTGCTCCCTCAATCATCTGTTCAAATCTTCCTAATTCTCTTCTGAGCATAGCATCTCCCCAATGCCTACCATCTCAAAGTCCCAGACATAATTCCAAATTGCCTTGCCAACATCTCGACACCCTCAATCATTTATGATTCTTTCTGTTACTTCCTCTTTGATCTCTACCTTTCCTAATGGAGATTAAACAGCTAATTCTACTTCATAGAAGATTGAGGGGAGATTTGACAAAGCTCTACATAATTGTGATGGGTTTAGATAGAGTAAATGCAAGTGGGGTTTTTCCTTTGAAGTTGGGTGAGACCACAACTAGGGGTCATGGGTTAAGAATGAAAGGTGAAATGTTTAAAGGGAACATGAAGATGAATTTCTTTACTACTTAGAGGGTGATGAGAGTATGGTATGAGCTTCCTGTGCAAATGGTGGATGTAAGGTCGATTTCAACATTTAAGAGAAATTTGGATAGGTCCATGGATGGTAATGGTACGACGGGCTATGATCCAGGTGCAGGTCGTTGGGACTAGGCAGTTTTGGCACAGACTAGATGGGCTAAAGGGCCTGGTTCTGTGCTAAGTGTTATTTGACTTTATTACTTGATGGTACTTAAAATGCTGTATTGCAAATTACTTTGGGTTTATAAATTCAGAATATTGTACCAGCATCCAATTTGTCTCATAATTGAAAAATCAAAATATAAACTGGCCTTTGTCAGAATGCTGGAGGTAAAGAACACGTCTTAACTCAAATAGATAAAGAAAAATATGTTGCTGTAGCAACACCTTCCTATCTTTGGTAACACTTTTGCTGCCCCTATAGGATGTAAAAACAAGATTAGATACCTGTCTCAGTACTTTATCTGTCCTTGTAAATGGGAGATACGGGGAAGAGATAGTTTATAGTGTTCTCGACCATATGGCGTCGGCAGAACGATAACATTCATCTGTTTTCTTTGTTCAGTAATCACAATATCTACATACTGAGAATGATAGATCATTTTAGTGTCCAATAAAGAATAAAAAGTATAATACTTATGCATTCTTACTTCTGGTGAAGTCTATATCACATATTAAGATCAGAACCACATGCAGAAACAGTTTGAATCTACAGACAACAATGTTAATTGTTTTTACCTGTGAGCCAATTGTATGGAATAAAATAAATAATTCTGCTGAGATATTTTATTTGAGCAAATCTGTATTTTGAACCTGATCTGTAATGTTTTGCAGCAATTTCAGTTTAATTGACTTGAGAATCTGCCACTTGTCTGATGACATTAAGATTATTCACCGCCCTCTGAAAGACAATAAATCTTTCTGCTGTACAATTTTCCTTCTTGTCAGTGAAGGCAGAATTAATTCACTATCATCTTTAAACTGTCAAGCTACCAATGTTTGATTGAAAAAAGGGAATTCAAAGATCTAGATCACCACACACAAAGTGCTAGAGGAACTCAGCAGGAGTATTGAGGAAAATGAATAGTCAACGTTTCAGTCTGAGCATTTTTGTCAGGACCTCTGATTTGGAACATACCATATTGTCGGATGAAATGCAGTAATCCCTGTCTCCCAAACACTTGGATTACCTGTAGCAGATCAAATCCTCCAAACTTATTGTGTGCATAAGCAAACTAACATCTGTTTCCTCCCCCAGACAAAAGTTCCCAGTGTCGAGTCACTAACTGCATTCAGCTGACCATGTTGGGCAGATCATACTGTTCACGTGCCCAGCAAGAGACTCCCAGTACAGACAATCAATGGGAACAGAAAATTAAAGGATGTGCTCTAATTCTCCATGAAGAAATGTTACATTCCTACTAACTCCTGGGAACCTCTGACTCAATCATTTAAAATAGAACAAGAATATTCAGGACGATTTTGAGAAGTATGATCTTACGTATCTATAGCAGACAGAAGCATTATGTATGTGATGGAAGTAACACACCTCACGCATCACATTGGGCACTGCCTGCCCCTTCTGTGGAAGACTCTGCAGTCACCCATATAAACCACATCAGCAACCTCGGAATCTATAAAACTTTGCTGGAAGTTTGTCATTCAGCACCAGCATTCAGGGCCCCAGACAGTCCTTCCAGGTGAGGCGACACTTCACCTGTGAGTCGGCTGGTGTGCTACTGCATCCAGTGCTCCCGGTGTGGCCTTTTATATATTGGTGAGACCCGACGCAGACTGGGAGACCATTTCGCTGAACACCTACGCTCTGTCCGCCAGAGAAAGCAGGATCTCCCAGTGGCCACACATTTTAATTCCACATCCCATTCCCATTCTGATATGTCTATCCATGGCCTCCTCTACTGTCAAGGTGAAGCCACACTCAGGTTGAAGGAACAACACCTTATATTCTGTCTGGGTAGCCTGCAACCTGATGGCATGAACATTTCTCTAACTTCTGTTAATGCCCCTCCTCCTCTTCTTACCCCATCCCTTATTTATTTATCTATTTTCCCCTTTTTTCTCTCTCTCTGTCCCTCTGGTGCTCCCCCCCCACTTTCTTTCTCCCTAGGCCTCCCGTCCCATGATCGTCCCCGATCTCCAGCTCTGTATCACTTTTGCCAATCACCTTTCCAGCTCTTAGTTTCACCCCACCCCCTCTGGTCTTCTCCATTCATCTCAGATTTCCCCCTCCCCCTCCCACTTTCAAATCTCTTACCATCTCTTCTTTCAGTTAGTCCTGACAAAGGGTCTTGGCCCGAAACATTGACTGTACTCCTTCCCATAGATGCTGCCTGGCCTGTTGCGTTCCCCCAGCATTTTTTGTGTGTTGCTTGAATTTCCAGTATCTGCAGATTTTCTCGTGGAAGTTTGTCATCCCTAATCTGACAGAAAAAGAGAGAAAGAATGAGTGAGTGTTCGCATCTGAATGCCTTGTGCAAAATAACATAATTATCTTAATTTGGACACTTAATTGAAAACTGGAAGTGCCAAAATAATCGGATGCTCTTCTAAGATTTACGGTTTGTTAAGGCACATTGCATAATAGAGTTTATCATATGGTAACACTGCACTGTGTCTGTAACTGCTAATATGCATTACCACAGCAGTGGTCACATCATGAAGATTATCAATGATTCATTAAAAAAATTAAACATCAGACACAGGTCATCAGTTTGAAATTTGGCAGTACACTTGTTTGCATTCAATGTAGATTTCTCAAAGAGATAATAAAGATGAAAATCAGCAGATATGAACAAATACGTACTTCATTTATCCAGGATCCCAGAGGCTTGGAGCAAGCCATAGAAAACTGTCCCACGTAATGAATTGATGCCCTTGTTTATGACAGTTAGTGATTGATTGGCAACCTGGATGATCAAAACCATGTCTGTCAGCTTCAACTTTGACAACACTTCCAGCTGAGATTACCTGCAGGACACTTAGCTCAAATTTCAATTGTTTGGATCATTGAAGATGTCATTTTCAGTGTCAACCTAACCTGCGTTATGTTACCTTGTCATACTCTGACTTATCATACCTATCGAACCAGCAAATTAGGAAGGTCAAGCACAGACAATAATATAAATTATCAGACTTTAATCGACATTTGAAATTGGATACAAGTGCAATATGAAAATGAAGATTGATTGTCATTTATATTTCAATTATTTCTATGAAGCAATCTTTCAAGTTTCTGAATTCAGACCTGATCTTGGTACTCCTTAGATAAATAGTCAATAACCCATGCCAGCTAGTTTACCTTCTTGGCTGCACTTCTCCAAAATCAGCATCATCACTTACCTGTGCGGGCATTAAGACTTAGTAAGTGTATAATCTTAGCATAGGGTGAAAATCTTGCTATTTGATTTAGTAGCTTGTGCACTGAATGTAAACCAGTCGTCAAACTGAGCAAGCAATGAATAAGGTTTAAAAAATCATGCCTAAAGCTGGTGGCCCTCCACACCTTGCACTAACACTACTTTATAATTTCCTGTCAGCCAGCTTATGTGCAGATACTCCTGAGCCTAGCTTCAACTTATGGACATGCAATCAATCTTCACATATAAATTATCTTATGCAATTATTGTGTTTTTTATTATTGTCTTCTTTATCTTATTGTGTCTTTTTTGTGCAGTATCAGATCCAGAGTAACAATTATTTTGTTCTGCTTTACACTTGTGTACCGGAAGTGTCATTAAACAATCTTGATTCTTGAATCTTAACAATTATTCTTCACAGACTTTGTTTCACAACTATTGTCAAAATAATAGTTTTTCATGATTGATGTCAGATATTAATTACTATCAATACTTGGAAGATTTGTAGGTAAGAATAAGTGAAAGAAGAAGTGGAAATGAATCAAAGGAAAATATCTTTTAGATTACAACAGTAGCTTGACTTCATTGGAATGAAGTAGTGATCTAAATCCATTTATTTCTTTTAAATTAATGGGGAAATAGGAAACACATATAAATTATCTTAAAAGAAAAATGAGAAAAATGGAAGACTGTGATGCACTTGAAAGAGATAGGAGTACTCAATTGTGCCAAAATGAAACTGTGCAATTAGAGTTCTCCCTCGATGTCTGAAAAAAGTAATTAGGCATAACACTTTAATAAACATGAGAAGATCTGTAGATGCTGGAAATCCAAAGCCATGCACATCAAAATGTTGCAGGAACTCAGCAAGTCAGGCAGCATATATGGAGGTGAGTAAACAGTCAATGTTTTGGGCCAAGACCCTTCTTCAGAACTGGAAAGGAAGGGGGAAGATGTCAGAATAAAAAGGTAGGGAGAGGGGAAGGAGGACAGCTAGAAGGTGATAGGTGAAGTCAGGTGGGTAGGAAAAGTAAAGGGCTGGAGAAGAAGGAAGCTGATAGGAGAGGAGAGTGACCATAGGGGAAAGGGAAGGAGAAAAGGACCCAGTGGGAGGTGATAGATAGGTGAGAAGAGGTAAGCAGTCAGAGTGGGGAATGGAAGAAGAGGGGAGGGGGAAGGAAATTTATTTTAACCAGTAGAAAAAATTAATATTCATGCCATGAAGTTGGAAGCTGCACAAACAAAATATCAGGTGTTGCTCCTTCACTTTGAGGGTAGCTTCATTCTGGCACAAGAGAAGGCCATGGACCAACATGTTGGAATGGGAATGGGTGGGAATCGGAATTAAAATATTTGGCCACTGGTAAATACCACTTTTGGCAGATGGAGCACAGGTCCTCGACGAAGCAGTCCTCCAATTTACGACGGATATCACCAATGTAGAGAAGGCAATATTGGGAGCATCAGAACCATAAAACAATCCCAGCAGATTCACAGGTGAAATGTTTCCACACCTGGAAGGACTCTTTAGGTGAGGTGAGGGGGAAGGGGTAACTCTTTAGCTGCTTGCAGGGATACCTGCCAGATTGATGGGAAGAGATGAATGGACAAGGAAATCACAGAGGGAGAAATTCCTGCTGAAAGCAATGGTGGGAGGGACTGTTAAAGATATGTTTGCTGGTAGGATCCCTTTGGAAATGGGAGAAGTTGCTGGTGGTGCATCTTAGAAACTCAAGTGGCTCATGTTGTTTTCCTGACAGATAGTGAGAAAATTATTCTAGAATATCTCTGAATTTCTTATGTTTGTTTTCAATGTTAGAGGCACTCTTGCTCCAGCAGAAGTCAAGAACAGAAATGCCTATGATATGCTTGTGCATGTGACTCTAAGGTTTTGATTCATTAACTTTATGAATGATTGCAAGCAAGTAGTCTGCATAAGAACATAAGAAATAGGAGCAGGAGTAGGCCATCCGGCCCAGCGAGCCTGCCCCACCATTCAATAAGATCATGGCTGATCTGTCCGTAAACTCAGCTCCATCTACCTGCCTTTTCCCCATAACCCTTAATTCCCTTATTACTTAAAAATCTATCTAACTGTTTCTTAAATATATTTAATGAAGAAACCTCAACTGCTTCTCTGGGCAGAGAATTCCACAGATTCGCCACTCTCTGGGAAAAACAGTTTCTCCTCATCTCCGTCCTAAATCTTCTCCCCTGAATCTTGAGGCAATGTCCCCTAGTTCTAGTCTCACCTACCAAAGGAAACAACTTTCCTACTTCTATCTTATCTATCCCTTTCAAAACTTTGTCTGTTTCTATACTGCACTGAGCAATCTGAGTACATCCGAACAGTCATGATGCAGCCAAGTGAACTGCTGTGGCATTCCGTGGGCTACGTACAATACTTGCAAATATATTTCTTTTGAATTACTCTCACAGAAATCTGCAGCATGTAATTTCCCTTGAAGCAATGTATCTTTAAATCATCTTAATGAACTACAGATTTCATGATCTTCTAAAGGACTCATTGGACTTAAATCTCAAGCAAGCAGGTACAGTACCTTTAAATGGCCAAAGGTTCATCAGCATGACTGGAAGTAAGCCAGGCTGAAACACAGAAGGATGTGGCCCCTCTCTATGCAGCATCTTGTTAGCAAATGTGCAGTCACTGGAAAACAGAACTCAGGTCCTGAGTGCAAGATTGTTGTATCAAAGGGATATGTGAAATTGTTGTGTTCTGTGTTTTACTGAGTTGTGGCTTACTCAGAGTATGCCAGATACAGCGATTGGACCCCAAAGCTTCTCAGTACACAGAATGGACCAATCTGCTGATTCAGAAAAGGCAGGAAGTGTATTTCATGGTAACCTCTGTTTGGGGCTCCGATGTGGAAGTTTTGTTGTATTCCTCTTCCCCTGACCTTGAAGACCTAACTACCTAATGCTGACTGTTCTATTTACCAATGTATTCCTCCATAATCCTGACTGCAGTTTACATACCACCATTGGGCAACTGTAATCAGGCAATTGAGATACTGTATGATGCCGTTACCAAACAAGAAACAGTCCAACTTGACGCATTTCAGGGATTTCAATCAGGCTTGCTTGAAGAAATCCCTGCCTAATTACTATCAACATGCCCACACCACCTTCAGGAAATCTGATCACTTCTCTGTCCTTCTTCTACCTGCATCCAGGCAGAGGCCAAAGGGCAAGGCACAGCAACTAAGACGACAAAAAGGTGGTTGCGGGAAGCAGAGAAGTGGCTACGGGATTGCTTTGGTGGACTGGGTCATATTCATCTGTGGGTCGGAATGAATACAGCGCAGTTATCAGACTTTATAACAACAGTCCTAGATGATTGTGCCCCCTCAAAATCATTCAGAGTTTTCCCTGACCAGAAGACCTGGACAAAATATGAGATCTGCAACCTGCTGAGGACCAAATCAGAGGCATCCAAGCCTGGTGACCAAGACAGCTACACGAGGTCCAGATATGATCTCTGGAAAGCTACCTCACTGGTGAAGTGGCAATCCCAGACCAAACTTGAATCGCTGAAGTTGAATCGCTGAATCACATCAATAGCTGTGGCAGGGATTAAATGCCATCACCCGTTATACAGTGAAATTAAGTGACATAGATGTCAACGGGGTTTTCCTTCCAGATGAGCTCAATGCCCTCAATACTCACTTTGACCATCAAAACATGGAAGATCTATCATGAATTCCCAAAGCCCCGGATGATCCCGTGATTTCAGTCTCTAAGGCTGACATGCCAGCATCCTTCAGGAGGGTGACCCTATGGAAAGCATCCAACCCAGATGGGGTACCTGGCTGAGTATTAAAGACCTGTGCTGATCAATTAGTTGAGGTGTTCACTGTGTGTTATTAACCTCTCACTTCAGCTGTCTGAGGTACCCACCTGCTTCAAGCAGGCTTCAGTTGTACTGGTGCCTAAACAGACTGTGGTAACCTGCCTCAATGACTATTGTCCAGCAGTGTCCACAGTGATGAAGTGTTTTGAAAGGCTGGTGATGAAACATATCAACTTCTGCCTGAGAAGCAACTTGGATCCTCTCCAATATGACTACTGGCACAACAGGTCCACAGCAGATGCCACTTCATTGGCCCTTCACTCATCCCTGGAACATCTGGACAGCAAAGATTTATATATCAAGTTGCTCTGTATCAACTACAGCTCGGCATTTAGTACTATCAAGACCTTTGCCTCAATACCTCCTTGTGGAATTGGATCCTTGATTTCCTCTCTTGCTGATCCCAGTCAGTTTGGATTGGCAACAACATCCCCTCCACAATCTCCGTCAGCCACAGGCTTTGTGCTTAGTCCCTTGCTCGACTCACTTTACACTTGTGACGATATGGCTTAGCGCTGCTCCAATACCACACTTACGTTTGCTGATGACACCATGCCAAATCAGAGGTAGTGACGAATCAGCATATGGGAGGGAGACTGAAAATCTGACTGAGTGGTGTGATAACAATAATAACCTTTTACTCAATGGCAGTCGGACAAGGAGCTGGTTATTGACTTCAGGAGGAGGAAGATGGAGGTCATTAAGCCATTCCTCATCGGGCTGGAGAACATCAGCAATTTTAATTTCCTCACTGTTATCATCTGGGACGACCTGTCCTGGACCCAGCATGCAAGTTTAATTCTGATGTAAACTCAGCAGCACCTCCTCTTCCTTAGGAGTTTGCAAAGATTCAGCATGATACCTATCATTTCTATAGGTGCTCTGTGTCGAGTATATTGACTGGCTGCTTTTCAGCCTGGTATGGGAACACCAACTGATAGTCCGCAAAAAGAAGTGGAATGGGCCCTGCCCATCACGAGTAAAGCCCTCCTCACTATTAAGCACATCTACATGGAGCACTGTTACAGGAAAGTAGCATCCATCATGAAGGTCATGTTTCTTCTTGCTGTTGCCATTAGGAAATCTCAGGCCCCACACCACCAGGAGCAATTATTACCCCCCAACCATCAGGCTTCTGAACTAGAGGGGATAGCTTCACTCAACTTCACTTACCCATCACTGAACTGTTCCCACAACATATGGACTCACTTTCAAGGACTCTTCATCTCATGCTCTCTCTATTTACTTATGTGTTTATTTGTTAGTTTGTTCATTATTTCTTTCTTTTTGTATTTGCACAGTTTTGCACACTGGTTGTCTGCACTTTTGGTGCAGTATTTCATTATGGTTATTGGATATTTTGAGAATGCCCACAAGAAAATGTATCTCAGGGTTGTATATGATGACATATATGTACTTTGATAGTAAATTTGCTTTGAACATCTGTCCATCTGTCAACAATTGAATAAAGAGGAGCTGATTATAGTTACGTTCTTTATCCATGAGTATTCACAAAGCTACAGAGAGCAGGGAGTTCTTATACCCAATATCATCACACTCAGACACAGACCAAACCCAGAGAGGGAAAAATCAGGGAACAATTTCCAGCTTACAATGGGATATAATTTCCACTTACATCAAACATTGTTCTATACTTGTGTTCTGCCAAATTCTTTAAATACAAAGGTTATCCTGCTCTTTTTCTGCAGTGTGGAAAATCTTTGTATTCATTTAATTTGGGAATGCCAGTATTAGGAACCTCTCCCAGGTTACACAGTCCAGAGCTTGCTTTACTGAGTCCCAGCAATAAGCTCAGCCTTTTACATTTATGTCATTCCCTTCCGGAAGAGCAATTTTCTACTTTCTGCATGAGCTTGGCAGTTTTGGGGCAATTTTTTTTTCTTTCAACTGATGAATACTAAAAACTGGCTATACTCGTTTCATCCACACTATATCCAGAAGATCGAGTGTTGTTTTTTCATGCTGTCCATCTGGGCTGTTAACCTGAATTAAACAGATGGATACTACCTCCAATTTTTAAAATTAATAATGATTCTTTTAATTTTTTTTTAATTTCTGTTGCAGCTCTCCTCCATGTAACATATTATAAGGGGACTGCAATTGAATTGTACTTTAAGGAAATATTGTTTCACCAAAATCTTTATACAAGGCCAATGAAATTATTAATTTGTATAAAAATAAAGCCAAATTAATAAACACAATGAAAATAAAATAAAGATAGATGCTTTGGGCACCATGGTAGTTTAGTGATTAGTGTGACACTATTACGGGGGGGGGGGGGGTCGAGTTCAATTCCAGCATTGTCTGTACGATGTTTACACAGTCTCAGTGACCACATCGGCCTCCAGGTGCTCCAGTTTCCTCCCACAGTCAACAGTTACATGATCATTGTAAATTGTGCATTGATCAGGCTAGTGTTAAATGGGTGGGTAATTGGCAGCACAGCTCATTGGGCCAGAAGGAACTGTCCTGCCCTGTGTCATTAAATTTACACATACTCTGCATAGATACATACTTCTGAGATTTTGGATGTTGATAGCTTTGCATGCTAAAGAAGACATAAATGGAGATTTGGAATTTGTTTTAGCATTATTTACTGTCTGTGGGGCTTGATTTTATTTGGATTACTTCCAGGCAGTCCAAGACATCTTGGTTAATACTTACAAATTTTCATAAACAGCCCTTTATTCTCAAACGGGTCTCAGACTACTCTGTCAGGGTGAATATACTCTCAATGTCAAGCCTGACAAGAGCTCTATGAGCCTGCGTGGTTGGCTTTGTCTTGAAGTGATTTTTCCTAGTGTTGCAATTCTATTGAAAATACCCTTACATTAACTCATTCACCTTCTTAATCCTCTCCCAGACTAATATCTCGCTACTCAAATGATTTTATCTGTAAGATCCACTCTCGATAATTATGAAAACTTGCAGGCAGCAGAACAAAGTTCAACCCTGCAATACGGAAGAAGTAAACCTTGATATAAATGGGATTAATCTAAACTGGTGTGAATGGTAATTAAGAATCAGTACAGACTCAATGTGCTGAATGGCCTCTTGCCATGGTGTATATCTCTACAGCATAATGGCAATGATAGAGTATTGGAAAAGAAGCAAGCATGAAGATTGGGTTCATTTTAAGATGACCAAGGAATTGTTAAAAGGAAAACAGAAGCTGAAATTCGACTAGCAAGAAACAATCAAGACAGATTAAATACAGCTCAGACACAGAAAGGAGGATTTATAATGAGAAATAAAAAAAATGGCAGTAGAACTAAATAAACATTTTGGGTTTGTCTTCATCAAAAGTGATGCAAATTTCACAGAAAAATTTCACCAAGTGTCCTGTGTTCATAAAGAAATAAAATAATTAGTATTAATGAAAAAAGAAACTATCAAAGAAGTTAATCATCTTTAAAAGTGGTAAATCCCTAGACCAATTACCTAAATCCTGAAGTTTTGAAAGAGCTGACAATGGAGACAGTGAATACTCCAGCTAGCATTTTTCAACATTCTGTATGTTCCTGCTGATTGGAGGGTGGCTAATGTGAAACCACTATTTAAGAAATGAATGAGAGAGAAATTACGCAACCACTGACTTATTAGCCCAATGTCAGTATTGGAGAAAATGCTGTAGCTTATAACAAAGGATATGTTATCTGACCACCCAGAACATACTATCCTATCCTCCTTCTCCTCCTCACGCCTTTTTATTCTGGCATCATCCCCATTCCTGCTCAGTCCTGAAGAAGGGTCTCTTCGGCCTGAAATGTTATTTCCATAGATACTACTTGACCTGCTGGGTTCCTCCAGTATTTTATGTGTGTTGCTCAGGAATTCCAGCATCACCAGAATCCCTTGTGTTACCAATATTACTACTACTTCCACTATAATAATAACAGTAGCTACTAGGCAGAGCTAATAGGAGTTCTTAGAAGAAGATTGTGTTTAGCTGATCTGTTAAAAATTTTGGACAATGCATTAAGTAGAGTAAATGAGGGTGGGAGTGCATGTGTGTATTTGGATTTTCAGAATGCTTTTGATACAGTCCTGCAGGGAGGTTGTTGGAAAAGGTTAGAGCATATGGAATTGGGAGTAATATTCTAATATAGATTGAAAGCGTAAGACAAGTGATTGAGAGCTTAAGATGAGTGATTTTCTCTCTGCAGCCTCTAACCTGTTAGTACCTCAAGGGCTCACTTCCTGCTTAAATCTCTTACCAAGATCCACAAGACTGTTCTAATAGACCTATTATTTCTGCCCACATTTGCCCTACTTATTTTATCTCTTCATAGCTTGACTTCGCACTATCTCCCCTTTGCCTAGTCCCCTCCCATTCACATTTGGGATTCTTTGCATTCCCTCCACCATTTCAATAACTCTGATTCCCTGGCACTCAATGCCTCATCTTCACAATGGATGACGGTCTTTATATGTGTCCATCCCTGCCATCAGTGAGGTCTAAAATCCCTCAGATCCAACTAGCTCCCCTCACCAAAAATTCCCGACCACTTGGCTGAGCTTTTCCTTACCTTAAACAACTTCCTGTTTGATTCCTTTCACTTCCTACAAATCAAAAGAGCAGCCATAGGCACCAGCAAGGGCCCAAGCTATGCCTTTTTCGCTGCCTACGTGGAACAGCCTCTGCTCCAAACCTTCTCCAGTACCATTCTCCAACACTTTCACTGTTACATCAGTGTGTACATTGGTGCGGCTACGTTCATCCCTCATCAGTCTACCAATCGCCTCAGAATCCTTTCTTGCCACCACTTATCTATGGTGGCTATCTGGCCTCTCCACTCTTGGTCCAGATGTTTTAACCTGAAATGTTAGCATTTTCCTTCCTCCCTCTGGGGCTGCGTGACTGCTGAGTACCTCCAGTAGATTGCTTGTTGCTCTAGATTGAGAATTTGTTTATTAATAGTAAATAAGGAGCAGGACTAAACAAAGTGGCAGGCTGTAACTAGTGGGAACTTTAGGTTACAAATATTCCTAGCAATTTAGCGGAGATTGCCAATGACACAAATCTAAATGGTTTGTGAGGCAGTAAGGATGCTGCAAAGAGGTTACAAAGGGTCATGTATACCGTACATGAGTGGGCAACAACGTAGCAGATGCAAATCAGAAATGTAGAGTACTTTTTTAAATGGTCTGAATGTTGAATTTGAAAAGGATCAAGGTGTCCACTTACGTTTGAGCCTTCAGTACACAGGTTATGGAGAGCTCATTGCAACAGGCAATCAGAGTCAGAATCGGCTTTAATATTACCAGCATATGTCCTGGAATTTGGTTAACTTTGCAGCAGCGGTACAATGCAATGCATGTTAGATATAGAATAAAAACTGAATTATAGTATGTACATATGTATATTAAATATGTAGTACAAAAGCAGAAATTAAAAAAGTGGTGAGTTAGTGTTCAGAAAGGCAAGATAGCCTTTATTGCTAGAAAATTTAAGGGCCTAGGTGAAAACTCATTATAATTTTTGTATTAGTCTATACAAAATGAAGAAAAGATTCTCTTTGACTTGAAGAGCACAATATATACTTAGGCCTTTGTCAAATGTCTGTCCATTTACTTGCAAAAGATTGTTAAAAGTGGAACATACTGGCACTTAATTTAGCTAGAGGTAAACACAACATTTTAAAACATTAAAAGCATGTCAGCATAGAAAGTAAATTGAATAACACAGTTTTTTTATATACATCTCAAATTAACATGCACTGCAAAGTAAATCATGGAAGAAATGAAACTTCACCTGATAGATTCCATGGTACATTATATCCCTGTGTGTGGAGCATGACTGACGTTTATCAATGATTGTCCTGTTAAGATATAATTAACTTTCAATGTGGACCAAACATAGGAAAGCTGGTTATGACTGTAGGGATATTCCATGAACTTTAAAGTGATCGGCAAAAATTTGCAGATTTTACAGCAATAAAGGGGAGATTTGGTAGTAGTCCACAAAAAGGAAAAGCAGAAGCAGAGGATGCTGAATTACAGAGCCTATTGCCTTGAGTCTTCCAGGAATCACATTCCTATATATTAGTTGTCCAGGAAGCTATCTGTCCGGAGGTTTGGTCTCATAATTCAGTCTTTACAGAGATCTGTCTTATCCTGCAGGCAGAATGCCAGGACTGCTCTGCCTGAATATCTTAAGATAATTTCACAATCGAATTGTTGCTGATGAATGGCTGGTTCGCTTTAGCAAAGGTTGTAGGTAATTTCGCAAGAATGAAGAAGGATGATACTTCACAGTCACAGAACATGACTATACTGTGGCATGGAGCCAACTCCAATAGGAGTTATTCAAATATCGAACAAAAGATGAGCACAGATGGGAAAAACGGGGCTGCCTAAGAAGAATGAAAGACAATATCAAAACTCATGAAACTCTTGCAGGCTTGTCAGGCTGTATAATGGAAGGTCGCATCATAGCCCAGGAATGGGAAAAACCTTCAAAAAGTGGTGGATGCAATTCAGTCCATCGCAGATAAAGCCCTCTCCATCACCGAGCACATTTACAAGGAGCCCTGTGATAAGAAAGCAGCTTTCATCACCAGGACCCAATCACCCAGGCCTGGCTTCCTTCTTGCTACTACCATCTGACAGCAGGTACAGGAACATTAGGTCCCACACCAGCAGGCTCAGAAACAGTTATTACCCTTCAATGTCAGGCTTCAGAACCAGTGTGGATAACTTCACTCATTTGTGCGCTGAACTGACTTCACAACCTATAGATTTAGTTTCAAGCACTCTACAACTCAATATTGTTTATTGATTATTTTTAATTTATTTTGCATGATTTGTCTTCTTTTGCACATTGGTTCTTTGTCAGCCTTTGTTATTTATAGTTCTTCATATATTCCATTATATTTCTTTATATGCCTGTGAATGCCTGCAAGAAAGTGAATCTCAGGGTTGTACATGGTGACAAATATGTACCTTGATAATAAATTTATTTTGAACTCTGAGGCTTGATGTATGGAGGTTTTTTCCTGACTAAGTTGTCTGGGACTAGTTTTAGAATAAAGGGCTGTTTAGGAAAATCTGGTTTCCAAAGCAGCCCTTTTATTCTCAGACTGCAAAATTAGGAAAAGGGCTGTGTAAGGAAAATTTTCTTAACACATGGGGTAGTAATTGTCTGAAATTCTCAGCCCCAAATGGCTACAGAGGCACAGTCATTGTGTTCATTCAGAGCAAAGATCAATCTGTTCATTTAAAATACAGGAAGGTTTCTGGTTATTAAGGGAATCACGGCACATGTTGATAGTGCGGATAAAATGGCACACTAGAAGATAGAAGGTCTCTCTTGATCTTGATGAATGGTGAAGCAGGCTTGAAGGGACAAATGGCTTACTCTTGCTTCTATAATGTTAAATGCCAAATTCCCTTTAACCCACTCAAAAGATTTCAAGCCCGAATCCTTAGATTTGGGCAGTAGCACAAAATGAATTTTGAAGACTTCAAAGGAAAAGCAGAAGAAGCACAATTGTGAACAGCCAGTGAACTGTCAGTTGTCTATGTTTTGTGACCAAGACTAACACCCATACCTTCCTCACACTTTCCTCCTTCCTGTCATTTTTTAATGCTTCCTGTGCCTCAGGTTGGAATCATCTAAGTCAGGGGTGTCAAACTCATTTTAGGTCACAGGCCAGATTGGGCAAAATGCAGCTTCATGCGGGCCGGATCAGTCAGGCGTGTGCGAACGCAGCTTTCATTGCCTCCGTTTTTTCAGCCTGTTCTCACTCTCTGCTATAACTACAAAGTGTTTCACTTCACAAATTCCGTTTCTTATGAAGAAGACTGCTGAGCAAGCATTATTTTATGATTGGTATTAACTTCCAATCATAGGCTTCATAATGCCGGACCATTAATAATTAAAATAATAGATCTATCTAAAATGGGCCTTGAGCTTGACACCTATGATCTAAATATAATAACAATTTCCTTCACCTTCTGAGTTGGTAAACAGATGTTGCCTCGTACACTGTTCTATTCTGTTCAAAAAAAAGCTCCACCCTACCTAAGCACTTTCCTGCAATAATTGGGGACATTTTGTTAAAGCCTTGCGGCCATACAGTTTCCCTTAAATATTGGAAAAGTTTATGCTGGAGACGTTGAAGATGCATGTTGCCTGGATCTGCAGGTTTTCTCTTGTTTGCTGTTTCATCATGTAGTGTGGGGTGCCTGAGTGGGACAAGAAATTCTGAGGACAAAACAAAAGGAAATGAGAAATTACAGAATAACATCTAATATTACAATAGATGTCTTAAGGTTTTCTGAGGCTTGAAATTAGTTTAAACATTCAAAGTAACTGAAACACTATTGCATAACTTTAAATAGTTACTTTTAGTCAAATGTCAAGTCCTTTGAATTTGGTATGCAGCAGGACTGGAATTGAACTGTGCTGGTGAATGATATTTAAGTCAAATTTAAGGTAAAAGTTTCTGATTTTAAGTATTTAAAAAGGTAATAGAAAAGGCACTGAACTAGATGTTCACATAAGTAACAAATAAGTTGGTCTAAGCAGATTTCTTATATTGGTTTAAATGTGATTACAATGCCTCAATTATCATAATTTCACTACACCTTAAACCCATCTGATAACATATCATGTTTTCGTAACAAGCACCTCACAGGTGACTGAGAAAGAATGTTTCAAAAATAAAATGAATAGTGGGAATTCAGCCAAATTAAACATTGCTTCTGGCCCATATGTTCACTGATAATACGTGCTCCTGAAAGGGCTTGAAGAAAGAAATGTAGAGTGGTGCTGAGGAGAGCAGATTTTAATCAGAAGATTTCATAAGTAGCTGATTAATATGATAGTATGCTCTTTGCCTGATAATTCACCAGAGAAAGACACTGGCTGAAGTATTTGAGTATTTTAGATGAAACCAGAGGGACAACCTGAGCACCTTTGAGCTAATTCATCCAAACATTTTCTGAAATTTATATTAATGTGTCTTTGTCATATATGACTATATTTTAAGAAGAGTTAACAGTTAGGAATAATTGTTTGAATGTTTATGTATGAATGTGGATGTATACTTACAAATAAATGTCAGGTGAGATCAAAATGCTCAATTGTGCACTGTTATGATGCAATAGCCTAATCTGTAAATTGTTCCTATTTGGAATCGAAGTGCAGAATGGCCACTGATGTGAAATCACTGAAAGCTGTGAGATATGCAGAATCGTTGTCCAATGTCATCAAAAGTAGGCGAAAGAATTGTACATTGCTAAAGCTATACATGGTAAAGTTACATATTCTTGGAAAAGATTTTAATTAGGCTAAAGTGATGTCATTGTCTTTTCTCATGTAGTATAACATTCTACTTTTTTCTTGCTAAATTAAGGCAAGAGATTTTCTGCATTGCCGAGAGTGGGAAGCAGCTGCTTCTCATGGTTTTATGCCTAATGTGTGAGCTATCCCCTCGTAAAGTAGCTGAAAATAGCCTTTCCTGCGAAGGGTTCCAACTGAGAAACATTCCGATGGCATTAAAGCAGACTGGTTGAAACCTTCTCGTTCAGTAACCCAAACCACTGAATGCAATGTTGTCCATAGCTGAAAATGGCATGCTTGTCCGTAATGTGATTGGAAATGTCATCCCTGAATGCACTTCCACCTTTTTATAGGGACAAGTTATTGGACCAGGGTGTCTTTTTATAAAAGTATGTGACACATAAACCTGATTTTATTTACTAAGAATGCTGAATGGACAGAACATGAAGAAAAAAACAGCTGAAGAATGGAGGGATGCTGATCATTCTGCCTAGGTCTCAGCGTAGAATAGCATGAGAGTACTCAGGCGTTTTGCATCCACCAGCTGTCTTGCAATTGGGAATGCACTCACCAGCCAAGAAAAACAACACATGTAGCACTCCCTGTCCTAGATCAATCATGGTTGCAATTTCCAATATGTATTAATTATAAGCTTTCTGCAAAGTACAGTGCTAAGCCAGCTGGATCATTTGTGCATGTAGATTATCACACCTTTCTGAAAGTAGAACAAGATTTCATTTGCATCGAGTAACTCCATATTTCATTAGGGCTCAAGAGAAACCCAAACTTGATCAACTGTGCAGTTTAAGTTCACTAATGTTAGTCTGTACAGATGCAACAATTCCACAGATTGCCTCTGTCTCAAAACCAAAGAAAGAAAACATCTGCCTTTTGTTTTCACGTGTTCATGGTGCTCTTTTCCTTCTTTTCATTCTAAAATTGTACAAAACAAAAATAATACACTAATCTTGCTTAAAATGTTGAAAAGAATGTTTCATCTTTAACTTTATGACTCTTGGAGATCAGTTCATCTTCTACTCACTTTACTATTCACAGTAACAGAAATTTTGACCGGGGTGCCCAAACTTCTGCATGCCACTGTATCTCTACGTTACAGGAGGAAGGTAGCTGGGTGACTGTCAGGAGAGGGGCATATAGCCCAGAGTACCCCTGTAGAAGTTCCCCTCAATAACAGGTATACTACATTGCATACTGTGGGGGAGGGGCGAGGTTTGACTTAGTGACTCTCAGTGACCAGGCCTCTGGCATTCAGCCTGGCTCTGCGGCTTAAAGTGAAGTGGGGAGAAGAAGAGAGTATTGATGAAAGGGGATTCAGTTTTTATGGGAGTAGACAGGAGGTCTGTGGATGTGAAAGAGACTCCTAGAAGGCACGTTGCCTCCCAGATGCCAGAGTCAGGGCCATCTCAGATTGTGTCCACAGAATTGTAAAAGGAGGACATGAACATCCAGAAGTTGTGGTACATATTGATATCAATGACATGGCTAGGAAAAAGGATGAGGTCTTAGGGAAGTAAGTAGGAAGCTGAAAAACAGGATCTCGAGGGTACCATTCTCTGGAGTACTGTCTGTGTCAGTTAAGAATAGGATGATTTCATGGATGAATTAGTGGCTGAGGAATTGGTGCATAGGTCTCAGGTTAGTGGATCATTGGGATCACTTCTCGGGAAGGAATGACTGGTACAAAATTTTACACCTGAACTTGAAGGGGACCAAATCCTTGCAAACAGGTTTGCTAGAGTTGTTGGGGAGGGTTTAACGTAGTTTGGCAGGGGGATGGAAACCTGTGTGATAGGTCAGAAGATGGGGTAGTAGGTAGTAGATGTGCTGGTAGATGTAGTGTGTAGAGAGACTGAGGAAAGATAGGTAGTTGGTAGAGGTAAATTGCAGTCAGTTGGATAGTTGAAGTTTATTTATTTTAATATAAGTCTCAGGAACAATCAAAAACTTAGAGCATTGGTCAGCACATGGGACCAGGACACTGTGGCCATTATAGAGTCTTAGCTCTCAAAAGGGCAGGAACTGCTGCTGGATGTTTTGGGGTGTAGATGTTTCAAAAGGGCACGGAGGGATTTAACAGAGGTGAGAGAATGATATAAGACCATAAAGCATAAGAGCAGAATTAGGTCATTCAACCCATCGAGTCTGCTCCACCATTTCATCAGGATCCCATTCAACCCCATAAACATGCCTTCTCACCATATCCCTTGATGCCCTGACTGATCAGAGCATTCTGAGCATTCTACCAATTCACTATTCTCTCGCTAAAAAAAAATCATTCTTACCTCTGTTCTAAAAGGTTGTCCTTCAATTTTGAGGCTGTGCCTTCTAGTTCTGGATTCCCCTACCATAGGAAACATCCTTTCCGCATCCACCCTATTTAGTCCTTTTAACATTCAGTAGGTTTCAATGAGATCCTCCTACATCCTTCTGAGTACAGGCCCAAAACAGCCAAACGCTCCTCATATTTTAACACCTTCATTCCCAGAATCATCCTTGTGATCTTCCTCTGCACTCTCCCCAATGACAACACATCTTTTATGAGATATGGGGCTGAACACTGTTGACAATACTCCAAGTGCGGCCTGACTAGCGTCTTATAAAGCCTCAGCATTGTCTCCTTGTTTTTATGTTCTATTCGCCTTGAAAATAAATGCCAACATTGTATTTGCCTTCTTTTCTACCGATTCAACCTCTAAATTAACCTTCTGTGAGTCTTACACAAAGACACTCAAGTCCCTCTGCATCTCTGATGTTTGAACCTTCTTCCCATTTAGATAATAGTCTGCACTATTGTTCATTTTACCAAAATGCATTATCATAGATTTTCCACCATTGTATTCCATCTGCCAATTTTTTGTCCAGTCTTCCAATTTGTCCTGCTTCCTGCTGCCATCACATTGCTTCCTCAGCACTACCTACCCCTCCACCTATCTTCATAACATCTGCAAACTTTTCCAGAAAGCTATCAATTCATTATCTGAATCATTGACAAACAATGTGAGAAGTGACGGTCCCAATACTGACCCCAGAGGAACACCACTAGTCACTAGTAGCCAAGCAGAAAAGGCCCCCTTTATTTCCCACTCACTAACTCCTGCCTGTCAACCATTCCACTATCCATGCCGGTATCTTTCCTGTAATGCCATAGGATTTTATCTTGTTAAGTAGCCTCATGAGTGGCTTTTATGAAATGCCCTCTAAAAATCCAACTAAATGACATGCACTGCCTCTCCTTTGTCCACCCTGCTTGTTACTTCCTTGAAGAACTTGAACAGGTTTGTCAGGGAAGAACAGATTTTCCAGAAACTGTGCTGACTTTGACTTACTTTAGCATTTGTCTCCGAATACCCCGAAACCCCATCTTCTAATAGACTCCAACTCTTTCCCAGCCACTGTTAGGCTAATTGACTATTGTTTCCTTCCTTTTGCCTTCCTCCCTTCTTAAAGAGACGAGTGACACTTGCAATTTTCCAGTCCTCCGAGATCATGCCAGAATCAAGTGATTCTTGAAAGATCATGACCAATATATCAGCTATCTCCTCAGCAACCTTTTTGGGACTCTGGGATGTGGTCCAGGTGACATCCACTTTAAGACCTTTCAATTTGCCTAGCACTTCTTCCTTGTTAATAGCAATGGCACTCACTCCTGCTCCCTGACACTCAATGACCTCCGGCACACTACTAATGTCTTCCACAGTGAAGTCTGATGTACCCCTGACCCTCAGGAGCATATGCTTAGCCCACTGCTCTACCCTCTCTTGCACCTCTGACTGTGTGGCTAGGCATAGCTCAAATACCATCTACAAATTTGCTGATGATAGAACCATTGCTGGTAGCATCTCAGATGGAGATGACAGTGTGTACAAGAGCAAGATATGCCAACTAATGCAGTGGTGTTGCAGCAACAACCTTGCACTCAACATCAGTAAGACCAAAGAGCTGATTGTGGACTTCAGGAGGGGTAAGACAAAGGAACACATACCAATCCTCATAGAGAGATCAGAAATAGAAAGAGTGAGCAGCTTCAAGTTCCTGCGTGTTAAGATCTCTGAGGACCTAACCTGGTCCCAACATTTCAATGCAGTTTATAAGAAAGTAAGACAGTGACTATACTTCATTAGGAGTTTGAAGGGATTTGGTATGTCAACAAATACACTCAAAAACTTCTATAGATGTACCATGGAGACCATTCTGACAGGCTGCATCACTGTCTGGTATGGAGGGTCTACTGCACAGGATCCAAAAAAGCTGCAGACAGTTGTAAATCTAGTCAGCTCCATCTTGGGTACTAGCCTATAAAGTACCCAGGACATCTTCAAAGAACAGTGTCTCAGAAAGGCAGCATCCATTATTAAGGATCAGCATCCCAGCACCCAGGGCATGTCCTTTTCTCACTGTTACCATCAGTAGGAGATACAGAAACCTGAAGGCACACACTCAGCAGTTCAGGAACAGCTTTTTCCCTTTGCAAGCAGATTCCTAAATGGACATTGAACCCATGAACACTACCTCACTTTTTAAATATATAGTATTTCTGGTTTTTATTTGAATGATTTTTAATCTATTCAATATACATATACTATAATTGATTACTAATTTATTATTATTATTATTTTCTTCTTTTTCTTCTATATTGTGTATTGCATTGAACTGCTGCTGCTAAGTTAACAAATATCATGACACATGCCAGTGATAATAAACCTGATTCTGATTCTGAAGGACTCATTAAGTTCATCTGCCATTTCTTTGTTCCTCATTGCTACCTCACCAGCATCATTTTCCAGCAGTCCACTATCAACTTTCACCTCCCTTTTACTCTTTATATACTGAAAAAACTTATAGAATCCTGCTTTATATAATCGGCTAGTTTACTCTCATTTTTCATCTTTTCCCTTCTTATAACTTTTTTAGTTGCCTTCTGTTGGATTTTAAAAGCTTCCCAGTCATCCAACTTCCCACTCACTTTTGCTACCTTATATGTCCTTTCATAGAGACATAGAAAGCCTACAGCACAATTCAGGCCCTTACCTTAGAAATTACCTAGGGTTACCAACAGCCGTCTAATTTTCTGAGCTCCATGTATCTGTCCAGGAGTCTCTTAAAAGACCCTAACATATCCGCCTCCACCAACGTCGCCGGCAGCCCATTCCACGCACTCACCACTCTCTGTGTAAAAAAACTTACTCCTGACGTCTCCTCTGTACTTACTTCCAAGCAACTTAAAACAGTGCCCTCTCGTGCTAGCCATTTCAGCCCTGGGAAAAAGCCTCTGACTATCCACACTATCCATACTAGCAATACCTCTTGTCATCTTATTCACATCTATCAGGTCACCTCTGTCACTCCAAGGAGAAAAGGCTGAGTTCACTCAACCTATTCTCATAAGACATGCTCCCCAATCCAGGCAATATCCTTGTAAATCTCCTGTGCACCCTTTCTATAATTTCCACATCCTTCTTATAGTGAGGCGACCAGAACTGAGCACAGTACTCCAAGTAGGGACTGACCAGGGTCCTACTGCAACATTACCTCTTGGCTCCTAAACTCAGTCCCATGATTGATGAAGGCCAATGCACCGTATGTTTTCCTTAGCTCTTATGTAGTCCTTAACTTCCCTTGTCAGCCACAGTTGCTTACCCCTGCTATTTCAAAATTTCTTCTTCCATGGGACCTTCCTGCACCTTGTGAGCTATTCCCAGAATTTTCAGTCATCTCTGTTCTGCTGTCATCCCTGTCAGTATCTTCCTCCAATCCACCTGGGCAAGTTCTTCTCTCATGCCTCTATAATTCCCTTTTCTCCCATTGCAGTACAGATACATGTGACTTACGCTACCCACTCTCAAATTGATCACTGCCTCCTAAAGGTTCCTTTACATTAAGCTCCCTAATAAAATCTGGGTTAATACACAACACCCGGTCAAAGACAGCCTTTCCCTGAGAAGGCTCAAGCACAAGCTGCTTTAAAGAGCCATTGTATTGCCCTTAAGGCATTTATTTAGCTTTATTACATTTTCGCTTTAGTAATTCGTTTGTAACTATTTTCTAGTTAAAGTTAAGGTTGATAACTACGTTGCAGTTGTTGAAGGTAAATTCATTATCTGTGATGTATCGTGATATGTGATGACATCACACCCAGTTTCGCCGTGTCTTGTGGGTAAATACCGGTTTGGAGAAATGGGAAGACGGAGGTTTGTGTGTGCAGGATCAGCGCGAGAAAAGTTCCATTTCTACGCACTAAGAAACATCATAGAAGCAACACCGTAAGTTCATATGACAGTCGATATGTTGAAGTAAAAATGCTGATTCTGTTAAAAGAAATGACAGTTGATAAAGTTTACTTTCTTGTGCTATTAAAAACATTGCTGGAAAGTTTGTGTTGAAGTGTATTTAAAGCTGTTGATGGTGTAGGTAGATTCTGACAGTATGTTTTACTTTAATAAGACTTTAATGTAATATAGTTTGTTGTAGTTTTACTTTTACAAGTATTTATGATGTAAATGTGATGCCAAGAAGGAAACAAATACTGTATACATTTTGTATTGCTTTATCAACAGTTTTCACCATATGTTAATGTGGAAGAGTGAACAGTAAATGCTTGATCTTACTGCAATCCTGTCCTCATTGTCTATGATTTAACTTGGTGTTTAGTTCAGAGTGTCTACACCCTGCGCAAGAACACTATAGCCATCTTGTAGCATCCAACAAATTCCCTCTCTTGTAATCTGACACCAAACTGATTTTCCCAATCCCCTTGCATATTGAAGTCCCCCATTATAATTGTGACCCTTATTACACGTCTTTTCCAGCTCATTTGGCAATCTCAACTCCACATCTTTATATGACTATATATGATTCCCATAATGTTTTTTCACCCTTGCAGTTTCTTAACTCCACCCACAAATACTCAACATTCTCTGACCCCATGTCACCTCTTCCTAATGATGTAATTCCATCTCTTAGCAACAGAGCCACATCACCGCCTATGCCTTCCTGCTTGTTCTTTCGATACAAGGTATATCCTTTGATGTTAGGCTCCTAACTATGGCCTTCTTTCAGCTACAACTCAGTGATGCTGCTCCAATTCTTCAGCCATGCATTTATCTGCCACCTCATTCTATCCTTACCATCACTGTCACGTGGCACAGGCAGTAATCCCGAGATTACTACCCTTGAGGTTTGCTTGAGGTTTTGTATTCGGTTTTCAGGACCTCCTCCCTTTTTCTACCTATGGCATCAGTACCAAAATATATTGGCTGCTTACCTTCCCTTTTCAGGATATTGTGGACGTGGACACTGGCACCTGGGAGGCAAACTATGTTCTGTGTTTCCTTTTCGCATCCACAGAACTGTCTATCTGTCCCCCTGACAATTGGATCCCCTATTCCTGCTGCCATCCATCTCAGTTCCCTACCCTTCTGAGGCACTCAGTGCCAGAGGCATGGCTGCTGTTGCTTCCCCCAGGTAGATCCCCCCTCAATAGTACTCAAAATGGAGTTCTTATTGTTGAAGGGGATGACCACAGGGTGCTTTCCACTATCTGACGTTCTCCCTTCCTTCTCCTGACAGTCACCCATATATCTGTCTCCTGTAGTCTTGTTAATTAGTGATAGTATCACATCTTCAGAAAGGGAGCATGTCCTGGAGGGGCTGATTACTGAGGCAGTATAAGTGAAAGTCAGAAACAGGAAGGGAGCAATAACTATTGTAGAACCCTCTCTCCCCATAACAACAGAGACACTGAGGAACAGATTGGGAGGCAGATTTCGGAATGGTGTCATGATTTCTTTTTCCCTAGTATTGATTAACAACTCCTTAATGCAAAAGGTTTTGATGGGGGAATATTTGTTATATGTGTCCAGGAAGGATTCCTGACACAATATGTAGACAGGCTGACTAGAGGAGAGGCCGTAATGGATCTGGTACTAGCCAATGAACCTGGTCAGGTGACAGAACTCTTGGTGGGTGAGCATCTCGGAGAAATTGACTACAACTCCCTAAGCTTAACAATAGCTTTGAAGAGGGAAAGGAGCAGACAGTATGGGAAAATAATTGGGGGATGGGGGAAGGGGGAATTATGATGCTCTTCAGCAGGAACCTGGGAGCGTAAACTGGGAACAAATGCACTCAGGGAAATTCATAACCGAAGCTGGGCATTGGGTAGGGAGCTCTTCTACGGGGTTCTGAATTCTATGGGGTTGATGAGAGATGTGGACAAGAGGAAGAAAGAGGTTTACTTAAGGTTTAGAAAGCAAGGATGAAACAGGGCTCTAGAGAGTTACAAGGTAGATAGGAAGGAGCTTAAGGATGGACTTAGGAGAGCTAGAGCAGACATAGGAAGACTTGGTGAGTAAGATTAAGTAATACCCAAGATGTTCAACATGTATGTGAAGAACAGGATGTCTAGAGTGAGGGTAGGACCAATAATGGATGAAAGGGGAAACATGTGCCTAGAGTCAGAGGAGATAGGGGAGATCCGTAATGAATACTGTGCTTCAGTACTCACTAGTGAGACGGGCCTCAATGCTTACAAGGACAGTGTAAATGAGGCTGATATACTAGAAAATGTCAATGTGTTAAGAGAGAGGAAGTGTTACAAGGGGGCGTTGGGAGCGGACCCAAATCCAAGACACAGACACTGAAGTAGTATGAACATTTATTTATTAAGAATACTGGGGAAGCCAAGGAGCAGGACAAGATGACAACATGGACATAGACGTGGAATACAACCTGGGGACTTGGACATGTCTTGGAACTCGGGTCTTGGTAGGCACTCGGTACCTGAGTCTTGACATGGTTCTTGACTAGAACTTGGGCTTGGCTTGACCTGGATCTCGGGCTTGGCTTGACCTGGGACTTGGGCTTGGCTTGACCTGGGACTTGGGCTTGGCTTGACCTGGATCTCGGGCTTGGCTTGACCTGGAACTCGGGCTTGGCTTGACCTGGAACTCGGACTCAGACTCAGCTAGACTTGGACTCTTCTTACTGCAAACCGCCAGCAATTCTCAGCTGGCCATGAAAGTGTCAGATTTCTTACCGTACTCAGAGCAGCGGCAGACAGCCGGCAACTCAGCTGGACATGAAAACGACTGAATTCACTAAGCAGCCACAGGCACAGAAGCAACCTAGAGTCCACAATACTCAGTAGCTCCAATAGTGGTCCAGACTTCCTGCACTGGCTGAGGTCACGTGTTTCTGGTAACGAGCTTCTTGGTAAGGGTTTTAGATGCCGAGCTTCTTGGTGTGGGTTTCTGATGGGACGGTCCAGCGAAGGAAGAGCTGAACCCCAGAGCTATTTATGCTGCAGGCCCGAAATGAGAATCTGGTGCCTCAATTACGGCGCCCAACAGAACACGGGAAAATAGAAACAACCGGAATGCGGATTCCACGGACCAGACCGTGAACTGAAATGCAGAGTCCATGGACTGGACTGTGACAGGACATGCTGGAAGCTTTGAAAAATATTAAGATAGGTAAGTCCCTGAAGGTGGATGGGATAGATCCCAGCATACTATGAGAAGTGAGAGAAGAGATTGCTCTGCTTTGGTGATTTTGGTGATCTTTTGCATCTTCACTGACCACAATAGTAGTACAATATTATTGGAGGGAGGCAAATATTATTCCTTTATTCCAGAAAGGGAGTAGGGATACTGCTGGGAATGACAGTCTTACTTCAATGGTGGGCAAATTATCAGACAAGTTTCTCAGAGACAAGCATGCAGGGAAGCATAGTCACAAAGCCATGTGAGGGGGAGGACATGCCTCATGAGCCTGATTGAATTCTTTGAGGGCGTGACAAAACACATTGATGAAGGTAGAGTGTGGATGTTGTGTATATGGATTATAGGCCAAATATCCTGAATTCTATGGCTGGAAAGATTCAAGATTCAAGTATATTTATTATCAAAGAATGTATGAATTATACAAACTTGAGGATCCCAAAAGAAACCAATTAAAGAATAAAAATAAAAATAAAAAACCAACAGCTGATGTCAAGAGAAAGAATAAAAATGGAAATCAAGCAAACAATTGAAGCAAACAATAACATTCCAAACCAAAATTGAGTCCAAACACTGGAGCAACTCAGAGTAGGCCCGAAGCCTCACTTATCAGTTCATCTTATTAGCAGGCACGGAACACAGCAGATAGGACAGTCTTCATAACCTCGGCACCATGGAGAACGAGCAAAATCGGCTCTTGCATCTGATCCCAACACCTTGTATTTTCAGTCTATCTGAGCCGGCGTTTAATTTGTCCAAACAATGGAACAGCAAAAAGCTCCAGTGCCCTGGAGAGAGGTGTGAATATCGTGGAGAGCGAGTGAAATTATCATTCGGCTCCAATCTGGGCCACTGCAGCGAAAGGCTCCAGGACTAGACCAAGCCGCCAAGTAGCTCTGGGCCCAGATTTTGCCACTCAGCCTGAAACCGCTCTCAAGCCCTTCAAATCAGCTTGGCACCCAGAGCAATCCAACCTTGCACCTGGGCCAGATGTACTTTGCCATTTGGATTAGAATTCCATCTGCAATGAAACTTTATTTTTTGCAGCAATAATTTAACACAATTTACCTCAGAAAAGTTGTTTCAGTCAGATTTCTTAACTTTTTAACAACCAGAGAGCTGTCACATGTGCTTAGTAACGCCATTTTAACCAGATGTTGGAGTCCATTATTTAGGAGGAGCTTTCAGGATACTTGGAGGCACATGATTAGATAGGCCAAACTCAACATGGTTTCCTTAACAGGAAATCTTGCCTGACAGATCTGTTGGAATTCTTTGAGGAAATAACAGGCAGGATAGACAAAGGAGAGTCAGTGGGTGCTGTTTACCTGGATTTTCAGAAGGACTTTGACGAGGTGCCACACGTCAGGCTGCTTAACAAGATGAGTGCCCCCGGTACGACAGGAAAAATTGGCAGACTGGCAGGAGGCAAAGAATGGGAATAAAGAGGATCTTTTCTGGTTGGCTGCTGGTGACTAGTGGTGCTCTGCAGACGCTGATGTTGGGACCTCTCCTTTTCATGTTATACATCAATGATTTGGAAGATGGAATTGATGGTCTTGTGGCCAGGTTTGCTGACGATATGAGGATAGGTGGAGGGGACGATAGTGCTGAAGAAGCAGGGAGTCTGCAGAATGACCTAGACAGATTATGAGAATGGGAAAAGAAGTGACAGATGGAACGTAGTGCAAGGAAGTTTATGATCACACAGTTTGGCAGAAGAAATAAAGGCATAGAATATTTTCTAAAATCAGAGGAGTAGAGGGACCTGGGAATCCTCGTGCAGGATTTCTGAAAGGTTAACTTGCAGGTTGAGTTGGTGGTGAGGAAAGCAAATGCAATGTTAGCATTCACTTTGAGAGGACTAGAATACAAGAGCATGGATGTAATGCTGAGGCTTCATAAGACATTGGCCAGACTGCACTTGGAGTATTGTGAACAGTTTTGGGCCCCCTAACTAAGATCAGAATCAGATTTAATATCACAAACGTATTTTGTATGAGATATGTTAACTTGCAGCAGCAGTACAATGCAAAATATTTAAAAAATCTGAATTACAACAAGTAATGTATGTTGAATAGTTAAATTAAGTGGTGCAAAAACAGAAGTAAAAGAAGTAATGAGGGAGTGTTCATGAGTTCAATCTCCATTCAGAAATCTGATGGCAGAGGGGAAGAATCTGTCCCTGAATCGTGTGTCTGCAGGCTTCTGTACCTCCTTAATGATGATAATAATAAGAAGAGGACATGCCCTGGGTGGTGGGGGTCCTTAATGATGGATGCCGCCTTTCTGAGGCATCGCTCCTTGAAAATGTCTTGGACACTATGGAGGCCAGTACCCATGATGGAGCTGCCTAATTTTATGACTCTCTGTGGTTTACTTTGATCCTGTGCAGCCTGTCAGAATGCTCTCCATGGTACATCTGTAGAAGTTTTTGAGCTTTAGGTGATAAACCAAATCTCCTCAAACTCCTATTGAAATATAGCCGTTGTCTTGCCTTCTTTACAGCTGCATTGATTGTTGGGGCCAGTTTAGATCTGAAACACAAATGAACCTCTTACCAGGAACTTGAGATGTGCTGGCATTAGAAAGGGTCCAAATGAGGTTCATGAGAATGAATCTGGGAAACGGTTAATGTATGAGTAGATTCTGGAGGCTCTGGACCTGTACTCAGTGGAGTTTAGAAGAATGAGGGAGGATCTCATTGAAACCTATTGAATATTGAATGACCTGGATAGAGTGGATGTAGAGAGGATGTATAGTGGTTGAGTCTGGGAGCAGAGGGGATAGCTTTAGAATAGAGGAACATCCATTTAGAACAGAGATGAGGAGGAAGTTCTTCAGCCAGTGGGTAGTGAACTTGTGGAATTCATTGGCACAGGTGGCTGTGGAGGTTAAGTCAGTGAGCATATTTAAAGTTAAGGTTGATAGGCTCTTGATTAGTCAGAGTATCAAAGGTTACAGGGAGAAGGCAGGAGAATGGGATCAAGAGGGATAATAAGTCAGCTATGACAGAATGGTGGAGCAGACTCAATGGGCCAAATGGCCTAATTCTGCTCCTATGTATAATGGTACTATGATCTTATGGTCTAGCAAGGCATTTGACAAGATCAAGAGGCATGGGATTCAGGGAAACTTGGCTACATAGATTCAGAATTGGCTTGCCACAGAAGGCAGAGGGTTGTTGTAGATAACACATATTCTGCCTGAAGGTCAGTGACTAATGGTGTTCTGTAGGAATCTGTTCTGGGACCCCTGATCTTTGTGGTTTTTATAAATGCTCTGCCAAGGGTCGTGGTAGAGGCAGATACATCGAGTTCATTTCAGAGACTCTTAGACAGGCGCATGAATGATAGAAAAATGGAGGGTTATGTTGGAGGAAAGGGTTAGATTGATTTTAGAGTATGTTAAAAGGTCAGCAAAACATTATGGGCTGAAGGGCCTGTACTGTTCTGTAATTTTCAATAGCCACTTTATTAGGTACACCTGCACAAATCACATGGAAGCAACTCAATTCATTAAAGCATGTAGACATAGTTAAGAGGTTCATTCGTGGTTCAGACCAAACATCAGAATGGAAAAGAAAGGTGATCTAAGTGAATGATTGTTGATTGCAGATGGGGTGGTTTGAGTATCTCAGAAGTTGCTGATCTCCTGGGATTTTCATACACAACAGACTTTAGAGTTTTCAGAGAATGGTGGGATAAATGAAGCCATCCAGTGTGCAGCAATTCTGTGGGAAAACAATGCTTTGTTGATGAGAGAGGTCAGAGGAGAATGGCCGGAGTGGCTCAGACCGATAGGGAAGTGTTGGTAGCTAACGCAACCATGCATTACAACAGTGCTGTGCAGAAGAGCATCCCTGAACATACAAAATGGTGAACCTTGAAGCTGATGGCCTGCAGCTGCAGAAGACCACACTGGGTTCCACTCTGTTGGCCCTTTTGCTAGGAGCAGGAGGTACCTAATAACGTGTATTTTCTAAAATTGAAGCAAATTTATGGTGCAAATGAAGATATCAACTAAATGAGATTATTATCCTGCTAATCCTTTTAAGTACATATATAGAACTACGCATTCCAGTTAAAGTATTAGACAGATATTTCTGTAAAAATTATAAAACCTTGAAGTAAGACAGTTTCTGTCCCGGAACTTTACTGTAAATTAAGTAGATGGCACGTTGCCCTAAATATCTCACAGAGTTCCCTTGAATCATTTAAATTGAAAATGGTTTATGCTAAGAAAGATAATAGTAGAACTAGGGAACTGAAGATCAATTAGCCTGATGTCCATGATTAGAAAATTACTATCTGCATAATGGTTAAACACAGTCTTCACTTTGTAAATTTCTATTAGGTGGCTTAGAACCACTAAGTCCACTGAAGAAATAAAGACTCTTCAAAAAACCTATTTGATGAGTTTTACCATTGTGCACTTCCCCCACACTCATGCATTATTTTTCGCTTTTCAAGTCTTATAATTCAGAACCCTTGGGGTCTTGGTGGTGTCAGATTAGCAGATTTTCCAGACCACTAGACGTCAGTCTCCAAGCATACTCTTATTTCACTTTTTACATGTTTCGTGGTGGTACAGTAAATTTTCCACAAAAACTAGTGAATTTATATGGAGTAAGACACATAGAAATACTCCAGACTCCGGTTCCGGCAGCACCAGCTTACATTCTGACCTCTGATTTTCCATACTCTTCTGTACCAATCCATACCCAGATCTGGTCACACAGCCTATTTGCATGCCGGATTCAGGCTCATGTTGTCCAAACATTAGAGGTCAGATTATCAGAGTTTTACTCCAATAATTCCCTTTTGAAATTTACTATTAATCCTGTTACTACCATCTTTTTAAACAGAGACATCCACATAATAGCAACCAACTGGGTTAATAATTCTCCTCTTCTTCCTCTTGGTTATTTTACCAGTCATTTAGTTCAGTGCCTCTTATCTGTGATTAAATGGAAACAGTTCTTCTCTACTGAAACCCTTCAAAATTCTAGACACTGATCACCTTATCATTCTGTAAATTGGGTTTCTTCTTTTTCTTTGTTACTGCGTATGTTAATCAAAATGCTTCTTTGTTTTGTTAAAAGTAGGAATGCTTCTTTGTTGCGAGAGAGCGCTGGCAGCGTGTTTGGGGTAAAATTTACTGATAACGAGAATTGTATTCCTTTGTAAACCAATTGGGATTAACGTTGTTCTTTCTTCTGAGTCTGTAAGTGATTGTTGGCGGGCTTTCGGGGAGATTCGGCGCGAGGGGGTGAGAGAGAGAGGACGCGATGCTGTAAATGGGCAAGGAACGAACCCCGAGCGGGGATCCGAGGCCAGGAGGTACCCCGAGGAGAGGAGACGAAGATAGATGTGCTTGGTTGACCACTTCGGGTGGTCCTAAACTGTGAGTCAAGGAGTTCGGAGGGGATCGACTGGTGGCCAGAAGACTTCAGTAATTGAGCTCCAATGGTTGTGCATGAAGTGGTTTGGACTTTGATAAGTTTGGTGCCTTTTCTTTATTTTCTTTTCCTTCATATATACTGAATCGTTATTAATTACTTAGTTATAGTAATCTTTATAATCTGTAATCATTTAATCACATATGGTGTCCTGTCTGTTTTTGGGCGAGGTGGGGACATCACACAGCATCCACACCAGCTGATTACCCAGTTTGGCGGGGCCGAAGGCTGCTCCCCCTAGACGAGAACGAGCTGAGCGAGCCTGAGGCAACCCAGGGGGTTACAATTCTTTTCTGCAATGAGGACATTAGCTTTTAAAATCTTTCTACATTACTAGCATCTCATCTTGTTCAGAATTTTCTCTGCATCTTCTCTAAGGCCTTGACATCCTTTCTACAGTGTGCTACTTAGAACTGGATAAAATATCCAGCCGAAGCCTAAACCATGATTTAATTTCATAATAAAGCAAGTCTTATATCTTGTGAAATGGAGAGATGTTCACTATTTTAAAGCTCAATCAAATACGACAGCAAGAAAATCCTGATTATTCACACGGGGACTAAAATGACCCAAGTTTTTAGCTTGCAACCATCTTATTTTATGGCTAAAGATTGAATTTCCTCTAAAAGTTTGAAAATGCAATGGGAAAAACTTGGAATTTTGATAAGACCAGAGTGCTGGAACAGCTGCCTGACATAAATCATCCCCAATTTCCCCAATTGTATTCTATTTAATTGCTTTAAAAGTTACTTTTAAAGCTTATTTCCCACAGAGTTTTACATTTCTCCTTCCCGTTACCTTTCTTTTGATTTACCTTTGCCTGCTTCTTTTACACTACATACAGGAACGTGAACACAACAAAGCACACGTGTATTAATGCTCATATATAATGCAATGCATATTTTATATTCAAGACCCATGAAAATGTAAATGTAATTTTGTTAATGATGAACAGGAAAAGTTATTTTTATATTTAAATGACAGACTTCAACTCCCACACAACTAACTTTTCAACCTCCTCAGGTAAATTTCATTGTTCTTAAATATTTGTTAGATTTAGAAGTACATAGAATGTGATTTTCAAAAATATGATAAGCTGTAATTTATATCCTCAAACAAAAAGCAGATGGGATGCAAATGATAAAGCCACCATGAAGTAAAAGTTATCGGTGAGCATTATCAGAGAAAGCAGCTGGAGGTCTCCCTTCAGTAGGTAATGAACCACTAGGCATGGTAGTGTTGGATAATCTTAACCAGCATGGTGGTTTGGATTTGGCAGCTTCCTTAGAGTAGCTATGAAAAAATCTGTCTCCACTCCCTCTCTTGATCACTATCCGAAAACTTGTTCTGGAAAGTGTGGTGGTATGGATTTTAAATTAATATATGATTGAACTTGGCTTAGATGCTGCCTATAAGTGAATAGGTTAGATTACTGCAGATTTTCACTTTAGAAATGTTCACTTAAATAGGATTATTGACGCCAGGCAGGGCTTATGTTAATGCCATCAAGAAATGTAGAACACAGATGTGGTGAAAAGTGTTTTTGATACAATTTGTGCATATGCAAATATTTGATGTTTTTCAATCTGAGTTCAAGTTCTTTAGCAAGAATCCTAATTCTACACTAAAATTAGTTATCATGTGGTGGGTTTTAGCAAGCTGCAATTGTAGACGAAAGAGGAGACAACAAGTCTGCTCTATGGGTGGATTTAATGAACATCACAATGCTGGTTTTCAACTCAATAATGCGGAAATAGAAAGAAGCATATGACATTCAGAATTTCAGGGAATGAAGATCTAAAACAAATGAAATTAGAAAATTTAGAAAATAATGCTGGGTGTGTTTAGAAAGAGAGAAATTGGACCTTAAAATACGTTTCTCTGTTATAACTTCTACAGTGGTCTGTCCTGCAGGATCAATCACAATTTCATTTCAAACTTTCTCAGGAGAAATGAGATGAAGTTCATGATACAGCTGTTCCTTGCTCAGCTTTAACATTATGTTGGTGCGCAAAAGAAGTACCAAAACCAGATTGACAGTCAAACGATATGTGGAAATTCATCTCTGGCAAGCTGTATAGTAATGCCAATGAAAATAATTTTGGAAGATACATATGAAAACTGCTACCACTATAAGGAGTGTTTGACACAATTGACAGGAGATGAAATGCTATGCAGTGAGATCTGAAACAGTACTATGAGGTACTAGAAGTAGTATTCCTCCTTGTGTTCCAGTGCATTTCAAAGCATTCATTAACAAGAAAACAACATGAATATCAAATAAAAAAGCATAAAAATATAAACTGTTGAAGGAAGTTTTATGTTTTTTTCCCTCCAGATTCAGTATCCGCGGTTTCGCTTCTCGCGGCAGGTTATAGAATTTGATGGTCTGTGTGAGGAGATTCCACCTAACAGGAGACTGGTTGTTCTTTATCAAAGGTATAAAACCCATAAAAGCCTCATAGTCCAGTACAATGTTAGAGAAAGAAGATAAATATCACAGCTCATTGTTAATCACCTCTTAAAAGTAATTGGGTTCAATGCAAAAGTTTGAAAATGCATAATAGATATAAGAAAGATCTTCAGTTGCCATAGTTCAAACTAAATAATATAAGACAAGATCAACTTCCTGTTGTGTGAAGTTGTGCATTAGATGGACTAGTGACAAAGTGTCAGCAAAGAAACTGCTGAAAGGACTAATTTTGCATTGATTCGACCCATTTTACTAGACTACTAGAACATACAGTACAGCAACTTAAATTTGGTGAATGACAATTGACTATTTAAAGAAAATAACTTCCAATTATATGTTGCCTTAAGTATAACAACTCAAAATATTGTCATCAGATAAAATACATGATCTTTGAACCAAATAAAGTGAGATTAACACAGGAAATCAAATGTTTAGACCAAAGGATAGGTTAATGAAAGTGTGATAATCAGCAGGGCCAGTATTGGGGAGAAGATTGAGATCTCTGAAGCTGTAAAGATTGTATAAAGAAGGTTAAAGACACTAAAATATGTTTTACAAGTAAGTATCACTAGTGTTTACTTAGTAGTTTCCATCATGTCCAAGGAGAGTTTATAACTCAAGTCACTTAAAATGACAACTATCTCAACACATGATTTTAGTTTCTCTTGCTTGGGAAGATTGAGACTATTTAGAGCACCCTGATTAGTATCAGTTGACTAGGTGTCCAATTGTTGCACTACCTTAACCAGGAAGATTGGCTATTTCTAACAGGCATTTCATCTCATTCTTCTATGGTTAATCAGGGATTGTCAATTAATCTGGCTATAACAACATTACCCACAAAGTGAGAAGAAATGAAAAAAAAAACATATAAATCAGGGAACAATTTATAACCTTGTCTGAATTTAGTTCAGCATTCAACACAATCATCCCTCAGAAACTGGCTGGAAAGCTGAGCCTACTGGGCCTGAACACCTCCCTCTGCAAATGGATCCTAGACTTCCTGACTGGGAGAGCTCAGTCAGTCCGGATTGGGAGCAGCATCTCCAACGCCATCACACTGAGCACGGGGGCTCCCCAGGGCTGCGTGCTCAGTCCACTGCTGTTCACTCTGCTGACCCACGACTGTGCTGCAACACACAGCTCGAACCACATCATCAAGTTCGCCGATGACATAACCATGGTGGGTCTCATCAGCAAGAACGATGACTCAGCTTACAGAGAGGAGGTGCAGCGACTAACGGACTGGTGCAGAGCCAACAACCTTTCCCTTAATGTGAACAAAACAAAAGAGATGGTTGTTGACTTCAGGAGGGCATGGAGTGACCACTCCCCGCTGAACATCGACAGCTCCTCAGTAGAGATCGTAAACAGCACCAAATTTCTTGGTGTTCACCTGACAGAGAATCTCACCTGGTCCCTCAACACCAGCTCCATAGCAAGGAAAGCCCAGCAGTGTCTCTACTTTTTGCAAAGGCTGAGAAAAGTCCATCTCCCACCCCCCATCCTCATCACATTCTACAGGGGTTGTATTGAGAGCATCCTGAGCAACTGCATCACTGCCTGGTTCGGAAATTGTACCATCTTGGATCGCAAGACCTTGCAGCGGATAGTGAGGTCAGCTGAGAAGATCATCAGGGTCTCTTTTCCTGCCATCACGGACATTTACACTACACGCTACATCCGCAAAGGAAACAGCGTTATGAAGGACCCCATGCACCCATCATACAATCTCTTCTCCCTCCTGCCATCTGGGAAAAGGCTTCGAAGCATTCGGGCTCTTATGACCAGACTATGTAACAGTTTCTTACCCCAAGCTATCAGACTCCTCAATACCCAAAGCCTGGACTGACACCTTGCCCTACTGTCCTGTTTATTATTTATTGTAATGCCGGTACTGTTTTTGTGCACTTTATGCAGTCCAGTGTAGGTCTGTAGTCTAGTATAGCTTTCTCTGTTTTTTTTTATTACGTAGTTCAGTCTAGTTTTTGTACTGTGTCATGTAAACCATGGTCCTGAAAAACGTTGTCTCATTTTCACTATGCATTGTACCAGCAGTTATGGTCGAAATGACAATAAAAGTTAAGTTGACTTAACTTGACTTGACTTGAATGACATAACTTCACTGGAAGCAATATCACAGCTGCATTCAGAGGGGACATAATGGAGGTCTCATCCATTAGCCCCTGTAGGTAAAACTCAAAAATAAGAAAGATGTAAATATTCTGATGGGATTACTGTACAAGCTCCCAAATAATAACTGGGACATCGAGGAACAAATATGCAGGCAGGGAAGGTGTAACAATGACATGTTATGGTGGATGAATTCAAATTTCCTTATTTAGACTGAGACTTCCTTACTACAAGAGGCTTAGATGGGGAGGAATTTGCTAGGTGCATCCAAGTGGGTTTCTTATATCAATATATAGATAGCCCAACAGAGGAGAGGCCATACTAGGCTTAGTGTTGGATAATGAACATGGCCAGATGCCAGATCTTTCAGTAAGAGAACAATTAGGGAATAGTGACCACAACTCCTTAATGTCGTGTATTTGATATTTTAATAATATTTGAGTAATCTCGTGTATATATTGTTCAGTTAAGCATTCTTGCTTATTTAAATAATTATAGGTTAAATGTAAAAATACATTAATTGCATAGATCATCACACTACCACATGAAATGTGTGCACCTCGCTTAAAGTAAAAGATGAAGTTACACTTGCATTTTGTACCCCTGTATTCCTTTGAGTAAGTTCAATGTTTTCAAGTTACAAAACATAACGCTGATGACAAAGTATTTTTAAAATGAATCCGAGACTGCTACCAATCTGTTGAAGTGCAGCAAGAAGTCCAAACTAAAAAAAAAACGCTTTGAGAGCAACGTCAGAACAGAGCAGTGCTCGTTCTTCAGAAGGGAAGTCACGCTCGACTGGCCCTAAGTGGTTGAGTTCATAAACAGTGGGTACTGCATGATAATCATCACTTAGCAAAGAGCAGGAATGGCTGGATACATTGGAAAGATTCACCGAGTTTGATTACACAAAAGGTAATCCACTCATGTATACTGAGCAATTGGAACAGTATTCTGAAGCAAATGAAATACCAATGAGAAGCAAGTCCCAATTCTGCTGTTCATTGGGTTTAAAAGCATACAGTTTGCATCAAAGTTTGACTGCTCCAACCAGACCATCAGAACTTAGCTTTGTTGCAATCGTAAATGTAATGCAATAACATTTAGAACCAAAGCCATTGTTAATCACATAATGCCATAGGTTTCATAAATGGAATCGAAAGGAAGGGGAGTCCATTCCAACGCTGAATTGAAGCACTGTAGATTAGTAATGGTCTTACTGATGCACTGAGATCTTTTAGTTTGCAGTACCTTAAAAGAAAGCATCCAAAAACAGCTCCCAACTGAATCACAGCTTCCATTCAAGCGAGCAATGGAAATCACTGTTTCAGTGGAAACTGCAGATAGAGATACAGCTGAGTTCCAGTTTGGAATGAAGGTGAGTGTGAATAAAATTGCGGCATTTAAACAGAAACCTAACTGGCTAAACCATTGTGGCAGGGACTCACATGCACCAAACAAATGCAGATTTAAATGTACAATGTCCTGGGTATGTTACTCAAAATGGCCTCTTTGGTTTGTTACAAGTAGGAATGTTTCTTTGTCGGATAAGTGTTTCTCTAGCCGTTGTTTCACTTTAGAATGGCTGATATGGTAATTGTATTCATTTGTTAATCAATGGGGAATGTCATTGTGTCTTGTGATGCTGGGAACTTGGGGGAGGGGTTTTCGCGGGTTTTTTTGGGGAGAGGCCGAAGAAGAGACGGAAGAAGGTGGATGTGTGCTGGACTGCTCGTAAGACCACCGGGGTGGTCCCAGGTGCGACGGCCGGATGGGTCGATTGGTTCGTGGATTGAGCTCCAACGAGTGCACTAAACAGACTGAACTTTGATAAGTGGCGCCTTTTGTTTTTTTCCTTGTGTATATATATTGTATTGCTTACTACTCTTTTTAATTTTAGTAAACTCTTTAAAGTGTATTTCATAACGGTATTTGTGTGGATTTGATACTGTTGGCGGGCTCAAGGCGTAAACTCGATTCTCACAGCACCTGCGTGTATGGGAGGTGGGTTGGAGAGTGGCTGGATCCCTTTTTTCCCCTAGACATATACCAGCCTGTGGGTAAGGGTTACATAAAGGTAAAACTTACAAATAATGCAAGAAAGTAGAACACATACAAAGAACATGTCAGACAGACAAAAATAAATGGATTGCACAGGGTAGAGAAAAAGCTGAGAAGTCAAGTTGTAGTTTGAAAAAGAGCACTAATCTGCATGCCATTGATGAAAAATCTGATAATGCTGAGTGGCGCAGAATCGTGCAGTCTTGAGATTTACAGTGTGAAAGTTAGCAATAGGGATGCAATATAGCTTACACCAGAAGTGACCGGCAGATTAATTAAAATGGAATTGGACAATGGTTCAGCTTTAAAGTCATTCCACAAAACGATGCTGAATACATTTTAAAGATACCGAACTGAAGCCTACAGATATTCAATTAAGAACTCATAGTGGAGAAAAGATAATTCCTGTGTGAATGACATTCGTAACAGTGAAATGCAACAACCAGCCAGCCACATTGGGCTTGTGTGTGGTAAACAGAGGGACCGGCATTGTGGGCTGAGCCAACTATAACTTGATTGGAGATCCATCCACAGTGTGCATGTCATAATCCCTGCAATGAAGCCAACTGAAAGAGAATTAAGAAAGGTACTGGATGACATCACAACCATCTCCATGTCAAACACCATGAACCTTTTCCCAGTTGAGGACAAATAGGTGTTGGTGATAACCTCTGTGCCTATGGCTGAAAAGCATATTGGACCAAGGAAGGACCATGTTGCTTAGAGGAGGTGTGAAAGTGACAAAAGCAATGGTCCAAGCACAGCAGTTTTTGTAGGTAACATCTGAGAGAGCTTTTAGTATTCTAATCAAGCAGTTGCTTGTGAAATGAGGCTTAGTTTTAAGCTGAGAGAGAGTTCAAGGAGCTTCAGGAAAGTTGCAAGCACTCAGCTTTTGTGAGTAAATCTACTCTGCGTGCATTAAGGTTTTTGAATGAACCAAGTGGGAGATAAAAGGCTGCTTGTAAAAGTAGATGCAAAGACCAAAGTTCAGCTGGAAAGAAAAGGCCAAAAGGCCAAAAGGCCAAAAAGAAATGAGTCAGTGGAGATATAAAATCAGAGGATTCATGAGATAATGTTGTGGATGAGGAAACCAAGAGGAGAGATCAGATTGCAAAGGGAGCAGTAGAAGGATGAATAAGAGAATACTCCAATGAACTAAATACTCCATCCCAAGATCCATATGCACAAAGTAGAAGAAAAAGAAGGGAAGAGATGGAGAGAAAGAATGTGAATGAGAAAGAGAAAGGTGTGAAGAGAAGGAACATGAAAAAGAAAAAAGAAAGGGATAGAAGTAGATACAGAGAGAGAAATGGAGACGAACAATGTCCAAGCTGTCAGAATCACTACCTGCAGTGTCAGAGTCAACTCCTACAATCGCCACAGAGGAAGCTCTAAACCTGAGGTAGTTTCACAACAACAAATTCCACCTGCCTTGCAGAGTGCTCCCCCTTTGTCAGGAAAGACATTATTCCACAGGAGTAAGAAATCCTCCACAGTGATTCAATCTTTAGGCCTGAATGGAACAATTTAAAGTTTGCTATGCTGTGAATGACTGTATATAGTGGTTGTGTTATATTGTGAATATAGTTGAGTTACATTCTCTATTGAGTTGGAGTTTATTGTCACACTGGAGAAGTGTTGTGTATTTGATATTTCAGTATTTGAGTAATCCTGTATATATATTGTTTAGTTAAGCATTCTTGTTTGTTTAAGTAATTGATTATATATGTAAACTTCATTAATTCCATATGTCATAATTCACACGCTATCACATACATCATATGTGATACGTGCGTGCCTTGCTTAAAGTAAAAGACAAAATTACACGTGCAAGTGGACCCTATGCCTTCCTTTGACTTAGTTTAATGTTTTGAAGTTACTAAAAAAACTTAAGTTTTAAGATAGCCATATATAAGGACATGTTTGGACCTTGCAGGAGAGTATTAAATTGGAGCAGAATGAATTATGAGGGTATTAGGCAAGAACTATGGAGAATTAGCTGAAAACAGCTGCTTATGGGCAACTTCACATTGAACCAACTGTACAGAGAGCATGGCAGATACAGCGTGTTCAAGTAAGAAAGAAGGACAAGGACAGCAAGGTAAGATAAGCTTGGGTATCTAGAGAGGCGGTGATTTTATACAAGAAGAAAAAGCAAGTTTATGGGACATTTTAGAATTGAAAATCAAATGGAGACCATGAGGATTATAAAGAAGGCAGAAAATAACTCAAGAAACTCAATCAGGTTAGTCAGAAGACACGATTTGCCAGGATGGGCCATTGGCAAGTAGGATTGAAGAAAATCACAGGGCATGTTATACCTAAAAGGACAACTAGGGAGTGGGTAGGACCACTCAAGGATAATGGAGAGAAAATTTGCATGGAGGCAAAGGATATGGATGTACTTTGTATCAGTATTTACCAAGCAGGATGTGGAAGGTAGAGCGGTCAGTATGGAGTTGCTAATAAACTTGGGCATTTTGAAAAAAAAAGGAGGTAAGTAGGTTTCTTAAAGAACATTAAGATGGCTAAGTCCTGAGGGTCTGATTGGTCACAGAGAGAGGTAAGAGATGAGATTGCTGGGGCCAAGACCACAAGACCAAGATTTTCATATCCTCTCTTGCCACCGGTGAGAACCCGGAGGACTGATTAGTAGCTCCATTATTCATGAAGGGAAATAGGAATAATCCTGAAAACTACTTTATGACTTCTTTAAATGCAAGTCTTCACATCAGTGGTAAGGGAGTCATTGGAAATAATTCTTAGGGATAGACTTATGAGCATTTAGAAATTAGAGAAAATAATCATGACCGTGCAGGGCAAATCATGTCTTAGAAGCATAGAAACATAGATAATAGGTGCAGGAGTAGGCCATTCGGCCCTTCAAGCCTGCACCACCATTCAGTATGATCATGGCTGATCATCCAACTCAGAACCATGTACCTGCTTTCTCTCCATACCCCCTGATCCCTTTAGCCACAAGGGCCATATCTAACTTTAAATATTAGTCTTCTGACTAATCTGATTGAGTTTTTTGAGGAAGTGATGTAGGTGATTAATGAAGGTTAGATATTAACTACATGGATTTTAGTAAGGCGTTTGACAAGGTCCTTCATGGGAAGCTCATCCAGAAGACTAAGGTGCTTGGGATCCATGGTGAATGGGCCATTTGAATTCAGAATGCCTTACCCATAGAAGATAGATGGTAGTAGTCAATGGGACTTCTTGTGGTTGGACGTCTGTGACCAGAGGTATTCAACAGTGACCTATACCGAGACATCTGCTGTTTGCGATATATATAGATAATTGCATGACAATATGAAGATAGGTGCTATTGTGGATAGTGTAGAAGATTGCCAAAGGATGCAGAGGGATATAGATTAGTTGCAAATATGGTCAGAAAAATGACGGATGAAGTTTAAACTGGCCAAATGTGAAGTGTAGTCCTTCGGGAGATGATATGCAAAGAAACAGGACATTATAAATGGCAAGACCCTTAACAGTGTGATGTGTAGAGAGATCATGGTTAAGTCCATAGCTTTCTGAAAGTGACTAGACGGGTTAATAGGGTGATAAATAAAGCACTTGCTATGCTTGCCTTTATTAGTCGAGGAAATGAGTTCAGGAGTCAGGAAGTTATGTTGCAGCTTTATGAAATGCTTTGTTAGGTGGTATTTGGAATATCACACTCAGTCTGGTCGCCCCATTATAAGCAGGGACGGTGAGGCTTTGGAGAGAACGGAGAAAATGTTTACCAGCATTAGAGGGCATGCACAGTAAGGGCAGGTTAGACAGATTTGTTTTCCTTTTCTTTATAGTGGTGGAGACTGAGAGAGATCTAAAAGAGTGTCAAAAGGTTATGAGAGGAATTAGCTGGGTGCTGGAGATCTAGAATGATGCTGCAGATGCTTTAATTGCATTCATCCCCAATTCATGAATTTTTGTGTGAGCCAATGGAAAAGGTGAAGCCACAGCTGGTGCTGGATGAAACAAGCACTGCACAGGCTGTGATGGATACAAGACTAACAATGGGTCAATTCAGCCATGTTAAGGTGAATCAGGCACTCAGATGCTTAGTTTAAGTATATTTTGGTACCTCATCCATTTGGAAATATGCAAATTGCACATAAAATATGTAACATCACCGAGAAACCAATACTGCTTTCCAGCAATGATAAAATCTTATAAACAAAAAAGCAGGCATGCCCAGTATGAGTGGCATCATATAAAAAGAAGCAAAAAGAAAATAATTTCTTTAATTATATTTGGAAATGAGTAGCTATCTCAAAATAATTAAAAAAATTCATGTACTTCCATAGAAATAAGATGGTTTATCACCAAATCAACTTGAAAGTTATTCATAGATTGAAAGTTAGATATAATTTTGGTTGTCTACAAGTTCTGATAAATCATGCTGATTAAGATGAAAGAGTATATTTTAGGAGTATATTTTATAAGTGTGATAGCATGTGATATGAGTACATATTTTGACTGTTCCTTTCAGTTTTGTACCAAAGGATCAGTTTGTCTCTTGCCCAAAGATTAACTGGTTTCAACAAGCCAGGAAAATCTTGCAGAGCTTTGCCTATCTACTTGCACACTGCAAATCAGAAGGGTGCAGAAAAAATGTAGCTTCTGGCCCCATTTTAGCCAAAGTATTTAGACCAGGATGCCCCACATCTCAGAAATGTTTAGGCACTGATGTAAAGTTTCACGTGTGTTGGCTGCTCTTCAGAGCATAATATTAGAGTACTCTAAATTAGTACTGTTTTCTTAAGAAGTACTGTATATACTTCATGCATGTAGTCATTTCAAAAGGTTAACTTTAACCTAATTTACACCTAATCATGTTCCTACATATTACACAGTAAGTAAGACCGCGAAGTCTGCTTGCTCAAAAGGCTGTTTCAATTCAACAAACTCTTTGTAGTCAGGATCAGGCTCACCTGCTTCGGGGATTCCATGAGAATACACAATGCATTGACAAGTGATGAGGAGCACAATAAATAGCAGGAATCACTGGGAGCATAATGAAGTGCTTTCCACATCCATTGAAGCAAAATGACAGAAGTTCAAAGTTCAAAGTATATTTATTATTAAGGTATGTATGCTTTATACGACCTTGACATTCGTCTTCTTGCAGGCAGCCACAAAACAAAAAAACACACGAGAACCCATTAAAAACCCACACAATAAAGACGATCAAATACCCAAAGTGCGAGAAAAGATTGAATTGTGCAATCAATGAAAACGTGAACAAATAACATTTATTGGAGTAATAAACCAGTTTGTGAGTCGAATAGTCAAAGTGAAACAATGAATCTAAGAAGGAAAGAAGGTCCCTTGTCACTGTGAGGTAAAAACGACCTTCTGCCCTAAAGATACCTGGAAAGCTGGAATCCCTAATATAGAAAATGCATTGTCAAATTACTGCAGGTGGAATGCCTTACAGATAGCAACATAATCTGAACAAGGAGGAAAGTTTGTACGCCATTAGCTTGCATTTCAAAGTGGTATTACTGCATTCTGAATTTTGGCAAAGCTAACAGGCCCTTTGGTCCAACTCATCCATGCCATTTCCCTAGCCAGGTCACATCTACAGTAACGAAGTGCTTTGAGAGGTTGGTTATGGCTAGAATCAACGCATGTCTCAGCAAGGAGTTGGACCCACTGCAGTTTGCCTTTGCCACAATAAGTCTGCAGCAGATGTGATCTCATTGGTGCTTCACGTAGCCTGGACAATACTAATTCTTACGTTAGGCTGCTGTCTATGAACTACAACTCAGTGATTAACACAATCATTCCTTCAGGTCTGATCGAAATGCTCCATGTCCTGGGCCTCTGCAACTGGATCCTCGGCGTCTTCACCGGGAGACTCCAGTCTGTGCCAATCAGCAGTAACGTCTCCACCTTGCTGATAATGGCACACCTAAAGGATGTGCTCAGCCCACTGCTCTAGTCTCTCTACACCCATGACCGTGTCGCTAGGCACAGCTCGGGTGCCATCGATAAATTTGCTGATGACAAAACTGTGTTGGCTGAATTTCAGATGGTGACGAGAAGGTGTGCAGGAGTGCATACAAATATCAGTTAGTTGAATGGTGTCGCAAAAACAACTTTGCACAATCAAAGAACTGCTTGTGGAATTCAGAAAGGGTAAGACAAGGGAATATACACACCAGTCCTCATAGAGGGAACAGAAGAGGTAATTTCAAGTTCCTAGGTGTCAATTTCATTGAGGATCTGTCCCAGGTCCAACATATCAATGCAGTTACAAAGGAGGCAAGACAGTGGCTGTACTTCATTTGGAGTTTGAGGAGATTAGGTGTGTCACCAAAAGCACTGGCAAATTTCTACAGATGTACTATGGAGAGCATTGTAACTGGCTGCATCACTGACTGCTGTAGTGGTGGGGGGGGGGGGAGGGCAGTGCACAGTTTCGAAAGAAGCTGCAGAAAGATGGGAACTCAATCAGCTTGTTCATGGCACTAGCCTCCATAGCATCCAAGACACCTTCAAGGAGCAATGCCTCAAAAAGGTGGCATCCATTATTAAGGACTCCTAGAATATGCCCTCTTCCCATTGTTATCGTCAGGAAGGAGATTCTGGAGTCTTAAGGCACACACTCAATGATACCCTCTGCCATTAGATTTCTGAATGGGCATTGAACCCATGAACACTACCTCACTACTTCTTTTACACTACTTATTTAATTTAACTTTTTTAATATATCCATTTTAGTCTGGTTGATGCTTTAGATGGCAACAGGAAGGCGACAGCAGCTCAAGTAACTGTTCATTACAAGTGATATGCGGAAGAGCATCCCTGAACAAACAACACATCGAAACTTGGGCTACAGCAGCAGAAGACCACAAAAATACACTCAATAGCCACTTTATTAAGTACGGAAGGTACACCACTAGTGGCACAACCGAGTGGTACACCACTAGGTACAGGCCTTCAGCTTGAGAAACAACTTTCAACCATCATCCTCTGCTTCCTACCACTAGGTTAACTATGAACCAATCCACTATCATTTTCTAGGTCTTTCCCATGCAATTTAACCTTCCAGACTAGTCCGCATTTTAGGTTCTAGTAAAACACCTTGCTAAAATCCATGTAAACAACAACCACTGCCCTACCCTCCTCTACCTTCGTGATTATCTCCTTGAAAAACTTCAAGAGATTTGTGAGATATGACTTCCCTGCACAAATCTGTGCCGAATCTACCAAATTAGAACCTGTCTCTCCAAATATTGGTAGATCATGTCCCTCAGAATCCCCCCCAGCAACTTACTCAAACCCCACGTCAGACTCACTGGCTAGTAGCATGTTTTGCAAAACTTTTTCAAAAATGATACTAGATTAGCCACTCCCTAGTACTCCAGAACCTCACCAATGGCCAGAGAGAAAGAAAAATTTCTTAAGGGCTTCTGCAAAATCTACTCCAACTTCTGTCAGACCCTGGGGATATATCAGCCTTAATGCAGTTCAAGATGCTCAACAGCTTCTCCCTGCTAATTCGTGTTTATTGAGTTTAGGTATAGCTAAAACTGAGGCGCCAACGTAATGGAGTCACTGCAAGGGATTACATATGTGAGAACTGAAGGCTATAAGCATAACTAAGCAAACCCACAATTAGCAGATCATGTCACTGGTCTATAGTCCTGCCACATCCAGTTGGAAATGATGGAGGATAAATAAACAGCTGCCATGAAGACAAGACCAAGGATATCCTTATTCTCCATGATGTGACTGCCAAAGAAAAAATGAAACATTTCGCAATTTTATCCGCTGCCTGGGCCTCCATTATAGAAGTCAGTCTACAATTAATTCAATCCACTCAAAGTGCCAAAAGTAACAACTGAGAGAACTGAACAGAGAAAAATCTATGGAACCAAAACATTTTGGCTGTGTGTTTAACTCCTGCTTCTAGAGTTCTTAGTTCTGCATCCTTAGCCAAACGGTTACTCACCAAACTGGTATCAACCAAATGATTCATCAAACGTGGTGCCACAAGTAGTCAAATGACCAGACAATTAAGTCGAAACAAAATTCAAAGTTCAAAGTACATTTATTATCAAAGTATGTATGCTATGTATAACCTTGAGATTTGTCTCCTAACGCAGCCACAAAACAAAGAAACCCAAATGAACCCATTAAAAAAGGAGACTGTTGAACACCCAATTTACAAAACATACTGAGCAAAGAATAAAAGTAAGTAAATAAAATTCAAAACTAAATTTCAAGGAAGTAAGTTCAGAGCCACAAAGCCAGTCATTACTGCTGCTGGTCCAGGAGCCCGTTAGTTGCAGGCCACAGCCTCAGTTCAGCGCAGAGATGAGTGAACCTCACAGAGCAGCAATCCGAACATCAGCCTATATCTTGCCTCCAGCCCCGACTCTCAGACCTTTTAAATCTGGATCATTGCTTAAACTGGCCAAATACTAGCTCATTCCTTGCGCTCACACCTGGACCTGCCGCTTCGATACACTCTCGGGCCTAGGCTCCACCGCCTCGATTCAACCTGTAGCCGATCTTTCCAATCTGGTGCTTAAATGAGTCAAATATCAGCTTGTTCCTCACCCTTGGGCTCATGCCCCACCACCTTGACGCTGCCTTGCCTCACCTCGGATCTGTCACTTCGAATTGTCTCCCAGCTTTCTCCAGGAATAGCCAAACATTGGCTCATTTCTTGCTCTTGAGCTCCGGTCCTGCCGCCTCAATTCGGCCTATGCACGCCATGCTGTAACTGCCCTACACCTTTGAGACTTCAGTTCACACCACAAAAGTGCCAGGTTGCACAAGCCATTCAAAACCTAAGCTCCAAAAAGGAAGTTGCAGGCGATTGTTTGCAGTGATCATTATATGATCAGAAACTGTACTTAGTAGTTTTGTTTGCTGCCTTAAGGCATCTCTGTGTTTCACCAGTGCCATCTTAAACCTGGAAAAATGTGGTATGCCTGAGGATCAGGACAATTTTGGAACACAGTAAAGGAGGAGCAGGAAATTAATAAAGAAAAGGAAGATAAAGTTCAAGTGTAGATTAGTGAAAAACATGAAAATGTACATGCATGCAAAAAGAAAGAGTCTTGGACGGGCAACCATGCATCCTCTACAGACAGAGGGAGGTGAATCTCTAAGGATGGCGAAGGAATTATATAATTATTTTCTGTTTACCTTGATACAAGAAGACACATAAAACCTGCCAGATATATTAGAGAATCAGGGGTCTAGTTAGAATGAGGAATTTAAATAAATAAATCTTAGTCAAAAATTTATGTTAGAGCTATTAGTGAGCATGAAGTCCCTAAGATTCCATGATTTTGAAAGAGGTGAATTAAAGTAACTGGATGCTGCTCTTATTACTTTCCAAGGTTCTACAGATCCTAGAAATATTGTTGTAGATTGAAGAGTATCAAATGTGACCCCACTGCAGTAAAACTTCAATAATCTGCTATCTGCTTGCTTCAAATTCCCAATCATTCAGCCCACCAGGTGATAATTCAAATACTTTCTGTTCCTTTTAATACACAGGGCATCAGTCCTAGTGTTCTCTTTAAGGCACTGCAGCTCCACATTAAAATCCCTACACTCCAGTTCTCAAGCTCCTATTAACATACGTGTGACCTGGATGTTGTGTTTCCTTTAAACTTGCCGGCCTCCCTGGAAAATTCAAGAATTAAAAGGTGTTGGATGATTCATTGGAATAACATTCAGTAGTTAGTCAAATCTGTTGGTTTGACACCACTGAAGTCCCATGCGTGCCAGATTTACTGAGCTTTGCTATACTAACAAAAGGGCAGGACCACAGAGCACTTTGTTCAGGAGTAAAGACTAATGATTGCTGTACCCCTGATGACGCTTCAAAGTTCAAAGTGCATTTATTATTAAAGTATGTATACAATATACAGCCTTGAGGTTTGTCTTCTTGCAGGCAGCACAAAAACAAAGAAATGCAGTAGAATCCGTTCATTGAAACCCCACACACAAGACCATCAAACACCCAATGTGTGAAAAAAACAAATCATGCAAACAATAAAGAATAAACAAATAACATTAACACAGAGTCCGTGAGAGAGTGAGTCCTCAACACTGTCCCATTGGTTGCAGGCTACAGCTGCAGAATCAGTTCAGTTCAGCGCTGAAGCACAAATAGCAAATAGAAGTAAACAGGAACACGAGGAACTGCAGAGTCCCTGAAAGAGAATCCATAGCTGCGAAGCCCGTTCAGTGCAGAGGCAAGCAGAGCTCGTCCAGACACCTTATGGCTACAGAGCAACCGCCACACCCTAACCCAAAGGGGTGGGACCCAAGACTCATACACCTTCCGCCCGCTGAGAGCAGTGAGAAGAGACTAATTAAATGCAGGCAGGCAGCATTGGACACCTGTTCCATTTTTGCTGTCGTCCTCTATAATGTTAATCTTGCTCTCTGTTCAAATCAGTGCAGAGTAACGCCGCCAACCATAGGTTTGTGTTCCACAATTAAGAACCAACACAGTGCATACTCCCAGCAACAGCAATAGGTGCATTTTCCACTCTTATCCATGCCAAATCACCCAAAAGATCACAGAAGCACTGGATTGCTCAGTCGGCCTAAAACTACATTCTCAAATGGAAATTACAGGCTGCAATTGATTGTAACTTAGAAGAAGAAAAGTATTCCAGTAGTTTTGTAAGCTGTCGGCAAGATGTCACCATTGGTCACTGGCGTCATCTTGCTGGAAATGCTACTTGATTCCTCGAAAGTGTCCTGGAAGAGATTAATCAGCAGTTTCCACTTCCTTCGAAGTTTGCACAGCCTTGCAGCATCAATGTTAGGTAGCTGAAGAACTATGTCACCAAAATGCTCTTTAACTGTGTTGAAAGTACATCAGAGGAAATATCATATGCATGTGAAGTCACCCAAATGATAGAAGAGTGGTATCGCCTAGTGAGAACCTCCACACCATGTGTGGAATAGCCCTTAATCAACACCCTATACACGAATCAGTTCAGGTTGTAAAAGAGACCCCTCACACCCACATGGTGGTAACAGGATTATCGGTCATTCTCACACAAGGATCCAGCAGAATCCAGGGTCTGCAGGATTCATTCAGACTCTACAAGGAATCCCAGACATCTGTGCATATGCTGATGACGAATACTGTACGGCCAGCATGCTGGATGAGCATTTAACACAGATGTAGACTGTCATTAAGAGGGTGAAGGTCAGAGGCTATGTAATTAACCATGTCATACAGAAGTGTGGTGAACTACATATACCTGTCTGGACACGCCCCCTGCTGACTGCTCCTGTGGCTCCTCCCACGGACCCCTGTATAAAGGTGATTGAGGTCTGAGCCCGGCCTCTCAGTCTCCAGGATGTAGTATGGTGGTCACTCACTGCTTGTTCCTTCTTCCTGTCAATAAAAGCCGATATCTCGCCTTTACATCTCAGAGTGAGTTATTGATGGTGCATCAAGAAGTAAATTTCCTAGTTACGACCATTACCAATCAGGGATGTGGTTTAACCCCTGAATTAGACAAAAAGGTGCTCAAGTAGGATATCCAAAGACACTGAAAGTCTTAAAGCCAACTCTGGGCCTAATGAATTATGCTAGAACTTTCATACTTGATTATGCTAAATTGTCAAAACCATTATACAACAGGTGTACATCAAAAATGAAAACCCTTTTGCTTTTACTCCAGAAGATTAAGAGGTGCTAGAGGAATTGATGAATGCAGTTCAACAAGCAATAGACCTCCAGCAAAGAGACCTAACAAAATCTCTTGCTCTGCAAATTCGTGTTTCTCTCAAAAGCTGTTATAGCCATCTACTGTAATGAGAGGGAGAAGAAACTCAAGCCTACTATGCCTCATAAAATTATAAAAACTATAAAATATGCTCTATGCATCGTAAAGTTTCACCCCAACAGAACAGAACTTATAGCCTTAGAATGATGTCTTACTGTGGTATTCCATTTAAACCAATTATTACACAAACAGAGTTCGTGGCTTTGAAAAATGATAGCAAATGATCAATAGAGAGCTATCACAACTAAATGGGGGAAATGGTAAATACCTTTACAAGACAACACGGAATACCTTCCTGAGAGCTATTATTAAAAATCTTTACCTGTCAGGGAAGATGCAGAACCATCTCCTCTATGGCCTAATGTAACACAACATCCTTTAAACCCTACATTCACCTTAGAGAGAAAAAGGGAGGACTCTGCTGGATCCTTGTGTGGGAATGACTGATGATCCTGTTACCACCACTGGGTGCGCAGGGTCTCTTCCACAACCTGAACTGATTCATGTATAAGGTGCTGATTAAGGGCTATTCCACACATGGTGTGGAGGTTTTCATTAGGCGATGCCACTCTTCCATCATTTGGGTGACTTCACATGCATATGATATTTCCTCTGATGTACTTTCAACACAGTTAAAGAGCATTTTGGTAACATAGACCATAAAATCATACGACATTGGAGCAGAATTAGGCCATTTTGGCCCATTGAGTTTGCTCTCCCATTTCATCATGGCTGATCTATTTCCTTCTCATGCCCAATCTCCTGCCTTCTTTCCATATCTCTATGCCCTGACTAATCAAGAAGCTGTCAACCTCTGCCTTAAATATACCAAGTGACTTGGCCTCCACAGCCGAGTGTGGCAATGAATTCCGCAGATTCACCGGGGATGACATACGTTGTCTCTAGACTAAGACAGACTCAAACTCAAAAAAGAAATGCTGCTTTTCCAGTTTTTGTAATATTCGTGCTTGGATACCCGTAAAACTTAATGACTTAGTGAATATTGGTTTAAGGAGATCTGTGAGCTATGATGATTCTAATTTGAATATCATTAAATGGCCCTTATCTCCTGGTGATATATGAACTAATTCACTGGAACCTTGCCTCTAACATTCACTCTGACTGCATTGCAGATGAAATGAACAAACTGTAGGTGCAAGGGAAGGCAAAGAACCACTGGCAGAAATGATTAGTAACACCCTAATAAACTGAAATACTCCAGCTCAGGTACTGAAGGTAAACTGATAGAGGAATTGCTTGACACGGACCCCTCTATACTTGAGTGTATGGACACTGTTATTTCATTGAATGATCCCACATATGGGAACATGACAGAAACTTTTAGGGCTGGAACATTGTGAAAACCCATTTTTTTAATGAAGATTTCTACTTTAGACAGATATCTCATTGCACTCTCTCCCTTTATCACCTACATGAACATACTTGCTATGAAGATTTTAGATGTCTCCATTTTCTTCAATTATGGCCACTTTTCTCCATTGTTACATGTCAAGGTAGCAGGACAATTTTCTGCACTTCTGGGTTACGTTCCAGGTGGTTGATTGAAGCCCTTGATCCGGGTTTCTGCGTGGGTAGATAAGATGGAAAGATGCACTGAAGCAGAAAATAAAATGAAATAAAAATGTTTTCCTTTTTGGTCAACTGAAACCGATAAGTCCAATAAGCTTTTCAGAGATTTTAGTCCCAAAGACTATTATATCTACTCAGATTTCCTATTTCATTTAACGAAATGGTTGTGAATGGTTCATGCAGTGGTGTAAATAATATCTTACAATGAAAACTGTAACTATCCAGAATTATTGGTGTCCTTATGGATTCAATTATATTTCAGATAGACTATTTCAGATAGAATAAGTTGAAAACGGGGACACACACCTGTGACATATTTCAGTCAGAGACCAATTGGTAATGCTAAATTTTGGGCTTACACAGATATAGTAACTCTACTTCCTAAATAGACAATGTTACATACACAGAAAGCCTTCAGTTATTGCTGTATATTCAGTTACATGGTGTTACCATTAATAGGCAGAAGAAAAACATGATCAGCCCTAAAAGTTCTGATGATTTTTTAAATATTAGTGTAAGAGCACCTGAACAGCCATGCTCACTCTCATGACAGCACTGATGTGACCTTTTGGTTCACTCAGAAGACAGAAATCCCTGATGATGAAAATTGTTCAGACACACTGTTATCAGAGTTTCACCTGCTTTCTAAGGTTTAAAAAGGAAATGACTCTTGGAGTAATTTGATGTTTTAACCTATGCTATGAGACGGAGATGCAAGTCCAGTTTTAAGGGATGATTTATGATGGATGCAGAACAAAGAGTTTTCCAGAAGGGCTTGATGTTTGACAACAATGGCTAGAAGAAATCCTATTGAAAGAACATTCCTCGGTTTGTTATGAGACTTACAGAGCTGACACAGTCAGATGAACAAAGCACCTCCTTTCACAAGTTTTCTTTGGAGATTCAGACTAAGCCCTTGACTGGCTTAACACTTAGCTGAAATCATAGCTTAGTCATTTCCAGCTGTTGTAAACTTAGCTTCCGCTGCAGCGAATATTGTTTCTGGGTGGATTGGTACTATTTTAAATTGGGTGATATATTTTTTCTCAGTTTTCCAATGGACAATTCCCATAGCAATTGGAATTACATTTTTTGTGGGGCGCTCTTTGCTGAAATGCTGAGGTCTGTGCGGATATCCTATATCGTTGTTCTCCCATACCTGATCTGCGCTACCACATGTTACCTCTCATATGACTGCTTTGCTTTCCCTTGCCCTGTTCTTGCCTCTTTACCTATTCCTGATTCATCCTCAGCCCTGGAAAAGTGAGAAGCAGGGACAATTTGGATCATGTTATCCTTGCTCCTCTCCTTTTCCTAGTGTTGATCACTGGTGTTGTGTGTGGGTAAGCGAGTTTCACGCCTCAGTTTGGGGGTAAGGGTGTCGGGATACATCTGTTGTGAATAATTGCTTTAAAAACATAATCCACAGAAAGATGAGTCAACAAACATTATTTTTCACTTACCTCTTTAGATGTTCCATATTTACTTTTTATATACAGTATATGGTTCTTAGATTTATTTAATGTACTTTTGTAAATGTGTCATTTATTGCTAATGATGGCATTATGCAATAATGATTTACACTTTTGACTTTTAATACCGTCTATCTTATTATATTGTGTGTGTATGTTATAGCATGGTAAAAGACTTACCGGGAGAAGAAAGATGCTGTAGCTTCCCCTGAGGAATGCGGTACTCCTGATAATTGTTTACTTGTTTTGTAGTAAGTTGTTTGGAAACAGAGATATAGTCTTAGGACTTCCAAGGTCCATAAAATGTTATATTGTCACAAGGTAGAACAATTTGAATGCGTTTGTAATTTGCTTACAATCAGGGTGTGAATATATATTGTGTATGTGGTACTCCTACAAATCAATTCCATCCAGTTCTAGTTTGCTTGTCATTTAACTATACATAAATACAGGCAAATGAGACAGCGTTACTACAGCGTCAAGGTGCAAAGACACATTACCAACAGTCACGCACAGCAAGCACCCACAAAATCACAATCACGTAATGGGAGCCTCTGATGCCCACACCACACTGCGCTTCCCCCAAGGCACCACAGCTTGATGCCCAGTCCTCACACAAACCCATAGAAAACATCAGTAAAAAACACGACGACACAGAATATACAAAGCAACAAGCAGGACCATTAAGCCTATCAATGTGCTATTTGTGCTATACTTAACATTACTAGAACAATTTCTAAACTTAGTTGATAAAATCCCATGGTTTGACAGAACAGACTTTGTAGTCTTGCTCAGTTAGAATTTTCTGGGAAAACATAGAAATTGGGAAAATACCTCAATTCCTCACGGTCGGGTCTGATACTTGACAAAGTAAAGTGGGAAGACGAACAATTAAATGCAGAGTCTAGAATCACTAAAATGGGAAGAGCCTTATGCAGGTGGTATGGTTGGTGGTAGAATGTTGAATTCCAGCATACCAATGTGTATTCACTCCACGGGAGGGACATAACCAATCCCTACATTGTGACATTTTTTTCTCTCTCTCTGAGAATTTAGAATTAAAGATGCAGGATTCTCAACAGGCGAATTGTACTCTTGCTTACTTTTGTAGGTGTTCCATTTTCTTGTGTATATTATATTGTGAAATAATGTAACTGATGGATATAACGTTCTATAAGAAAAATGTGAGATTACTAATCTTTAGGCAAAAGAAGATAGCAATGCACAATCAGTAACTTGTTAATGAGACTTGTTTTCAGTAAAGTAGTCACCGTATGAAGCAGTGCAAACACCTCTATGAAAGAGATGATTTACCGTCAGCTCATTGAGAGACATTGTCAGCTGACCTGATGAAAAATAGTCACAGAGACAGTGATTTAAATTTGCGTCAAGAAAATGACAAGAACCGTTCATGGGGAAGAAGATTTTAAAGGTTGACTAATATCGACTTATAATATAGACATTGAAACATTATGGTCATGTGTTTATGAAATTATAATGGTGACATTTTTGAGATTCCTTTGATTCTGATTCTGAGATTTAGGAAATATGAGCAATTGAGATTAAGAAAGTCAATACTCTAAAGAGAAAATCACACAGGGATTACATTCGGAAGTATTTGATGAGTGTTTTTTTAGTATCGGATTGAAGAGCAAAGAGCCTTTACTAGCACTGGCAATCTACTGGAATTGATAAAGGTGTGATAGTCTGTTCCCAAGAGGAGCCTTGGCAGAAGTTTTGATCTCCAAACTGATTTTGGTTGGAAAAAGCTAGGGTAGAAATCTTCACTTAGCAAGTTGGGGGGGGGGGGGGTGGGGTGAGGGTGTGATGGACATTCACTTCTTGGCCAGTAGGCCTATGTCTTTCTTGGTTGTTAGCTAATCTTGCTTTCAAAACATAGCACCTGCCACTTGTAAGACCACAAATAGATATAAATAAATTTCCAACTAACAGCTGTTTGACTTCTGGTTGTAAAGGGAAGTCTGTCTGCGGCTCTTGAAATGTAAATGGAAAGCACTAATCACCTTGGGCTTAAAACAAGCATTGTCTAAAGACCAGCTTTGCAAATGAACTCTTCGGATAGTAGACATCTTGCCTGAGAGAAGTAAGGTTTCGGTCTCTACACCTGCAGAGATGCAGGATGCAAGATGCAGGATGCAGGATAAGATAATTGGTTGTTTAATTTGGGTTGTTTCAAACAGACGTTGATTCTTAAGTTGTTTGGTTCAAGGAAGCTTGCAGAACAAATGGATAGTATTGTTTAGCGTATCAGTAATTATGATGCATTTACAGCTGGGAGGTTTTATGTACTCAAGGAAGTTAGTTTTACAGCTTTGAAACATTAATGGTAGGTAACTAAGAACTATGTCTCCAAAGTCTTTTTAGACCACTTGTGTTGAAAGGACATCAGAGGAAATGCATGTGAAGTCACCCAAATGATAGAAAAAAGGTATAAATGTAGAGATCAGTTCAGGCTTATCAGGAGCGGTTAAAGAACATCAAGAAAAATGATAGGAAGATGGGGTGAATGGAATCCGTTCCTTTAGCTTCAGTTTCGGCGAAGGACGAACTACTCATCTGCATCATGGCTTGTCGTTATAGGTTACAGCAATTGTACCTGAGTTTTGGAAATCCTTTGAGTTTAAGAAATGCTTTGTGTTTAAGAAACAGTTTGTAATTGGGAAATAATTGTTTAAGTTAGAAATTCTCTGTGATTTTTAAATGTGGTTTTAGAATGTGTAACACTGAAAAGAAATGAACTGTGTGTTAAACTACCTTGTTAGCTGAATTATCTTCTCCTTGATAGGGAGGAGCAAATCCAATACGATCACAGTACACATTCTTATTTAGTGTTTCCCCATGAAAAGCTTCTTATAACTCACCCTAGTGAATATTTTGCATTTAATACTGAAGCAGTTTAAAATAAAACACCACCAAGGAGTGCCAATATTGTTTTATTCCTGCAAGTACCAGGAAAATATTTATTTTCCTAAACACTCCTAGGTCTCATCGATCAATTCTTAATGATATTCAGAATGCAAGAAGCTGCTCATCACTTGGTTCCAGTCTAAACTAATTACAAGGGTTAAGTCTGCTGGCTGATAGGTTTTCCTGAAAATATTTAACCAGTAACTGGAGAGTTGTTTTTATTTCAAACAAGAGTAATTAATCATATTAAACAATATTAATTAACCCATTCATAATACAGAGCAAAGACAAAATTAAAAAGGGCTGGACACTTCATCTAATTCAACTCTTCAACTAGTAGTTTTAAATAAGTATGTTAGTAAAACCTGTGAGTTTATGGAAATTGGTAATATATTATCTCTACTGCTATCTAAGTAAACATTAAAATGATTGAATCAATACACTTTCCTTCTTTACTCTCTCATAATAATTTTCACAGGCACTTTTCAGTTTTCTGAAGGCACATTTCAGCAGAATTCTCATATCTGTGGGAGGTATTAGAGCTGATTCCTCCACTAACATCTATGTAAAGACGCATGTTCCAGAACTGTCCATTGCCTTTTGACATATTGTCTGTGGTTAGCTCTGGGCTTTTGATTAAATGAAACCCTCATGTGCAGATGCCCGGTCTGCTAATCCATTCCAAGACCTTCAGAAATTCAGAAAAGAGACTTCTCCAGCAACAAGTCCTAATAGACAGATTGATGGGATGTGTGCCATATTTTGGATTCACTAGTTGCACATTGGGTTGTTTAGTATCTTTTATTTGCAGAAGAAGATGCCAGAATTTTGCTCACGCTATCCATTGTCTTCAGGAGGCTAATGCCATAGACCTCTTAGGTAGGGTAATTGATGGGGTACTTGTCTCCAGCACTGGTTGTGGATAATTGGTTTGTGTCCTTGGTAATGATAATAGCTGCTGCTTCCCAGACAGACAAAGACTTTAGACAGTATTCAATTATGCAACTATTTCGTTAAGTATTTTTTAACATGGCAAAATTGCATTGTTTGAAGGTGAGATGCTAGATCACAGAATTGCAGCCTTGATTTTAAATGCTTAATCTGATAGAAATCAGACCAGAGATTAGCAGTTAAAACAAATCCCTTTATTTCTTCTTTCTGAAATTAGTGCCCACAACCAAAGGACTCACTTTCAAGGACTCTTCATCTCATGTTCTCAATATTTATTTATTTATTTATCTATCTATTTATTTATTACAATATTATATAAATATTATATACTTTTATATTATTGTTTCTTCTTTTTGCATTTGCACAGTTTGTTTTCTTCTGCACTCTGGTTGAAAGCCCTAGTTTGGCGATCATTCATTGATTCTGCCATAGTTACTATTTTATAGATTTTTGAGTATACCAACAAAAAATGAATCTAAAATTTACTTTTTACTATTGATTTTTGTGCATTTTGCTTTTTCCCCAAGTACCTGAATTCCTGTACTCAGTTATTCCTGAATTGCTAGGACATGTCCTGGCTGGTGGGGGTCCCTAATGATGAAAGCTGCCTTTTTGAGGCACCACTCCTCGATGATGCCTTGGATACTACAGAGGCTGGTACCCATGAGTGAGCTGACTAATTTTACAATTCTCAGCAGCCTACTTCGATCCTGAGCAGACCCCCTGCCCCCATACAAGACGGTGATGCAGCCAGTTAGAATGCTCTCCAGGCTACTTCTGTAGAAATTTGCGAGTGTTTTTGGTGACATACCAAATGTCCTCAAACTCCGGATGAAATGTAGCCACCGTCTTGCCTTCTTTATACCTGTATCAATACATTGGGGCCTGGTTATCTCCTCAGAGATATTAATACCCAGGAACTTGAAATTGCTCACTCTCTCCACTTCTGAACCCTCTATGAAGACTGGTGTTTGTTCCTTCATCTTACCATTTCTGAAAACTCCACAATCAGTTCTTTGTTCTTACTGACGTTGAGTGCAAGGATGTTGCTGCATCACCACTCAACCCACTGCTGTATCTTGCTCCTGTACGCCCTCTCGTCAATGCCTGAGACTCTGCCAACAATGACTGTTTTATCAGTAAATGTATAGATGGTGTTTGAGCTGTGCCTAGCCACACAGTTGTGAGTGTAGAGAGAGTAGAGCAGTGGGTTAAGCACACATCCTAACGTGCACCAGTGTTGATTGTCAGTGAGGTGGAGATGTTATTTCCAATCCACAGAAATTGTGGTCTTTTGGTTAAGAAGTCGAGGATTCAGTTGCAGAGGAAGGTACAGAGGCCCAGATTCTGTTACTTTTCCATCAGAACTGTAGGAAAATAATGTCAAGGTTATATACTGTGACGTGTATGTACTCTGATAATAAATTTTACTTTGAACTTTGAAGATAGCACGTCAGGTCTGATGATGTAATAAGGATTTGATCCCAAAATTAAAACACTGAACTGTAGTCAATAAACATTCCCGACATACATAGGTATTTATATTGTCCAGGTGATTCAAGGCCGTGTGGAGAGCCAATGAGATGTTGTCCGCCATAGACCTATTGTGGCAATAGACAAATTGCAGTGGGTCCAAATCCTTGCTGAGGAAGGAGTTGATTCTAGCCATGACCAATCTCTTCATCACCGTAGGTGTGAGCGCTACGGGACAATAGTTGTTAAGACAGCTCACACTGCTCTTCTTGGGCACTGGTGTCATTGTTGCCTTTTTAAAGCAGGTGGGAACTTCTGACTGAAGCAATAAGAGATTGAAAATGTCTTTGAACATCTCTGCCAGTTGGTTGCCAGTTTTCAGAGTCTTACCAGGTACTCCATAGGGACCTGCTCCCTTGGGAGGGTTCACTCTCCTGAGCAGGCAAGGAGGATACCCACAGGAAGAGGGACAACTTTAAGATAAGTTCCTTTGTGTCACTATATCAGAGGACTGAGCTAGACCCATCATATAAATGTAATTGCTCAGAAAGCACAATAGCGCTCCTACTTCCTTGGAAGGCTGCGAAGATTCGGCATGGCATCAAAAACCTTGACAAACGTCTATAGATGTGTAGTGGGAAGTGTATTGGCTACATGCATTATGACCTGATATGGGAACACTATTGGCTTTGAACAGAAAATCCTACAATAGGTAGACGATTCGACCCAGCACATCACAAGTAAAACTCTCCCCACCATTGAGCACATCTAGTGGGAAAACAGCATCCATTGTCAAAGATCCTCACCACCCAGGCCATGCTGTTTTTTCGCTGTTGCCATCAGGCAGAAGGTACAAGTACCTCAGGATTCACTCCACTAGGTTCAAGACCAGTTATTACCCCTCAACAATCGGAGGATAATTACACTCACCTATTGAGATGTTCCCACAATCAATGATCTCACTTTAAGGACTCTTTATCTTATTTCAGGCTCCCATTATTTATTTCTATTTATTTATATTTGCAGTTTTAGAGTTTGTTGCCTTCTATGCTCTTGCCCCTTCATTAATCCTGTTTACAGTTATATACTATAGAAGTTTGGTATGGGGCCCCCAAATCATAAGAAGTTTCTAAATGGGCACAATTGAGAGCATCCTGACTGGCTGCATCACTGCCTGGTATGGGAACTGAACTTCCCTCAATCGCAGGACTCTTCAGAGAGTAGTGCGGACAGCCCAGCGCATTTGTAGACGTGAACTTCCCACTATTCAGGACAGTTACAAAGACAGGTGTGTAAAAAGGGCCTGAAGGATCATTGGGGACACGAGTCACCCCAACCACAAACTGTTCCAGCTGCTACCATCCGGGGAACGGTACCGCAGCATAAAGGCCAGGACCAACAGGCTCCGGGACAGCTTCTTCCACCAGGCCATCAGACTGATTAATTCATGCTGATACAGTAGTATTCCTATGTTATATTGACTGTCCTGTTGTACATACTATTTATTATAAACTGCACATTTAGACGGAGACTTAACTTAAAGATTTTTACTCCTCATGTATGTGAAGGATATAAGTAATAAAGTCAACTCAATTCGATTGTCTGAGTATGCCTGCAGGAAAAAGAACCTCAGGGTTGTATGTGGTGACATGTAAGTACCCTGATAATAAATTTTACTTTGAACTTTGAAGATGGCACATCAGGTCTGATGATCCAATGAGGATTTGATCCCCAAATTAATTGAGCTTTCTAACCAGAAGCAGTAACAATGACGCGGGTAAAAATTGCTAAGTATCTCTGTGTTCAACAGATTTATTCACTTCAAACCAAATTTTGTTGGGAAATGAGAAGAGTACTGCAAAAAACTGTGATGATTCTGCTATAACAAGTGCCAACATTTGAGATTTTCATGCAGCAATGTTTGGCAATCTGCACCAGGTTTGACAGTGCAGAGAGTTCTTGCCATTGATTTCAATGGAGAGGTGTAGCAGCGAGGGATTACCATTTGGTAGTCATTTATTTTGTTTTTAATTAATTTAGGTTAAATTTAAAGTTGTTGTGTTATATATTTAAATGTTTTATATGTTTATAAATGTTGTATCTTCTTGCTCCTACTCCCATAAAATTTTATAAAGCTTTAAAATATTTTTGGATTTTTTTAAAGTTTCAAAATTATTTACTACGTTTTGCCCGCCCAGGATGACAACTTGATTGTTTATAAAAGCCTTTACAGATATCTTGTAGATGTGACTTGTCATCAGTTCCCCACATGACAGAATTCACTTCCCACTGAGCGACAGTCCATCCTCACCTGGCAATACCCTGGTGTGGGATGCGTTAAAGTAAGTGAGTGAATATTCGATCAGTGGTGAGTGAGAGCAGCTTGCCACTCACTGCAGACCTCAGGACAATATGCCCAACAATTTGTAATAAAATTCGGAGCTAAGCTACTGCACCACTCACCTGAAATTGAAAACTTATAAAGGATAGAATAAATGATGTGGGCCATGGTGTTGCTTAACACCATCATACCATCAGTACTAATCAGCAAGCTCCAAATCCTGGGCCTGTGTACCTCCCTCTGCAGCTGGATCCTCATCAGGAGACCACAGTTAGTGCAGGTCAGAAATAACATCTCCTCCTCCCTGACAATCAACACTACCGTGCCTCAAAGATGTGTGCTTAGCCCACTGCTCTAATCGTTCTACGTCCACAACTGTGTGGCTAGACGCAGCTCAAACACTATCTGTACATTTGCCGATGACACAACTCTAGCTGACGGAACTTAAGATGGTGAGGCGAAGTTACACAGGAGTGAGATAGATTAGCTGGCTGAATGGTGTCATAACAGCAACTTTGCATACAACATCAGTGCTTAAGGAATTGATTGTGGACTTCAGGAAGGGAGAGTCAAGGGAATGCACACCTATGCTCATGAAGTGTCCTTTAGCAGTGGAAAGGGTGAGGTTTCAAGTTCCCGGCTGTCAACATCTCTGAAGATCTATCCTGGGCCCAACATATTGATGCAATTACAAAGGAGGCACAACAGTATGAGGAGACTTGATATGCCAAATTTCAACTGGAGTACTGTGGAGAACAATCTAACTCATTGTATTGCTGTCTGGTATGAAGGAGTCACTGCGTGGGATCAGAAAAAGCTGCAGGAAGTTGCAAACCCAGCCAGCTCCGTCATGGGCACCTGCCTCCCAGCATCAAGGACACCTTCAAAAGACAATGACTCAAAAAAAGCAGCATCTGTCATGAAGGACCCTTGTTACTCAGGACATGCTTGCTGCTCACCGCTGCCATCAAGGAGTAAGTATAGGAGCCTGGAGACACTCACACATTGTTTTTGGAACAGCTTTTTCCCCTCCACCATCAGATTTCTGAATGGACAATGAACCCATATACACTACCCCAGGGTTCTTTTTCTCTTTTTGCACTACTTATTTAAAGTTTTAAAATGTATGCATTTTATTTATTGACATGCGGCGTGGAATGTGTCCTTCCAGACCTTTGAGCTGCACTGCCCAGCAATCCCCCAATTTTATCTGAGCCTAATCACTGGACAATTTACAACAACCAATTAACCTACCAGCTGGTATGTCTTTGGACTGTGGGAGGAAACCGAAACAGCCAGAGGAAATCCACAAAAGTTCAAGGTTCATTTGAGGTTCAAACTTTTCACCTTTCACCTTAACTCATTATCTCTAGTTGTTGTCCCACCCAACCTTAGTGGAAAAAGCCTGCCTGCACTTACCCTATCTATACCCGTCATAATTTTGTATACCTCTATCAAATCTCCTCTCAATCTTTTACATTCCAAGGCATAAAGTCCTAACCTATCCAATCTTCCCTTATAACTCTGATCTTCCAGACCCAGCATCATACTTGTAAATTTTCGCTGTACTCTTTCAACATTATTTACATCTTTCCTGTACATAGCTGATCAAAACTGCACACAATACTCTGAAATTAGCCTCACCAATGTCTTATACAACTTCAACATAACATCCCATCTCCTATACACAATACTCTGAGTTATAAAGGCAAATATGCCCAAAGCTTTCTTTATGATCCTGTCTACCTGTAATGCCACTTTCAACGAATTATGGACCTGTATTGCCAGATCCCTTTGTTCTACCACACTCCTCAGGAGACTAACTTTCACTGTGTAAGACCTACCCTGGCTGATCTTTACGAAGTGCAACACATTGCACTTGTCTACGTTAAGTCCCATCTGCCATCTTTCAGCTGAGACAGTACCCTCTGCAAGCCATGATAGCCCTCCTCACTGTCCACTACACACCTAATTTTGGTGTTTTCCGCAAATTTGCAGATACAGTTAACCACATTATCACCCAGATCACTGATACAGACGATAAACACAAACAGACCCAGCACCAATCCCTGCAGAGCACCACTAGTCACAGGTCTCCAGTCAGAGAGGCCACCCTCTACTACCACTCCACTAGTCACAGGTCTCCAGTCAGAGAGGCGACCCTCTACTACCACTCCACTAGTCACAGGTCTCCAGTCAGAGAGGTGACCCTCTACTACCACTCCACTAGTCACAGGTCTCCAGTCAGAGAGGTGACCCTCTACTACCACTCCACTAGTCACAGGTCTCCAGTCAGAGAGGCGACCCTCTACTACCACTCCACTAGTCACAGGTCTCCAGTCAGAGAGGCGACTCTCTACTACCACTCCACTAGTCACAGGTCCCCAGTCAGAGAGGTGACCCTCTACTACCACTCCACTAGTCACAGGTCTCCAGTCAGAGAGGCCACCATCTACTACCACTCCACTAGTCACAGGTCCCCAGTCAGAGAGGCGACCCTCTACTACCACTCCACTAGTCACAGGTCTCCAGTCAGAGAGGCGACCCTCTACTACCACTCCACTAGTCACAGGTCTCCAGTCAGAGAGGCCACCATCTACTACCACTCCACTAGTCACAGGTCTCCAGTCAGAGAGGTGACCCTCTACTACCACTCCACTAGTCACAGGTCTCCAGTCAGAGAGGCCACCATCTACTACCACTCCACTAGTCACAGGTCTCCAGTCAGAGAGGCCACCATCTACTACCACTCCACTAGTCACAGGTCCCCAGTCAGACGGGTGACCCTCTACTACCACTCCACTAGTCACAGGTCTACGGTCAGAGAGGCGACCCTCTACTACCACTCCACTAGTCACAGGTCTCCAGTCAGAGAGGCGACCCTCTACTACCACTCCACTAGTCACAGGTCTCCAGTCAGAGAGGCAACCCTCTACTACCACTCCACTAGTCACAGGTCTCCAGTCAGAGAGGCCACCATCTACTACCACTCCACTAGTCACAGGTCTCCAGTCAGAGAGGCGACCCTCTACTACCACTCCACTAGTCACAGGTCCCCAGTCAGAGAGGCCACCATCTACTACCACTCCACTAGTCACAGGTCTCCAGTCAGAGAGGCGACCCTCTACTACCACTCCACTAGTCACAGGTCTCCAGTCAGAGAGGCGACCCTCTACTACCACTCCACTAGTCACAGGTCTCCAGTCAGAGAGGCCACCCTCTACTACCACTCCACTAGTCACAGGTCTCCAGTCAGAGAGGCGACCCTCTACTACCACTCCACTAGTCACAGGTCTCCAGTCAGAGAGACGACCCTCTACTACCACTCCACTAGTCACAGGTCCCCAGTCAGAGAGGTGACCCTCTACTACCACTCCACTAGTCACAGGTCTCCAGTCAGAGAGGCGACCCTTTACTACCACTCCACTAGTCACAGGTCCCCAGTCAGAGAGGTGACCCTCTACTACCACTCCACTAGTCACAGGTCCCCAGTCAGAGAGGCCACCCTCTACTACCACTCCACTAGTCACAGGTCCCCAGTCAGAGAGGTGACCCTCTACTACCACTCCACTAGTCACAGGTCCCCAGTCAGAGAGGCCACCCTCTACTACCACTCCACTAGTCACAGGTCTCCAGTCAGAGAGGCCACCCTCTACTACCACTCCACTAGTCACAGGTCTCCAGTCAGAGAGGCGACCCTCTACTACCACTCCACTAGTCACAGGTCCCCAGTCAGAGAGGCGACCCTCTACTACCACTCCACTAGTCACAGGTCTCCAGTCAGAGAGGCGACCCTCTACTACCACTCCACTAGTCACAGGTCCCCAGTCAGAGAGGCGACCCTCTACTACCACTCCACTAGTCACAGGTCCCCAGTCAGAGAGACGACCCTCTACTACCACTCCACTAGTCACAGGTCTCCAGTCAGAGAGGTAACCCTCTACTACCACTCCACTAGTCACAGGTCCCCAGTCAGAGAGGCCACCCTCTACTACCACTCCACTAGTCACAGGTCTCCAGTCAGAGAGGCGACTCTCTACTACCACTCCACTAGTCACAGGTCTCCAGTCAGAGAGGCGACCCTCTACTACCACTCCACTAGTCACAGGTCCCCAGTCAGAGAGGCGACCCTCTACTACCACTCCACTAGTCACAGGTCTCCAGTAAGAGAGGCGACCCTCTACTACCACTCCACTAGTCACAGGTCCCCAGTCAGATGGGTGACCCTCTACTACCACTCCACTAGTCACAGGTCTCCAGTCAGAGAGGCGACCCTCTACTACCACTCCACTAGTCACAGGTCTCCAGTCGGAGAGACGACCCTCTACTACCACTCCACTAGTCACAGGTCCCCAGTCAGAGAGGTAACCCTCTACTACCACTCCACTAGTCACAGGTCTCCAGTCAGAGAGGCGACCCTCTACTACCACTCCACTAGTCACAGGTCCCCAGTCAGATGGGTGACCCTCTACTACCACTCCACTAGTCACAGGTCTCCAGTCAGAGAGGCGACCCTCTACTACCACTCCACTAGTCACAGGTCTCCAGTCAGAGAGACGACCCTCTACTACCACTCCACTAGTCACAGGTCTCCAGTCAGAGAGGCGACCCTCTACTACCACTCCACTAGTCACAGGTCTCCAGTCAGAGAGGCGACCCTCTACTACCACTCCACTAGTCACAGGTCTCCAGTCAGAGAGGTAACCCTCTACTACCACTCCACTAGTCACAGGTCCCCAGTCAGAGAGGCGACCCTCTACTACCACTCCACTAGTCACAGGTCTCCAGTCAGAGAGGCGACCCTCTACTACCACTCCACTAGTCACAGGTCCCCAGTCAGAGAGGCGACCCTCTACTACCACTCCACTAGTCACAGGTCTCCAGTCAGAGAGGCGACCCTCTACTACAACTCCACTAGTCACAGGTCCCCAGTCAGAGAGACGACCCTCTACTACCACTCCACTAGTCACAGGTCTCCAGTCAGAGAGGCGACCCTCTACTACCACTCCACTAGTCACAGGTCTCCAGTCAGAGAGGCGACCCTCTACTACCACTCCACTAGTCACAGGTCTCCAGTCAGAGAGGCGACCCTCTACTACCACTCCACTAGTCACAGGTCTCCAGTCGGAGAGGAGACCCTCTACTACCACTCCACTAGTCACAGGTCCCCAGTCAGAGAGGCGACCCTCTACTACCACTCCACTAGTCACAGGTCTCCAGTCAGAGAGGCGACCCTCTACTACCACTCCACTAATCACAGGTCCCCAGTCAGAGAGGCGACCCTCTACTACCACTCCACTAGTCACAGGTCTCCAGTCAGAGAGGCCACCATCTACTACCACTCCACTAGTCACAGGTCTCCAGTCAGAGAGGCCACACTCTACTGCCACTCCACTAGTCACAGGTCCCCAGTCAGAGAGGCGACCCTCTACTACCACTCCACTAGTCACAGGTCTCCAGTCAGACGGGTGACCCTCTACTACCACTCCACTAGTCACAGGTCCCCAGTCAGAGAGGCGACCCTCTACTACCACTCCACAAGTCACAGGTCCCAAGTCAGAGAGGTGACCCTCTACTACCACTCCACTAGTCACAGGTCTCCAGTCAGAGAGGCGACCCTCTACTACCACTCCACTAGTCACAGGTCTCCAGTCAGAGAGGCCACCCTCTACTACCACTCGACTAGTCACAGGTCCCCAGTCAGAGAGACGACCCTCTACTACCACTCCACTAGTCACAGGTCCCCAGTCAGATGGGTGACCCTCTACTACCACTCCACTAGTCACAGGTCTCCAGTCAGAGAGGCCACCCTCTACTACCACTCCACTAGTCACAGGTCCCCAGTCAGAGAGACGACCCTCTACTACCACTCCACTAGTCACAGGTCCCCAGTCAGATGGGTGACCCTCTACTACCACTCCACTAGTCACAGGTCCCCAGTCAGAGAGGCGACCCTCTACTACCACTCCACTAGTCACAGGTCCCCAGTCAGAGAGGCGACCCTCTACTACCACTCCACTTGTCACAGGTCCCCAGTCAGAGAGGTGACCCTCTACTACCACTCCACTAGTCACAGGTCCCCAGTCAGAGAGACGACCCTCTACTACCACTCCACTAGTCACAGGTCCCCAGTCAGATGGGTGACCCTCTACTACCACTCCACTAGTCACAGGTCCCCAGTCAGAGAGGCCACCCTCTACTACCACTCCACTAGTCACAGGTCTCCAGTCAGAGAGACGACCCTCTACTACCACTCCACTAGTCACAGGTCTCCAGTCAGAGAGGTAACCCTCTACTACCACTCCACTAGTCACAGGTCTCCAGTCAGAGAGGCGACCCTCTACTACCACTCCACCAGTCACAGGTCTCCAGTCAGAGAGGCCACCCTCTACTACCACTCCACTAGTCACAGGTCCCCAGTCAGAGAGGTGACCCTCTGCTACCACTCCACTAGTCACAGGTCCCCAGTCAGAGAGGCCACCCTCTACTACCACTCCACTAGTCACAGGTCTCCAGTCAGAGAGGTGACCCTCTACTACCACTCCACTAGTCACAGGTCTCCAGTCAGAGAGGTAACCCTCTACTACCACTCCACTAGTCACACGTCTCCAGTCAGAGAGGCGACCCTCTACTACCACTCCACTAGTCACAGGTCCCCAGTCAGAGAGGCGACCCTCTACTACCACTCCACTAGTCACAGGTCTCCAGTCAGAGAGGCGACCCTCTACTACCACTCCACTAGTCACAGGTCTCCAGTCAGAGAGGAGACCCTCTACTACCACTCCACTAGTCACAGGTCTCCAGTCAGAGAGGTAACCCTCTACTACCACTCCACTAGTCACAGGTCTCCAGTCAGAGAGGCGACCCTCTACTACCACTCCACTAGTCACAGGTCTCCAGTCAGAGAGGCGACCCTCTACTACCACTCCACTAGTCACAGGTCCCCAGTCAGAGAGGCCACCCTCTACTACCACTCCACTAGTCACAGGTCTCCAGTCGGAGAGGCGACCCTCTACTACCACTCCACTAGTCACAGGTCCCCAGTCAGAGAGGCCACCCTCTACTACCACTCCACTAGTCACAGGTCTCCAGTCGGAGAGGCGACCCTCTACTACCACTCCACCAGTCACAGGTCTCCAGTCAGAGAGGTAACCCTCTACTACCACTCCACTAGTCACAGGTCTCCAGTCAGAGAGGCGACCCTCTACTACCACTCCACTAGTCACAGGTCTCCAGTCAGAGAGGCGACCCTCTACTACCACTCCACTAGTCACAGGTCTCCAGTCGGAGAGGAGACCCTCTACTACCACTCCACTAGTCACAGGTCCCCAGTCAGAGAGGCGACCCTCTACTACCACTCCACTAGTCACAGGTCTCCAGTCAGAGAGGCGACCCTCTACTACCACTCCACTAATCACAGGTCCCCAGTCAGAGAGGCGACCCTCTACTACCACTCCACTAGTCACAGGTCTCCAGTCAGAGAGGCCACCATCTACTACCACTCCACTAGTCACAGGTCTCCAGTCAGAGAGGCCACACTCTACTGCCACTCCACTAGTCACAGGTCCCCAGTCAGAGAGGCGACCCTCTACTACCACTCCACTAGTCACAGGTCTCCAGTCAGACGGGTGACCCTCTACTACCACTCCACTAGTCACAGGTCCCCAGTCAGAGAGGCGACCCTCTACTACCACTCCACAAGTCACAGGTCCCAAGTCAGAGAGGTGACCCTCTACTACCACTCCACTAGTCACAGGTCTCCAGTCAGAGAGGCGACCCTCTACTACCACTCCACTAGTCACAGGTCTCCAGTCAGAGAGGCCACCCTCTACTACCACTCGACTAGTCACAGGTCCCCAGTCAGAGAGACGACCCTCTACTACCACTCCACTAGTCACAGGTCCCCAGTCAGATGGGTGACCCTCTACTACCACTCCACTAGTCACAGGTCTCCAGTCAGAGAGGCCACCCTCTACTACCACTCCACTAGTCACAGGTCCCCAGTCAGAGAGACGACCCTCTACTACCACTCCACTAGTCACAGGTCCCCAGTCAGATGGGTGACCCTCTACTACCACTCCACTAGTCACAGGTCCCCAGTCAGAGAGGCGACCCTCTACTACCACTCCACTAGTCACAGGTCCCCAGTCAGAGAGGCGACCCTCTACTACCACTCCACTTGTCACAGGTCCCCAGTCAGAGAGGTGACCCTCTACTACCACTCCACTAGTCACAGGTCCCCAGTCAGAGAGGCGACCCTCTACTACCACTCCACTAGTCACAGGTCTCCAGTCAGAGAGGTGACCCTCTACTACCACTCCACTAGTCACAGGTCCCCAGTCAGAGAGACGACCCTCTACTACCACTCCACTAGTCACAGGTCTCCAGTCAGAGAGGCGACCCTCTACTACCACTCCACTAGTCACAGGTCTCCAGTCAGAGAGGCCACCCTCTACTACCACTCCACTAGTCACAGGTCTCCAGTCAGAGAGACGACCCTCTACTACCACTCCACTAGTCACAGGTCTCCAGTCAGAGAGGTAACCCTCTACTACCACTCCACTAGTCACAGGTCTCCAGTCAGAGAGGCGACCCTCTACTACCACTCCACCAGTCACAGGTCTCCAGTCAGAGAGGCCACCCTCTACTACCACTCCACTAGTCACAGGTCCCCAGTCAGAGAGGTGACCCTCTGCTACCACTCCACTAGTCACAGGTCCCCAGTCAGAGAGGCCACCCTCTACTACCACTCCACTAGTCACAGGTCTCCAGTCAGAGAGGTGACCCTCTACTACCACTCCACTAGTCACAGGTCTCCAGTCAGAGAGGTAACCCTCTACTACCACTCCACTAGTCACACGTCTCCAGTCAGAGAGGCGACCCTCTACTACCACTCCACTAGTCACAGGTCCCCAGTCAGAGAGGCGACCCTCTACTACCACTCCACTAGTCACAGGTCTCCAGTCAGAGAGGCGACCCTCTACTACCACTCCACTAGTCACAGGTCTCCAGTCAGAGAGGAGACCCTCTACTACCACTCCACTAGTCACAGGTCTCCAGTCAGAGAGGTAACCCTCTACTACCACTCCACTAGTCACAGGTCTCCAGTCAGAGAGGCGACCCTCTACTACCACTCCACTAGTCACAGGTCTCCAGTCAGAGAGGCGACCCTCTACTACCACTCCACTAGTCACAGGTCCCCAGTCAGAGAGGCCACCCTCTACTACCACTCCACTAGTCACAGGTCTCCAGTCGGAGAGGCGACCCTCTACTACCACTCCACCAGTCACAGGTCTCCAGTCAGAGAGGCCACCCTCTACTACCACTCCACTAGTCACAGGTCCCCAGTCAGAGAGGCCACCCTCTACTACCACTCCACTAGTCACAGGTCTCCAGTCAGAGAGGCGACCCTCTACTACCACTCCACTAGTCACAGGTCTCCAGTCGGAGAGGCGACCCTCTACTACCACTCCACTAGTCACAGGTCTCCAGTCAGAGAGGCGACCCTCTACTACCACTCCACTAGTCACAGGTCTCCAGTCAGAGAGGCGACCCTCTACTACCACTCCACTAGTCACAGGTCCCCAGTCAGAGAGGCGACCCTCTACTACCACTCCACTAGTCACAGGTCTCCAGTCAGAGAGGTAACCCTCTACTACCACTCCACTAGTCACAGGTCTCCAGTCAGAGAGGTAACCCTCTACTACCACTCCACTAGTCACAGGTCCCCAGTCAGAGAGGCCACCCTCTACTACCACTCCACTAGTCACAGGTCTCCAGTCAGAGAGGCGACCCTCTACTACCACTCCACTAGTCACAGGTCCCCAGTCAGAGAGGCCACCCTCTACTACCACTCCACTAGTCACAGGTCCCCAGTCAGAGAGGCCACCCTCTACTACCACTCCACTAGTCACAGGTCTCCAGTCAGAGAGGCGACCCTCTACTACCACTCCACTAGTCACAGGTCTCCAGTCAGAGAGGCGACCCTCTACTACCACTCCACTAGTCACAGGTCCCCAGTCAGAGAGGTGACCCTCTACTACCACTCCACTAGTCACAGGTCTCCAGTCAGAGAGGCGACCCTCTACTACCACTCCACTAGTCACAGGTCCCCAGTCAGAGAGGCGACCCTCTACTACCACTCCACTAGTCACAGGTCCCCAGTCAGAGAGGCGACCCTCTACTATCACTCCACTAGTCACAGGTCTCCAGTCAGAGAGGCGACCCTCTACTACCACTCCACTAGTCACAGGTCTCCAGTCGGAGAGGCGACCCTCTACTACCACTCCACTAGTCACAGGTCTCCAGTCAGAGAGGCGATCCTCTACTACCACTCCACTAGTCACAGGTCCCCAGTCAGAGAGGCGACCCTCTACTACCACTCCACTAGTCACAGGTCCCCAGTCAGAGAGGCGACCCTCTACTACCACTCCACTAGTCACAGGTCTCCAGTCAGAGAGGCGACCCTCTACTACCACTCCACTAGTCACAGGTCCCCAGTCAGAGAGGCGACCCTCTACTACCACTCCACTAGTCACAGGTCCCCAGTCAGAGAGGCGACCCTCTACTACCACTCCACTAGTCACAGGTCTCCAGTCAGAGAGGTAACCCTCTACTACCACTCCACTAGTCACAGGTCCCCAGTCAGAGAGGTGACCCTCTACTACCACTCCACTAGTCACAGGTCCCCAGTCAGAGAGGTGACCCTCTACTACCACTCCACTAGTCACAGGTCTCCAGTCAGAGAGGTGACCCTCTGCTACCACTCCACTAGTCACAGGTCTCCAGTCAGTGAGGTGACCCTCTACTACCACTCCACTAGTCACAGGTCTCCAGTCAGAGAGGCGACCCTCTACTACCACTCCACTAGTCACAGGTCCCCAGTCAGAGAGGCGACCCTCTACTACCACTCCACTAGTCACAGGTCTCCAGTCAGAGAGGCGACCATCTACTACCACTCCACTAGTCACAGGTCTCCAGTCAGAGAGGCGACCATCTACTACCACTCCACTAGTCACAGGTCTCCAGTCAGAGAGGCGACCCTCTACTACCACTCCACTAGTCACAGGTCCCCAGTCAGAGAGGCGACCCTCTACTACCACTCCACTAGTCACAGGTCCCCAGTCAGAGAGGCGACCCTCTACTACCACTCCACTAGTCACAGGTCTCCAGTCAGAGAGGCGACCCTCTACTACCACTCCACTAGTCACAGGTCCCCAGTCAGAGAGGCGACCCTCTACTACCACTCCACTAGTCACAGGTCCCCAGTCAGATGGGTGACCCTCTACTACCACTCCACTAGTCACAGGTCTCCAGTCAGAGAGGCCACCCTCTACTACCACTCCACTAGTCACAGGTCCCCAGTCAGAGAGACGACCCTCTACTACCACTCCACTAGTCACAGGTCCCCAGTCAGATGGGTGACCCTCTACTACCACTCCACTAGTCACAGGTCCCCAGTCAGAGAGGCGACCCTCTACTACCACTCCACTAGTCACAGGTCCCCAGTCAGAGAGGCGACCCTCTACTACCACTCCACTTGTCACAGGTCCCCAGTCAGAGAGGTGACCCTCTACTACCACTCCACTAGTCACAGGTCCTCAGTCAGAGAGGCGACCCTCTACTACCACTCCACTAGTCACAGGTCTCCAGTCAGAGAGGTGACCCTCTACTACCACTCCACTAGTCACAGGTCCCCAGTCAGAGAGACGACCCTCTACTACCACTCCACTAGTCACAGGTCTCCAGTCAGAGAGGCGACCCTCTACTACCACTCCACTAGTCACAGGTCTCCAGTCAGAGAGGCCACCCTCTACTACCACTCCACTAGTCACAGGTCTCCAGTCAGAGAGACGACCCTCTACTACCACTCCACTAGTCACAGGTCTCCAGTCAGAGAGGTAACCCTCTACTACCACTCCACTAGTCACAGGTCTCCAGTCAGAGAGGCGACCCTCTACTACCACTCCACCAGTCACAGGTCTCCAGTCAGAGAGGCCACCCTCTACTACCACTCCACTAGTCACAGGTCCCCAGTCAGAGAGGTGACCCTCTGCTACCACTCCACTAGTCACAGGTCTCCAGTCAGAGAGGTAACCCTCTACTACCACTCCACTAGTCACACGTCTCCAGTCAGAGAGGCGACCCTCTACTACCACTCCACTAGTCACAGGTCCCCAGTCAGAGAGGCGACCCTCTACTACCACTCCACTAGTCACAGGTCTCCAGTCAGAGAGGCGACCCTCTACTACCACTCCACTAGTCACAGGTCTCCAGTCAGAGAGGAGACCCTCTACTACCACTCCACTAGTCACAGGTCTCCAGTCAGAGAGGCGACCCTCTACTACCACTCCACTAGTCACAGGTCTCCAGTCAGAGAGGCGACCCTCTACTACCACTCCACTAGTCACAGGTCTCCAGTCAGAGAGGCGACCCTCTACTACCACTCCACTAGTCACAGGTCCCCAGTCAGAGAGGCCACCCTCTACTACCACTCCACTAGTCACAGGTCTCCAGTCGGAGAGGCGACCCTCTACTACCACTCCACCAGTCACAGGTCTCCAGTCAGAGAGGCCACCCTCTACTACCACTCCACTAGTCACAGGTCCCCAGTCAGAGAGGCCACCCTCTACTACCACTCCACTAGTCACAGGTCTCCAGTCAGAGAGGCGACCCTCTACTACCACTCCACTAGTCACAGGTCTCCAGTCGGAGAGGCGACCCTCTACTACCACTCCACTAGTCACAGGTCTCCAGTCAGAGAGGCGACCCTCTACTACCACTCCACTAGTCACAGGTCTCCAGTCAGAGAGGCGACCCTCTACTACCACTCCACTAGTCACAGGTCCCCAGTCAGAGAGGCGACCCTCTACTACCACTCCACTAGTCACAGGTCTCCAGTCAGAGAGGTAACCCTCTACTACCACTCCACTAGTCACAGGTCTCCAGTCAGAGATGTAACCCTCTACTACCACTCCACTAGTCACAGGTCCCCAGTCAGAGAGGCCACCCTCTACTACCACTCCACTAGTCACAGGTCTCCAGTCAGAGAGGCGACCCTCTACTACCACTCCACTAGTCACAGGTCCCCAGTCAGAGAGGCGACCCTCTACTACCACTCCACTAGTCACAGGTCCCCAGTCAGAGAGGCGACCCTCTACTACCACTCCACTAGTCACAGGTCCCCAGTCAGAGAGGCGACCCTCTACTACCACTCCACTAGTCACAGGTCTCCAGTCAGAGAGGTAACCCTCTACTACCACTCCACTAGTCACAGGTCCCCAGTCAGAGAGGTGACCCTCTACTACCACTCCACTAGTCACAGGTCCCCAGTCAGAGAGGTGACCCTCTACTACCACTCCACTAGTCACAGGTCTCCAGTCAGAGAGGTGACCCTCTACTACCACTCCACTAGTCACAGGTCTCCAGTCAGTGAGGTGACCCTCTACTACCACTCCACTAGTCACAGGTCTCCAGTCAGAGAGGCGACCCTCTACTACCACTCCACTAGTCACAGGTCCCCAGTCAGAGAGGCGACCCTCTACTACCACTCCACTAGTCACAGGTCTCCAGTCAGAGAGGCGACCATCTACTACCACTCCACTAGTCACAGGTCTCCAGTCAGAGAGGCGACCATCTACTACCACTCCACTAGTCACAGGTCTCCAGTCAGAGAGGTGACCCTCTACTACCACTCCACTAGTCACAGGTCCCCAGTCAGAGAGGCGACCCTCTACTACCACTCCACTAGTCACAGGTCTCCAGTCAGAGAGGTAACCCTCTACTACCACTCCACTAGTCACAGGTCCCCAGTCAGAGAGGTGACCCTCTACTACCACTCCACTAGTCACAGGTCCCCAGTCAGAGAGGTGACCCTCTACTACCACTCCACTAGTCACAGGTCTCCAGTCAGAGAGGTGACCCTCTACTACCACTCCACTAGTCACAGGTCTCCAGTCAGTGAGGTGACCCTCTACTACCACTCCACTAGTCACAGGTCTCCAGTCAGAGAGGCGACCCTCTACTACCACTCCACTAGTCACAGGTCCCCAGTCAGAGAGGCGACCCTCTACTACCACTCCACTAGTCACAGGTCTCCAGTCAGAGAGGCGACCATCTACTACCACTCCACTAGTCACAGGTCTCCAGTCAGAGAGGCGACCATCTACTACCACTCCACTAGTCACAGGTCTCCAGTCAGAGAGGTGACCCTCTACTACCACTCCACTAGTCACAGGTCCCCAGTCAGAGAGGCCACCATCTACTACCACTCCACTAGTCACAGGTCTCCAGTCAGAGAGGCCACCATCTACTACCACTCCACTAGTCACAGGTCTCCAGTCAGAGAGGTAACCCTCTACTACCACTCCACTAGTCACAGGTCCCCAGTCAGAGAGGCCACCATCTACTGCCACTCCACTAGTCACAGGTCCCCAGTCAGAGAGGCGACCCTCTACTACAACTCCACTAGTCACAGGTCTCCAGTCAGAGAGGCGACCCTCTACTACCACTCCACTAGTCACAGGTCTCCAGTCAGAGAGGCCACCCTCTACTACCACTCCACTAGTCACAGGTCTCCAGTCAGAGAGGCGACCCTCTACTACCACTCCACTATTCACAGGTCTCCAGTCAGAGAGGCGACCCTCTACTACCACTCCACTAGTCACAGGTCTCCAGTCAGAGAGGCCACCATCTACTACCACTCCACTAGTCACAGGTCCCCAGTCAGAGAGGCCACCATCTACTACCACTCCACTAGTCACAGGTCTCCAGTCAGAGAGGTAACCCTCTACTACCACTCCACTAGTCACAGGTCCCCAGTCAGAGAGGCCACCATCTACTACAACTCCACTAGTCACAGGTCTCCAGTCAGAGAGGCGACCCTCTACTACCACTCCACTAGTCACAGGTCTCCAGTCAGAGAGGCCACCCTCTACTACCACTCCACTAGTCACAGGTCTCGAGTCAGAGAGGCGACCCTCTACTACCACTCCACTAGTCACAGGTCTCCAGTCAGAGAGGCCACCCTCTACTACCACTCCACTAGTCACAGGTCTCCAGTCAGAGAGGCGACCCTCTACTACCACTCCACTAGTCACAGGTCTCCAGTCAGAGAGGCGACCCTCTACTACCACTCCACTAGTCACAGGTCTCCAGTCAGAGAGGTGACCCTCTACTACCACTCCACTAGTCACAGGTCCCCAGTCAGAGAGGCGACCCTCTACTACCACTCCACTAGTCACAGGTCTCCAGTCAGAGAGGCGACCCTCTACTACCACTCCACTAGTCACAGGTCTCCAATCAGAGAGGCCACCCTCTACTACCACTCCACTAGTCACAGGTCTCCAGTCAGAGAGACGACCTTCTACTACCACTCCACTAGTCACAGGTCCCCAGTCGGAGAGGCCACCCTCTACTACCACTCCACTAGTCACAGGTCTCCAGTCAGAGAGGTAACCCTCTACTACCACTCCACTAATCACAGGTCCCCAGTCAGATGGGTGACCCTCTACTACCACTCCACTAGTCACAGGTCTCCAGTCAGAGAGGCGACCCTCTACTACCACTCCACTAGTCACAGGTCTCCAGTCAGAGAGGCCACCCTCTACTACCACTCCACTAGTCACAGGTCCCCAGTCAGAGAGGCGACCATCTACTACAACTCCACTAGTCACAGGTCTCCAGTCAGAGAGGTGACCCTCTACTACCACTCCACTAGTCACAGGTCTCCAGTCAGAGAGGCGACCCTCTACTACCACTCCACTAGTCACAGGTCTCCAGTCAGAGAGGCGACCCTCTACTACCACTCCACTAGTCACAGGTCCCCAGTCAGAGAGGCCACCCTCTACTACCACTCCACTAGTCACAGGTCTCCAGTCGGAGAGGCGACCCTCTACTACCACTCCACCAGTCACAGGTCTCCAGTCAGAGAGGCCACCCTCTACTACCACTCCACTAGTCACAGGTCCCCAGTCAGAGAGGCCACCCTCTACTACCACTCCACTAGTCACAGGTCTCCAGTCAGAGAGGCGACCCTCTACTACCACTCCACTAGTCACAGGTCTCCAGTCGGAGAGGCGACCCTCTACTACCACTGCACTAGTCACAGGTCTCCAGTCAGAGAGGCGACCCTCTACTACCACTCCACTAGTCACAGGTCTCCAGTCAGAGAGGCGACCCTCTACTACCACTCCACTAGTCACAGGTCCCCAGTCAGAGAGGCGACCCTCTACTACCACTCCACTAGTCACAGGTCTCCAGTCAGAGAGGTAACCCTCTACTACCACTCCACTAGTCACAGGTCTCCAGTCAGAGAGGTAACCCTCTACTACCACTCCACTAGTCACAGGTCCCCAGTCAGAGAGGCCACCCTCTACTACCACTCCACTAGTCACAGGTCTCCAGTCAGAGAGGCGACCCTCTACTACCACTCCACTAGTCACAGGTCCCCAGTCAGAGAGGCGACCCTCTACTACCACTCCACTAGTCACAGGTCCCCAGTCAGAGAGGCGACCCTCTACTACCACTCCACTAGTCACAGGTCCCCAGTCAGAGAGGCGACCCTCTACTACCACTCCACTAGTCACAGGTCTCCAGTCAGAGAGGTAACCCTCTACTACCACTCCACTAGTCACAGGTCCCCAGTCAGAGAGGTGACCCTCTACTACCACTCCACTAGTCACAGGTCCCCAGTCAGAGAGGTGACCCTCTACTACCACTCCACTAGTCACAGGTCTCCAGTCAGAGAGGTGACCCTCTACTACCACTCCACTAGTCACAGGTCTCCAGTCAGTGAGGTGACCCTCTACTACCACTCCACTAGTCACAGGTCTCCAGTCAGAGAGGCGACCCTCTACTACCACTCCACTAGTCACAGGTCCCCAGTCAGAGAGGCGACCCTCTACTACCACTCCACTAGTCACAGGTCTCCAGTCAGAGAGGCGACCATCTACTACCACTCCACTAGTCACAGGTCTCCAGTCAGAGAGGCGACCATCTACTACCACTCCACTAGTCACAGGTCTCCAGTCAGAGAGGTGACCCTCTACTACCACTCCACTAGTCACAGGTCCCCAGTCAGAGAGGCGACCCTCTACTACCACTCCACTAGTCACAGGTCTCCAGTCAGAGAGGTAACCCTCTACTACCACTCCACTAGTCACAGGTCCCCAGTCAGAGAGGTGACCCTCTACTACCACTCCACTAGTCACAGGTCCCCAGTCAGAGAGGTGACCCTCTACTACCACTCCACTAGTCACAGGTCTCCAGTCAGAGAGGTGACCCTCTACTACCACTGCACTAGTCACAGGTCTCCAGTCAGTGAGGTGACCCTCTACTACCACTCCACTAGTCACAGGTCTCCAGTCAGAGAGGCGACCCTCTACTACCACTCCACTAGTCACAGGTCCCCAGTCAGAGAGGCGACCCTCTACTACCACTCCACTAGTCACAGGTCTCCAGTCAGAGAGGCGACCATCTACTACCACTCCACTAGTCACAGGTCTCCAGTCAGAGAGGCGACCATCTACTACCACTCCACTAGTCACAGGTCTCCAGTCAGAGAGGTGACCCTCTACTACCACTCCACTAGTCACAGGTCCCCAGTCAGAGAGGCCACCATCTACTACCACTCCACTAGTCACAGGTCTCCAGTCAGAGAGGCCACCATCTACTACCACTCCACTAGTCACAGGTCTCCAGTCAGAGAGGTAACCCTCTACTACCACTCCACTAGTCACAGGTCCCCAGTCAGAGAGGCCACCATCTACTGCCACTCCACTAGTCACAGGTCCCCAGTCAGAGAGGCGACCCTCTACTACAACTCCACTAGTCACAGGTCTCCAGTCAGAGAGGCGACCCTCTACTACCACTCCACTAGTCACAGGTCTCCAGTCAGAGAGGCCACCCTCTACTACCACTCCACTTGTCACAGGTCTCCAGTCAGAGAGGCGACCCTCTACTACCACTCCACTAGTCACAGGTCTCCAGTCAGTGAGGTGACCCTCTACTACCACTCCACTATTCACAGGTCTCCAGTCAGAGAGGCGACCCTCTACTACCACTCCACTAGTCACAGGTCTCCAGTCAGAGAGGCCACCATCTACTACCACTCCACTAGTCACAGGTCTCCAGTCAGAGAGGCCACCATCTACTACCACTCCACTAGTCACAGGTCTCCAGTCAGAGAGGTAACCCTCTACTACCACTCCACTAGTCACAGGTCCCCAGTCAGAGAGGCCACCATCTACTACAACTCCACTAGTCACAGGTCTCCAGTCAGAGAGGCGACCCTCTACTACCACTCCACTAGTCACAGGTCTCCAGTCAGAGAGGCCACCCTCTACTACCACTCCACTAGTCACAGGTCTCGAGTCAGAGAGGCGACCCTCTACTACCACTCCACTAGTCACAGGTCTCCAGTCAGAGAGGCCACCCTCTACTACCACTCCACTAGTCACAGGTCTCCAGTCAGAGAGGCGACCCTCTACTACCACTCCACTAGTCACAGGTCTCCAGTCAGAGAGGCGACCCTCTACTACCACTCCACTAGTCACAGGTCTCCAGTCAGAGAGGTGACCCTCTACTACCACTCCACTAGTCACAGGTCCCCAGTCAGAGAGGCGACCCTCTACTACCACTCCACTAGTCACAGGTCTCCAGTCAGAGAGGCGACCCTCTACTACCACTCCACTAGTCACAGGTCTCCAATCAGAGAGGCCACCCTCTACTACCACTCCACTAGTCACAGGTCTCCAGTCAGAGAGACGACCTTCTACTACCACTCCACTAGTCACAGGTCCCCAGTCGGAGAGGCCACCCTCTACTACCACTCCACTAGTCACAGGTCTCCAGTCAGAGAGGTAACCCTCTACTACCACTCCACTAATCACAGGTCCCCAGTCAGATGGGTGACCCTCTACTACCACTCCACTAGTCACAGGTCTCCAGTCAGAGAGGCGACCCTCTACTACCACTCCACTAGTCACAGGTCTCCAGTCAGAGAGGCCACCCTCTACTACCACTCCACTAGTCACAGGTCCCCAGTCAGAGAGGCGACCATCTACTACAACTCCACTAGTCACAGGTCTCCAGTCAGAGAGGTGACCCTCTACTACCACTCCACTAGTCACAGGTCCCCAGTCAGAGAGGTGACCCTCTACTACCACTCCACTAGTCACAGGTCTCCAGTCAGAGAGGTGACCCTCTACTACCACTCCACTAGTCACAGGTCTCCAGTCAGAGAGGTAACCCTCTACTACCACTCCACTAGTCACAGGTCTCCAGTCAGAGAGGTAACCCTCTACTACCACTCCACTAGTCACAGGTCTCCAGTCAGAGAGGCCACCCTCTACTACCACTCCACTAGTCACAGGTCTCCAGTCAGAGAGGCGACCCTCTACTACCACTCCACTAGTCACAGGTCTCCAGTCAGAGAGGTAACCCTCTACTACCACTCCACTAGTCACAGGTCTCCAGTCAGAGAGGTAACCCTCTACTACCACTCCACTAGGGCGACCCTCTACTACCACTCCACTAGTCACAGGTCTCCAGTCAGAGAGGTAACCCTCTACTACCACTCCACTAGTCACAGGTCTCCAGTCAGAGAGGTAACCCTCTACTACCACTCCACTAGGGCGACCCTCTACTACTACTCCACTAATCACAGGTCTCCAGTCAGAGAGGCCACCCACTACTACCACTCCACTAGTCACAGGTCCCCAGTCAGAGAGGCGACCCTCTACTACCACTCCACTAGTCCCAGGTCTAAGGTCAGAGAGGCCACCCTCTACTACCACTCCACTAGTCACAGGTCTAAGGTCAGAGAGGCGACCCTCTACTACCACTCCACTAGTCACAGGTCTCCAGTCAGAGAGGCGACCCTCTACTACCACTCCACTAGTCACAGGTCTCCTGTCAGAGAGGCGACCCTCTACTACCACTCCACTAGTCACAGGTCTCCAGTCAGAGTGGTGTCCCTCTACTACCACTCCACTAGTCACAGGTCTCCAGTCAGAGAGACGACCCTCTACTACAACTCCACTAGTCACAGGTCCCCAGTCGGAGAAGCGACCCTCTACTACCACTCCACTAGTCACAGGTCTCCAGTCAGAGAGGCGACCCTCTACTACCACTCCACTAGTCACAGGTCTCCAGTCAGAGAGGCCACCATCTACTACCACTCCACTAGTCACAGGTCCCCAGTCAGAGAGGTGACCCTCTACTACCACTCCACTAGTCACAGGTCCCCAGTCAGAGAGGCGACCCTCTACTACCACTCCACTAGTCACAGGTCCCCAGTCAGATGGGTGACCCTCTACTACCACTCCACTAGTCACAGGTCCCCAGTCAGAGAGGCGACCCTCTACTACCACTCCACTAGTCACAGGTCCCCAGTCAGAGAGGCGACCCTCTACTACCACTCCACTAGTCACAGGTCCCCAGTCAGAGAGGTGACCCTCTACTACCACTCCACTAGTCACAGGTCCCCAGTCAGAGAGGCGACCCTCTACTACCACTCCACTAGTCACAGGTCTCCAGTCAGAGAGGTGACCCTCTACTACCACTCCACTAGTCACAGGTCCCCAGTCAGAGAGACGACCCTCTACTACCACTCCACTAGTCACAGGTCTCCAGTCAGAGAGGCCACACTCTACTGCCACTCCACTAGTCACAGGTCCCCAGTCAGAGAGGCGACCCTCTACTACCACTCCACTAGTCACAGGTCTCCAGTCAGACGGGTGACCCTCTACTACCACTCCACTAGTCACAGGTCCCCAGTCAGAGAGGCGACCCTCTACTACCACTCCACAAGTCACAGGTCCCAAGTCAGAGAGGTGACCCTCTACTACCACTCCACTAGTCACAGGTCTCCAGTCAGAGAGGCGACCCTCTACTACCACTCCACTAGTCACAGGTCTCCAGTCAGAGAGGCCACCCTCTACTACCACTCGACTAGTCACAGGTCCCCAGTCAGAGAGACGACCCTCTACTACCACTCCACTAGTCACAGGTCCCCAGTCAGATGGGTGACCCTCTACTACCACTCCACTAGTCACAGGTCTCCAGTCAGAGAGGCCACCCTCTACTACCACTCCACTAGTCACAGGTCCCCAGTCAGAGAGACGACCCTCTACTACCACTCCACTAGTCACAGGTCCCCAGTCAGATGGGTGACCCTCTACTACCACTCCACTAGTCACAGGTCCCCAGTCAGAGAGGCGACCCTCTACTACCACTCCACTAGTCACAGGTCCCCAGTCAGAGAGGCGACCCTCTACTACCACTCCACTAGTCACAGGTCCCCAGTCAGAGAGGTGACCCTCTACTACCACTCCACTAGTCACAGGTCCCCAGTCAGAGAGGCGACCCTCTACTACCACTCCACTAGTCACAGGTCTCCAGTCAGAGAGGTGACCCTCTACTACCACTCCACTAGTCACAGGTCCCCAGTCAGAGAGACGACCCTCTACTACCACTCCACTAGTCACAGGTCTCCAGTCAGAGAGGCGACCCTCTACTACCACTCCACTAGTCACAGGTCTCCAGTCAGAGAGGCCACCCTCTACTACCTCTCCACTAGTCACAGGTCTCCAGTCAGAGAGACGACCCTCTACTACCACTCCACTAGTCACAGGTCTCCAGTCAGAGAGGTAACCCTCTACTACCACTCCACTAGTCACAGGTCTCCAGTCAGAGAGGCGACCCTCTACTACCACTCCACCAGTCACAGGTCTCCAGTCAGAGAGGCCACCCTCTACTACCACTCCACTAGTCACAGGTCCCCAGTCAGAGAGGTGACCCTCTGCTACCACTCCACTAGTCACAGGTCCCCAGTCAGAGAGGCCACCCTCTACTACCACTCCACTAGTCACAGGTCTCCAGTCAGAGAGGTGACCCTCTACTACCACTCCACTAGTCACAGGTCTCCAGTCAGAGAGGTAACCCTCTACTACCACTCCACTAGTCACACGTCTCCAGTCAGAGAGGCGACCCTCTACTACCACTCCACTAGTCACAGGTCCCCAGTCAGAGAGGCGACCCTCTACTACCACTCCACTAGTCACAGGTCTCCAGTCAGAGAGGCGACCCTCTACTACCACTCCACTAGTCACAGGTCTCCAGTCAGAGAGGAGACCCTCTACTACCACTCCACTAGTCACAGGTCTCCAGTCAGAGAGGCGACCCTCTACTACCACTCCACTAGTCACAGGTCTCCAGTCAGAGAGGCGACCCTCTACTACCACTCCACTAGTCACAGGTCTCCAGTCAGAGAGGCGACCCTCTACTACCACTCCACTAGTCACAGGTCCCCAGTCAGAGAGGCCACCCTCTACTACCACTCCACTAGTCACAGGTCTCCAGTCGGAGAGGCGACCCTCTACTACCACTCCACCAGTCACAGGTCTCCAGTCAGAGAGGCCACCCTCTACTACCACTCCACTAGTCACAGGTCCCCAGTCAGAGAGGCCACCCTCTACTACCACTCCACTAGTCACAGGTCTCCAGTCAGAGAGGCGACCATCTACTACCACTCCACTAGTCACAGGTCTCCAGTCGGAGAGGCGACCCTCTACTACCACTCCACTAGTCACAGGTCTCCAGTCAGAGAGGCGACCCTCTACTACCACTCCACTAGTCACAGGTCTCCAGTCAGAGAGGCGACCCTGTACTACCACTCCACTAGTCACAGGTCCCCAGTCAGAGAGGCGACCCTCTACTACCACTCCACTAGTCACAGGTCTCCAGTCAGAGAGGTAACCCTCTACTACCACTCCACTAGTCACAGGTCTCCAGTCAGAGAGGTAACCCTCTACTACCACTCCACTAGTCACAGGTCCCCAGTCAGAGAGGCCACCCTCTACTACCACTCCACTAGTCACAGGTCTCCAGTCAGAGAGGCGACCCTCTACTACCACTCCACTAGTCACAGGTCCCCAGTCAGAGAGGCCACCCTCTACTACCACTCCACTAGTCACAGGTCCCCAGTCAGAGAGGCCACCCTCTACTACCACTCCACTAGTCACAGGTCTCCAGTCGGAGAGGCGACCCTCTACTACCACTCCACTAGTCACAGGTCTCCAGTCAGAGAGGCGACCCTCTACTACCACTCCACTAGTCACAGGTCCCCAGTCAGAGAGGCGACCCTCTACTACCACTCCACTAGTCACAGGTCCCCAGTCAGAGAGGCGACCCTCTACTACCACTCCACTAGTCACAGGTCTCCAGTCAGAGAGGCGACCCTCTACTACCACTCCACTAGTCACAGGTCCCCAGTCAGAGAGGCGACCCTCTACTACCACTCCACTAGTCACAGGTCCCCAGTCAGAGAGGCGACCCTCTACTACCACTCCACTAGTCACAGGTCTCCAGTCAGAGAGGTAACCCTCTACTACCACTCCACTAGTCACAGGTCCCCAGTCAGAGAGGTGACCCTCTACTACCACTCCACTAGTCACAGGTCCCCAGTCAGAGAGGTGACCCTCTACTACCACTCCACTAGTCACAGGTCTCCAGTCAGAGAGGTGACCCTCTACTACCACTCCACTAGTCACAGGTCTCCAGTCAGTGAGGTGACCCTCTACTACCACTCCACTAGTCACAGGTCTCCAGTCAGAGAGGCGACCCTCTACTACCACTCCACTAGTCACAGGTCCCCAGTCAGAGAGGCGACCCTCTACTACCACTCCACTAGTCACAGGTCTCCAGTCAGAGAGGCGACCATCTACTACCACTCCACTAGTCACAGGTCTCCAGTCAGAGAGGCGACCATCTACTACCACTCCACTAGTCACAGGTCTCCAGTCAGAGAGGCGACCCTCTACTACCACTCCACTAGTCACAGGTCCCCAGTCAGAGAGGCGACCCTCTACTACCACTCCACTAGTCACAGGTCCCCAGTCAGAGAGGCGACCCTCTACTACCACTCCACTAGTCACAGGTCTCCAGTCAGAGAGGCGACCCTCTACTACCACTCCACTAGTCACAGGTCCCCAGTCAGAGAGGCGACCCTCTACTACCACTCCACTAGTCACAGGTCCCCAGTCAGAGAGGCGACCCTCTACTACCACTCCACTAGTCACAGGTCTCCAGTCAGAGAGGTAACCCTCTACTACCACTCCACTAGTCACAGGTCCCCAGTCAGAGAGGTGACCCTCTACTACCACTCCACTAGTCACAGGTCCCCAGTCAGAGAGGTGACCCTCTACTACCACTCCACTAGTCACAGGTCTCCAGTCAGAGAGGTGACCCTCTACTACCACTCCACTAGTCACAGGTCTCCAGTCAGTGAGGTGACCCTCTACTACCACTCCACTAGTCACAGGTCTCCAGTCAGAGAGGCGACCCTCTACTACCACTCCACTAGTCACAGGTCCCCAGTCAGAGAGGCGACCCTCTACTACCACTCCACTAGTCACAGGTCTCCAGTCAGAGAGGCGACCATCTACTACCACTCCACTAGTCACAGGTCTCCAGTCAGAGAGGCGACCATCTACTACCACTCCACTAGTCACAGGTCTCCAGTCAGAGAGGTGACCCTCTACTACCACTCCACTAGTCACAGGTCCCCAGTCAGAGAGGCGACCCTCTACTACCACTCCACTAGTCACAGGTCTCCAGTCAGAGAGGTAACCCTCTACTACCACTCCACTAGTCACAGGTCCCCAGTCAGAGAGGTGACCCTCTACTACCACTCCACTAGTCACAGGTCCCCAGTCAGAGAGGTGACCCTCTACTACCACTCCACTAGTCACAGGTCTCCAGTCAGAGAGGTGACCCTCTACTACCACTCCACTAGTCACAGGTCTCCAGTCAGTGAGGTGACCCTCTACTACCACTCCACTAGTCACAGGTCTCCAGTCAGAGAGGCGACCCTCTACTACCACTCCACTAGTCACAGGTCCCCAGTCAGAGAGGCGACCCTCTACTACCACTCCACTAGTCACAGGTCTCCAGTCAGAGAGGCGACCATCTACTACCACTCCACTAGTCACAGGTCTCCAGTCAGAGAGGCGACCATCTACTACCACTCCACTAGTCACAGGTCTCCAGTCAGAGAGGTGACCCTCTACTACCACTCCACTAGTCACAGGTCCCCAGTCAGAGAGGCCACCATCTACTACCACTCCACTAGTCACAGGTCTCCAGTCAGAGAGGCCACCATCTACTACCACTCCACTAGTCACAGGTCTCCAGTCAGAGAGGTAACCCTCTACTACCACTCCACTAGTCACAGGTCCCCAGTCAGAGAGGCCACCATCTACTGCCACTCCACTAGTCACAGGTCCCCAGTCAGAGAGGCGACCCTCTACTACAACTCCACTAGTCACAGGTCTCCAGTCAGAGAGGCGACCCTCTACTACCACTCCACTAGTCACAGGTCTCCAGTCAGAGAGGCCACCCTCTACTACCACTCCACTAGTCACAGGTCTCCAGTCAGAGAGGCGACCCTCTACTACCACTCCACTATTCACAGGTCTCCAGTCAGAGAGGCGACCCTCTACTACCACTCCACTAGTCACAGGTCTCCAGTCAGAGAGGCCACCATCTACTACCACTCCACTAGTCACAGGTCTCCAGTCAGAGAGGCCACCATCTACTACCACTCCACTAGTCACAGGTCTCCAGTCAGAGAGGCCACCCTCTACTACCACTCCACTAGTCACAGGTCTCGAGTCAGAGAGGCGACCCTCTACTACCACTCCACTAGTCACAGGTCTCCAGTCAGAGAGGCCACCCTCTACTACCACTCCACTAGTCACAGGTCTCCAGTCAGAGAGGCGACCCTCTACTACCACTCCACTAGTCACAGGTCTCCAGTCAGAGAGGCGACCCTCTACTACCACTCCACTAGTCACAGGTCTCCAGTCAGAGAGGTGACCCTCTACTACCACTCCACTAGTCACAGGTCCCCAGTCAGAGAGGCGACCCTCTACTACCACTCCACTAGTCACAGGTCTCCAGTCAGAGAGGCGACCCTCTACTACCACTCCACTAGTCACAGGTCTCCAATCAGAGAGGCCACCCTCTACTACCACTCCACTAGTCAGAGGTCTCCAGTCAGAGAGACGACCTTCTACTACCACTCCACTAGTCACAGGTCCCCAGTCGGAGAGGCCACCCTCTACTACCACTCCACTAGTCACAGGTCTCCAGTCAGAGAGGTAACCCTCTACTACCTCTCCACTAATCACAGGTCCCCAGTCAGATGGGTGACCCTCTACTACCACTCCACTAGTCACAGGTCTCCAGTCAGAGAGGCGACCCTCTACTACCACTCCACTTGTCACAGGTCTCCAGTCAGAGAGGCCACCCTCTACTACCACTCCACTAGTCACAGGTCCCCAGTCAGAGAGGCGACCATCTACTACAACTCCACTAGTCACAGGTCTCCAGTCAGAGAGGTGACCCTCTACTACCACTCCACTAGTCACAGGTCCCCAGTCAGAGAGGTGACCCTCTACTACCACTCCACTAGTCACAGGTCTCCAGTCAGAGAGGTGACCCTCTACTACCACTCCACTAGTCACAGGTCTCCAGTCAGAGAGGTAACCCTCTACTACCACTCCACTAGTCACAGGTCTCCAGTCAGAGAGGTAACCCTCTACTACCACTCCACTAGTCACAGGTCTCCAGTCAGAGAGGCCACCCTCTACTACCACTCCACTAGTCACAGGTCTCCAGTCAGAGAGGCGACCCTCTACTACCACTCCACTAGTCACAGGTCTCCAGTCAGAGAGGTAACCCTCTACTACCACTCCACTAGTCACAGGTCTCCAGTCAGAGAGGTAACCCTCTACTACCACTCCACTAGGGCGACCCTCTACTACCACTCCACTAGTCACAGGTCTCCAGTCAGAGAGGCGACCATCTACTACAACTCCACTAGTCACAGGTCTAAGGTCAGAGAGGCGACCCTCTACTACTACTCCACTAATCACAGGTCTCCAGTCAGAGAGGCCACCCACTACTACCACTCCACTAGTCACAGGTCCCCAGTCAGAGAGGCGACCCTCTACTACCACTCCACTAGTCCCAGGTCTAAGGTCAGAGAGGCCACCCTCTACTACCACTCCACTAGTCACAGGTCTAAGGTCAGAGAGGCGACCCTCTACTACCACTCCACTAGTCACAGGTCTCCAGTCAGAGAGTCGACCCTCTACTACCACTCCACTAGTCACAGGTCTCCAGTCAGAGAGGCGACCCTCTACTACCACTCCACTAGTCACAGGTCTCCAGTCAGAGTGGTGTCCCTCTACTACCACTCCACTAGTCACAGGTCTCCAGTCAGAGAGACGACCCTCTACTACAACTCCACTAGTCACAGGTCCCCAGTCGGAGAGGCCACCATCTACTACCACTCCACTAGTCACAGGTCTCCAGTCAGAGAGGCGACCCTCTACTACAACTCCACTATTCACAGGTCTCCAGTCAGAGAGGCCACCATCTACTACCACTCTCTGGCTTCTCCCACAAAGCCAATGTCTAATCCAATTTACTACCTCATCTTGAATGCCGAGCGACTGAACCTTCTTGACCAGCCTCCCGTGCAGAACCTTGTCAAAGGCCTTGCTAGAATTCATGTGGACTACATCTACTGCCTTGCCTTCATCAACTTTCCTGGTAACTCCCTCAAAAAATTCTATAAGTTTGGTTAGACATGACCCGCCATGCACAAAGCCATGCTGACTATTCTTAATCAGTACATATCATCTCATTGTTGTGAATGTTTATTGCTCTTCATTGCTTTTCAGTACTTTGTGTTTTGGTTGCCAAATATGTTTAGATTTTTTTTATTCTAGCAGAGTCAAATGTAAGTTCTTCATTTTATTTTAGTTTTCTTTAAAGATATGAACGTGAGCAAAAACAACTGCATCCTGTCAAATCTTTCCACAAACCTCCAGAAGTACCATTAGCCTCTGATCATATCAAACCTCACTAGCCCATCTCAATGTTAGTGAGTTGTTTCAAAATTTAACACCCTATACCATTCTGAACACAACTCTCTCGTCCACATTCACTCCACTACTAAAATTGCTTTCAATCTTTATAGCATTGCCCATTTTAATTGCTACATGTGCAGAAATCCTATTTCATAGTTTCCCCAAATGAGCGTTTGACAAACTAACTCTCACATCTTCAGAAACTCAATAATCCACATCCTCCTTTCTGGAATAACCAAGTTGGGATCATATAGAGTTTTAATTGCACATGAAAGGTAACGTCACCTTGAGGTCACAACCATGATCACTGTCTCATTTAAGAAAGTGTGGACCTGGTACCAAGTGAAAATAGGATCAACATTTCCTGCAGATTCTCCACAAAAAACTATTTTGGATTACAAGAACAGTTATTTTCACTGAGAAAGTAAAGTACTAACTTTATTGATGGATTCCCCATGCACTTCAGTAGCTGTTGCTTGAGAAGGAAATGGGAGAAATTTTGAGGGAAAACCTGCAAGAGAAATATATTTAAGCATGCTTTGAAAGGTGAACAGATATGCTTCAACACATTTTCACTTTTTCTTTCTTTCCCAAGATTGAAATCTTCCACTGAAAGCAGCCAGAAGCCATAAAATAGTTATTTTCCTCAGAGAACATCAAGTGAAGCTAAAATTAATTTTACTCATTCTTTTCCAAAAACTTGGAACTGGTTACCTCTTCCCTGCAGTTTCCTTTGCAAGGTTTTAAGTCAATTTTTTTAGCTTCTGGTACTAATGGAATTTAGCATTGAATTCTCTCCCAACAAAATGAGATTATAATCAACAAAACTTCATTGAGTTAAAAGAGAAACTAGAAATTTAATTAATTTACCACTATTTAATATCGGCAGCTTCATGAATTCCAGACAGTGCAAAACCTTTGTGCTATATTCCGTGAGAAAGCTTATGTCAAATCAATATTCCTGTGGGATAGCAAGCAAGTCTGTTAGGAAATGGGGAAAGTGATTATTATCCTAATCATTTCACCATGCTTCCAGCACTACATTGGCACCAGACATACTATACACCTTTCAATACAAATGACTGAAATGCTAGGATGTAGAAACCCATATGAAAGTAAATTGAGTGAGATTGACATTCACTCCAAGTGACTCCTGAAAAGCTGGCATTGGGTAGAGTGAACAGAAGTAGCTAGAATTTCTTTTGCCATTGAAAATGTGAATTTAACCAAAACTAACCAGGAAACTAAGCCTGTTGACTTGCTGGAATTTATTGAACTGCAAGGCCAGCAGGTACAACCCATTCCATGAGAACATATGGGTAAGCTAATCTCTTGACCTCCTGAAGTTGATCAAACAAATGCTTTTAGTAAGAGAGTTCCTGGATTTAGGAAGTAAATGATAGGATTGTTGATGTACAGCTTGACATTGGGGCTCAAGTCTATTGTGTTCTGAAAGTGGCAATGCAGGTAGTTAGGCAGGTGAAGAAAGTATGTCATGCTTATCGGCATGGGCTGAAGCATAGAATATGAAAGCTGGTACATAAAGTTGCAACATTACTAACCACTGGTTAGTCTGCATTGCATGCACTACTGGTAACCAAACTATAGGAAGAATGAGGTTCTACTAATGGTAGTGAAGCTGACAATCACGAGATTGCTGTCCTGACTGGAGAACTTTACTTATGGGGAGAGATTAGAAAGGCTGGGTTTGCTTTCCCTGCAGTAAAGTCAGCTGAGGTGTGATTCATCTTCTCTACTTATAGCAGAACCAGCTGGTATCCATAACTACTGGGGCCGTATTCATCCAAGAAACTGGTGTGTATTTCATTCCTTTCCTGACATGAATCAGGACATGAGTTACTCACTACCACCTCTAACCTGCTTTTGTAGCCACGGTATTTTTGTGGCTGGTCCAATTGATGGTCAGTGGTAACTCCCAGGATATTGATGGTACCTCAGTGATGGTAGTACCATTCAATGTCTTTATTGCCTCACAAGTTTGAGGTATTAATGCTTACCATTCAACACCCAATGCCTGAATGTCATCTTGGCCTTGCTTTAGACAACAATGAATGAATTATCATCTTCAATTATCTCTCTCATTTCTCACCTTATGAAGGACTTCCCTGATGAAAAATCTGCTCAGGCCTAGTCACTGATCCAAGGAACTCATGCAATGAAGTTGATTTCAATTGATTTCTGACAACCAAATAACCTTACTTTGTGCAATGTGTGACTCAACCCACTGAGTGTTTTGAGAGACTTTTGTTTTACCAGGCTGCCTTTACACCAAAATTGTGTGTGTGTGTGTGTGTGTGTGTGTGTGTGTGTGTGTGTGTGTGTGTGTGTGTGTGTGTGTGTGTGTGTGTGTGTGTGTGTGTGTGTGTGTGTGTGTGTGTGTGTGTGTGTGTGTGTACGCCCTTAACTCCCAGTGGAGTCGTTGGGGCGCTGTCATGACAAGCTTTTTGCACCGATCTTTTTGGTGATTGCTCATCATTGGGCATCTGAAACCTGGCAGAGCCCGCCCCTCTCCAGGTTTTTGGAGCTGGCTGGATTCGAACTCCGGAGCCTTCGCTCCGAAGTCCAGCGCTGATGCCACTACACCACCAGCTGGTACATTAATTGGTCAAATGATAAATGAAAGAGACTGTGGACACTGGAATCTGGAGCAAGAACCAAACTGATGGAAGAACTAGACTGGTCAGACAGAATAGTATCATGAACGTTACAGCACAGAACAGGCCTTGGTATACCTAGTCCATGTCAAACTATTAATCTGCCTAGTCCTATCAATCTACACCTGGATCATAGTTCTCAATAACCCTCCCATCCACATACTTATCCAAATTTCTCTTTAATGTTGAAATAGAACCCACATCCTCCACTTCCACTGGCAGCTCAGTCCACATGCTCGCTAGCCTCTGAGTGAAGAAGTTCCCCTCAAACATTTCACCTTTCACCCTTAACCCATGCCCTCTAGTTTTAGACTCCCTCAACTTGCTTGGAAAGAGCCCACTTGCATTTATCCTATCATTACCCCTCATAATTTTGTACAACTCTATCAAATCTCTCCTGATTTTCCTATGCGTTAGGTCAGCCTTTCTCAACCTTTTTGCCCTGGAGGAACACTTGAAATAAGTTTCAGGTATAGGGAACACCTGCATAAAAATTATTATATCTATAGCTCTTGGTACATTATCAAGATCAGCAAGTTGTATATATAATAATTCAAAAGTAATTGTCAATGCTCTTCTGAGAAGAGAATGAATTTTTAGCCAACCTTCCTTGAAATTAATCTCCTTCCCTTTAATAATTTTTAAAAACCCGTAGGGTAAGCATAATAAATTTCTCAATTCTGGTTGAACTTGAGATAAGTACATTTAGATTTCAGCTTCTATATAAAAATGAGACAATTTCCATCCTTGCTCTTGATGCTTGTTAAACAAGAACAAAGCTTGCTCACACATGTAAGAAGTTGAACATTGCAGCAAAATATTCATTGCTTTCCTTGAATGGCAGGATACTCTTCTTTCACAGAAATCCAGAAACTTGTCCAGGGGAAGGTCAGTAAATTTCATCTTGAGTGCAGGATCAGAGTGCAGCTCACAAAGTTCTTCCTCTTCTCTCAAAGTCAAGTTCTCAGGCTGAGCAGAAGATTCAGAAAAAGGATCCCTCACCCAGTCATACACTTGTGTTGAAAGGGAGGAAAATACTGTTCATTTTTTTCTGCAGTTCTTCCAGGTTGTTTTTGATGTAACGCTCTGTAAGGTTTAGCTGTTAATGTAATAGTTTCTCTGTAGCAGCAGAGTTTGGGTTATGACTCGGGATAACAGGGGCTTTGGAATGTGCACCATCCAATGAGAGGAGTGTTGTTTCTTTCTTGTGTGTCTGAGAGGAGGTATTCGTGGTCTTTTTTCGGCAAGAGATGAAGAGAGAAGACATGAAAGGAGCAAACTGGTAGACCTCAGGATGAAGTGGACTTGGAGTGAAGGTCTGGGAGTCGGTGACACTCAGAGGAAATTGATGGGGAATCCAAGGACGGAAAACCGTGAGCTCCAACGTGCACAATAGACTGTTCCATTAAAATGGGCCCTTTTTCTTTTTTACTTTCTGTACTAACCCTATATACAAACTAAGAATTATAAAAGCTCAATTGTTTAATTGCATATGATGTACCGTCTGATCTTTTGTGGTACTGAGTTGTAACGGGAACTCATCGCGCAGCATCCACACAAACGAGATTTCACCAGTTTGGTGGGGGTGGTGACTGTCTTCCCCTAGACTAACGCAGCCCGCCGAACCTGGGGGTTTACAATTGTGGAGGTGTCATTCCAGGATTGATTCCATTTAATGCTGTGTGATTTCCCTGAGCATTGAACCAGTGGGTTGTGTGTTTAAGTCTGTGCTGGTATGGATGCTGCTGGGGTGGAGTGGTGGTGTGTCTCCATGGGGTTACCAGTAAGAAATGTGTGCATGTTGAGTGGGCCAGATATTCATACTTCGGATGAATTGTTAATTCGCCCTTTAATTAATGTTAAAGTTGTTGGCAAAGTTAAGATTGCGGGGTGGAAGTTTTGATAAAGTGGCAGGCACAGACCTCATTTTACTGCAGATTAGCGCTGACGTAACGGTAGTGGGGCTACCCAGTACTATCAGTGAGGTGGAGCCGTGGACTGTCCGTACTTTCCAGGAGGAGGAGAGTGTAGCAGAGTGGGCCAAATCACAAGTTGAGTTTCCTGTAGCTGGGGGCAGAGACTTCAAAGACAGGGTTCTCTCATTTCTGAGGAGTGAGGGGCAGGGGTGGCCGGATTTGGAATGTCTAATTAGTCCCCGTCACCCAGTGCAGAGTGGGAGTTCTGAGTTGGTATCAGCCCTTACCTCTCTGGCGAATAAATGGCCCAGTGCACAGGCAGAGGGTCCCCACCGGAGGCTAGGAACATTCTTTGGAATAACACCCACCCCTGAGGAGGAAGAGGAGTATGAGATGGGCGGAGCAGACCTCTCAGTTGCTAGATGAGTGGCAGTGCTCTGACGTAAAGTGACAGAGATTGGTTGAGAGTTTGAGGGGGCAGGCCACTGACGTGGTGAGAGCTGTACTACTGATGACATGGGAGCATTGGAAAATGCATTTGGCAAGACAGGGAGCCCAATGGAGCTCACGGTGGGGTTTCAGAACATGCATCAGGAACAGGGGGAGAAGCTTTTGCCTATATCTTTCGGCTAGAGAGGCAGCTAAATTGCTTGCAGTGCTGAGGGGTCATACAGGCATCTGAGGTGGATCAGTTAAGAATGGACCAAGTGGCAAAGGGCACCCAGTCCCAGGACCTGATCGCTTCAGGTCTCCGACTGTCTCGTTAAATGCACCCCCTTCTCTCACTTGTTGAGCTGATCAGAGAAGTATGGGATGTGGAGAACGTGTCGGAGGCAGAGGAGGGCTCCGTCCAGGGTACAGGGTACAGTACTTGGTAGTAACCCCTTGTGTTGAAGCAACCAACCTGGGGAGTGGTAAAGGGAACATGGCAGGGTTGAGAACTGAGATGTCCTGGTCGTTAACAGCGGGTGTGCCCCTCCGCCATATGATGGAACAGATAGAGAGGTGGACCCCCTAAGGGGTGGAAGTGGCTGGGGTTCTGTGAGAAGGGGGGCAGCCAGTATGATCTGTTATAATTGTTGTGAAGAAGGACACTTCAGGCGGGAGTGTGAGTGGCAGGAAACCCCTTGGAGAATGAGCTCCCGGGTACCTAAGCAGGGAGAGATGTCGGGAAGCTTAGAGGAGAGCCAGTGAGAGAATGGCCTGGTGTCTCTGGAACACATTCCCAGCAACATACCAAGGAACCCCTGAAGGCAAAAGACCCGATTACTGAAGACTCCAGTCGTGCTCCAGTGTGTCGCTACAGATAGGGGGTATTTATGCTAAAGCCATACTTCACACTGGGTCGCGGGTCACATTGTTGTACCGCTCATTTTACAACCGGTATCTGAAGCATGTACCATTGACACCGTTCAGTGCACTGGAGATCTGGGGCCTTAGTGATTGGTTATTTGTCAGAGTAGCTGAAGTTTTCAGAGGCTGATGTGGGAGTGTCTCGATACATTCATGCTGGTTTGTCCGGATCCCGTTGAGAAGGGCAGTGTTTCAATTCTGGCGGGGACCAACACCCCTCTTGTGAGGAGGCTCATCTGCAAGGAGGACGCTGGGGAGAGCTTTCTGGGAATATTGTCCATGCACCCAGCGTTTCGAGCTGCTTTTGAGGAAGTACGTGGCTGCATTGAGCCGGATACTGAATTTAGACAAATAACTGTATGGTTCACCCAGTTAAAGCCAGTCATGTTACAGCCTAGGGAAGTAGCAAGAGTGATAGGAACCTCTAAATCTCCCAGAGTGCCTGAGGGCTCCAGAAGACCACGAGAGGGAGTCAGGATTTCCTGCTGGGGTACTGGTGAGGCCCGAGCTGATAGAGGCAAACAAGCTGGCAGTGACTGTCAGGAACACAACAAGGAGGGAGGCCACTTCCAAGTGGGGGATGCCCTGGCGCATCTGATTCCGATGACAGTAAAGTCTAGCATCCCAGTGAGACAAGCCAGGGAGAAACCCTCTGTAAAGGGGAAGAAGTTGACCGCTGAGTCATCCAACTTTGAGGATTTCCCGGTTGCTGCGGGTTGGAAGAGGAGGCCGGTGGGGAAGACGTTGAAGCTGGAAGGTGTCTTTTCCACTGACGCGTTTGTTGTGGGTTGTTCCAAAAGTACTCGTCACACTATCCGGGTGACCGAGGACACTCCGTTCAGAGAGAGCTTGCGGCAACTGGCCCCTGATGAGGTGGAAGACATTGAGCAGTATGGTCATCACCAAGTCCCGTAGCCCCTTCACATTCCCAATAGTAGTGGCCAGAAAGAAGAATGGGAAGAATGTGTGTGGATGATAGGACTCCGAACAGGTGTACCATCTCCAACCAGTGTACAGTCCCAAGAATCTAAAACACGCAGCCCTGAATGAGTGGTGTGAAATGGTTCAGTGTGTTGGACTCCAGAAGTGTATATTACCAGATCCCCATGAGTGAGGCCGACAAAGAGAAAACAGCATTTGTATGTCCTCTGTGATTTTTCCAGTTCAAAAGGATGCCCCAGGGCATTTCAGGAGCTCCTGCAACCTTCCAGCAGGTCATGGAGAAAACGATGGGGGACATGAACTTACTTGAGGTATTGGTGTACCCGGATGACCTTGTAGTGTTTGGGGCTACCTTGGAAGAACACGAAGCGAGGCTACTGAAGGTGATGGGCCGCTTGAAAGCTGAAGGGTTGGAACTTTCCCTGGACAAGTGCCAGTTCTGCAAGATGTCTGTCAACTATGTTGGGCACATAGTCTCAGGGCATGGAGTAGCTACAGATCTGTCTAAGACAGAGGCAGTGACCACCTGGCCAAGGCCCCAGACTGTGAGCGCTTTGCACTCATTCCTTGGGTTCTGTGGTACTATCAGAGGTCCGTGAAGAACTATGCGAACGTGAGTCACCCATTGAATCAGCTTCTGTGAGGAAGAAAGGGAAGAGGACAAAAGGTCAGGAGAGTAAAGAGTATCTTAGCCCTTCGGAGCCTTTGGATCAAGGTGGGATGCGAAAAGTGAAAAGGCTTTCAGTCACTGAAGGAGCTGCTGACCCAGGCACCTATGCTGGCTTTTGCAGACCCCCAATTGCCATATGTACTGCATACAAATGCCAGTAGAGAGGGCTTAGGGGGTGTCCTGTATCAGGATCAGGGCACCGGGTTGAGACCTGTTGTGTTTTTCAGCTGGAGTCTGTCGCCCTCTGAGAAAAACTATCCCACACACAAGATGGAGTTTGTGGTGTTGAAGCGGGCTGTGGTGGATAAGCTGAATGGCTATCTCTATAGTGAAAAGTTTGAGGTGGGGACGGGTACCAATCCCCTAACATATCCTGACCTTGGCGAAATTGGATACCACAGGCCGTCGGTGGTCGACAGCGCTGTCTGCCTATGATTTCAGCCTGAAGTGCCTAACCTGTTCAAACCTCCCCTATAACCCAGGTCCTCAAATCCTGGCAAATATCCTCGTAATTTTTCTCTGCACTCTTTCAATCTAATTTACATCTTTCCAGTAGTTAAATGTCCAAAACTGCACACAAGATTCCAAATTAGGCCTCACCAACATCTTATACAACTTCAAAATAGCATCCCAATGCTTGTATTCAATACTTTGATTTATAAAGTGCCAAAGTTTTTTTTACAACCCTATCTACCCGTGACACTACTTTCAATGAATTATGGACATGTATTTCCCGATCCCTTTGTTCCCCCACCCTCCTTAGTGCCCTACTACTCATTGTGTAAGCCCTACCCTGATTTGCCCTACTAAAGAGCAACACCCCACATTTGTCTGCATTAAATTCCTTCTGCCATTTTTCAGCACATTTTTCCAGCTGGTCCAGATCCCACTGCAGGCTTTGATAGTCTTCCTCACTGTCCACTAGCTACAACCTTAGAGTCATCCACAAATTTGTTGATCTGATTTACCACATTATCATCCTGATCATTGATATAGATGACAAGCAACAATGAGCCCAGCACCGATCGCTGTCGTGCACCACTAGAGGTAACCATCTACTACCACACTCTGGCTTCACCCGTGAAACCAATGCTGAATCTAATTTACTACCTCATCTTGAATGCTGAGCAACTGAACCTTCTTGATCAATTTCCCATGCAGGACCTTGTCAAGTACCTTTCTAAAGTCCATGTAGAGAACATCCACCGCCTTGCCTTCATCCACTTTCCTGGTAACTGCCTTTAAAACTCTATAAGATTGGATAGAGCTGACCTACCACACACAAAGCCATTTTGACTATTCCTAATCACTCCCTGTCTATTCAAATTCTTATATACAATAAATGGTCCCCTAGAATACCTTCCAAAAACTTACCAACTACTGATATCAGGCTCACGGCCTATAATTTTCCAGCTTATTCTTAGATTCTTTCTTGAACAACTGAACAACATTAGCTATCCTCCACTACTCCAGCACCTCATCCATTCTTTAAGGACATTTTCAGATTCACTTCTCAGTGATACTGAAAACTTAGTATCCCTGCAATTTCTGCTCTGGACAACCATAGTGTCAGAGGGAACACCTTGTTAGGCCCTTAAGATTTATCCACCGTAGTGTACCTGAAAACAGCAAACACCTCCTCATCTGTAATCTGTATAAAGACCATGACCTCACTGCTGCTTTGCTCACTGAGTAAATACAGATACAAAATATCCATTTGAGATCTCCCTCATTTCTTTCGGCTCAATGCACAGGTAACTACTCTGATCTTCCAGAGGACTAATTTTATCCCTTGCTATTCTTTTGTCTCTACTATAGCTGTAGAAGCTCTCAGAATTCTCCTTCAGCTTGCCTGCTTGAGCAACTTCATGTCTTCTTTTAGCCCTCCTGATTTCCTGCATAAGTGTCCTCTTGCATTTCTTGTACTCCTCCAGGTACCTTGTTTGCTCCTTCTTGCCAATACCTGATATGCATCTCCATCTTTTTGTTTACTATTCTCAATATTAAAGTTCAAAATTCAAAGTAAATTTATTATCAAAAGTACACATAAGTCACTACATACAACCTTGAGATCAATTTTCTTTCAGGTATTCACAGTAAATTCATAATAAAATAATAACCATGATAGAATCAAAGAAAACCGCACCAACTTGGGCCTTCAGCCACTATGCAAAAATAAACAAACTGCAAATACAAAAACAATGAAATAATAATAATAAATAAATAAATAGATAGATAGATAGATAGATAGATAGATAGATAGATAGATAGATAGATAGATAGATAGATAAATAAATAAATAAATAAATAAATAGATAAATAGATAAATAAATAAATAAATAAATAAGCAATGAATATCAAGATCATGAGATGAAGAGTCCTTGAAAATGAGACCATTGGTTGTGGGAACATTTCAATGATGGGGCAGGTGGAGTGAAGTTATCCCCTTTGGTTAAAGAGCCTGATGGTTGAGGGGTAATAACTGTTCCTGAACCTGGTGGTGTGAGTATTGAGATACCTGTGGCTTCTTCCTGATTGCAGCAAAGAGAAGAGAGCATGACCTGGGATATGGGAAGACTTGATGATAGATGCTGCTTTCTTGCAACAGTGCTTCATGTAGATGTGCTCAATGGTGGGGAGGTGTTTACCCTTGGTAGACTGGACCATATCCACTACCTTTTGTAGGATTTTCCACTTAAGGACATTGGTATTTCCATACCAGGTAATGATGCAGCCAGTCAATATACTCACATCGATAGAAGTTTGTCAAAGTTTTAGATGTTATGCTGTATTTTCACAAACTCCTAAGGAAGTAGAGGCACTGCCGTATTTTCTTCATAATTGCACTTGCATCCTGGGCCCAGGACAGGCCCTCCAAAATGATAACCTCAAGGAATTTAAAGTGGCTGACCCTCTCCACCTCTAATCCTCTGATGAGGACTAGCTCATGGACCTCTGGTCTCCTCCTATTGAAGTCAAATAAGCTCCTTCATCTTGCTGACATTGAGTAAGAGGTAGTTGTTGTGTTGCTTCACCCTCCGGTTGTTGGCTGCTGGGCTGAGATCCCCCAGCAGTTCTTTCTTAGCTTAATCAAATGTTATTAGTCATTCAGTCTCATGTTGGGTTTTGACCGAGAACATTGACAATTCCTCTCTCCCTTCTCACAGTTTCCACCCCCTCAACACTTGCTGATTGACCCACTAAGTTTCTGCAGCACTTTTTTTCTTGCTTCAGATTCCTGATCTGCAGTCTGTTGTACCTCTGCCTTCAGTTTCACCTCTGGATTTCAACTCTCTTCCATGTTTGACATAGCTGTGACGAGATGGTCTTGGTGAAACTCGGGTATCGGTGAGGAAGGGTCATTTGGGCAGCATGTTGACAAATAAAGCTAATCTTTCATATTTTGTCACTCACTATTGCCTTAGTGAGGTCATGCAAATTCTACCCTCAAGAAGAGAAGAATTTTTCTACTTTTGCTTTAGTCTACAGGAGCAGGCAGAACAGACATGGGCATTTCCTTACATTGCAAGTTTCCCCAAATTATAGTTTTAAAGGCTTAGCTCTAGTCAATAAACAATAGCCTAACATGGGTTTCTATACTGAATGGAGATGAGAATAGGGCCAGAGAGATGGCATCTGCCACAGATGAAGTACCTGTTTCAGTGCTAGGTGAATTGCTGTGGATCAAAGTTGCCTGGGAGGGTCTCAATCTGAAATGATGACTGTTCATTTCCCTTGATTGATGATTCTTAATGGGCTAATTTCCTCTAGCTCCTTTGTGTTGTTTCAGATTTCCAACATCTTTTGTTTCTTGCGTCTCCAAAATTAACTCATCTTTGTTTGAGACATCTTTAGCAACAATGATGTGACCCAAAGGTTGTCCATGGTCTTTGAGTAAAGGATATACCTTCTTTTGGCATTCTTTTTCACCTGGTTGCAAGGTTCTTCTGACCCTCTGGGAGTGTCCTCCTCATCTTTCATCACTGAGAAATCCACTGAAAACTCCTGTAGATGAAAGGAAGTCATTTTTATAACGGTACCCCAGTTTATCAGTCACCTGGTGGAAAGATTGCACTGACTGTACTATACTGTGATGACTGCTAGAAGTTGCAAAACATTAGTGGTGAATGCCAGGCTAAAATTAACGAGGTCAATGTCAGTGTGGAATTACACAATAGAAACCAACAATGCAATTCTCTGAACTTGGCATTTAACATCCTTATTCTTGATGTAACTTCCACTGTTTTAGATTTAACGTCCTTCAGTGCTGTGTTACCTCCAAAGATAAGGAAAAATTTCTCAGCTGGTGGTTGATTCTAATCTCCATGCCACATTTCTCAAAAGGCTGTTGGTTCTATTTCTGTAGAGCGAAAAGACAGGCAAATGTGGCAAAGGAAACAATAGATGGTGCTTTGCATTGCAAGTATTTCTTTAACAGTCACATCTTGAAATATATACTTAATGAATTTACAAAATACAAATAATAATGCGATGGATTCCAGTTAATTAGCTCATTGGTTAAGAGGGACAGCTGTTTATTTGGGACAACTCTTAGAGATAATAGCCAAGGTTCCCATCATTTTTTTGGGACACAATGCTGCTTAACTGGGATGGGAGACTGTTGCTAAAAAGTTTATAATTAGCCTAAGTCACGTGCACTTGCGTGGCCGTTCATAGATTCAAAGTACATTTATTATCGAAATATCTATACAGAATACAACTCAGGTTTGTCCTTCCATAGGTAGCCATGAAACAAAGAAACACCATGGAACCGGTTCAAGAAAACATCAAACACCTAATGCATAATAAAAGAACAAATTGCACAAACAGCAAAAAGGAAGGGAACATCAAACATCAGATCAGGAGTCCTGTAGTATTCACCTTTAGTTCAGTTCAGCACTGCAGCACTCATCCACTGCTGGCTACAGTGCCTTTCTTCATCAATGCACCCCAGTCCACATTGACGAAACTGTTTAAAAACAACAAAAAGAAGAGTAACCAGAATCCAGGAACACATGCACCATGAATCACAGAGTCCTCCAAAACAAGTCCACAGCCTCGCTGATCCATTCTTGCTACATGGATCCCAAGACTCCTGCGCTCAGACAGCAGCTAGTGAGAGGGGAAGGTAGATCGGTCAGATGCAGGTAGGTGGCACTGAACACTGTTCTCATCCTCATTGACTTCATCCTTGTTGGAGAGAAGCAATGGAGTTAATCATCGCTTGTGCTCCTTCTGCAGACTTGCTGGCCTCTAGACCACACACTCTGTCTGAAAGCTCACCAAACTCCCTCAGAGACAACAAAGTACCAGATCACTCGATCAGCCCAAAAACACACCCTCAAAATACAAATCTTAGTTTCCAAATGCATGAAATTTAGTAGTAGAATCATATTTGAAAGAAGAAGTAAAAAAGTACACCATACCATGCTTAGAGCAAGTAATTTTTAAATAGAATCAATTGCATGTTTGTCTTCAAAGAGCAGTGATCTTTGTCACTGATAGTTGGCAAGAAATAAGCAGTAAGATCTTTCAGAACTGTTTTGCTACAAAACAAGCATTATAACATTTTCATGTTTCAATGAAAATGAAGATATAGAGGATCCAATCATCAAAGGGATGTATGAAGTTAGTCCATCATCTGCACTAAGTGTCTGCACTGAACTTGTTCATTTACAGTCAGTCTGTGGCAGTGTACACTGCATGAATTCCTCCTTCAATAACTAATTGAACCCACGGAAGGCTGCTGGACCAGACAACATCCCTGGTAGAGTGCTCAGAGGATGTGCAGACCAGCTAGCAGATGTTCTCACTGATATCGTCAACATCTCCCTGAGCAGCGCCACCATTCCAATGTGCTTCAAGGCCGCCACCATCGTCCCCGTGCCGAAGAAGTCTTCAGTGTCCTGCCTAAATGACTACCGTCCCATTGCACTCACATCCATCATCATGAAGTGTTTCGAGAGGCTCATCATGAGGCACATCAAGACCCTGCTGCCCCCCCTCACCTGACCCCCTGTAGTTCGCGTACCGTCCCAACCACTCAACAGATGACGCTATTGCCATCACCCTCCACCTGGCGCTAATCCTCCTGGACAAAAAAGACACATACTTTTGAATGCTGTTCATAGATGTCAGTTCAGCATTCAACACAATCATTCCTCAGAAACTGGCTGGAAAGCTGAGCCTACTGGGCCTGAACACCTCCCTCTGCAAATGGATCCTAGACTTCCTGACTGGGAGACCTCAGTCAGTCCGGATCGGGAGCAGCATCTCCAACAACATCACACTGAGCACAGGGGCTCCCCAGGGCTGTTCACTCTGCTGACCCACGACTGTGCTGCAACACACAGCTCGAACCACGTCATCAAGTTCGCCAATGACATGACTGTGGTGGTTCTCATCAGCAAGAATGACAAGTCAGCTTACAGAGAGGAGGTGCAGCAGCTAACGGACTGGTGCAGAGCCAACAGCCTGTCTCTGAATGTGAACAAAACAAAAGAGATGGTTGTTGACTTCGGAAGGGCACAGAGCGACCACTCCCCACTGAACATCGACGGCTCCTCGGTAGAGATCATTAAGAGCACCAAATTTCTTGGCGAAGAATCTCACCTGGTCCTTCAACACCAGCTCCATAGCAGAGAAAGCCCAGCAGTGTCTCTACTTTCTGCGAAGGCTGAGGAAAGTCCATCTCCCACCCCTCCCATTCTCATTACATTCTACAGGGGTTGTATTGAGAGCATCCTGAGCAGCTGCATCATTGCCTGATTCGGAAATTGCACCATCTCGGATTGCAAGGCCCTACAGCGGATAGTGAGGTCAGCTGAGAAGATCATCGGGGTCTCTCTTCCCCCCATTACAGACATTTACACCACACGCTGCATCCTCAAAGCAAACAGAATTATGAAGGACCCCACGCACTCCTCAAACAAACTCTTCTCCCTCCTGCCGTCTGGGAAAAGGCTCCGAAGCATTTGGGCTCTCACGACCAGACTATGTAACTGTTTCTTCCCCCAAGCTGTCAGACTCCTCAATACCCAGAGCCTGGACTGACATCGACTTACTGCCCTCTACTGTGCCTATTGTCTTGTTTATTATTTATTGTAATGCCTGAACTGTTTTGTGCACTTTATGTAGCCCTGGGTAAGTCTGTAGTCTAGTGTAGTTTTTTTTCGTGTTCTTTTATGTAGTTCAGGCAAACATGAGGAAATCTGCAGATGCTGGAAATTCAAGCAACACACACAAAATGCTGGTGGAACGCAACAGGCCAGGCAGCATCTATGGGGAGAAGCGCTGTTGACGTTTCGGGCCGGGAAGGGTCCTGACGAAGGGTCTCGGCCCGAAACGTCAACAGCGCTTCTCCCTATAGATGCTGCCTGGCCTGCTGTGTTCTACCAGCATTTTGTGTGTGTTGCTTGTGTGGTTTTTGTATTGTTTCATGTAGCACCATGGTCCTGCAAAACATCTCATTTTTACTGTGCCAGCAGTTATGGTCGAAATGACAATAAAAAGTGACTTGACTAATAGACAGTTTTATAGTACTGTAGTGCTATTGGTAGTGTTCTAATTTGTTCTGTATTTCATTTAAATCTTGAGGCACTCATTCGGTTGGGGTCGACTTCGCATATTTCATTCCAGCTGTCTACATGATACACGAGCCAGAGCAGTAGGATATGGAGATTGAACTTCTGCCCATGTAGCAGGCTTCCTGTCTCCATGCAGCTAATAAATCCACAGGAATGGTAGAGATCGACAGATCTTGGCAACGGTTGTATCACAGGAGTTGCCAGTCAGTGTTGAATGCAACGTAAGACTGCCCCAGGGACTCCAGCCCTAGTTGTTTACCTGGAGTTTATTCCTGAAGCTTTCCCCATGAGTGGGTATAGCCGCCAGGCAGCGGAGGCTTAAGGTGAGACTAATAAACTCTTCTTGGGCTTCCAGCCAGGTACAGATATCGATTTTAATTGATACCTGTACATGGCTGGAAGCCCAAGAAGGGTTTATCCATCATACATGCTGGGAAAGCACCAGATCGTATTTGAGATCAGAGCTTTCCTTCTCCTAGATGAGCTACCAGCCTCAGCTGATGATCCCCAGCTGCCCGATGCAACTAGTTTTAAGGTGCTAGTAACCCGCCTTTGCCCCTTTTCCCTTCAGAACGGTTCCACTTGGCTTAGTGAAGGCCAGGAGGCGGACTCGGTTGTTTGACATGCACTCCATTGGGAACCTTATCAGGTAGTGAGAGCTTATCCCAGCTATCAGCCCTGGCTATAACAACCTTTGTATTTAAACACATGATTTGTTACTCTTTTAAATGATAGTTTGTCTTGTTTTTATCTTTTTAGCTATTGGGCCACTGTAATAATCACTGTAATAATATTGTATCCACTGTAATAATCACCACTAGAATGCCTCCTGTTGGTGTAATGTAGATTAGAAATCCTTGACTTAATTCCCATTTGTAAACTAACTAATAGATTGTTACTGTAAGGTTAGTATTAACTATTTTTCTATATCTTCTGTGCCTATTTCAGTGCTTTGGGGTTATCCACAAAGGAAATGGGCCCTAAGGCTGAAAACATCCATACCAATATCCCTCTAAACCTTTGCTATCCATCAGTGTCCAAATATCTTCTAAGCTTTGTAACTGTACCTGCTGATTCCTCATCTTTGGCAGTTGTCCCACAGATCCAACATCCTCTATTTGGAAGAACTTGCCCCTCAAACACCTTTCTCATCTTAAATCTATGCTCTCAGTTTTAAACTCTCCCAGCCTTGAAAAAACACAGTTATCATCCACCTTCTCTGTGCCCCTCATTTTATAAAACTCTTCAGGTCATTCCATCCCCAACAAATCCTGAACAACACATTGAATTGACTTTATTTTGTGCAACCTTCGCATACATGAGGAGTAAAAATCTTTATGTTACATCTCCGTCTAAATGTGCAAGGTGCAATTTATAGTAACTTACAAAATACTGGAGGAACTCAGCAGTTCAAGCAGCATCTATGGAAATAAATAAATAGTCGACATTTCGGGCCAAGACCCTTCTTCAGGACTGAACAGGAATGCAGAAGACACCAGAATGAAAAACTGGGTGCAGGGGAAGGACTAGCTAGAAGATGATAGGTGAAGCCAGGTAAGGGGCTGGAGAGGAAAGAATCTGATGGGAGAGGAGAGTGGATCATAGGAGAAAGAGAAAGAGGAGGGCACCCAGAGGAGGTGATAGGCAGGTGAGAAGAGGTAAGAAACCAGAGTGGGAAACAGAAGGAGGAATTTTTTTTTAACCAGAAGGAGAAATCCATATTCATGCCATCAGAATGGAGGCCACACGATGGATACAAGTGTTGCTCCTCCACCCTGAGGATGGCCTCATCTTGGTACAAGAAGATTCCATAGACAGACATGTCAAAAAGAAAATGGGAATTGGAATTAAAATGTTTGACCACCAGAATGTTCCACCCTTGGCAGATGGAGTGGAGATGCTTGACGAAGCAGTCCCCCAATTTACAATGGGTTTCACCAATGCAAAGCAGGATGCGTCAGGAGCACATAAGAAATAGGAGCAGGAGTAGGCCATCAGACCCATTGAGCCTGCTCTGCCATTCAATAAGATCATGGCTGATCTGGCCTTGGACTCATTTCCACCTTCCTGCCTTTTCCCCCATAACCCTTAATTCCCTACTATGCAAAAATCTATCCAACTTTGTCAAATATATTTACTTAGGTAGCTTCCACTGCTTCATTGGGCAGAGAATTCCACAGATTCACCACTCTCTGGGAGAAGCAGTTCCTCCCCATCTCCTTCCTAAATCAACTCCCCTGAATCTTGAGGCTATGTCCCCTAGCTCTAGTCTCACCTACCAGCAGAAACAACTTTCCTGCCTCTATCTTATCTAACACTTCCATAATTTTATATGTTTCTATAAGACCCCCTCTCATTCTTCTGAACTTCAGCAAGTACAGTCCCAGTCAACTCGATCTCTCCTCATAGTCTAACCCCCTCATCTCTGGAATCAACCTGGTGAACCTCCTCTGCACCGCCTCCAAAGCCAGTATATCCTTCCTCAAGTAAGGAGACCAGAACTGCACGCAGTACTCCAGGTGAGATCTCACCAGTACCCTATACAGTTGCAGCATAACCTCCTGCTCTTAAATTCAATCCCTCTAGCAATGAAGGCCAACATTCCAGTTGTCTTCTTGATAGCCTGCTGCACCTGCAAACCAACCTTTTATGATTCATGCACAAGCACTACCAAGTCCCTCTGCACAACAGCATGCTGCATATTTTTACCATTTAAATAATAATCTGTTGTTTCATTTCTCCTTCCAAAGTGAATGACCTCACATTTACCAACATTGTACTCCATCTGCCAGACTTTTGTCCGCTCACTTAACCTATCTATATCTCTCTGCAGAGTCTGCAAATAGACAATAGACAATAGACAATAGGTGCAGAAGTAGACTATTCGGCCCCTCGAGTCTGCACCGCCATTCTGAGATCATGGCTGATCATTCACTATCAATACCCTGTCCCTGCCTTGTCCCCATATCCCTTGATTCCCCTATCCATCAGATACCTATCTAGCTCCTTCTTGAAAGCATCCAGAGAATTGGCCTCCACCGTCTTCCGAGGCAGTGCATTCCACACCTCCACAACTCTCTGGGAGAAGAAGTTTTTCCTCAACTCTTTTTTAAATAACTGACCTCTTATTCTCAATCCATGCCCTCTGGTACTGGACTCTCCCAACATCTGGAACATATTTCCTGCCTCAATCCTATCAAATCCTTTAATTATCTTAAACATTTCAATCAGATCCCCTCTCAATCTCCTCAATTCCAGTGTGTACAAGCCCAATCTCTCCAATCTGTCTGCGTAAGACAGCCCTGCCATCCCAGGAATCAACCTAGTGAATCTACGCTGCACTTCCTCAATTGCCAGAATGTCCTTCCTTAAACCTGGAGACCAAAACTGTACACAATATTCCAGGTGTGGTCTCACCAGGGCCCTGTACAAATGCAAAAGGACATCCTTGCTCTTGTACTCAATTCCCCTTGTAACAAAGGCCAACATTCCATTTGCCCTCTTCACTGCCTGTTGCACTTGCTCATTCACCTTCATTGACTGCACAATTCGCTTTTCCACTCAATTTAGCATCATCAGCAAACTTAGATACACTATACTCGATCCACTCTTCCAGATTGTTAATGTGTATCGTGAACAGTTGTGGGCCCAGCACCGACCCCTGCAGTAGACCGCTCACCAACAATTGCCAACTGGAGTAACACTCATGTATCCCAACTCTCTGATTTCTATTAGTAGACCAACCATCTACCTATGCTAATACATCACCCCCAATTCTATGCATCCTTAATGATAGGTCTTTTATGTGGCATCTTATTGAAAGCCTTCTGGAAATCTGAGTAAAAAATATCCATCTGTTCCCCTCTCTCCACAGCGCTTGTTATATACTCAAAGCACCAGACACAGTTGACGACCACAGCAGATCCACAGGTGAAGTGATGCCTCATCTGAAATGACTGTCAGGATCCTTGAATGGAGGTGAGGGAGGAGGTGTACGGGCAGGTGTAGCACTTAGGCTGCTTGTGGTATAAGTGCGAGGGAGATTAGTGAAGAGGGACAATTGGACAAGGGAATCATGGATGGAGTTATCCTTGCAGAAAGCAGAAAGGGGAGGGAAGGTAAAGATATGTTTGGTGGTAGGATCCCTTTAGAGATGGTGGAGGTTGCAGAGGATGATGTTTTGACTGTAGAGGCTCATGGGGTGGTAGGTAAAAACAAGTGGAACTTTATCACTGTCAATACAGCAGGAAGCTGGGGTGAGCACGGGTATGTGGAAAATGAAGATACGGGTGAGAGCAGCATCAATAGTGGAGGAAAGGAAGCCCCATTCTTTGAAGAAGAACATTTCTGATGTCCTGGAAAATGGAGACACAGATGCAGCAGAGACAAGGGAACTGAGAAAAGGGAATGGCATTTTTACAGGAGACAGGGTGAGAAGTGGTATAGTCAAGATAGCCATGGGAATTAGTAAGTGTATAAAAGATGTCATTCAACAGTTTGTCTCCAGAGATGAAGACTGAGAGATTGAGAAAGGGGTGAGAGATGTCAGAAGTGGACCAAGTGAATTTAAGAGCAAGGTTGAAGTTTGAGGCAAAGCTGATGAAATTGATGAGCTCAGCACGTGTGCATGAAGCAGCACCAATGTAGCAAAGAAAGAGTTGGGGAACATTACTGGGGAAGGTTTGGAGCATGGACTGTTCTACATAGCCAACAAAAAGGCAGTCACTTCTAAGAGGCATATACAGTCTCTTCTATTATCCCAAGTCCTCCAGTCCTGGCAACTTCCTTATGAATATTTTCAACAGCCTCTTTAGCATAATCACATTGTTTCTATAGTCTGGTGACCAAACTGCACACAGTACACCAGGTATTCTCACTAATACCTTACACAGATGCAACTGCAATACATCATCCCAGCTCTTGTATCCAATGCCTTGATGAAGGCAAGGATGCCATATGTCTTCTTCTCTATCTTCTCTAGCACTGTTAATACTTTCGGGGAACTGTGCACTGATATCATAGATGCCCTGCCATGCACCATGTATGCCTTGCCCTGCTTTATCTTCACAAAATGCATTATGTCACACTTGTCTGAGTTAAATTCTGTCTATCATTCTTTTGCCCACTTTCCCATTTAATCTAGATCCTGTTATAACCTCAGAATTTTTTCTTCAATGTCTACCACACCACTAATTTAAGTAAATTACACAAACCTACTAACCACTGCCACCAACATCCTCATCCAAATCATGAACGTATGTGAGAAACAACCGGGGATCAAGCATCGGTCCCTGTGGCATGGTTACAGATCTCCAGTTTGAAAAATAATCCTGCCCTGCAATCCTCTGATACCTTCCACCAAGTCAACTTTGTATCTACATGGCTAACACACCCTAGATTCCATGTGGTCTCACCTTCTGCACCAGCCTATCATATGGGACCTTGTCAAGAGCCTTAGTCAAGTCTACAAAGACAATGTACACTGCCCTGGCCTCGTCAATCCACTTTGTCACTTTTACAAAAGACTGTAATAGATTTGTGACATGATTTCCATTCACAAAGTCAAGCTGACTAATTCTAATCAGTCCCTGCCTTCCAAAAACGGACAGCTCTTATCTCTCAGAATTCCCTCCAGTAATTTTTCACTGCTGATATTAGACTCACCTGCTTCTAGTTCCCTGGCTTGTCCGTGTAGCTCTTCTTAAGTCAAAGTGCCACAATAGCCACCTACCAGACTTCTAGTACCTCATTATAGCCAAGGAAGACACAAAAATTTCTGCCAAGGTCCCAGCACTTTTTTCTCTTGCTTCCCTCAATGTATGAGAGTATACTCGGTCAGGTTCCAGGAACTTATCCACCTTTATAAGCTTCAAGACCACTGTCACCTCTTCTTCAGTAATTGTTAACTACATTATTGTCTTGAAACCAATTACTAAAACTTACTTTTGGGGGAGTTAATCAGGTCAAAAATCACCCACAAAAAGCAGAACTCCATTCTAAGTTCTCATTCTAGAGAAAGAAAGTAAATGATGTTTACCTTGTCCTGTAAATTCACGGTAGGTCTTTGCTGATTTTTTATTGATACAGAAGTAAAAAGCTGAGTCTTTTAAATGCTCTAACTATGTATTGTTACGATCCTCCAGCTTAAGATTGGCACATGGAAGTAATTAAATCTTATTGAAAGTGTAGAGAAATTGAAAGTTGGAGTGGGTATTAGGGTCAGGAACTATGAACAAATGTCTAAGAGATTTCCCTATTTGGGATGTTGAAATGTTGCATAGGTTGAATGAAATTGAACCTTAAAACTGCTTTGCTTGTTAATAGTAGTTGTTTGTCTACTAGGATTATTTTTAATTATCAATCTGTTACAGATTATGTTGATTATGGTTTGTATGCTTTGTTTGACTTTCTTAACCACAGTCATTAATTCAAGGTCAATGAGACGAGGGAAGCAAAATTAACTTGCAACACTTAGAAATAAGCTATTGATATGCTTCTATCCTGTTTCACAATAGTAGCTTGTTATGACTACCTTTGAAAATAGGAGATATGGTCAGTAAGATTAACAAAACATTCTAGATTCAGCTATAGTTTATTTGGGAGATGAAATACCTGACTTTAATCCTTTATTTAATTTATTTTTTCTGGGGATCAAAAGTTTATTATATTTACATTATTCTAGAAAAAATAATTAAATGAATAGCTCGACTTTTTCCTAATAGCTGGGCACCTGAATACACCTCACAAAAGAAACTTGCATTTAAAGAAAAAACAAACAGAAAATGATTGAAAATTAAAGATTTCTGCCATGGTTACCCCTGGGATAAGGGAAAAATAAAGGGATCATAGTTTTCAGCTTCTCTGTAGCTCATTCCATACTTACTTCTACCGTTTGTTTAAAGGGAATTATCTGATAACTCTCTGAGGACCAATATGTACAAACTATCCACCCATCCCGGACTACAATCACTTACATTTAATCCAATCATAAAACATTCCTAGGTTATTAATATTTCTCAATTAATGTATCATATTGATGATTTTTTAATACTCACTCTCCCTTTAGTGAATGCATGACTTTGAATCAATATTGTTCAATTCAAAAGGCAGTTCGCTAGAAATTTGATTTATCTGTGGCTACTTTCCATCAAAAAGCTCAAACAGTACAAACAGTTTTACCCAATGGGTTATTGCAGCCCTGCAAAACTGTATTGTTTGCGCAGGTCCATATATATTCATGGGTGGGTAAATAAGGAATGAAAGGTTGCTTTATGTTAATTTTTGATCTGTTCTTAAAGATTCTCATCTTTAATTTAATAATCTTGTAATACTAAATGAGGAAAGTATGATGGAGCCTCTGATTCCTTTTGTTCCGATTCCAAAGTCTGCATGATCTTGCTGCTCTGCCCTTCACAAATAGTGACTCTTCACACCCAGCAATGGTGGTCTTGACCTCGACCACCCACCACAGGACACAATTTGCTCAAGAGAAATCATCTCAGTGCCACCTCCCTGGAAGGTAAAGCATTTTCATCCTGCTATTGAAACTCAGATGAGAACGAAGACAGGGCAACGTCAGTGGATTAGTGAATTACAGCAGCATTCCAGTTACAAATTGTCTCTCACAGTTTCTACAACATTCATTTTGGCAGAGGACCAAAATTACAGCTGGAACACTGAAAGATAATGTCAGAACACACATTTTGATATAAAGGGTAAAGTGAATCTTGAATTTCTGGTCCCAACAAGGTGTTGTTGCTGAATCAATTGAAACTGTCAAAATGTTTTTTTTATTATGTGAGGATATTAAGGGATATGGAAACTAGGCAGCCAAATTGAAATAAGGTTTAACTCATTCATGATCTAACTGTGTAGTAGAATAGACAGTAGCTCTGAGCACCTTATTGTAATTCCTAGGTTTCCATAACTAGTTTAGCTGTTATGTATCCTCGAATTAACTACCACTGATAATCCAGGTTTATTCATCAACTTCAATGAGGGAGTAGAAAGTATTGCCATTTATGGAACTGTACAAGAACATTTGGTGTTTTCAGATACACTAACAGTTCAAAGTACATGTGGTGTACATCACTATATACAATGCTGAGATTCATTTGCTTGCAGGCATTCCCAGCAAATACACCCAAGAAGATGGACATACAATCAATGTGCATAAGTCAACAAACTGTGTAAATACAAATAGAAAAAAAAGATTAAAAGTAAAATTTATAAAGTACTTTTCACACTTAAAAATATCATTATGAATGAATTACTTTGGAAGTGTAAGCTACTCTCATGAAAGTTATCAACGTGAAATGTTGAGTCCATTTCGCTCTCCATAGATGCTGGCTGAAGTGCTGGTTGCTTCCATCATTTTCTGTTATTTCGTATTTCCAGTATTTTCAGTTTTTGCTTTTTGATCATCTCATAGGTATGCAAGTTGACTAATTGTGTATGGCACATTCCACAAGCAGCAGTTGAAAAAAGTGACTCCATTAGGTAGTACATATTTGAGGATTTGTTTGGACATATTCATGCTCTCCCTGGAAAGAAATCTGCAGAATTTGGAAATTTCCTCACTAATCTCTGGTTGGTATCTTTGCACACATATTATCATTTTCACTACAGGTTACAGTCTGGTCTTGATTACCCTGAAGCAACCTTACATCCACCATCATTTGTTTCCTTTAAATAATCTACATGCTGCCCAATTTCCATATGGGTTTCCAACTCCTCTGCACAGTATTACCATCAATGCTATATGTTAATTATCAGTAAAGACAGAATTTTTCTATTTTTCTTGCTTTCTTTCTTCAGTGAAACAAAATATGTACAATAGTTATTAGAAGCTCATTGTCTATATCCCAATTCATTTAGTTTCCCAGGACCTTAAACTCAAAACTTTTGCTTCCCTTAGTCTTTCCATCTTACTACTGGCTGAGTTGGAAAAACTATACATGACCTAATCAATACTCTTCTGATATATATGCTTTCCTGATCATTTTAATCCTCACAATACCCCACATTGTGGATCTTAACCTTTCATTTGGCTTTCTTAGCTCTTTCTAGCAACATGAAAACAACTTGCAATGCATGTAACCATGGTGCACTCAATGCCTTGCTTATTATATCCATCAAGCTAATCATATTGCAGCAAATGCTTTAGCATTAAATGGTGATGGGAGCGGCAAAGTAGGTAGCTAATTTAATCTTAGTAGCTTTGTATAGTTTTGTATTACCTTCACTTCAATTTAGGTTATTGACTCCTTCTGTGAAACTTGATATTAGTACATTAAATGAACTATTGCTTTTGAGTGAAAGGTATTCAGTGAAGGTGACAGATAACAATTATTCTAGATTGCTTGCCACCTTCTAAAACCACAGACCAAACTTTAAAGTCAAAATAATGGGAATCAATCAATGTTCACTATTACTAGAAAGTAATCTGAAAGTAACTTTCTCGACTGCACATGTGCAGTTGAACACAGATGTTTGGAACTTGCCAGTAAAGTCACCACTTCGTCAAAAATTAAAAAAACATAGAAACATAGAAAACCTACAGCACAGTATAGGCCCTTTGGCCCACAAAGTTGTGCTGAACATGTCCCTACCTTAGAAATTACTAGGCTTACCCACAGCCCTCTACTTTTCTAAGCTCCCTGTACTTATCCAAAAGTCTCTTAAAAGACCCTATCATATCCACCTCCACCACCGTTGCCGGCAGCCCATTCTATGCACTCACCCACTCCCTAGCACTTTAAATCTGTGTCCTCATTTCAGCCCTGGGAAAAAGCCTCGAACTATCCACATAATCAAATTCACTGTGAAATATCAACAGACTGGGTTATGAATGCCAAACTTATGAACGCTCTTTCCAAACAAACAAGCTCCCACAAATTACTACATTTGAAAGTCTGACATAATTACCTACATCAGTTCTTACAAAAGGCAGAGTTAGCTTCCTCTCACACACCATTTCTCATCAGCCTTATATGATTTTGTGCTTTTGATATCACTCACCACAAATGGTTACCATTTCCAATGATTTTTGAGTATTTTCCAGCATATGGACAAATTCAATTTGAGGATATCCTTTTGTTACACAGAAACAGCCTGTACTAAGAGAGCTGCATACGGATGTGGAAATGGAGAATTAATGTGTGAAACAAATATGGCAGGAAACATTGGGACTGGGCCATTCAAGAAAATGTGGATTTTAGTAGTCCAATAAAACTTAAAACTGCCAAACAAATTGCCTAGAATTGAAATTTCAAAATATTTATTTCAGACTTTAGTTATTTCGGAAGTATTTTTGAAATTATAAATTAAAATATTTTTTTTACATTTTTTCACTCTTCTTTCTCTCTTGATCCCATCATATTCTCCCTTTCATTTTCGGTACAAAACTTAATAAAGTGCACATTCTGATTTATACTCCGTGATTGAGAATCTGCATGATCTTTATTACAAGGGGGATGATGTGTAAATGTAGGGTAGTTTTGTTACAGTTTTACAAGGTACTGGTGGAACATGCATACCATTTTAGACTCTGTATTTAAGGAATAATATATTCGAGACTATGTAGAAAAAGGCTCAGTAGGTTGATTCCTGGTCAAAAGGGGTTGATGCATGAAGAAATGTTAAGCAGGTTGGGCTTGTACTCATTGGAATTTAGTAGAACGAAGGGTAATCTAACTGCAACTCATAACATTTTTAGGGGTATTGACAGGGTGTAGCTGAGAAGATGGTTCCCCTAGTGGAGCTTTCTGGAAGTATGAGGCATTGATTCAGAATAAGGATTGGCCTTTTAAGATGGAATTTATTTTTATGGAGGGCCATGAATATTTAAAATGTTCTGCTCCAGGGAGCTGTGCAGGAGGAGTCACAGTATATTTTCAGCCCAGAGATGGTAGTCACATGGAAGTCAAAAAGTAAAAGGGATCTGCAGGAAAGTGCTGCTGAGCTAAGACAGGATTATCCATGAGCTTGCTGTAAGGCAGAACAATCTTGAAAGGCTCCTTGGCTTACTCTTGGACATGAATCTTATGTCCTTATGTAACAGCTGTTCACGAGTGACTGTGAACCATAGAAGTTCACTTTATTATGCAGCTGTTGTAGAACAACAATAAACATATTTCTGTTAGTGATTCTTCAGGAACTCTCACAGTGGGTTTATATTTTGTCCAGTGAGTGCTTCCTAACATGGTTGGATCCAAGTGCTTACCAAGGTACAAAGAATATTTGTTTAAATCTTGGATTAAATGGAAGAAGATGCCGACCAAAGCCAATGTCCTTCAGACAGTTCACAAAACTACTTCTTCTTTCAGATGTGAGTCTGTTTCTATTGGAACCCATGATTTACATTTTGATGGTGTGTTTTTGAGCTGATTGAGTGATTTGGCACTTTCTTTGCTCCGAGGGATTTCAGTGACTACCTGAGAAGGTGGGGGACGCAGGCATTCGCACAACATTTATGAAGCATCTGGAAGAGCAACTGAATGGAATGCTATGGACCAAGTGCATGAGTACAGATAAACGCTTGATGGCTCACATGGACATGGGGGGTGGAAGGAACTGTGCTGTATTTCTGATGACTCTGCCATAGTTGGATGCATCAGCAAGGGAGATGAGGCTGAGCACAGGGCTACGGTGGGAAACTTTGTCACATGGTGCGAGCAGAATCATCTGCAGCTTAATGTAAAAAAGACTAAGGAGCTGGTGGTGGACCTGAGGAGGGCTAAGGCACCGGTGACCCCTGTTTCCATCCAAGGGGTCAGTGTGGACATAGTGGAGGATTACAAATACCTGGGGATACAAATGGACAATAAACTGGACTGGTCAAAGAACAGTGAGGCTGTCTACAAGAAGGGTCAGAGCCGTCTCTATTTCCTGAGGGGACTGAGGTCCTTTAACATCTGCTGGATGATGCTGAGGATGTTCTATGATTCTGTGGTGGCCAGTGCTATCATGTTTGCTGTTGTGTGCTGGGGCAGCAGGCTGAGGGTAGCAGACACCAACAGAATCAACAAACTCATTCGTAAGGCCAGTGATGTTGTGGGTGTGGAACTGGACTCTCTGACAGTGGTGTCTGAAAAGAGGATGCTGTCCAAGTTGCATGCCATCTTGGACAATGACTCCCATCCACTCCATAATGTACTGGTTAGGCACAGGAGTACATTCAACCAGAGACTCAGTCCACCGAGATGTAACACTGAGCGTCATAGGAAGTCATTCCTACCTGTGGCCATCAAACTTTACAACTCCTCTTGGCGTGTCAGACACCCTGAGCCAATAGGCTGGTTCTAGACTTATTTCCACTTGTCATGATCAACTTATTATTATTTAATTATTTATGGTTTTATATTGCTGTATTTCTTCACTATTCTTGGTTGGTGCTGCTGTAACGAAACCCAATTTCCCTCAGGATCAATAAAGTATGTCTCTCTGTCTGTCTGTCTGTACATTACTGACTCCATAAATACGTTACCATTTTCCAGCCAGGAATGCCCATCTTGAAGAAGTTCCATGCTTCTCTCTAACATCTACTTTCATCTTCCTCTTTTACCATGTGCATTCTCAATTATTTCTGTTTAATAAGTTGTTGACCAAAGCTTGCTTCCACAGCCATAGCTCTTTGCTTAAAAAAATTCTTCAGCTCCAACTTATTCCAAAGGGATTTTAACTGAAAGTTAAATTGACCCATGATCACAGGTGTGTTTAAACTTTTGAGTGCTTTTTCTCATTGCTGCCATCATCACACCTCAAGATCCACTCTAAGTGCACATGCATTCTTGACTTCTTCCTATAACAGCACTGCCTCACAACATCTCAAACCTGTTTTGATCCACAGTTACTCCAGAATTATTGTATCCTCCAGAACATAATTTCAGCAATTGTACTAATCTGGGAAGATAGTTTTACTGCATACCTCTTTGAACTGGCATTCAGAGGCACTATGGCAGTATCCTGAGCTTAGATGCCATATATATGAACATTCATTGTGACACAAATGTTGTCTTGCTTCAACCTGTGGTAAAAATTAAAAAAATAGTTATTGACCATCAAATTCAATTTCTCTCTCCACTAAGCATGCTACTTGACCTGCTGAGTGCTCAGAGAAGCTTCTGTTTTGGTTCTCAATTTGTAAGTCTCTGACTTTAACAACTATGCTTCTTGCAGGCAACCAAATACCTTGGGTAAATACAGAAGCAGGCTTTGGAGACTAAAAAAGAAAATAACTTTCTTTATCCTATCAAAGTGTATGTCTTAGTTCACCACTAGATTTGGATAGTGAATGTGAAATCCCATACTTCAGTATTAAATGTATGCTGTAGCTATAGGAGCTGAAGTCCCATATCTAGAATAAGATATTAAAATCAAACTTCTACCTCCTTGCTTTTGTAAACAACCCAGAAGAAGTGTAGATAAGTGTTTGTTTTCATGTCAACAGTTAACTCTAAAACTACATAATTGACATAAATTATTTGGTCATGCTTAACAACCTACAGTGGTCAATAACACACAACAGTTTGCACTACAAGTAATTATTTGGCTCTGAAAAAACTGCAATAACCCACTTTTTAAGATCTCCCAATGTACAGATGGAGATCAATAGGTTTGAGGATTAGAATCTTGGTACATGAGGTTAGTACAACAGAGAAGTGTCATGAGAAAGATCAGCCAAATGCCAGAGTTAGCAGGCAGGATTTGAATGGACAAAAGAGATTCTACAGATGCTGGACATCTTAAGACACATACAAAAATCCTGGAGACGATCAGCAGGTCAGGCAGTATCTATGGAAAGGAATAAACAGGTGATGTTTCAAGCCAAAATCCTTCATCAAGACTCATCAGGTCCTACTGAGCTCCTCCAGCTTTTCTGTGCATTGCTCAGAAGTTAAATGACCAGCATCTGCTTCTATCTCTTATGTTGTGATTGACAGCGACTGATTCATCTTCATATTGGGAGAGTGCCTTAGATCTCCACTCTGACCAGAAACTGTTCCCCTCTTGAACTGTGTCTGAAATATTGGTTGAGAGGAACTTCAGTTAGAAATGCAGAACTTCGTCTCTCACCTACAGGAAGAGTAGTACATGCTAGAGAAGCTCAAGATTGCCAGAAACGTGAGAATCTTCAGGAAAAGAAATAGATCAAATTTCCCTCTGCTACATGCTATATCGTGTATCTATTCAGAAGCATAATGGGTATGATCCTCATCACACACCAATTCCATGAGAAAGGCAGGGAAGATCATCAACATTGTGTTTCTGACTGTTCAATAGTGTTCAACTCTTGATTAAAATAATCTACAAAGCATCCTTCTCAAATTGGGCTGCCTGCAGAAATTTGTTTCCAGCTAAGGAATTCTAGCTAAATGATCTCACAGACCTAGACCCTTGCATACTTACAGTATGTTAAATATACGTTATGACATAACTTTCTTGGTCTTTATCATCAAAATGGTGTACCTCGCATGAAGTAGAACTAAGTGAAACAGATTAATTTCAGTCATCTCATTCCATCCTCAATCATTGGGCTGCAATATACACGTGATAATTGCATATGAGCACTTTCAAAGGCTAAGATCTAACTTACCATTAACTTGTATATACTTATGTCAGAGAAATGGGCATACCCTTGCAAAGTATCAGTCCTCTAACTATCCTGCTTACAACACAACTCTCCTGACAATAAAGGTCCACAGTGACACTAAAGAAAATGGAACATTTCACATATCCCACAAGCTTCTTCTCAATAACGGCTAACCTAGATTGTGAAAATACAAGAGAAAAATTATCTTTGGCTCCCTGAGAAGAAATGTTTGAAGGTCATGAGCTCAATGCGTTCAACCAGACTACGGTGATCCCTGCCCTCCTGTAAACTTCTGTGATATGGACTACCTGCGGGAATTATCTCAAGACATTGGAGTGGTACCACCAATGATATTTCCACACTTGATGTTCTTAATATCCAGCTGTGTCTTGTGATCGTAAATAAGACATAAAGGACAAACATTTGTACCTTTGTTTGGACCCAGAGGGGCCACTGAGACTGGGCACAGTGCCACCTTACTGGAAGCCCACTTTTTTGAAAAGTTTCTAATACATAATGCAGAAAAACTGAAAAATTAGTGACTAATTTAAAATAGAAAGTTTACTACAGGAAGTAGTGTCTACTGCAGATAACACACAATTAACAGGAAAAAAAAACATATTCATACCTACCAGGTTCCTGGAGTATTCATTTCCTGAAATCACAATCAGGAGCAGGTGACCGATGACTCATCCAATGATCAGCTACAGCTTACTGTCAACTTTAAATCGGAGCTTCATGGATCCAAATACCATTCCAGAGGTTCAAACAGAGGCACTTCGGTGCAAGACTGAAGTAATGATTACTTTTTCAATACAACATCACACTCAGACCCTGCCTACTCTTCAGGTACAGACACCAGTATGTTGTTTCAAAGGTTAGTGGAAATATTCCAGGGGACTGGCCATTTGTAATACATCATTCAATATTATTAAAGCAGACTATATCTTACTTTTGGAAGCTTGGTGTCACCAAATTAGTTACGTAATTAATACAGCATTTAAGTAATTGCACTTTAAGGGTACTTGACTTGTGAAGGGTGCCACATAAAAATGTCTTTTTTATATGTTAGCCTGAGCAATGAATCAGAACAACTAACACTTGTATCAAGAGGAAGAACACCAGTGATAGCATTGCTGAGATCAGCTTTATTAGTATGAAGTAAAGTTGACAGTTGATGCTGTTTCTAATCTATTCTGGTTTACTAGGGAGGTGGATGGTTTAAATATAAACCGGTGCCATCTGGCTGGTATGGTAGCACAGTTACTATAATTGCCATGTGTCTATCTACACTCCATAAATCACCATGAAGGAGGCGAAAGCTCAAAATTAAAGATCAAAATAAGAATCAAAAGTTATGCTGAATAGCAGAATCTTTAAAGAAGAACTTCTACTTAAGCACTTAGTCAAAAACATAGAAATGAAACATTATTTTTACAGTTCCTCTCGCCCATCACATGCTGAAATTATGATTTTATGTAGTAGCTGTGTTTTGATGCACTGGAATTTTATCTCTACCTTCTATCAAATTTAACCTTCTTTATTATATTCACTGCAGACATGGTCACTTAAGCATGACAATGTAGACACTTGTGTTTATCTTTGTTTGATGGTAAGGATGCATAACTACTGACGCCTCAGATTCTAGCGGCTCGAGCAGGGCAGATATATCATTGCCCAATTGAAATGAGAAATTACAGTCCTACAGATTCACCGAACATTGTGGTTTGATATTATCTGTATATCTGGCACGTAACATTCATGAAGACATTCCGGTAAGTAGTGGTAAAGATCAGAGTCAATGTAAATTCCTTTATGTTTATCTTTCAGAGGAAAAAATTACTGGAGAACCTGTCCAATTGTAGCAGTTAATTTCATTCAGTTATCTACGTAGACAGACTTGAGAACAAGAAACCACTGACTCGGCACAATAGGGGCATTGTTCTCAGATTTGTTCATTAGCTTGATTTCCACCCACCCCAATTCCAACGTTGAAGTGGAGCTGTACTGAAGAGTAGCAATTACAGTGAAACAGTCTGCCTCTAGTTTCCCCCAAACCGAAGACCTACAACTGTGAAGAAAGCTGCATAATATGTGGACACTGACATTGCACAAAGCTAGCCAACTCATGCTGCAAGGACAGCAATATTCTAATAACCAAAGAGCCAAATGCTTTCTGCACAGGGTGGAAAGGTAATGGACTGTTTTTCCCCAAAAACTGTAAAATGTGACCAGGGTTAAAGTCAAGAAATTACCTGCTTATTTTCTGTCACATTTCACATTCAATATGATTAGTTTGGCTGCCTTCCAGTTAAGAAAAATAGCTGAGAACAACCAAGGTCATCCTTTAGAAATTTATACTGACTACACCCCTCTTTATTTTATACCATGTGGTAATGAGCCGTAGACTGAAGAAAATAAACCAATTGGGAAATATGCAACCACTGTACAGTTTTCATGATTTCCATTGGCAGCAGATGCTTCGCTTTTGAAATATTCCATATATTAAATAATATATTTATTCTGGCAGCACCACCACTTTTTGTAATCATGTGTTGTAATAATATCAGTAATGCATTTTCACCTGTCAAATCTCCATCTTCCAAAACTAATTGCCCTTCTGATCTAGAAAATTAAGATCCAGGGTGAATTGGTAGTCTGGATTCTGAATTGGCTTGCTTCTTGAACAGTTTGTTATTCTGGATGCAGGTCCACAATATTCTGGAGGAAAATGTGGATGGGAGTAAAGTTTATAAAATAATGAGATGCATATATAGGGTACACAGTCAGAATCTTTGTCCAAACGTAGAAATGTCAAAAGCTTGAGAATGTACATTTAGCATGGTGGGGATAAATTCAAAAGAGGTGAGCTGGCAAGTTCTTATTTACTTACTTACTTACTTACTTAGTTAGTTAGTTAGTTAACGATACAGCACAGAGTAGGCTCTACAAGCCATGGCACCCCAGCAGCCCCTGACAGCCCTGATTTCACTCTAACCTAATTACGGGTGAACTTACAACAGCCAGTATGTCTTTGGTCTGTGGGAGGAAACCAGAGCACCCAGGAAAACCCACAGATTCCATGGAGAGGGAATACAGACGGCGCTGGAATTGAATTCCGAACCCCAGAATGGCCCAAACTATTCCCTAGGCTACTGCGGCACTCATTTTTTATCTAGAGTGCAGGCGCCTGGAATGGGTAGTGATGGAAGTAGATAGAATAGTGGTGTTTAAGAGGCTGTCAGATAAACATATGAATATGCAGGGAATGGAGGGATATGGATATGTTCAGGAAGAAGAAATTCAGCCTCATGTTTGGCAAAGATATTGTGGGCCAAAGAGCCGATCCTTGTGTTGTCCTGTTCTATTTTGCATACTGACAACTGCTTAGCTAAACTAGTAATTAGGGGTTTAGTTTAACTTAGCTCAAATGAGCAGATTATTGCAGCAATTTTACTGTTAACTTGATTTAAAATAACATAAGACACAGTTAACTTCAGACTAATTGTTGCTGTGACTGCAGGTATACAACGAATGTAGTTTCAGATATTAAGAGCTAAAGTGGCAGCAATGCTTCCCTATAAAACTATGAAACGGAGACAGACATCTCCAATATCTGCTGGATAGAAGGCGATCATTTTTAAGCAGTGTAATAGTAAAGATGCTGAAACTCAATTTGTATAGAAATCAAATTACTTATTGTTAAAAGATAATGTGTAGTTTATTTATAGATTGCAAAGCTGTTAATCAGGATGGAGAACATAGCCAAACTTTATCACCAAAGATATCTGTACTGCAAAGGAAACTTGTTTATAGAAGAGTTTGGACAACAGCACTCAGCAGACCATGAAATAAAAGATAGATTATTAATCACACATATACTTAAGCATTATAGTTGATCAATACATTTATTGCTTAAGAACTTGGAAAAAACTTGTTTGATAATCAAATTAACCAATTAAAGGATGGGCAGAAAGCTAAAGAGAAAAATATTTCTGGACAAAAAAATAGTTTGTGGAATCAAATTCACAGTCTACAGATTTTGCCAGGAGGTATTATCCAGGTTTCCAATCACCTTGTGTCTGCCTCTTGATATCTTATATACTTCAATCAGGTCATACCAAGGAAAAACAAGTCCAGAATCCAAATTCTCCCCATAAATAAAGTCCTCTGATCCAAGTGACATCTTGGTGAATCTCCTCTGCACTTTCTCTGGTTCGATCACATCCTTCCACATCTGCACATTGTACTCCAATGAGACCGAATTGATTTTTGTAAACTTACAACAAAATGTCCAATTCTTATATCCTATGCCAGGCTCACAAGCTTTCCTCACCAGTCTGTTAACCAGTGTTGTCACTTTCAGGGTATGGATTTGCATCCTTAGATTACTCTGCCTATTAACATTCCCTAGTTCACTTCCATCTGACTCCATGAAAAGCATTTCCTTGCACTTGTCAAGATCAAATTCCATCCACCAAAGTTCCACAGAATTTTATAATCAACATATATCCAGCTGTACCTTAGACAACCTTCCTTGATATTCAGAACACCGCATATTTTTGTTGTCATTCAGCATTTTATTTTATGTCAGCTTGTTAACTTCCATATCTTGAAAATTGACTGTTTCAGCATCTTTTGATTGACGTTTTACAATACTTTCACACCTGTGTGATTTTCCTTTTCTCCCCTCACTTCAATCTGTTTGGTTCCGTTTTTTCATTTTTCTTACATGTTATCCATCCATGCAGCTACTATCGTTTTCTTCACCAATATTTCAACATCTTCTCCAATTACACTAACCCTTGCTATCGCTTCAGAAAATCCTGTAACTAGAAACACTAAACTGCTGTCCGTCCTCCCCATTTTTAAACAAAGTTTATGATATTGCTACGATATCATACATGCGTGGTTGTGCACTAAATTCATCGTCTTTACTTGTTATATTCCTTGCAATTTAGCACCAACAAACAATTATGTTTCCTTTTTCTTGCAATTTGTTCCTCTGACTTCTAAGCTCACATACTTAACTTCTCAAATTTCCCCCCATTTCATTCAAATTACTGTTAGGCTCCTATTCCCTGTCAAACTAGTTTAAACCCTCTGCAAAACTCTCTACAGAGATTGCCTCTAGCCCTAATCAGATACAACCTATCCATTTTTCACATGCCCTAGCTCCCCCAGAAACTAAGCGCTTTTCGGCAATTTACCCTATCTTACTATTTTTGCATTCACAGTTGTATGGCACCATTGTAATGATTTAGGGGCATCTACCACTGAAGTCTTACTCTTTAACTTCTTCTCTTAGTTCCCTAACATCAGCCAAAAGGACCTCATCCTTCTTTCTTGATTTGTAATATCAACCAAGTAAATCAAGCCGTAGTAATATCAACGAAGCAAACGATACGTACAGGCAGAAGAGATTTAGTATAGTTCGGGCCTTCTGATTGGCACAGATATCATGTGGTGATCAGGAGTTAATGTTTCACAGGGGTTATGTGGAGTCAGAGGAGCAATATTTACGCCCTTAAGGTTATACTATTGACACAATGGCTGGTGGATCTTTTCTGCTCCCATGGAAAGAGAATCCATCAAGTGGCATCACACGTCCCACTAGCAGATCCTCTTGATGATGGAGTAATATGTTTGCAGAGAGCAAACCCTCAGAGTTACAATTTTCCACAGTGACTTCTCTCCCAAAGCAGTGTGGGTCCAGAGATTAATCCCAGAACTTCATTCGGGCCTTCTCCGTTGAGAATAATAGGCTCTAACTGACAGCAGTGCGTTTTTACAAATGTACTGCACCTTTAAACGCAGCCATAACGAGCAAAGATTCTTCTCTCATCTCCCTTCCCTAACTTGAAGCATAAATCTTCTGTAGCTGCAACTCAAGCGCATACTGAAAATCTGAAAAAAAAGACCATTACTTCATTAAACCTGAAGACTTTGCCTCCAAAGATAATTTATTCCATGCAGCTATTAAGCAGCATTGACCGAAAGGATCATGACCTGCCCATTTCAGTTTCCATGTGATAGTAAATCATATGGAGGGTCTGTTGTAACAGTATACAGTAACACATTTTTTGACTGTCACTTTACTCAAATTGACCCTGACAGTACACTTATTGAACAAGTTGACTGCAAGTCTCCATAGGAATTAAGGCTGACTAACATCTCCATGAATGCTTTCTGGAAGTAACTCCCTGCCATAAGAGATTGACTCTATCTAATGCAATAAAACAGCAGGTGTAGTGCACTCACGCTAATATGAATAAGGCCTGACACTGTGAGATGTCACCTGAACTGATATAATATGGAGGCAAATTAATCGTTCTCGCATCTATTACTGCATAGCCTACAATTTTTCAACTAAAACCAGAGGTTACCAACCATAAAAACAAACCTTTTTCCTTAATTTTCAACGTAGCATTCAAGTAGTTTGAACTTGTGTTGGCCACTGGTGCAAAATAGAAAACTATCATGGATTTTTGGACATGCCACCTAAGCCTATTATTAAAAAATGAAAAATGTCTGTTTTAGTCTTTGCAGGAAATCAATACTGCACTGGTGGATGTCTATGTTGTTGTTGTTTCTTTCTGTATCTTGTGGTACATCGGGCGGCAACCTTGCCATTTCCTTAGCATTTGTTTATATTTTACGAGGCCAAGTTGCTAGCTCAGCCCAGCATGGATGGGAAGCATGCAAGGAGCCAGCTGGATTTGAACCTGGAACCACTCACCTTGAATTCCAGTCAGATGCCACTACACCACCAGCTGGCTAGATATCTGTGTTTTGACAGGATACTACTGTATCATGAGATTATACAGGTTATTACATTTTCGTTGACATCACATCAAAATCTGTTTTGTACACTATCCTCTGTTCAGTCTCCCACTAGCCAAAACTGTGGATGCTTTTGATATTAACTCAATCCTCCTTCATCTCCCCCTCCTCTTTTCATTCTCCTCCTCTTTCTCCTGTTCCCCTCCATGTATTTTTTCTGCTGCTCCTCTTCTTGCTAGGGAACATCAGGCAATAGCGTTGCCTGTCAGTTTGCTAAGCATCAGGTGATAGTAAAGTGAGAAATTCTGTCTCATATATTCTGAAAGTCACAATCACAACTGAATAGACAGTAAAGTTGTATGTCGAGGAGATGAAACGTAATCTCAGCTGAGCCCTTTAACTGGGTGGCTGCAGAGCAGACAAGAGTGAAAAGCTGAGTAAGGATGAGAGAGACCTGCGCCTCAGTAGAGCAGTGCGGCCCCTGCAATATCTTTTCAAGATCAACTCTTACTTGAACTCTGAGTGAATTGAAGCCATTACTCATGTAGAGCTTCATATTCTGCACGGGTGCCTTATGTACGCCACGAGTTAGTGATGCAGGCAAGTCCACGTTCCCTCTCTGCTTCTTCTGCTTTGCTAAAGGAGTACAGATGTCAAGTTGGATTTCTTTTTCTTCTTTGAACATGTGCAGCTTCCCCACCTGAAAGAGATTGAATGCGTCTACCTGAAGGTTTTTTAACTGGATTCCACTCAACGACTAAACAACTTTTCCTTTTCCTTCCTTTTATTTTTCGCAAGTGTGGCAGTTCGATAGTTCCATTAGTTCCATCAACCATTAGTCATTAGTAATTAGCCATTAGTCATTAGTCATTAGGTGAAAAAACTGGCTGCCTCTCCGGACTTTGTAGACGGATTTGACCTGCACAGTCTCCACTCCCTAATAGACCGTTATGTTTTCAAACTGGGCAACTCCTCCTGAAGGTTCCCGAGCTCCTCTTAAACCTCGCGCCATTTCCCAGAAGCACCTGTGTGTGATGATCCCGGTGACGAAGCCTGTGCTATCCCAAATACAGTGACAGCAGTGCTCTTATCCATGAAACAGTCTCAAGTTATTTAAAGTTCAGCATCTTACCACAGATTCCAACGCTGCTCCCGGACTGTCGCTGTGATGCTGTGGTGTCCCCCTACTGTTCCAGGCAGAAGCAGCACTCAGGCAGTGGGTTCCATCCAGTCTATCAGTGGATTCTCGCTATTGCTTTTAAATTTTATTTTCTTTTGCCTCTGGGTCCCAATACTTTCTAGAAACTCTAGTTTGACTTGACAACAGACGACTATGAAAGTGCATTTTTGATGGGACATAGCCCCTGGAATGATCCTAAGGCTAAGAAGCTGAGGTGACTATAATCATTAATATGACAGCCAGAACAAATGTGACTCTGGATGTTGCAAAATTTGGCTCAAATACTAAGGAAAACTCGGCCTGCAGAGGCAAGAGCCCTTTGAGAAGTCAAGATGTGAGCAGAGATCCTGGTAGAGCTTAAGGAATAAAATCTATGCTTCCATCTCCAGGGTCCTCCTCCTGAACGTGGTCCCTCTGATATCCATTTCCAAGTGTTTGAGCAAATTTCATAACTGCACAGTGCACAGTGCAAGAAGTTTTCCAGTTCTGTAACAACAGAAGAGTTCAGTAAAACTCTCAGTGGTGAATAACATTACATTTTTAGAATAAGCAGTCAGCCTACTGAGTTTTCTGAAGCGGAGCATAATATTTGTAGGTGAGACTACCAATTATTATCTTTTAAATCATGTGGATCCAAAAAGGAAATTATTTTTAAAACCAGGTTTGTTAATGGAGGACACAGTTTAGGAAACATGATGACATCTTACCCAGCACCATTGAAAAATGGCGTTGCATGGTATTATCTGATGCATGTCACCAATGTACAAACATTTGTAAGTATGAAGCACTTTCTCAAGAGCCAGCATTATTAGAGAAATGATGCAATAATACATGGAATTGTATTCCCTTCAAGTAAAATTTTGTTTTCTGTCAGATAATGTTGTATAATTCCAAGATGGCGGCGTGACACAGCTTGCAGCGGCCACTCCGGAACTGATTATCTGTTATTTGTGAAGTGGGGTGCCGTGCGCAATCGTAATCAATTGAAAACGGATGTGGAAGCATGGAGAAACATCGGGAAATCTCCAGGAAGACCTTCTTCGTTGCTGTTGCTGCTGTGAAGTCCAGGGCTCTGCTGGGAAGAACAGCCCCCCAGTCCTCGGGGTCGCATTGCCGATGGCCGTTGGCAGGGCCATCTTAATACACTCGGCAGAGGATGGTTCTCGGAGAAGCTGTGCCGGAGGGGATAGTCGTTGGCTCGGAGGTTCGACAGACTCGGAGTCTGCTGTGGTCAGGTCGCTTTCGGTGTGTGCTGTGTCTGCGAGGCTGGATTTGACGGAGCTTTCATTGTGTGCTGCATCTGCGAGGCGGAGTCGGGCGGCACCGTGGAAGTCCATAGCGGGGGTATTCCCTTCTGCTGCCGGCGTAGGATGGCGAGTCTGTTGGGACCCTGGGGACTTGTGGAAACTGTGTGGTGATTTCTTTTGAATTTATAGTCTTTTAACATCTTTGGACTATTTTTACTGTGCCCTTGGTCTGTTTTTTATCAATTATGCTATTGTTTGCACTGTCGTAACTATGTGGTTTTGTGCAGGTCTTGTAGCTTTAGTTTTTAGTCTTGTTTTGTCAGGGGGGACTGGAGCTCCTTTCCAGGGAACGCGCTAAGATGGTAGCGCGATATTAATACGCAGCAGTCTCTCTGGATTCTGGATTGGGGATTGCCAAACATTATGTGGATTTCCTAGTATAGTCTGTTTTGTCATATGCTTTCGTGATCTCATTCGAGGAACATTGTCTCATTTTTTAACTGCATTGCATTTGTGGTTTCTAAATGACAATAAACTGAATCTGAATCTGAAATAGCAATGTTAGACAATCAAATTTCTAAACCCAAATTCTTAAGTTACAACCATTAGCATAATAAATTTTTCAAAGATACAAATTTTATGCTCAATTGTTCCTCCTCGCTTTCACCTACATACCTGGAATTTTTCGTAACTCTTCTTATCCACACTGAATCAAAATCAGAATCAGGTTAATTATGTCATGAAATTTGTGTTTTTACACCAGCAGTGCATTGCAATACAGAATAATAAAAACTATGAATTACAATAAGTATATATAATTAAAAATTAACTTAAATATTAGTGTAAAAAGAGAGGAAAAAAATAACGAGGTGATGTTCAAGGGTTCAATGTCCATTCAGAAAACTGATGGCAGAGGGGAAGAAAGTGTTCCTGAAATGTTGAGTGTGCATCTTCAGGCTCCTGAACCTCTTCCTTGATGATAGCAATGACAAGAGGGTTTGTCCTGGTTGATGGGGGTCTTTACTGATGAATGCTGCCTTTATAGGCATTACTTTTTGAAGGTGTTCTCAATGCTGGGTGATAGGGCATTTTTAAGTGTTACCACATGTAACAAATATCTTCAGCAACTGATTTCAGTCGGCAGTCTTCAAATGTGAAAATGAACCGTGGGTTAAATCTAAAATGCAGCTCTGAACAATGGGTTTCTAGGACCTTAACCCACAGTTAATTAAAAACACCACAGATGGAAGACCAGACAATGCTGATTAAATTCATTATGTGGGTGTCATGTGGGTGCAAAGAGGGAGGTGTGAGAGTTGTGTGTAGTTCAAAGAAAGCATTGTAAATATGGAATTGTCCTTTGATCTTTAGCATGAATTATCTTTTGATCTTTATCTTATAAAATGTCATGTAGTGTTGGGTCATGCAGGCTTTTTTCCTCTGAAATAGGTCTCAATATGATGTCTGCTCTGTCTCATTTTGTTGAGTAAAGAGACTGCTTCATACCTACCAGTACTTCTCTCCATTGACTTTGTTCACATGACAACACTAGGGCAGTCTGTGCCCGTGATGGAACTGGGTGAGTGTACAATTTTCTGCAGATTGACAACTTACAACCATCACTGTACCTACAAACATGGCCTGTTCGCAGTACTAGCTATGCCATCACTAAACCTGAATAATTTCGCTATAGGTAACGTCCTGTCAGTTTGCTTCTGGGACTAGTTGGTGGGTCTGGACTGTTGGCAAGTCTGGACCTCTGGGTCAGTAGCTTGGTCGGTTGCCATGCTAGCATAGTCAACCCCCATGCGTATGGCCTCTGCAGCTAGCCTTGAGAGGCAATCGGCCACGGTGTTATTTTTCCCCTTGAGGTGTTGCATGTCAGTTGTGAACTCTGATATAGAAACATAGAAAACCTACAGCACAATACAGGCCCTTCGGCCCACAAAGTTGTGCAGAACATGTCTCTACTTTAGAATTACTAGGCTTACCTATAGCCCTCTATTTTTCTAAGCTCCATGTATCTATCCAAAAGTCTCTTAAAAGACCCTATCGTATCCGCCTCCACCACCGTTGCTGGCAGCCCATTCCACGCACTCACCACTCTCTGCGTAAAAAACTTACCCCTGACATCCCCTCTGTACCTACTCCCCAGTACCTTAAACCTGTGTCCTCTTGTGGCAACCATTTCAGCCCTGGGGAAAAGCCTCTGACTATCCACATGATCAATGCCTCTCATCATCTTATACACCTCTATCAGGTCACCTCTCATCCTCCATCACTCCAAGGAGAAAAGGCCGTGTTCACTCAACCTGTTTTCATAAGGCATGCTCCCAATCCAAGCAACGTCCTTGTAAATCTCAAGGCCAAGTGTATGTAGGTCAAGTGGTATCACTGCTCTGCATATCAAGGTTCTGATATGCTGGTCATTGCATGCACAAGGAGTTGTGGTCAATGAATGCTATGAAATGGAGACCGAAAGTCCTTGACACCCAGAAGCCAGCAATTCTGAAGAACAACTAACAGTCCTTGGGCATGCAGGAAAAATGCACCAAGCAGAGGTTCAGCCACTTCAGCAAGGATGAAGTCCCATGTATAACGTCGGCCACTGAAGCAGAGTCTGCTGCCATTGGCAGCCTCCAGCAAGGTTTCATTGCTGTTTGCCTTCTCATCAGTAGGCGCACTCACTTGAGCACCAGTGTTGCATTGGCCTGAACAGAAGATGTTACCGGCAGCTGGAACCCACAGACCTCTGATGTCACCGTGCGCTGGCACTGTGGAAGCTGCGAGGAGGTCAGCACTTCCTGGCATTTACACCAAAGAGAGCATGGAAAGAGCACAGACCCGGCGTCATCTGCTTCACAACCACAGGCGTGCATGCAGTGAAGGCCCTGCTGACCGGGCTTATTAAAGCAGGGGAAGGAGGAGGAATGATGTACTTTTGGCTGGCTGAGTGTAAACTATCAGTAATTTTAGCAAGCTCCCTATAGTCCTTCACGGATGTATTAGTGAGGGCTATGCAAACTTGATTTCCCAGGAGAGGCAGCATGTAGTCCATTAGTTCTGAAGGCCTAGCATTCCTGAAGCCAGGTAATGAGAACTACTGTTTGGCACACTCAGATTCCAAAAGTCTGTAAAAGGTGAGTTTACAACATACAATATTTATCGTGTTCAGGCGTGTGTTCAAGCAGACTCACCGCTCTCACCGCCATGGAATTACTGAGCAACGCTATTACATAGTAATATCCGGTGTCATTCACGGAGATTTCTCACAGTGTGAATTGGGCCCTGGCTTGTATAACCAAGCAGCGGAATTTTGCATAGGAACACAGAAAACCTACAGCACAACACAAGCCCTTTGGCCCACAATGCTGTGCTGATCATGTACTTACTTTAGAACTCATCTATGGTTACCCATAGCCCTCTATTTTTCTAAGCTCCATGTACCTATCCAGGAGTCTCTTAAAAGACCCTATCGTATCCGCCTCCATCATTGTCGCTAGCAGCCTATTCCACGCAATCACCATTCTCTGCGTAAAAAACTTACCCCTGCCATCTCCTCTGTACCTACTTTCATGCATCTTAAACCTGTGTCCTCTCATGTTAGCCAGTTCAGCCCTGGGAGAAATCCACACAACCATCTTGCTCCCAAAACTCCATCAGTTTCAAAGTGACTACGTTGGCCAATGTGTTGAATAACTCCAGAATCATCCTCGAGCATCAGGCTCACAAATGTAGGCTTTTTGTAAATAAAACAGCAGAGATGTTTCAAATTTAAGGGAAACCATAACAACTTCTCTAATGTCAACCAAACACAGAGCACAAAATGTGGTTAAAAAGTTATCGTCATTATGTCATCGTGTCAGACCAGCCTCTTAAAGCTAACTGCAACTCAGTGTTGGTGGTTGTGCTTTATGCATATGTTTCCACCCATTACATTACCCTTCAATGGAAGCCCATATCCTTCGTGAGAAACGGGAGAAAGGTAGTTATCAAGACAATTTTTTTAAAAAGTTACTAATGGCATATGGGACTTGAAATTCTCCAGTGCCTGAACAGGCACCTTGAAGGGGTGGTGCCCAGGATGCTGCATAGATAAGAGGATGCCTCAACATCAGCAAAATTCCACTGCAGAAGACCAATGGCATATCCAGGACAGAATAAGCTTTGTACATGCCTTAGCCCTGAATAAACAAACTTTGTTTGGAAGTCAGCTTAGGCAGCAGATTGTGGGGAGGGATCGGCAGGGATGTCTTTAAAGAGGATTAAAGAGAATCCAGCCAGAATTTGATCTGCATTTGATTCAGCATTTGCATCATTTTTTGGGGGGATGGAAGATACCAGAATAACAAAGTGGGGGGAGGGGAAGGAGGATAGCTGGATGGTGATAGGTGAAGCCTTTGGGGAGGAAAGGTAAAGGGCTGGAGAAGAAGCAGTCTAAGATGAGCGTGGACCATATGGGAAAGGGAAGGAGGAGGGGGCCTAGGGGGAGATGTTAGGCAGATAAGAAGAGGTAACCGGCCAGAGTGGGTGCTAGAAAAACAGGAGAGGGGTGGGAATTATTTTTTACTGAAAGGAGAAATTGATATTGAAGCATCAGATTCGATGATAACCAGATGGAATATAAGGTGCTACTCCTCCGTCATGAGGGTGGTCTCATCGTGACACAAGAGTAGGCCATGGACTGACATGTTGGAACAGGAATAGGAGTGTTTAGACACCAGGAAGTTCCACTTTTGGTGGATGGAGTGGAGGTAATGTGCCAGTGCCTGTGGTGTCCACCGGTAGGCTCTCTGTGTGTGCCAAGGTCATAGTAGGGTTGAACATACAAACATTCAGACAGGTATCAGGGACAGCCAGGGTTGGTTAAACATACTATTTATGGCTCTAAGGAACTCAATATCAAGCAAGGGCTGGAGCAAGGATTAGTTAAGAAAATAGTGTATTTTCTGTAGAACTACATATCGATTAAATAAAGACACACACTGGGAGGTGAAGTTAATTTGCATATCCACTTTGCAGAGAGAAGAACAAAGCAATGCGCATGCATAAACTATCAGTCAATAATTAGTGCTAAGGGGTGTCATTGCGCTAAAAGAAATAGATCCATACACTACACTTCCTCCTCTTTAGATTAATGTCACATAAAACCATATATGTAACATGGACCCCCCCCCCCCCCCCCCGGTTTCCTTGGCAGTGTAAGTCTAGGGAGAAAACCTCCAGCCCTGCCAAAATCATGAGATTGAGGCACTTTCCCACCCAAAACCCCTGTTCTGAGCATTCTGACAGGTTGCATCACTGTCTGGTATGGAGGGGCTACTGCACAGGACTGATAGGAGCTGCAGAAGGTTGTAAATCTAGTCAGCTCCATCTTGTGTACTTGCCTACAAAGTACCCAGGACATCTTTAGGGAGCGGTGTCTCAGAAAGGCAGCATCCAGTATTAAGGACCTCCAGCACCCAGGGCATGTCCTTTTCTCACTGTTACCATCAGGTAGGAGATACAGAATTCTGAAGGCTCACAGTCAGCGATTCAGGAACAGCTTCTTCCCCTCTGCCATCCGATTCCTAAATGGACATTGAACCCGTGAACACAACTTCATTTTTAAAAAATATACAGTATTTCTGTTTTTGCACATTTTTTGAGCTATTCAGTATATGTAACTGATCTACTTGTTTATTTATCATTATTATGTTTTATTTTATTTATTTTTCTCTGCTAGATTATGTATTGCATTGAACTGCTGCTGCTAAGTTAACAAATTTCACGTCACATGCCGGAGATAATAAACCTGATTCGGATTCTGAATTCTGTTTGTGTGGATGCTGTGTAATTCGCTACCTTGTTACAAATTAGTGCCACAAAATAACAGACAGTACACTGCATATGATTAAAAGATTATATTTATGAATCTTAATTTGATTAAAGGGTTAGGAAGGAAAAGAACAGAAAAAAGAAAAGGGCCCATTTTAATGAAACGGTCAAATGTGCAAAAGTTGGAGCTCAGAGTTTCTCGGTAGTCACCGATCCTCAATCGATCTCGCCCCTGGCTTCGTCGAATCATGGTCCCATGCCGCGTAGAATCCTACGACCGCTTCTCTCCTGCGTCTTCCCTCCTCATCTCCTCTCAAACAGAAGATCCAAGCCCAGAGAAACCTACCCTTAATCCGACCATCCTGACTGGATGGCACACAGAAATACAAACAGCTAACAGTAAAAAACACGAACCAGGGCATTACAAACAAAACATTCAATTTCCCTTTAACAGACCATGTTGAAATGAACATGATTTCACAGTAACTTTTTTTTAAATAACAGTCTGTAACTACCTTCACTATCCTAAAGATCCAGTCTTTTTGGTGGTGCTGTTTCTTTAGTATAGTGCCCCCAGACCTGTAGAGTGGCATTAAGTTTGTCAGGTGTCTTGTCGAAGACATCTTTCTCTTGCGTGGTTCACATTGCTGTTGGTGACATGATCATCACTGAGAGGTAAGTCCGGTGGATGTAATGTGTCCATCTTGTGAGATGCAGATGGCCCAGGTGTGTTCTTTGGCTGAGCATCCAGTATTTGGTCCATATGACATCTACATGTATGTATGATCTCCAACATCGACTGCGCACATCAGTAGCCTGGTTCTTGTAGCTATCCTACTGGGTGTCCACTTGTCTTCTTGGTAATTACTTGCTAGGACTTCTTGCTGATTTACTTGGCAACTGGCTGAACTGTTTATTCTGCACTTCCCAACTTAGATCTGGTTTCAGGAGGTCTCTGCGAGATCTCCGATTCCTGCTCATGAACAGCATTGCAGGTGTTTGATTTGACATCACATAAACATAGTTCCAATACACAAAAAGAAAGTTGTCCACCTTGTGCTGAAGAGAAGTGTCCTCCTTATCCATAGCTTTAATTGACTTCTTAAATGAGTTGTACAAACCTTTCAGCTAACCCATTCGTTTCTAGGTAGTGAGGAACTGACTTGAAATGCTTGATGCAATTTTCCTTCATGAACAGTCTGAACTCCTCTGATGTGCATTGTGGTCCATTGTCACTCAGCTTGTTCGGGTAAGCCATTTCTGGAGGAGACAGTTCTCAGAGCAGAGACAGCCTTTTCTGATGTGGTTGACTTCATTGTTATAACCTCCGGCCACTTTGAATGAGCATCCACCGCAATCAGAAACATGGAGTCCATGAACGGCCCAGCAAAGTCAATTTTATATTCTTTGCCACGGTGAAGACAGCCACTCCCACAAGTGTAAAGCTGCCTGCTGGGGTGCATTTTGAACCTTGTGGCATTCTGAACAGCTTTTGGCCTTGTCTTCAATCTGTCTATCTACTCCTGGCCACCACACATAGCTCCGTGTGAGACTTTTCATCTTGACTGTACCCATGCAGATTCCCTAACAACTCTGGTGCCCAAGTTAGAGGGAACAACAACACCAGATCCACACATCAACATGCTTTGATATACCGACAGTTGGTCTCATCTCTCTGAGAACTCTGGAAACAGAGAATTACAATGAGTTGGTCTTTCTTGCATGGTGATATCATAGACTTTTGGCAATTTTGGATGATTTTATGTTTCTCCTTGTATTTCAAAATTTGTTACTGGCAGCTAGTCCACCAATGCGGTGTGGAACACCTCTGCTGGGTCACACAATGAAGACTTTTCTTCTTCAGTTGTCGACAGTGGAAGATATGACAAGCCATCAGCATTTTTTCTGTTGTTTGGTACACTTGACTGCTATGTCATAAGAGTGGGCTCCTAGTTAAAGTGCCCAATGTTGTAGCCTGATAGCAGACATCACTGGGATTCCTTCCTGGGGTTAAAAATGGACACAGGAGGCTGTTGGTCTGTCACTAGAGTAAACTTTTGTCCATAGAGGTAGTGGTGGAACTTCTTTATTCCCCATAATAGATTAAGGGCCTCTTGGTCAACCTGTACATAGTTGTGTTCTGTGCTCATCAGTGATCTTGGCGCAAATGCATTCAGATGTTCAGATCAATCTTTCATAGTGTGTGAGAAAAGGACACCGATGCATTAAGGGGATGTTTCACACACCAGTCTGATGGGCAGAGATGGGGCATAATGGGCGAGCCATTCAACTGATGTGATTAGTCTCTTTGTTTCCTTGAATGCTTTTCCACATTTTTTCTGACCATTCCCACTTTGCTCCTGTCTGCAACAGTGCAGTCAATGGGTGCAGCACTGTAGCAAAATTTGGCAGAAATCTGTGGTAGTAGTTTACCAGGCCCAAGTATGACCTGAATTGCGACACATTTCTCAGTCTAGGTGCCTGCATATTGGTTCAAACTTCTGTTGTGACTTATGTAAGCCATGCTTGTCCGTGACATGTCCACAATGTGAGATTTCAGTCTTGAACAGCTCTTACTTGTCTCTCTTCACACACAGACCATACTCACTCAGCCTGGTAAGAACTAGACCAAGGTTCTGGAGGTCACAATAATGTCATCAAGATAACATCATGTTCCTGGGATACCTTGGAGTACTTGATCCATTGCTCTTTGCCAAGTTGTTGGTGCTGCTGCAATGCCAAAGACGAGATGACTATTCTGGAACAGTCCCTTATGAGTGTTGATTGTGAGGAACTTCCTACTTGACTCCTCAATCTCCATTTGCAGATAAGCTTGTGACAAGTCAATCTTTGATGACCTCTCCATACTTGCCAAAGATGCAAAGGTATCTTCAATTCACGGCAGGGGGTACCACACTGTATGCAGCACAGGGTTGATGCTCACTTTGAAGTCCCTGCTTATGCGAACAGCTCCGGTCTTCCCTTTCCTGATCACCAGGACAATGGGCATGGGCAAGTGGCGTATCTTAGACATGGCAGGTATGGCACATGCCCTGGGCGCCAGTTGAAGGAGGGCGCCACTGAGCAGTTTCTAGTAAAGTCAGACAAGCCATCCTTGGATAGTGAAATAAGAATTTTCTTCAGATGTATGATCTGTCTTTGATTATCATGGGTGAGAAACACTAGGATGGCCTTATTTCAAAGCATTGTGTAAGAAGACCATGAAATGTTTCTTCACGAAGAAGAAGGAAAGTGGAGCTGAGGGACGAAGAGATGGAAGTTGGAGACGCAGGAAGCCAAGATGTCGAGCAAGTTCTTCATGCCCTTCTTTGAAAAGCCCAGCACAAGTAGTTCGACACGTTCCATGGAGTCGCCTGCACCTGCTACAAGTTTGTTAGAATCCGAAGGTGGATCAAGTACAACTGCGTCACAAGCTGAGGAGGAAGTCAAGTCAGATAAATCTGAGTATGACGAGATTAAGAGTGAGGCTGCCACAGAGAACGTGGACACGACAGGAGGGGAAGATGATGGTGGTGGTGGTGATGTTAAGTTTATTGACCAGATTTTACCTGACGAGATTGAACCTGACAACACTGAACCTAGTGAATTGGATGGTGTCAGAGAGCCTCAAACTGTCACACCAGAAGTGATTGAACAGCATGACATTGGACTTCTGAAGTTCGACAAGGATACTGGAAAAACAGTTCAGCCTGACGCATTGAGAACGGAAATAATCAAGCTAGGTTCAAAGTATTTCCAGAACAGTGAGGGGCCTTTCCTACCAACAAATAACCACTCAATAAACAAAACGTGTTCAAGAGGAAATTGGGAAATGGTCATGACTCACTCATGGCTAGTCTATTCCCCTTCTAAAAAGTCTACATTTTGTATCTCTTCTCTTCTCTATTCCCGGTCAGACTATCAATCTTCATTGGAGCAAGAAAGTGGATTCAACCAGTGGAAAGCACCTGGAAGGATTAGTATTCATGAAAGTGCCAGGAATCATCGGGAATGCTTCACACAGTGGAAAGAAATGGAAAGAAATTTAGCTGGAAACAGAGGAGTTATTGACGCAGTATTTCAGTCACAGATTGAGAAGGAAAAGCAGAAGTGGTGTGATATATTGACGAGAATCCTTCACTGCATAAAATTCCTAGCAACTCAGAACCTGGCTTTGCGAGGACTCAGTGAGTCACTTCAGCTAGGCGAAGACTCCAATGTGGGAAATTTCCTTGGCTTACTGAAACTACTGGCCATCTTTGACCCTGTCATAAAAGAACACCTCACTCATTTGGAAAGTCATCCTGGATCCACATCTTATCTTTCACCGGGTATCCAGAATGAATTCATCCACATGATGGCACCCACTGTTCACCAGAGTTTAATGAGAAGCATTCGGAAAGCCAAGTACTATGGTCTCATGTTCAACTTGACTCCTGATCAGGCACACCGTGAGCAGATGCCAGAAGTAGTGAGGTATGTGGAAGTTGATTTTGAGAGGAAAACAGTCCTTGTCAGAGAGTCCTTCCTTGTTTTTATCCAGGTAAGCCAGAAGGATGCTGAGAACTTGGTTGAAGACATCTTGAAACAGCTAGAGAAGGACAAAATTGAGCTATAAGATTGTCAGTCAGTGTGCTATGACAATGCTGCTGTGATGGCTGGACACAGAAGTGGTATTCATCAAAGAATAAGTGAGAAAAACAACCTGGCAGTGTTTGTGAATTGAGACATTCACTCAGTCAACTTGGTGGGTGTACATGCAGCCAAGCAGGATACAATGATGGTCACGGTTTTTGGAACCATCGAAGCTCTCTACTTGTTTTTCTCTCATTCAACACAGCGCTGGGGAAAACTCAAAAATGCCATGCCTGTGGTTGTTAAGTCGAAGTCTGAAACCAGGTGGAGTGCAAGGACAGAAGCAGTGAAGCCTGTCAACAAGTACCTTGAGGAGAATCTTCATGTTCTCCAGGACATGATAGACAACGAAAACGAGACCAGTGAAACAAGAAGTGACACAAGGCAGCTATACAACCACATGTTGAGTTATGATTCTCTGATTTTGCTAGGATTTTGGAACAATGTACTCATTCACATTGACTGTATTCGAAAGAGACTGCAGGATCCCAGCATGAGCTTCCACGATGCTGCCCTGGATTTGAAAGCCCTCCGAGATCATTTTTATGATGAAAGAGAAGTATTGGTCAGTGAGTCACTCGAAGAAGGAGTCAGTCTCTGTCAAGAATGGAATATTGAAGTTGAAAGACATCAGAGGTGAAAGAAACGAATGGCTGATGAGAACTCGAGAGACGCTGGGTTAACAGCTAAGGAGGAAATGGAAAAAGTCATGAAGGGAACACTCGACCCTCTTTACAGAGAAATGGATGAAAGGTTCACTCGCTTGCATGACACTGACACCAAGTTTGGGTTCCTTCTCGATGTCAAGGGATTGTGTTACAGCACTGACAGTAACGACCTAAAAAGAAGTGCGAGAATTTGAGCAAATTGTACAGCTCTGATGTTGAAGGACAGCAGCTATATGAAGAAATTTTGGATTGCAGAATGTTGCTATCAAGGCAGGTCAACATGAAAATATCAAGACCTGAAGAGCTTCTTGAATTTATTGTTCAGTATGGAGATGAGAGCATCTTCCCCAATCTTCGCATTGCTGTTCAGATAATGCTAACCATCGCAGTTTCCATCGCCAGCTGTGAGAGATCATTCAGCAAGTTAAAACTAATACCTTCATATTTGAGAGCCTCCATGGGTCAAGGCGAACTCTGTGATCTTGCTCTGCTGAGTGTAGAAATAGAAGAAATGGAAAAAAAGTTGACTTTGATCACATCATGGACCAATTTGCATCCATGAAAGCAAAGAAGGTGCAGTTATAATTTTCATGTAGTGCCATAATTTGTTAATTAAAAGGTTAACGAGCTTGACGTATTTCTGAGCCAATATTATGGTAAAGTTATCTAAAAGATGGGTGTCAGACGTTTGGACAGGGGTGCAATTTCAGTGCTTGCCATAGGTGCTATTTTCCATAGATACGCCCCTGGCATGGGCCAATCGCTCCACTCTACCTTGGAGAGAATGCCAGATGTCTCCAAGCTCTGAAGTTCAGCATCCACTGTAGGATGTAGTGTGTATGGCATTGGATGAACTTTATAGAAGCTAGGTGTTGCTGCTTCATCCTGTTCATTTCTGAGCTTCATGCCTTTGAACACCTTCTCATTAGCATTAAGCAGCTGTGCCAGTATCTGGTTAGTGCTACCATTTGGGCTGCAGTTGCCTATTGATGATACATTGAGAGCTTTGATTATGTTCTAGTCTAGTTAGATTTTTCGCAACCATTCATGTATGAAAGTGTTGGCCCTCCACATTTCAACATGTCAAGTTCTAACTGCTGCCTTTTGCCTCCATACATGACATTCACTTTCTGTTTGCCTTTGGGAGACACTTTTTTTGCCTGTGTAGGTCTTTCGCATCCTCGAGGTCTTTTCTAATAGTAGCTTAGAAAACAGTCTGTTGTAGTCATCTTCTGAAATTACAGACAAAGCTGTATTTAAGCTCCATTTTCAGTTTTACACCAGAAACATCTGTTGTGAGTCAGATGATTTTGCAATCTGCTTCAGTGATGCTATGCAGTTCTAGGCATGGCAGACTGTGTTGTCTGATTCAGTGTTTCGCAGTCACTTGTTTAGTTTTGTGTTTGAAACTTTTCACTCCACGTGGTTTCACTCTTTGGCCGTGCTTTTTTTTGTCTGACTTGCACACTCTCTATATGTGACCTTATCTGTGACACTCTGCAAACTTTTTCGTTGAACCAACAGTCATTTGCATCATGGGAGGATTTGCCACATTGATAACATCTTTGGCTTTTTACACTATTCAGAGACATTTTGAGCATTTCACATTCTCAAATTTCTTCTGTAGTTCTGATGCTGCTATCTCCATTGATATTGTAATGATTAATGCCTGTTCTAAGATGAGATCTCTTTCTGACAGTAGCTTCTTTTGAGTGCTTTGACTATGCATTCTGCATAAAAGGCTTCCTCTTGATGCATCAGAAATTTCATCTTCAAAGTCACAGTATTGGGAAAGTTTACGCAGTTCTGCAATGTATTTAGAAATGCTTTCATCCTTTGACTGGATCCTTTTGTAAAATCTAAATCTCTCAGCTATTACTAGCTGTTTTGGGCTCAAGTAATTTTGTAACATTTCAACAATTTTGTCAAATGTATTGCCTGCTGGCTTTTCAGGAGTTACTAAATTGCACAAGAGACTGTACATTTTATCACCCATTAAGGTAAGAAGTGTGGATATGTTCTTTTCCTCATCCACATCATTAGCATTACAATATATGTAACCGGGTGACCATTATCGTTAAAAAGTGTACTTGGGCTTCCATCTGGGTAATGCTGGAATAGTTGTCTGTGCCTTTAAGTGGAGATGATGCCGTCTTTACGCACACACAGGATAGTGGGAAGACCATTTTGTTTTCTGCTGCAGAAGCTGTTGAGGCATTGGAATCAAGTTCCCCCAGAGGTACTGGGCATGATGAGGAAAAGTGAGCATTAATTTACAATATCCATGTGAATTTGTTTATGCTTGTTGGCAAATCGGGAATATCGGTAATTTGACATGTTTTACATGTGGATGCTTTAGATTTTCACCAGTAAAGAACTCGACCCTGGATAGCGTGGCTTGCAAAGTTCCTCACCGGCCAAGTAGGTCAGTCTTCCTGTAATTTAACTACCAGACAACATCTTGTAAAAGTTGTGCCGAAGTATATTATTTGTCTAACTTTATTGTATCATGACTGATAGTGCATGTAACAGCATAACGTGAATGTTTAGTCTCTGTTCGGGGACTTTTAGCAGCACATGTGTACTAAAAAGTAGTAGACATCTTAGATGAGATGTATTCGCTTACATTTTTCACTGCGATGTATAAGTCACAGGGTTGGGGGGATTCTAATGTTGTTTGTATTGTGTTCCTTCAGAATTGCCACTACCATATTAGTATATTAGTCTTCTGTGATTTTCTTTGTATTTTTATACTGCATACGCAATTTTTCCAGACACAAGTGTGTGGATCGAAGGTTAAACAGAGATTGTAATGGCAGGACCTGATTGTAAAGTCATTTGTTTTGTATTGAAAACCTCTTCTGGCACTTAAAAATCTAAAACAGATAAAGGAATTAAAACCCAATAAAGTATTTGTTGTCCTGAGTGTGTACTTTTCCTCAGGCTACAACATATAGTTCAACTTTCTCAATATATGACCCCCAGTTCTCATTAGCACTATCAAATTCACCAACTTCCTGACTAAAGGCCAATTTATACTTGTGCGTCAAATCGACGCCATTGGTACAGTGTAGCCTCGTACCCTACACCATACCCTACGCTGTACCCTACCCCATAGCCTGACGCACACCTCCCCAAAAATGTAACTACGCGTCATGGCGACGCAGACCACAACAACTGTGATTGATCCGCTTGGTAGCATCGCATTTCTTTTGACACTGCAATAGCTTCCCACTGGGAGACTGAAGAGCAGGGAAGGAACTCCTGCTGCAATGCTTTCCATAAAGCTTTACAGACCTCGGAAATTATGGAGGACCCTGTGCTTGACGCCAGTTTGTAGCTAGCTGCTGCAGCCTGTTGACTTCTACCTGAAGCTAAAACTCGAATGGTGATTGCCAGTCTCTGAGTATACTGTGCGTACACCGATATTAAATAAATGGTTGGAGACGATGAACCAGATCATCAAATCTGCCTGCTGACATCTGAAAATACTTGAAATGTATTTCCTCGTCCATGTCTCTCAGTGGCCAGACAAGCACAGAAAATTCACCCTCCTTCAGTTTCAGTCGCCATTGTTTGAAGTTTGAGTTTCTTCATGTTGAATTTCAACACCAAGAGACTCAACACAGTGGCATAGGAACCCCACCGCCAACTAGTGTTTTGGTAGTGAATTGCAGAGCGACGCAGACACACCAACGCACAAGTATAAATGCTCACAACAGCGTAGCCCACTTGAGCAGGTTACAGCGTAAGCTAGTACACACAAGTATGAATCAGCCTTAAGGCCAACGCCACATTATTTTCACTTTAGCTTTGCTAGTTATGCATTTCTCACTGTGTACTGTGCTCTGTTACTTACACATCCCTGTGTTAGCATACGTGACGGCCTTCTCTGTACTGGCTCGCTCTTTCCTCTCGCTGTCTCTCTCCCTTCCTCTGAGTTCTGTCACCTCATAACTGTTGGTGCAATTGGTGATATTTGCTAATATTCAGTTTCATACTCGTCATCAACTTGTTGTGTCTGTACAACTACATATCAAATTAATAAAGGCACATAATAAAGGGAAGTCGTTGTACTAAAAGAAATAGATTTGTATGCCACAGAGGGCCTACCTGCAAAGTTATAAGCACCTCAGGTTTTTACAGCGGCAAACTAGATATATCAAACAGTTATCTGCCATTCTTAATAGAGAAGTAGCTTCTATTGGCATCAGTTTTTATTTTATATGAAATGTATTTCAGTTCACTATTAGTAAAATTTGGAACAGAAGAGAAATGTATGAACCTTCAGTTTCTATGCTGTATATCTGAAACCGAGCCTTGCGCAACTTGAATGCAATATGACCCCTGTTGAAAGGACAAAAGAATGAGTCTTTTGATTCTTATCCCACCGCAAAGGCATAGTCACAGCTTCAGTGCTTTAATGCTTATGCAAACCTCACCTGGATCACCTTCTCCTTGTCCTATACTTTCACATTTCCTCACTACAAACAGTCTTCACTTCTTATCCCTCAAATCAGATCCTTGTATTATTTTTTACTGAAAGCTGCACCATGTAAAGATCTCAAATGCAAATTATGTGATTTGATCTCACTCTTTTCCCCTCCTTACTGTTGCACTATTAGTCAAAGTGGAATGTACCCTCCTACACTTCCCCCAAAGCACTTCTTTAAATTAGGAAATGTTTTGAACACGGTTTTCCAATCTATCCCTTCTTCATTCTACCTCTGTAACCATCTATCAGGCAGAGAATGAGGATGGGTCATACAAAATTCGTGCAGCCGCATTTTAATTTCTCTTTGGGACAGAACAAGGGGAGAGGGAAATTGGGAGGTTACAGCAAGGAGATTTGGTAGTACATGTGAAACTTATAAATGTGTGACAAATCTATCATGGTTTATTACTCGAGTCACAGTGTTATCATTTCAATAAAATCAGAAAATGCCAGAAACACTTACCAGTTCGGTTAAAATCTGTTTCTCTTCCTATGTGCATTGCTTGGGCCGATGAGCACTTTCAGCATATTCTTTTCATGTCTTATATTTCGAAACTTCCATTTTGATTTTCAGTAGCGTTTCATTTCCGGGATTCCTGACTACCTCCAAGGAAAGGTGTAATGACTAACCATGTCATTTTCTCCAGAATTGAAAAAGATATGCTCAATATGCAATTCAAAGAATACAGAGGTTGAGAGTGGTGCTAAAGTTGACAGCCTCTGTGGATTCTGGCCCCCAGCTGCATGTGAAGGTAGTTTCATTCTCAGCTGCCTTTCAATGACAGCCTGCTCAGGTCCATCTTCCTCCTAAACCAATACCAGAAAGCCAAGCAGCATCTCCTAGTCGATGATCCAATGATCAATACACCGCTGGTGCAGACACGCTGCATCAAGATTAAACATCTGAACCATGACCCTAGAGTAAAACCTGCTTGTTTCAGCCCACAACACATAGAAAATTCGGATATGATTCGGCATGGGTGTTCTGGATGGGTAACCACAGAAATTATATTTCACAGTGACTTCACAGAAACACATTACCATCTTTAATATTGTTAAACCAGTTATCTAAATTTCCCTTGGGAGTGACTTGGGTCCATTCTAATCTGCCTACTATCACAAAAGGTCAATAGCAGATGCCATTTCATTGGTTTTTCATTCAAGTCTGGAACATCTGACAGTGAAGGCGGTACATCAGAATGCTCTTCATTAACTGCAGCTCTCCATTCAAAACTATCATCCCCTCAAAACTAATCAATAAGCTTCAAAACATGGTCCTCACGACCTCCTTGTGCAATCCTTGTCACTTGTAGGCCCCGATCAGCTTGGATTGGCAACTTCTCCTCCACAGTCACCATTGGCACATGTGCCCACAAGGCTGTGTGCCTAGCCTCCTGATCTATTCACTTTATACATGACTCCAATGCCATATTTAAGTTTGCTGATTAAGCCACTGTCATCGGCCGAATCAAAGCTGGCAATGAATCAGCATGTACTGTAGGAAGGAGACTGAAAATTTAGCTGAATCATGCCATAACAACAGCCTGTCCCTCAATGGCAGTAAAATCAAAGAGTTGATTATTGACTATAGGAAGAGGAAACCAGGGGTCCATGAGCCAGTCCTCATCGGGGGATTAGATTGGAGAGTGTCAGCAACTATAAATTCCTCAGCATTATCATTTCAGAGGATCTGTCCTGGAGCCAGCACATAAGTGCCATTACAAAGAAGTAAGGCAGCACCTCTCTTTTCTTAGAAATTTGCGATGTTTCAGCATGTCATCTAAAACTTTGACAAACTTCTATAGGTGTATGGTGGAGTGTGTAGTGACTGGTTACATCACACCCTAGTGTGGAAACACCAGTGCTCTTGAAAAGAAAAATCCACAGCCCAGTCCGTCATGGGCAAAGCCCGCCCCAGCAGTGAGCACATCTAGGAGAGCAGCCACAAGAAAGCAGCAGCCATCTTCGAGGTCCCCCACCATCCAAGCCATTCTCTGTTCTTGCTGCTGCCATCAGGGTCCACACCACCAGGTTCAGGAACAATTATTACTCCTCAACCATCAGGCACTTGAACCAGAGGGGATACGCCTCTCAATCCAACACTGAGCCGATTCCACACACTATGGATTCACTTTCAAGCATTCTATAACTCATGCTGTCAACATTTATTTATTTGTTTGTTTATAAATTTGTTTGTTTAGGGTTTTTTTTGCATTTGCCCAATGAGTTGTTTTTGTACATTGTACATCTTTGTTGTGCACAGTTTTTCATTGATTCTATTGTGTTTTTCGTATTTACTGCAAATGCCCAAAGAAGATGAAACTCGGGGTAGTATATGGTGACATATGTGTACTTTGATAGCAAATTTACTTTGAACTTAAAGAAAAGGTGCACACAGAATTGAAGCAGGAAACATGTAGTGAAGGTGACTATAAGATTTAAGAGTTTTCATAGATGAGGGAGTTGGAAAAGTTTAGGTAGGAGGAATTAAAAAGGTGTCTTGTCTGGACAGCTGAAGACACACCTAACATTAATGGGATAAAAATGTGGGCGATGCCAGAATTGAAGGAATATTGATTACTGAGAAGTGCAGCACAGGGGAGGATTGACTAGGAAGAGATGAAGCTATGAAAGGACTTAAACTGCACGATGAGAATATTATATTGAAGCTATTGGTAGCTAACACAGAAGTGATCAAAGAGTCACTTTAATTCTGCATCCCACTCCCAAACTGACCAATGGGGCTAGGCTTCTTGCTCTATTACTGTGAGGCCCAATGAATGGTAGAGGAACAACACCTCAATCTTCAACATCGCAGCCTTTGAGCTCAATATTGAATTTCCAAACTTTAAGCAACTCAGTCTTTCATTCTGTCTATGTTTCAATTGATCATTTCCAGCAGTCATCCATCTGCAATTTTGGCTCTTTTCCAAGTATTGCATGTACTGCTGGGCAAGTCCCACAGGCCTGATGTTTCCAGCATTCTTTATTTTAATATCAGCACAGAGAGCCTGGATGCTCCAGCATTGTGACAAATAAACCTCAGGCAGTGTAATGTTGAGCCCCTTTTCACAAAGCACTCAAACAAACTATATCAGGAGGTAAAGCTGGTTAGGGTTTTATCTCCAGTCAAGATCTGTGAGACTATTTTACTTCTAAATGTATCTGACATGTGAAAATTGTTAAAGTCATTAAAATTAAAAATATTAATTAAATACAAATTAAAAACAAAGATAAAGGTAATTAAACACAATAAAATATTTGGTTCAATTGTCATTCCCCTTCTCTAGGCCATGAAATCAATTAAGTCACTGGAATCACTGGTGCAGAACCAGAGAGGCAATTTCTACAACAAATTTTAGGGCAACGCAGGCAAGATATAACAGCACCTATCACTAGTAAGTCTTAGTTTCCAGATGTTGGATTCTAATGTTTTAATCCAAGGTTCTTTCAGTAGTCAGGAAAGAGGCATAAAACTTGTTGCTTCATGATGGTTTTATTAAGCATTGATAGAACAAAGGAAATTACAATGGCATGAGAGGACAACTGGCCAAGGTTGACTGGAAAGGGACACTAGCAGGAAGGACAGCGGAGCAGCAATGGCTGGATTTCTGTGAAAAATGAGGGAAGTGCAAGACAGATATTCCAAATAAGAAAGAAATTTCAGATGGAAGAAGGACACTACCCGTGGCTGATAAGTGAAGTCAGAGCCAAAGTAAAAGCAAAAGAGAAGGCATACAAGGAAGCCAAAGCTAGTGGGAAGATAGAGGATTGGGAGGCTTTTAAAAACTTGCAGAAGGAAACTAAGAAGGTCATTAGGGAAAAAAAAGATGAATTATGAAAGGAAGCTGGTGACTAATGTCAAAGAAGATACTAAAAGCTTTTTTAAGTATATAAAGGGTAAAAGAGAGTGGAGGGTAGATGTAGAACCAATAGAAAATGACACTGGAAATATTGTAATGAGAGACACAGAGATGGCAGAGGAACTGAAGTATTTTGCATCAGTCTTCACAGTGGAAGACATCTGTAATATACTGGATATTCAAGAGTGTCAGGGAAGTGAAATATATGTAGTGAAAATTACGACAGAGAAGGTGCTCAGGAAGCTTAAAGGTCTGAGAGTGGATAAATCTCCTGCATCTGATGGAATGCACCCTTGGGTTCTGAAAGAAGTAGCTGGAGAGATTGTGGAGGCATTAACAAGGATCTTTCAAGAATCAACAGATTCTGGCATTGTACCAGATGACTGGAAAATTGCAAATGTTACTCCGCTATTTAAGAAGGGTGGAAAGCAGCAGAAAGGAAACTATAGACCTGTTAGCCTGACATCAATGGTTGGGAAGTTGTTGGAATCAATTGTTAGGGATGAGATTATGGAGCAGCTGGAGGAACATGACAAGATAGGCCAAAGCCAGCATGATTTCCTGAAAGAAAAATCCTGCCTGACAAGCTTAATGCGATTTTCTGAGGAAATTACAAGCAGGATAGACAAAGGAGATGCAGTAGATATGGTGTACTTGGATTTTCAGAAGGCCTTTGACAAGGTGCCACACTTTAGGCTTCTTAGCAAAATAAGAGCCCATGGAATTACAGGGAAGTTATTATTGTGGGTGGAGCATTGGCTGATCAGCAGAAAACAGAGAGTGGGAATAAAGGGATCCTATTCTGGCTGGCTACCGGTTACCAGCGAAGTTCTACAGGGGTCGGTGCTGGGACCACTGCTTTTTACGATGTATATCAGTGATTTGGACTATGAGATTAATGGATTTGTGGCTAAATTTGCCGATGATAGAAAGATAGCTGGAGGAGCAAGTAGTGTTGAGGAAACAGAAAGTCTGCAGAGAGACTTAGCTATGGCCAAAGGGGAATGGGCAAAGGAGAGGCAAATGAAATACAATGTTGGAAAGTGTATGGTCATGCTTTTTAGTGAAAGAAATAAATAGGCAGAATATTATTTAGACAGGCAGAGAATTCAAAATGCAGAGTCTTGGACTTGGGAGTCCTTATGCAAGATACCCTGAAGGTTAACCTCTAGGTTGAGTTGGTTGTGAAAAAGGTGAATGCAATGTTGGCATTCATTTCTAGAGGTATAGAATATAAGAGCAGGGATGTGATGTTGAGGCTCTATAAGGGAATTGTGAGATGATGCTTGGAGTACTGTGTTCAGTTTTGGGCTCCTTATTTTAGAAAGTATAAACTGACATTGGAGAGGGCTCAGAGGCGGCTCACAAGAATGATTCCAGGAATGAAAGGTTTACTGTATGAGGAACATTTGGCAGCTCTTGGGCTGTGTTCCCCGGAGTTCATGAGAATCAGATTCAGATTCAGATTCAGTTTATTGTCATTTAGAAACCACAAATGCAATGCAGTTAAAAAATGAGACAACGTTCCTCCAGAATGCTATCACAAAAGCACGCGACAAAACAGACTACACCAGAAAATCCACATAACGTTTGGCAATCCCCAATCCAGAGTCTAGAGAGGCTGCTGCGTATTAATATCACGCTACTGTCTTAGCGCGTTTCCCAGAAAGGAGCTCCAAAACCACCAGACAAAACAAGACCAAAAACTAAAGCTACAAGACCTGCACAAAACCACATAGTTACAACATATAGTTACAACAGTGCAAACATAGAAACATAAAAATAAGTGCAGGAGTAGGCCATTCGGCCCTTCGAGCCTGCACCATCATTCAGTATGATCATGGCTGAACCCTGTACCTGCTTTTTCTCCATACCCTCTGATCCCTTTAGCCACAAGGGCCATATCTAACTTCCTCTTAAATATAGCCAATGAACTGGCCTCAACTGTTTCCTGTGGCAGAGAATTCCACAGATTCATCACTCTCTGTGTGAAGAAGTTTTTCCTCATCTCAGTCCTAAAAAGCTTCCCCTTTATCCTTAAAATGTGACCCCTCATTCTGGACTTCCCCAACATCGGAAACAATCTTCCTGCATCTAGCCTGTCCAATCCCTTTAGAATTTTATACATTTCAATAAGATCCCCCCTCAATCTTCTAAATTCCAGCGAGTATAAGCCTAGTCAATCCAGTCTTTCTTCATATGAAAGCCCTGCCATCCCAGGAGTCAATCTGGTGAACCTTCTTTGTACTCCCTCTATGGCAGAAATGTCTTTCCTCCGATTAGGGGATCAAATCAGGGACAGTCAGCATGGCTTTGTGAAGGGCAGATCGTGCCTAACAAGCCTGATAGAGTTCTTCGAGGAGGTGACCAGCATATAGATGAGGGTAGTGCAGTGGATGTGATCTACATGGATTTTAGTAAGGCATTTGACAAGGTTCCACACTGTAGGCTTATTCAGAAAGTCAGAAGGCATGGGATCCAGGGAAGTTTGGCCACATGGATTCAGAATCGGCTTGCCTGCAGAAGGCAGAGGGTGGAGGGAGTACATTCAGATTGGAGGGTTGTGACTATTGGTGTCCCACAAGGATCTGGTCTGGGACCTCTACATTTTGTGATTTTTATTAATGACCTGGATATGAGGGTAGAAGGGTGGGTTGGCAAGTTTGCAGAAAACACAAAGGTTGGTGGTGTTGTAGATAGTGTAGAGGATAGTCAAAGATTGCAGAGAGACATTGATAGAATGCAGAAGTGGGCTGAGCAGTGGCAGATGGAGTTCAACCCAGAGAATTGTGAGGTGGTACACTTTGGAAGGACAAACTCCAAGACAGAATACAAAGTAAATGGCAGGATACTTGGTAGTGTGGAGGAGCAGAGGGATCTGGGGGTACATGTCCACAGATCCCTGAAAGTTGCCTCACAGGTAGATAGGGTAGTTAAGAAAGCTTATGGGGTGTTAGCTTTCATAAGTCGAGGGACAGAGTTTAAGAGACCCGATGTAATGATGCAGCTCCATAAAACTCGAGTTAGGCCAGACTTGGAGTACTGTGTCCAGTTCTGATCGTCTCACTATAGGAAGGATGTGGAAGCATTTGAAAGGGTACAGAGGAGATTTACCAGGATGCTGCCTGGTTTAGAGAGTATGGATTATGATCAGAGATTAAGGGAGCTAGGGCTTTACTCTTTGGAGAGAAGGAGGATGAGAGGAGACATGATAGAGGTGTAGAAGATATTAAGAGGAATAGACAGCCAGCGCCTCTTCCCCAGGGCACCACTGCTCAGTACAAGAGGACATGGCTTTAAGTTAAGGGGAGGGAAGTTCAAGGGGGATATTAGTGGAAGGTTTTTCACTCAGAGAGTGGTTGATGCATGGAATGCACTGCCTGAGTCAGTGGCGGAGGCAGACACACTAGTGAAGTTTAAGAGACTACTGGACAGGTATATGGAAAATTTAAGGTGGGGGGTTATATGGGAGGCAGGGTTTGAAGGTCAGCACAACATTGTGGGCCAAAGGTCCTGTAATATGCTGTACTATTCTATATTCTATATGTTCTAAAACTGCACACAATACTCTAGGTGCAGTCTCACCAAGACCTTGTACAACTGCAATAGAACCTCCCTGCTCCTGTACTCACATCCTTTTGCTATGAATGCCAACATACCATTTGCCTTTTTCACCACCTGCTGTACCTGCATGCCCACCTTCAATGACTGGTGTACAATGACACCCAGGTCTCGTAGCACCTCCCCTTTTCCTAATCGGCCACCATTCAGATAATAATCTGTTTTCCTGTTCTTGCAACCAAAGTGGATAACCTCACATTTATCCACATTAAATTTCATCTGCCATGAATTTGCCCACTCACCTAATAGCATAATTGACAAAAAACAGACCATGGGCACAGTAAAAATAGTCCAAAGATGTTAAAAACTGTAAGTTCGAAAGAAACCACCACACAGTTTCCACAAGTCCTCAGGGTCCCGAGAGACTCGTCATCCCATGCAGGCGGCAGAAGGGAATACCCTCGCATCTCATAGAAACATTCCAAATGTTAAATGGCCTGGATAGATTAGATATGGCAAAGTTATTTCCCATGGTAGGGGCATGACAAGACAAGAGGGCATGACTTCAGGATTGAAGGAGGTCCATGTAGAACTGAGATGCGGAGAAATTACTTTAGTCAGAGGGTGGTAAATCTGTGGAATTTGTTGCCACAAGCAGCTGTGGAGGCCAATTCATTGGGTGTATTTAAGGCAGAGATAGATAGGTTCTTGATTAGCCAGGGCATCAAAGGGTATGGGGAGAAGGCAGGGGAGTGGGGATGACTGAAAGAATTGGATCAGCCCATGATTGAATGGTGGAGCAGACTCAATGGGCCAAATGGCCTAATTCTGCTCCTATATCTTATGGTCTTATGGTCTAAGCTAGCAGCAGAAGGCTTAAAGTCAAGAGACTAAGATGCTAAGAATAATAAGGTGGTACTGCTTTGTGTTTAGCAATTTTATACCCATAGGTAAGGGAGATTCCTTTCAAATTTGTAGATAAGTTTCAACCAATGAGAAAGCACTTATTCAAATACTGTAGTACCAAGTTAACCAATGAAAAAGCACTATACAAAGATCACCTGGCTGTACTTCTACTCCCTGAGTGTAGGCAGAGACTGAAGACTGCAGCACCAGTAGTGAGGACCAAGAAGGTTTGGACAAGGGAAGCACAGGAGCACCTACAGGACTGCTTTGAATTGGTAGACTGGACTGTACCCAGGGATTCATCTTTGAACCTGGAGGAGTATGCTGCAGTTGTTACCAACTTCATTAAAACCTGTGTGGATGAGTGTGTGTCCACAAAGACTTACTGTACATTCCCAAACCAAAAGCCGTGGATGAACCAGGAGCTGAAGGCTAGTTCTGTTTCATTCAAGCCTGGCAACCCACGCCCGTACCAGAAAACCAGGTATGATTTTCAGAGGGCTATTTCAAGGGCAAAGGGACAATTTCAAACAAGTTTGGGGGCAATATCAGATACACAGCAACTCTGGCAGGGACTGCAAGACAATGTGACCCTGTGATCTTTGTCTCAGAGGCCAATGTTAGACTGTCTATAAAGAGAGTGAACCCTCGAAAAGGCAGATGTCCCGATGGAGTACCTGGTAAGGCTCTGAAAACCTGTGCCAACCAACAAGTGGGAGTATTCAAGGACATTTTCAACCTCTCACTGCTACAGGCAGAAGTTCCCACTTGCTTCAAAAAGGCAACAATTATACCAGTACCAAAGAATAACGTGGGCTACCTTAATGACTGTCGCCCATAGCACTCACATCGACAGTGATGAAATGCTTTGAGAGGTTGGGCGTGACTAGACTGAACTCCTGCCTCAGCAAGGACCTGGACCCATTGCAATTTGCCTATCGCCACAACAGGTCAACAGCAGATGCAATCTGCATGGCTCTCCACACAGCGTTAGACCACCTAGATAACACAAACACCTATCGACTATAGGTCATATAGGTTCATCGACTATAGTTCAGCATTTAATACCATCATTCCCACAATCCTGATTGAGAAGTTGCAGAACCTGGGACTCTACACCTTCCTCTGTAATTGGACCCTTGACTTCCTAACTTCCTAATCTGTGCAGATTGGTGATAACATATCCTTTTTGCTGACGATCAACACTGGCGCACGTCAGGGGTGTGTGCTTAGCCCACTGCTCTACTCTCTGTATACACATGATTGTGTGGCTAGGCATACCTCAAATACCATCTACAAATTTGCTGACGATATAGCCATTGATGGTAGAATCTCAGGTGGTGACAAGAGGGTGTACAGAAGTAAGATATACCAACTAGTGGAGTGGTGCCACAGCAACAACCTGGCACTCAACGTCAGTAAGACAAAAGAGCTGATTATGGACCTCAGGAAGGGTAAGACGAAGGAACAGATACCAATCCTCATAGAGGGATCAGAAGTAGACAGAGTGAGCAGCTTCAAGTTCCTGGGTGTCAAGATCTCTGAGGATCTAACCTGATTCCAGCATACTGATGTAGTCATAAAGAAGGCAAGACAGTGGCTATACTTTATTAGGAGTTTGAAGCAATTTAGCATGTCAACAAATATGCACAAAAACTTCTATAGTTGCACCATGGAGAGCATTCTGACAGGCTGCATCACTGTCTGGTGCGGAGGGGCTACTACACAGGACCAAAAGAAGGTGCAGAGGGTTGTAAATCTAGTCGGCTCCATCTTGGGCACTAGTCTACAAAGTATCCAGAACATCTTTAGGGAGCGGTGTCTCAGAAAGGCAGCGTCCATTATTAAGGACTTCCAGCACCCAGGGCATGCTCTTTTCTCACTGTTACCATCAGGTAGGATGTACAGAAGCCTGAAGGCACACACGTAGTGATTCAGGAACAGCTTCTTCCCCTCTGCCATCCGATTCCTGAAAGGACTTTGAAGCTTTGGACACTATCTCACTTTTTTAATATACAGTATTTCTGTTTTTGCACATTTTTAAATTATCTATTTTGATTTACTGGTTTATTATTATTATTATTATTATTATTTTATTTATTATTACTATTTTTTCTCTCTCTCTGCTATATTATGTATTGCATTGAACTGCTGCTGCTAAGTTAACAAATTGAATGTCACATGCCGGTGATAATAAACCTGATTCCGATTCTGAAAAAATCTCACTTTCTAAACCAATTATTATCCAAAGGATAATAACTATTCTTCAACATTGAGAGTATTATAGCCTTAATATCCTAAAAAGGATGTAATCTAAAAGAACAATTAATCTTCACCATGACATCTTACTATTGAAGGTGCTGAATTTCAGGCATATCATTGACCACTGATAAGACAGAGCAAACAGGATTACTTTTCTTAAAGTGGTAGTTTGTTATGTCAGTCTTCGGCTTGAAAGGAGGTAAACAAGCTTCCTAGATGAAACACTAGCATGGATGAGTGAAAGGTAGGCTTTCTCCATCAGTGTCTAGACATATTTAAGACTTCTCATTTAGCAACGAACAGTTGGCAGCAATATTAGGTCGCTCCACTGTCAGTGATTTAAATAAACCTGAGCTCCCTCAGAATTAGCCTGAAATAATGTTTCTTCCATTCACAATTGTTAGATTTCAAAATTATTGCTATTACCAAACACATTTTTTCAGCAAATAATAAGAGAATAATTATTAATACCAATGGACAAACTTAACTTTTGCACAATATTCCTCTCTTCACTACTTTAGTAGTTGCTAGGTTATTTAAAAAAATGGATCCATATGTCAATTAAAAGAGATGTTATGCTGTTATACTGCTATTATCTGAACTCTCAGATTATATATTGTTCCAAGTTTCTCTCTTCTACAGAATGTGTTGATTTTTATTATATTTTCTAAAAGCATTTATTTGGTTGTGAAGCATTTTTGGATTTCTTTAGATTGAGAAAGGTGTTTTAGAAATTCCATTTTGCCTCTATGCCTCTGCTTTGAAAGTGGTGATATTCAGAGAACATTGTTTTTATGAGCAACAGCTACCTTACCTATCAGTATTGCAGCTAATTAGCCCTTTATGAAGAATTAAGGACAATGATTAATTCACACCACTGGCTGAGCCTGAAAATATTTTCATCTGACATTTACATAATCCTATTGATGAGATCACAGATTTATGATCAGGACGGTATATATTATACAATTTTGGCACCCTGTGCACAATTATATTTCTCTGGCTAACATGGGAAAGCTGAATTTATTTAGTAACCTGGATATCGAGAACAGGAAATTTATTGATACTATTGAAAAAAAAATGGCATTGTGCGATTAAAAACTTGCAACAGAGACATTTTGCAAATATTTCTGCATTTTTTGTCCTAGCACAATGCTCCTCCAAATGTAGTGCAACATACAAAATCAATCTGCAGTGAGATTTTCAATCTCAACTGGTTCAATTTATATACAGATCAACCAGGTTATCCTAACCGAGTGATCTTTGAAACAATGCTATTTGTGGGACTAACACTCAAGCCGCTTTCTTTGTTCTCAGTGAGACCTCTGTCCTTGGCTGACTTCAATACAACTTCATTTGTGCCCTGGCTACTTTGCCCGTGGGGATTACTGTCAGAGTCAGGCTCAGATTTCAGAACCTCAGAATCTTCCAGGCTGGTTTTTGCCTTGTTCCAGTTTTCTGTTCACTGCTAGATTCATTATAATAATGGAGCCCATAGGATCACAGAGTAACACAGGCCCTTCAGCCCAACCCATCCATGCTAGCCATGCTGCCAACCAAGCCAGTCTCATTTGCCTGCATTCGACCCATATCCTTCTAAAACCTTCCTATCCATATACTTATGTACCAAGAACTTGCCCGTCCAGTTCCTTTTAAGTATTTCCCCGCTTACCTCAAACCTACATCCTCTAGTGTTTAAGCTCCCCTAACATGGGAAAAACCAATGTGTATTCATCGTATCTATACCCCTCATGATCTTATACATTTCAATAAAATCATCTCTCAGTCTAATTTGTTACAAGGAATTGTAACTTCTTCCTATGATTCAGGTTCTTGAGTTCTAGCAGCATCGTTGTAAATCTGCTCTGCACTATTTCTAGTTTAATTATGTTTTTCCTAATTTGGGCAACCAAACCCTATAAATAATACTCCAAGTTATGCAAATGCAACATAATGTCCCAGCTCCTATACTCAATGTTCCTTTTGATGATGGTCACCATGCCAAACACCTTCTTCACCACACTGTCTAACTGTGCCTCTTGTAACCCAGGATAATAAAACCCAAAGATACAATGTTAGAAAGCTTTACCTGTGAAGGAATGAAAACTAGGTTTACTTAGTTTTAAGAAGGAGAACATGGGGCAGATGCTTTACTTTTCCGGATGTGGTCCTGGATTTATTGCCATGTAGGCTCCTTCACATTCAGCTCAATTGATGGTTTTTCTGGTCTATGCACAGCCCAATTGTTTCCTAGCCCCTGACCCCTCTGTGGGTCACTGTGTGCCTCCCGCAGGAACTCCTCTACCTCTGGTTTCGAGCTGGACAGTATACCAGGTTTCTGTTGGCCAAGAAGAGTCCTGGTGAAGCTGAATGGAACTCTCACAAACTGCCCTCGTCTTATCTCTTTCTTCCTTCTTTGCTGTTGAAGATGTTCCACCCCGTAGTTTACACAGCTGTTCCCACAGCATGCTGGTTAAGTCCTTGATACCTTCTTTTTCAGCCAGTGAGCTGGTTTTAAAACGATTGTTGAGCATCTTTAATTCGCCTCTCAAGTGACGAACCTCCCTTTCCCTCCTATTCGGTCGCTGCAGTAACTCGGGCTGACTTTGCTCCATTGGGCCAAATCGTTCTTTAGCTAGATTGTACGCTATGGCTCTGAGTGAGTGGGTCTTTCTGTGTACTGGGCCTGCTAAGGCAACTTCCAGGATGCCGTCTAGATCATCATCGAACTGCATCCAGGCAATGTTGTCTGACGATCCAGGCCATTTGATCCTGTCTTTCCTTGATGATTGGATTGGGGTAGCCGAGGGGGAACTCACTTGGTCTGTTGTTTGGTGCTGAGGCAACTCAAGTGCAGAGAGACCTTCAGCTCTGCGGGGTGCTTCCTGGCCGACATTCTCCTTCGTCTCACCAAATACTAAGTCCATGCGCTGCACTAGGGTCACAATTGACCATTGATTTATTGAAGCTACGGCTATAACGAGCACCAGCTATAGCGAGACGATGTCTGCAAAGAGTAGTGTCCAAGATCTCTACCGTGTAGTCGGAAATTTGTTCTGTTAAATCATACCAAGGGATTCGGGGAGTCAAAACACTTTCACTGTACCGAGTGTATAACTTGAGTGTGAAACATGTTCAGTAATGTTGTAACTGTGGAATGTTTGAAACAGTGTGACATTGAGTTATTTTGCAATAGAAAATAGAATGTGTACAAGAACTTACAGATTGTAATCCTGTTGCATACGGGTCAGTTTTTTGTTGTGTTAGTTTTGTGAATCGACTTTCTGTGGATGATCAACCATTTCATCCAACAAACCAAGAAACAAGATGGTGAGCCACCCAAGCTCGAAGACCCATTTGAACAAAATGTTTAATGATGTAGAGGATTTAATATATTTGGATGTGGAACTTCATTTCTCATTCAAAGGATTTGAATTTGATTTTCTGGAAGAACTGATTATTTTTGCATATATATAGTTTTTTTGGGGGGTTAAGTTTGAATTTGCAGGCATACTGACCTGAACTGAAACACATGTTAACCATAATACTTAAAAATAGGAATTCAATTAGCTTCCTAACTAACTAGGATAAATAAAAAGGAAAGGTTAATCTGTAAACCTTTAAATAGAGAATAACACTTCATCTAATTAGTTAGAGAAGTTTGAGTAATAAAGATTATTATAATGAATATCACTGATTCTATCTGGAATTTGGTTTTTGGTAATATCTGAGATTTGTAATCTAAGAGAGAATGTTGGAATGTTGAATTGTTCTTGCTCATGTAAATATTTTGTATATATTGCTATTTTTTATAAATAAAGCTTACCTCTAGAAGTGTGCATTTTTTATTCACTACCTCCTTTCGATACCCAGAGCTTTTGATGGCCCACTAGTATTTGGCATAGTACTATGCAATTTGATTTTCTAATAAAGAGTGTGGTGACCAGTCACACGAGATATGACAAGCACTGCTCTGGTGTTACACAATGCTTTCAGCAAACTAGGTGCTTCTACTCATATATCCCTCTGTTCCATAACACTCCCAAGGGTCCAACCATTCCTACCCTGGTACAACTTCCTAAAATGCAACACTTGCACTTCCAGGTTCAAAGTAAATTTATTATCAAAGTGCATACAGTACATGTCACCATGTGCAAGTCCAAGATTCATCTTCTGTAAGCATTCACAATAAACACACAGAAACACAACAGAATAAATGAAAAGCTACACAGACAGACAAACAACCAATGTGCGAAAGACAACTAATTATGCAAGTACAAAATGAAAACCAAAATAATAATAATAGATAAAGAAGCAATAAATAATACCGAGAACAGGAGTTTCAGAGTCCCTGAAAGTGAGTCCAAAGGATATGGAATCAGTAGGGACCTCAGTGTTAGGGGTGAGTGAAGTTATCCACTCTAGTTCAGGAGCAGGATGGTTGAGGGGCAATAACTGTCTTTGATCCTGATGGTGTGGGACTGTAGGCTCGTGTATCCTGATGGCAGCGGTGAGAAGGGAGCATGGCCCAGATGGTGGGAGCCCTGCTTTCCTGTGACAGCGTTCCTTGTAGATGTGCTCAATGGCAGAGAGGGTTTTACCTGTGCTGGACTGGTCTACGTTCACTACTTTTTGTAGGCTTTTCCATTCAAGGGCATTGATGTTTCCATACCAGGCCATGATGCAACCAGTCAGTATACTCTCCATCATGCGTCAAAGAAATTTGTCAGTTCTAGATGACCTGCCAAATCTTCATAAACTTCAAAGAAATTAGAGGCACTACTGTGCCTTCTTTGTAATGGGACTTAAGTGCTGGACCCAGAACAACTCCTCTGAAATTTAAAGTTACTGGCTCTCCCACCGCTGATCCCTTGATGAGGACTAGCTTACAGATGTCTGATTTCTTTTCCTATAGTCAATAATTAGCTCTTTAGTTTTGCTGACGTTGAGTGAAAGGTTGTTGTGGCACCACTCGGCCTGATTTTCTATTTCCCTCCTGTATGCTGATTCATCACCTCCTTTGATTTGGCCAGCAGTGGTGGTGTCATCCACAAACTTATGCATGGTCTTGGATCTGTGCTTAGCCTCACAGATATAAGTATGAAGTGAGCAGAGCAGGAGGGTAAGCACACAGCCCTGTGGTGTACTTGTGCTGCTGGAGATGGTTGAGAAGACGTTCCTGCTAATCTGAACTGACTGGGGTCTGCAAGTGTGGATCCAAGTTACACATGGAGGTATTGAGGCCCAGGACTTGGAGCTTAGTGATTAGATTTGAAAGAATGACAGTGTTGAATGCAGAGGTGTAGTCAATGAAGAACATCCTGATGTATGTGCCTTCACTACCCAGATGTTCCAGGGCTGAGTGAAGGGCCAATGAAATGGCATTTGCTGTTGACTTGTTGTGATGGTAGGTAAATTGAAGTGGATCCAAGTCACTCCTCAGGCAGGAATTGATATGCTTCATCACCATCCTCTCAAAACGCTTCATCACTGTGGATGTAAGTGCAACCAGAGATAGTCATTGAGGCAGGACACCTCTTTAGTCTTGGGCACCAGTACGATTGAAGTAGGTGGGTACCTCAGACACCCAAAGCAAGAGGTGAAAGTTATCAGTGAACACTCCAGCCAGTTGATTAGCACAGGTCTTCAGTACTTAGCCAGATATGTTGTTAAATTGAAAGGTTTTTGCCAATCCTCAGCCCACTTACCTAGCTGACCAAAATCGCCCTGTAATTTTTGGTATTTTTACTAACCATGCCTTGTACATAATCTTCCAAATTGCTCATATTAATAGCAAACAACAAAGGTCCCAGCACTAATCCCTGTAGCATAGCATCAGTGACAGGCCTCCAGGCAGAGAAACAATCTCTGATGACCATTCACCTTTCTCTACTATCAAGACAAGTATGAATCCAATTAGATATTTCTCCCTGGATCTAATGCAGTCTAACCTTCCAGACCGTTCTGCCATGTGGGACCTTGTCAAAGGCTTTGCTGAAGTCCAAATGTTCTACATCCTTTGTCCTACTCTCATCTACACTCTTGGTTCCCTCTTCAAAAAACTCTGAGATTTCTCATGCACAAAGCCATGCTGACTATCCCGAGTTAGTCTCTGTCTAACTAATTGTTGATAGATACTGAATCCCCTCTAATAACTTACCCACCATCAGACTCACTGGCCTGTAGTTCCCTCAGTTGTCTTTGCTGCTCTTCTTAAATAACTGAACAATAGCCACCCTCCAGTCCTCCGGAACTTTGCCTGTGACTAAAAATGAAGCGTAGATCTCTGCATGGGGCTCCACAATTAGTTGGGTTAGCCATATTCCTTAATTAAAGAGCTGAGGCACCATTCTTAGTTCCACAGGCAAATTGAGCATGGGTAGTTTCCTCCATTGCAGGCTTTCCCAAGGTGTGGGTGTTCAAAACCTGCATTCAGGCCCTGACAGCAACCTCCATAATAGCGTATTAGGTTATAGTCTTGAAGAGTCTTCTGTCACTCCCATTCACAAAATGCATGCCTTCTGTGAAATGTTCCTCAGCAGCCCACTAGACAACTATAATGCACTGGGAGCAGCTTCCCACTCTGCTATTGTCATTGCAACAGGCACCATTGAGTACCAGTGTTCTCCAGTCATCAGAAGATCAGAGGTCTATTGCAGAAGGATTATATATTTCTTTAAAAATACCCTGAAAGCTGTGCTGACTGTGTTACTTGCAGAGAACAGGGAGCTAAATGTCAGTTTCAGCGTGGCTTTACATAAGAAAACTTTGTTCTATGATCTCCATATCCTTTTTATTTGAATCTCACAAACAGATGACCCACAGATCAGTTTTAATGCTAAATAAGTGGTGTGGAGCAATTTCTAGGTCTACCCTATAAAAATCCTAAAATAGCTTAAACATCTTAACATGAGCAATGAATTTATCAACTGGAATTTTATGCAGTCTGAAGAAAACATTATCAATGGACAGAGAGACAGACATACTTTATTGATCCGGAGGGAAATTGGGTTTTGTTACAGTCACACCAACCAAGAATAGTGTAGAAATATAGCAATATAAAACCATAAATAAATAATAATAAGTTAATCATGCCAAGAGGAAATAAGTCCAGGACCAGCCTATTGGCACAGGGTGTCTGACACTCCGAGGGAGGAGTTGTGGGTGATAATAGGGTGATTTTTCTATGCACTTTTACACTTGGAGTCATTATTTTCTGCCGGCTGGTGGCGTAGTGGCATCAGTGCTGGACTTTGGGGTGGAAGGTCCCGAGTTCGAATTCAGCAGACTCCTGAGCATGCTTTCCAACCATGCTGGGTTGAGCATCGAGCTAGCAACTCGACCTCGGAAAAAAGGAATTGCCTGCTACAGAAACATCAACAGCAAAGAAGTTGATGGCCTATGCTCTCTCATGAGTTGAAAGGCAATTTCTTCTACTTCTTTTTCATTATTTTCTATATTGCTAAACTAAAGATATAACAGTGACAGAGAGCTAACGGATTAAACCCTGCAGACAGTTCAAGTACTTCTGGTGCTTCTATTCATCAGTAAGTATAGTGCAAGGCAGTTCAAAAGGTTTTTGATATCCAGCAACTTTCTGTATGATTTAAACCCAGTCATGTGAACAGCTTTTTGTGACCCAGCTCACTACCCTTTTCTACGTCTGCATCTTGACTGTCTCTGTACTGTTCTCCCTTCTCAAGTGCCTATATCCCTTGACTAAAATCTATCACAACAATCCTTTCAAATATCTGTTGGGAGTTGAAATAACTAAGACTATTTCTCTGTCACTAGTCCTTTGTCTGTCCCAGCTTTTACTCCGTCGTATGATAATAAATGAATGCTGACACAAAAACATTCCTTGGTGGATTTCTCGGTTCCATTTTCAAAACAAACTATACTTCAGGATGGAATGCAGCTCGTAGAAAAGCAAGTCACTTTACAAGGTAGATGTCTTTCTCATATGGAAAAGCCAGTCAATTCAAAGTGACATAATATTGTTAAAAGTAAGATCTTCTCTGATCGCAAGCTCCCTGTACCAAATGTCATTATCTGCATGGATAAAAATATTATTCATTCTAATTATAACTAGTGCTTATATCATTCCTTTATCAGCTAAACACTCAAAGGCATTTCACAGAAACCTTGTCTCAGTTTTAGACATATTATAATAGTTACAAATTTCAATTAACAAATGTATTTATATGATTTATTTGTTACTTTTAATGCTTCACTAAGTTCTTTGAACATTCTATATTTAGTTATTTGTCTGTGAACGATAGTTAAATTTTGTCCTGGACATTTAAGATTTTCTAAAGAGTTCTTGGTAATATAATGTCAAATTTCAATAATCAGTGAAAAATGAAACACTTAGTTTTCATTCCACAGTCTCTGCACTCCTTCACCCACCTTAATTATGATACTAAGTCTATAACAGGTTAGTTTTTAGTTGCTGCTTTCTATTTCTCCTGCTGTATTTTAAACTTCTTTTAATTTTTGATGTATGGAATATAGCCAGATCAGAAAAACAACTCAATCATTGATTATTGAGACTTTAAATAAAAAAGGTGAGCTCACCTGCTAATATTTCTAATATGACCTTTGTATGTAAATTCATGGTACTCAATTTGCCAAATCTTCCATTGTGCAAATTACCAGGTCATTGGCTTTTTGAAAAAAATGCTCAATGATCACTTACTCTGCAATTAGCTTACCTTGAAGTTTCTGATGGAAAAAAGGTTAGCGTACTTTCTCAAACTTCTAAAACATTCATGCAATACCACAGTCAGATACAATATGTAGTTTTCAAATAATTCTAACTGAACCAAGGTAGGTTCATTTGCAGTAATGAATGATGACTGCCTTAATTATCATAGAGCATGGACAAAGTCCAACAACTTCAACTGAATTGATCCAGAATGGGACCACACAATGTAGTCATTTAGTTACGTTTTTCTTTGCTTTCTTTACATACCATTGTTTAATGAGAAAAATTTATGCCAGGTAATGCCCAGAACTACTAAATTCACTTTCAGTTTTAGCTTTTCATTCACACTGTCAAACATTCTTTGCTACACTTGAATTCAAGAATTTCAGATAATTTTTGTTGTGAACTGTGAATACAAACTCATTTTCACATGTATTAATAACATTATATATTTGCATCACGTTACTTGCATGATTCAGGAAGGCAAAAGACATGGTCTAGGCAACTATTAAATAATTTAGTTACTGCTGAATCATTAAAATCAAATGCTGCAAAGATGATATAAAATAAAGAACATTCACTGAAAGTTTTTCAATGTCCCATCCACCACAACTGTATTCGAAAGGATAATCTTTTCAAAGGCATACACCGTGTGATGCAAGACAGCAGTGGGATCACTGTGCTGCTGGAAACCAGTTTATACAGTATTGAACAAATTATCTGTGTACTCAGGAAAGTTCCTGTCAGTTGTTAAGTAGTAAGCTAGAGACTTGAGAAAACAATCCCTCAACCCTTTTACAGACATGTCTGAATGTCTTCTTCATGAGTGTGAAAAGATTATCTTGTTTATCTGTAGTATCTTCTTTCAAGGATGAAGCTGTCATCTTTCAGGATTTCATTTCCAAGGCATTGGTAGTTTTTCAGGTGAGTGCTGATAGATCTTTGAAAATTCTTTCTATTTGGTTGCATTGGAGCACCAATTTAATATTTATTAGCTGGGTAGATGGATGCAAAACAAAAGTTGCCATATTCCTCTAATCAGCATTTCTTATGCACAGAATGAATGTTGTGTGATTCAGGGGGAAAAAAAGACAATGGAACAGGCACTCTCTCTGTGTGATAGACAGAAGCCAGAAAAACAATTTTAGATCAGCTTCTTGTTTGAGAAAGAACAGAGCCAGGAACATTAAATATGTGCAAGAAATATCAGGCAAGAAGGGGAGATGACTAAGCTCATTCAAATTACTTCTAATGGTGAAATATTGAAATACCTATGAAAAAATATTGAAGTAGTACAGTTGCTGAAAGCAGCATTGTATTCCATACACCTGGTAAGTAAAAACACATCATAGCCTTGGTATTAGAAGTAATCATTCTGATACCAGGCTTACTCCCAAACACCCCATCCCACCTTATTAACAGAACACCCTTATAATTACAACCTTATTATAATTATGTAATTTATTTAATTATAAACGAAAGCAAGAATAAGTGATGTTCAGAGCTCTTGCAAAACAGAACCAATTCTGCAATTCTGGTGTTTACCAAATTTGAAAATTGAAAAAAATTAATATTATTGTAAAAAGAGGGAAAAATAAAAAGGTTTTGAATGCAAGGGAAGGTTTTCTCTTGAATCATTTAGGAAATTTGAGCATCACTGACTAGGCCCGGATTTAATGCGCATCCCTTATTTCCTCTGAATCATTGATGTTCTGCCAATCTCTAAAACCTTCTTGTGAAGGAACTCAACTAATGTTAGGAAGGGATTTAGACTGAATATCAATGATGGATTGGTGATGTTTTTCCAAGCCAAGATGGTATATGCTTTAGAAAGGAACTTACCTTAGTTGTGCCAAATAATCTTGTCCTTTTTAATAGGACAAATCATGAATTTAGAAGGTGCTTTCAGAGCATCCTAAACAAGTATTGTTTTGATATATTCATTCAAGAGATATGGGCTTTGCCGACTGAGCAAGCATTGAACCCTCTATCCTTTTGCTGTCCTTGATAAGGTAGCGGTCGCTACAAAGGCTGGGTGCTGGAAATCTGAAGTACACACATAAAATACTGGAAGAACTGAAGCAGTCAGGAGGAAAATGAAGAGTCAGTGTTTTGGACGGAGATCTTTTATCAAGGCATTTGGTGGTGAGCGGCCTTCTTGAATTGCTGCATTCATTGTGGCATAGATACATTCACTATGCAGTCAGAGAGACAGTTCAAGGATTTTAGACTGTACTCTGAGAAGTCTTGGTGAATTGTGGTGTCACATCCTGGAGAGAGCACATGCAGTTATGGTGTTGAGCTCCTTAACTGTTGTTCAAGCTACGTTCATTGAAGTGTAACACCCTGATGAAGGTTTTTACCTGTATGCTGCAGGTATTTCATTGTAAGTGGTTCTGTAAGAGCAGCCTGTTCTGCTTTTAGCATGTTTGGGTTTGAACTAAAGATTAAGGGCTATGTTGTTCAACTTAGGAATGATGTGTCAGCCAATCAGGATGGTAGAGTTGGGAGAAAGTTCTAGAGAACGCTAGGTGGAGAGGTTTTTGAGATGGACACTGGTCTGGGTCGAGGTCTTTTTGGCGGGAGCTGGGAGAAGGCAGGAGGGAAGATGGCTGAGGATGCTTTTCCTTTTGCACAAGGTGTTTTGTGCAGATGAATGGCTTCAAGGAGGAAGGACGAATACTCCCATGGGAGACATATTGTTCAAGATGAATTTCCGGTGACATTCAGAAGGTGGTATGAGCTTTCATGCAGTCTGAGGGTCCAGCATGTGAGTTAAAGACGACTTCAACATGAGCTCCAACGTATGTGCACATTTGGACTGAGTTAACTATAATGGACCCTTTTTATTTTTTTTCCTTTTCTTTTTCCTACTAACTGTTCGATAAAGTTGACACTTATAACTATACTTCCTTTATAATTGTATGCAGTGTACGAACTATTATTTTTCACAATGGCTAATTGCAGGGGGCAGTATTTACACAGTATAGAACATAGAAGAGTATATGCCCTTCGGCCCACAATGTTATGCTGACCCTCAAACCCTGCCTCCTATATAACCCTCCATCTTAAATTCCTCCATATACCTGTCTAGTAGTCTCTTATAAACTTCACTAATGTATCTGCCTCCACCACTGACTCAGGCAGTGCATTCCACGCACCAGCCACTCTCTGAGTGAAAACCTTCCTCTAATATCCCCCTTGAACTTCCCTCCCCTTAACTTAAAGCCATGTCCTCTTGTACTGAGCAGTGGTGCCCTGGGGAAGAGGAGCTGGCTGACCACTCTGTCTGTTCCTCTTAATATCTTGTATACCTCTATCATGTCTCCTCTCATCCTCCTTCTCTCCAGAGAGTAAAGCCCTAGCTCCCTTAATCTCTGATCATAATCCATACTCTCAAAACCAGGCAGCATCCTGATAAATCTCCTCTGTACCCTTTCCAATGCTTCCACATCCTTCCTATAGTGAGGTGATCAGAACTGGACACAGTACTCCAAGTGTGGCCGAACCAGAGTTTTATACAGCTGCATCATTACATTGCGACTCTTAAACTCTATCCCTCAACTTATGAAAGCTAACACCCCATAAGCTTTCTTAACTACCCTATCTACCTGTGAGGCAATTTCAGGGATCCGTGGACATGTAACCCCAGATACCTCTGCTCCTCCACAATACCAAGTATCCTGCCATTTACTTTGTACTCTGCCTTGGAGTTTGTCCTTCCAAAGTGTACCACCTCACACTTCTCTGGGTTGAACTCCATCTGCCACTTCTTAGCCCACTTCTGCATTCTATCAATGTCTCTCTGCAACCTTCGACAATCCTCTACACTATCCAAAACACCACCAACCTTTGTGTCGTCTGCAAACTTGCCAACCCACCCTTCTACCCCCACATCCAGGTCGTTAATAAAAATCACAAAAAGCAGAGGTCTCAGAACAGATCCTTGTAGGACACCACTTGTCACAACCCTCCAATCTGAATGTACTCCCTCCACCACGACCCTCTGCCTTCTGCAGGCAAGCCAATTCTGAATCCACCTGGCCAAACTTCCCTGGATCCCATGCCTTCTGACTTTCTGAATAAAACTACCGTGTGGAACCTTGTCAAATGCCTTACTAAAATCCATGTAGATCACATCCACTGCACTATCCTCATCTATATGCCTGGTCACCTCCTCAAAGAACTCTATCGGTCTTGTTAGACACGATCTGCCCTTCACAAAGCCAGGCTGACTGTCCCTGATCAGACCACGATTCTCTAAATGCCCATAGATCCTATCTCTAAGAATCTTTTCCAACAGCTTTCCCACCACAGACATAAGGCCTTCTGGTCTATAATTACCTGGACTATCCCTACTACCTTTTTTGAACAAGGGGACAACATTCACCTCCCTCCAATCCTCCGGTACCATTTCCGTGGACAACGAGGATATAAAGATCCTAGCCAGAGGCTCAGCAATCTCTTCCCTCGCCTCGTGGAGCAGCCTGGGGAATATTCCATCAGGCCCCGGGGTCTTATCTGTCCTAATGTATTTTAACAACTCCAACACCTCCTCTCCCTTAATATCAAAATGCTCCAGAGCATCAACCTCAATCATATTGTCCTCACCGTCATCAAGTTCCCTCTCAGTGGTGAATACCGAAGAGAAGTATTCATTGAGGACCTCGCCCACTTCCACAGCCTCCAGGCACATCTTCCCACCTTTATCTCTAGTCGGTCCTACCTTCACACAGATTGGGGCTCGGGTGAGACATTCCCAACTTCCTGGTTTTGGTAAGTCATACCAACCTGAGACGTACGGAGTTTGACAAAGGTGCTTTTCTCACTGTGGAGCCCAGTGGCTGTTAGTGAGGGGCTAACAAACCAGATCTGCAGAGATGCCCGGTAAAAAAAGATTTCATTCAGGGGGCTCATCCGTGATCTGATTCTGTGCATTTACTGTAAGAATTGAAAAAGTAGCTTGTGTGTTTAAGCCTGTACTTAAAATAGCTTCCGGGAATGTGATTAAGATCCTTGCTTATGGATGCCACAGAGGATAATTTTTGGTGCGATTCAAAGAGATTACCCACAACAACTGCCTGTTTTCTGAAAGGGGTGGATATCTGCAGCCCAGATGAATTGTTGATTAGGGATTTAAATAACGTTAGAGTATCAGAGTGCGTTACCCTTGTTGAATGCCGTTTTGATCAATTGGCTGGTAAGGATGTTGTGTTAGTTCAGACTAGCATTGACATGACGGGAGTAGATCTGCTTGGCACGAGTGGGGTACTTAGAGAAGCGGGGCCATGGGCCATTCATAAGTTTAGAGAGGGGTGGGGGGAGTGTAACTGAGGGTGAAGAATTGGGAGACCAGTTTCCAGTAGCTAAGGGCAGAGACTTAAGGACAAGTTGCTCTCATTTCTGAGGAGCGACAGACAGAGAGACATACTTTATTGATCCCGAGGGAAATTGGGTTTCATTACAATTGCACCAACCAAGAATAGAGTAGAAATATAGCAAAATAAAACCAGAAATAATTAAATGATAATAAGTAAATTATGCCAAGTGGAAATAGTCCAGGACCAGCCTATTGGCTCAGGGTGTCTGACACTCCGAGGGAGAAGTTGTAAAGTTTGATGGCCACAGGCAGGAATGACTTCCTATGACGCTCAGTGTTGCATCTCGGTGGAATGAGTCTCTGGCTGAACGTACTCCTGTGCCTAACCAGTACATTATGCAGTGGATGGGAGACATTGTCCAAGATGGCATGCAATTTGGACAGCATCCTCTTTTCAGACACCACCATCAGAGAGTCCAGTTCCACTCCCACAACATCACTGGCCTTACGAATGAGTTTGTTGATTCTGTTGGTGTCTGCTACCCTCAGGCTGCTGCCCCAGCACACAACAGCAAACATGATAGCACTGGCCACCACAGACTCGTAGAACATCCTCAGCATCATCCGGCAGATGTTAAAGGACCTCCCTCAGGAAACAGATATGGCTCTGACCCTTCTTGTAGACAGCCGCTGTGTTCTTTGACCAGTCCAGTTTATTGTCAATTTGTGTCCCGAGATATTTGTAATCCTCCACCATGTCCACACTGACCCCTTGGATGGAAACAGGGGTCACCGGTGCCTTAGCCCTCCTCAGGTCCACCACCAGCTCCTTAGTCTTTTTCACATTAAGCTGCAGATGATTCTGCTCACACCATGTGACAAAGTTTCCCACCGTAGCCCTGTACTCAGCCTCATCTCCCTTGCTGATGCAAAAGTTGTTGTCTGATGTGAAAGTCCAAATGAGTCTTTCAGCAGTGAATTTAAAGTCTGAGCTCGTTTTAGCTATTACATCTCTGGCTGATGATTGCAAAAGTCTTTTTGCAGAGAGCCAGGATGTTGTAGGCTAGGAGTGTCCTCTGGAGTCAAGCCCACACCCAATGGGGGGAGAAAAAAGAATATGAGGCTTGGGCTGAGCAGACGACATCTTAGTTACTAGATGAATGGCTCATGTAATAGGGAAAAAACAGAGACTGGTAGTGAGCTTAAAGGGCCCAGTGACTGATATGGTGAGGTTCCTCAAGGCAGAAAATCAATTAACTGTCAGCTAATTACCTGCACGCTCTGCAAGATGCTTCTGGCACTGCTGCAATTCCAGCCGACCTTAGGATGAAGTTTAGGCACACTTTTCAGGAGGAAGGAGAGAAGTTTTCAGATTGGAGAAGCTGCTGCACTGTTTGTCCCCCAAAGGGGGCAGTCAACTGCCTGAGAGAAATTGCTCGAGGGTGAAGTAGGCTCTGAAGGGCGCGCTGCCTCGTGATGTGATTGCTCCAGCGATCCACGAGTTATGCCCTCCTCCAAATTTTATCGAGCTACTCAGAGAAATTAGGGAGGAGGAAAACATGGAGGAACAGGAGGCCTCCTTCAGCAGGGCAAAGTCCTCAGTAGTAGCCTCTGTTGCTAAAGCAAACCCTGATGCCACACAAGGGGGTGTTTTGCAGGATGTTGTGCAAGATCTGAGGGCTGAGTTACCTCGAGAGGTATCGGTTGGTGCTGTCACCAGGCATCATGACAAGGCCGATAGGAAGCAGGACCCACTGGTGGGACGAACCAAGGCAAGGGCTGCTACCGAGCGGGGTCCCTTGACTAGGGAAGTGACTGGTACCTTCTGTTACAACCGCGGAGAAGATGGGCATTTCAAACAGGAGCGTGAAGGACTGGAAAATGTTTGGAAAGTGGATCAGCAGTTAATCAATCTGCAAAGAAAAGAGGTAAAACTGTGGAGGGGCCCAGTAAAGGAACGGGCTACGTCATACCAACCCGGAGTCTGAGAAAGCTGGCATTCTCACTGCTGGGTGCAGTGGCTGTTAGCAAGGGGCTAATGAGCTGCACCCCCGGTAAAAGGGGTTTCAGAAGCAAGGGGAGAGAATTCCATCACACTTGTGACCTGAGCCTTTGCAGATGATGGACAGCCTTTGATAAGTTACTTGCAGTGTGGCTCCAAGCCTCCGGCCCCCTCTTCCAGCCACACTGCGCACATGGCTACTCCAGTTCAGCTTCTGGTCAATGGGAACCCCCAGGATATTGACAGTGGGAGATTCAGTGGCAGAAATGTCATTGAATGTCAGGGGCTGATAGCTGGATTTTCGCTTGTTCTCTCTCATTGGCTGGTACTTGCGTGGTGCAAAAGTTATTTACCACCTATCAGCCTAGGCCTGGATGTTGTCCATATCTTGCTGCATTCGATTGTGGACTGCTTCATTATCTGAGGAATAACGACAGGTGCTGAGTATTGTGCACTCACCAGCAAACACCCCTGCTTCTCAGATTCAGATTATTCTCATTTAGAAACCACAAATGCAATGCAGTTAAAAAATGAGACAATGTTCCTCCAGAATGATATCACAAAAGCATATGACAAAACAGACTACACCAGAAAATCCACATAATGCTTGGCAATCCCCAATCCAGAGTCTAGAGAGGCTGCTGCGTATTAATATTGCGCTACCGTTTTAGCGCGTTCCCCGGAAAGGAGCTCCAATTCCACCAGACAAAACAAGGCCAAAAACTAAAGCTACAAGACCTGCACAAAACCACATAGTTACAACATACAGTTACAGCAGTGCAAACAATAGCATAATTGATTTTAAAAAAACAGACCAAGGGCACAGTAAAAATAGTCCAAAGATGTTAAAGGACTATAATTTCAAAAGAAATCACCACACAGTTTCCACAAGTCCCCAGGGTCCCGACACACTCGCCATCCCACGCCAGCGGCAGAAGGGAATACCCCCGCTATGGACTTCCACGGCGCCGCCTGACTCAGCCTCCAGACGCAGCACACAATGAAAGCTCCGTCGAAACCAGCCTCGCAGACGAAGCACACAATGAAAGCTCCATCAAATCCAGCCTCGCAGACGAAGCACACAATGAAAGCTCCGTCAAATTCAGCCTCTCAGACGCAGCACACACCGAAAGCGACCCGAGTCTGTCGAACCTCAGAGCCGACGACCATCCCCTCCGGCACAGCTTCTCCCAGCACCATCCTCTGCCGAGCGTACTAAGACAGCCCTGCCAATGACCATTGGCAACACAACCCTGAGGACTGGGGGCCTGTTCTTCCCAGCAGAGTCCCGGACCTCACAGCAGCAGTAGCAACGAAGTAGGTCTTCCTGGAATTTCCCAATGTTTCTCCGTGCTCCCACGTCCGTTTTCAATTGATTATGATTGCGCACGGCACTCCACTTCGCAAATAACAGATAATCAGCTCCGGAGTTTAAGACTGAAGGAAGATGATAGATGAAGCAGCAGAAGATGTCTGAGCTTAAGACACTGCTCTGAAGATTCTGTACAGAGATGTCCCATGGCTTGTATCATGAACTTCCCACCACCATGACCATCTTCAACTGCAGTCAGGGGAAGGTCTTGTTGTTATGCTCAATCGAATGATGTCAAGTGCATTTACTTTTACTTCACATCTGAGTACAGCTCTTCTGCAGATGTGTACACTAAGGCCATAATGAGGTCAAGTGCCAAGAGAATTTTGGCAGAATCCAAACTGAGCTCTGTGAGCAGGCGGTTGCTTATAAAGTAGAACTTGACACTTCTCTAGGGATAGTTACCTTGTTGTGGTGGAGAGGCTTGCGAATTCTTGGTCTGGTCTTCCATTGACTCAATTATGGTTATTGGATCCATTGAGAATGCCCATAAGAATATACATCTCAGGGATATATATGATGATGTATACAGAATGTTCTTTGATAATAAATTTACTTTGAGCTTTGAAATGCTTCAATAACATCAAAACCAGCCTGAAGAAGTTCAACATTATGTCTAAAAACTGGGAAGACATTACTCTCAATAGGTACATCTAGTTCAAGAGGGAGCTGCATTACATTAGAGTGACATCTGCTGTGCCGCAAATATCTGTAGGCCATCACAATCTTATTGTGGGAAAGGGGTCTCAAATTTAGGATGCAGTCATGCATTACACAATACCCAAACTCTGCAATCTGGCCTGCTCTTGCGGTGACAACATTTAGGTGGTGGCTAATGCAGCTGAATTTCTGGTCAAGGTAGCTGTTTGGAATTTGAAGTTAATAACTCATCTCCTTCTACTTTAGACCACAAACTTATCAACCATCCCTGATGAGTTTCTAACTTTATACTTTCTGCATAATCACTCAAAGAGTTGAACTGCATGTGCATGTAACGAGAGCTGTATAACTCATCTCTTTCTACCTTAGGCCACGAACTTATCAATCACCCATCTGTGGACACTTTCTGGAGGTCCAAGATCCGTATGCTCCATGACCACTGGACTAAGTGTGTAAATGTAGGAGGGGAGTATGTTGAAAAATAAATGTGCTAGGTTTTCTAAACTTGACTCCTTCTACCTTAGGCCACGACCTATCAATCACACCTCATAGTTATTGCAAAATATTTCAAGCAGGAACTGCTTTATTTTCTGATGAATTGCAAATTACTTTGGATATTGTGCAACGGTTCTGATGAAGCAATTGGAGATGGTCAGGTCAAGGATGTTACCTATAGAAATCCTTGCAACTACGTCTTGCTTGGAGCTGAGATAACAGGCACACAACAACTATAATCATCTTTCTTTCACGGAGGAAAAGTTTAAAGGTTTTAGCTTTTCTACAGAAGTTTGTAGACACTTTTATACCGTCACTCTCATCTCATTACCGCTATAGGAAAAGGGACTCCTCTTTGTCATTATGTTGCCAATCAAACAGGACAGCTCAGTTGGAAAGTAATGTCCTGGAAATGAAAGAGAATGGGGTGCAGGTTCCCTCTATAGGGTTGTAGCTTCAGTAAAACATACCCTTCATGACTGCTTCAGGCAGAAAGAGCAACTATATTTTTGCATTAGATTGTGTCCATGTTGACAATGAGGAAACCAGTTTATAATTCTTACATCTATATATAAAAAAGGGCCAGTGAAATTTTGTTATCAAATGCATCATTTCCTCTAGAAGTAAGATAATGTGTCAAACACATTATTTTATTTCCAAATGACAAGATTTGCATTAAGTCCAAAGTGTCATGGATAGCTCATGCGCAATTCTCTTAGATAGCAAGCGCAGTACTATCACGGGAATGTGGTCAGAGATCAACACCCTTACAAAATCCAGTGTCCTTAATTGTTTCTTTGTATCATGTGAAGTGAATTAAAGTGGCTCAAGATTGGCATCAATCATGTTGGGGAACCATTGGAGGAGGCAGAGATGATAGGTCTACTTAATCATTGTTCAAATGGTTTAGAAATATCGGCATATGAAAATTAAAACATTACTTTTCTGGTAAAAGTCTATTATTCTCAAAAGATTCTGGGATAATCCAAACAGGGTTACAGACTTTATTTGTCACATGTACATTGAAACATACAGAGAAATGCATTACTTGTGTTAATGACCAACACAGTCCAAGGAGACAGCCACGCGCGCCACCTTGTTTCCATCACCAACAACGAATGCCCATTCTGTTACAGCAGTGGACCATAGGTATGTGAGGTTCAAATCACATTAAATAATTCAAGGTAGCACCAGGAAGCAGATTTTACAGAGCTTACACACCAACATGCTAAAGATCAGTTATTTTGGCCAAACAAAATGAATACATATGTTATTTAAAGGAATAGTTATCAACACTGAATATTAGAATTTATCTTGCCCATATATTCTTATACTTCATTTATCAGAGGTTCGGTATTAATATCAATGGCTTCTGGTAATTTCTAACCATTCTCTGCCCCCGCATTCCACGGAGGAATTCTGTTTTGGATTTTGCACCAGAAAGAACAGTAAAAATGTGGTGAATTTAATTATGTGTTTGTGATATGCACTAATTATTCAGAAATATATTCCAGTATTTTATCTTTAACTTTTTAAATTATTTATATCATATTAGCTATTGTTTAAATATGTATCTCCCAACAGAAGAACATTGAGAATAGTTGCAAAATCATTACATCTTTGACGGACTGTAGTGGCAGCTTTGCCACAGTGGTAGAGTTTTTTCTCCAAGGAGTTTCATGTGCAGGCTTGTTCTGGCCATTTCACTCAGCAAGATTATCTTTCCAGATGCAGGTGGCAAAATCTAAATTGACAAAGTATTAGTTCGACCTGGTACTTAAGTTGTAATCTGATTTATAGTAATTTAAATTTCTTCTCCAATTATCTCATACCTCTACAACTTTCGAACATGTTGTCCAGCTTTTTGAAAAGCTTGTGTAACTAAATGTCTGTTGATTAAATTTCTTCAATCATTAGATGAAAAGCTAATTACAATGAGACTCTAATTTGGATAGGAAGTCAAATCATTCTTAGGTGAGATAACTGTTAAGCTAACACAGTTTTAGGTGATGACAAAAAATACTGAAAATGTTACCTTGAATGTTAGAATAATTCAATATATTTAACTTTATTTCATTTGCTTACCTCTGTTAAACTAGCATCATAGAGAGAGGCAGTAGCAGGGAACATATTCCTTGTTTTATAGCTAAGTGTCTTTGGCAGCACAGTGGAGCAGTTAGTTGAGCTGACCTCTTTAGCTATCACTCTGGAGTTTCCTTGACCAAGTGGATTTCATCCAGGTTGTTCCAGTTCCCTCCATCCTGAAAGTCTGAGGGTTGCTACGTTAACTTCTCCCTAGCATGTTCATGAGTTTAAGAGAATGTGGCAAAGAATAAAATGGCTGAGGAGAGGATTAGTGTTAAAAAATGGTGCTTGATAATCAACAATGACCCAATGAGCAATGGATTTGTTTTCATGCTATGTCTCTTACTTTTTCTATGCACTGAATCGCTCAATATCAAAACAACAGTGAAGTTTACAGACTCATATCATCTTGGTTAATCCCACTTGGGGCAATTGCTTCACTACCTTAACACACCTGAGGAAAAGGGTTGAAGATCAAGACTACAGACCTGGCACTAAACTCATGGTCTACTGGTAGCAATAATCCCTATTCGTCTAAGAGACCTGAACCACCTAAAGCAGGACCCTCTCAGCACCAGGGAGATAACATCAAAATTGTCAGCACAAAACCCTACACTGCTTTGCAAACATTCCTAGCATTTTGGCTCTAATAATATTCATCTTATTCCATTGGGCAAGTCATGTTATTTCTACAGGCAGATTCCATAAACAAATGCTCACACTGAAGTTCAGTCACAGAAAGAGAATACCAAGTGGACAGCAGAAAGGATTGAAGGATGATCTAACCACTTCCTTGAAAAAATGGTAACATACCCTTCCAGCACACATACGTGCTTGAGGAACTCAGCAGGCCAGGCAGCATCTACGGAAAAGAGTCGATGTTTTGGGCTGAGACCCTTCATCAGCACTGGGAGGTCAGAAAAAGAAAGTGGGGGGAGGGGACTAGAGGAAGAAGTACAAGGTGGCAGGTGATAGGTGAAACTGGGAGGGGGAGGGGTGAAGTAGAGAGCTAGGAAGTTAGTTGGTGAAAAAGGTAAGGGCTGGAGAAGGGGCATTTTCATAGGAGAGGACAGAAGACCATGGAAGAAGGGGAATAGGGAATGGTGAAGGACAGGATGGAGGGCAATTACCAGAAGTTTGAGAAAACAATGTTCATGCCATCAGGTTGGAGGCTACAAGGTGTTGCACCTCCAGCCTGAGTGTGGCCTCACCCTGGCAGTAGAGTTTTCAGACTCATATCATCCTGACACTGACATGTCAGTGGGAATGGGAAGTAGAACTGAAGTGGATTGTCACCAGGAAATCATGCTTTTTGTGGTGGACAGAGTGACGGTGTTCGATGAAGCAGTCTCCCAGTCTATGGTGGGTCTCACCACATACACAGGAGGCCACATCTGGAGCACCGGACACTGTAGATGACCCCAACAATCTTGCATCCTCACCTGGATGGATTGTTTGCAGCTCTGAATGATAGTGAGGGAGGAGGTGTAGGGGTAGTGTAGCACTTGCTTCGCTTGCAAGGATATGTAGCAGGTGGGAGATAAGTGGGGAGGGATGAGTGGACAAGGGAGTAGCATAGGGAGCGATCCCTGTGGAAAGCGGAAAGTGGGACGGAGGAAAAGTTATTCTTGGTGGTGAAATCCCATCGGGGATGGTGGAAGTTATAGACTATTATGTGCTGGGTGCGGAGGCTTGTGGGGTGCTTTAACATTCATTACCACTCCCTGGCCCCATAAGCTGTTCAAAGTGGAGAAGGTGTATTCAGAATGGCGGTGAGAGTCAATTACTTGCTCAGGAAGCACATGAAAGGCCAATATATATGGCAGAAGGAGTGTGTTGCCTTGCAAACCATCCACTTGGCCACTTTACCAAGCACCTCTGCAGTAAAGTTACTTGTTGTAAAATCTGCAAGCACCACATTACCCCATCAATCAACACAGAATTGAAGTGAAAGCAACTCATCCTTAGATTTTTGCAATTGAGCTCTATAGTCGGGATATAAAAAGATTAAGTAAACAAGCTCAGCTATTAATGAATATATCCAGTCACTGTTATCACTTCTCCTTCCTTTTAGAAACTTTGCAATGCCAAGCATTTTGACCAAGCTTTGGTCATTAGCCCCATTATAAAAGTTTGTTTAACAACCTCTGGTAAAATGTTATTAAAGGCATTAGAATCATAGAGTCAGATAGTAATAGCAACTGGCCTTTTGTCTGCCAACATTCATGTCTTTGGAGTAGCACACAAAATGCTAGAGTAACTTAGCAAGTCAGGCAGCGTCTACGGAGGGAAATGGACAGTAGATCTTTCAGATTGAGACTATCATGAACTTTCACTCTCCAATAGCTGCATGCTGTGCTGCCCCATTATATGTATATGTTGCTGGTTTTGTTGACTACATCAATTTATAAACAAACTAAGTACTTGCACATCAATGTATCCTTCAAAGAATTAAAATATTCAAGAAAAGAAAAGCCAAATGTATGTACAAATGTTGTATTTATTGAACACAATCAATAGAACTTGCCTTCAAGTAACAGAAAATTACACTGTGATTCTACCTGGAAGCATCTCCAGTGGATTCCAGTTAACTGGGCCATTGGTTAAGTGGGGCTGGCATTTACTTGGGATAAATATTAAAGAACAGAATCTAATCAAGAAAATAGCTAGGATTCCATTTGTTTATTTGGGACACTATGCCACTTAATTGGGACAGGAGACTGCTGCTGAACAGTTTCTAACTAGTGTCAGGTGAGGGCACTTGTGTGGCTGTTAGACGCTACATTGTGCTTCGAGCAAACAGATTTTAAATATCCTCACTTGCATATGCTTGTGTTCAAAAGGCAGTGAATTTTGTCACTGATAGTTGGTGAGAAATAAATAGTAAGACTGTTCTGAACTGTTTTGCTCACCATGGTTTCAAGCATTCAGGCTTAGAGATGGCAGAAACAGCCAGAGATGAAAATGAAATGGTTTTACCACTTCAATGAGTTGGGGACGAAGAATTTGAAAATGTCGACAATCAACTTGAACGTTACAATGAAAATGAAGATTTGGACGATGCAATCGTGGAAAGCATTGTATGAAGGTAGTCCATTATCTGCATCAGGTGTCTGCATTGATTTTGTTCATTTACGATTTATGGTAAAGGATACTTACAGACTACTGTAGTGTACACTGGATAAGTTCCTCCATCGATAGTGTTCCAATTTGTTCTCTATTTCTTTTAAATGCACAATTTGTTGACACAGATAAGTGGTAGTTCATCTATTTTTAAAATGCCTTTTTAACTATTTCCATGAAACTTTGACTAATTGGGTCAGCAGCTTATTTGGGCCAAAATGCACTGGTCCCAATTAACTGGAATCCATTGTATTCTGTGCAACATCAGTGCAACTGGCTCCCCCTGTACCATCACTTGTGTAACAGAAATTTCCCCTTACAAAATACAAAATACAAGAAGAGGCGGAGAGGAGTAATGAAGGTGCTAAACGGCGATTCCTTTGCTTGCATCTTCGGAAACAGCTCTATTTCCATCTTTAATATCTCTATTTTTCCCTTTCAGGGTTCTTTGGAAGACCCTGACGTAAAGTTCCATGCTGACTTCATTTCTTTGCGGGAATGGGACCTGCTCTGGGGTTTCATAACCGACCATTGTTGTTCGGCACGCCAAAGGCTCTGGCTTGGATTTGGAAGCCTAGGATCTCAGGGCTCTGGAGACAGGCAGATCAAGGGTCGGTGTCAGAGTAGGAGACCCTTGTGTCATCGAGGGAGTCATGATATCTGCTGTGTGCCCAAAGACCCAAGATCTTTGAGATCTTCTGGCACAGAGCTTGAAAAAAGTGATGTTACAGACTTTTAACATTGTAAACTATTTAGTTGTTTGTTATGTCTCCCTGCTCACTGGGGAAATGGAGACACCTCCTTCTCCCTTATTAGGAAGAAAGAGAGCCTGTGCTATGTCGTATACCAGGTGAAGTGCGAAGTCTTTGGGGTAACGGCAAGACTGTCTTTGCTATTGCTTTGCTCATACTTGAGTGCTCTGTGGCGGGTGCCAATGCTTTTTTATGCAGGTGGGCGGGGGATTGCTGCATGCTGCCGCTTATGCACCAGAGGGAGGGGAGCTGGGCGAGACTTTGGGGTTCTAACATTTACCTATTGTTCATTCTTTGGGGCACTCCTCTGTTTTCGTGGATGGTTGCGAAGAAAAAGCATTTCAGGATGTATATTGTATACATTTCCCTGACATTAAATTGACCTTTGAAAATTCATAAATCACCACCCAGAATTTGAGATACAGTACTATGCACAGTGGGCAAGGCATTGGTCTAGTGATCTGAAGGTCACTGGTTCGAGCCTCAGCTGAGGCAGCATGGTTGTGTCCTTGAGCAAGGCACTTAACAACACACTGCTCTACGACATCACCGGTGCCAAGCTGCATGGGTCCTAGCGCCCTTCCCTTGGACAACATTGGTGGCGTGGAGAGGGGAAGGCCTGCAGCTTGGGCAACTGCCTGTCTCCCATACAACTCTTCCCAGGCCTGCGCCCTGGAAAACTTCCAAGGCGCAAATCCATGGTCTCATGAGACTAACAGATGCCTACTATACAAAACACTTGGGCACCCTAGATTTTTCGATATGGTTTCACATAGTTTGGCCTCCAGACAGCCCTGATTTTAACATCGTCGAGGCTGTCTAGGATTACCTGGAGAGACAGAAGCAAGACAGAAGCAGATAGCCAAAGTTTGTAGAAGAACTGTGGAAAGTTCTCCAAGGTGCTTGGACCAACCTACTAGCTGATTGCAGTTTTGTGCAAAGGGTAGTCACACCAAATATTGATTTAATTTAGTTTTTTTACTGTTTACTGGTCTTTATAATAATTTTTTTCATTTAAAAACATCTCATATTATTTTTGAAAGCATTTCTCTTTACAGAATTTTTTTTACATGTGCCCAATTCTTTTGCACAGTACTGTATGTTGCATTGTGCAGAGCTGCAGTAGTCACAGCCAGCTCCTTAAAGTGATCCCTCAGCCTTTACTCCACTTTCAATAAGTCACCACAGATTAACTAATCTGATCACCTTCGACACCACCTTTCTCCCTTGAACACTGATGCTCGAATTTCATCTCTTTCTCTGATGTCTCCACTTTGAATGCAAATTTGCTGTAAGGTGGGGGTTGCCTGTAAAGATAGTTAGATTTATTTTGATTAAATTGTGAATCTTGTTCCTGACCCACAGGTTCTGGCACTTGTTATCTTGCAAATATGTTTGTTTCCATCTTCCTTGTAAAGTATGCGTGCAGGGGAGTCATGTGTCTATGATTTTCTACAGTGCCTTTGTTCCACGGAGAAAATTTGTGTGTTGATGGTGTAATGACAGATAAAAATCAACAGAGTGCCATCATACTCAAAGTCAGAGTTACCTGCATAATTGAGATGAGATTGTATGGTCCATGAATCTATCATGCCCTTGTAAAGATAAATAAACATGATGTTTCTCATCATTTCTCCCATATAATCATGAGTTGCTTAGACTAGAGAAGAAATTTTAAACATATGGTAACCCTTTCGTCTATTTTTCAATACAAGTTTTTTGAATTTTATATTGGCTTTGTACTTCAAGCTCTTTTGGATACAGATCTTAGGCATTTTTAGAGCCATGTTGTACATTACCATCATATACATGTGTAGTCATGCTTAGGGAGCCTGCCCCCCACCCCCAAAGGAAGATGGTCTCCAGCACCTATGCGATTATTCAATTCAGATTTTTAAAAGATCACAAACCAAACAAGCTAAGAAACAGATTTATAAGAATAGTCATTTATTGAATGACTGAAGAGAAGTTTAGTACTCCTCTTCTTAACTTAGAGGTTTTAGTGCTAAAGTGATATCACCCTATTAATCCATTATCACAGAAACAAACTAGTGAAACAAATACAAAAGCTGTAGAAAATCTCTAAACCCTCCCGGCTGTTCATCTTCCTTAAGCAAGTGTATCACCCCATGCAATTGAAATTTTTGTTTTGGAATGACTCAGAATCAGGTTTATTACGACTCACACACGATATGCCATGAAATTTATTGTTTAGCAGCAATGTAGTACAATACATAAAAATTATCATCAATTATTAAAAGAATACTGTGAAAAATATAGTTCTAAAAGAGAGCAAAATAGTGATGCAGTGTTTCTGGGGCCATGCTCCTTTCAGAAATCTGATAGTGGAGGGGGAGGAAACAGTGCCTAAAGCAGTGAGTGTTTATCTTCAGGCTCCTGTACCTCCTTGGCAGTAATAAGAAGAGGGAATGCCCTGGATTATGATGGATGCCACCTTCTTCAGGTATCACTTTTTGAAGATGTCCTTGATGGTGGGGAGTCTAGTGCCCACGATGGAACTGGCTGAGATCACAACCCCCTGTATCTTTTTTCCAATCTTTTGCATTGGCACCTCCATACCAGATGTTGAAGCAACCAGTCAGAAAGCTCTTCATGATACAGCCTGTAGAAATTTACCAGAGTTTTTGATGACATACCAAATCTTCCCAGACTCCCAATAAAATATAGCTACTGGTGTGCCTCCTTCATGATTGCATCAATATGCTGGGGTCAGGATAGATCTTCGGAGATGTTGACACCCAGGAACTTGAAGCTGCTGACACTTCCCATTGTTGACCCCTCGGTGAGGACTGGTGTGTGTTACTCTGCCTTCCTTTTCCTTAAATCCACCATTAGTTCCCTGGTCTTACTGACATTGAGTGCAAGATTGTTGCTGTGACAGCACCTCAACAAGCTGATCTATCTTGTCCCTGTATGCCTCCTTGTTACAATCTGAGGTTCTGTCAACAACAATCGTGTCATTAGCAAAATTATAGCTGGTGTTAGAGCTATGCCCAGCCATACAGTCATGAGTGTAGAGAGAGTAGAGAAGCAAAACATGAATCCTTCAGATGCACCTGTGTTGATTGTCAGTGAAAAGGAGATGCTATTTCTGATACGCACTGACTGTGAGGAAGTCAAGGATCCATTTGAAGAGGGAGATACAAAGGCCCAGGTTTTGAAGCTTGTTGATTAGTACTATGGGTTGATAGTGTTGAACAACAGCCTGATTTGGGCAATACTGTTGTCCAAGTGGTCTACGGTAGATAATGTATACCACCAAAGTTTCTGGTCCTCACTTCTCAATAAATATAGAACATGTAAGATATTGTCAGCCTCTTTCCTACATCGTATGCTGAAAGTAAAGCTAATTTTTGTTGTCTTGTCTGGAAACTAAAAACTGCTAACGCAGAATTTGCAGAAGTAGGTGTGAAGCTGTTTTGAATTTTGATTGGATTGTTATTTTGTTATAAGCTTTTAGCAATGCTTCAGTTTGGAGATCTTTCACCTGATAAAGGTCTTTGACCTGAAATGTTAAGTGTTTCTCATTCAACTCAGTAGACTTGTCTGATGTACTGAGTTTTTCCCAGAATATTCTGTTTTTAACTTCAGGTTTCCAAAGCTTGATATTCATTTACTGATTTTTATTCATTTGCAAAAGTCCCCTTCTTCAACATTTTACTTATCATTGATACGAGGAAAATAGAGCAACTCTTTTTGATTTCTTCTGCTACTTATGTTCATCTAACTTGTTCAATATTTCCCTGTAATTTAGGTGCTGAAACCCAGGTAGCATTCTAGTAAATCTTCTCTGTACTCTCTCTATTTTGTTACATTATAGCACTATTGATATAGTATAGATAATCTGGATGCCAGAAAAATAATTCTGAATACATTAACTTTTCATATGAAAAAAAGTCTACGTTTACTGGGCAAAAATAATGGTCTGCCCAAAACTAGCTTAGTAAATTTATGTGTGATTTTTGGATTCTGCACAGGTGAATGTCCAGGATAAGCTTGCAAAAATAGATATAATTTGGGAGTTAAATCCAAAAGAAGAAAATGCATTTGAAAACAGTTCACCAGAATAAATATTGGGCTTTAATGTTCATTAGCTGTATAAACACTTTTTTGCCCAGATCAGAGCATACCCATCTACATGAAACCTGAACAGTCATTTACCTAATTGTTAGATGGTCACTATGGTGAGGAGATCTCTTTGTTGTACCACCATGAAATAATAGTCTGTATTAAGCATAATTGTTTCAATTCCTATAGAATCATTTTCAGCGATTCTCATTTATTCTTTCCAGTTTTTCTTTGTTATGTATACGGTACAAATTTTAATTAAAGTTTTAGAAGAACCTTACTTAGTACTCCTTCAGTGTTACAGCTAGCAATTATCTGTGTAGCACTGTGCCCTGGAGGCCAACAAGATATTACATTCAATTTGCAGTTTTCACTGATTCACTTAGTCTAAATTAATCGAAAGTGAGCTGATACTACCGACTTCAATTCAATCAATTGTGCTGTAAAACATGTGAAGGGATGCCAGATAAGGGCTGGTTTCTGTTCTTCTTTTGTAACTTTAACGTTAAATAGCCCACCAGTATTGACTTCCAAATTTATACACAAATAATAGGCACTTGGGCCTCATCAATTTCATGTATATGTGGACCTGTATCCAAACTCTTCAAAATAAATTAACACCACTAGGTAAAATGGAGATAAAATATGGACAATATCAGATAGCCAATGTAATTGCAGATACCATAACTCAAATCAAGTACATTTCAGGAAAAGCTTCTCCCCTCCCACCTCTACCTTCACATGATGTCACCATTGTTCCACGTGGTAGTTGGTGAAGCTGTCAGAATGAAGCGATGTGTCCGGAGTGCTCGGGTGAGGCACGTTTCTGTGAAGCAGAGTACACAGCAATCTCTGATGTCCCTTTGGTACTGCAGTCTTGCTTTGAGGTCATCAGTTTTATTTTCCAGAGACTGACTGTATGTTAGCCAGTTGAATGGTAGGGAGGGCCTTAGGGCCCTGCACTTCAGTTTTACCCAGAGTCCTCCCCAGAAGCTACACTTACTGAGAAAGAAAAGGTCTCTCTTGAGCCTCCAGCTCAAACCTCCGGAGGCCACAGTGTGATGGTATGAAGATTGTTAGTAATTTTAAATAGCTTGGAACTATTCTCCTTACTGCAGTCTCTGTGGCTGCAGCTTTCAGCTGCAGCAGTTCTCAAACAGTGAGTAAGATCAAGCCAAGAAAGGATAAGTGAGATCCTGAGCCTTCATAGAATCATTATGGAACAAAAAGAAGCCATTCAGCCCATCAAATCTGGCTCCTTCGAGTATGCCAAACCTGCCAGTCCCTTTCTTCTGTTAATTCCACTTTGTAAATCCAGATTGATTTTGTTTCCACTACACTTCCTGGTAATGAGGCTCAAACCGTAACTATTCCCTTGGTAATAGTTGAGAGTCCATTGTCAACAAGCTGGTCAGGATGAACTATGACACAGGCCCTTGCATCTTCATGGACCCTCTTTGCAAGCCCAGTATGCAGAGGTGAGCAACTGTCCTGCTCCAATTAGAGTTGCCCCATGGGCAGCACGAAGACGGAGTGATGGTCCAAGCACGCTGGATGAATCTGACTGGGAAAGCCCTCTCACCGCCAGCCAGGTGCCTGTTGGTGAGACATAGAAACATAGAAAATAGGTGCAGGAGTAGGCCATTCGGCCCTTCGAGCCTGCACCACCATTCAGTATGATCATGGCTGATCATCCAACTCAGAACCCTGTACCTGCTTTCTCTCCATACCCCCTGATCCCTTTAGCCACAAGGGCCATATCTAACTTCCTCTTAAATATAGCCAATGGACCTACCTCAACTGTTTCCTGTGGCAGAGAATTCCACAGATTCATCACTCTCTGTGTGAAGAAGTTTTTCCTCATCTCGGTCCTAGAAGGGTTCCCCTTTATCCTTAAACTGTGACCCCTTGTTCTGGACTTCCCCAACATCAGAAACAATCTTCCTGCATCTAGCCTGTCTAATCCCTTTAGAATTTTATACGTTTCAATAAGATCCCTCCTCAGTCTTCTAAATTCCAGTGAGTATAAGCCTAGTCAATCCAGTCTTTCTTCATATGAAGGTCCTGCCATCCCAGGAATCAATCTGGTGAACCTTCTTTGTACTCCCTCTATGGCAAGAATGTCTTTCCTCAGATTAGGGGACCAAAACTGCACACAATACTCTAGGTGCGGTCTCACCAAGGCCTTGTACAACTGCAGCGGAACCTCCCTGCTCCTGTACTCACATCCTTTTGCTATGAATGCCAACATACCATTTGCCTTTTTCACAGCCTGCTGTACCTGCACGCCCACCTTCAATGACTGGTGTACAATGACACCCAGGTCTTGTTGCACCTCCCCTTTTCCTAATCGGCCGCCATTCAGATAATAATCTGTTTTCCTGTTCTTGCAACCAAAGTGGATAACCTCACATTTATCCACATTAAATTGCATCTGCCATGAATTTGCCCACTCACCTAACCTATCCAAGTCACCCTGCATCTTCTTAGCATCCTCCTTACAGCTAACACCGCCGCCCAGCTTCGTGTCATCCGCAAACTTGGAGATGCTGCATTTAATTCCCTCGTCTAAATCATTAATACGTATTGTAAACAACTGGGGTCCCAGCACTGAGCCTTGCGGTACCCCACTAGTCACTGCCTGCCATTCTGAAAAGGTCCCGTTTACTCCCACTCTTTACTTCCTGTCTGCCAACCAATTCTCTATCCACATCAATACCATACCCCCAATACTGTGTGCTTTAAGCTTGCACACTAATCTCCTGTGTGGAACCTTGTCAAAAGCCTTTTGAAAATCTAAATAAACCACATCCACTGGCTCTCCCCTATCTACTCTACTAGTTACATCTTCAAAAAATTCTATAAGCTTCATCAGACATGATTTTCCTTTCACAAATCCATGCTGACTTTGTCCAATGATTTCAAGATAGTCTGCCAGATAGTCTGAATCACCTGCTCAGGGGAACCACTGTGACCACCAAGTCCTTCTCTTGCAGTGTCTGCAGGGCATTCTGTGCTGACCACTGTTCATCAACTTTACAGTCAAAGGTGTTGGTCTGAAAGAACTGTTCCATAAAGTTCCATAAAGGACTGATAGTGTGGCAAGGTATAATTGACTAGGACATGGTGTGGCAACTGGACCAGAAACAATCTTCACAACAATGGGGGGAGATAAAACCTCAGCACGTAGTGGTAGTTGGTGCCCACATACTTAGGTTCCACACACAGCCTAGTGCAGCCACACACCAAGCTGATCCTCAGGTGAGACAACATCAGGTATATTTTTACCCCCATTGTCCAGGGATCAGTGCATTGTGATCTGTGTGACCTGCTCCATCTTGGATCCCTAGCTGAACTTGAAGACAGCTCGGGAGATTTCCAAGTTGATGGAGTGGGGAATGGGCCACATCTGCGTCATGTACAGCAGCCCTAAGAGCACCTCACACCTGATGGCCAGGTTCTTCCCAGTCATCCATAAAGACCATCTTCCCCACAGTCCCAATTTCTATTTTATCTTCTCAGTCCATTTCAGTCAATTTTTGTTCCACGCCTCAGCCCCTCCAATCCAGATCTCCAGCACCTTTAGACTTGACACAGGATCAGTCGGACCAGTTGCTGAAGAGTGTGTCTTCATGCTTGGTGCAGTTAACTCTGATCCCTGATGCCAATTCAAATTGGTCGCAGATGCTAATCAATAAGTGAACCAGCCTTGGATTCAGCAGAAGACGGTGACGTCATTCATGTACAGGGAGGCATTCAGTTGGGCCCCTCCACCGCTCGGCAGCATCATGTCTCTTATGCTCTTGCTTTTCTTGATGGCTTTGGCAAAGTGAGAGTAGGCAAGGCTGCTTGAATCAAAACCTGACTGGGAAGCTATCTGTTTCCTACCCATTGATTTGGACTATACTAGAGGTGTCTGTGTAGAGCAGTTTATTCTGATCCCAATTCCCTTCCTAAAACCCATTTTGGAAAGTATGTCCATCATGTGCACATGTGATATTCTGTCAAAAGCCTGACTGAAATTTATTTCTTTGCAAAATAAAATTCATTCATAATAAAAAAACAGTATTTACCAGAATAAACCATGTAATGTCATTTCATTCTTTTTTTTAACCTTCATAGTCAATGCTTCCAGTGCTGATTGAAGCTTATAGAATAATGAGGCATAGAGATGGTGGCAGCTAGAATCTTTTATCCCAGAGGAGAAATGTCAAAGCTAGAAAGAATAGCTTTATGGTGAGAGGGGATAAATTTAAAGGAGATATGCAGGGCAATTTGTTTTTTGCAAAGAATTGTTGTGTTCCGGGAACATACTGCCCAGGAGTGCTGATGGAACCAAATGGCATTCACAAGACTTTTAGATAGACACATGAAAATGCATGAAATGGAGACAGATGTGATTATTTTATTTGACATCACGCTTGGTGCAGAAATTGTGAGCTGAAGGGCTGTTCTATCTTCTGACAAATGCACCACCCTGATTTGGAAATATGTCAACTTCTGTAAAATCCTTGAGCTCAAGATCAGAATTACATATCACAAAATATATTGTTTTGCAACAGTACATTACAATACCTAATAAAATATATATATAAAAAACAATATATATAGAACTTTAATCAAAAAGGGAGTGCAAAAAAAGTAAAAAAAAATATAGTGAGGTAGCATACATACATTCCTTGTCCATTGAGAAATCTGATGGTGATGGGGAAGAAGCTGTTCCTAAAATGTTGAGTGTATGTCTTCAAGCTCCTGTACCTTGATGGTAGCAATGAGAAGACAGCACGCCCTGGGTGATGGGGGTTCTTAATAACAGATGCCACCTTTCTGAGGCATCATCTTTTGAAGAAATCGTCATGCTAGTGCACATGATGGAAATGGCTGGGTTTGCAACTTTGTGCAGCTCTTTCCAATCCAGTGCAGTGGTCTCTCCATACCAGATGCTGACACAAACCGCCAGAATGTTCCTCACAGTACATCTGAGGAAATTTGCGAGAGTCTTCAGTTACATAACAGGTCTCCTCAAACTCAACCTACATTGAAAATTCTCTATCTACTTTGCAAATACTGTAGCACATTAAGAACCCTGCTGCTCACCAAGAGCATGGGGAAGTCTACTATAGAGTCGAATCAATATGCAAAATGGTTAACAAGCAATAGAAACATGGTATTCATTCAAAATAGAGATTGAGGGATTTCTTAAAGCAAATCAGAAACATTGGGATAGTGCAAAATTGACAACTAAAGTGGGAGCTAAAAAAGTTCTTGATAAATGAAAAATGGTAGAGCAGGCTTAGGGACCAAATGAACAAACTCCTGCTCCAGTTTCTAATGCTGTAATTCTTCTTACCATATTGGACATCAAAATCAGTGAGCAAAATTTTATGGAAATCAACACTTGTAACACCAAACCAAACAGCACCACACAGCTCCTTTCCTTGGAAAAACTCATTAGTGCAAAACCGCATTAGAATGGTGTCAAGAAAAAGAGGTTTTAGTTATAAGAATGTCAAAGTTTTTAAATGCTTTCTTAACATTTTTGGAAGAATTTCAAAACAATGAAAAAATAGGATATTTTCTGCATGCTGAAAATAACTAATAAAGAGATAGCTTTGCAAATAGCATGTGATGGTTTGTTTTTACTAAACTTATCTACAAACCAATGGACTACCTTGCCACCCTTGCAAATGGTATAATATATAAAAGTTAAAATAATGGAAATTCAAAAGAAATACAGAGGATATTGCAAAATAGCCAGGGCTTGAAATTCAGCTAAAAGAAGATGAGAGCTGAAATTTGGAGCTCCTTCTATACTTTCCCCTCAATGATATAACATCAATAGCCCTGACACTTACTGGTTCTACTTAGATTATGATATTGAAGGACAAAGGGTGGGTGGGTGGATGAAGGCATAGAAGTGAGAGTAAACACAATAGAGACTTAATTCCATTACATACATCCTTTTTTGTCCCCCTGATTGATAGACTTGAATGCCAACTGAACAGAAAATGCTTTGAAAAGGTGCATTGAGTTACATATTGGACAGGTAATCTTGAGATCTGGGCTAATGATTCAGGGTATGAGTTTAAAGGATAGCTATGGATTTAAATTCAGTTTAAAAATAATGTAGAATTTGAAAGAGAACAAACAATTCTTAATAATGATGACAACAAAACATTTGGATTTCTACAAAACTCATTTATATCAGAACCTCTTTGCTAAAACAGAAAGGATTGATACAAGGATTACTCCTTAGTAGTAATGATCAGTTAGGCACAAAAAGAATGGCATTTACTGACAAGTACCTTTATTATCTGTACTAACAAGCACATGAATTCACAAACTGACTAATTGTGTGCAAATTTATTACATTTTCATGACCCTTCATGAATACCTAAAGAAGAAAAGTGGTAATAGCCAGGATGAAGTACCTACACTGGCCAAACATTCCTCATGGTCCCAATATGATCTCCATGCATCTGATGTGGGATCTTCCACACCTGCAACATTGATCACTGCCTGAGCTCCCAAATTCCTCATTCTTATCTTTTCCTCCTCAGCTCAATCTATAATGTTTCAATTTCTTTGGCTCGGGGTCATCTGATTGATGTGTGTCAGATTCCCATTGGTTGTAGCTCAGGGCTATAAGCCATTTTGTTTTAAGGCCTTCATCTAAAATTTTTTTGTTCTGTCCAACTCAAGAGTGGTTCGGACCAGTCTAACCAGATCAGCCAAACAAACAGACCATAGGCTGTTCCTTCTGCAAACCTGCTATTTTACATAATAAACAACTTCTTATCTGAGAATAGTCTCAGCAGAAACTCCTTGCGTCCACGTTCACTAAACAGTTTCCAAAATGACAGCAGTAAGGACAATCTCACAAAATAGCTACCTCAATTCTTATCATCACATGATAAGAACAAAGACGTTTGCTTCATCTGTTTCCACCGCCTTTGCCTCCCCACAGGTCACTGATTGCAGTTCTTTCTGGCCAACAGAATTAAGCCAATCAGACAAATGGACATCACCTAATCATAAAATTAATCTACAAAAATTTACTTGTAGCCCAGTTGACCTTATAAAGTCTTCCTCAAAAACTAATCAGACCAGTCAAGCAGCAGCTTTATGTAATCATACTTTACAAGGTCTGTGACAATCTCCTTTATCACAATTCTCCAGTGGATCCAGTCCCATGAAAACAATAGTCCCACCATGAGTGACATGCCAAAGGAGTTACAAGCTATACTGACTAGATGGGAAGAAGACACCGAGTACCAGCACAAACAAAGGGAAGAAAATCTCTTCCATTTGTTCTTCTTCTTGGTGAATCAGTTCATCGTCATACGAAGGAACATTTGGAAGAAGCCCTGAAGAAAGTATGGGGTTTGAAACACAGAATATACAGTGGGGTGGGGTCAGCAATGCCCACCTTTAGGGCAAAGAAACCATAGTCAATGTATAAAGTTTAATAAAGAGTAGCTATTCATAAAAATGAGAACCAGTCTTTAAGAACAAAATGTCCCAGTATTAACAGTAATGAGTTTTTAAATTGTAAGCAGAGCTTTATGAATATTATGTTGTGTTGTTCTGCCATGCATTGTAAGCATGCGGCACTGGCGCCAGAATGGGTCCCCAGCACATCCCGGGGTGTGTTGGTTGTTTATGCAAGTGATACCTATCAGTATATGTTTTGATGTGCATCTGATAAGTAAATATAAATCTGAAATCTGACAAAAGCACCACCATCTGAAGAGAGCTAGCCATTAGCTCATAGCTTGGTAAGAGATATGGTTTGTGAACTGACATAACATAGAGACATCCTCATATGCTTTGGGCAAAGTTAGAATTAGGGGTATGTTAACTAGTCTACATCAATCTAGATATCAGACATCTTCAGATGAAATATCTTCACCACTGTGACTGGCATCAAGGAAGGCTATTCACTGTTATCTGTTACTTATCTCTTCGAAATATGGTCATACTGTAGGTATTATTGTTCCATAAATCAATAATTAGGAGCATTTGCATACCCAGAGAGTTAGTTCGGGTTTAAGTTTATTGTGGTCAGACGCATGCACGCATGGAATAAATGCCATGAAAGTTAGTTTTATGCAGCAGCATAGCACATTACAAGATGAAGAGAAGCATAACCTTAAATTAACATAAATAATATATAACTGATGTACAAAATAAACAAGAAAATAAATATAATCACCCCAAACTTACTTTAGCTCCCATTACACTAATTTCAAGTGGGGTTTTGTCCTCAGAAGCTTTAAGTTACCCATATGAACTGCTTTGCCCAGCAAAGGTGTCTGAATATTCAGAGACACCTTGTCAGTTACTGTATGATGGACTCCAACTGTGAATATTTAATTGAATAGAACCGTTTGGCTGCACTCAAAGCACTGAATTAAACTACGTCACTATACCAGCTGAAACTGAACTCCATCACCTATTGTTACCTTTGCTTTCAAAAAGTATAAAAGTCAAAATACTTTGAGTCTGAAGAGATTCTACTGAGTTTCTCCCAGGACAATTTGCCACTAGGTCTCTACCTGAATGTCTGCTTGTGATGAGTACACAGCTCTGGTCTCTATCTGACTCATTCATTGTCATGCTCCTTCATTCTGAACAATGTGTGGAAGAAGCATTAAAAGTAACAGGAGCACAGAATGGGCATCACCAAGAATTATTTCGTTGAACCAAACTGATTGAATCATGAAGGACTCTGCTGCTAGACTGGGTTTAAGGCAGATAGTAGCTGAAACAATATAAAGAATAAAGTGACCTGACCACGTTAATCTCAAACTATGTGTGGCCAATATCCATGTCTGCACTGGTAAGAGATACCGCCAAAACAGTTCTCAGAAACAGTCCATCATTACACCAAGGACACCAACTTGTGGAGCATTGCCATTGCTTTAAATGGGATAGTCTCAAAACACATCAAGCAACTCAAAACTGGGCATCAACTTTGCTTAGCAACAGAAGAACTGAATGTGCTATAATTTTTAATTGTATGGCTTTGCATAGCCCTTACTCTACCATTACTAGCATGACAGGGGATTAACCTTGTTTTAATGAAAAATGGTGTACTGCATGGCACATACTTAAAAATAAATGTCAACCTGGTAAAGCAGCAACGCAAGATTAAACACTAAACATGAAAACCGGCTGGCAAGCGGACAATACTACATTGAATGGACCAAAGTTTTGCATACCTGTCACATCCAGTCATGAACAAGGGTGCATAATCAAGTAGATAACAGGAGGAATGAGGTTCAGGAACACACATATCCTCTACAACTGTGAAGTCCATTGAAGTGTCTGTTGAAGAGACAACTTGAGTACTTTTTATTATTTTCTGTTCATCTCAGCTACTTCCTGAGGTTCTTTCATAAAAAAGGTACTTTTTCTGTAATTGTTCATCTCATACGACAAAGAAACATCTGACAGCACTGAAAGCGACAAAGGTTGTGGGACCAATAGCATCCTGGCTGCAATTTTGAAGGTGCAACAAACCTGTTCCATCACAATTAAAATGCTGTTTAACTACAATATGCACAATTACTCAGTCTGACTGTCCACAAGGAAGACAAATTCAATCCAGCTAACTACAGCACAGTCTATCCGTTTTCAAACAATGGAAAAGTGTTGGAAAGTGCCAACACTGGTACTATTCAGCAGAACTTACTTGATTCTTGTTCACCATTGGCCTGTTTTGGATCTACGAGAAACACCCTGCTTCTGACCTATCGCACCTTGGTGCGATACAGAGGATCACCTTCTGACCTTGGTGCAGACAGTAGTCATCAAATGGGTCCAGATGAGAGAATTGCTCTAAATATCAAGAGAGCACTTGGAAAGTGTGGCACCAAGGAGTCCTGGTAAAATGGGTACGGGGAACTGTTCAGTGGTTGGAATTAACTCCTTGACTAAAGGAAAATGATAGTGGTTGTTGGAAGTTAATTAACCCAGCCCCAAGACATCTTTGTAGTAATTTCTCAAAGCTTTGTCTGAGCCCATACCTCTTCAACTTCATTGTAAAGGTAGAAGCAGAGAAGCTGATAATTGAACAATGTTCAAGGATAAAAAAAAGTTTCCTGCTTACATGCAGCAAGGCTTAGGCAAATGTAACAAAAGAAACCCTCATGTCACAAATGTGCCAGTCAAAACCCACTTTCAACAAGAGAAATTTAACTATTGTTGTTTTTTAATGACATTACCATTGTCATCCCCACCCATCAAAAACCCTGGGGCACAACAACATCTAGAAATTTATCTGAATGTAAATACTATTCTTTAAGAGCAGGATATCTTGTGGGAAGTGACTTACCTCCAGGCACACTGAAAGTTTGCCACCATCTACAAGTCTTAACAGCATGCTTCATCTATGTGTCCAAGTAAGGGTAGCTTCAGCCCTGAAATAGACGAACACTATACAAGACAGAGCAGTGCACTTGACTGCGACTCCAGCCACCACAATGAACATTCACTCCCTCCACCACCACTGCACCATGGCAGCTGTATGTACTGTACTAAATAAAATGCACTACAGTAGCTCATCTACTGCTCTGCTCCAAGGAACACAGCACCCTGACTGGAAGTATGTCACCATATCTTAAGAGTTATATTGCCCACCATAGAGATAGACCCTTTGGCCAACCCTTTTGTCCATCTATACTAATCCCATTTACCTGTATGAGGTTTGCCTCCTTCTATGCCTTGCCTATGCAAGTGTCTATCTAAATGTCTCTGAAATAAACACAGGGATAGGAGAATATGGACCTTGTGCAAGCAGATGGCCTAAGTTTAGATTAGCATCATGGTTGATGCAAATATAGAGAGCTGATGGTCTGGTCCCCTATGTCTCTTATAAGTTTATACATGATTGTCAAGTCACCTTTCAGTCTCTTCATTCCAGGAAAAAATAATAAAGTCAGCTTTCCAATCTCTCATCATAACGAAAGTCCTCCAATTCAGACACCATCCTGACAACTTCCTCTGCACCCCCTCTAATGTAAGCACATTCTTTCTATAACGTGAGAATCTGAACAGCAAGCAATACTCCAAATGGAGTCTAACCAATGTTTTGTGAAGTTGCAAAACAATGTTCCAACTTTCACATACTATGCCCTAACCTATGAAGGTAAGCATGCCAAAGTCCCTTTGCACCAATCTGTTGATCCATGCGGCATTCTTATTGCTGGATCTAAATGCTGGAAATTTCTAACAAAAATATTTATTGTGGCAGTGGCAGAAGGTACCTGCAGTAGTTCAAGTAGATAGCTCACCACAATTACCTTATGCAGGGCAATTATGTATGGTTAATAAGTAGTGTACTTGTCCGTGAAGGCTAAGGCTCAGAAGTAAGTAAACTCTGGTGCAAGCAAGAGTATCGGATATTGAGTTTGCAGAAATTAGGGTGACCAGGATGGCTCGGGCATTGTTAGGGGAGTCAGGTGACCAGGAGAGAGGTTATGAATAAGCAACAAATTTTAAGGAACTGGGAGGTAAGGAAAGTTTATGGTGAGATTATGGTGACGTCAGATAACTAGGTTAAGCGCAATCAGCAGAGATCAAATATTGGATGAGTGGTGAAGGGAAATTGGAATATGTTCAAAGACGTAGGGGAATCAGAGAGTTAAGGTAATGAAACAGGAATGGACACTGAAATGTATTAGGAGATGTAATAATGCAAAGAGACCAAAGGGATGAAGATCTGAGCCAAAAATGTCTGGATAAAACTCTTCCTTTTTGGGGAAGAGAACTGAGGCTGGAGAGGTGCTAGGGTGGTTAGGGATTGGGAAGGTGTTATGTATTTAATATCTCAGTAATATTTGAGTAATATCGTAAATATATTGTTTTATTAAGCATTCATTGTTGTTCACATAATGCAATGCAGGTTATGTGTAAAAGTATGTAAATGGCGTACATCATTACAATGTCACATCATACGTGCATGTCTGGCTTAAAGTAGAAACAAAGTTAGACATGCATAATGGACTCTCCCTAATATCCTTTCAATCTGGAGTTATACAAATCCTCTGGAGTTACAAAACATAAAAATGGTGAAAAGATATTTCTTAAATGAACCCAAGATAACTACCTACCTGTTGAAGCACAATGAGACATTCAAGTTTTAAAATGCGCAGGGAGAAATAATTGAATTTTAAAAAAGAACAGTACATTTTGTTTTCTTCAGAAAGTCATGTTTTCTTCACAAAAGGAAGACAATCGAGTTATAAAAAGACTGAAAACTGAAGAATTCAAAGGTTCATAAACAGTGAGTACTAGATGATAATAACCATAAATAAAAAAGCAGAAATGTCTGATTACATCAGAAAGATATGTCGCACAATGACAACTGGTTCACGTATACTGAATGTGTTGAACAGTATTTTGAAGTGAATGAAAACATCATTGAGAAGCCGATGCCAGTTTTGTTGAGTGCATTGGATTTAAAGGCATACAGTTTGCTTGGAGGTTTAACTGTTCCAACCAAACCTGGCAAAATAAGCTTTGCTAATATCATGAAAGTAATGTGGGAACATATAGAATCAAAACTATTGTTGATTGCAGAACACTTCAGGCTTCATAAGCAGAATCTAAAGGAAATGAATTCCATTTCAGCATATATGGCTGATTTGAAGAGATTGTCTGAGCATTGTTAGTACATTAATAGGTTTAATAAGGCACTGAGAGATCATTTAGTTTATGGAATTTTGCAGGAAAGATTTCAAAAACGGCTCCTGACTCAAGCACAACTTACATTTAAAAGAGCAGTTGAAATAACAGTATCAATGGAAACAGCAGCCAAAGAGCTGCAATGAGGAATGAAAGTGAGCATGAAGAAAATTGCAACATCTAAACAGAAAAGTTAGACACAGATTATGGACTCTCTTTGTTTTCAATTAGCTATACACTTTGGAAATACAAAACATAACAGATGGGTATTGTAGCAACACACACAAAATGCTGGTGGAACGCAGCAGGCCAGGCAGCATCTATAGGAAGAAGCACTGTTGACGGTTTGGACAGAGACTCTTCATCAGGACTAACTGAAAGGAATAATAGTAAGAGATTTGAAAGTGGGGGGGAAGGAGATAAGCAAAATGATAGGAGAAGACCGGAGGGGGTGGGATGAAGCTGGAAAGGTGATTGGCAAAAGGGAAACAGAGCTGGAGAAGGGTAAGGATCATGGGACGGGAGGCCTAGGGAGAAAGAAAGGGGGAGGGAAGCACCAGAAGGAGATGAAGAACAGGCAAAGTTATGGGCAGAGAGAGAGAAATAAAGGGGGAAGGGAAAAAACTAAATATATCAGGGATGGGGTACATGAGAATGGGTATTCCCATGAGATGGGTATTGTACATGGGAATGGATTTGAAATAATGTGAGTTAGAGTGAGAGTCAATGTGGAAAGGATACCTTTGATGAAATTGGATAGCTGGGAAAGGGTTTGGTGGAATAAGGTATGTGTTTAACACAAAGCTTGGCTGAATTCCTACTGTTTTCAGTCCACACGCACCATTCTAAAGGCACTTACCAGATATTTTAACTCTTTTTATCTATTGGGTTCCTCTAAAAATATCAAAATTCAGGCAACTTCAGCTAAGAAATACAAGTTCTATGAATTTGGAAGCAGAAAATCTCTGAAAAGGCTTCAATGTTCTCCTGAGGGATGAATAGTCATCCTCTGCACAAACTCATGACTGTTAAAATTAGAAATCGAAGGCTTCAAGGAGACAACTTCCCACTAATAAAAAGACAGAAGGAGGTTAGTGATGGAATTTTATGAAAGGAGATGGGATAGCTTAATCCACAGTAGCGGATGCAATCTCACAGTCTCTCCGCTCAGCCTTGGACCACCTGAACAACAGCAAGATTGAACTCAGGCTGCTGTTTATTGATTACAGCTCAGCATTCATCACTATCATCCTCTCAGCATTAATCAATACATTTCATAGTAGTGTTTCTGTACTTCCCTCTGCAACTGAATCCTTGACTTGCTCAGCAGAAGACCACAATCAGTCTGACAATCAACAGAGGCACATCTCAAGGATCCATGCTTAGCCCACTGCTCTACTTGCTCTACATTATTTAATACATGGCTTATACACAGCTCAAATAAAATCTATAAATTTGCCGATGCCCCAACTGTTATTGGCAAAATCTTGGATGGTGATGAGGAGGCTTACAGGAGTGAAGTAGATCAGCTAGCAGTGGTGTTGCAACAATAACCTTGCAATCAGCATCGTTAAGACCAAGGAATTGATTGTGGTCTTCAGGAAGGGAAGTCTGGAAAACACACGCCAGTCCTTACCGAAGCATCAGCAGTGGAAAGGGTGAGCAGCTTCAAGTGTCAACATCTCCGAAGATCTAACCTAGGTCCGAAACACAGATGCAATTACAAAGAAGGAATGGCAATGACTTTGAGGAGATTTGGTGCGTCATTGGGTATAACAAATTTCTACAGATGTAACTGGGAAAGCATTCTGGCTGGTTACATCACCACCTGCTATGCACCAGATCGAAATAAAAAATAAGTTGCAGAGGATTGCAAACTCAGCCAGCTCCATCAAGGCCACTAACTTCCCTACCTTCAAGGACACCTTCAAAAGGCAATGCTTCAAGAAGCTGACATCCACCATTAATGACTCTCATCATTTAAAACGATCCATCCCCTAATTGCTACCACCAGGGATGAGGTACAGGAAAACCACAGTCAATACCTTAGGAACAGCTGCTTCCCCTCTGCCATCAGATTTCTGAATGGTCTATGAATTCACAAACTCTAATTTTCTCTCTTTTAGCCTTACTTTTTTGATATTTTTATTGTAATTTATGGTGATTTTCTTTATGTATTACACTGTACTGCTGCCACAAAACAAATTTCATGACATACAGTACACAATAATAAACCTGAATTTCCAGAATCCAGCTGAACATTATCTAACACACTGAGGAAAGCCACAGAATGGCTGAGTATCACAACTTTGGTTATGTTGCTGAACATCCAGCATGAAGAACCATTCCTTTATGTATATTTATTACTTTGATAAACACAAATAAAAAAGGCTCAAATCAAGAACCCTATGAAAAGATAGCATAGAACATAGAAGGCATGTGTCCAGCACAGAAACAGGCTCTTTGGCCCACATACTGTGCCGAACTAAATAAATTAGTAATCAAATGGCCAACTAAACTAATCCCTTATGCCTACACAATGTCCACACCCCTCTATTTTCCTCACATTCACGTGCCAATCTAAACACCTCTTAAATCTCCTTAATGTTTCTGCCTCTACCGCCACCCCAAGCAGGGCATTCCAAGCACCCACCATTCTCTGTGTAAAAACCTTGACTCTTATATTACCTTTAAAATTACCCCCTCTCACCTTAAATGCCTGCCCTTCCCCCTTTCTACCCATGTCCTTAGTGCCAATGTGCACCACCACCTCTGGTTGCTCACCCTTCTCCTTGAGAATACTTTGCAGCCATTCCAAGTCCTGCTGAGCCTGGATAGGTCATGCCCCCCAGAAGCATCCAAAGGGACATACTTGTTGCTGAGGGGAACCTGGTAATGACTGTTTACTCCCCTTACTTCTCCTAGTGGTCACCCACTTACAATCTGAAGCCTGTACTCTGGGTGTGACTAGTTCAGTAGAAGTTTCATCGATGTGATTTTCAGCCTCCTGGCTTGTCCTGAGTACATCCACCTCCAGTTCCTTGACCTTGTCGGTCAGAAGCTGAACTTGGGTGCAGTTGTCAGGTAGACGGTTAGGTACCCAGAAATTCCGGAGTTCTAGCACCCTATAAAAGCACATTAGGTCACTTTTTCTGATTGAAGATTAATTTATCAGGAATTATTTACAAAATGGAATAGATGTGTTGTAAATGATTAAAATCTGATCGTACACTTTGACAAATAACTGACAAGATTCCACTAAAACTGGAATGCTCCATTTTAGATTGGCCTATGGATGCAACCATGCCATTAAAGCATGGCAAATTTTTGACTCTGCTGCCAGTTGATAGTTATAAAGCATGAATACTTTTCTGTTGTCAGTAACGTAAATATGTCCATTGATATTTAGCCACAGTGTATCTGTCATAGGCCAATATCCCCAGGACAAAAAAAGTAATTTTCTGACCTACAAAAACATATTAATGTATCTTCAGTCCTTTTGTTCACTGATATGTATCTGATTGATCAGTTACCTCAACATTTCATGGTTAGCGATAAACTCAGCAAATAAGCAAAAGCAATAGAAATCACCATTTGGTTTAGACCCCACATGAAAGATTGTGTACAATCCTGGTCACCCCATGTTAAGAAAAGTGTGGAGGTTTTGGAAACACAGAAGATTAGTGGGAAGTTAAAGGAATGAGATGCTTTTAAAAACCAACAGAAGGCAACTAAAAAAACGACATGCAGAGAAATGATAAAATACGAAAGTAAGCTAGCCTACAATATAAAAGAGGTTACTAAAATATTTTTTATTTATATAAAGAGTAAAACAGAGGTGAAAGTGGATATCAGACCACTCGAAAATGACACTGGAGAGTTAATGAGTTGCATAGAAACGGTGGACGAACACATTAAATGCGGGGTAGTTTAGGACCAGAGGACACAGCCTCAGAGTACATGGTTTATTGATGATATCAACTGTAATGTTCTTTTCCTAAGAACTCGAGACACAACTTAATAACTGTTTTGTTCACATTTGAAGTAAGGAATAATTGTGTGTGTAGGTGTGCCATAATCAGAGAAATCTTCAGATACCTAACCAATGGCTCCCCCTTGTGTTCGCTAGTGATGCAGCATATGAGATGCTGCACAAAAAGTAATTTCTTTCAGCATTAAATACGAAGAATTAAAGTATTGTTCTGCATATTTGCTTATCTTAATCAAAACATAAGGATCTCCCTTTTGAAAAGTAAAATGGATACCAAATATTCTGAGCTTGCATGGGCATTATGGATCCTTACTGGAAGACCACAATCTGTGCAGAGTGGAAATAACATCTCCACCTCGCTGGCAATCAATACTGTTGCACCACAGGGGTGTGTGCTTAGCCCATAGCTCTACTCTCCTTACACCCATGAATGAGTGACTAGGTATAGGCTCAAACACCATCTATAAAGTTACTGATGATCCAACCATTGTTGGCAGAATGGTGACAACAGGGTGTACAGGAGTGAGATATACCAACTAGTTGAGTGGTGTCATAGCAACAACCTTGCACTCAATGCGAATAAATTCAAAGAGCTGATTGTGGGATTCAGTAAGGGTAGGACAGGGAACACAAACCAATCCTCAGAGAGGGAACAGAAGTGGAGAGAGTGAGCAATTTCAAGTTCCTGGGTGTCAATATCTCTGAGGACCTAACCTGGTCCCAATGTATTAATGCAGATTTATTTCATTAGGAGTTTGAGGAGATTTGGTTTGTCATTCAAAACACTTGAAAACTTCTACAGATGTATCACAGAGAACATTCTGACAGCCTTACATATCACTGTCTGGTAATGGGAGGGAATGGGGGGGGGGGGCTACTATACAGGACCAAAAGAAGCTACAGAAAGTTGTAAAATTAGTCAGCTTCATCACAGGTACTAGCCTCCATAATATCCAAGATATCTTCAAGGAGCGGTGCCTCAAGAAGGTGACATCCATCATTATAGACCACCACCACTCAGGATATGCCCTCCTCATTGTTACTGTCAGGAAGGAGGTACAGAAGCCTGAAGGCACACACTCAGCGATTCAAGAACAGCTTTTTCCCCTCTGCCATCCGATTCCTAAATAGACATTGAACCCATGAACACTACTTCACTATTTTTTTTTATTTATTACTGTTTTTTGCATGACTTATTTTAACTTAACTATTTAATATACATATATATAATTACTGTAATTCATGTTTTTTTTCTATATTTGTTATGTATTGCATTGTACTGCTGTTGCAAAGTTAACAAATTTCCCAAAATATGTCAGTGGTATTAACCTGATTTGGATACATTCTGAATTTGCGGAAAATGAAGCTCCCGCTGCTGCCTGAAAGGACTTTGTACGCTCTCCCCATGACCGCCTGGGTTTCCTCCGGGTACTCCGGTTTCCTCCCATATTCCAAAGATGTAACGACTGGTAGCTTAATTGGGCATTATAAATTGTCCCATGATCAGGCCAGGATTAATTCGGGGGATTGCTTGCCGATGCAGCTCAAAGAGCTGGAAGGGCCTTTTCCACACTGTACCTCAATAAATAATTAAATAAAATTGAATTGGTTACGCTCTAAAGCTCCCTTCTGTTTTCAACAAGAGCAAGTTGGATTATATGGTTGGTTAACCTAGTTATCTACTTTGTTATGACCTCTGGATTATTATAGATCCTTCACTTTTATGCTACTTAACCTCAGAGTCATAGAAGACTGCAGCATAGAAACAGGACGTTCAGTCCAACTGGTCTGTGCCGACCCATTGATATGCCTGCTTGTGCCTGAAAACCTGCAATATCGGATTCTCTCCACAGCCCACAAGTCACAATTCTGGCCATATAAGCTGTCTAGAACACATCTAACCCCAGTGTAAATTATGTGCCATCTCAAGGCCACATCACCACTCCCATCCTGTTCTCAATTTTACTCGCTGCCGTATTGCTCTGCATTTCCAATAAGCTTGCCTCTGAATTGAAGCTAATCTACAAAACACATGGGAAATCTGTTCATCTGTGTCACCTCCACCCTGGAACCAAAACCTCTCAAATCAAAGGTACCAAGCAATCAGTATATAAGTGGCTGAAGTAACACACACAAAATGCTGGAGGAACTCGGCAGGCCAGGCAGGAGCTATAGAAAAGATTGCTGTTTCAGGACTGCTGATAAAAGATGAGGAGTCAGAGTAAGAAGGTGGGGGGAGGGGAGGAAGAAGCAGGAGGTGATAGATGAAGCTGGGAGGGAGAGGGATGAAGTGAAGATTCGGGAAGTTGATTGGTGAAAGAGATACAGGGCTGGATCCTGCATTAGCTCAGCCGGAGCTTGTACTATGTCAGGTCTCACTGATATACAGGATGCCAGTCCGGAAACACCGGATACAGTATATGACCCCAACAGATTTTTGAGTGAAGTGCCACTTCACCTGAAAGGACTGTTTGAATTCCTCAGTGATAGTGAGGGAGGAGGTGTAAGATCAGGTGAGGCACTTGTTCTGCTTGCAAGGATCAGTGTCAGGAGGGAAATCAGTGGGGAGGGATGAGTGGATGAAGGATTCACGTAGGGAGTGATCCCGGCAGAAAGCAGAAAGTGGAAGGGGGGAGGGAAAGATTTACTTGGTGGTGGGATCCATTGGAGATGGGGGAAGTTACGGAGAATTATGTGCTGGATGCAGAGGCTGGTGGAGTGGTAGGTGGGGACAAGAGGAACCGTATCCCTGGTGGAGAGCCAGGAGGATGGGATGAGGGCAGATGTGCATGAAATGGAAGAGATATGGTGAGGGCAGTGTTGATGGTGGAGGAAGGGAACCCATTTTCTTTGCAGAAGGAGGACATCTCCTTTGTTCTAAAATGAAAAGCCTCATCTTGAGAGTAGATGCAGTGGAGATGGAGGAATTGAGAGAAGGGGATGGCATTTTTTTTTACAAGTAAACAGAGTGGGAAGAGGTATAGATAAGCTGTCTCTAGTGATAGAGACAGAGAGATCAAAAAAGGGGAGGGAGGAGTTAGAAATGGACCAGGTAAGTTTGAGGGCAGGGTGGAAGTTGGAGGCAAAGTTGATGAAGTCAACGAGCTTGGCATGGGTGCAGGAAGCAGCCCCATTGCAGTCATCCATGTAGTGTAGGAAAAATTAGGGAATGATACCAGTGAAGACTTGAAACATAGACTGTTCCACGTAGCCAACAAAAAGGCAGGAGCAGCAGGGACCCATGCGAGTGCCCATGGTTACACCTTTTATTTGAAGGAAGTGGGAGGAGCCAGAGGAGAAATGATTGAGAGTGAGGGCCAGGTCCAACAGACAGAGGAGAGTGGTGGTGAAGGAGAACTGGGTTGGGTTTGGTGTCCAGAAAGAAATGGAGAGCTTTGAAACTAGTTAGGTCTTGTTTGTGATATAAATAACCTTTCCTTTTATACATATTGGCAGGCCTAATTCCAAGTTGCTATTCATTCACCAGAGTTTAAGATAATATATCTTACACTTAGCATCTGCAAAACAAAAGGTACTCTACCAAGCTGTCTTGATGATAAACATCTGGAAAACATGGACCATTTCCATATCATAGGTCTACCAGTGCATGGAGGTAGGCGGCACTGCCGAAACTCACCACTGCAATCATTGACCCTCCACAGCCTTTGGCTCTTGAAGAAAAAGATGGTTTGAAAATCTCTTTCACAACATGAAGTTCATTCTCTATCAGGCAATTGTATTCCCTGATCTCATTTCAGATACACGGATCACCTGCAGCGGGCACTTTAAAGAATTGGACAAGTACTGTAGATACCAACTCCACAACATTTTTCAAATCCACTCTGGATAAGCAAAACAATGTTAGTGTCCCTTCTTCAGCCAATAACCCAGCAGCAAAGTCGTAATCACATTTAACTGCTTCAATTGGACAGGCCACATGCTCCCATGCCTTCTGCAAAAACAGGCACCATATGTTTCATCCATCCATAAGATCACCAAGAGGATGGAGGAAACTCTTCAGAGATGTTGTTCATCACCAAAATTGTTCCTCTGTTTAAAGACAATAGAGAAAAACTTAGCCTTACACTGATGGTAGAGAAATCATTGAAGATTATTAGGGCTTGGATCCACTCACATCTGGAAGAACATAGACTTCCTTGGAACATCAGGCACGTCTTTATGGAGTAAAGGAATTGCTCGAGGAATATAAAGAATGTAAAAGGAATCTTAAGAAAGAGATTAGAAAAGCTAAAAGAAGATACGAGGTTGGTTTGGCAAATAAGGTGAAAGTAAATCCGAAAGGTTTCTACAGTTATATTAAAAGCAAGAGGATAGTGAGGGATAAAATTGGCCCCTTAGAGAATCAGAGTGGTCAGCTATGTGTGGAGCCGAGGGAAATGGGAGAGATTTTGAACGATTTCTTCTCTTGGGTATTCACTAAGGAGAAGGATATTGAATTGTGTAAGGTGTGGGAAACAAGTAAAGAAGTTATGGAACCTATGACTATTAAAGAGGTGGAAGTACTGGCGCTTTTAAGAAATTTAAAAGTGGATAAATCTCCGGATCCTGACAGGATATTCCCCAGGACCTTGAGGGAAGTTTGTGTAGAGATAGCAGGAGCTCTGATGGAGATCTTTAAGATGTCATTAGAAACGGGGATTGTTCCGGAGGATTGGCGTATTGCTCATGTGGTTCCATTGTTTAAAAAGGGTTCTAGAAGTAAGCCTAGCAATTATAGACCTGTCAGTTTGACATCAGTGGTGGGTAAATTAATGGAATGTATTCTTAGAGATAGTATTAATAATTATCTGGATAGACAGGATCTGATTAGGAGTAGCTAGCATGGATTTGTGCATGGAAGGTCATGTTTGACAAACCTTATTGAATTTTTTGAAGAAGTTACGAGGAATGTTGACGAGGGTAAGGCAGTGGATGTAGTCTATATGGACTTCAGCAAAGCCTTTGACAAAGTTCCACATGGAAGGTTAGTTAAGAAGGTTCAGTCATTATGTATTAATGCTGGAGTAATAAAATGGATTCAACAGTGGCTAGATGGGAGATGCCAGAGAGTAGTGGTGGATAATTGTTTATCGGGATGGAGGCCGGTGACTAGCGGGGTGCCTCAGGGATCTGTTTTGGGCCCAATGGTGTTTGTAATATACATAAATGATCTGGATGATGGGGTGGTAAATTGGATTAGTAAATATACCGATGATACTAAGGTAGGAGGTGTTGTGGATAATGAGGTGGGTTTTCAAAGCTTGCAGGGAGATTTATGCCGGTTAGAAGAATGGGCTGAACATTGGCAGATGGAGTTTAATGCTGAGAAGTGTGAGGTTCTACATTTTGGCAGGAATAATCCAAATAGAACATACAGGGTAAATGGTAGGGCATTGAGGAATGCAGAGGAACAGAGAGATCTAGGAATAACAGTGCATAGTTCCCTGAAGGTGAAGTCTGATGTAGATAGGGTGGTGAAGAGGGCTTTTGGAACGCTGGCCTTTATTAATCAAAGCATTGAGTACAGAAGTTGGGATGTAATGTTAAAATTGTACAAGGCATTGGTAAGGCCAAATTTAGAATATTGGGTGCAGTTCTGGTCACCGAATTATAGGAAAGATATCAATAAATTAGAGAGAGTGCAGAGACGATTTACTAGGATGTTACCTGGGTTTCAGCACTTAAGTTACAGAGAAAGGTTGAACAAGTTAGGTCTCTATTCATTGGAGCGTAGAAGGTTGAGGGGGGATTTGATCGAGGTATTTAAAATTTTGAGAGGGGTAGATAGAGTTGACATGAACAGGCTGTTTCCATTGAGAGTAGGGGAGATTCAAACGAGGGGACATGATTTGAGAGTTAGGGGGCAGAAGTTTAAGGGAAACACGAGGGGGTATTTCTTTACTCAAAGAGTGATAGCTGTGTGGAATGAGCTTCCTGTAGAAGTAGTAGAGACCAGTTCAGTTGTGTCATTTAAGGTAAAATTGGATAGGTATATGGACAGGAAAGGAGTGGAGGGTTATGGGCTGAGTGCGGGTAGGTGGGACTAGGTGAGATTAAGAGTTCGGCACGGACTAGGAGGGCCAAGATGGCCTGTTTCCGTGCTGTGATTGTTATATGGTTTATGTGAGAAGGTCACGTCTTACATACTTGATTGCATTTTAGAGGAGGTGATGAGAATGTTTAATGAGATTAAGGTGATGAATGTTGACAATATGGAATTGAAACTAGTTTCTTATTGTCAAATACACTGAAAAGCTTGTCTTGCATACTGTTCATACAGGTCAACTCATTACACAGTACATTGAGGTAGTTCAAGGTAGAACAATAACAGAATGTGGAATAAAAAGTAACAGCTACAGAGAAAGTATAGTGTATGTAGATAATAAGGTGGAAGATCATCATGAGGGAGTCAATAGTCAATCTTATTGAAAATATACAGTAAGAGATTCTGCTTCTATTGAACTAGGGAATCATGTAACGACGAGATCCTATAGAAACGGTCACTGATCCTGATGGCACATGCTTTCAGGTTTTTGTGTTTTCTGCCCAATGGGAGGAGGAGAAGAGAGAAGTTCTAGGCTAGGTGGAGACATTGATTATGCTACTGCTCTACTGAAGCAACACGAAGTATAGACCGGGACAGGATGGTTGGTTTCCATGATCTTCAGAGTTCTGTCCAGAACTCTCTGCATTTTCTCATGGTTATGGGCAGAACAGTTTCCAGACCAAACTATGATGCGTCCAGATAGGATGCTTTTTATTGTGTATGATAAAAAGTGTCAATGGAAACATGCCAAACTTGTTTAGGTTCCTGAAGAAGTAGAGGCTTTGGTGAGCTTCCTTGGCAATAGTAACTACGTGGCTGGTCCGAGGCACCTGAAGCACTGAACCTCAGCATCACCATATGGACACGAGCAGGTGCACTGCCCCAAATCACAAAGTCCATGACCACCTCTTTTGTTTTAAAACCCTAAGACACAGGAGCAGATTTTGGGCATTTGGCCAATCAAATCTGCTCCGCCATTCGATCATGGCTGACTTATCTTCTTAACTCTATTCTCCTGCCCTCTCCCCATAACCTTTGACATCCTTAATAAGCAAGAACCTATCAACCTTTACTTTATATATATCTAATGGTGACCTCCACTGCTGTCTGTGGCAATGAATTCAACAAATTTACCACCCTTTGGCTAAAGAAATACCTCCTAATCTCTGTCCTAAGGGACATCCTTCTATTATGAGGCTGTGCCCTCTGTACATCTACTCTATTTAGGACTTTCAATATTTGATAGGTTTCAACGAGTCCCCTCAGATTCTTCTAAATTCCAGCCAGTACAGGCCCAGAGCCATCAAACACTCCTCATAACCCTTTTATTCCCAGAATAATTCTCACAAACCTCTTCTGGACCCTCTCCAATGCCAGCACATCATTTCACCCCATTTAGAAATTTCACCAAAGTGCATGACCATGAATTTTCCTATACTATATCCCATCTGCCACTTCTTTGCCCATTCTCCTAATCAATCCTTCTGCCGTCTCCCTGATTCCTCAACACTGCCTGTTCCTCTCCCTATCTTTGTATTGACCGCAAACTTGGACAAAAAGCCACCAATTCCATCAACCACTCATTGACTTAAAATGTGAAAAGAAATGGTCCCAACAACAACTCCAATGTAACACCACTTATCAGTGGCCGTCATCCAAAAAATGCCCCCTTTATTCTGACTCTTTGCTTCCTGCCATTCAGCCAATCTGTCCAGACTAGTATCCTTCCTGTACCACCATGGGCTCTTATCTTGTTTAGCAGCCTCATGTGCAGCACCTTGTCAAAGGCCTGAAAATCCAAGTAAACAACATTCACTGACTCTCCTTTGCCTACCCTGCCTATTATTTCTGCATAGAATTCCAACAGGTTTATCAGACAAGATTTCCCCTTAAGGAAACCATACTGACTTTGGCCTATTTTATTAAGTGCTTCCTAGTACCCTGAAATCTCATTCTTACTAATGGACTCCATTGTCTTCTCAAACAATGAAGCCAGGCTAACTGATGAGAATTTTCCTTTTCTATGTCTCCCTTTCTTCTTAAAGAGTGGAGTGACATTTACGATTTCTCAGTCTTCCAGAACCATTCCAAAATCTGGTGATTCTTGAGAGATCATACCTAATGCATCGAGCTACTTCTTTCAGAACCCTGAACTTTCAATTTCCCTAACACCTGCTCCTTAATAATAGCAACTACATTCCCCTCTCCCCCACTCCCCAACATTCTTGAGACATTTGAGATTTTTGGTTAACAGCCCTTTTCCCGAACGTTTATTGTTTTTCTTTTCCTTTAAATTCTGCAACAGTTCTCATTAAAGTCAGCGTTCTGTTGACCTGCTCAGTCTCTCTCTCTCTTCGCATTTGGACCATATCTGAACACTACAACAGCAAGAACTGTAGTTGCAACATTCGGATGTAGCCCAAGTGTGGGAAGAGAAACACACTGAAGTGAGTCGACAGTTCATTGATTTTAATGAGAACTGTTGCAGAAATTAAGGGGAAAACATCACACTAGGCCAACAGGACTGTTACCTGAAACTCTCAAGCAGAGAGTTGCTAACACTGGAAGCGATAACTAAATTATAAATGAATACCTCTCCTTTCCAGTGTCAGTCGAAACATTAGTCCTCTTTCCTGGACAAGGCCGGGGGTAAGTAGAGAACGTAAACATTGCTGTGTTTTTGGTCAAGTCTCAAGAAGACGAGAATGAAAAGAAGGGAGTTAAATACCATCATAATGAAACAGTAATCAGCTGAAACATGAACATTAATGAGCACAACTGCCAAACCTGTTCCACAGCCCAGTTGCACGTAAATCGCGCAGCAGAGTCCATGGTTGTGACAGGATCCTTGGCTTGTTGACCAACATACGGCAAACCGTAAGGATGGCAACAACTCCTCTGGCTTCATTATTCTCAACACCGATGCCCCGCAGGCTGGTTCCTGAGCCCCCTACTCTACTCACTGTCCACTCACAAATGAGTGGACAGGTTCGGCTCTAACTCCATCTACAAGTTTGCAGACGATACCACCACAGTGTGCCGTATTTCAAATAATGATGAGTTGGAGTACAGGAAGGAGGTAGAGACCCAAGTGACATGGTCTCATGACAACAACCTTTTCCTCAATGTCAGCAAAACAAAAGACTTCAGGAAGGAGGGGTGGGATTGGATTTGTCAGGTGGCGGAATACATACTCCTTCTTACATTAACAGTGCTGAGTTAAGTAGGTTGAAAGCTTCAAGTTATTGGGAGTGAACATCACTAACAGCCTGTCCTAGTCCAACTATGTAGATGCTACAGTCAAGAAAGCTCTTCTTGCCTACTTCCTTAGGAGGTTAATGAAATTCAGCATGTCCCCTTTTCCCCTCAACTATTTTAATCGATGCACCATTCAGATGCTTCTCAGCTTGGTATGGGAACTGCTCTGGCAGAAACTGCAGGGAGTTGTGGGCACAGCTCAGCACGTCACAAAACCAGCCTCCCTTCCATAGACTCTACACTTCTTATTGCCATGGTAAATGGCAACCAGAATCAAAGACCCCCACCCACTTCTCTCTTCTCCCCCTTCCCAAAACGCAGATGATACTAAAGCCAGAAAGTACATGCCATCAAACCCTAGGATAGTTTCTCTACCACTGTTATAAAATGACTGAATGGTCCCAGAGCATAATAAGATGTATTCCTGATGTCACAGTCTGCCTTGTTATGGCCTTGCACTTTACTGTCTGCCTGAACTGCACCTTTACTGCAGCTGTAATACTTTATTCTGCATTCCGCTATTGCTTTAACTTGTACTACATCAATGCACTGTTGTAATAAGACATAAGAGCTGAATTAGGCCTATCAAGTCTACTCTGTCAATTGATCATGGCTGATTTCTCTAAAACAGGTATAAATGCCACCCAATTGGAAGGAAGTGATAATCTCAGCTATACCGAAAGAAGGCAAGGATAAAATGGAATGTGTATCATTTAGTCTAATATCCGTTCTTAATATAGATTATAGATTATTTACCTCCATCATGGCCAATCGATTAGAGGAGTTTCTACCCATACTGATATGTAACGATCAGACAGGTTTTATATGACAACGCCAAACACAAGACAATATACAAAGGACACTTCACATTATGGATCATATGCAAAAAAATAAAATCAAAGCAATAATGATAAGCATGGACACTGAAAAGGCATTTGATTTGGTTAATTGGAATTTTCCTTACAGAGTTTTACATAGATTTGGTTTCCAAGACACAATTATTAAAACTATACAGCCACTATATGACAACCCTACTACTAGGATTAAAATCAATGGATATTTATCAAATAGTCTTACCCTAGAAAGGGGCAGGAGACAGGGTTGTGCATGGTCACCGCTACTCTTCGCATTATATCTGGAACCATTAGCTCAATAAATCAGACAAAATGAAGATATCAGGGGAATTACTATTAAAGGGACAGAGCATAAATTGGCTTGTTACGCGGATGACATTTTGATCTATCTAGGGCAACCAACATACTCTTTACCTAAATTGATGCAATCCTTTGAACAATATGGTCAATTACCAGAGTACAAGATCAACATAGATAAAACCCAATTACTTTCATATTACTATAGCCCACCAAGAGAAATTGAAAGTCAATACCCCTGGCCATGGCACAAACTTTCAATATTTTTCAAAATATCTTTCAAATATTTGGGTATCATTATGTCAAAAGATTTGGCAAAATTATCAGAATGTAATTATCAGCCTTTATATAAAAAATTTAAGGAAGATATGGCAAGATGGAACCTGATTCCTTTTTTCAGTCTCAGTTCAAGGATTGAGTCTATTAACATGAATATACTGCCCAGACTGTTATATCTCTTTCAGACCCGACCAACAGAGATTAATCAAAATCAATTCAATGAATGGAACAAGATGCTATCAAGGTATATTTGGCAGGGTAAAAGGCCTAGAGTTCGTCTCAAAATTTCACAATTAGCAAAGGAAAAGGGGGGATGGGGCCTACATTCTCTTAGAGATTATTATTTTGCCGCACAGTTTAGAGCTGTGATAAGTTGGTACAACCCATCATATGACACTCAATGGAAAAACATTGAGGAGCGAGTACTTCCCATCCCCATACAAGCAATTTTGGCTGATAACAACTTGCAAAGGTACATAAATATAATTGATAACCCATGGGTGTTGACTCTTAAAATATGGAAAACTACTATAAAAGAATATAATCTAGAGGGAGATATTGCAATTCTTAGATGGTGTGCATATGACTCGGATTTTACACCAAATGAATTGGATGCTAGATTTAAAGACTGGACAGCTAAAGGAATAACAGTTCTTTGCAACATAATGAAAGAAGGAACACTGTTCAGTTTTGAAATGTTTCAAGAGAAACACTTATTAGAAAAACAAGATTTTTATTGATATTTACAGATGTGACAATATGTTAATAAGACGCTTAAAAATGTAACCAAGGCAAAGACGTGCTTGATAGAGCTCTTTAGAAAAGCATATAATTCAGATAATGGTAGTAGAATTATTTCAAGCATGCATAAGGGGTTGTCAAATCCTAAAACACATTCGACTTCATACATTAAAACAAAATGGGAGAAGGAAGGAGGGATAATTATATCTGAGGAAGAATGGACAACAATATGGAGATATCAATGGAAGTGTACCAGTTCACAGAAATGGAGGGAGTTTGGATGGAAAAACTTGATAAAATATTTTATTACACCCTCACAGAAATCCCATTATGATAGTAACCTCCCTGCTTGCTGGAGAAATTGTGGAAATCAAAATGCTAATCATTGTCATATTTTTTGGGACTGCCTTGTTACAAAAAACTATTGGAGGGAGATACACAATGCCCTACAAGACCTCTTTAAAGGTGAAATACCCTTAGAGAGTAAGACCATATATTTTGGATACATACCTCAAGAATGGTTGAAAAGAGATAAATATTTAATGAATATACTGCTGGTGGCTGGTAAGAAGACTCTTACTAGGAAATGGTTATCACGGGAGAGGCCAACTTTAAATACATGGATGGAAATTACAATGGGCATTTACAAAATGGAGAAGATAACAGCATCTGTTAATCATAAGCTGGAACAATGTGATTCATACTGGGAAAAATGGTTTAACTATATAATGTCTCATAGGCCTGATTTTATTTTCACAAATCAATGACTATGTTGTTAAAAAAAGATCACTCCCTACTTGTACATAGTTCTTTCCTTTTGCTTGTTTTTTCTTTCCACTCTTTTCTATAAGTGTATACCTCAGATAAATACTTTGTGGAGATTTGTGGTACATATGATTATATGATATATATGTACAATGTCTGAAATACATCTTATGGAAATGTTTGGTTGATGATGAACTTCAATTAAAAAAATTACAAAAAAAGATCATGGCTGATTTACTTACCTTCTCAACTCCATTCTCTTGCCTTTATCCCGTAACCTTTGATATCCTTACTAATCAAGTGCCTATAACCACCACTAAAGTACATCCAATGACTTGCCCTCCATAGTCATCTGTGGCAATGAATTCCACAGATTCACCTCCCTCTGGCTAAAGAAATTACTCCTCAACTCTGTTCTAAAGCAATACTTGCAAGTTCTGAGGTTGTGACCTCTGCTCCTAGACTCTCCCATTACTGGAGACATCATCTCTACGTCCACTCTATCTATGCCTTTCAATATTCAGTGGGTTTCAATGAGATCCCTCCTCATTCTACTAAACTCCAGCCATCACAGGCCCAGAGTCATTAAATGCTCTTCATATGGTAACCATTTCATTCCTGGTGATCATTCTCGTGATCTTCCTCTGGAGCCACTCCAATGCCAACGTATCCTTTTTTAGATAAAGGATGAAGTGATCTGATTGGATGATACAGAAAACAATTTTTCCACTGTATTTTGGTACATGAAATATTAATGAACTGATTTACTAATTTAATTTACCAACTCTGTGTTCTTACGACTGTAGCATGTTGTATGATGATTTGAAAATTACCTCACGCCTTGCAGCCTTAGAATTAGTCCAGTTCCAGGCTATTTCTCATTGGTATATTAGTGGGAGTGGTGTTGCACCAAAGATAGTTTCTAGGGGAAACAAGTAGAGAAAACATCGATTCACATGTATATAGAGTGAAGGGAAAACAAATGTAATGCTCTGGTTGATATTTTTTACAGTTATGCTGTATGTATTTCACTTTGTGCTGTTCTGGGTGACCTGCTTGTTTTCGGCTTATGCTTGGGTGTCTGTTGAAGATAAGAGAGAGGAGAATTGTGTGCCACCCAGTTAGTATGGTCAGATTAAGGGGCAGTTCCTTAAGGACACTAAGGTTGGGCTTGGAGCTTTCCTTTGAGAGGAGATGAAGAGAGAAGACGCTGGGGAAAATCGGTCTTAGGATACCATCTGGTGGGAGACCCGTTTGTTCGAGGTGGATTGCAAGCAATGTTGGGAAGGGGGTGTGTGCTTCCACATTGACTGAGGGCCCAGTGCATGAGTGACAGAGAAGTTCAAGATGAGCTCCAACTTGTGCACATTTAACTGTTTAATTAGAATGGGCCCTTTTCTTTTTATTGTTCTTAACTAACCCTTTAGTTAAGATTTATAAATATAATTTCTTTAATCATATGCAATCTACTGTCTGTTATTTTGTGGCATTAATTTGTAGCAGGGTAATGAGTTACACAGCATCCACACAACCAGAGGATTTTGGGGTGGGCTCACATGTTTGGTGAGGCCAGAGACTGTCTTCCTTAGACTTACGCAGCCAAGGAAACCAGGGTGTTTCAAGTAATCGTGTTTCAATGAGATTGAGAAAAATACAACAAAATAAGTCATAGCATAAGTAACATTCAAAAGTTTTGGAGGGCAAAAATGACAGATCTGTTATGGGCCACTTGATGAGGTTGTCTGGAAAGAATGATGATACGCCTGGAGCACCTGATGCCAATACTAGGTCACAATAGTAAGAAAAAATGGTTTGTACTCGCTGATTACCATCCTTCTCTTCAATTATACTTTTTCATTGAAAACTAACAGAGAAACAATTCAAAAGCATACTTGCAATTATTATAAATAGGATATTAAATACCAGCATGCAATACAAGCTCCAGTTTTATGGTAGGAACTGACAAACAGGCAGCTTCAGCACTTGCAAGTTTCACACTCAGTTCCCCAGACAAAATGAAAGCAGTTCGCACAGACAGCCATTCAGGAACACCTGTTTACTTGGTGATTTCATTTATATTTTTTATCCTCCCTGCAGGTGATGTTTCACACTGTGAATATAACTTATGATAACACAGGGCTGCCAGCAATTTACAAGGCAGTAATTCAACAAGGCAACTCTTGACGTTTGAAAAGCTTATGATGAGAGAATTATGGAATTAAATAACTAACAGTTATTTGTTACCCTTTACCAGTTTGGCAAATTAATACATATGGAACTACAGATCTTATAGCTCAGAAAAGTTCTAACTGGCTTATAATGTCCTTAACTGCTCTTTGATAAAGCAAATACAAAACTCATTTAGTTGGCCTGCTTTTTCCCCTCACCCCAGATCGTTTTTCTACCTTTAGTATTTATTTGGATTTTCCATTGAAGGTAAAATAGTCACTACCTCAGCTCTCTGTAGCTTAGGGAACCTATTACACTTTTAAAATGTCATTTTGTTTCGTGCTTAGTGGATTTTAAATTGATCTAATCAATAATTCATTAATTCTCAACCAAATCAGTTCTTAATTTTAAAAAGCTCTCTCTTTGTCCTCCTCCACGTCAATGAGCAACTGCAGCCTTTCGTTCAAGGGATCATTCTCATGAACCACTTCTGGGCGCTCTCAATGCCAGCTCACCCTTTCTTACACAATGCTGACAGAATCCCAAGTGTAGTTTGGCCAATGCTTTATTAACCCTCCGCATTACATCCTTGCTTTTGCATTCTAGTCCTCCCAAAATGAATTTGCATTTGCTTTCCTTACCATTTACTCAACCTTCAAGTTAACCTCGAGGGAATCTTGCATGAGGACTCCCATGTCCCTTTGCACATCTGATGTCGGAATCTTCTCCCCACCCCCGGTTTAGAAAAGTAATCTGTGCCTTTATTCCTTCTATAGGTCTATACACTTCCACGTACAATATTCCATCTGCACTTTTTTGACCATTCTTCTAATCTGTCTATGCCCTTCTGCAGATTGCCTGCTTCCTTAACACTACCTGCCCCTCTACCTATCTCTGTGTTGTCTGCAAACTTGGCCATAAAGCCATGATCTATTATCAAAGTCATTGACATATAATGTGAAAATAAGCAATCTCAACAATGACCATTGTGTAACAACATTAGTCACTGGCAGCCAACTAGAAAAGGCCCCCTTTATTCCCACACTCTGCCTCCTGCCAGTCAATCAATCTGGTGTCATAGGCAAGCAATATTGCCTTTCAATGTTATGAGATAGTAAGTGTTATTCTTCTGACAGTGTTGCTTATCAAGATTTGGATTTGCCACACAATAAAGGATTGTGAATGCATCCTAAATACCATGCTAATGTCAACAAAGTGCCAGAATTCAGACCTTATGATGGAAATAAGATGAATTGTCCAGAGCAACGCAATGTACAGGAACAGAATTAGGCCATTCAAGCCCTTTGAACCTGCTCTACCATTCAGTCTTAGCTGATTTTTTAACCCCATTCTCCAGCCTTCTTCCTGTAACATTTAACCCCTTGACCAGTCAAGAACCTTTCAATCTCAGCTTTAAGTACACCTAATGTCTTGGCCTCCACAGCCTTCTGTGGCAATGAATTCCACTGCTACACTATCCTCTGGCTTAAGAAATTTATCTTCATCTCTGTTTTAAAGGGATGTCCCTTTACTTTGAGGCTGTGCCCTCAGATCAAGGACTCTCTCCTAATTTAAACATCCTCTCCACATCCATTCTATTCATGCCTTTCAATATGCGATAGGTTTCAGTAACACCCTCGCCCCATATCCTACTGAACCCCATGAATTACAGCCCAGAGCCATAGATTTAGGACACTGAGCCATGTAGTCATTGTTGTACAGCATAAAAACAGGCCCTCAGCCACACAGATGTATGCCTACCACTAAGTACCTATTTACTCTAATCCTGAAGGGGATGGACGTAGTCACTTCCTTTATTCCTAGACTATGGGAGTCTAAAGCTAGAGGACATAGATTAAGGGCAAGAAGAGAAAAGGGGATGAGGACTGGTGAAGGGGCATTACCAGAAAGTTGAGAAATCGATGTTCATGCCATCAGGTTGGAGGCCACCCAGATGGAATAAAAGGTGTTGCTCCTCCAACCTGAGTGTGGCCTCATCGTGACAGTAAAGGAGGCCATGGATAGACATATCAGAATGGGTATGAGAAGTGGAATTAAAATGGATGGCTTGCTTCTTAATTGTGCGAACGCCCTGTTTGACCAGATATTGGACCGAAAATATATTATCTCTGTGATTGTTGGAAATGCTGCACTAAGGCTGGTGACATTTGGTGTGTCAAATTTAGTTATGATGATGATGATGATGATTATTATTATTATTATCTTTTATTTCTCTATTTGCACAGTTTGTTGTCTTTTGCACACTGGATGCTTGTTTGTCCCTGTCGTGTGTGGCTTTTCATTGATTCTATTGTGCAACTTTCTATTTATTGTGAATGCCCACAAGAAAATGAATCTCAGAAAATGAAAATAGTGACATATATGTATTTTTATCATGAATTTACTTGAACTTCATGAAGTTTGAAGTTTATTTGTCTAGCTGCACTGCAGTTTCTCTGTAAGTGAAGAGTCTATTCTGCATTATGCTTTTATTTAACTCTGTACTCCCCTGTCATAATTATCTGAGTGGCATGAAAACAAAGGCTTTTCATTGTATCTCAGTTCATGTGACACAACAAACCAATTAACAATTATACATACTGTACGTGTGTTCACCATGTAAGACATGTGCTTGGGCATGTGAACACACACACACACACGCACGCACGCACGCACGCACGCACACACACACACAATGTACACTGCTTCTGTTAGAAAAAAGAATTACAGATTAATATAAAGGCTACTTAGCAGCTCATCATTGCATGATGCTAGGTTATATAGTGTCTCCATATTCCCAACAAGTTACAGCACAGACACAAGAATTAGATTTGCAGTTTGTCGCTGAATCTAATCCAGGTCATGCTGTGCTATGCATATAAAGTTACCAAACTTAAATAATTAAGCATGTTCGTAATTAATACTCTATTAATTTTGTCGGCCTTTCCATCTTGACCCTCTGTAAGCCTGAAGTCATCCTAAGTTATGCTGCCTGTACCTAGGTTTGGAGTGGTAGGGTCTTTACCAAGGGAGGTGTAAGGCATCCCTTCTCTCCACTAGCCTGCAGGTCACCCTTGGACAAGGTGTAGCACCCGCTTAGCCCCTTGATCAGGGTCACGTGAAGCCATGGGGGCAGGTGGTGGACGGTCACAAGTCCTGGTTATGGGACCACTGACGCCAGGCGGACAATCTCTGAGGAGTATTGATATTGGCTGGGGTCAGCCATCTTGTAAAGATACTGCCCAGAAGAAGGCAAATCACTTCTTTAGAAAAATCTGCCAAGAAGAATCATACTGAAAACTATGGTCGTCTACGTCCTACATAATGATGATGATGATCCTAGCTTACACAAAGTCCTCTTTCACCCCATAACTCCAGCAGTTACAAACTCACACCATCTCATCGTCCTGCAGTGATTTTAAAATTCCACTGTCCCTTCAAGAGGCCTTTTCTCCCTCCATACTTCCCTCCAATTGTTCTATCCTCCCGATTATCAGCCTTCCTCTGATTCTTGTCCCTTCCGCACGCCGTGGGGTGGCAGAGTAGTGTAGTGCTTAGAGAGATGCTTTACACCACTAGCTGTAAGATTGAGATTGTCTGTAAGGAGCTTGGACGGTCTCCCTGTGGTCATTTGCTTCCCCCAGTGCTCCAGTTTCCTCCCACATTCTAGTGTTAGTCAGTTGTAGGCCCCCAACACATTCTTGGACACTGTTGGTTGTGACACAACCGACATCGTTCACTGTATATTTTGACATGTGAGAAATAAATAAAGCTAATATTTCATGTAAGTTTAGTTCCTCCAACACTGACCACCAAGCTCTTGAGTTCCATTGCTAAGCTTGCCTCCGTCCCTACCTCTCATTGATAGATTCATTAAAATAAACCGTTAGTTCAATGTCAATAATGCATCATAATCAAAACATCATACTGCCTCAGATGACCTTAGGTCCATCACCTCTTCATGCTGAGGATTTATAAGTCAATGGTTAAAGCTTATTTGGAGAATCATAAGCAGTTTTGGGCGTCTTATCTAGGAAAGGATATGCTGTCATTGGAGAAGAGGTTCACGAGAACAATCCTGGGAATGAAAGGGTTAACACATGAGCAGCTTTTGATGGATCAGGGCTTGTACTCACTGGAGTGTAGAAGAATGGGGGGGGTGGGGGGCTATTTATTTTTGTTGAATAGCCTGGATACAGTGGATATGCAGAGGATGTTTCCAACAGTGATGGAGTCTAGGACCAGAGAGTATAGCCTCAGAATACAAGGAGGTCCCTTTAGAATTGAGATGAGAAGGAATTTCTTTAGGATTAGTGTTAAAGTTGAGAGCAATAATAAATAAGCCATGATCAAATGCTGAAACAGACTCAGTGGGCTGAATGGCCTATTTCTGCTCCTTTTGTATGTATTATGGTCATATGGTCTATAAATCTGAATTTGAATCAATGGTGATGACAGCTTGAACCCTCCATCTTCAGGCACCACTATGCCACCACTAAAACAAATCCTATATTGGGTTTCTGCTGACAGAGGGAGGTGGGTGGTGCTGATTCTATTGCTCGTCTACCACAGTAACATTAGGAGGCAAAATGTTCCCAGTGGAATTTTAGCAGTCAGGAGAATGCAGCCATGGACCTTTATTGTCAGGAAATGATGTCACTCAGCAGGGACAGGTGAGGAGAGGACCTTTGCCTTGCAGATGCCATGTGCAAGGTCTATCCTTTCACACACTTCAGTAGGTAAGTCAAACAAGACTAGAAGGTCATCATACAGTATGACTAAAACTGGAGTGAGCCTGGTCTGCATGTTCAGGGAATCGAGGGATATAGAGATAATTAAAAAGAACATGTTGATGTACAAGATCATTATTGATCTCGATGAGTGATAGTGCAGACTGAAAGGACAGATGGTCTACTTCTGATCTTATTTCTTATGACCTTAGTTGACCAGACTTCCTTTCTTCTCACTATGGCCATCAGACGGTAGGTGCAGGAGTGCAGGGTCCCACACTGCCAGGTTAGGAGCAGATGTTGCCCTGCATCCATCAGGCTTCACTCACTCAGCGCTGGACAGGCTATGCAGCTGTGGACTCACTTTCAGGGACTTTACACGTGGTTTTGTTTAGTTTTTTTATTTTACGTGATTTGTCCTCTTTTGCAAATTGGATATATGGCAGTCTTGTGTGCATTTTTTAATGAATTCTATTGTATTTTTTGTTGTGTGGAGTGCCTTAAAGAAGATGAATCTCAAGGTTGTCTGTGAACTCTGCGTTTGGGTTTGACTTACTAATAGATTCCCAGACTCTTATATCACCTATGCCAAGGACCGAAAGGGGGTTGGTCTCACAACTGGCAGCACTGAATTCTGCCTTTCTGAAATATATCAGAAAACATTAAATCATAAGTTTGCTTGATTGATGGCTTGAAATATACCTGTGTATTAAACCCTTAAACAAAAATAATTTTCAGATGTCTTTTATTTGTTTTCAAAATATATCTACAAAGACAAATTTGGACAAGGAAAGGCAAGATGCTAGAAATGTGTTTAAGTACTGTATTGTTCTCATGCGTAATGTGTGAACTGTGCAAATGATATAACATAAATAGATGCAACACAACATTCACAGATGAGTTCAAATATTGCGCTATACTGTAAAAATCCAAGAGCATCAGAAGATGTAAACAAACTCCTATTCCAACAAAATATCTTTAAAGAGGGCTACAAAGGAAAAGAGGAAAATGGAAAATAATCACAGGGTGGTGAGTGGCCATGTGATGTTACAAACATGAATGGCAACTGGAGCTAAGATTTGCAGATGGAAACACGAGCCATACATAGATTTTATACATATATTTTAACATAAATATAAATGAATGTACTTAAAATTTCACTGAAATTTTATTCAAGGAACCTCAATACCACTAAAATTAACAAGAATTGAAAGGGTGGTAAGAGTAATGGTCTAGTGTCACCTATCACAATTTTTAAAAGTACTATGAATGTGGATAGGGAAAACAAAAGAGTTTCACTCATTGTCAGTTGTCCAACTCAAGTCGAATGAGAAAACATAGCTATATTTTAACCTTTTAATTATTTTTGCTAATAGAGTCATGGAAAAGTACAGCACAGAAACAGGCCTTTCAGCCCATCAAGTCTGTGGCATGCCATTTAAACTGTCATTCCTATTGACCTGCACCTGGACCATAGCCGTCCATATGCATACCTTCCATGTACTTACCCAAACTCCTCTCAAACTTTGAAATCGAGCTCGTATGTGCCTAGTCAAATGCTTTGCTCAATTCCATTTCCCTGGTAGTTTCCTCAAAAAACTCTGAAAGGTTGATTAGACACAACCTACCACACACAAAACCATGCTAACCATCGTTAATCAGTCCATGTCTATCCAAGTACTCAGATATTCAGACTCGTAGAATAACTTTCCCACAACCGATGTCAGGCTCACCAGCCTATAATTTCTTGGTTTACTTCTAGAGCCTTTCTTAAACAGTGGAACAACATTAGCTGTCTGTTGTGTTCTTTATACGTACCGTGGTTTACGCATAAAAACAAATATTTTGGAAGATCATAACTAGAACTTTTATTTAACAGCAAACAGCAACCACGTCTTAACATACAAGCTTCTCGATCATTCTGTCAGTTCTGTGCATGCTCATAGCTCTGTCCAATCATGTTCTGACACTTGAGACAATTCATTCGTTAACTGTGTAATTGCTTTTTTATGCTGAGACTTCATCATTTCAATAAAACTTCTCAATTTCTTCACTTGCACTTCCACTTCTTCAATTGGATCCTGATTCTTGTTACTCATTGGCTTCAGATCCATATTGTACTGTACTGGCAAGTTTGGTAAAAAAAAAAGGGATGGGTCTGGGAGTTTTCTTTATGACATCTTTTACTTTTGCCATGTTAAAATCAAATTCTGTTCTCTCTCACTCTTTCACCAAGTTACTGTTTTCTGAATCTGTGTCACAGTCCAGGACTAATTCTCTTTTCACCAAATTCAGTCTCTCACAGGCAGATAGATCCAGTACTGACTGTATATTCCTTGGCACTACCACAAAAAATGAAAGCATGTGCTCAATATTTTTGTGTGATACCTTCACCACACATGTTCCTTTAACTGGAATGTCTGCACCTGAATACCCAATCACTTTTATACCTGTCTGATGTAACTTTGGTCTTAGTTTTAATGCATTAAACTCAGATGCTGCAAGAACATTTACTTGTGCTCCAGTATCCAATTTAAACAGAATAATGTTTTGGTTCACTTGCAATAGCATTCTTACTTTGTTTATTTTCACAAAGCACATCAATATAAAACTCTGCATGTTCATTTTCAAGCACTGCATTTACGTGTTTTAATTTCTTTTTACTTCTGCAACAGCGTGAAAAATGATTACTCTGACCACAGTGATTGCACATTTTTCCGATACGCTGGACACTTTTTATGTCGGTGCTGCCGCCCACAGCAATCACAAAGTTTTTTCTTTCAGATGACATCTTGCTCTCCGTTGGTTTCCAAGAATATTTCTTCACTATTCTTGGTGAGGCTGTAATGAAGCCCAATTTCCCTCGGGATCAATAAAGTATGTCTGTCTGTCTGTTTCGTTATTGCTTCATTATTTTTTCTAATATGTTTGCATTTTACAGCACCTACGCTGCCATTCTCGATAAAAAGCTCTTTAGCCTGCAACATCCCAGTCTACGAAGCCTTGCAGAGAATCAAAGCTTTTTCCAAATTCAAATCTTGTTCTAACAGTCTCCCTCTCAGAGCATTATCCAGAATGCAGCAAACAATTCTGGCTTTAATGAGAGAGTCCGTCAGCTCTGTAAATTCACATGTTTTACTGTGGTTTCTCAACTCTGTAACAAATTGATCAATCGTTTGACCAGCTTTCTGCTTGCATGTAAACAATTTGTACCGTTCATACATCACATGGTGCTTCGGTATGCAAAACACTTTAAACTTGTCACTTTTAGATTCAAATTATTTCCATTCTCAAAAATAAAATGGTTATATACCTAAACTGCATCATCTCCAATCATGTGGAGTAGAATCGCAGCTCATGTTTTTTCCGATTTATCTTCTGCTCCGATTGCCGATAAATAAATTTCAAAATGCTGTTTAAATCTTCTCCAGTTTTCAGCTACATTTTCAGTCAGCTGAAGCATCAATGGGGGTTGCAAAACTTCCATTCTTAAAGCTGTTAGCAAACAATGAAAAGGTTTGCGCTCTTTTTTGTTTGATTATCTTCACTTCTCACGTGTTAGCGAAATGAATTATTCTTCCAGACCAACTTCAGACACCATGTTGTGTTCTTCATACGTAACATGGGTTACTCATAAAGACGCATGTTCTGGAAGAACATAACTAGAACTTTTATTTAACAGGAAACAGCAACCACATCTTAACATACAAGCTTCTCGATCATTCTGTCAGTTCTGCACATGCTCATAGCTCCGTCCAATCATGTTCTGACACGTGACTCATGATATCACCACACTGTCCTTCAATCCTCCGGTACCCCAACTGTCACTAGTGATGATTTAAATATCTTTGTTAGAGCTCCTGCAATTTGTGCACTTGTTTCCCACAGGGTATAAGGGAACATCTTGTCAGGACCTGGGGATTTATCCACCCTAATTTGCCTCAAGATAGCAACCATGTCCTCCTCTGTAATCTGTATCAGGCTCATGACCTCGCTGCTGTTTTACCTCACTTCCGTAGAATCTGTGTCCATCTCCCGAGTAAACACAGAAGCAAAGTACCCATTTAAGATCTACCCCATCTGTTTTGGTTCCAGATGTAGTTTACCATTCTGATCTTCCAGAGGACCAATTTTGTCCCTTGTAATTGTTTTGCTCTTAACATTAATGTCAAATCCCCTGGGATTCTCCTTCACCTTGTCTGATAGGGTAGCCTCATGCCTTCTTTTAGCCCACTGATTTCTTTCTTAGTATTCTCTTGCATTTCCTATACTCCATAAGTACCTCATTTGTTCCTACCTGCCTCTACCTGATATACACCTATTGTTTTTTTACTGGGGCCTCAATATCTCTTGAAAACCAATGCTCCCTACACCTGTTATCTTTACATTTTATTCTGATAGGCACATACAGACTTTGTACTCTCAAAATGTTACTTTTGAAGATCTCCCATTTAGCAAGTACGCTTTTACCAGACAACAGCCTGTCCCAATCCACACTTGCCAGATCCTTCCTGATACCATTCAGTTTGTTTTTTCTCCAATTTAGACTCTCAACCCATGGACCAGACCTATCCTTCTCCATAATTATCTTTAAACTAATGGCATTATTTCCACACACTAACTTTTGTCACCTGCCCTGTCCCAACCCCTAACTGGAAATCCAGTATCACACTCTCTCTGGACAGGACCTCTACTGATGAAGAAAACTTTCCTGAACACATTTGACCAACTCTATCTTATCCAGTCCTTTTACAATATTGGAGTTCCAGTCAATATGTGGAAAGTTAAAATCACCTACTATAAAAACCTTACGTTTTTTGCAGCAGTCTACAATCTCACTACATATTTGTTCCTCTAAATCCCACAGGTGGTCTGTAATGTAGCCCCATTAACATGGTCATACATTTCTTATTCCGTAGTTCCACCCATAGTCCTACTACCTAATCTTTCAATGCCATGTAGAATTACCAAAGTAATTCTTAATTTACTATTTCTGTTAACTTTAACTTTATTGATAGATTGTAACTACTAATCTGTGCGGATTGTTGATAATATCTCCTCCTCACTGACGATCAACACTGGTGCACCTCAGGGATGTGTGCTTAGCCCACTGCTCTACTCTCTGTATACACATGACTGTGTAGCTAGGCATACCTCAAGTACCATCTACAAATTTGCTGATGATACAACCATTGTTGGTAGAATCTCAGGTGGTGACAAGGGGGCATACAGGAGTGGGATATGCCAACTAATGGAGTGGTGCTGCAGCAACAACCTGGCACTCAACATCAATAAGACAAAAGAGCTGATTGTGGACCAGGAAGGTTAAGATGAAGGAACACATACCAATCCTCATAGAGGGATCAGAAGTGGAGAGAGTGAGCAGTTTCAAGTTCCTGGGTGTCAAGATCTTTGAGGATCTAACTTGGTCCCAACATATCGATGTAGTTATAAAGAAAGCAAGATAGCGACTATACTTCATTAGGAATTTGAAGAGATTTGGCATGTCAACAAATACACTTAAATACTTCTATAGTTGTACTGTGGAGAGCATTCTAACAGGCTGCATCACTGTCTGGTATAGAGGGGCTACTGCACAGGACCGAAAGAAGCTGCAGAAGGTTGTAAATCTAGTCGGCTCCATTTTGGGTACTAGCCAAGAAAGTATCCAAGACATCTTTAGGGAACAGTGTCTTAGAAAGACAGCGTCCATTATTAAGGACCTCCAGCACCCAGGGCATACTCTTTTCTCACTGTTACCATCAGGTAGGAGGTACAGAAGCCTGAAGGCACACACTCAGCGATTCAGGAACAGCTTCTTTCTTTCTGCCATCTGATTCCTAAATGGACATCACACCCTAGGACACTACATCACTTCTTTTCATATACAGTATTTCTGATTCTTGCACATTTTAAAATCTATTCTATATATATACTATAATTTCTTTCTTTCTTTCTTTCTTTGTTAGTTTATTATTTATTTATTCTGTTCTAGATTATGTATTGCATTGAACTGTTGTTGCTAAGTTAACAAATTTCATATCACATGCCAGTGATAATAAACCTGATTTTGATTTGGAATTCAATATGCAATACTCATGGAACACATAAAATCATATTAGCACACCTTCCAATATTAAATGTTTTGCAAAGGTAAATTATTTCAGGGTAAGCAAATAAATCTGATCCGAATCAACCTAAATATTTCAAATCCTCTTTGTTTACAATAGGCAAATTCAACAGTAAAACCGCTATAAAATAAAATATTTTATTTGAAACCTTTCGACCAGGAGAGGGCAACAGTGCATTTTTACTTTTCTCTCTGTCTCTCCCTCTTCTGTTACTGATTTTATTTGTAAACAAGAATTTTAATGAGTTAATTGAAAGAATGAATTCAGAAAATGCTAATAAGGGCGATCCTAATCTAGCTACTCAAACCTCTATCACGTTACATAAACAGTATCTATTGTTTATTAAAGATTATTAAATTATCCATGGCTCATCTATTGTTCTTTCATTAATCTTAATAAATAAATGCAGACTATTCTTAGCTACCTGTGTACAATGGGTCAGATCTCACAGGCTAATGCTATTGGTGCAGTTCAAAACCTCCAGTGTTTAGCCATTAAAGAGTAACAGGTCAAGAACTTTTACATACATACCATCACACATAGAACAGTACAATACAGTACAAGCCCTTCAACCCACAATGTTGTGCCAACCCTCAAACCCTGCCTCCCATATAACCCCCCCCCCCACCTTAAATTCCTCCATATACCTGTCTAGTAGACTCTTAAACTTCACTAGCGTATCTGCCTCCACCACTGACTCAGGCAGTGCATTCCACACACCAACTACTCTCTGAGTGAAAAACCTTCCTCTAATATTCCCCTTGAACTTCCCTCCCCTTACCTTAAACATGTTCTCTTGTATTGAGCAGTGGTGCCCTGGGGAAGAGGTGCTGGCTGTCCACTCTATCTATTCCTCGTAATATCTTGTACACCTCTATCATGTCTCCTCTCATCCTCCTTCTCTCATTATAATCTCTGATTATAATGCATACTCCCTAAACCAGGCAGCATCCTCTGTACCCTTTCCAATGTTTCCTCATCCTTCCTATAGTGAGGTGACCAGAACTGGACACAGTACTCCAAGTGTGGCCTAACCAGAGTTTTATAGAGCTGCATCATTACCCCGCGACTCTTAAACTCTGTCCTTCAACTTATGAAAGCTAACACCCCATAAGCTTTCTTAACTATCCTATCTACCTGTGAGGCAACTTTCAGGGATCTGTGGACATTTACCCCCAGATCCCTCTGCTCCTCCACACTCCCAAGTATCCTGAGGTTTACTTTGTGCTCTGCCTTGGAGTTTGTCCTTCCAAAGTGTACCACCTCACACTTTGGGTTGAACTCCATTTGCCATTTCTCAACCCACTTCTGCATCCTATCAATGTCTCTCTGCAATCTTCGACAATCTTCTACACTATCTACAACACCACCAACCTTTGTATCATCTGTAAACTTGCCAACCCACCCTTCTACTCCCACATCCAGGTTGTTAATAAAAAGCACGAAAAGTAGAGGTCCCAAAACTGATCCTTGTGATCCACTAGTCACAACCCTCCAATCTGAATATACTCCCTCCACCACGACCATCTGCCTTCTGCAGACAAGCCAATTCTGAATCCACCTGGCCAAACTTCCCTGGATCCCATGCCTTCTGCCTTTCTGAAAAAGCCTACAGTGTGGAACCTTGTCAAATGCCTTACTAAATTCCATGTTGATCACATCCACTGCACTACCCTCATCTATATGCCTGGTCACCTCCTCAAAGAAACATAGCATCACGTAGAAACACCAGGCTTGGACAGATTTATGTTTACCGGTCTGCAGGATTTCACACACAGCCACTCCTACTGCTGGTTTCCCCAATTGGCTCAAGGAGCTGCAATGGGAACTGTGGGATTTCTGAAGCAAAGGGGAAAGTTTCCCGCTTTTAGTTATATAATTTTAATGTTTCATATTATTTGTATATTTTATTTGTAGTTATTTTTTAACTATTATAATTTCTTACTATACAAAATATTAATTGTTTTTTAAGTTTCAATTAATTGCTTTGGTTTTTAACACCTCAATATCAGAGATTCTTACCTTCTTTAAATACCTTTGATGATTGATAAAGCTGAGTAAGAAGCTTTGCCGGCTATCTAAGATTTCAAAGTGTTATTGGAGGCAAATTTCTTTATTCTGCATGACACCCAAGCACCACTCAGACCACACTGGTGGCTGGGTCCTGGTTGGTTTGGGTCAGCAAACTAGGAGAATATTCCTGACTAGGAAAGTGTCACACAGACAGCAAAACTGAGTAACAGGACCAGATTTTCCATCTTCCAGGTGAATAAGGTTGAAATGTCCAATACCAGAGGACATGCATTGAATGTGAGAGGGGGTAGTTTCAAGGGGGATGTGAGGGGTAAGTTTTATATTCAGAGTTGTTGGTGCTTGGAATGCACTGCCTGGTGTGGTGGTAGAGGCAAATAACAGAGGCTTTTAAGAGATGTTTGGATAGGCACAGGGATGTAAGGAAAATGGAGGGATATGGACATCGAGTAGGTTGGAGGGAATAGTGTTCGGGTGTTTTTGATTTGCTTTATAGCTGGTTTGGCACAACATCGTGCTCCAAGTAGCCTGTACCAATGTTCTATGTTCTATGTTCTGCATCTTATCAAAGTCCCATTGAAACATAACACAAAACAATCTGCAAACTTGCTAACCCACATTCCCACTTCCTCTTTAAAGTCATTTATAAAAATCGCAAAGATCAGGGGTCCCATAACAGGTATGTGTGGACCACCAGTGAAAACGACCCCAGACAGATCAGTGTCACCCTCTGCCTTCTACGGCAAGCCAACTCTAAGTCCATGCAGCCAAGTTTCCTTAGATCCTGTGCCTCCTGAATTTCAGAATGAGCCTTCCATGGGGAACGTTATCAGACATCTTACTAAAATCCATATACATCCACCGCATTCAATGCACCCCCTTCATCAGATTATTTTGTCAATAACTCAAAAAATTCAATCAGACTCAGGAGGCATGATCTGCCCCTCAGAAAGCCATGCGGACTATCCCTAATCAGACTCTGCTTCTGCAAATGCTTGCAGATCTCGTCTTTAAGAACCTCTCCAATAGTTTGCTCACCACTGAAGTAGCACTTACTGGTCTATACTTCCCAGGATTATCCCTATTAATCTTTCTTGAACAAAGGCCTAACATTTGCTAGTGACCAGTCTTCTGGTATTATCCTGTGGTCAGTGAGGATGCAAAAATCATTGCTAAAGGTGCAGCAATCTCTTCCTTTTTATCCCGTAGTAACCTGGGGTATATCCTGACACGCTCTGAAATCCTATGTTTTCCAGCCCATCCTCATTCTTTACAATGACATGTTTTGGAATATTAGCATGTTCTACTCTGTTCCACATCCATCAAGTCCCCCTCACTGGAGACAACTCTAATTAATGCAGCATTCACAGATTAGTTTTAGGGAATGTTTCAAATTGCAATTACACTTCAAGTGAAAAGAATGCATTCAGCTTTCACTATTTGAAAGATTAATTTTAAGAATATGTCCTCTCATTCCAAAGGGAGGCTATGTTTATAATTTCTCCCTTTCAACCAATGATATTTCATATCACTAATGCAACTTACAATAGTAAGTGACTGCCAACATGACACAATGTTCTCTGTTGTGAAGTTCATTCAGCCAGTCTTACATTTTTGGTCTCCCATCTAGGAAGGAATTACCTGATGCTTTGCCTATTCTGCTGTATCCAAATGTGATATCCCAAGTCAGGATTCTGCGCCCATTACAAAAAGGAGTTTATACTTCATTCCTTGGATTGCGAGCAATGTAAGCACAGGAAGCAGGCAGTATGGTGCAAGAAGCTAACAATACAAAACTAAACATACCCTGGTGTACCAGCACTTTGTTGATTCTTCCAGCTCACATCAAACAGCACAAACCTTAGGATCCTTCTTGCTTTCTCAGAGATCCCCTGGTAAATAAATCACTCTGGCTGTAAAGCAAGGTTTCCAGGAATGATTCATAAAATTTCTCTCAATTCAAAAGCAAGCTCACCACCTCATTAATATTAAAGTGCTCAAAGAAAACTCTGATAGCCAGCAAATAATGAGAGATTTTTCAAATAAAATTGATTGCTTCACTACAGTGGAGCACATGGTGATGAAATAACTGGATTAGGGCCATAGCTGCCACTTTATTCTAAGAATCAGATTGCGACATCCAATTTGATGTTAAATCTGATGTCAAGAATCCTGCCTGGCCCATTCTTCAACACTTATCATGGTAACTCCTACAAGAAACTGAAAAATATGAGGAAGATTTTTGTGAAATAAGTAAAACATCGTCCCTCTACCACTAAATCTTCACTGGTTTAGGCTCAAAGTGCTGCTTGAAATTGTCATTTGCACAGTGACTTAAAGGAGATCTCTCTTGGTGTTTTATTAATGAACTTATCCTCGAATTAGTGTGGACTTCTTGGCTTGAAATGTTAATCTTACAATGCATCTTGTATGATACTGCATATTGTGATGTGTACTACTCCCATCTGGGTTAACTGCAGTTTCAAACAGCCACCATTCACAGAAATCAAAATTTCAGAATGGAGATCCTCCCAGGTAGATATATTTCATGTTGAGATCAAACTTTTAAACAAAGTCCCACTCATCAGGCAATATAAGAATTTTGTGGCAAGGCATTTAGGTATTGGATCAGAGATCTCAGAAACAAGCTATGGATGACCATTTTCATGGTTCACAGTATGTCAGTATTCAGTTTCATTGTTATAGGCCAACAAGGCCATGGCCTTGCTTTGCATTCACAGTGCTACAGACGATTGTATAGATGACTTAGCCTTTGTGATTGGAAAGGAGTTAGATGAAGATGGTTTTTTAAACCCTCAATATTTGTGAAATTTCTTGACCCCAGTGATTATGCTCTATTTCTTTTTTTTTAGAAAATGTTCATTTACTTCTTGTGGGAATTCTGGAAGTCGAAGCAATTAGGTTCTACACCTTAATGAAATACTTGTAAGAAGAAGGCACCAGTTCCAGATGGGATGTATTATGAGGAAGGTCAGGGTGTTGCAAAGGATTCACTTGAAATGCAGAAAGGGGAATGGAAAGAAAGATGCCTCTGGTGGTGGGACCTAATTGAAGCTGGCAGAAAATGCCGAAGATGACCTACTCAACGCAGGGTGGAAAATCAGGTCTCTCGTGCCATTCTAGTACATGCCCACCGACATTCCAGAATATCCCCACCAACATTCCACTTCCTCATGCAACTGCAGGTATGCATACCTGTCCTCTTATCCCTTCCCTTCCCTCCTGCCAGGGACCCAAATCGTCTTTTCCTCAAGAGAAGCAGCAATTTGCATACACATATTCAAATCTAGTATACTGCATTCAGAGTACACGGATAAGACCTATTCCACAGAGCACACACCTGTGTTCAGCCAGCAGGGATAATTCACAATTCCCTACAGGCTGCTGTTTGAATTCTCCACCCCACTCCACTCTAAGTGTCCAGTCGCAGCTTCTTACATTGTTATAATAATACCCAACAGCCTTCCATGTTCAATATCAAATTCTACAGCTTCTGATGCCTCACTATGTCTATATCACAAATGACTATTTCAGTTTTCAATCTGTGATATTAACCCAATATTTATTTTTTCTCATTTGGCACATCCTGACCTGCTGCATATGTCCTACATCCTCGCAATTCACTAATTGTATACTCTTTTGTTTATATTCTGTCTTTTTTTCACAGCTTTTGTTCATTTCCTCTCAACCTGCTTCTACTAATTCATCCACCAGATGATCTCTATAACTTATCTGCATTTCAACCCTGGCCTTGGTCTATCAGAGTAATATCCCTTCATCCTAGTCATCACCCTTCCACACCCTCCACGATGTTGAACCAGTTTATCTTTATTTCCCAATTTTGATACAATCTCTTTGAGCTGAAATGTTAATTCTGTTTCTCTTTACCCAGATACTGCCAGACCTCGTGAAGGTTTCCAGCACACACATTTTCCAGTATCTCCTGTTTTATGATTTTCCTTTTGTGAAAGAAAATCATTTGTGATAACTCCCCTTGGAGACTGCAGTCAAAATTATCTCAGACATCTTGGGATGCACTAGAGAAGTTTTTTGTGCTTCAGTGCAATTATGTGATCATGGGACCTTCTCCTTCCTCGTTGTGTCAATGATGAAATCTGAAACATACTGAGTCCTGCCGAAGGATTTTGGCCCGAAACATTGACTGTACTCTTTTTCATAGATGCTGCCTGGCCTGCTGAGTTCCTCCAGCATTTCGTGTGTGCTGCTTGGATTTCCAGCACCTGCAGATTTTCTCTCGCAGTAGAACTGGCTTGGGTTTGAAATGTTTGATGTTGATTCAGTAAGATCTGTGCAAAACAAATCCATCCCTTTCTTTTTAAGAAGATCAAAATATTAGAGCCCTCAAGAGTGATTGTGCAGATGCTGAAATGTGGAGAGACAAACATTCTACTGGAGGAACTCGGTGGGAGGAGAGAAACTGTAGCTGTTTCAGATTGAAACCCTATATCAGGATTGAAAATGGACAGGTGAGATGGCAAACATAAAGAGGGGAAGGCAAGTGGTGAGAAATGATTCCGAGGTGGAAGATAGACTGAGGAAAGGGGCAAGATGATAGGCAGGTAGAGTCAGTTGGGGGAGTGGGGGGTGGAGGTGGAAGACTCTGGTAGTGAGTGAAGGATGGGGGCAGTCGGAGAGGAAAAATGGAGCCAGGTGCTGGGAGGAAAGTGTGAAAATAAAGCCCCAGTGTTCCAGAAAGAGCAGGGATCAACACCAAGCCCTCATGTTTTCAAATCACTGAATAACAGGTGAGTTGATTTTTACAAAAGCTTAAATTCAAAAAATTTATTTGAAATAGCATTTGCTGAGATGTTTAAAAATATCTTTCTCAAGTCTTTGAAACCAAATATTCTTGCTGCAATAAATTATCCATCCAATGAAATTAACACAACCAAAGAAAACTGAGAATTTGAAAGTTTGAAAGCACCTCAAGTCAAGCTTATTGTCATTTAACTGTATACATGTGTACCTTCAAATGAGACAAAGTTTCTCCAAACCAGGGTGTAAAACACAGTAGTACACATAACACATATAACACATAATAACATATGGAAGTAAGAATAAAATCTACAAATGAATTATACATAAATAAACTAAGTAAAGTGCAGAAGTTAAATATTATAGGGTACAGAACAAATTAGCCAATGATTCTTTGAATGCAATGTGGCAGAGAGTTCAGAAGCCTGATGGCCAAGGGGAGAAACTGTCCCAGCCTGACCACTCTTCTCTCCATGCTTCAGAGTCTCCTGTAGGATGACAGGTCAAAGAGGATGCTGGATGGGTGGGTGGGATCCTTGATAATACTAAGGGCCCTGCGTACGCAGCACTCCTGATAAACATCCCTGATGGATGGTAGGAAGACCTCTATGATCCTCTCAACCGTTCTCACAGTCCTTCATAGGGACTTCCATCTGATGCTCGACTGCTCCCACACCCGATGGAGATGTAGCTTGTCAGGACACTCTCAGTGGTGCTCCTGTAAAATTCAGTTAAGATGGTGGGGGAGCCTCGCTTGCCTCAATCTCCTCAGAAAGTGGAAGCGCTGCTGTGCCTTCTTATTCAGGTATTGAGGGACCAGGTGAAGTAATCCGTGTTGTGAATTCCCAGGAACTTGCTACACTTAACTCTCTCTACAGAGGAGCCACGTACGAGGGTGATGGTTCATCTACACCTTCCTAAAGTCCACAAGCATTTCCAAGTTCTTCTCCACGTTCAGACTTGGGTTGTTTTTCTCACACTAGTCCACAAGCCGCTCCACGTCCTCTCTGTACTCCGACTCATCATCGTTGTTGACGATGCCAATCACTGTTGTGTCACCTGCAAACTTGATGGCACAGTTTGGGCTGAAGCCTGCAGCACAGTCATGTGTCAGCAGTGTGTTATTCAGTGTATTCAGCAATGTGCTTTGAACTATTATACTGCCCTAATGAAGCAATGAACAATAGAACGATTGTGTAGAACCCAATCCTCCAAATTCACCTCCCCAACGTATATTAAAGAACCACCAAAGAGCATTCAATATCCAGCAGCACCTGACAGCCAGGAGTATAGAGACATAACTATGTTTCCCAAAGCACAAAACTATCACCGGGCTACAGATTGCCATGCAGAAATGGCCAGATATCAACCATATGACGGCCCTTTGCTAGTCAGAGGAATGACACTTGAGGTCATGGATGAGCGCCAAATCCAAGATGTCCCTTTCAGGAACCCAGCATTGTTCCTCAGGTCCGAATCCTTCCCAGTCGACAAGGGGCTGCTGCGCTCCCCAAACAGTCCATGAATCCTAAATTCTTCTCACGGCGAAGACCTGTTCCTGATCAACAAACCCGGGCAGTGGTGGGACTGATGGTGGTAGGGCTGGTGTTCCCAGCTTTTAATTTGGAAATGAAGAAAGTGGGATTGACTTTGAGGGTCTTGAGGTAAGCCACTGGGTTTGCTTTCCTGAGAATCTTAAAGGATCCAATGAACTTGGACAGCAATTTCTTGCACTCTACTCAGAAAGGCAAATCCTAAGTTGACAGCCAGGCCTGTTGCCGAGGCTGCAAAGCTGGCCCCTGTCTTCTCGTGCAGTTAGCATCTATTTCAGCCTTACAAGTAGGAGCTAACAAAATCTCTCTTGCCCTTGTCTATTTCTCCTTGCAGAGCTGGACTAGATCTATGGCCTCAGGAACCCCAACATTGGCCTCCTGCTTGGGGAAGAGTGGTGGAGACTACCTGAATTGGCATTTGAAAGGAGACATTCAATGCGCCGAATGCTGTAAAGTATTGTGGGTGATCTCTGTCCACATCAAATGAACACACCACTCATCTGGTCTTTCAGAGGCCAGGTGCCTTAGGGTTCACCTACTCTGTCTGTTTGTTGGACTGTAGCTGAAGCCCAGAGGAAAGACTTGCTGTTAACCTGATCAGCTTGCAAAACACCCTCCGAAAACATGATATGAATTGCGGACCGCAATCCAACACAATGTCCACAGGAAAACCATGGATCCTGAAGATGGTGCAGGACAATTTCGGCCCTCTTTGCTGCAGATGACGGTCTGTCCAAGGCGATGAATTTGCAGGCCTTCCGACAACAATCCACAATTAGCATGGTAACAGTCTTCCCCTTGGAAGGAGGAAGACCCATGACAGAGTCCATGGATGTGTGAGCCCATGGTCTTCCTGGAACAGGCAGAGGGTGAAGGAATGCTCGAGGGTGGGGGCAGGGCTCCTTGTTCAGGGCAAACACCTCACATACCTGCACGTATTTACAGGCATCCCTCACCATTCCAGGCCACCAATATTTTCTCTTAATCACTTCCCTCTGGTGCTCCACCCCCTTTTCTTTCTTCCATGGCCTTCTGTCCTCACCAGTCAGGTTCCCCCTTCTCCAGCCCTGTATCTCTTTCTCCAATCAACTTCCCAGCTCTTCATTTCACCCCTCCCCCTTGTGGTTTCATCTATCACCTTGTGTTTCTTCCTCCCCTCCCCCACCTTCTTACTCTGGCTCATCTGTTTTTCTCCAGTCTTGATGAAGGGTCTTGGCACGAAATGTTGGCTGTTCTCTCTTCCATAGATACTGCCTGGCCTGCTGAGTTCCTCTAGCATTTTGTGTGTCTTGATTGGATTTCCTGCTGATTTTCTTTTACTCTTTTAAAATTCCACAAGCTAAGCATACTCTCAGTGCATCATTAAGCCTGTCACAATGTGGTGAACTACATATACCTGTCTGGACACGCCCCCTGCTGACTGTTCCTGTGGCTCTTCCCACAGACCCCTGTATAAAGGTGATTGAGACCTGAGCCCGGCCCTCATTCTCCAGGATGTAGCATGGTGGTCAACTACTGCTTGTTCTTTCTTCCAGTCAATAAAAGCTGATATCTCAACTTCCCGTCTCAAAGAGAGTTATTGATGGTGCATCACACTGAACTGACAATGCTCAGATAATTTCTTCAATTCCGCCACACACACTGAAATGGACTCCTGTTCCTTTTGATTCCACTTATTAAGCTTAAAATCCTCCAAATAATAATGAATATGGCCCTATCCATTGACAGGCCCACCATTGAGCACGTCTACATGGAATGCTGTTGCAGGAAAGCATCATCCATCATCAGAGATCCCCACCACCCAGTTCATACTTGCTTCTCGCTGCTGCCTCAGGCCTCACTACACTAGGTTCAGGAAACTGCCCGTCAACCATCAAGCTCCTGAACCAAAGGGGATAACTTCACTTGTCCCATCATTGAAATGTTCCAACAATCAGTAGACTCATTTTCAAGGACTCTTCATTTCATGTTTTGATGTTTATTGTTAACTTATCTATTATTATTATTTTCTTTTTATATTTACACAATTCTGCACTCTGACTGAATGCCCAAGTTGGGTGGCCTTTCAATGATTCTGTTATAGTTATTATTCTATAGATGCATTGAGTACGGCCACAAGGAAATAAACCTCAGGGTTGTATATGGTGATAGAAATGTACTTTGAATTGAATTAAATTGACTTTATTTCTTACATCCTTAACATACATGAGGAGTAAAAATCTTTACGTTATGTCTCCGTCTAAATGTGCTATGTGCAGTTATAGCGATTTATAATAAATAGAACAGTCAATGTAACATAGAAATACACTCAGATCAGCGTGAGTTAATCAGTCTGATGGCCTTGTTGAAGAAGCTGTCCTGGAGCCTGTTGGTCCTGGCTTTTATGCTGCCGTGCTGTTTCCCAGATGGAAACAGCTGGAATAGGCGGAGGTTGAGGTGACTCGGGTCTCCGATGATCGCTCAGACCCTTTTTTCACACTTGTCTTTGTAAATGTCCTGAATTATGGGAAGTTCAGATGCACTGGGTTGTCTGAACCATTCTACAGAGTCCTGCGATTATGGGAGTTACAGTTCCCATACCTGGCAGTGATACAGTTAGTCAGGAGGCTCTCAATTGTGCCCCTATAGAAAGTTCTTAGGATTTGGGGGCCATACCAAACTTCTTCAACCATCTGAGGTGAAAGAGTCGCTATTGTGCCTTTTTCTCTACACAGCTAGTGTGTACAGACCAAGTGAGGTCCTCGGTGATGTGGATGCTGAGGAACTTGAAGCTGTTTACCCTCTCAACCCCAGATCCATTGATGTCAATAGGGGTTAGCCCATCTCCATTCCTCCTGCAATCCACAACCAGCTCCTTTGTTTTTCCACCATTGAGGGAGAGATTGGTTTCTTGACACCACCGTGTCAGAGAGATGACACCTTCCCTGTAGGCCACCTCATTATTGTTTGAGATTAGGCCAATCAATGTAGAGTCATCAGCAAATTTAATTAGCAGATTAGAGCTGTGGGTGGTGACACAGTCATGGGTATACAGGGAGTAAAGGAGGGGACTTAGTACACAGCCCCAGCCTTCTAATGGTCCTTGACCTAAACTTACATATGCTAATCCATTTGCTGTCTCTCCTTTCCAAACCACTCACCTGCAACAGGAAGAGCCAGTCAGAGTGGGAGGGAGCAAGCAATGTAGCATTTGATATTGATAATCTGGGTCAAAAATTTGCAACAGAGGCCTAGTTTTACAGAATCTGCAAAATCACAATTTAAATCTGCGATTTAAAACAGAAGTCCTGAGTTGCAGTTAGCAAATCAGTAAGTGCGTGCTGTTAGAAATGACAAAATCCAATCAAGCAGCATGAGATCAAGTTAAAGCTCCGCTATTTCTGAACAGACTGCACCAAGCACGAAAAGGTGTAACAAGTGTTCTTTTACTGCAGAAGAACCTAATAGAAGGGAACATCTGTGAGAGGCCTGGTAGCATATTTTAAATATGTAATTGTATTAATCTAAAATCTCTTAGATTTTCAATGCAATCTATTCAATGTAATTAGATTTACTTTATAAAATGTTCAAGAAAAATCTCTGCAATGGCTGCTTAATTGATATTTTGTAATGTCACTAACTGAGGTCTTTCTGTCTCAGTACTGTTCCCCCAACCTGAAGTATCTGGCAGTCAAATATTGTCCATAGCACCTGCTGAGTGAGCTCTCTGTCACTGTATACATCCCACCCCAGGCAGATGTCAAGCTTGCACTGAAATAATTGAGCATCATGATTCCAAGCATAAAATGGTGCACCTGATGCTTTCACTATCATCACAAGGGCTTCAACCAGGCCACATTTTTCCACTGCTACTTCTTCTAAGATAAGGCTATCCTCTTAACATTTTTCCGAAAGTAATTTAAACAATCATTCATTTAACTTCAATAATGTTACAGATAACATTCAAGCTGCACTTTAGATCCTTGACCAGTGACACTTGCTATCTGGAGGTATTGGTTGCTAGGGAACATGCCCTGATTGATGATGGAATATTTTAATGAGCCAGATAGCAGAGGTCTACTGCCTGCAGTCATCATCTGTGATTGCCCCACATTAGAACTTATCTAATGCAGGTGTAAAAGGACAAAATTTTTAAGCCAAAGCTTCCAAGACTCAGGAAGCAATGCTTGAGCAGTGGATTACTGCTCCAAAGGTTGAACTGAAAGTGACCAGCAAGAAAGCCTCTGACACCGGTGAAAGGTCCACTGGTCAGCTTTTCTGACAGTCAAAGATGTTAAGGTTTGCTAAATTTCAAAGTCAACTACTGCTCAATAATGCAACAACACTGACAGTTAGATATATAAAAGTAAATCAAATTAATTAAAAATAAATCTACCGCTCTTTCATGGTCTTATAGATCTTGCAATGGATCTAAACTGATGCATGACCTAGGAGTTGATTCACTACTGTCAATTCTGGAAAACCTGAACATGTCTAGACTACTTGAGGAGTCCAGGAGCAGAGCATTTTGACAGATATGGTGCCCAGTTCTACAAATAAGTCAGATCTTCCCATTTGACTTCATATGCATGTAATCCCAAGGCTTTCAGGTGTTCACCAGGAAATTCAGGGTCATTGAATTAATTTAATTTTTGATGCAGATGTGTTACAGTTACCCATTTTAATGCAGTGTAGCTTATGGAGTCTGTAAACTGATACATCCCTGATGTTTTCCTCAAATTCAAAATAATTAATTTTGACAAACACTAATACAAATCAAAACAGACTTTCAGCAGCCTATAACTTCCTGCATTATTCCTGTTTCCCTCCTTAAGCAAAGGAATTGTTTTGTTGCCTGGGACCTCTCCTGTGTCCTGTGGCTAGAGAGAATACAAATAATTTCATCAAAGCCTCAACAATCTCCTCTCTTGCTTCTCTCAATAACCTGGGATAGATCCCATCAGGTCCTGGGGATTTATCCATCTTAACGCTCTTCAAGAGACCAAATGCTTTCTCCTTCTTGATGTCAAAATGCCCTAGCATATTAAAATACGTCAGACTGGTCTCACTGTCCTTCTTCTCCTTATTGAATGATGAAGCAAAGTGCTCATTTAGTATCCTTGACACATTGGATTCAGGAATTGTTTTGTTAATCTGGGCTTTCTAGAACTGGGGGTTATCACTTCAAAATGAGGGATCAACCATGGGGAGTCACAGTAGCGTGGCAGTTAGTCCTACACTATTATAGCTTGGGGTGTCGTAGTTTGGAGATCAATTCCAGCACCATCTGTGAGGAACTTGTATGTCCTCCCCATGAACGTGAGGGTTTCCTCTGGGTGCTCTGGTTTCCTCCTGCATTCTGAAGATGTACCAGTTAGTAGATAAATTAGTGATTATAGGTTGTCCTGTGATTGGAACAGTGTTGAATAGTGGGTTACTGCGCAGTGCAGTTCATTGAGCCAAAAGGACCTGTTCAGCACTGTATCTCTGAATAGATAGATAAATAACCATTAAAGACTGAGGTAAGGGGAAAAAAATTCTCTTTACCCAAGGATAGTAAATCTTTGGGAATTCTCTATCTGAACAATAATGAGGCTCAATCATTGTGTTGTGGATAATCATCAATAGATTTTTGTTTTTAAGGGACAGAGAAATATGAGGTTGGGATGATGTGGCAGTCTGGAGCTTCTGGCAATAGTGGAAAGAATATGCCTCTGGTTTTCTGGACCTGAAATCTTCCTGATGCTGTCATGAGCTGTCTGAGAAACAACTCTTTGTCTTCAGGTCTCAGCCCAAAATGTCGATCATTTACTCTTTTCCATAAATGCTGCCTGGCCTGCTGAGTTCCTCCAGGATTTTGTGTGTGTTTTGGCCTAGCACTGGACTCTAGTGGAGACTGAAACACAGATGGAGGATTACCTCGTCTCTCTCCACCCTCACCTTCCCATTATGGGATGGAACTCTCTGACACACTCAGTCTGAAGACAGGGCCTGCAGAGTTATGGAAGGAAATTTGGAATCTATCATTGCACATTACCATTACAGTTTGGGGTATATGGGTGTCCAGGGAGGGGTAACACCTTTGGTGGCAGATGCATCCACCTTCGATCCTCACCTGCCACCCAGCTCTCTCCTGTGGCTCCAAGTAACTGTTTGCATGTGATAGTGGCCACACCCCAGTACACCGCTTCAACAGGTGGGCTAAACCAAGTGAGGATAGCCAGGACCCTCCAACCCCAGTGAGACAGGGATATTACTGCACAAGCACGCGAAGCCGGTTCTAGTGGACTGGGCGAGTGAGGTCAACTACAAGATCCAATGGCTAGCAAGGCAGTGCTGCAGCGCTTTGTGGAGAGTGAAGGGTATGGCAAGGCACCAAAGGCGGCCTGGTCATTCGCTGTAGCCGAGGAAGTCTCCAGTTGTGATGATATTTCATACCACTGAGCAAAGATTTCTGAGGCCAAGAGAGTGGAGCTGCCCCAGTGCAAGGGCTTTTTCACTATAAAACACTTCTGCACAGATTTTATGTCATCGACAGACCACCATCCCCATTACCATTACCATTTCAACACCCATTTGAAAGATTCGCCAATGACAGGATCTAACAACATTGCTGACAAACTCACTTGCGTTGGCACGCTGACATCTATATCATTATTGCCTCTTGCTCAGCGGGTCCAAGGGTCTTCTGGTCATTTGGGGTACAGAGTACCATGGAGTGGTCTAGGCAGTGGGGATTATTCCTTCCCACTGATATAGAAACATAGAAAATAGGTGCAGGAGTAGGCCATTCGGCCCTTTGAGCCTGCACCGCCATTCAGTATGATCATGGCTGATCACCCAACTCAGAACCCTGTACCTGCTTTCTCTCCATACCTACTGATCCCTTTAGCCATAAGGGCCATATCTAACTTCCTCTTAAATATAGCCAATGAACCAGCCTCAACTGTTTCCTGTGGCAGAGAATTCCACAGATTCACCACTCTCTGTGTGAAGAAGTTTTTCCTCATCTCGGTCCTAAAAGGCTTCCCCTTTATCCTTAAACTGTGACCCCTCATTCTGGATTTCCCCAACATCAGAAACAATTTCCCTGCATCTAGCCTGTCCAATCCCTTTAGAATTTTATACATTTCAATAAGATCCCCCCTCAATCTTCTAAATTCCAGTGAGTATAAACCTAGTCAATCTAGTCTTTCTTCATATGAAAGTCCTGCCATCCCAGGAATCAATCTGGTGAACCTTCTCTGTACTTCCTCTATGGCAAGAATGTCTTTCCTCAGATTAGGGGACCAAAACTGCATACAATAATCTAGGTGTAGTCTCACCAAGGCCTTGTACAATTGCAGTAGAACCTCCCTGCTCCTGTACTCAAATCCTTTTGCTATGAATGCCAACATACCATTTGCCTTTTTCACCGCCTGCTGTACCTGCATGCCCACTTTCAATGACTGGTGTACAATGACACCCAGGTCTCGCTGCACCTCCCCTTTTCCTAATCGGTCACCATTCAGATCTGTTTTCCCGTTCTTGCAACCAAAGTGGATAACCTCACATTTATCCACATTAAATTGCATCTGCCATGAATTTGCCCACTCACCTAACCTATCCAAGTCACCCTGTATCCTCGTAGTATCCTCCTCACAGCTAACACCGCCACCCAGCTTTGTATCATACGCAAACTTGGAGATGCTGCATTTAATTCCCTCGATGTAGCTGACAAAGTGGTAGGGAATTGTGGGCTATGTTTAGATACTAAGGACCAACAGCTTCCAAAATTACCCTTGGCTGCCATTCCCTGTGGGTGCTCAGATTTGGCAAATAGATTATGTTGGTGCCTGTGATTCCAGGACTTCCTCGCTATGGCAAACAGTTAATCTGGTTTTATGGTAGAAATCCCTACTGTTAAAGCTAATCAGGATGGTACCCTTCAGGGATTAGCACGTCTTGTTTCTGCTTATGGTGATCCCCTTGAAATTCAATCTGATAATGGTTCCAGGGTACAAGAGGGAGTTGTCTCTAATGGTGTACAGTGGGTATTGCATGTCCACTATTATCCTCAGGATGGTGGCCTAATTGAACAAATTAATGGCCTATTAAAATAGCAAATTTGCTTACTTACTTCTGCCCTTACCTTATCTGGATGGTTACCTGTCTTTCTCGGTGCTTTGTATAATTTGAACAACCGCCCCTTGAAAGAAGGTACTCCCGTTTTGTTTATAATAGGACAGTCTATTTCTTTTGCCCCTGGTAGCACATCTGAATGTGCAGGTAAAGAGCCAACTGAGTTCTGCGGCGGGTGGGGATGATCTTGGGTAACATACCCGTCTTCCCCTCTAGTGGAGGGTAAGATTATAGCCGACAGACAAGGATATACATATTGGGTGATGGAATGAGAACAAACCCATCCTGGGTGTGTGGATGAGGGTAAACTGACTAAAATGGAATGAAAACATTTTTAACTATCTCTCAGTTCTTGTTCTTTTTAAAGGTTCCTGCTGGAACGTTGCTTTGTTCTGTTTTAATACTTGCCTTGTGTTTTGTTGGATGTCAGGTTTCTGTTGAGACCTGACAACCCACTAATAGTCCAGTGATTTGTAAAATCTATATTGTTGGTCTGGGAAAAGATATACATTATATGATTTGTGCAAATTAGGAATACGGTGGGCCAAAAAGTGGGAGGGAATGTTGTACATCTAGAGTGACTGGCCTCAAATGACATTTTTGTGAAACAAGTACTAAATTGATTGCTATTTGACTCTTGCATTCACAACCACAATGTCATGTTTTACTCTTGCTGTTTGAATTGACAAGATGTTGTTGACCCAACCCCCGGGATGAGGACATTATTTTAATGTGAATGTTGAGGCTAACCCTTGGACTTGTATAACTTTTCATATTTTAAAAGTGGTCATAATATTAATTTTAATCATCCAATGGATATTAATATGTGTTCTTCATTTTCAGCAGAAAGAAGAATTCTGCCTAAACAGACATTCAAGGGGCAGACCTTGGTCTATTAGAATCAGAGTCACTTTATTGGCAGTATATGAAACATACCAGAACTGATTGTGGTTCGGTGCCAAGCATAAAGCACAAGACAATACCATAACAGACAATACAATAGGAACCAACAAGTCACAAGACAATAGTGCAAACAGCCACGAGCAATCAACAATTAGAACGGACAAATGCACAAACGTAATAATCAAACTAAAACAAATGTGAACAAATCAACAGACTCAATCATTATCAACAAAACATGGAGAGCAGGAAAAACATTTAACAGATGGTATGAGTAGATTTTGTAAATCAATGAATGAATGTCTGTCAGGTCAAATGACAACTTAACTCTTTCTGAATGCTTAGCATATGGAGTCTGTAGAGTAAACAATGAGTAACCATTAAAATAAGAATGTCTGGCAATTGGTTAGGTAGCTGACTTGATGGATTCTTTTTGGATTGGGCTTATTGTTTATATATGTAAACATCAATGCATCTTTTGAAATCCAAGGCAAGTTAAGTGTCCAGTCACTGGGAAATTAAGGAATGTTGTGTGCTATGACATAACAAGGAGTGACCATTTAAATGTCTAATTGATTTATGAGGACTGTGTAAATGGGCACGTGTTGTTTAAATGAAAGAAACCAGACTGAGTTGATAGAGTGATTACAAAAAAGTCAAAATCTGTCTGTCTGTCTTGTGGTTGTTCTGCACTTGCAAAGCTCGTTGCAACACACAAAAAATGCTGGAGGAACTCAGCAGGTCAGGCAGCATCTGTGGAAATGAATAAGCAGTCAGCATTTCCAGCTCAGTCCCTTCTTCAGGACTGAGAAGGAAGGGGGAAGATGCCAGAGGAAGTGGGAAGAGGCCAGCTGGAAGGTGATAGGTGAAACCAGGTGGGTGGGGAAGTCAAGAGCTGGAGAAGAGGGACTCTGATGGGAGAGAAGAATGGACCACAGGAGGAAGATATGGAGGAGGGGAGCCAGGGGGATGTAATAGCAGGTGAAAATAAGTAAAAAGTCTGAGAGGGGAATAAAGGGGGGGAGGAATTAGTTTACCAGAAAGAAAAATTGATATTCATCAGGTTGGAGGGCACCCAGATAGAACATGTTGCTCCTCCACCCTGAGGGTCACTTCATCTTGGCACAAGAGGAGACCTGAACTGACATGTTGGAATGGGAATGCAAAAGGGAATTAAAATCTTTGGCTACCGGGAAATCCCACTTGTGGAATATATATTTTGTGGTGTATGTATTGACCTGCTTTTTGGGATTTTCTTCGGACTTCATCTGCAACCAGAAATCATGATCGTGAATTATGATTTAGGACCCAGGGGTGGTTTTATGAGTGAGTTAGACTTTCATTCCCCCGTCAACAGTGACAATCAACTGGCGACTAAGAGTCATGAGCCTAGAAATCATTGTGACTTGCTATGTAATATTTTGTCTGGTTATTTGCATTTTCTATTTTACGATAATAAATAAGGCTCAAGTTACTTTGTTGTGCTTGTATGCTTGTTACCACATCTCCTGGACACTTGAAATTTTGGGTCTGATCAGCCCAGCCAATTGCAGCTTGGCAGAAGACCAGCTAGATTGCGTTCGGAAGCAGACTGCTGCAGGCTTGCTCTTGATGACAATATTCATGGACTCAAGGATTTGGCAATATTATTTTTTGTATGACTGTATGCTGACTGATATCTTGTATGTAACTTATGCAGTACTATTGGTACTGTGCACCTTGGCCTTTGCATTTGGCTGTTTTTATGGGTAGTCGTGTATAGTTGAACAGCGATCAAACCTGAACTTGAGGTACAGTTTGGCCTGACAGTGGTATGTTATTCACCACATGCTGAACACTGGACAGAAAGATCTCAAGTTGTGATCAGACTACACCACATCCACCTCCATCACTCACATACACCCTACTCTGCAGTTATTGAAAGTAAAATTATCATCAATCGGAAATAGCATGGGAACAAAACATAACATTTTGTGTGTAAGTGTAGAGGTCATAATAACAGAGTCGAAAGAAGTCATGTGTGGTCCATTCAGCTTTATGCATATGGAACATTAAAACTTCAGGCCACAATGGCATTGGTTGTTATTTTGCACATATCCTTCACAAAATAAATCCAAAAAGTTCATTTTCTGCAGTGTTAAGCAACATTTTTGCATTTCTGTGAAGTTTTAAGCAACAACTCAATCTTTTTAAGTAGAAGTCAACAAATATATATCGATTAATAACGTGCTTTTAATAATCCATTCAAAAGTTATATAAATTGTAAAATGTCATATGAATACTTAAATTGTTACACATACTATGTACATTATGTTGATGTGAAAAGTTTGTACAAAAAGTGTGAATTTGAAAACAAAGATGTTGGGATTTTTTTTTAAAGTTAATATTCTTTACAAACTTATACCCATGTTATTTTACATTTGACCTTAGCCAGAAAATAGTGATTAACAAGTTACAAAATAGGCTGCTCTCTTTGCACATCTGGATGCCTTAAGCATTAATATCAAAAGTGCAATGGCAACAACACATTTCATGTTTATTGTTTAAAATTCTGTAACACTGCAAATATTGTAAATCTGAAATTAAACCGTCTTTAGAAATGCTCAGCAAGCCAGACACTGCAAAAATGAAATACATCCAAAATATTTTAATTTATGTAGCACCTTTAATGCAGCAAAACATCGCAATGAGCTTCCTAGAGTCATAGGAAAGATTAATCAAGCCAAAGGCAGAAAAACTGAGGTATTAAAATCTTGGTTAAACAGACAGGTTTTAAGAATGGTTTAAGCATACAAAGAGATGTTGAGGGATTTGGGAAAATGTCAAAATTATGTGATGCTTATCCATGTGACACTTAAAATATTAAGTTATCTTTGAGATTCTAGTTGATATACTGTAGATGTCCATTGTTTCAAGTTTACCTTTAAAACTGGTGCATATAAGTAAATTAAAAATATAACAGGTGCTGGATTTATCGGTATCTGTGGACAATGAGATGCAGTAAGGGTGGTTGTAATACAAACACAGATGTTGATCTCAGGCCAATGTTTTGTAGTGAAGATATGAAGATGGATAAGTATTTGTACATTTTTGATTATAGCTGGGGGAGTTGAAAGGTTTAAACATACCCTCAAGATGAATTGATGCAATAGCATCAAGAGTGATGCCTGACCTTTGGAAGAATATTCGGAATGATAGTGCAAGTTATTTCCTTTTTTTTTATTTGTTAAAACATTGTTGAACATCCTTGTTCATTAGGCTAGCAAGTACTTGCAATGCGCCACACATCATATAATATGCAATTGTGTGACTTTTTGGACATTTCAATTTGCGCCAGCAACACTGACAGTTTTACAAGGGACCCTTATCATAAGTTGAAAGTGTTTGGGATTGCTTCCAGTCAATTGTACATAAGCAGAAAAAAGTTTACAGAAATGATGAAGCTTAAAGTTACAATGACAGCTGTGCTGATTTCATTAATATATGCAGCGAGAGGCTCATGAGGATTGTGTACATACTCTAATATTCACCTATAATCATTTCACTTTGGATGATCAGCATTTGGAGTTGGAAATGCAATGAGATACTTTGACTATTCCAATATATTTGCCTAAGTCTTTGAATGTAACTTGAACAGAGGCACACCAGGCAGTTGTTAGTCCAGTAAGGTTAAAGATGATTTCAGGTCTCTGTATAAACAGAGGACAGCTGATTCAGACATCGGTCAACGGTGCTAATCTGGAAGAGTCCATTGTCTTCTGGTTCATTCCGAAGTGTTTCTCCGAATGTGCCTTGAGATTCTGGGACAATGTCAAACCCTATGGAGAGAATTCCACATGTATACTATCAATGGCAGTAATTTGGGAAACTTTCAGTCTCAGCACAAAGCCTCAATAGATTCGAGCACAAATCACAGAAAAGGCAGTAGGATCAGTATAACCACTATTGCTTTCATATAATAAGGCATAAGCTGATAAATTTAGCACTGAAATGCAATTCTTGGAAGTATTTCAAGTGGTAATGGGTTCTGAATCATTCATTCTATCCATTCTTGTTTTGTACTGTTGAAGGTTTAAAAAGTTTAATGGGGGAGCTTTTACATGAAAACTAATCTCTTGGTAATGCCTGAACAGTATGCATGCAGAAAAATACATGCTTTACATGTACTAAAATAGTTTTTATATTACTCTTATACATGTACACAGAGGAAAAGTGAGTCCTAACACAGTAATGTGGCATTTCCATTTTTGTATGCATTCCACCCTCTCTAGGAAAGTGTCATTCACTCCCTGCTTTTGTATTTAAGACACAGACTATTAGGGAACTGGACTAGGGTTTGCTAAAGCTATTTTCTTTACATCAGAAGTGTGTTTAATAATTTCAGACAAGAATTCTTGAACCCAATTTCTAAATGTGAAAGACAGTTCCCAAACAATTTATACTTTAATAATATAGAATATTTATATAATATTGCTATATTTAGGATAAAATAGTGGATGTTAGGTTTTCTAATTAATAGTCAGAGTTTAATCTTTATTTTAAAAATTTATAGTTAACATCATCTAATTCTTATTAAATACCTCAAAGTACTTGAACTAGATTTTGACAAAGACACCACATTTGACAAAGTAAAGTTAAAATTGCCTAATAACTATAAATACAACTTTGTCCAGTTCAGACAGTGATATAGTGAATTTTAAAAAGTGCTTAATTAAATTTGGCAGTGCATAAATTTACTAAATTTAATAGGTAGTGTAGTTTAGCTCACTAGGCATTTCAATTTAGTGATAATCTATCTTGGTTGGCATGGTTGAGACCGCATAATTACAACCTGTGACTGGAAACAGGCCTTCAAGTAACTGACAAAGATATCTAAATGGATTCTGTTTATTTCTAGTTACACTCTAGAAAAAAAAGCAAATTAATTTAATCAATGTTATACCATCAAGATAAAATACTGTTTGAGAAAATTAACCTGGTGCACAAACAGAATGCATTTGAAAGATAACACTGGACAACAAAGATTTTGCTTCCTGAATACCTGTAGGTGTAGCTTATGAATTTTGGGCTACTGATCATGAAAATCACCATGAAATTTCCCTATCATGCACCATTTTTTAAAATAAACACGTTTATTTTTTCAATTCATAATTCAAGTCAATTAAAATGTTGCCAACAATGTAAGCTGTAAAGTTTCCTCTCTTGCCCAGGCATGCTTTTAGGCAGCACGGCTGCTCCATGGCAGGACAGGTTTTAGTAATAATTATTGGGTTCAGGACTGTAAGGATGGAATTTACTATCACCAGCCACAAAAATTTCTAAGAAGGATTTTGATATTTGAGACAGGTGCTTCCCAGAATAACTGATGCCAAGAAGGAAAGCATTTTTGTTGGTCCACAAATCACACCGGTCATCAATGACAGGGAATTTGAAGAATTTCTAGTGGGACCAGAGAAAATCACATGGAAGGTATTCAAGGAAGTTGATGAAATTTTTCTCGGCATCTACAGAGCACCAAACTACATGCAGCTGGTTGAAAGCGTGCTTCAAGCATATAAAACCATGAGATGCAACATGTCACTAAAGATTCATTTTCTGCATTCCCATTTAGACTTCTTCCCTGCAAATCTTGGTGCTGTTAGTGACGAGCATGGTGAAAGGTTTCACCAGGACATTGCGGTCATGGGGAAAAGATACCAGGGCAACTGGAATCCATCAATGCTGGTGAATTATTGTTGGACACTTAAACGAAAAGCCTCAGACACTGAGTACAAATGAAAATCATTAACAAAATATTTTGAACTTAGTTGAACTATTGCAAAGCATCAGCACCAGTATGCAATTAAACACATTATATTGAAAAAAAGTTAATTTGTCATTTCTCCAAATTCCTACATGATACAAGCAGTCTGAAATTATATTTGTGTTCATCTTCAAGCAGTCTATCATAAAGAAATAAAAAATTCTGAGGAAGCAACACTTTTGAAAAAATTTGTTGTCCAGTGTCCGTATTAAGATATGCGTTCAGTCTGTATTTGTTGTTGGGTTTAAGAAGCAAGAATTTGCTGGTACATACAATGTTATCAATAATTTATTTTGCCTTCAACCGTAGGTTTTTTGGGGGGTGGGAGCTAGCCAGGCGTTGTTGCTGTCTATGAAAACCGAAGTTGGTTCCTGTCAATAGAGAAAAAGCAGGCATGCAAGCTTTTTCTTTGCTTCATAGTGTGAGAAGTGGAACCCTCTAGCAGTGTTGTTAGCAAATTTTAAAACTGCAGAATCTGAGTGTATCTGGTGAATTAAATATTCAAGTTGCTCAATACTCAATATTCATTATTCATTTTCAATATCAATATTTAATTAGAGTTTTTAACATTAAGTTGTTCTTAATCTGGCTGAGTGGTGCCATACGAACAACCTCTTACTCAATGTCAGCAAAACCTAAAAGCTGATTATTGACTTCAGGAGAAAAAAACCATAAGTCCATGATCGAGTCCTCATTGGAGGATTGGAGGAGGAGAGGGTCTGCAACTTTATATTCCTCTGTGTTATCATTTCAGAAGACTGGTCCTGGGCCCAGCACCTAAGTGCAATTACAAAGAAAGCATGCCAGCACCTCAACTTCCTTAAGAGCTTGTGAAGATTCAGCATGACATTTGAAACTTTGGTAAACATCTATAGTTGTGTAGTGGAGAGTGTATTGACTGGCTGCATCACAGCCTGGATTGGAACCAATGCCCTTAAACAGAAAACCCTACAAAAAGTATTGGATGCAGCCCAGTTCATCACGGGTAAAGCCCTTCCCACCATTGAGCACATCAACACAAAAAGTTGTCGCAGGAAAGCAACATCCATTGTCAGGGTCCCTCACCACCCAGGACATGCTCTCTTCTCACTGCTGCCATCTGGAAGAAGGTACAGAAGCCTCAGGATACACCACCAGGTTCAGGAACAGTTATTACCCCTTAACCATCAGACTCTTGAACCAAAGGGGATAAAGTCACTCAACTTCACTTGCCCTATCATCGAAATGTTCCCACAACCTATGGACTCATTTTCAAGGATGATTCATCTCATGGTCTCAATATTTATTGTTTACTTATTTATTATTATTTCTTTCTTTTCATACTTGCACAGTTTGTTGTCTTTTGCATACCGGTTGAATGCCCAAGTCGGTGCAGTCTTTCATTGATTCTGCTACGGTTATTATTCTATTATGGATTTACTGAGTATGCCTATAAGAAAATGAATCTCTGGCGTGTATAAGGTGACAAACAAGTACTTTGATAATACATTTACTTTGAACAATATCTTAATTCAGTCATTTCAGAGGGTAATTCAGAGTTAGCTGCATTGTCATGGCTGTGAAGTCACATTTCCAAGAATCATCTTGCGAAGGTAGTTTATTTCTTTCCTGGAAATACATGGCTGAACCAAAGTGGTGACAGCCCTTGACAACCTTAACAGAAAAATCTCAGCTGTGCTAGAATGTAAGAAAGTATCTAACACCACTGGGCTGAAAGAATTTTTAAACCTAAATGCGGTAGTTAACATATCTTGGACATTAAAGGAACTGCAATATTTAATGGAATTTTATCTCAGGTATGTCCAGAAACCAAAGCTGTAGATGAATTCTCACTTGGCAAGATCTATTTCAACTTTTATCTGACCAATATACATGTAATTACAATGAGATCAGCAGACAGACCAAACCCTTTATCATTGTATTTTGTTCAACTGTATAAATCATATGATAGCCATATAAATTTTACTTTGTGAGCACCAAAAATCATTACCTATATTTTAAGCAAGCTGGCTATTTTGTGCATTTTTTTTATTGCTTTTCTATTTAAAAGCCAGGCCTCTACACAGTTTTAATCAACAAATTAGACTTGCCAATCACCATCACCCGCAGTTCTCAACAGAGTGAACAGCTATATGTAACCACCTCCTCTCTCTGTAAGGTTCTTGCATTTTATTAAACAATACACTGTCAATAAATTTCCTGCAGTATGAAAGGGACAACAGCAATGGGAAGTAACTTTCTAAACTACTACAACGGAGTACAAATTCGTGGTATTTTATTACATGTAATAACAAATCTGCTCAAACAATTAGCAGATTAGACATGGTGCAGAAACAGTACCTCATTCACTTACCTAATTGATCATTTATTTTGTTTATATAAATGTTTGCCCTTGAATTTTTTTAAAGTCGTTTAAGTGTTTTGAATTTTTAAATAGGTTTTTTAATATAGTTTGAGTATTTTTGCAGTAGTTTTGAATCTTTCTGAAAGTTTAGATATCAAACATTTTGAGAGATGATTGTGGTTTAGTCAGATTTCCCAGGTTCTTCTAAGTAATTGACTATACACGGTCCACAAGTTAAATGTGGGTGCCTCACTGCTGACCACAACCTCTAGGCAATGGTTTTACTGCCTACTACAATTCTCCATCAATTCTTTTTTAGCATTAATGCACTCATTATTACCAAATGGGAGCCTAATTGCAAACCTTGCTGTTCTTCTCACAATACGGAGAAATACCATTCATATTTCTTGCATTAAAGATCAACGTAAAGGTGGACCTGAATCACAAGATCCTGATTGTAGCCGTATATGGCTGTTCCTTACCAACTTTGTATTCTCTCTTTCCTGTATTCTGGCTTACAAATGACTGGCTTATAGACATCCTATAAATATGAATGAGTGTTTGGAAGACCAGCAGGATGGGTGGGAATGGATTTTCTAGCTGTGAAGGGCTGCGGGCATCTTCTCTCCCACAAGCCCGGCCGCCATGGCACCACAGTCATGGGGCTGAGCCATGCAGAGCTAGAATGCTGAGCAGGCTCACTTGCTTACTCAGCAAGTCAGAGAGGCCAACTAGGGCTGCCTACTCTCCCATCACTGCCGTTTCAGTGATCCATCCCCAAACATTATGTTTCTGTCAGACATAAACAGTTCAGCTTACTAACAGCTCTCCAGAACAGAGCCTGTAGTAACCTGGGGACTGCCTGGAGTGAAATTATCTCAACATCTACCCTGTCAAGCTCCCTGAGGATCTTATGCTGCATATCTGAAAACTATTATTTTCTAAAGTCCAGGGTAAACACACTTAAAATGTCTTGATAAGACAACCCTCTCATCCCAAGAATTAGTCTGATGAATGTCCTTTGGACTGCCTCCAATGCTATTACATATATTATTCTTTAGGTTAGGGAAACAAAACTGAGCACAGTATTTCAAGTGGACCTCACCAGCAATGGCAAGTAACTTCAAATTATTTCCCGGTTTTCACCATCATTCCACCAATTAGGTAAATCCAGATGATTCAGACCATGTCCTTACTCCCTGTTCATGCAGTTCTTGACAGTTAACCGTGCCTAATCTATTTAGATAAATTTATTATTATTTTCCATTTTAATAACCTCTACAAGATCATCCTTAAGCACTTCTGCTCAAAGACAAACTGTTCTAAAACTGAGAGCCCTGGCATTAAAACTGGCACCGTGTCCTGTTTTACAATAATTGCAGCTTGATGTCTCTCATTTCCAGTCATTAGAATCAGATAAAGTCTGACAAAGATATTGTTGAGTTCAATCACAACATCTAATTTATTTGCAAATACTTGTTATAGAAACATAGAAAAGAGGGCAGGAGAAGATTTATCAGCCCTAATAAGTGGTTCCACCATTCAGTATGGTAGTGACTGATCCTCTGTCTCAACATCGTATCTCTTGATCCTGTGTTCAGAAATCTATGTACCATCTTAAGTACATTCAACAACTTGATCACCACCAATTTTTTATGGCAAAGTATTCCACTGGTTCGCAATCTTTTAAGCAAAGCAATTTCTCATCTTAGTCCGAAATGTTATACCGCATATCCTGAGAGTGTTTTCAATCAGGCTAACTGTCAACCATTTGAAACATCCATCTCCTATACACTGTGGTCACTTTATTAGGTACAGTTATGCACTTGCTCGTTAATGCAACTAACTAATCAGCCAATCAAATGGCAGCAACTCAAAGCATAAAAGCATGCAGGCATGGTCAAGAGGTTCATTTGTTGTTCAGAACAAATATCAGAATAGTGAAGAAATGTGATTGAGGTGACTTTGACCGCGGAGTGATTGCTGGGACCAGAAAAAGTGGATTGACTATCTCAGAAACTGCTGATCTCCTGAGATGTTTACGCTGTCTCTAGAGTTTTCAGAGAATGGTGCGAGAAACCAAAAAAAAAAATCCAGTGAGTGGCAATTCTGTGGATGAAAATGCCTTGTTAATGAGCAAGGTCACAGGAGAATAACCAAACTTGTGCAAATTAACAGGAAGGTGACAGTAACTCAGATAACTGTGTGTTGCAACTGCAGTGTGCAGAGTATCATCTCTGAATGCACAACACTCTGAACCTTGAAATGGACAGGATACAGCAACGGACATACACTCAGTGGTCACCTTATTAGGTATAGGAGGTACCTAATAAAGTGTACACTGAGTGTACATGTGCAAATCCTATTAGAATTTTATATGCTTCAATAAGGCTCCCTCAGATTCTTCCAAACTCACTTAATTTATTTTAATATAAATCACCTTGAAGACTGTTGTGGATTCTTCACAATGTATAAAAAATGTCCTCCTCCATAAACTGACAACCAAGTTATCAGTTACTTCAGTGGCTTCCTATCTTTTAGGGTGATTAGGCTTTCATTCTCTATTTCTTCAGTACATACTTTTTACTGATACTAATTTCCTTTAATTCCTCCTTTTCATTTGACTCTTGGTTCCCTGGCATTTCTAGGAAGTAATTAGCTCCCCTCTTCCATAAAGGCAGAATCAAAGTATTTTTTAATTGCTGTGCCATTTTCTTTCCTTCCCCATAATAAATTCTCCCATTACTTACTTTTAGAGATATACATTTGTCTTCGCCATTCTTTTTTCTCTTTACTTATTACTCTATGATCTACAGTTATATTCTTCCAAGTTTACTCTCATATTCTATTTTTCCTCTCTTGCTCCTTTTTGACTGAATTCTAAAATGCTCCCAATCACAAGGCTTACTACTTTTTCAGAAAGTTTATATGCATTCATTTTGGATTTTCAATCTTATACAATTCGTAGCTTCTTTTTCTGCCATCATCGGATCATTTTCTCCCCTTTTGTTTTCATTTTATACAAGAAAGGAATGTAAAACTATTACAGTTCCTATCATTCTTTGCTTAAGTACTAGTTATTCCCACTTAACTATCAAGTATTTTAATGAATCTTCTCAATCTATCAAGGCGGACTCTCACTTTTCCCATCTTCATAGCTTTCTTTGTTTACAACTTGTACACTAGTTTCAGATCAAATTACTTCACTTTGTGAAGCTTTCTTATTATGCTCATTTCCCCTGAAGCACCATGCACAATAAAATTACAAATTAGCCCCTTCTCATTGTATCCCAACTGAAGATAGCATGGCTCCTTAAAATTTTGGTCTCCCTCCAGAATTCATGCTCCACAGTTTTATTACTGATATGTTTTGGCCAATCTATATCACCCATAATTACTGCAGAACACTTTTTACATGAATGCCACCAATGCTTTCTGCCCCTTAGTGCTTCATAGTGCCAGCAATGCTGGTTCTAAATCTTGATGTTCTGAATTAGTGTCCTGTCTCACTATTGCTCAGTGTTTAGCTTTCATTAAGGAGCCACTCACCTTCTTTCACTTTTTGCTTGTCATTTCTAAATATGAATATTTGGTTCCCAACCTTGGTCACCCTGTAACCGAATCTCTTGCGGTGACAATTACAGGGTGTCCATTTGCAACAATTTGCACTGTTGATTTGACAATCGTATTAAAAATGCTAAAATCCAGATTTATATGTTGGCCCTTATTATCATTAATTGTAATCCTGGATTCTATTTGTAGTGGCCTCTATTGTTCAGACTGTCTTCCTGACTATCGTTATTCCATTCATTTTGCTGGAATGCTTCCTCCTACTGTCAATCTAGAACATTCTAAATTGCTCTCAACTGGGACCCTCCATCTCCTTCACCCCCCCCCACCCCCACTGGAGATTTAACATCCTTACAATATTTATTAATTAATGCCGTGTGGTCACTGGACATACTCTACTAAACTTATAGGTTTCTTTCCACCTCATTCCAAGAAAACTAATCCATCGTTTTGACACTTTTCTCCATATGTGCATATTCTAAATTACTTGGGCAAAGGGTACAAACCAAATTATTACTCCAAGTTAGGCTTAAATATCCTTTTAATAGCATGAAAAATGTAAGTGACTACCAATCAGTCTCTGTGACTTGCAAAAGTATTCAAAGATACCTTGCAATCTAGTTTTTACTCAACAAAATCTTTAACTGGAAGTGACAATGGCTGCTCAATCGACTTAAATAATAAACAAGTCAGCAAGTATTCACAAAATTACTTCTTGAATGAGGGATTATGTTTTTTTTTAGTTTTCTGGAAGCGGTAATACTACTATATGTTCACGTAAAATCCAAGTCACATCCATATGGAAGAGAAACAAAGAGATAGCACATTAACATAAGCAACACGCTTATAAATCTACCCCAGTCTTTACCTGATAGACTTGCATGTGCAATGCATGAATGGTAGCCATTATGCTGAACTGGACTAGGGCAATGTGAATCATCTGCCGAAAGGGAATTGTGAATCGTAGCTTGCTCCATTGTTCTAAATGAATCGCTGTACTGGAAAGTGTGCTGCATAGTGTGAAAACTTCCTTGGTAACCTGTGAACAAACAACAGAATCAGTTTTAATACCACCGGCACATGTCATGTAATTTGTTAACATTGTGGGAGCAGTACTTTGCATACATGATAAACATGGGAAAATAATAAATAAATCAATCACAGTAAATTTTTATCTATCTATATATCTTTATTAAATAGTTAAATTAAAAATAGTGCAAAAACAGAGAAAAAAGGTGAGGTAGTGTTCATGGGTTCAATGTCCATTTAGAAACTGGATGACTGAAGGGAAGAAACTGTTCCGGAAGGAGATATGGGAAAAGGCAGGTGGGTGGAGATTAGTCTATGGCTAGATCAGCCATGATCTTATTGAATGGCGAAGCAGGCTCGGCATGGAGATGACAACTAAACTGAAAATCTGTAAATATTTTTCTTTATATGGAAAATAATAAATGAAAAATTTTAAAACTGTAGAACTGGTGAAAGGAATATTGCTGCTCTTAGTTTCACTTCCCATTCCTGTTCCTTATCTCTTGGGTCCCCAATAGTCTATACTTGACTTCTCCATCTTCATACTATTCCTAAAATGGAGACGCAAGAAACTTCACATGATATGGAGCAGGGGGAAAAAAAACAATTATTGAGTGAACTCCAGGGGTCAAACAGCATTTGTGGAAGCAAAGAGATAGTTGACATTTTGGATTGAGAAACTGCATCAGGACTGAGGGTCTAGAGGGGACACAGCCAGTACAAAGAGGTGAGAGGGAAGGAAGAGGCCAGGTGAGAAGGGGGAGTCATGGGCAAACTGAGTCAAATGAGGAGGTTGAGGGATGGAATTGGGAGACTGCAGCCAATGGTTGATGGACGGATAAGGAGAGAGATAAACAAAAGGGAGAGATGCAGTTAGGTGAGAGAAGGGTGGAGGTAGAGACAAAGGCTGGAAACTGATTAGTGAGGACGCATTCAAGTTTCAAGATTGCTTAATGTCATTTCCCATACACAAAATAATTGTTAGTCCAGATCCAATGTCGCACAAAACACATAATAAAGGACAGAATAATAATAACAAAAAAGCAAAATAAATATAATTACACAAGATATCTTATATACATAGATTGATTGTAAGTCCATAAAGTGATGCTAGGCACAGGAGTGTCTGTACATAAGGTGACTGCACAGGAAACGATAAAATAGAGGTGGTTGGGGTGTAGGGGGTTTGAGTTAGTCGGGGAAGATGTTGAACAGCCTTACTGTTTGGGAAAAGTAGCTGAAAAGTGGCCTGGCATAGATGCTACATAGCTTCCTCCCTGATGAGAGTGGGGCAAACAGTGGGGCAAACGGGTGGGATCCTTCATGATGTTACTAGTCTCTTTCCAGCACCTTTCCGCAGATGTGTCCTTGATGGTGAGTTGGTTGGTGCCGGTTATGCATTTGGCAATTTTGGCTACGCATTGTAGAGACTTCTTGTCTGCAACAGTGCAGTTTCCATTCCGTGCAGTGACGCAGGTTGTTAGGATGCTCTCCACTGTGCATCCGTTGAATGACGTGAGTATAGATGTACATAGTCCAGCTCTCTTCAGCCTCCTCAGAAAGTAGAAGCATTGGTGTGTTTTCCTGACTGTGTAGGATGTATTCTGGGACCATGAGAGGTTGTGCAAGATGTGAACTCCCAGGAGTTTGAAACTGCTGTGCCAGCAATGTGAAGAGGGGCCTGATGTTGCAAGTTCTCCTGAAGTCAACAACCATCTCCCTTGTCCTGTTGTCATTGAGGAAGAGATTATTCACCTGGCACCAAGCTCTTCCACCTCCTCTCTGCAGGCCATCTCAGCGTTGTTGATGTTGAGTCCCACCACTGTCGTGTCAGCGGCAAATTTAACAACATGATTGTGTACTCTGTGTTTGTCTATGGAATCGTGTGAGCGGAGTGTAGAGGAATGGGCTCAGCACATGGCCCTGGGGGTGGGGGGCACCCTTGTTGAGGATAATAGGGAAGGAGAAGTGGTTGTGTATCTTGACTGAGGACTACTAATTAGGAAGTCCAACACCCAGTTGCACAGTGGAGGAGTAGGAGTTTGTTCACCAAGGTCTGTAGGACAATACTGTTGAATGCCAAAACAAAATCCTGAAATAGCATTCTGATATGTGTCCTTGACTTCTAGGTGTGTCAGGACCAGGTACATGACAGATGCTACAGCATGCGTCATAATGAGGTTCTGTCTGTAAGCATATTGGTGAGTGTCCCACCTGGCAGGAATGGAGTTTTTGATAAGTGCCATTACCTTCTGTGCAAAGCACTTCATGATGATTGGGATCAGTGCCATCGGACAGTAGTCATTTACTTCTGAAGGTGTAGAGTCCTTTGGTACAGGGATAATGATAGCTGATTTTAAGCATGCGTGAACAGTAGCCTGCAGAATCTGATGAGTAAGGAAGATGATAAGGGAACAATGATGGGCAGATAGAATCAATTGAGGAGCGCAAATAGGAGACCCAGTGAGAAGAAACTCTGAAAAGTAACCCTGTATCTACCTCTCTCTCTCTCTCTCTCTCGATTTATCCAGGTTCTCTCTCCCTACTTTGCTCTATATGCCTAACACCCACCAGGTCACCTACTCCCTCCCCTAACTAATTTCATCTGCCTGTTCCCTGACATGTAGAAATTCTCTTTACCCATCACCTCCATGTTTGTCGACAACTAGCACCTAATAGAGCAATTCTATAATTTAACACTTCTCATCCAAGATTTCACATCCATCCATAGCCTCTCACATTCTTTCTACCTCTCTGTTATCTGTAGCAGTCCAGTAATGCCAAGAGATCTCTACACTGCTCCAAGTTGTCAACTTTGTTCTCTTGAGGCCCCTGATTTTCACTGCTCTGCCATAACAGTTGTGTCACCACCTGACTCTAAGCTACGGAACCATCTCCCTAAACATCTCATAGTTCTTCCTCCACCTCTGTATCTTTCTCTTAAAATGGTGCTTAAAACCTAGCCAGATGTCCCCCAAATCTCCTTACATAGGATCACATGTAATATACACTATGATAGAAAAATGTATACATTTGGCCAACCATCCATGCTGACATTAATGTTCCACTTGAGCCCCTTCCTGTCTTTCGTCATCTATGTCTTTCTGTGAAGTTCCCTTTGCTTTTCCAGCTGTTTGTTCAGTATCTGCTAAAAAATGTATGGATTCTGGAGAATTGGGCCCTTGACTAATTGGAGCAGCTACTTATTTGAGACGACCCTTAAAGAACAAAAACTAATTGAGAAAAGGGCTGGGACAGTCCCTGTTTATTTGGGACACTATGCCACCTAATTGGGACAGGAGACTGCTGCAAAATAGTTTCTAACTAGTGTCAGTCTTGTGCACTTGTGTGGCTGTTAGACACTAACCATGCTGACAGCAAACAGTATTTAAATAGCATCAGTTGTGAGTACGTCACGTGATTCATTTGGGCCTACTGACACCAAATTAACAAACAGTGATTTTTGACACTACTGCATGCAGTAAGGCAATGAAGGCAGTCCATTATCTGTACTAGGTGTCTTTGGTGACACAGATTGAATTTACCTACGGCACCATATTCTGTATTCCCATCACATTTCGGTAAAGAAGTTTTTTTTATTTCCCCTCTGGATTTCTTAGTAACTAACATAATAATGGTTTCTGGATATGCTCTTCCCCACTAAACATATTCTTTCTACTCCCAGTCCATTAAAATCATCACTTAAAAGTCCTCGATTCGCTTACTATGTCTTTTCTCAATTAAAAGGAGACCCCAAACTGTTCATCCTTTCCTGATAACAATATCCTGGTATTTTTGGTATAATCTTTGCAATCTTTTCTACGCTGTTTCCATTTCCTCTATGGTTCTCCATGACCAGAACTGTATGCAGTATTCTTAAGAGTGGGAAAACCAGGATTTTACACAGGTTCAAGACAGCAACGCTACTTTTCAATGTTGTCTCTCTATTGCTTGGTTTGCTTCTCTTGTCAACCTGTGGTGGAGCTTTTATTGACTGGTGTATCTGTGCTCCAAGGTGCCTTCGTTGCCTGTGTGAAATCCTGTGCCATCTGATTGATAAATCCTGTTTAGTCCCCATGCCATTATATTGAAGGCAAAAGTACGATTCTCAGCCATCTCAGGATCTGATATGACACCAAGATAGTGAGCAGTTTTAAAGAAACAGACCCTGACATGTGATTCTGCTCTCAGGTCTTCTCACAAATATGGCTGCAGACTTCCAGCTTCATAAATTGGACATCTCCGCTCCAGGCAGAGATCTTCTGAATTAATAGATGGAATAAGCTTCTGTTTAGAGTTCTGTGTGCTAGACAATTCAAATAAGATATGTAAAACTATCAACAAATATGAAACAATACCTCTGAAAATGTCAGCATCTCTGAAGAAAAATAGTAAAACATATATATAAACATGGGACCACACAACAGACATAGTCATGAATAGTACACTTTGTAAGAACAGTGTGGATACACGCAGACCTCAGTGGTAGTACTGTTGAGACCACAATCATTGGTTTAATAGCAAGATAACAAAGCCTCTGAATAGTCACTTGTAATTTAAAATTATCATGCCACATGTTTGGATAGATTTTGTAATTTAGTTTAATCTTTTCCATGTTTTCACTTTACTTTTAAATTAATTTTTTACATGCCAATAATTCCATTTGCTAGACTGTCAGTAGATAATTAGTGGTTGATTAGTTGAAAATTTCTTCAATGTTTCAATAAAAAAATGTTTGTGTCTTGAATAACAACCCCATAATTTAGTGGTAAACAAGGAAGTACCATCAGGAATTAAACTGAACCAAGTTCAGGACTCAATTGCTCCTTTTATTGTCTCCACCCCCAAACATCAATAAGTCCTTCCCAAGAACCTTCCTCACATAAAATATCTAAGAAACCACTTCTTACTATTGGGGTTTTGTTTTATAATGGCCTAGTGACTTATTTCCTCTGTTCTCCTAATGAACACTCATTTTAATACACATTCATCTCACTAAAAAATTCACTGATTTTGAACTGAAGTAAAAGTGTAGGAGGAGAGGATTATTCTTATCTTCTAACCATAATTTTTTAACTTGAAAATGAAGATATTAAGACCATAAGACAAACAGACATAGGAGCAGAATTAAGTCATTCAACCCATCATGTCTCCTCCACCATTTCATCATAGCTAACCCATTTCCATCTCAACCCCTTCCCTTACCTTCTCCCTTTCACATGCCAGATTTATCAAGAACCTATCAACCTCCACCTTAAATACACCCAACGACCTGGCAACCCAAACCGTCTGTGGCAATGAATTCCTCAGAAACACCATCCTCCAACTAAAGAAATTCCTCCTTATCTCCATTTTAAATGGACATCCCTCTATACTGAGGCTGTGCCTCTGGTCCTAGACTCCTCCACTATAGGAAACGTCCTCTCCAAATCTACTCTATCTAGGCCTTTCAACATCTGATAGGTTCCAATGAGATACTCCTTCATTTTTCTAAATTCCAGCGGATACAAGCCCAGAGCCATCAATTGCTCCTCATACAATAACCCTTTCATTCCTTAACTCATTCTCATGAACATACTCTGAACCCTCTCCAATGTCAGCATAACCTTTCTTAAATACGGGCCCAAAACAGCTCACCATATTCCCAAGTGAGACCTCAGCAATACTTTCTAAAGCCTCAGCATTGCATTCTTGCTTTATATGCTAGTCCTCGCAAAATGAATGCTGACATTGCATTTTCCTTCCTCATCACCAACCCAACCTGCAAATTACCCTGTAGGGTATCCTGCCCAAGGACTCCCAAGTCCCTTTGCACCTTCAATTTTTGAATATTCTCATTTAGAAAATAATGTGTGCTTTAATTCCTTCTACCAAAATGCATGACCATACAATTCCCAACATTGTATTCCATCTGCCACTATTTTGCCCATTCTCCTAATCTGTCTAAGTCCTTCAACAGTCACTCTGCTTCCTCAAAATTAGCTGCTCCTCCATCTATCTTCATATCATCCACAAACTTGGCCTTAAAACCATCAATTCTGCCATTCAAATCATTGAGACACAACATAAAAAGAAGCAGTCCCAATACCGACTCCCATGGAACACTACTAGTCACCAGCAGCCAATCAGAAAAGGTTGCCTTTATTCCCTCTCTTTGCCTCTCTTTGCCTCGAATCAGCCAATGCTCTATCCATGCTGGTATCTTTCCTGTAATACCAAAGGCTCTTATCTTGTTAAGCAGTCTCATGTGCAGCACCTTGTCAAGGACCTTTTACAAATCCAAGTACACAACATCCACCGATTCTCCTTGTCTATCCTGCTTGTTATTTCCTCAAATAATTCCAACAGATTTGTTAGGAAAGGTAGTCCCTTAAGGAAATCAAGCTGACTTTGGCCCATTTTATCATGTGCCTCCAGATACACCGAAACCACATCCTCAATAATCAACTCCAACATCTTCCTAACCACTGAGGTCAGGCTAACTGGCTTATAGTTTCTTTTCTTTTGGCTCTCTCCCTTCTTAAAGAGTGGAGTGACATTTGCAATTTTCCATTCCTCCAGAACCATGCCAGATCTATTGTCTCTTGAAAAATGTTTACTTATGACTCCACAATCTCTTCAGCCATTGCTTTCAGAACCCTGGGGTGTTTACTTTCTGGATCCAGGTGACTTATCTACCTTCTGAACCTTCAATTTTCCAATTAATAGCAACTGCACTCACCTCAGCCCCGATACCCTCGAACTTCTGGCATACTGCTTGTGTCTTCCACATTGAAGGCAAAATGCAAAATATTTATTCACTTTATCTGTCATTCCTTTGTACCCCATTACTAACTTTCCAGCATCATTTTCCAGCAGTCCAATATCTACTCTCACCTCTCTTTTACTCTTTAAATAATCTGAAATTTTTTTTTGGCATCCTCTTTGATTCTATTGGCTAGCTTACCTTCATTATTTTCTCTTTCCAACCTTATGGCTTTTTAGTTTCATTCTCTTCATTTTTAAAAGTTTCCCAATCCTCTAACTTCTCACTAATTTTTGCTCCATTGTTTGCCTTCTCTTTTGCATCTGACTTTAGCTTCTCCCTCTCTAATTGCAGGGTGAATGCTATCATATTATGATCACTTTTTCCTTAGCATTCTTTTACCGTAAGATCCCTAATCAAATCCCTAATACAACACCCAACCAGAATAGCTGATCCCATAATGGGCTCAACCAATGCCATCCCATAGGCATTCTACAAATTCTATCTCTTGTGCTCCAGGGCCAACCTGATATTCCCAATCCCCCTGCATATTTCTATCTCCACAGCTATCAAAACATTGCCCTTTTGACATGCCTTTTCTATCTCCCATTGTAATCTGTAGCCCACATTCTGGCTACTGTTCAGAGGCCTGTATGTATCTCCAGTCATGGTCTATTTACCCTTGCAGTTTTTTAACTCTTCCCACAAAGATTCTATGTAATCTCTTTCTAAGGATATGATTTCATTTTTCTCTTTACCAACAGTCACATCACCCCCTCTCTTTATCTGCCTGTCCTTTCAATACAATATGGATCCTTGGGTTACTGTATAACACCTTCATTTCTGTATTCATCACCCTTTTCGATTTTGTCCCCCTTTTACACTACAACTCACCCCGCTGACTGCAATTTTGCCCTATCATCTGCCTGTCTCACTACACACTGTCTCTGCTTGTAAACATTTATTGGGCTTCATGCATGCCTTGTACCTTACTGGTAAATAGCAATGCTAGTCAGATTAATTAGCAATTGGGGATCCAGACTCACTTTATGCCTGCAACCTTCTTGGTCGAAAGCATGGTCACCAAAATCTAGCACAGCCTTCCAAGGACATTCCCAAAACAATGGCAATTCCACTGCACCATCATAGTCTTGGACCGTTATTATAAGTGGTTGAAGTTTTGTCTGTGGTTCTGAACCTAACAGCATGCTGATCCTATTCTGAATTTCCAAGACAAATGGTGCAACTCTGGTTGATTTTTCTCAAGTCTAATGGTCAAAACTAATTGTAACTCTGCCAAAATAGCTGAGCACAAATTGGGGATTCAGTTTAGAACCTTCTTTGCCTTTCTGGAATTTGTAAAGAAAACAGTGCTCAGTCATAGTGCAGTTCTCCCATAAAAAACATGAGACCTGGAACAACACCAGAGTGGGAAGAAAAAGTCTCCTCTTACCAAACCTGTGAAAAATCTATAGCAACTAATTAATATGTGAGTAATGAGAGATAATGTATCAAGACTGAGCAATATCTGGGCCAATATCACACCGTATTGCTATTCTCATCTAGAACATCACCAGATCCAGTGGTTTTTTTGAATATAAATAACTGAATTAATATAATTTTTATTATCCATGAACATTAAAATGTCTGCCAGAAGAAAGAAACTTCTTAAAAACAGTATTCAAGATCATTTTAATTTACTTCACATAAGTTACATTTATTACTTATCCTGGCACATTTTCATACTTTATGCTTATACAGTATTCTCCCAAAGAAAATATTTCAAAGTACCTGATTGAATGGGTTGCATCAGTTGACTTTGAAAAACTGGGTAGGATTTATGTTGCCCTGTGTTGAGTTGATTGCTTGTTGGTTGAGGTGAGTGAGAACCATGTTTCTGTAGCAATGCTGGAGCTAACATTTTCCGTGGACTGGCTAGAGAAGAGAAAGGAAGAACAACAGATCCATCCCTGCAAGGAAATATTTCCTTTTTAGCAATCCAATAGAGCACATACCTAAAATGCATGTAATTGGCTCCGTTTTCCCAAAACTTTACCAACAGCATAGAAGCTTGCTTTTTGTGAAAAAAAGGACTCACCAGACAGTCATCACATGCTTGATTTGCAGTGCACCTCATTTTCCAATATATTGTTTTAGGAGAAGGTGACTAAAACAACTTAACAGGCATGGTGCACTTTATTTACATAAACTTAGTAAAACTAAAACCTTTAATCAATTTCAAACACATTGCTTACTTGTAAAATCTCTATGGTAGCATGGGCTACTTCGCAATATTTAAAGCAGATTTTAAGTCTGACGGTGGAAAAAAACTTTTCACAGGCTGCCATCATCTAAGGTACTGTTATTCCCCTCCACCCCCCATTTTCTCTTTTTTGGTGAAATCCTTATAATTCTTAAGACCTATTTTTTTCTGCAGTTTTAGCAGAAGCAGCCGTGGTACCAAAAGACACTTGTTATGGCAACAGATGGTTTGAAGACTAGAGGTGAGGGGGATCCATTTATAAAGAGTTATTACCAAACACTGCTTTCAGGTGCACAAAGATATGGTGATGCAAACCACAAAACAGAAACCTCTCATCTTGAACACTCAACATAACCATGCCTCATTTTCCTTAACTTTCCATCAGTTGCAGCTTTGCCAGAGCATGGATCTTTACTTTGGGTGACGTAAAGTTACGCACATGGAAACAAGCCCTTTACCTCACCAAGTTCACATCAACCACTGATCTACATTAATCCTACATTACTTCCATTTAAATCTCCCTGTATCCCAATTAATTCTAACTCCACCCCCAAGATTTTATCACCCAATTAATTAGAGGCAGCTTAAAGTGGGCAGTTAACCTGCCAATTTAGAATAGGGAAAGGCAGGGGAAGCCCACTCAGTTGGAGGTGCAAGTCTATCAGCTCTGCCAATGTACAGCTCTGGCATAACATTTACCCATGTTAAACCACAAATAAAAGGAACACTGACATTGGTACAGAACTTATACAGCTTTTTTTTTCAGCACTGGGGCTGAGGTTAGCAGGAAAACCTCTTCTCCAAAGATCTGCATTGATATTTGAACTATCAAAATGAACATACTGACCTGAATAGAGCTGGCTGTGGCTGATGACTCCAAAGGGAACTGGTGGGATACAGCCCAGATTTACACAGAAATACCACAGAACGCGGCTCTGCTGAATGACAGATGCCTGTACATTTACCACTCTACCCTACTGGTGAGCTTCCAGTAGTATCCAGCACAGAAGTCCAGCTGTGCTGGGATTCCCCAACATTATGTTGTGGGTTCTGCCTATCCAGTCTATACTATTCTACTTCAGCAGAGAAGAAAGATGGCAGGATCGTATGTTTGAGAAATGGCATAGGAGCTGTAATTTCAGTATTTTTAATTGAAACAGTGCTTTAATTTTTATTTCAAGCAAATTTAATAGTTTTTTAATGTCTTCAAAATGAAGCCAGTTTTATTTTTCCCTCCAATGCTCAGAGGTTGACTTTTCTTCATTGTTTCTGCTGTCTTCTTTTAAACTCAGCCTTATTCACATTACAAAGTGGCTAGTCAGTTGTGATAATAAAACAATTTATGGCAATAAACCATCAGTGTGAACTATCACACAAAGAGACACATGAAGGATTATTTCTTCCCATGCTCTTGGTCACATTGATCTCAAACTTTTCTACCATTTTACAAAGTTAATACTTCACATCTCTTCAACCCATCAATTTTTCAAAGTTAGGACATTTTGATATTTTAGCTCAGTGAGAGTTCCTTTCTAGCATGAATAGAATATCTTAACTCTACGGAAAATAGAGCAGAACATCACTACAGCAGTGAGCCCATAATTGCTGTTCAGCATATGATAAAAAGATAATAGGGTTACCCGAACAAATCGGCAGGAGCAGAACATTGCACTCGTAATGGCCATTGGACTGACTTCGATGGCACAAAACTACTGCACCATGCCAATGGCCTTTGGGGCCACCTGGTGAAGGAAGCCATTGAAATAAAATTAGAGGAAAAGAATTTTAATAAAGACGAAGATCTCGCTCTAAGTAAGGACTGGAATTTGATTGTAAACTAGGTGGGACACTGGAAACCTCATTTGATGAGGACTAACCAATCAAGACAGATGTACAACAGGGATATATATACCACCAGACTAGCCATGCCTAGGCAGAGTTTGTCAATGAAATGTTGGTTAAAACTGATACCTGTACCCAACTGGAAGCCTGATAAAGTTTATTCTTTCATAATTGGTCTCTGCTTGATAGATATTTATCCCCTCCACAAGAAATGAATCTTGTAAAGGGAAGGAATTGGAGGGGAAATCAATGACTGTATTCTTTGCTAAATGACCTTGTTATAAGTTTGGAAGCACCATGTGGTCCACACTCATCTTGAAGAAAATTATGTGGCAGTATCAAAGACCAGACTTAACATCAATAATTCCCAACCGTTTTGTGATGTTGCACAAAATACTTTGGTTTCCTTGTACAAAAGCATAAGAAACTTAGTGACCCTATCTCAGGTATAGCACTGTTGGGAAGCTGCTATGCTTTTTGACTCCATGGTGCAGAGCACAGAGATTAATTAGGTTTATTGAGTTGTCTATGTTGTCCAATAGGAATATATGTTTAAGCTTGAAGCAAATATTAAGGTTTTGCAGGTCATTTGTGGGTAAAAAAAGACAAATAAAACCACATTAACTGTATTGCATTGGACCAAGGTCCCAGTCAGTGTCAAGGCATGGGCTCTTCTAATATTTACCTGGCTCATATTCAGACCATGAGTCTAGACCAGGGGTGGGCAAACTTTTTGACTTGTGGGCCACAAAGGGTTCTAAAATTTGACAGGGGGGCCGGACCAGGAGCAGATGGACGGAGTGTTTTGGTAATACACCTCATAAGAAAAAATAAAATATCATGGGATATGTAGAAAACATGTGCTTTAATTTCAATTGAAAATGAACAAATGCATTACAACAAAATATCTGTCTTTGAAGTCCCATGGTATTTAGCTATTTATTGAAATGACTTTTAAAACACTGAAAATTAAATAAATAAAATACAGCTTTTTTTAATGGTAACAGTTATTATTTTAAAGCACTGAAGATTCTGTTATCCTTCAAGATATTATCATCATCACTCTCCTCCTGACTGTCTTTATTTCAAAAATGGTAGGAGATGCAGGTCTACTTGTCCTGCTCCTTCTTATTCAATTGTCCCCTGTGCCAAAACTCAACAACGACCCGCACAATGACAGAACAGTGAGAGCGCGCCAGTATGCGGAGCGCGTTATTTGATCTGGTGCGCATTTTTTATTTTGAGAACGTACATGCACCTGCACACTACTCATGTCCATCACTTAACAGAAATGACATGTAACATGTAAGGCTTATTGAAAAAAATATTTTCAAATGCATTTTTTACATAACACAACGAAGAAACTTATCTTTAATTTCAGTGGGAACAGTGTTGTTGGTCTCCCTTTTTAGCCAGCGTATCAAAGTCTGGATTTAGTTTTGTTGTGGTGATTCTCAGGATGGATCTGAAGTGTTGGTCAGTTAACTTGGATCTGTGGCTGGCTTTGTTGATGTTCATGACGCTGAACGCCTGTTCACACAAATAGGTCGAGCCGAACAAAGAGTAAAGCGCAAATGTGGAGTAATACGCTGCACCTCAACAAAGGTCAATGTGTAGCGGTGTGCTACTTGCAGCGCTAAAATTACGACACGGAGTCGGTAACTGCAGTCGAAGAAAAAAAACTTTATTCGAAATCCCCAGCTTCACTTTTAAGCCTCCCTCAACCTGCCCCCCGTGGTGCAGAGGCTCCAAAGCTCTGTGCTCGCAAACCCCCGTAGGCTATCTCTCTTAGCCGGAATGCTGGCTAATTGTGAGCCGGTTCGGATGTGCCAGGAAATGGGTCGCCACAAATGTATATAGAGTGCGTCATCTATTGGGAAAACGCTGGGGAAAAAACGTTAACAAGGTTTATTAATATAATTCCATCAAGTTCTGCGGGCCAGATTAAAAAGCTTAACGGGCCGCATATGGTCCACGGGCCGTAGTTTGCCCATGCCTGGTCTAGACGGTATACTGTGGAAGACGCTGCTGAAAATCCCTCTGATAGGCAAATCTATGGGTGAAGCTTTGTAGAAATAATTTAAAACATAACTTTTTCTCCAAAACTACAGGCCTAAATTTTAGTCAGCATAGGATTTGAAAGGTGACTTCCTCTTTCCTGTGCTGGGGAATCCCAACGAGGCTGGATTCTACATTTTTACTATCAGAGATGGGGCATCTTTGCTGCCAGTCTCAGACGTCTGTGATTCAAAGAACACAAAGGATTTATGGCCAATCAAATGGCTGAGTGCAAAATTCCATTTGCAACCACCAGAAAAACTTGCAAGATATGATCCTTTTTAGCTGGTAAAACAGATTCACACCAAAACCTGGCCTTGGGTAGAAGCTCTGCAATCTCCCTCATGCCAAATGTACTGGTGATGTTTCCATTATCACAGCCAATGTAGTTACTTCTGTTTTAGTTAACTTTCTTTTCTAAGCAATGTTTACGCTCAATACCCACGTTATTAGGTACACCTAAACACTTGCTTGTTAATGCAAATATTTGAACAGCCAATCATGTAGCAGCAACTCAATGCATGAGCATGCAGACATGGTCAAGAGGTTCAGTTGTTAGACCGAACATCAGAATGGGGAAGAAATGCGATCTGAGTGACTTTGACCGTGGAATGATTGTTGGAGCCTGGCGGGATGGTTTGAGTATATCAGAAACTGCTTATCTCCTGGGATTTTCATGCACAACAGTCTCTAGAGTTTACAGAAAATTGTGAGAGAAGAACAAAAAAAATCCAGAGCAGCAGTTCTGTGGGTGAAAATGCCATGTTAATGAGAGAAGTCAGGGGAGAGTGCCAGATTGGTTCAAGCTGACAGTAACTCAGATAAACACTCATTACAACAGAGGTGTGCAGAAGAACATCTCTGAAGGCATAATATACCGAATCTTGAAGTGGATGGGCTACAGCACCGGAAGACCATGAACATACAGTCAATGGCCACTTTATTAGGTACAGGAGGAACCTAATAAAGTGGCCACTGAGTGTATTTCCATTTTAATAGATCTTCAATGTCTGACATTCAGAGACATTTAAAATCTGTTAAATTGCATTTACATCTCTAAATGCTAACAACGGTAGGTGCAGAGCTCTCTCAAAGTTTTCAGTGAATTTTCAGGGCAGGTCTTCCTTACTGCACTGTCAGAAGTCCTAATGCCAACCAGACCATGTAGTAAGCTTGGGCTGCTTTGGTCCAGTGTGATAAGCACTCCGGATTTAGACCAGGTAAGCATGTGGGATGATTCCAGGTGTGAGTTTGGCTCAGCAAGGCTTGGCTCTGTGTGAATTGAAAACATCTAACATTTGCTAAACACTTTGTCCTAATTCTATCACTAACTTCCTAAGAAACTGCATTCAGGTTCTAACCTCCACAGGAATTTGCAAAGATAGGTTATTTGATCATTATTTCAGAATGAAACTTGTCATAAAAAATAACATCTAGAAATTAACAGTGTAACAGTAGTAAGCAGCTTTCATGTGGACAGTATGTTCCTTGTTACATCGTGCTTGTAGAAGCACCTTGAGATATTTTACAGTGTTAAGGGCATTAAGTAAATGAAAGCTGTTTTTGATTTCTAAGACAGCAATCCAGAATGCTTACAATGCAGCAAGTTTAAACTCTACCCATACATTTGGCAGAGATCAGAGGTCCTAAGTTTGACTATGACTCTCATGTTGACTTGGCTAACCTCGTCACGAAATTCAATAGGAACACTGATATGTATCAGCGAGCTTGGGGGAGAGTACAATCAGTCAAGAATTTTGTGGGCGAACACGCCAACTGTGATGCCGATCTATGGTAATTCCATTTGCCTGTATTAGACTTGCATCTCTCCACTACTGTCCGATCCAAATACTTGGCCAGATACCTTGTAAATATTGTCTCCTGGAAGACTCCAGAACCAAATTGTTCAAAGACGCTATCAAAATTCATCCAGAGAGCTACTGAACAGTGCCCATCCATATCTGAAACGCTTAAAAACATATGAACAGAACAAATGAAGTGTTCCTTCATCCCATCATGCCTGATCCACTACTCAACAAGGTCATGGCTGACCTTTCCATCCAGGACACCTTCTTGCATGATTCCCCATACATCCAAAAACAAAATCAAACTTTGCCTTAAAGGTACTCAGCTAAAAAAGCCAGTACATCTCCGGGGGCAGAGAATTTCAAAGAATTTCTCATGCCTGACCTAAATGTCCAAACCCTTATTGCGAAGCTAAGTCAGAAATTTTACAAGGGTATAAGAATTTAACTTCAGGCAACATGTAGTCAAATCTGAGAAGATGGTTGGTGAGTACAGGACTGAAGGCACACGGCATATTAAAACAAGGTAGATGAGTTTATAGCAGTTAGAAATTAGCAGGTACGATGACATAGGCATCACAGAGTCATATACAGAAGATCACAGCTGGGAGCTAAACATCCAAGAACACACATTCTCTCAAAAAGAAAGGCAAAAGGGGACAGGATGACTCAGTTGGTAAAAAAAATAAATGCATCAAACCCAAAGCAAGAAGTGACATAGGATTAGATATAGAATCTTTGTGGGTAGAGTTAAGAAACTGCAAGGTAAAAAGGTACTGATTGGAGTTAAATACAAGCCATCTAATGGTAGCCAGGATGTGGGGTACAAAGGAGACAGCAAAGACAGTAAGAAAGGCAATGTTATGGTGGTCATGGGGAAATTCAATATGCAGGCAGACTAGGAAAATCGGGTTGACACTGGATCCTAAGAGAAGTATTTGTAGAATGCCTGTGAAATGGCACTTTAGAACAGCTTGTAGACGAGCCCTCTAGGGAAAAAGGCAATTCTGGATTTAGTATTTTGTAATGAACTAGGTTTGATTAGGAAGATTAAAGGAGCCTCTAGGAGATGGTGATAATAATATGATTGAATTTATCCTTCAGTTTGAGAGGGAGAGGATAAAAATCAGATGTATTGGAATTACTGTTGAGTAAAGATAATTACAGATGCAGGAGACAGGAGCTAGCCAAAGTTGACTGTAAAGAGACTCTAGATGGAATGAATGGTACAGCAGCAATGGCAGATGCTTCTGAGATTATTTCAGCCCTAATATCTAAAGAAGGATCTGCTGGTGTTGAAAAATACAGAGGCCATTTATGAGAATAAAATTGGGGATGAAAGGGCTCATTGAAACGAGAGGAGCATTTAATGGCTCTGGACTTGTATCCACTGGAGTTTATAAGGATGAGAAGGATCTCGTTGAAACCTACCAAATATTGAAAGTACAGAGTGGAGATAGAGAGCAAGTTTCCAATATGGGTGAGTCTAGCACTAGATGGCACAGCCTCAGAATAAAAGGATGTCACTTTAGAACAGAAATAAATAAGTATTTCTGTAGCCAATAGATGGTGGTGATGCTGTGGGATTAATTGCCACAGACAGCTGTGGAGGTCAAGTAACTTAAAGTGGAAGTTGATAGGCTGTTGATTCCCAAGATGTCAAAGGTTACAGGGAGAGGACAGGGAACAAAAAAATTGAGATGGAATAATAAATCGGCCATTATCGAATGGCTGAGCAGACTCAATGGTATGAATGACATTGTTTTGTTCCTATGTCTTAGGATTCTAGACACCCCTGCCAAGGGAGATATCAACTCTTTCATTTATCAATTGTGGGGCCACACTTGGAGTGTTATGTGTAGTTTTGGGCTCCTTATTTTAGAAAGAATATACAGACATTGGAGAGGGTTCAGAGAAGATTCATGAGAATAATTCGAGGAATGAAAGGGTTACCGTATGAGGAACATCTGGCAGCTCTTGGGCTGTGTTCCCTGGAGTTCAAGAGAATGAGGGGGGATCTCATAGAAACATTCTGAACGTTAAAAGGCCTGAACAGATTAGATATGATATGGCAAAGTTATTTCCCATGGTAGGGGAGTCTAGGACAAGAGAGCAGGACTTCAGGATTGAAGGATATACATTTAGGACAGAGATGTAAAGAAATTACTTTAGTCAGAGGGTGGTAAATCTGTGGAATTTGTTGCTATGAATGGCGGTGGAGGCCAAGTCATTGGGTGCATTTAAGGCAGAGATAGATAGGTTCTTGATTAGCCAGGGCATCAAAGGGTATGGGGAGAAGGCAGGAGAGTGGGAATGACTGGTAGAATTGAATCAGCCCATGATTGAATGGTGGAGCAGACTCGATGGACTAAATGGCCTACCTGTGCCCCCTATATCTTATAGTCTTATGATCTTAAGTTAGTTTCTCATTGTACCAATTCACACATGTACTTGTGAGTGTGACAACTAACTCGACTTTGACATTAAATTAATGCCATCACATAAAAGACTAAAAATGATCAAATAGAATGGTTTTAAGGAGCTTTTTAAAGAGGGAAATAAAATTGTAAGGTGAAAGGAGTTAGGAAGTGACTTCCAGAGATTTGGATCTTGGATCTTGGCAGATGTAGAATTGTAGAATAAAGGCTGATTTAAAGGAGTGCAGATATTTTAGAGGAGTTAATGGGGATAGGAAGGGGTGAGATCATGGAGGCATTGAAAAACAAGGACGGTAATTGTAAAATTGAGCCATTGCTTAACCAGGAGGCAATTAAACAACAAACCAATATCACACATTGTTATCAATACACTTAAAAGCTGTAACTTGTACTCAAAAGAACTGTTAGACAAACTTTAAAGCAAGTCAGGCATTTTCATTATCCAAGACCAACTTTTAAGTCAGGTGACGCATGGGGAAAAAACTCACAATTTCCATTTCTCTGTTCTTCGGTAATGGAGGGTCCCATTTTAATTGGCTATCCTCAAAATGAGGTAAAAATGCAGCCTTGCTGGAAATAAGCAAATCAAACTCTCTGGAAAAGCTGAGCTTATAAGAAGTGATTTCAATAAAACATAAATTTCTTATCGTGTCTATTCAGAAGGAAGCTTCATTTGGCTGCAGAGTTTCAAACCAGGAATCTCTGTCTCAGATTAAGGTGTAGGCCATTTAATATCCAGGTGAGGGGAATTTTTTTGGAATTCTCTACCCCACTGAGCTATGAAGGCTCAGTCATTATTGAATTCATTCAGAAAAGGAACTGATTGATGCCTGGATATTAAAAGGATTCAAGGATATTGCGACAGTGTGGAAAAGTGGAATTTAAGTAGAACAGATTTAAAAGGCCAAATTCCCTGGTTCTGCTACTAATTCTTATGTACATATATTTAAGAATCAGATGTGGACATACCTGATGTGCAGTCCTGACATAACAAGCACACTTGTCCCTTAGCCAGTTATTGACTAAGATAAAAAACTTCAAGCCATGGGCTTCATGGCTAAGTAGCAGATGACACCAGAGGTGTTGGCCGAATCAAAAGTGGTGATGAAACAGCATATAAGAGAGAGACTGAAAATATGGTTGAATTTTGGCACAACAACAATCTCTCACTCATTGTCCACAGAACTAAAGAGCTGATTATTGATTATAGGAGGAGGAAACCAGAGGTCCATACATCAGTCCTCATTAGGGGATTGGAGGTGGAGAGGGTCAGTAACTTTAAATTCCTTGGTGATATATCAGAGGGTCTGTCCTGGGACCAGCATGTAAGTGTTATTACAATTAGAGCACAGTGGTGCTTCTACTTTCTTTAAAGTCCAAAGTAAAATTTATTATCAGAATACATATACGTCACCACATACAACCGTAAGATTTATTTTTTGTGGCCATACTCAGCAAATCTATAGAACAGTAATTGTAAACAGGATCAACTTGCAGATGACACAAAGTTGGGTGGCAGTGTGAAATATGAAGAGGATGTTAGGAGAATGCAGGGTGACTTGGAAAGGTTGGGTGAGCGGAAAGATGCAGTTTAATGTTATCCACTTTGAGGCAAGAACAGGAAGGAAGATTACTATCTAAATGGTGTCAAGTTAGGAAAAGGGGAAGTACAATGAGATCTAAGTGTCCTTGTTCGTCAGTCACTGAAAGTAAGCATGCAGGTACAGCAGGCAGTGAAGAAAGCTAATGGCATGTTGGCCTTCATAACAAGGGGAGTTGAGTATAGGAGCAAAGAGGTCCTTCTGTAGCTGTACAGGGCCCTGGAGAGACCACACCTGGAGTATTGTGTTCAGTTTTGGTCTCCAAATGTGAGGAAGGACATTCTTACTATTGAGGGACTGCAGCGAGGTTGATTCCCAGGATGGCGGGACTGTCATATGTTGAAAGATTAGAGCGACTGGGCTTGTATACACTGGAATTCAGAAGGATGAGAGGGGATCTGATTGAAACATATAAGATTATTAAGGGGTTGGACATGCTAGAGGCAGGAAACATGTTCCCTATGTTGGGGAGTCCAGAACCAGAGGCCACAATTTAAGAATCGGGGTATGCCATTTAGAACAGAGTTGAAGAAAAACTTTTTCACCCAGAGAGTTGTGGATATGTGGAATGCTCTGCCTCAGAAGGCAGTGGAGGCCAAGTCTCTGGATGCTTTCAAGAAAGAGTTAGATAGAGCTCTTAAAGACAGCGGAGTCAAGGGATATGGGGAGAAGGCAAGAACAGGTTACTGACTGTAGATGATCAGGCATGATCAAATTGAATGGCGGTGCGAGCTCAAAGGGCCGAGTGGCCTACTCCTGCACCTATTGGGTATTGTCAATGAAAGAGCAAGAGCATAGAAGACAACAAACTGTGCAAATGAAAATATAAATACTGTAAATGGAAATAAATAATGAGAGTCTGAAATAACAAGATAAAGAGTCCTTAAAGTGAGATCATTGGTTGTGGAAACATCTCAATAGATGAGTGTAGTTATCATCTTCTGTTCAAGAGCCTGATGGTTGAGGGGTAGTAATTGTCCTTGAGCCTGGTGGTGCGAGTCCTGTGGCACTTGTGCCTTCTACCTGATGGCAGCAATAATAAAAGAGCATGGCCTGGGTGGTGAGGATCTTTGATGATGGATGCTGCTTTCCTACAACAGAGTTTCATGTAGGTATGCTCAATGGTTGGGAGGACTTTATCCATGATGTACTGTGCCAAATTTACTACCTTTTGTAGGATTTTCCATTCAAAGGCATTCGTGTTCCCAGACCAGGCCATAATGCAGCCAGTCAGCACACTTTCCACCACACATCTATGGATATTTGCCAAGGGTTTTCATCACATGCTGAACCTCCACAGACTCCTGAGGAAGTAGAGGTGTTGTGGTGCTTTCTTCACAATAATATTTATATGATGGGTCCTGGATATGATGGGTCTGAGGTAGTAACACCCAGGAATTTAAAGGTACTGATCCTCCAATGAGGATTGGCTAATGGACCTCTGGTTTCCCCCCCTTGAAGTCTACTATCAGTTTTTCGGTCTTGCTGACTTTGAGTGAGAGTTTGTTCTCATGACACCACTCAGCCATATTTTTAAACTCTCTCCTGAATGCTGATTCATCACCACCTTTGATACGGCCCACAACAGTGGCGCCATCAGCAAAATTGAATATGGTGTTGGAGCTGTACTTAGCCACACAATCATTGGCGTGGAGCAAGTAGAGCAGGGGGCTAAGGTACACATCCCTGTGGTACACCTGTGTTGATGGAGATTGTGGAAGAGATGTTTTTGCCAATTTGAACTGGCTGGGGTCTGCAAGTGAGGAAATCAAAGATCCAATTGCACAGGGAGTATTGAGGCCTGGGGCTTGGCGTTATTGAGCTGTAACTGATAAAGAGCATCTTGATGTGTGCATCTTTGCTGTCCAGATGTTCCAGGATTGTGTGAAGAGCCAATGAAATGGCGTCTGCTGTGGACCTGTTGCTCTGGTCGGTAAATTGGAACAGATCGAAGTTGCCACTCAGACAGCAGCTGATATGTTTCAACACCAGCCTCTCGAAACACTTCATTACTGTGGATATAAGTGCTGCTGGGTACATTGATGCAGGTTATCACACTCTTCTTAGGCACCAGTATGTTTGAAGCGTGCTTGAAGCAGGTGGGCACCACACCCTGCCACAGCAAGAAGCTGAGGATATTTGTGAACATACCCGCCAGCTGGTCAGCATATGTCCTCAGTATCTGGCCAGGTACTCTGTCTAAACCGGATGCTTTCCTCGGATCCACCCCCTTCACGTCACCTTCAGATCCTGAGACTAAAGGGTCATCAGTAGATGTCGGGGTGCACGATGGTTCCTCCCTGTTTAGGTGATCAAATCAAGCACAGAAGGCATTGAGCTCCTCTGGAAGTGAAGCTCTGCTGTCCCCTACATTGCAAGATTTAGCGTTGTAGGAGGTTATGGCATTCAAACTCTGCCACAGCTGTCAAGTGTCCCTCGTTGATACCATTCTTGTTCAAAATCTCCACTTCGCCCATCAAATGGCTTTCCATTGACCATATCTGCTCCTCTTGTAGGGTTCTTAATCTCCAGACTTGAATGCCTCTAATCTGGCCCTCAACAAGTTCCAGATTTCAAGGTTCATCCAACTTAGACCCTGAATGGTTTTGTGGGGACACACTGATCTACAGCTGTTTTTATAAAGTCTGTTACAACTCTAGTGTAGTCATTCAGATCCTTGGATGAGTTCTTGAACAGAGCCCAGTCCAATGACTCAAATCAATTCTGTAGCCACCCCTCTGCTGTCCATGACCACCTCTTAGTTGTCTTAATTTCTGGAGCCTTGCATTTTAGGCTCTGTTTCTCAGAAGAATATACAGGTCTGGCTTGACATCTAATACTTTGTCAATCTTCTATAGATGCACAACAGAGAAACTGACTGGTTGTATCACAGCCTGATGTGGAGTCAGCAATGCCTAAGAATGGAAAAACCTACAAAGAATGGTGGATATGGCCCAGTTCAACACAGGCAAAACCCACCCACCACTGAGCACATCTACAAGGAAATGTCACAAGAAAGCAGCATACATCATCAAGGACGCCCACCATCCTGGCCATGTCCTCTTCTTGCTGCTGCCATCAGGAAGGAGTTATAGGATCCTTAGGTCCCACCACCAAGTTCAGGAACAGTTATTACCCTTCAACCCTTAAACTCCTGAACCAGTATGGATCATTTCACTCACTGCAACTCTGAACTGACTGCACGATCTATGGACTCACTTTCAAGGACTCTCCAACTCCTGTTCTCCGTATTAATTTATTAATTTTTATTACTACTTCTATATGCAAAGATTGCCTACTTTTTCACATTGATTGTCAGTCTTAATTTGTGGCTTTTCATTGATTATATTGTATTTCTTTGGTCTACTGTAAATGGTTGCAAAAAAATGAATCTCGGGGTAGTATATGGCAACGTATATGTACTTTGATAATAAATTTACTTTGAACGTCCCCTCATTTTGAGTATGAACATTAGTGGTAATACACCCTGCAATACCTTTGGAATAACTATGTTTAGTTTTTTTGCCGCCTTCTTCACGAAGGCTAAATGACATTGCTGATATCCAACTCAAAATTATAATTGTCTAACAGGCTGTACCTCTGGACCTCTCTAAGCAGAATATCTCGCTAGGTGACCCTAAGATCATCATCAGCATTAACTGTGAAATCATCCTGCATGAACGTTTTCAGTACCAACCTAGTGATCACCTTCTCAAGTTAGCATTCTAGAGTGTATCAGCCATAGCATTTGATCATGAGATTCTGTACCATTTAGAATAATTATGCTAAGAGAGCTACAAAGTCCAAACATTGTACTCGGGGAGATGCCAATATCTGAAGAGTTGAATTTGGTCAGAGGATAAACTACGGCCTCCTTCTCGATCTGTATTTTTTCCAGTGGAAGTGAGTAAACATGCAGCAGATACACGTGTCCATTACATACATGATGATCATATTCGATCGATGTGTTAGTGGGCATGAGAGGCCAGAGTTACTGCTCAGACTGACCTTGGAAAACTTGAATGGAATTTCCATTGAATTAGAACCACTAGCTCTAATCAATGGAAACATCTCGTCTGTATCTATCCTGTCAAACCCTGCAAGAATTTTGTAAATTTCAGTGAGGTCATTTCTGATCTTCTGAATTATAAATCCAGTGTGTTTAGTCTCTCTTCATAGGACAGCTGCTCAAATTTATCCGGTGGACTGTTGCGGCATTCCCTCTACCACAAATATATCCTTCTTTAGGTATCAGTACACAATATTCTAAATACAATTTCATCTGGACTCTATAAATATCCAGAAAATCTGTTTTTACTCTTATATTCTTGAAATACAGGCCAGAACAGGCCCTCCACAGGTTACAAACACCTGACACTCCATCCATACAAATTAGAATTTGAGAGACTGGCAGAATTGATGGCGATGGATCTGCCATTGCAGAAATCTCCTGTGGGTGGGAATGTCTTCTCTCCCCACTCCCTGCCCCTGAGCCACATGATCGGGAAAGTGTTGAGTCAGGCAGAGCTGGGTGCGTTGAGCAGACTCACCCACTGATTCACTGCGTCAGTGAGGCCGATTTGCTGCCACTCTTCCTATGCCCGCTCACTCTCCCAGTCACAACGGTCTCTCTGATCCTCCGTCACACACTGTTTTTGTTCATTTCTCACTTATGGAGAGTTCTCAGCAACAGGACCCAGTGTTAACCTGATGACTACCTGTAGAGCCTGCCTTCTGAACCGCTGGCTACACCTGCACTTCAACTTCATGTGATTCATGTCAAATGTTCTTTCGAATAGTCCACACCTTCCATATCGCTGAGGATGATTATGAATAGTTGTGGGCACCAACCCATTTCCCGTGCCATCCCATCTGTTACAGCCCTGCACCCTAATTTTTTTTTATTCATACTCTCTGCCTCTAACTATTAAATAATCCTGGATCCATCCCTGTGTATCATCACCAGTCTCAGGCGTTTTTTAATAACTGCTTACATATATGTTATTCAGTACAGACATGGGCATTTCAGCTCATTATATCCATGTTAACCATTAAGCACCCATCTACACTAATCCATTTGTGCTCTCAAGTCCCCATCAACTCCTGATTCTCCTGCAACACATGCACTGGGCAATTTACAGTACCCAGTTAACCAGCAACATGGGAAGAAACTTGAGTGTTCCAGTGCGACACTCACACAGTCACAGGGTGAATGTGAAGACTTCACACGGACAACACCAAAGATCAAGGTTGAATACAATCTCTGAAGCTGTGTAGTAGGAGCACTAACTACCAAGCCATTCTACCATTTCTTCCCAAAGGCCTTCTCGAAATCTAAATACATCATATCTACAGGTTCCTTTTATCTATTCTGTTAGATTCATAGGTCACAAGTAGAGACTTTCCACTCTTGATTGCACAATATTCAACAGCATTCATAGCTCCCTGAGTAATGAAGCATTCCATAAACAAGGAAAACCTGGACAATATCCAAGCCTGGGCTGATGGTTGGCAAGTAACATTTATGCTGCACATGTGCCAAGCAATAATGATATACAATGTGAGAAAATCCACCTTTTATTCCAGATATTCAATGGCATTACTATCACTGAATGTCCCACTACCAATATCCTAGGGGTTACCTTTGATCAGAATCTAAACTGGAGTAGCTATATGCAAAATAAAAATGACAAGAGTAGGTCAGAGGTTAAGAATTCTGCATGAGTAACTCACCTCTTCACCCCTCCCCCCAAACTTGTCCACTATCCACAGTATAATGTTCAGTCAGGAGTGTGATGGAATACACACTATTTGTATGGCAAAGTACAGCTTCAACACTCAAGAAGTTGAAAATCATACAGGGCAGAACAGCCTGTTTAAAAAGCATCCCATCCACAACTATCCACTCAACTCCACCACTGACACACAGTATTAGCAGTTTCTACCATCTACAAGATGCACTGCAGCAACTCATCTATATACTACCTAGTACCTTCCAAGCCACAACCTCTACCAGGTAGCAGGATAACATCAACAAAAGTATCAGAACATCTCCACCTGGACGTTGTCCTCCAAGTCATGCACTACCCTGACTTGGAAATACATCACAGTTCCTTCATCATTGCTGGGTCAAAATCCCAGAACTCTGTCCCATATAACATTGTGGGATCACTGCATCATCAGACTGGTTAAGGTGGTGCACTGGTCCAAAGGAAATCAAGCACGGGTTGAAGCATTCATAAGGAAAGAACAGGGCTTTGGAACATTACTTGATTCTCATGCATCCAAAACATTTGGATTCTGGTCACCAAATTATAGGAAAGATATCAATAAATTAGAGAGAGTGCAAAGACGATTTACTAGGATGTTACCTGGGTTTCAGCACTTAAGTTACAGAGAAAGGTTGAACAAGTTAGGTCTCTATTCATTGGAGCGTAGAAGGTTGAGGGGGGATTTGATCGAGGTATTTAAAATTTTGAGAGGGATAGATAGAGTTGACGTGAATAGGCTGTTTCCATTGAGAGTAGGGGAGATTCAAACGAGAGGACATGATTTGAGAGTTAGGGGGCAGAAGTTTAAGGGAAACACAAGGGGGTATTTCTTTACTCAGAGAGTGATAGCTGTGTGGAATGAGCTTCCTGTAGAAGTAGTAGAGGCCAGTTCAGTTGTGTCATTTAAGGTAAAATTGGATAGGTATATGGACAGGAAAGGAGTGGAGGGTTACGGGCTGAATGCAGGTAGGTGGGACTAGGTGAGATTAAGAGTTCGGCATGGACTAGGAGGGCTGAGATGGCCTGTTTCCATGCTGTGATTGTTATATGGTTATTTAACACCTTCTCCTGCCCTGGTCTCAACCCAAGATTATTAATTTGGAGGCTAAGTATCTGACTTCGTATTGCTTACAAATGTACTTACTGCACTTCAAACAATCTAATGAAGATGCAATTGGAATATTTCCCTGACACTTCCAAATGCTTCTGCTATTATTCTATCCTGATGGTACAGGTAGCAGGGAAGCCTTTAAAGTTTTCAATTCACAACTTCTTGAACTAACTTTGAAGCTAATATCAAAGTTCAGAGTCAAGTGCATGTATGTCACCCTATACAATCCAAAAGTACATGTTCTTGTGGCATACTCAGTAAATACAACAAACATAATAAAATCAATGAAAGACCACATCCAACAGGATGGACAAATGACTAATGTGGAAAAGGTAACAAACTATCTAAATAGAAAAGAAAAAAGTAAATAATAATGATGAATAAATAAGCAATAAGTATCAAGAACATGAGATGATGAGTCCTTTAAAGTGATCCACAGGTTGTAGGAGCTGTTCAGTGATAGGGCAAGTGAAGTTATCCCCACTGGTTCATGAGCCTGATGGTTAAGGAGTACTAACTGTTCCTGAACTTGGTGCTGTGAGTCCTGAGGCTCCTGGACCTTCTTCCTGATGGCAGCAGAGAAAAGAAAGCATGGTCTGGGCAGTGCAGGTCCTTGATGATGGAATGCTGCTTTCATCATTCTGATCTTAACCAACATGTCAATGTTGTACAGGCAAATATTCTTGTGTTCACTGTCAAAAGGCACTGATGTGAATTGGGCACAGTTATGAAACAAGTCCAGCTTGGAATTATGATTAATTCCTGCCAGCTCTATAGATACAGTAGATCTTCAATCTGGCAGTGGTTATAGCTCTTCACCAACAGTTCTATTTAGTTTTACTGGGGATGAAGTATAAACGTATATCGACCCCATTCTTTTCATCTTTTGAACAAATCAGAGATGAGATGATTTAAAACTTTCAAGCTATCTAACCTGATTACCTTTGTCATATGACTGAATTCCATTAAAGTTGTCATTTAGTGCTGAAGCTGTGTTAATATGAAGTTTGAGCACAGCACAGTTTCTGGCCCCTTGCTGCTTTTATGAGATCCTATCTCCAGGGAACTCACTGTCAGTACATACTCAGGAAACAGTTATGCTTTTCACTTCCAGGGAACGTTTTGAATTAAGCACCCAAATTCTCCTTTATTATAGTTTAAAACGTATCATAGGCTAATTGCTGCCAGGTGATTCTTTCCCTTGTATTGTGGAATGTGCAGAATATTTAAAAAACATTATAAGTCTTTGTGTAAAAGTCAACTATTTAACAGGCATGCCAGTTCAGAACCATCTTTTTGATAGACAATACAGCAAAGACCCCTGCTGTGTCTATGATTTCCATGAAGTCTTTAATTTTCTCTTTTAATTTGAAATGATCAAGTATTATTTTATTTCTTTACTGCTCATCTGCCCTAAAAGTGATGATTCATGTTGGTATAAAGTGCCCCACAATATTTAATCATGACGGCTTTTCTATATACTTACCCAATCAGTAACTGTGGGAAGACCATTCTATCATAGGGCCGTGCAGTGAAAGAAATTTATAGCAGGAACCTTAGGAATCCTTTAACATCCCAAGCTCAGTTATACTCATATCAATCATAGTTCCCCACCATTATCTGAGCTAAGATCAATTAACTTTGAATAGAAAGCCTGGGACCTTCATGCTCACACTCAGTAACTAACAGAATAATACATGTACTCCCTCAATGTCTAGGTAATTTTCAGTAATTGTACAATTTCTCCTTTACAACACCCTATTTATTTGTAGAAGTGAATACCCACTGAATTGAATCTTGACACCCAGCAAAGTTGACCGATAAAAGTCATAAGGTGGTATGGATGTTAAATACAAAAAAAATATATCAATCCAGCTTATTTTGAATGTGGCAGCCAACCTGTTCTCAATTGTTTTACATTAACTGGCCTGTACTTATCTGGCCAATAGTTTTCTCCATGTGCCTATGTTTAAACTTTAATGATAAAATATGCCTGCCTCTTGGCAGTCTTCAGTGGAAATGTATTTTAGCTGTTAGCAATATCTGTTTCTTGTTAGGGTTTAAAGAACTCTAAAAAGAATGAAATTCCTTACTGATGACAACTACATTTTTTAACAAAATTTTTCCATTGGGTATTCTAATTATTCTACTTAAGAATGTAGCATGCAGAATATACAGAAGCTGTGGAATTCCAAGCAGTTATTAAAATGATTCCTAACATCAGTGTAAGTCAAGCACTCAAAAATGGGACCATTCTGGCCCAACCAATACCCAAGCAAAATTAAAGATATAATCTATAAATTCAATAGTTGATTTTCAATTTCAGCTTTATTTTCCTACTTCATCCCCATAGCCCATAATTCCCTTATAACGCTGATGAATGGTCTCCTAGTACGATAATATGGACTCTTGACCTCATCATCTACCTTGTGCCGTACTGTCTACCTGTGCTACACTTTCTCTGTAGCTATAACACTTTACCCTGCACTCTGTTACTGCTTTCCCTTGTACTACTTAGTCCCACTGTTGTAATAAAATTATCTGTATGGATGACATGTAAAACAAGATTTACACTGTACGTTGGTATATAACAACAATATAACAAATTATCACTCAATCTCAAACTTACTCTTCCACTGGCATCTACAGCCTTCTTAGGTAAAGAATTTTAAGATTCACAATGGACAACACCCATAACATTTCACCCCATTTAAATCTTAAAGCATGAAACCACGAGTATTAAATTTGGACTATCCAGCCATGAGAAGTAGCCTCCAATAAAAAAATTTTCTCATTCTAAATGTTACCTGGACCTGACTGTCTGGGCAGGCCTATTGTCTCCGCCAGCCCCTGCCCCACTGACCTCATGTCCTCATATCTCGATTCCATTCTATCCCCATTGGTTTAGTCCCTCCCCACCCACATCCATGATACTTCGCATGCTCTCAATCTCCTCACTAACTTTCAAATCCTTGGTTCTGACTGCATCATCTTCAGTCCAGTCCTGATAGACTTCTATCCCCAATCAAGGAGGCCTTAAAGCTCTCCATTTCTTTCTCAATAAAAGAACCAAGCAGTTCCCCTCCAACACTACCCTCCTCCATCTGGCAGAACTAGTCCTCACCCTCAACAAATTTTCCTTCAGCTCCTCCAACTTTCTTCAGACTTGAGGGTGGCCATGAGCACTCGTGTGGGCCCCAGCTATGCCCACCTCTACGTAGAACAGTCCATGTTCCAAGTCTTCCCCGGTTATGCTCCCCAACTCTTTCTCCACTACGCTGACTACTGCACTGCTGCTGCTTCATGCACCCATGCTGAGCTCATCAATTTTATCAACTTTGTCTCTAACTTTTCCACTGCTCGTAAGTCCACTTGGTCCTTTTTTGACACTTCTGTCCCCTTTCTCAATCTCCCTATTTCCATCTCTGGAGACGAACTGTCGGCTGACATCTTTTATAAAACTACCACAGTTATCTTGACTATACTTCTTCCCACTCTGTCTCCTGTAAAAATGCCTTTTCTCAGTTCCTCCATCTCTACTGCACCTGTTTCCAGGATATAGTTTTCCTTTCCATGACATCACGGAGCAGGGTTTTCCTTCCTCCACCATAGATGCTACCCTCACCTGCATTTCCTCCATTTCCCAAACATCCACGCTTTCAGCTGCCTTAACAGTGATAAAAACGGCCTGAAATTTTGGTTTTTCATTAACTTCCGTAGATGCTGCCTGGCGTGCTGAGAGCCTGTAGCGTTTTGTCTGTATTGCACTGGACTCTGCATCTCACAAGTCAAGCTGATTGGATGTTTCTCTTTCCAGCTTCTTTTATTCATCTCCCTCAGACGACTTTGCTGTGATTAGCTAGAGAGCTCCTTGGTCTCTACAGATATTATTTTTTTTCTCATTACCATTGCCCCTCACCTCCACAACTTAAAACACACTTGTTTCCTTGGTTCTCCAGTTCTGATGAAGAATCACTAGCCTGAAAAAAGTAACTCTATTTCTCTCTCTACAGATCATGACTGACAAATTGAGTAATCCAACAGAGTTTAATTTCTCTCATTCTAGGCATGTTTCTTAACTTCAAAAGAACATAGATTAATTGTTTGTGACTTCTTGTAGTCACCCTCTCTTCACTCCCTTTTCCTAGAAGATGGGTGGTGTTACTTAGCCTTGGAGAAGTGAAATCATAGTCAAATAAAATGAGCACATAAGCACTACTAGGCACATCTACGTGGAGGGAGTGCTGTCACAGGAAAGCAGCATCCATTATCAAGGACCCCCAGCATCCAGATAATGCTCCCTTTTTGCTGCTGCCATCAGGAAGAAGGTACAGGACCCTCAGTACTCACACCTCCAGGTCAGGAATAGTTAATACACCTCAACCATCAGTCTCTTGAACCAATGGGGATAAATTTCATTTGCCTCATCACTGAACTCTTCATCTCATGTTTTTAATATTTATTGCTTAATTATTATTATTTATATATTATTTCTTTCTTTTTGTATTTACACAATGTTGTTTTCTGTTTTGCACATTGGTTGTTGTCCATCCTGTTGGGTGCCGTCTTTCACTGATTCCATTGTGTTGCTTGAATTTACTCTGTAAGAAAATGGATCTCAGGGTTGTACATATATATATATACTTTGATAATAAATTTACTTTGAACTTCAAGGTTAGCAGAGGAACTACCCAGGCTGGAAGTGGTTCAAGAATCTCAAGAATGAGATCAAAGTTAGGATCTATCAAAGAAGAATGCATCAGGCTGACAATTGGATATTCACCATATAGTGTCCGCGCCTTTGGAAGAAGTTGAGAGGATATTGGGACAACTCATAGGCACTGCATCTTGAATCCCACTGACTTTTCACTGTAAGAGTTAAGTTCTAATGTACAAAGGTTACAGGGACAGGAAGGAATGGCAGGGACACATTCCATGTTCTGCAGTCCGTGGAGACATTGAAAAGATAGACATTGTTATGTTTTGTAACTCTAAAACATAAAAACTAATTGAAAGGAAAACAAGAGAACCAGGAATGTGAGTCTAACTTGTTTTTTAAGCAAGGTGCGCATGTATGACGTGGTGACATAATGATGTATATAATTCACATAGTTTTACATGTAACCTGCAATGAATTATGTAAACAATCAAAGAATGCTTAATCAAACTATATATAATCAAACTGGGACTGCAGGAAAAGCATCTGATAGCTCTCTACACCTTTCTTCTCTAACAATTGTCTCTGCTCTCCTCAACTGATCAAAGTGTCTTCTCCAGATGATATCAGATGCAATCTCAACTATGCAGATGAGTTTTCCAGTTCTGTCCTTAATCTTTCCAAGTACCCCCTTTTGATTACCTAGGTAATCCCTCACTAAGGGAGTGAAACATCGAACTACCATATTTGAGGAGCCTTCAATGTGTGTCAGTTTTATTTCCTGCATACCCCTTCTGAGATTGGGTTTGAGGAGGGAGTGCAAGGGAGGACCCAGGAACAACATAGTTGGTGAGTTGTGGATTGTGGAGTGTACTGCACTGCAATATGCATGGAGGAAATTTGCAAGCTTCTCATTCAGTATAAGTATAGTGGGTTCTGCTGACCTTGCTCGCAGTGCTTTGTTTAAATTCTGGACAAAACTTTCTACCAAGTCAGTTGTACTTGGATGGTACTATGCAGATGTAATATGTCTTATTCCATTCATTTTCAGGAATGACTGAAACTGTTCCACAACAAACCATGGTCCATTGTCACTAAGTGTTCTGGAGCACCAGTCCTTGAGAAGAGGCTCCTCAATACATCCTTAGTATGTGAGGCTGTGTTGGAGGCCATTGTGAACACTTCTGGCAAATTTGTAGCTGCATCTACTGTGAACAAGAAAATTGTGCCCATGAATGGTCTGGCAAAATCCACATGAATCCTCTGCCAGTGCAATGCAGGCTATTCCCAGGCGTGAAGAGGTGCTGCACTTGGCATCTTCTGGATGTGTTGGCATTCCGCACGGTGCATGGCAAGCTGCTCAATCTGCTAATCTATTCCGGGCCACCAGACAAAACACCGAGCCAACACCTTCAATTTGACCATGCCTAAAGGACTGATATATCGCTCCTCCAACACTTTATCTCCCAGCTTGAATGGTACAATAGCTCTCAATCCCCACATAAGGCAAGTTCATCCTGGTGCTGGTTAATATGGGGAACTGGACTTTCTGCTGCACACTCCAGCCATTTTCTGGCCATGTAGACTTGAGAGAGTGTGGGGTCTTTCTGGTTTCCCTTTGGATCATCTCTGCTGTAACCGAGACTCTCAATTTGCATCAGGGAGAACATGTCAGGAGGAGTGTCCTCTTTTGAAAATTTTTCAGTTAGTTCCCTTTCTAAGGATAAACGGGACAATGCATCAGCATTTCAATGACTAGTTGTCTTCTTGAAATAAATTTTGTAATTGTGTCCTGCCCATCTCTGTATTCGCACTGTAGCTGTTAGTGGATCACTGTTCTATTGACTGAAAATAGATACTATGGGTTGATGATCAGTAACAAGGGAAAATTCTCTCCCATACAAGCACTGGTCAAAGCATTTTACACTCCAAACCAGGCTCAAGAGCCCTCTGCCAATTGATGCATAATCTTTTTCTGTATCGGTCAGGGAATGTGATGCAAATGCTATGGAGTTTACTTCCATCACTCATAACATGTGACATGACTGCACCTATGCTATAGGGCGAGGTGTCACAGGCAAACTTCATTGGACAACGTGGATCATAATGTGTGAGTACAGTGTCTGACGTCAACATTCCCTTTACCTTTTTGAAAACCGCCTCACACTGCTTTGTCCATTGCAATTTCTCCCAAACTATAGTAACAAGTTCATGGGGTTGAGCACAGTACAAAGGTTTGGCAGGAACCAGTTGGAGTAATTGACAAATCCTAAAGAGGACCAGGACTGTGAGACATCCTTTGGCCACTGGACATCCACCGCTGCTTGAACCTTTTCAGCACATTTGTGTAAGTTTCTATACAGAAAGGTTTGCAAGGATATCCTTTAACCTGGGCAGAGGGTACTTACCTACTTTCAGTACCTTAAAAACTTCGCAGCTACTAACAGACCCATCTTACTGGTGACTGAGACCATTGGCATTGCCATGGGCTCCACTCAACCTTGGAAAGAGTTCCTTCAGCCTTCATGTGATCGAGCTCACAGGCTACTTTATTACAGGTGGTAAAAGGAACTGAGCGGCTTTTGTATAACTTCTGTGTGGCATTGTCATTTAATATTATTTTATCTTGATATGTTTGCGTTTTCCATTGCCATCCATGAGCATTTCTGTGGCATCATCCAGTTCCTTTCTTAATTCTTTCACTTGACTCTTTTGTAGGAGATGTGGCATGCAGCTGGTGGATGGGTCTCCAGTCAAGTTGTAGTTGTCTCAGTCAATCATGTCTCCACAACACTAGGCTTTCTGTTTTTACCACATACAAGCCCAATGTAACTTTCGGTCATTGTATCTCACTGTTACAAATGTCATTCCCACAGGAGTTATCTCTTGTCCAGCATAAGTACTTAGTTGGATATCTGCAGATTTCAGTCCAGTGTCTTTGAAATGCCATTCAAACTCATTTTGTGGAATAACTAAAACAGCTGAGCCAGTGACCAATTCCATTTCAATTAATTTACCGTTCACTTCTGGTGTAAGCTATATTGTCTGTCTCTTGTTAAGTTTGTAAATCTCAGTCCTGTGTCACTCTAATCATTATCAGATTTTTCATTATCAGAGTATGCTGATTAGTGTTGTTTTTGAAACTGCAAGTTGACATTTTGTCTTTTTATTCATAGAAAACTACAGCACAGAAGCAGGTCTTTCGACTCATTTAATCCATGCCAAATCATTTAAATTCCCTAATACCATCGACATGCACCCAGAACATAGCCTTCTTTACCTCTCCCACTCATGTACCTCTCCAAACTTCTCTTAAATGTTGAAATCAAAATCACATTCACCACTTGTACTGGCAGCTTGTTCAACACTCTCACGACCCTTTGAGTGAAGAAGTTTCCCCTCATGTTCTCCTTAAACATTTCACCTTTCACTTTTAACCTATGATCTCTAGTTGTAGTCTCGCCCAACCTCAGTGGAAAAAGACCTGCTTTCATTTACGCTATCAATATCCCTTATAATTTTGTATAACTATCAAATCTCCGCTCATTCTTCTTTGTTCTAGACAATGAAGTCCTAACCCCTTCAATCTTTTTATAACTCAGATCTTCCAGATCCTGCAACATCCTTATGCATTTCCTCTGTACACTTGCAATCTTATTTACACCTTCCCTGTAGGTAGGTGACAAAAGCTGCACACAATACTCCAAGTCAGGCCTCACCAACGTCAACATAATATCCCAGCTCCTGGACTCAATTCTTTGATTTAGGAAGGGCCAATGTGCCAAAAGCTTTCTTTACAACCCTATCCACCTGTGATGCCACTTTCAATGAATTATGGTCCTTATTTCCCAGATCCCTTTGTTCTACCACACTGTCCTACCACTCACTGTGTAAGACCTACCCTGGTTGGTCCTCAAACATCTGCATTAGAGCCCATCTGCCATTTTTCAGCCCATTTTTCCATCTGGTTCAGATCAGACTACAAGCTTTGATAGTCTTACTCACTGTCTACTACACACCCAATCTTGATGTCATCTGCAAATTTGCTGATCTGGTTAAGGGCATTATCACCCAGATGATTGATAGAGATAACAAACAACAAAGGACCCAGCACAGATCCCTGCCATACTCTAGTAGTCATAGGCATGAAATCAAAGAGACTACCATCTACTCCCACTCTCTGGCTTCTCCCACAAAGCAAATGAGTAATCCAATTTACTACCTCATCTTGAATGTTGAGCAACTGAATTTCCTTGACCAACCTCCCATGCGGGACCTTGTCAAGTGCCTTGCTGAATCCCATGTAGACAACATCCGCTGACTTGCCTTCATCAACGTTCTTGGGTAACATCCTTGAAAAATTCTATAAGTTTGGATAGACATGACCTACCATGCACAAAGCCATGCTGACTATCACTAATCAATCCCTGTCTAGCCAAATACTCCTATATCTGGTCCCTTAGAATAACTTCCACTAACTTTACCACTACTGATGTCAGGCTCACCGACTTATAATTTCCTGGTGTATTTTTAGAGCTTTTCTTAAACAGCGGAACAAAATTAGCTCTCCTCCAAACCTCCGGGACTTCACACGTTTAAATATCTCTGCTATGCAATATCCCTTGCAACGTCTGCACTTGCCTCCCACAGGGTCCGAGGCAACACTTTGTCAGGCCCTGTGGATTCGTCCACTCTAATTTGCTTCATGACAGTAAACAGCTTGTCCTCTGTAATCTGTATCGGGTCCGTGCTGCTGCTTTGCCTTACTTGTATAGACTCTGTGTCCATCTCCCAAGCAAATACAGATGTAAAAAAATCCATTTAACATTTCCCCCATGCATAGATTACCTTTCTGATCTTCCAGAGGACCAGTCTTGTTCCTTGCAATACTGAAACTATTAGCTTTATGATCACTAGACGCAAAGTGCTCTTCAACAACAACTTCAGTCACCTACCGTGTCTCATTCCTTAATATGAGATGAAGGAGACCTCTGACTTCCCTTGATCAAATTTCCTGGTAACATCCTCAAAAAACTCTATAAGGTTGGCTACACATGACCTACCACGCACAAAATAGAGATGAACAAGATGTTTACTGAAGTTTTACTTAGCTAAATTATTTGAAAAGATTAATCACAACTCAATTCTTTTCAGGTAAAGTTTCATATATAAAGTATTATCAAAATTTCAAGAGAGAAGTTTACAGAAATTATTCTCTTTCTACTGAAAGTAGGTACACGATATTTGCTTTATAAAATTAATCATTTTCAGAATTGGAAAAATCAAATAATTTCTTCATTCAATTTACTTTTGGCTCCTTTTATGACAGATTTAAAGCATTACAAGGTGAAAATTCATTTGAGCGATAATCTTTTGCTTCAAAAATTTCTTAAGTTTTAAAGGTAGTTAATTATGGGACAAAAAACATGCTGAGCGCCTCTTAAAATTCTTAAATCAATGTGGCTTACATAAAGACGTAACTATGTAAGCAATGCAAATATGGGTGTCATAAGAGCAAACCACAAAATGTCTTCCACACTGCTGCAAAATCCCCATCTTCAAGCTGCCAAACCTCAATTTCTTTTGTTTCCCGTGCTGCCAAATTCCAAGATATCTTGCCTCATCAAGGTAACCAGAGTCTTGATCTACACTTCTAAATCAGCCCAATCCCATGATTTCCCTTTCACTTTTATTGAAACACCCCAACAAACTTTCCTTTTCAGCTTCAGGTGAACTCCTAATTATTTACCTTCATCAATACTATCAAAATATTTCTTATCCCTGATACTGCTATATCATCCAGCTCACCAAGTGTTGTGTCATGGAAGATTTGTCATACTTTGGCATCATATTTATTTTCTTATGTGCAAATATCTTACAGCCAATTATGCACACCATGCACTCATAAAACAGAAAATAATCAGAAATCTTAACCTTGAACTGTGTGGAAAAGCAATGAATAAAAAGTCAAAAACTGGACCAGATTTCTCAAGTAACATTTTCAGTTTTTGGTGAAACAATTGACAAATATAAGTTATTATAAAAGAGAGTCAGCATGTATCTGCTGAAATGATTCGGTGTTTTGACGAAACAACAGTGAGGAACGCCAGGCAGTGCAGTTAATATTATGGTTATGGAAATTCAAATAATTGGTGAAACTGAAGCCCACCGGATGATGGAGTAGTATCAGTGTGGACATTCTACTGCTCAAGGGATCAAAAACAGAAGGGAATGGATAACTTTAAAGACAGGAAAGAGATAACCACTTCCTTAAAGTCTAATATTACAACTGCCGGTGTTCCAATACGAATGACTTGGACTTCCAGTTGGGGTTGGGTGGGGTGGGGGCGAGGGCAGTGGAGTGAAAGACTGGAGAATGGGCAACATATGGCAGATAAAGTTCAGCACAGAAAAGTCTGAGGTGATTTCTTGAAGATATAATGAGAAAGGACAATGAAAACTAGATTGCACAAGCTTAAAGAGGTGCATGTACAGAGAAATGTGAGGTAAATGAGCACATATTTTTGCTGATGGGGACAGGATGGAGTAACAAAGCAGTTAGTGAAGCATATGACATCCTAAAGCATAGAATTCAAAGTAAAAATGTTAAAGATTTACAAAGCAAACCAAGTTTAGTGTACAATTCTGGCTATCACACTTTCAGGAAGGACCATTACACTTTAGTCAGATGGGTGGCTGGAAAACCAAAAGGTTAGGGTAATTACACCAGTACTCAGAAAGAAGAAATGTGCAAGTAAACTTTACAACAAGTTAAAGTATAGGCTCAAGTAAAGGTTGCTGTACAAACACGCAAGAATGCGAAAGGCATAGTAACTTACAAATGCAAATTCAACTTGGAAGGATTGACAAGGAAACCATTACCAAGATATGGCTGCAAGACAGCCAGAATGTAAACCAAACACATCAAGAGAAAATGATACAGGAAGAGCAGTAAACATGTTGAACAGATATAATGAGAGATAAACTCGTAAAACTTTGCAATGTTCTTGAACTTCAAAAATTAAAGGAAAATGAAAACTAACAAGGTTAAAAATTAAAAGATTTAAAAGCACATTAACCAAATTAAATCAGTTTAAAAATGTAAATGAACTATTACTAATCCCAGTGCTGTGCAGCCATTCGTTTCGAATGGGATGAATGGACTTGCTGTTCCAGTGCCAGTTCTAACCTGGCACACATTCAGCAGACAGAACCTCATGCCTAAGTGCTGAGGAACTGCGGCAAGTTTCTCCACCATTCCCAACCTCCATGAAAAGTCCAACATCAAACAGCAGTCAACAAATACGAATGAAGAGTTTCCAGCAAAATTGAGCACTTGCCTTTGCATGAAAATCCCAAGCATACTGAGGAATGCTGGGGGTTAGGTATGGGACCACTGCTTACCAGCAAGGTTCAGCCCAATCTCTTCGGGTCAGTGTTGTATTCAGTGAAAGTAAAACAGAGATCAGCAGCAACAAACAGAATAAATTTGGTAGATTACATAAATGATGGTAGAGCAGTGAGAGTTATTCATATACACTTTCAGTGTTGCGTAGGTCCACTTTACATCCATGAGTAATGTATATTAACAATCTGGATAACAATGCAGGTGGCATGTCTACTGGGCTTTCAGGTGACACCAGGAGTAATATAGTGGACAGTGAAGAAGGTTGTCTAATTATACAACAAGTGTCTGGATCAATGGGGAAAATGGGCAACAGAATGACAGAAGAAACTTAGCTCATAAAAATTTGAAATAATGTAGTAGGGCAAGACATACAAAATGCGGTGCAGACTCGAGGGGCCGAATGGTCTACTTCTGCACCTATTGTCTATTGAATATAATGGCCCTGAGGAATACTGTACTACAGAGACTCAGGGGTATATGTATACAGTTCCTTGGAAGTGACACAGGTGACAGGATGGCAAAGAAAGCATATGGCATGCTTGGCTAGGGATCTTCCATGTCAGTTATACAACATGTTGGTGAAATCACACTTGGAGCTCTGGTTGCCTAGCAATAGTAAGGTTGTGATTAAAGTAGAGAGGATGCAGAAGAGGTTTGCAAGGATGTTGCTGTGACTTGAGGATTTCAGGCTGGATAGGTGGGAAATGTTTTCCCTGGAGGCTGAGGGGCGATCTTATAGAGGTTTATATAATCATGAGCATATATGAAATGAGCTGCTAAAGAAAGTGATGAAGGTGGGTACAATTACAGCATTTAAGAGGCATTTGGACAGGCACATGAGTTTGAAGGGTTTATCAGGATACAGGCAAAGTTCAGGCAAATGAAACTACGTCTGGTGGGCACCCTGATAAACCTCTTCACTGTCCTCTTTGGTGTCATCCACATACATTCCATCCAAACCATTCAAGCAGTTGAGGGGACCCAGCCCACAGATCTCTACAGCACACAGCTAGTCACAGGTATCCAATCAAACAAACATCTTCCAGTACCATCCTCTGACTTCTACCACCAAGACCATTTTTAATGTAATTGTCCAGTTCATCCTGGGTCCCATGTGATCCCACCTTTGAGACCAACCTACCATGCAGGAGCATGTAAAATTATTTTTGTATTATTAATAGATTTAAGGAATAGGTTAAACTGCACAAAGCAGGATTTCAATAATGGCAAATGTGTTCATTGCCTTAGGTGTCTGGAAAACTTGTAGAATACTTTCTAAGACAGGGAAGTAAAAATGGTCCATTAAGTGAAAATCCTAAAGAAAAACTGCTCATGATGACGATCTAAAATAAAAATTGAAATGTTGGGAAGTATCAAGTAGGTCATGTGAAGTCAACTTATGGGAAGAGAAAGAGAAAATGATCACCTGGTTTAACCACAACAGGGACATTCTCCATCCACCCTGCAGTTTAATTAGCATTTTTTTAAAATCTCCTTCCCAGTTCTGACAAAATGCTAACACAATTTCTTTTCCAAAAGATGCAGCCTAAACTGATGGGAATTTGCAGCATTTTCTGCTTTTATTTTAGCAGTTTAAAGAGAGTTTGGGTCTATGTACACAGAACATAAACTCATTTGAAATATTCTACAAGACAGCAGTTGGACTACAAATTGAATTCTGAAAAAAAGTTACCATATATTTGAAAAAACTTATTTCCTTTTGATGAAATCAAAGATATCAGAATAGTATGCATTAAATAATAAAGAGATATTAAGCAAACTATAGATTTTTCCAAATTATTTAGAAGGTTTCATGGATGATCTGATAAAGAAAGCAGTTAAGACTGACAGGAAGGCTCTGGTAAGTAAGGAGTCCAGAAATAAATGACATAGTCTAAAAATAGGAGGTGGGCCTTTGTGAAACAATCACGCATGCAAAAGATGACAGAGGCTTCAAGCTTTCTTCCACTGACAGCAATGATGCTCATTTTGAAACCGTAACCGACGGATTTTTGTTAACCAAAAATATAAAGCAATATGAAGAACTGGGAGATATACAGATACAGGTTACAGATCAGCCATGATCTGACTGAATTGCTCAACAGTCTACATTTCTCAAACCTGCCCTTTTCTTCCTCATTTCCCTGGGGTTTAAAAACGGCACTGAAGTGATTTACTGGGATATTTCTAGAGTGTGATTTCCAAGAAAAAAAGAGAAAAAGCCCAACATATTGATAAGTATAAAAACAAGTCTAAGCAATTTTCAATCACTGATTTTTTATTATATAGTCCATTTCATCATTGGCAAGTCAGCTTATTTGAACTATGTTCCTGAACTGTAGAATTCAATATCTAAAACTATAAGGGATGCAAACTCAGTTGACACTTTTAAGTGTCAGCACAAAATCATTTATTTAACCTTGCTTTTAACTAACATCCTTTTGTCTTTTAAAGGCTTTTTGGAAGTCCAGTTACATAACATTAATTGCATAATTTTCATAAACTCAATGTGCTAAAAAAAAACATTACTACATTTGTTAAATACAATTTACCCTTAAGAATTCAATACTGGCCTGTCCTTATTAAGCCATTTTCCTCTAAGTGACAACCCTTAGATGAATAAGGGTATATTTTGAATCCCCCCCCCCCAACAACCCTCCTTCATATATCTAAAGCTATGGCTCTATGTTTGTATTGATGTTTCTAAAAGATTTCCACTACCAAAACCTAACTGTCTAGATACTGCTGAACATGAAATTAATAGATGGTGCTGATATACACCTGACACTCACATGTCTCATAGCTTATCAGTCTGTACTACCAACTATCACTGATGTAAGGTTTTGACTTAAAAAGCCAACATTTCTTTCCTCCCACAGATGATGCTTGACCTACCAAGTTCCTCCAGCACATTGTTTGTTGCTCCTGATTCCAGCATCTGCAGAATCATACCTTATTACCAGGTTTAATCCATTTCCATTGTATTACGCTATAGAGTAGGTAACCAAAAGACTTGATACAGATTGTATTTTGAAACAATAATAAATATTTGACAGTCCTTTAGATCAATCCTATGATATACTGAATTTTCATCATATGATGAAGCATAGTTGGTGATACTGTTGAATCATTCTTAGTGGTAGTTACTTAGTGTTCAAAGTAAACTAAAACTGTACCTTTTCTTTCCTTACTGTATCTACAAATAATGCTAAATATGAAAGATCTCATTCATCAGTTGAGGGTGAACTGTAAGAGACAATCACCAAATTTCCTTCACCTTATCTGTCTGGTGAAATTCCAAGCAATAAGAGTAAATTTTGAATACCCCCCCCCCCCCAACCCTCCTTCATATATCTAAAGCTATGGATCTATCCTGCTGAGCTCAAAAAGCATGCCAGAGGTGGTGATAGTTATATCCAAGGTACTGACTAGTAGTTGCAATTCAGACTTTCCTATAACATTAGCCACATGTGTGGTACTGGAAGACTGGAGAATGACAGGTGGGATTGAAAGGGATTCTGAGAGACAGGTTCTACCAGCACTTGGAAAGAGAATGACTGACTAGGATAATCAGCATGCTTTAGTGGGTGGGAAATGGTGCCCCACGAATTCAACAGGGTATTTTGAAGAGGTGGTCAAGTGGATTGATGTGGGAAGAAGGCAGAGTGATGCATGGACTTTGGGAAAACCTTTGATAAGGTCCTGCTGACTGAAAGTTATATCATATGGGATCTAGAGTGAACTGGTCAATTGGATACATAATTGTCTTTGTGGCCAGAGTCTGAGAGTGGTAGTGCAGAGTTGTTTTCCTGAATGGAGCCTGCAGCCAGTCATATTTCAAATGGAGAGCAACACACACACACACACACACACACACACACAAAATGCTGGAGGAACTCAGCAGGCCAGGTAGCCTCTATGGAAATGAGTAAAATGTTAACAGTTCGGGCCAAGACCCTGCAGTCTTGATGAAGGGTCTCGCCTGAAACTTCGACTGTACTCTTTTCCATGGACGCTGTCCAGCCTGCTGAGTTCCTCCAGCATTTTTATGTGTAGCGTTGTATTTCTAACATCCACAGATTGCCTCCTGCTTGTGCTTCAAACGGATCTGCACTAGGTTCTATTTTGTTTGTCATCTGTTTAATGACTTAGATGAAAACATATGTGGCAATAATTAATAAGTTAACTTCAAAGTTGGTGGTACAGTGGACAGAAATAAAAGGTTATCTAAGGTTACAACAGGATTTTATTCAACTGGGAAAGTAGGCTAAAGAATGGTAGATGGAATTTAATGCAAACAAGTGTGAAGTGTTGCATTTTGGGAAGTTAAATCAGGACAAGACTTATATAGTTAATGGCAGAACCCTGAAGAGCAGAATAGAACAGAGACCCAGGGGTACAAGTACACAGTTCCCTAAAAGTGACAACACAGGTATTAGAGTAGTGAAGAAGACATTTGGCATTCTTGACTTCATCAGTCAGGGCTTGAAAAGAAAATTTAGGACATCATGTTCTAGCTAATTAGGACATTAGTAAATCTGCATTTGGAATATTGTGTGGAGCTCTGGTCACCTAGCTATAAGAAGCATGTCATTAAGCTGAAAAGGGTGCAGGTGCAGAAAAGGTTCACAAGGATGGCTTAGGTTATAAGTAGAGAATGGAAAGGCTGGATCTGTTTTTCTTGGAGTATAAAAGGCTGAGGGGTGGCCATATGGAGTTATATTAAATCATAAGGGGCTTGGATAAGGTGAATGTCTTTTCCCCAGGATAGGGAAGTCTAAAACTAGAGGACATAGGCTTAAGTTGAGGGGAAAAAATGAAAGCGGACTGAATGCGAATTCACTTGCTTTTCATACACAGGGTGATGGTGAAATGCAATGAGCTGCCAGAGAAAGTGGTGGAGGCAGGTAAAATGACAACATTTAAAAGATATTTAGACAGGTACATGTTTAAGAAATGTTTAGAGGGATTTGGGCCAAATGCAGGCACTTGAGACCAACGCAGACAGGCCCCTTGGATAGCACAAAATAGCTCAGCTGAAGGAGACGCTTCTATCCTGTATAGCTCTATAATTATATGACTAAATAAATGCCACTAAATTAAATGTCCTCAAATCATGCAATCCTTTTCATTTTCATTAGCATCATCTGTTTGGCATTCTTGGCTCCCTGTTGCAGTATTCATATGAATGCACCATGAACAGCCTCACTGTAAGCTTCTTGATTCTGCCAGGGTAAACACATTTTGTAATGCAGACTGGATCCTGGTGTTGTGTTAAACTCAATGATTTTATAAAAATGTTTGATTTGTCTTTCCAATAGCTATTTCAGAGCAAGAAGTCCTTCAGACCATATTAACTTTGGCAAAGCAATGCACCATAGTACCTTACACTATTGAATCAAATGTTGGAACCTGTGTCAGACATTTATGAATTCTACATCCTTGCTTTAGTTTTGGATTCCTCTTCCACTTCTCTTCACTACTTTTTCAACCCTTCCTCAAATGATTCTTTCTTGCCTTGAAGGAGAATGACAATTTAGCTCCAGTCTAATTTCACCTGAGGTCAACCAAACTGAAAAGGGTAACAATGCTAAAGGGTACCTTGACATAAACTACTTCTTTCTCTCCGACAACTTCCACATTCTCACCCCACACCTACACCATTCTCATAACCCGACTATGTGAGCTTTAACATATGGGTGGGAAGGAGGAAAGGTTCTGTTGATTGTTGGTGCAGGAGTGTATGGTGACACTTGTGGGCTACCCCCTCCCAGCTCATCCTTAGCTTTTGTTAGCTGTTAACACAAATGATGCATTTTGCTGTATGTTTCAATGTACACATGAAAAATAAATCTGAATCTGGATCCAATTCAATTGCAGCACATTGCTCCAGCTGAGATCAGTTCATTTGGTGCAGAACAAGAATCTGACCTGAGATTTCTTCTGGTCAAATTGAAGTGTTATTTTAAATGATTTAACTGACAACAGTAAATCACAGTGAAGTTCCATGAGATCTCTTCCATGAAAAATCTGATACCACCAGAGCTTGACAGAATTATTTGTATTTAATTAGACACATGCAATAATTTTGTCATGCTAGGAAGGAAAATCCTGGGAGAGTTTGTTAGACATGGGGCATCTTTCAGGAGTTAAAAATGATAGGGGGAGTAGTCAGTTAATAAAAAGCAAGAAACAGTCTTTAAAAAAATATTGTTTACATGTAACCTCCCTGCTCAACTGTCTGTCAAGATTGTAGATTGCCAGCTTAGCATGGGGGATCCGCTTAACAGATTTTCTTAGCAAATTGACAAGGCAATCACTTCTACTAATACTTGTATAACAATACATTATACTCTAACATCCAATAATATTTTAAGGCCATTGAAACCAATTATGTAGCCTGGCATATTCTGATTCTGTACCATTAGAGCTAAACAGGGGAGGACAAATAGATCGACTTTCATTGAAAACCCCCTCTCCCCCATGGCATTAATGAAAGTATTAAGTGGTCATCTACAGAACTGACACATAATTTCTGCCATTTGATACATAGTTTAGGGTATATCTATTTGCAACTTAATGTTCTGGCTGTTTGTACATCCAGGAGTCATTCCTCAACGCTAATAAAAATATATCTTGTGTGCCTGGAGTTTTGTGTTCAAAACCTATCACCAGGCTCAAGGGCAACTTCTATTCCTATTGAACAGACCACTGGATGGTGGACTATAAGATGGACTGTTGACTTCACAATCTACTTCGTTACAACACTTGCTGTACCTTACTGTCTGGCTGCGCTGCACTTTCACTGCAACTGCAACACCTTACTCAGCATTCTCTTATTGTTTCTCCTTGTAGTATCTCAATGCAGATCCCTACAGATCTCCCAGTGGAAGACTGCAATGTCAGAAGAAATAGCATGGCCCAGCATGTGCATTGCCAGTGACCACAGGGTAGCAGAAAATCTGCTTTGTGTAAAATTGTGAGTTGCAGGTTTAACAATGAACATTTTTTTTAGCAAAAAGCTTCACACTGAAAACAACATATTGCCCGTATAGCTTCTTTGTAGCTGCAATAACAAATTAACACAAAGGAAAACTATATTTCAGACCACTCGACTGACACACAGAGTGAAAAAGCAACAAAGCTGGCACATATCACTGTTTCACAATACCTTTAGTGAAGTTTGAAAACAAAATTTAGGAGCTTCTGTGAAGTTTCTTCCCTGCTTTGAACAAACTGCATTTTTCACAAGATACTGTTAGATGAGAATAATGCATGGCGTTCACTGTCAGCTTCATGAAATGTAAAAAGGTGGCTCAATTGGGTAACTACCAAAAAACCAGAACAAGGATCACAATGGCTGTTTATTGAGTTGTAAATGGCTTGTCATTGTTTTGCTGTCTACTGATCAACATGTTTGTTTGCATGGAGTCAACAATAACCACTGTATCAGCAAGGAGATCCAAAACGTCACTGGCAAGCACCAGCTAAAGGTGGCTGGTATTTCATTCATCTGAAATGTGTTGCGAGTTGAAAGTCTTGCAGTAAATGAACATAACACAGGAAACATTAAGGATGGAACAACATAGGAGAGAGAGTTGCTAGAATTTTGGATACCATGGTGGTGGTCTTTTTGGAGAGGAAAACATGAACAGTATCTAAAATAAATTGGTGGCCATAAGGCCTTCTAAGCAGTTATTCAAAAAGACCATGGGATCAGTTAATCACAGGTAAATTCCAAGAACTTGGACACTCTACTCAAATAAAGTCAATAATCTCAGACAGAAAGGGGCACATATCAAGTACCTATTCCAAACACATCACAATCTTCAAAGACTATGCAGCGAACCACAACTCCATTCTTCAGACACCAAACATCCCTATCAACTGAAATTCGTACTTTAATATTCTCCTCCTCAGACATGCAAAGACTCAGCTTCAAAACTTCCAACAATTCATCATTAACCACTAATAACATCCACAATTAAGAGGGTTATAAATAGAGGAGCTTTTGATGACTTCAGGCCTGCACTCAATGGAATTCAGAAGAATGAGGGGACATCTCATTGAAACCTATTGCATGTTGAAAGGCCTCAGCTGAGTGGACTTGGAGAAGATGTTTCCTATGATGGAGAGTCTAGGACCAGAGGGTGCAGCTTCAGAATAGAGGGATGTCCATTTAGAATGGAGAGAAGGAATTTCTTTAACCAGAGAGTGTTAAATCTGTGGAATTCAATGCCACAAATGGCTGTGGAGGCCAAGTCATTGGGTATATGAAAGGTGGGGGTTGATAAGATTCTTGATTAGTCCAAGCATGAAGGGATACAGGAAGAAAGCAGGAGATTGGGGCTGAGATGGAAATGGATCAGCCATGATGAAGTGGGGGGGGGGGGGCAGACTCAGTAGGCCAAATGACTTAATTCTGCCACAACATCTTATGGTCTTATTGTCTTAAATATATCAGACAACTTATTCCCTTCTTTATTGCAAGAGAAAGCACCACAGAATCTGTCTTTGGGAATAGAGACAATGTTAAAAATATATCGGAATATCCCTGCCTAGTGAAAAGGCCAAATCAATCAAAGATGACACTCTCTCAATCTTCCTTCTTATTCACAATTCTTTCATGCTTGTATATTGCAATTATTTTATGGATATCCCTCATCGCAACTTCCTCTTTTTAGTTACTCAAGAAAAATATTGTGGCTTGGCAGTGGAGGAACAAGAGTAATGAAAGCACACAGTCTATTAATTTCACACTAACAATCATTAGCTTAGAAACCATCACTGGCTGTACCTAATTAGAGGTTAGCCCAGGATCTGGGGTGTGAATGATCATGAGTGACTTGTGGCCTGGCACAGGAAGATGGTAATTCAGGTGTAAAGACTGATGTTAGCACAGGACTCAACTGAGGGTTTGCTGGGACAAGTTACACTAAAGGTGGTGGATGAACATGCAGAATAACTCAAATCTCTAAATAATCTCTAAATAAATAAGCATAGGTGCCAGAAACGTTAATCAGCATGAGGGAAACTGAACTTGGCACAGTAATTTGTGCAGAGCTTAAAGTCCATCTTTTCCAGCATAGAATTGAAGGCCAACTTCACAAGCACTCCAGTGCTTGCTGCATTTCACTTCACTTCACAAGCAGCTCTGCCAGGAGTGTGTGTGTGTTGCAGTGGAAGGCATGTGTGATCACAGTTACCACGACTGTAGAAACCAGGGTTGGAAAGTGTCTCCATCCGACTTGCTGGATCTCTAAAGCACTGACCCAGGAAAAGTGTCTGCTGTTCCAAGCAGCATGAGCCTGACATCCTTTCTATGGATTACTGCATGCACACTTGCATCTCCACTATTCTGTTACTGCTTTTACCATTGCTCACATACAGGCCAGCTCAAGTTGCTGAACTCATGCCAATATAATGCAGTTTGAAACAGCTAGTTCCAGATTTGCACGTGGTCATTGGCCAAAGGCAACAGGAGTCTCCACCAATAAATTCACTAGCCTTCTGCCAGGTATGCTGTTGCCAAGAGATGTGCTCTATGTGGACACGAGACAAACAAAGGTCTAAGGTCTGCGAGAACACACAAGAGAGATTATCTAACATCCGCCATGGTTTCCATTTATATTTGGTTTGGAAATTCAAATTTCATGGTTGCATTTATTTTCACATTTTAGCCAAGATGATGTTTTAATGTCAGTGTCAGAGGGAAGGTAAGGATTGCCAATCGGAGGGAGGTTAGACTTCAGTTTATTGGCACTACACTCAAATTAGTTGTTCATGCATGATGTAGGTGCCTGAGGGCTGCTTTTATTTCATCTTCACATTTCCTTCTTCCCCCTTCTTCCCCTCAGGAATCTATGTCTGGCAACAAATTCTTAATCCAAATTCCGTGAAGTCTTCAGGAAGTCCTTCAGTCACTGCCACAACGCTTCCCCTGGATTGTTGTAGCTTGTATCTTAAATGTGCTAAGAGCAATCTTACTACAAGAAATCACTTGGCAACTTTATGTAACATTGATGCTATTTTTCAGTATGTTGCTGATGCTACAGTGCTACTGAGAGTATTTGCAACTGTGCAAGACTTGAAGATGGCATCAATTGAAGGCTATAAAATAGCTGAGATAATCTCAAATGAACACTGCATGCTGATTATTTGGGTGGGGGGAAGGTTTATTCTCATTGGGACAATCACCTTTACCAGAATGGTGTAACAGAATGATTCACAGCAAAAGTGTGCCAGATGAACAGGTGCCAATTTCATCTTTAACCATCTCCCATTGCACCAAGAAACAAGTAATAATGAGCATAACTTCTTACAGACTGAGCACTTTATGAATGAAGCAAGCAGATTTCTGAGTACAGCTCCATAATTTTGATTTGAGCAAGAACATGATTTCATTACTTGTTCTTATTCTAATACTAAAGATGCAGGAAAGCAACAAGATAATGCAGGTGAATTAAGAATATTAACCATGTTCAGTGCAGCTCAAATTAAAAAGATTAATGAGGGTCTGGAATACAAATTAAAGAGGTAAATTTGATTTTGATTGCTCCAACAATTTAGGAAAACATTAAGAACTAGAAATTTCTTTGAAGGCAAACAAGAGAAAATCTGCAGATACTAGAAATCCAAGCAACACACACAAAATACCGGAGGAACTCAGCAGGCCAGGCAGCATCTATAGTAAAGAGTAAACAGTCAACGTTTAGGGCCGAGAACCTTCATCAGGACCGGAGAAAAAAAGATCAGAAGTCAGAGTAAGAAGGTGGGGGATGGGAGGAAGAGATACAAGGTAGTAGGTAATAGGTGAAACCAAGAGGAGGGGAGGGGTGAAGTAAAGAGCTGGGAAGTTAATTGATTGACCACATTGCCGAACACCTACATTCCATCTGCCAGAAAATGGGGGCTCTCCCAGTCTTAATTCCAATTCCCATTCACATTCTGACATGTCAGTCCATGGCCTCCTCTACTGCCGCAATGAGGCCACACTCAGGTTGGAGGAGCAACACATTGTATTCCATTTGGGTAGCCTCCAACTCGAACTTCTGTTAATGCCCACTCCCCACTTCACCATTCCCCATTCCCATTTCTCCCTCTCACATTTTCTCCTTTCCTACCCATCACCCCCCACTGGTGCTCCTCTCCCTTTTCTTTCTTCCACAGTCTTCTGTCCTCTCCTGTCAGATTCCCCCTCCTCCAGCCCTTTAGCTCTTTCACCAACTGACTTCCCAGCTCTTTACTTCACCCTTCCCTCTCTCCGGGTTCCACCTATCACCTACCACCTTGTAGTTCTTCATCCCCTCCCCCACCTTCTTACACTGACTCATCTTCTTTTTCTCCAGTCCTGATGAAGGACCCGAAACGTCGACAGTTTACACTTTTCCACAGATGCTGCTTGACCTGGTGAATTGAACAATATGGGCAGAGTTTATTTATAGCTTTCATAAGGATGGGGACAATTAGGGATCAAAATCAATACCCTAGAGGTAGAGGGCATGACTGAGGTACTAAATGATCACTTTAAATTTGTTTTAACTAAAAGAGAAACTGCTTCGGTCATCATAGTAAATTAAGAGATGTTTGTAAAGCTGGATGAGTTAAAATCTAATAAAATTAATACCAGGCAGGTCACCCACACAGCTATAATTGAAATTAAGCAAGTCCCCAGCTCCAAATGTGAAATTAAAGGAAAAATTTGTCTTTGAGTCAAAGATTTTGATACTTGATTAGACATGGGGTGAGAGGGAGGAAAGGAGAGTTGAGGGCGAAAATATTGGGACAGGAGATATGGAAATCTTACATTATTTTTGTTAAGTAGATGTGAGGATAAAGTCAGCAAATACAACCTAATCAATTCACAAGAGATGATTTTTCAGTAATACAGAAATAAATTAATATCACTCAGATCAGCTGAATAATTAACAGAAGCTAACTTGAATTTTAAAAAGACAAACTTGTTTATCTATTTTAAAGAATTGCCTGAAGACGTAGCAAAAAGGTTGAATGAGATAATGAGGTCGATATAAATACAGACATGCACAGAAACTGCCACAAAATTAGCATGTCAATAAGGTTGAAGTGCCTGGAATAAAATAAAGCATTGACACGTGGATGAGAAATTGGGTTAGGGACAGAAAGCAAAGTCACAGTGAGCTGCTGTTTCTCAGACTAGATTAAGGTGATACAGTGCTTTTGTCTGGTGTTAGTACTGGGACAAGGGCTTTTCCTAATACATAAATGGTGTACAGAAGACATAATCAATATCTATACATAATATAGTAACAACTTGGCTGTGTTACTTAAAGACAGGATGACAGACTTCAAGAAGATGTAGACTGATGAAATAAGCAAACTAAATTTAACACAGTAAAGTATTAAAGAGGCACTGGCTGGAAAAGTGATGAAGCTACGAAAAAATTTAGCAAAACTACGGTAATTGGGGAAAGACATACAATTCTGATAACTGTATTTTGTGAATGATGTTGATGATGAATGATGCCAGCACGGTAGCATAATGCTTTATTAAAGTGAATGTAATTGATTGCCACTCCTGACGTTAAGGAACTTGTACATTCTCCCTATGACTGCATCGGTTTCCAAATACTTATAGTTTAGGTAAGTAAGTTGTGGGCACATTGTGTTGTACCAGAGACACAGTGACACTTGCGAGCTCTCCCAGCATATGGTCAGACTGTGCTGGTTGTTTATGCAAATTACATTTTTCACTGTATGTTTTGATGTGCGTGTGACAAATAAAGCTAATCTTTGATGAAGCAAAGTGGTCTAGTGATTAGCGTAACACTATTACAGCGTCAGTGACCAGTTCAGTTCCTACTGCTGTGTGTAAGGAGTTTGTACATTCTCCCCATGACCACATGAGTTTCCTTCCAGTGTTCTGCTTTCCTCCCACATTCCAATGGCATTCAGGTTAGTAGATTAGTTGCTTAATGGGTATAATTGGGTGGCATGGGTTTGTAGGCCAGAAAGGCCTGTTACTGTGCTTTATCTCTAAATAAATATTGTAAATCAATTGAACAGAAAAGATGAGCTGGAATGATTCTAGTGATGGCAGACTTCTGTTAAGGGTAACGCAGTGGAGGATAGGGATGTTCATATTTAAGCAGTGAAGACATGTCCTTCTTTCCTCTTTTCTCATATCAATAAAGCTGATGCACACATTTTAACTGTTGTAATTGGAAAGCCATCAGGATATAAAAGTTGGATATTTATTTTCACCTCTTAGTACAGTACTGTGCAAAAGTCCTAGGTATATATATTTTTTGATAAACAAATATAGCTTAGTAGCCAAGACTTTTGCACATACTGTATTTGCCAACATGGAGCAGAGAACAGGTTTGTAAATTGGGAATAGTGAGGGTAGAGCGCCACAGCAGGGGTGTGGGACAGGTGGCAGAGAAAGGGTCCCAGAGGAGGGTTGTGGCATGGGTGCCCAAGACACCAGGCAAGGTTATTTGACTCCAAACGATTGATCTACTGATCATTACAGAATGCATCTCCGGTGCTTCCCACTCCCTCCCCCCCCTCCCTTCCCCTTTTCCCAAACCTGATTCCCCTCTCCCTGCCCCTTTTTACAAACCCGATTCTCCTCTCTCTGCCCCTTTTCCATTCTCAGTCCACAATAGGGATCCATATCAGAATCTGGTTTATTATTATTCATATATATCATGAAATTTGTTTCTCTTTGCAGCAAAAGTAGTGCAATACATAAAATTACTAAAGAATGATGCAAAAGTCTAAGGCACCTAAGACTTTTGCACAATACTGCATGTCTACTGCCACCCTAGCTGCTAACAACCAACAGTGCAGGTATCAAAGCCAGTGGTGAATTCTGTGGCTGGCTGTTTTTCCTTCTCAACTATCACTGAGGTAGGTTAACTCCATCAATTTACTTTCACTTTCATAACTGCAGTCCAAATGTAGATATCTAGGATCTAGTAAATCTTAAACTTGTCAATCTTACCCTAGTTTTGAATCTTCCACTTTAGACAGCTGTGCAAGATGACCATGTGGGCTGTGTAAGTCCCCTTCCAGGGAATGGCAGTCAGAGGACGAACTTCGGGTGAGCTGTGGAGATGATAAAATGGATGCCGCTGGCCCATTGTGCCTGGTGGGTGAGCAACTGTACATCCCTAAATGAGCAAGAAAAAGAATTGTCTCAGCTCATCAAATTAAAAATACTGCTACCCTATTTTCTTCACAAATTAATTTACCTAGTTAATTTTGTTAACTACTCTTGAAAGCTAAAATTGCCGACGATGTTATACAAACATATTAATTTCTGAAGATAGACTTGACTTAAAATGGATCAAATTCTAGCTAAATATAATCTTAATCTCAAATGAAGGCAATATTGAAACTAAATTATGAAGAATGTAATCTACATCTCACATTTCTATTATACTTGAAGTCAGACATAGATTGAAGCAAACATTCATAAATCTGTAAGTAAGCTTGCAGCATTTTGGAAATAGAATGAATGAAGAAAAAGTAATTAGTTTTTCCTTGTTTCAGAGAATTTTACAAAATTTAGGTTTCATGATAATAAAATTTGACTTGTCATAATGCCTGTGTCCTCATAAATTTAATGTTTTCTTTGAGCAAAATCAAGGCTACAGCAGATGTGCTTGGATATTATGTGCTAGGAGGGCCAAGGTGGCCTGTTTCCATGCTGTGATTGTTAGATGGTTATATTATAAATGCATCCAATCTTAAAACCTGCATTTCTTTCAGATCTTCAGCAGTCATTCTGGGATACCACTAATGAAGAAGTTTTGTTGCATTTTGATTCATTTTCAATTATCTCAGTAAAGCCCACAACTCCAAAACCACCTGTCATCTAATCCAGACCCTGAGCAATGGAAAAATATTCAATATATCAGCTTATAGCACTTACTTCCTGACTTTAAAGTGGTTCTAAAATCATAACTCACTTACAATCAAAGGAACAAAGTACAGAGGATCCTTTGGCCCGAAATGTCGACTACTTTTTTCCATAGATGCTGCCTGCCCTGCTGAGTTCCTCCAGCATTTTGTGTGTGTTGCTTGGATTTCCAGCATCTGCAAATTTTCTCTTGTTTACAATCAAAGGAGTCGTTTTTGTGAAATTCACCACTAGCAGGGAGATCTGACATGAATATCATCTCCTTTAAAATAGTTTTGCTTAAAATCAGAGACTTTTATCAATAAACAACAGGAATTTGAAGCAAAAGTATTCTCAACAGACGATAACATCTGTTAGTAAGTGTTGAAACTCTTGTTAATATTTCTTGACTGTGTTTCTCAACTCTGGGAAGATTTCTGTATGTGCAAGTATTTAGCATCACAGTAATACACTTGCATCATCAATCAAGAATATAATAGCTCACTGTTGGCCTCAATTGTGAAAAAGTTGGCCAACTTAATGCCTGTGATTATCGCCATAATATCTGCCAAGTTTGGAAAGCAAGGTCTAAAAACTGGATCAGAGACATCCTGGCACCAAATGGAAGTCACATTAGTTGTAGTGTAGAGATATGAATAAGTTCTCCCAATAAACTTCAACATTTTTAAAATTCACATTATCAATTCTTCAGTTTGTATTAAGTGTAAGTGTATCTGTGTTTTTCATTGCAATGTAGCATTTAATCTCTGACAAACTCTGACCTCAGTTAATCTTTAGATTTAATGGAAAACTGTTCAATCTATGGCCACTGCAATCAGAACAAAAATCATTACAACTTCAGTTGTGAAGCTGCCATGTGCAAAGGGCACGTGTGCTTGCATGCACTCAGAGGCAGGGTTCAAAGCCAGCAACGACTTTTCACTGAAATACACGAGGGAATCAGCCTAACTCTCTACATCCACAAAACAATGGCTTTCTACCAATATGTCCCCATTCCACAATACTGCACTTCATCAATAAACACTCATCAGGAGATCTGGAACAGGTAGACCACCATCCATGAATTTGGAGCCATTTCTCCACAAAGGATGTCATCAGTAATGAAATTCACCATCACTTCAAAATGCACCAGCATAGCCATTGGTCAGATGATGAAAGGTACGTCAGACCTGGCATAAACCTTACACTCTGTTGAACAATATTGCTTGGTTTCCTCCTCCTGAGGCCTGGACTACCCATCACAGGCACTGCAAGGCACTTGAAGATATCAACAATGATCTGAGTTCCCTGGAAGGACAAGTGAATCATCGTCTCAGTGTCTGGTCTCAGACGAATACCAAGTTACAGAATAATGTAGCACAGCTACAACCCTTCAGCCCAATTAGTCCATGCCAACCAAACAACAGCAATAGCACAGAGACCCTAATTAAACTCAGTCAACACTACTGGGAGGGTCACATTATTTGAATACTTGACACCAGACTCTGGAAACAAAACTGTATTCCAAGAACTGCTGTGAGGATAGAAAACTAAGCAAAGTGAAAAATGTGATAAGTTGTTGTTTACATAAAATAATTTGCAGTACACCTTCTTTAGAAAATGCAATATCTTGACCGATTCCCAGGAAGCTCTGACTTCTGACCCTTTGGAACTCAGAATATGGGTTAGTAAGGAGAACGTTAAATCCTTGCACTAACATCAGAAAGAGTGCACCATCACACAGGACTACCCATCGGCCCAACCCCTCAGGTACCATGCAGAAGTATCCGCTGTTTTCACAACGGCCTCAAGAGCGTTCCGAGAAACCACAAAACTGGAATGGAAGCACATCATTCTCAATCCAGAGGTAATCACAGATCCTGATTCTCACAATCTTGAAGAATTATGGAAGTTGCAGCAAGGCAAGGATTAACATAATCTCCGGGCAAATGTTTTAAATAGAGTGCCAACAGCCAAGACAAGAAAGGTCTTTGAAAGAGTATAGCTTCCCAATGCACACCAGAGGTATGGAGATGAGATAACCAATATAAGGCACTCACATACTAACTTAGGGGCAATTGCTTTACTGACTTCAAAGTATTAATGATTGTCAGCTTGTGATTCCTAATAACTTTTAATACTTGTACTGTGAATGATTAATTAGAAACATAGAAAACCTACAGCACAATACAGGCACTTCGCCCACAAAGCTATGCCGAACATGTCCCTACATTAGAACTACCTAGGCTTTTACCCATGGCCCTCTATTTTTCTAAGCTCCATGTAGTCATCCAGGAGTCTCTTAAAAGACCCTATTGTTTCTGCCTCCACCGCTGCTACCGGCAGCCCATTCCATGCAATCACCACTCTCTGCATAAAAAACTTACCCCTGACATCTCCTCTGTACCTACTCCCCAGCACCTTAAACCTGTGCCCTCTCGTGGTAGCCATTTCAGCCCTGGGGAAATGCCTCTGACTATCCACTCGATCAATGCCTCTCATTATCACATACCCCTCTATCAGGTCATCTCTCATCCTCCGTCGCTCCAAGGAGAACAGGCTGAGTTCACTCAACTTATTCTCATAAGGCATGCTCCCTAATCCAGGCAACATCCTCGTCAATCTCTTCTGCGCCCTTTCTATGGTTTCCACATCCTTCCTGTAGTGAGGCAACCAGAACTGAGCACAGTACTCCAAGTGGGGTGTGACCAGGGTCCTACTGCAACATTACCTCTCGGCTCTTAAACTCAATCTCACAATTGATGAAGGCCAATGCCTTCTTAACCACAGAGTCAACCTGTGTAGTAGCTTTGACTATGGACTTGGACCCCAAGATCCCTCTGATCCTCCACACTGCCAAGAGTCTTACCGTTAATACTATATTCTGCCAACATATTTGACCTACCAAATTGAACCACCTCACACTTACCTAGGTTGAATTCCAACTGTCACTTCTCAGCCCAGTTTTGCATCATATCAATGTCCCGCTGTAACCTCTGACAGCCCTCCACACTATCCACAACACCCCCAACCTTTGTGTCATCAGCAAATTTACTAACCCATCCCTCCACTTCCTCATCCAGGTCATTTATAAAAATCACAAAGAGTAGAACCGATCCCTGAGGCACTCCAATGGTGACCGAACTCCATGCAGAATATGATCCGTCTACAACCACTCTTTGTCTTCTGTGGGCAAGCCAGTTCTGGATCCACAAAGCAATGTCCCCTTGGATCCCATGCCTCTTTACTTTCTCAATAAACCTTGCATGGGGTACCTTATCAAATGCCTTGTTTTTGCAAGAAACGAATTCAAACATACGTAGCCGAATGGTCAAAATCCATAATTGCTAAGCCAATTATGCATAAAATGGCTCTTCTCAGAATTCAGAACAGTGTGGTAACAAGGGCCATGTTCTTCTTCTTGTGCACAAATAATCTAAAGTGTGATTGAGTTGTAAGTGTACGTGTATTCTGGGTCCATTTATTATATTTGATTATCAGTGACGATGAAATCACAATACAGCAATGTGTTACTCAACATCATGGTCTTACTTTGCCACTTGCTCTTCCTTCCACAAACATGTAGATGTGTTCTTATTTTTCTTACACAGAGTTAAATTTTATAAAGCAGAATCCTTTTTTTAATCTTGTTCTACCTTCACATCTCCAAGTTCATATAATCTACAACAGGAGTTCCCTAACAACTTAGATGATAAACTCTAGTGACTAAACATTTTCTGGACCAGCTCATAAAATGTATTGACTAGCCTTTCTCAAACTGTGAAATTTCTTGCTTCTATACTTACAATGGTGTGCCCAACCATTTCTTCCCAATTCCCAGCCCACCATTCCAATCACATGTTTGCTTCCCTTCAGTATACAACCTATTTCAAAGAGCAAGCTTTCACTACTCATACTTTCTTGGTCTATGTCTTGTCTTCTTTTTGTAACTGTTATGATATCCTGCATCTACAGACAAAAGTAAATGAAATTCTATATACACAAACAGAATAAGTAAAGTCACCAGACAATAAGAGCAAGGGTAAAAGACAAAGTCAGGAAGAGGTATGTTTGCATAGAGGCAAGTAATGGAATAGATGTTGATGCTATTGTTGAAATAAGGGACAGTTTTGGGAAACTAGAAGTATCAAGCAATGAGTTCCAACAGACAATGATATAATTATAGTTTTCTCATTTTAGACAAAGTAGCTGTGTTGGATGCTATAATCTAGTATGAGGATAATTTATGTGAATGCGACAATTTTATTTTAAATATTTAAACTATACCTGGATACAGCTCATGATTGACCACCAAAGTTCTTCCAATTGTGTTGTTTGTTACACTGCACGGAGAAGTTGCTGGTTGAAGAGCTTGAATAGTTTGGCAGTCATTCATCATATCTTGTTCAAGATCAGTGCCTGAGCGTAGCTTCAAATAAAAGGGAAGATAAAGTAGAAAAGACTCCAATCAGCACATGTCTGATGTGATTTCAGCTCATTATCATATAGTCTAAATATTTGCAGGAGCTGCCAAAACACAATGATTTGACTGTGGAAGCTTAAGAACTATAATAGATTAAGGACTCTTCCAATCATTAAGAGTCCAAATACATTGCAAAGTTGACTCTGCCGTTTAAAACAGCAATACTCCAGCATTGATTTATTTTTAACAAGAACAGAGACTGCTGGTTCAAAGTCAAGCAGTATCACTGTAGTGAGAATGATTCAAATGAGCTAACTGGGGTGCCTGGGGTAGTACCACTGGTGAAGGGGCTTGTCATGTCCTTTCTGGGAGAGTTCACTCACCTTTGGTCCCCACCAAACACTCAGCTCTCATCTGTGGCTCCAAATAGTTGTTTGGATGCAACAGCAGCCACACCCCAGTACACTGCTTTGACAAGCGGGCTAAACCAGGTGAGGGTAGCTGGTGGGCTTCATACCCCAGTAAGATAGGATCATGCCTGTCCTAGCAAGTGAAGTCAGCTCTGTAAGGCTGGGTGGATGGGATCAACTGTGAGATCCAACAGCCAGGAAGGTGGTTCTGCAATTCTTCATGGAGAGCAATGGGCATGACAAGGTGCGGAAGTGTTAATGGTTATCCACTGCAACCAAGAAGGATTCCAGTTGTTGAAGATTATGCATACCACAAGACTTCTGAGGTTGAGAGAGTGGAACTGCCCCAGTGGAACAACTTTTTCACTTTAAAAAACCTTCTACACAAGTTTCACTGTCATTGTCAGATACAATACACAACTGACCAGTTGAGAAACACAAATATTTTTATTGCCATTTGTTTTTCTACCATGAATGATCTACCCTGGAAAGTGACAGGATGTTATGCGGAGACAAATCATTACAACACTACCTTTGTATTGGCCTTGCAACAGAACTACCACCCTGCTCTGCTAACACCAACACCTCACACACCTGAATTTTCAAGGAAGTGGAACAGAATAGTAATAAATGTCCCATGATAAATTCAAAACTCCCTCCCAATGGGTTGAATTTTATCATGGAGTTTTTCTAAGTGAGAACTTCTAGCAGAAATTCAGGCATTGGGGGTGGGGTAGTTAGAATCTTTTAAAAGAGTTTTATTTTTAATAGCGAGAATTCTGTGAAGCATGCTTGTTTCCAAAACCTAGTTTATAAATATTCTAAAATGAATTCTAACATTCCAAAACAAATGCAAGAAATATGTATTTAAAAAGCCCCTTTTATAATTTTTCTCACTGTAAAGCTTTAACCTTTCCTAAATGAAAAAAAACAACTTTCATGTTTGCATTGGAACAAAGGCCAATTCAAAGACTTTTAGTCAACTGGACAATATAATGGAATCTGTTGAAGTTTTTTATTAGCAGGTTCTGAGCTTCAATTCTGTACATTTAGGTATTCAAGTTAAGTGCCCAAATTTGTACAAGTATAAAGATAGAGGAGGTCTTGTTAAGCCTTTTTTTTAAGGTAAATTAAGGTAGGAAAAGAGAGGCAAGAGTTGCTTCAAAATGCTAAAATCCTAACAAGCAATTAAATTTAATCTCAATTTAGCCCTGTCATACAGAGCTTGATTATTGGAGACTGATAGGAGTGGTGGTCACCAAACCCCTGAGGTTATGGGGGATAGATGGGTAGGGAGAAGTAAAATCTCACAGTTACTGCTGCTGACTCCAATCCAATCACTCCTGCTAGAAATTGCATTTGTTTGTATGTCAAAAGAGCAGAATTTTAATAACTACAGAAAGCCAGCAAAATAAGACTGTACACTTTTCAGAGATCTCAAACCCATATTTATCTGATGTCTAACTGTATCTCTCCATCTGTTTCTCTTCAGGAAAACACAGTTTATCTTGAGCCCATTTATGTTGTCAACTCTTTGGTAATTTATTCTATAGATCGATTATCATTTGGGTGAAAACATTCCACCTAACTTTTCTTATTTTTCATATCCTAGTTTTTAATTTGTGCCTCATTCCTTTTCCCAATTGTTAACATCTTAAGTATCTTTGAAACCTTCAACGAGGTTACCACTGGAGGAGGGAAGGAATTTCAACTGCTGACCACCCAACTCTTGATCAAAAAAATTAATGACAGGCAAATAAAAATCTGGTGAGGAACCTCAGACATCTCACTTTCAAACAACTAATTAAACTAGATGAAATGAGCCACATTTCCCAATGGAAAGAATGATATTTACAACTAATCCTGGCTGAGTGCGCTGGTGGTGAGTTCACGCCAACCAGACCCATGACACTGATGTTCCAGTCAGCGACATTTTCTACATTGAACACTACTTGCCTTGTACTTCAGATTATATTTAAGCTAAAGCATATGATATCACTGGAAGAAAATAGGACATTCTCAGTTCTGGACAACAAATATACCTTTAAAATAATCACTGATTTCAACACTATTGGCAGCACACCAACTCACAATAACTACTACACTAGCTCCATGGGAGCCACTATGAAACATTTTCATGTCACTCACCGCACACAGTTATGCAAGAGTGAGAAGGAGATAGAGAAATATTTGAAGATCAGGAAATGGTGATTTTGGAGAACTGTCACAGGAGAGGAGGTGAGGTTTGCAAAGAACAGCCATGATAATATTAAATGATGGAGGTGGTGAGGGGACAGATGTCCTACACCTGGTCCTATATTCTAGACTTCTTGGAGTCAAGACTGAATCAAAACTAAAGTAATTGACAGTGGGAGAAACTGAAATGGGATTTGAACTGCCAGGAAGAAAGAGGACTAAAGGCCCACAATATCATCAGTCTGACATGAGAGATTCTACAGATGCTGGAAATCCTGAGCAACAAACACCAAATGCTGGAGGAACTCAGCCAGCACCTATGGAGGGGAATAAACAGTCGACATTTTGGGCTGAGACCCTTCATCGGGACTGGAAAGGAAGGGGGAAGGCCAGAATAAGAATGTGAGGGTACGGGAAGGAGTACATGCTGGCAAATGATGAGTGAAACTAGGTGAGGAGGAAGGGGGTGAGGGTGAGGCGTGCACCACTACATTTCAAATGCTTTGTTTACATTTGATCAGAACACTGCTCAGATAACTGCATCAAAATTAGGGAATTGGCCAGCTTACTGGGCAGGAGATCTGGAGGGTTTTCCGAGGTCAATCTGAACAATACACTCTTAAAGAAAAATTGTATTTAATGCTACCATACTGGTCCTTTGAACATCAGTAATAATACACAAGAGAGCTTTTAAATTTTCTGAAGGCATTTAATTGAAGGAGGTGAGATGCATATTGGTCCGTTGATTCAAAGAGTCAGTAAAACAGTGAATAGTTTTACTTATTATTTAGCACAGGTGCACCACAAACCCGTGTGCTTAGTCCCCAGCTCTACTTGATTTACACTTATGATTGTGTGGCTTAGCACAGCTCCAATGCTATCTTTTAAGTTTGCTGACAACACTACTGTTACTGGCTGAATCAAAGGTGGTGACAAATCAGCATATAGGAGAGACACTGAAAATCTGGATGAGTGTTGCCACAACAACAACCTCTTATTCAACGTCAGCAAGACCAAGGAGCTGATTATTGACATCAGGAGGAGGAAACTGGAAGTCCATGAGCCAGTTTTCATTGGGGGGATCAGAAGTGGAGCGGGTCAGCAACTTTGAATTCCTCAGCGTTACCACTTCAGAGGACCTGTCCTGGGCCCAGCAATTATGCAAAAAGCACAGCAGCACCTCTATGTCCTTAGAAGTCTGTAAAGATTCGGTATGATATCTAAAACTTTGACAAACTTTGATAAGTGTGTTGAAGAGTATACTGATTGTATCATGGCCTGGTATGGAAACACCAATGCACTTGAATGGAAAATCCTACAGAAAGTGTGGATACAGCCCAGTCTATCATGGGGAAATCCCTCCCCACCATTGAGCATATCTACACAGAGCACTGTCACAGGAAAGCAGCAACCATCATTGGGACCCCCACCACCTAGGTCATTCTCTCTTCTTGCTGCTGTCCTGAGGTAGAAGGTGCAGAAGCCTCAAAGACCCACACCCCACAACCATCAGGCTCTTCAACCAGTGGGATAAATTCACTCAACTTCACTTGGCCCATCACTGAACTATTCTCACAACTCGTAGACTCACTTTCATGGACTCTTCATCTAATGTTCTGGATATTTATTGCTTATTTATTATTATTTTTTACTTTTCCTTTGTATTTGCAGTTTGTTGTCTTTTGAACATTGGTTGATTGTCCATTCTGTTGGATGCAGTCCTTCATTGATTCTGTTGTGTTTCTTGGATTTACTGAGTATGCCCACAAGAAAATGAATGTCAGGGTTGCATATGATAACATATATGTACTTTGATAATAAATTTGCTTTGTACTTTGCCCTTGAACTAACAGGGCAATTTGCATTTCCACAGCCAGATGAGCATCAGTAAAGTGCCCAGATATGGCAATGTTATTCCTGGTTCTTGAACTTTTTTCTCTAAATTCAAGATAATTGTTCATTTACAAATTATACTTAAAAAAAGATCAAAGGGGCCTCATAAAATCAACTCAAAAAAGTTTCCTCCAATGGTTATCACATTGATGTACGTTTTAACTGAAGCATGCATGTCCTTCATATATCCCTTGAATCAGGTAATGAACCCAATTAAATTTCAAGACTAACAAATAACACAAATGCTATTTTAGCATAGTGACTGGTAATAAGCATTCCAGTCACAAAAGACAGCCTTTTGACCTAAATTAATACAATGCACAACCTTCAAAACTAAAACAGGTTATTCACCACTGAAAGAGTAAAATTCTACACAATGTCCATGTATAGTTCTGCTGCTCCTTTGCTTCAAGCTTCATTTTGTGGCTTGAATGCAAAAAAAGATGTTATTTCAATTTCTGTTTACCAAATATGTGTTTTAAAAATCTTTCTTGTTAATGATTTTTTCTTTATTCCAGCTGTTAAGTTCTCCCATTCAATTTTCTCTTAGTTCCTCTTTCTTTTACCCTTTGTCTTTATATTCCAATATTAAAATGAAAGAATTCTGTTCAACCTAATTCTTACTTTATACTTCCTTTATCACTATAGGTCTTGCTATCCTTTATTCTGTTTAGGTTGAAGCTTCATTAATAATAAATTGAATAGTATCTACTTTTTGACTATACTTACGAATGTTCATAATTCTTATGAAAAGTCTGAAGTAAAAATGGAAGTACTTCATACTAGGTGAACAACGCTCTCTAAAGTGGCTATACTTCTGACAGTATCTATAAGGCTTGGCACTCTCTCTTTCTTTTATTGGCTATACTTCCACTTCATTCTTTACTCTGACCCAATTAGTAAGGCAAACATTTCCGTATTTTAATGTACACTTATGCAATCAGGAATGATTGGAGATTGAAAATGAGTAAAAACATAGGGCATATAATTGTAACATTAACCATAATTACTGATATAAAACCTTTTTACAATCGAAGAGGAATTTAGTTTCAGTTTTAATGTTCTCAGTGAGACATAAAAATTATATTTAATCATATTTTAGCTAAATTAATTGCAGATTTAGACCAGTAAAGAAGGTAGAAAAACATCTAAGAAGGCTTTTAACATAGCTATGTGATAGTTTTTCTCATGCTTTTATTGATGATTAGACTATAAGACATATGAACAGAATTATGCCATTGGGCCCATCAAGTCTGCTCCTTTTAAATGAAAGCAGGAACCGACATTATAACAGTTTTAATGAAGAATATTCATGAATGCCACATTTAGGTCCCAATTCCATAGCCACATCTTGTACATGCATTTCTGGTTTCTTTCTAAGTATAGCTATTAAATATACTTATAGGAATTATCAGGAGCATGTGTCCTCAGCTGGGACAACATTGGTGAATCTACTACTGAAACTTCAACCAAATGGAAAGTGACTTCATATTATCTTGTGAGCATCCTTCGGTTTAACTCAAGCTAAATGAGAGGAAGAACATTTCCTGGACTTCTTTTTAACTTCATCATTACAAATACTCAAAAGTAAATTCATCAGTTTCTAATGGAAAAGACTGGGAATGCTGAATTGGATGGAAGTTACAGATCATTTGTGGTTTGACACTGGTTAATTAACTTGAAGAATGCCAAGTTGATGCAGCAAGGAATTTGTTTAATTTTTAGTTTCCTGGTTTTTTGTACAATTTTGTTAGCTAACCTGTAGTTAGTACACTGAAGCAATACCATTCATCTGATGTGCAAGTGGCCCATTTAACAGAATGTTTCATAACTAGGCAGCAATACAGAGCTGTATAACAAATTGAAATAAGTAATCATTAGTACAGATCATTATGTGTGATCTGGAAACTAGCATTGCCTTACACAATTCCTAGGGTCTCCTCACTTTCAAGGAAGCTACAACTCATGTTCTCAGTATTATTTACTTATTATTATTATTATTATTATTATTAATATTGGGTTTATTTTTTAGTATTCACACAGCTTTTCTTCTTTTGAACATTGGTTGCTTCTCAGCCTTTGTGTGCAACGCTTCATTGGTTCTATTGTTATTTCTTGCCATGTTTCCCAAGAACAACACTTATGCAATCCTCATTTCATTTTGGTACTTCACCGAAATTCCTTCAGCATTGCACCCATTGCTTGCAACAGTTCAGTTCAGCACCAATATCACTCATGCACTGTTAACAGATCAACTTTCAGTGATCAACATATATCAAGGTCTCAGGCTGAAGATTGCCAAATGGTTCGGCAGAGACAGGAAGAGCTCATGATATGTACAGTATTCTGTGAGGACACTATTGAATAATTTTGGAATAATTCATAGTTGCATAACTCAGCAAATTTAAAAGATTTAAAGTAGTCAATGACAGAAATGTAAAATAGCAAATCAGCAATATTCTTTCTACTCTAAGTAGACCAACTTCAAGTTCATTTGTTTTCTAACCATTTTAAGCTTTAGTCAGCATGTCACTGAATTCTGTCCTAATTGATATGTGAAATAGATTTGGCAGTTTTTGTGCACGTGATATACTTTAGGCATGGTAGCTACTCTATGCGAGTTTCTTGACACTACTGAATGTCTGGATCGTGCACACAAGGAATTAAAATTCTGTGAGTCTAAATAACAAAAATGACAAATCAAGCACAAATCTAAAAGCCTGTCCTTGTCTGAACCACTGCCTACAAGTCCGCCACCAAAGCCAGCAAACTGATCTCCAACAAATTATGATCAAGAGAAGGCTTGCTTCTTTCTTTAATTAGGGCGAGGGATTGTTTGGCCATTTAGGGTAATAAACCTCTGGAAACTGGCTCACTCATGCACAGGATTTCTTGCACTTTCCAAAAAGTTTCCTCGCTGTGCTGCAAGAAGTTGGCATGCATCCAATATGCATTGCTGGGCACCACACAATTTCTAGCCCAGTGTGTTCAGATAAGTAGGGAAAGCTCGAAAAGGAAAACTTACCCAAAATTTAACTTATCTTTAATCAATATCATTAAACTCTTTTGATCTTATTCTGGTTAGGCTTTGCAAAGAAACATACATCAGAATATGACTGACATGCTTTAGAGCAGGGTTTCCCATACGTTTTTATGTCATGGACCAATACCATTAAGCAAGGGGCCTGTGGACCCCAGGTTGGGAACCCCTGCTTTAGACAATATTAATTTTATTTGTTTATTTACTTTTATATGAATTTAATTTCTCATGGTTATCATTTGTTTTAATCTCTGTATTTTCATGCTCATTCACACAGATGTTCAGAAATGATTAGATGATATATTGATACAACTGCAAAAGTTCAGAGGTCCAGTTTTTAATAAGTGAGGGTAAAAAAGTTCTAAATGTTTTTGGCCGACTTGACGTAACAGATACAGACAGAGAAGGAGTAATTACATATTGAGTGGACAGAAAACCCATGAGTTACTTTTACAGTGGCATTGTTGGATAGAAGGCTCAAGTTCTCACATATCTGGGAGCCAAGTCCACAAACTGTTGTCCAGGACCAGGTCCCTATCTCTAACCTGACAGCAATGGGCAGTGACCTGTTCAGGAAAAGACAGCAGTAATATTCGTACTACAGACCCAACCAGTTAACTGAGAATTTCAAATGGAAATCTGAGCATAAATATATTTCTCCTGTTCATAATTTAAAACATTCAGACTTCAACATAAGAAGGTGTGAAAGAAGACTCCGGTTGACTATCGATAAAATATATGTAATCTCTCTTGTGCTTTTTGGCTCATTGGAGATGCTCTTCAGAAGAATAATCAACAAATTATCAAGACTCATTGAAGAGAAGTGGTTAGTATAAAAATGTACCAGAGTCACAAAAATTGAAATTGTAGTTCTTAAATGTATTTTCACATTCAGTTATAATTCATCATTTCTCCTTAACAGAAAGTAAGAGACCCACACATCATTACCATCACACGTATAAAATCTTACCCACATTATTTTTTTACATGCAGACAATTACGCACCAGGTTAAATATATATGTATTTAAGTGGATTTATCAGTTATAAATTGTCTATACATTTCATTAACTTCTGAGATCTACTCAGCAGTAAAGGAGTGCTTACCATCCAAGATGTGTGCACTTCAGATGCCCTCAACCCTGATGGATTGCCTTCTGTTAGCTATATCACTGTTCTACATCATTTGGGTCTCCTGGACATGCCTTGCCTAGCCATGGCTATATCATAGGTCCAGTTCTGCAATTCAGTCCTAGGTTCATCCTGGACAACAGGTTCACTACCACCATCTTCTTGGGTATTACATGCAGGCAAAACCTGATCAATTTGAACCTTTTATATCTCACAACCACATTTATCACATAACTCCTGACTCCCAGAATTTCTGTAGTTTATCTACAGGATAATTCTGTCACTCCTCCACAGCCTGATATTTCCATAACTTCCCACCTCTTCACATGGAACAGACTCTCCCTGCCTTACCATGCATCTGCAGACTCTTATTCTTTTCATTGTCGACCCTTCCAAGCTGGACTGGATTTAATTCAGTCTTGTCTGCAACTGTACAGGCATCTTAGCTAACAATAAAGCTCAATGCTATCTTCTTGATTCATGTTCTGTTATATTGAAATCTGAACATATTTTAATTTCTGAACAGGGCAAATATATTTCATACATTTTGTTTTTAGTTTCCACACAAAACTCTAAGAAACCAAATGCCAATTGCACATAGACACAATGTACCTTACCAAAGCACAGGCTGGCAGCACAAATTACAATAATCCCTTAATGTATTTATGTAATACAGGAATATGACTCAGATTTCTCTGACACATCTCCTTTGGTTAATAAGGCGAGTCAATCTGTAAATGGCCTCAGCATAATGACTCCAAACAACAGCAGAGTAATGATGATTCTTTAGTTGGAACATTTACACCATGTTCAATTATCCTGTCCACAGTCTCCTAGGAGCTACGTATGTCATCCACCAAATCAATAATCCAAGAGCTGAGTTACCACATTTGACTGAACACATACCTAGAGCACTGGGAAGGCCAGTTAACATGCAATTGTATTTAATTTATAAAAGGGGTTATCTCATCCAGCCAATAGGATAAAGGAACATCCAAGAATATACAGAGAACGTTGCTGAAACTGTGTGAGCTTTTTGAAAGAGAAACATATGAGTTGAGTTCTTTTAATTGATGATTTTAGGGTTTTTTTGTAACAGAAAACACTTGCTGGGATTGGATCATAACCAGCAAAGTTCAGCCCATTCAACTAACTGTAGCAAATCATCTTGACATCTATCTTATAACTAGCAGAATGATTGCTCTTGGCAATACTGTGTGAGACATATAGTGCTTAACACAAATGGAGAAAAAGATTAAAAACAGCAGGGGGAACAAATCCAACAAAGCGGAATTAATCTAATCTGCAATTTTAGATTCAGGAACCCCTGCCATCACTGTTACCAGGCATAATTCAGTTCACAGAAATAACTTAACATAAACACACAGCTTACACCATGATAATTCAAAGTAAACCACATTACTACATCTATAAAAATCTGCAAAGTCACTTTATACATATAATTTATTTTATCAATGTATTATGTAAATCTTTAGTTGGTGTGGTTATGATGTTCTTACAGAAAACACATTTTGCTCCAGCCTCTTTCTTCCCCTCCCCCAATCCTTCTTGAAACTGGTTGTTCATTCTGTTTCAGTGACTGAATATTAGAATGTAACATAGAATCTAGAAATCTACAGCATATTACAGGCCCTTCAGCCCACAATGTTGTGCCAACCATGCAACCTACTCTACAAACTGCTTCGAATTTCCTTACCCCATAGCCCTCTATTTTTTAAAGCTCCATGTACCTATCTAAGAGTCTCTTAAAAGACCCTTTTGTACCTGCCTCTGCCACCTTCACTGGCAGTGCATTCCATGCACCCACCACTCTCTATGTGAAAAGCTTGCTCCTGACATCCCCCTTGTACCTACATCCAAGCACCTTAAAACTATGCCCCCCTCATGTTGGCCATTTCAGCCCTGGGAAAAAGTCTCTGGCTATCCACACGATCAATGTCCCTCATTATCTTCTACATCAGGTCACCCCTCATCCTCTGTTGATCGTGGAGTTCACTCAACCTATTCTCATAAGGCAGGTTCTCCAATCCAGGCAGCATCCTTGTAAATCTCCTCTGCACTCTCTCTATAGTATCCGTCCGGTAGTGAGGTAATCAGAACTGAACACAGTATTCCAAGTGAGGTCTAACTAATGTCTTATATAGCTGTAACATTATCTCATGGCTCTTGAGCTCAATCCCATGGTTGATAAAGGCCAACACACCAAATGCTATCAATACTGTCAACCTGTGCAGCAGCTTTGAGTGACCTATGGACATGGACCACAGGATCTCACTGATACTCCACACTGCCAAGAGCCTTACCATTAATTCTATATTCTGCCATCATATTTGACCTACCAAAATGAACCACTTCACACTTATCTGGATTGAACTTCATCTGCCACTTCTCAACCCAGTCCTGCATCCTATCGATGTCCGGTTGTAACCTCTGACAATCCTCCACAACACCCCTAACTTTTGTGTCATCAGCCAACTTACTAACCCACCCTTCAACTTCTTCATCCAGGTCATTTATAAAAAACACAAAGAGGAGGGGTCCCAGAACTTATCCCTGCAGAACACCACTGGTCACCAATCTCCATGCAGATTACGAACCATCCATAACCACCCTTTGCCTTCTGTGGGCAAGCCAATTCTGGATCCACAAAACAAGGACCCCTTGGATCTCATGCCTCTTTAATTTCTGAATGAGCCTTGCAAGGGGAATCTTATTGCAGTATGCTTAAGTGACTATTGTCCAAATAATCACTTTTTTGTGTAAGAAACAAATTTGTAATTCTTTTTCAGATTATCACAGCCCGCAATCTTGTCCTTGCCTATCGTCCACATATATAGGGTTTCTACAAGTATGACTTAATAATGATCACATATGCCTCAATATTTCAGCTGAGCTGGAGGCTCTTCACAACATTTGTTTGAATTGAAAGAGGCTAAGTACAGTAAGTTCAATTTTCCTTCCTTCACCCAAAAATTATCAGCCTTTTCCTCAATTTACATCACATTCATTTGAAATACTTTAAATATCCAGTAAGATTTTATGTTGAACAATCCTCATAACAATTGCTGTATCGAAATATGTCTTCAGACTGAACCCTCATTAGTTCTCATCTTTTTTTAGTTTGTAATCAAACTTTTAATTTAATTGACATTGCAAATAATCTTATTTATTTTGTACATTAATGATACCACTTTCAAAACAGCATTTTATCTTTTTAGTTTGAGAAATTGTATCCCGTTTCCTTTTATTTTAATTTTCTTAACACTTGAATTATCCCAATACATTCATGCTGTATTTTGCCAGAGTTGTTATTACTTTGAGCATAGAGCCCAAGACTGAACCTAAACAAATATTGTAGAAGGTTGCAACAACCACTTTTTAATTTATCTGTTTCCTTTAACTATCAATAGCAATAGTTTATTTGTTTATTTGTGGCACTTTTTTCTGCCACCCACGTTACATATCTGCAAACTTAGATCACTTCCTTATTTCACTGCCCTAAGAAATAAAACATTTAAATATTGTCACCATTCACTCTTCTTATTACTAAAATAAATTAAATGAATAAGTGCAAAAATCAGAATGATTTTTATAAAATTTCTCTGCCCACGTAAACATAAACAGCCAGCTTAGCACTTAGCCAAAGTCCAACTTTACAACAGTAAACAGGACTGTAGGAGATTGAATCCTTTGAGTGCTAGCCTCTGTACTATATCAGGTAGCTATCAGTACCTGACCCATCTGGTGGCTGGATGTAATTTCTTTGAGATAATTAAAATACTTGTGTAAGAAAAGAAGTGTCACAGAATGTCATGCAATATTTGTAATGAGTTTTGCATGCCACAGTCCCAGAAGATACCGGATTGCTTGGAAAGAGAGAGAATTTAAAAGAAGCAGATGAGGGCAATCGCACATTTTGCTTGTCATAGTCCTGAGGAGACATTAGGTTGCATAGAGGGAGAGAGTTTAAAAGAAGCGAGCAGGGGCAGTCTGCACATTTTATGTGCCACAGGCCTGAGGAGGCGTTGGATTGCACATAATTAGGCACTACACAAGGACCAATAAAAAGAAGCTAGGTTTAAGTGGAGCGGCCACTGTGGGAGTGGCCAAAGTATGAGGGGGAAGTTGAGGCTTTGGCTCATGGAGGCTTCAGCGAGGAGAGCAGAGGACATAGGCAGATTTGTTTTTCATTATTTATTCTTTATTTCTTATTGCATATTTAGATCAGTGGGGATATGAGACAGGATACTGGAATGCTCCTCTTGTGGAATGTGGGAAGGTAGGGAGACTTCTAGTGTTCCTGATGACTATACCTGCAAGCTGCAGCTTGTAAAAGACCACGTTAAAGCGATGGAGCTAGAACCAGATGAACTCCTAATCATTTGGGAGACTGAGCGGTTGATGGACAAGACATATAGGTAGGTAGTTACACCCAAGGTGCAAGACACAGACAACTGGGTGACAGTCAGGAGGAGGAGGTGGGCAGCCAGTGCAGAGTATCCCTGTGGACATTCCCCTCAACAACAGGTATACATCTTTGGATACTACTGGTGGGGGAAATGACCTGACAGAGGACAGCCACAGCAGTCGTGTCTGGCTCCAGGGAAGGGGGGAGAAGAGGTGAGCTATGGTGATTGAGGATTCGTTGGTTAGGGGAACAGAAAGGAGGTACTGTGGACGAGAATGAGATGCCCAGATGGTTTGTTACAGCCCGAGCGCCAGGGACAGGTACATCTTGGATCAATTCCACAGCATTCTTAAGTGGGGGAGTGAGCAGTCAGAGGTCACGGTCCATGTTGGTATCAATAACGTGGGTAGGAGGGGTGACGAGGTCCTGCAAGGTGAGTCCAGGGAGTTAGGTGCTAAGTTAAAGGACTTAGGTTGTGATCTTCAGATTGCTACCCATGCCATATACTGGTGAAGCCAGAAATAGAAAGATCATACAGTTTAGCATGTGACTAAGGAGTTGATGCAGGGGGGAGGACTTCAGATTTTTTGAATCATTGGGCTCTCTTCCAGGGAAGGAGGAACCTGTACAGAAGGGGTGGTTTGCACCCAAACTGGAGGGAGAACTAAAGTTTGCTGGTGCTGCACATGGGCACGGTATTTAAACTAGAGCTGCAGGGGGCTGGGAACCAGGGAACCAGAGCAGACAGTTGTGGAAAAATGGACTACATATGAAGACAGGAGTCGAAATGTCGAGCGTGATGGGACTAATGTTCTGAGCTGAGTATACTCCAGTGCAAGCAATATTGTAGGAAATACAGATGGGCTTAAGGCATGGATCAGCACATGGAAGTATGACATTGTACCCATTAGGGAGACTTGCTTGCAGGAGGGGCAGGACTGGCAGCTCAGTGTTCCAGGGTTCTGTTATTTCAGATGTGATAGAAGAGAAGGGATTAAAGGGGGAGGGGTGATATTACCAGTCAGGGAAAATGTCACAGCAGTGCTTGGTCAGAACAGACTAGACAGCTGCCTTAGTGAGGCTTTATGGGTAGAACTGAGGAATAAGAAAGGTATAACCACGTTAATGGTATTATATTATAGACGACTCAATTGTCCACGAGATTTAGAGGAGCAAATTTGTAGAGAGATCACAGATTGTCGCAAGAAACTTAAGGGTGAGATAGTTGGTGATTATAACTATCCACATATAGGCTGAGACTTCCATACCGTAAAAAGGCTGGATGGGAAAGAGTTTGTGCTCAGGAAAGTTTCCGTAATCAATACATGGAAGTTTCAACTAGAGAGAGAGCGATATTAGATCTCCTATTAGGTAATGAGAAAGGGCAGGTGACAGAAGTTTGTGTAGGGGAACACTTTGCATCTAGTGAAAATGTAATCAAGGTAATTATGAAAAAGGATAGGTCTGGTTCTCAGGTTGAGATTGTAAATTGTGGAAAGGCAAGTTTTGAAGGTATCAGAAAGGATCTAGTAAATGTGGATTGGGACAGGTTGTTTTCTGGTAAAAGTGCACTTGGTGAGTAGGAAGCTTCAAAAGTGAAATTTTGAGATTATAGAGTTTGCATGTTCCTCTCAGAATAAAAGGCAAGGATAACAGGTTTAAGGACCTCGTTTTGCGAAAATATTGAGACACTGGTTAAAAAAAAAGAAGCAGGTGCTTAGTAGGTATAGGCAGGCAAGAACAAATTAGATACTTGGGGAGTAGAAGAAGGAAATCAGGAGATCCATTACTGTGCAAAAGTTTTAGGCATGTATTTATAGTTAGGATGCACAATACTGTATATGACAATGTGGAGCAGAGATCAAGTTTGTAAATCTGGCAGGAACAAAGGATGTTGGGAATAGCGAGGGTGGAGTGCTGCAGGAGTGGTGTGGGACAGGTGGTAGAGAAGGAGTGCCAGACGGTGGGGGGGGGGGGGGTGGCATGGGTGCAAACACACACAACCGAGACACCAGGCAAGGTAACTTGATTCCAATTAGTTTATTGATCATTATAGAATGTCTCTTAGGTGCTTCCCATTCCCTCCTCTTTCCCTTCTCATTTTCCCAACAATGATATCCCTCTCTCTGTCCCCTTCCTAGTCTCAGTCTACAATACATACCCGTATCAGAATCAGGTTTATCATCACTCACATATGTCATGAAATTTGAGCTTTTTAAAGAAACGCCGGCAGAACAGTGCAATACATGAAATGCTTACTGCACTGTGCAGAAGTCTTAGGCATCCCGGCTTTATTTACGTGCCTAAGACATTTGCACAGTACTGTACATGAAGAGCAAACGGATAGCAAGTGGCAAATTAGGTCCTGTGATAGATCAGGGTGGCAATCTATGCATGGAGCCAAAAGAGATGGGGGGAGATTTTAAATGAATTTTTTACAACTATATATACATGGGAGATAAACACAGAGCCAATAGGTGACAGGCAAAACAGCAGCGAGATCATTAAAGAGGGGGAGGTTTTAGATCTTCTATACAGATTACAGAGGAGAAGGTGTTTATTGTCTTGAGACAAATTAGGGTGGCTAAGTCCTCAGGGCCTGACATGGTGTTCCCTTGGACCCTGTGGGAGGCTAATTCAGAAATTATGGGGCACTTAGCAGAGATATTTAAAACATCTTTAGCCATGGGTAAGGTGCTGAAGGATTGGAGGATAGCTAATGTTGTTCCATTGTTTAAGAAAGGCTCCAACAATAAGCCAAGAATTCATAGACCAGTGTGCCTGACATCAGTAGTGGAAAAGTTATTGGAAGGCATTCGAAGGGACTGGATATATAAGTATTTGGATAGGCAAAGACTGATTAGGGATAGTCAGCATGGCTTTGTGCTTGGCAAGTCATGTCTAACAAACCTTTTAGAGTTTTTCGAGGAAGTTATCAGGCAAGTTGATGAGGGCAAGGCAGTGGATGTTGTCTACGTGAACTTTAGCAGGCTTTTGACGAGGCCCTGCATGGGAGGTTGGTCAAGAAGCTTCAGTCGCTTGCCATTCAAGATGAGGTAGTAAATTAGATTAGACACTGGCTTTACAGCTGAAGCCAGAGAGAGTGGTTGCCTCTCTGACTGGAGGCCTGTGACTAGTGATGTACTTCAAGGATCAGTGCTGAGTCCGTTGTTGTTTGTCATTTATATTAACGATCTGGATGATATTGTGGTAAACAAGCTCAGCAAATTTACAGTTGACACCAAGATTAAGGGTGTAGTGGACTGTGCAGAAGATTGTTAATGCTTGCAGCAGGATCTGGACCAGCTGGTGAAATGGGCTGAAAAATGGCAGAAGATATTTAATGCAGACAAGTACAAGGTGTTGCACTCTGGGAGGATCAGCCAGGGTTGGTCTTACACAGTGAGCAGTAGGGACACTGAGGAGTGTAGCAGAACAGAGAATCTGGGAATATTTCCCATAATTCCTTGAAAGTGGTGTTGCCGGTAGATAAGGTTGTAAAGAAAGTTTTTGGCATATTAGCCTTCATAAATCAATATACTGAGTACAAAAATTGGGACGTTATGTTAAAATTGTATATGATGTTGATGAAGCCTAAATTGGAGTATTGTGTCCAGTTTTGGTTACAAACCTACAGGAAAGATGCAAGTAAGATTGATAGAGTGTAGAGAATATTAACAAGGATATTGCCAGGATATGAAGATTGAGTTGCAGGGAAAGATTGAACAGGTTAGGACTTGACTCCCTAGAATATAGAAAATTGAGGGAAGATTTGATACAGGTGCACAGAATTTTGAGCGATGTACATAGGGTAAATGCGAGCAGGCTTTTTCCACTGAGGTTGGGTGAGACTAGAACTAGCGGTCATGGGTTAAAGATGAAAAATGAAAACTTTAAGGGAAGCACGAGGGGGAGTTTCTCCACTCAGAGGGTGATCAGAGTGTCAAATGAGCTGCTAGTGTAACTGGTGGATGCAGGTTTGATTTCAATATTTAAGAGAAATTTGGATAGGTACATGGATGAGTGGGATATGGAGAGATATGGTCTGGGTGCAGGTTAATGGGACTAGGAAGATTAATGGTTCGGCATGGATTAAATGGGGCTGAAGGGTCTAGTTCTGTTCTGTAGTATACTATGATTCTACTTATGCTATTCACTATGTTGATTAGAAAAATTTCTGGAATCTGCCTAATAAAAAAATAGTGGCTTTGTGCTGGGAGAAGGTGGCAAATAAAGTCTCTTTTTCAATGCAAATTCAATTCCATGTATTGAAACTCCAAAGGTAAGGGGAACAGAATGGAGTTGGTGCTCTGCAAGCAGAAATCCAAATCAAGCATATCCACATTCAATTGCAAATATTTATGCAGTTAATCTTCCAACATACAACCTCATCAGTATTCTGTACTAGTACACTGTATGCTTCATCAACTAAATCCATTATCCATGGAAATGCACTCTTAAACTATGGTGTTGAGTGCATATTTTCTGCCTCTGTTCATGACTAGAAGAATGCTGCATTTAAACAAAAGAACTCTCTTTGCTAATTTCTTAGCTTTTGACTTGAGTCAGACTCCAGACAACAAACTAAAAAAAATGAACAAAAGTAAGTTGTCAAGCTGTAAATGATATTACATTTCATTACATTACATTTCTGCCAGTCATAACTCCACTTTCCATTTGGTAATAATTCAAAACAATTAAAAAGAGATTATTCACCCTCACAGTTTAACACTCAAAGTACCTGTTTTTCTTCTGTCATTTATCAGAATTTGCTTACTCAGTCAAAGCTAATGACTTGCTCAGACCCTAATCATCTCTCTCACGATACCCAGTTTATTCATTCTGCAAACATTAAGCTATCTATCTCTCTCTATTTTGAACATAACATTTCAATCTCTTTCCAACACTTTGGATAGCATTCCATGCCAATAAAGTCTCAGTTCAGCAAAGCAGATAGTAATCTTCATTAACTAGACCTACAATGATTGCAAGAGACCAACATACAATGATACAAAACTGAAACAGAATAAAAGCAAACCCCCCCCATTGTTTTCCTGCACAGCCATTCAATAAAGCCATGACTGATCTTTACCTCAACCCCACATTGACTCCACTTCGACTCTGCTCATTGTTTGCCCGCACAGCCATCAATAAAGCCATGACTGATCTTTACCTCAACCCCACATTGACTCCACTTCGACTCTGCCCATTGTTTGCCTGCACAGCCATCAATAAAGCCATGACTGATCTTTACCTCAACCCCACATTGACTCCACTTCGACTCTGCCCATTGTTTGCCCACACAGCCATTCAATAAAGCCATGGCTGATCTTTACCTCAACCCCACATTACCTCCACCTCAAGTTGAGTTTATACATAGCATATGCACTGTGTAGCAGGTTCTACCATCAAAATTTACATTCTTGTAGCCGATTTGCTATCTATACACCAAAGTCTGAATTAACTGAACTGAAGCTCATCCTATGACAATTATTCTACCATATATTGCACAGGCTACATTCATTCCACTGTGTAATGTGAGTGCAAATGCTTTAGATACAAATATACAACAGAAAAATCCATCAGAATTCTAAAGTTTTCTACAAAATTCAAGCTAAAACCATTTTAATACACCCAATTCTTATCAAGATGTTAAGAATTCTGGAACGATTGATAGCCAAGAAGCAGTAATTGTCATATTTGATTATTAGAATCCACTACATTTAAAGATAAATCATTAATGGAAGGAACAAGTGACTTCAGCTGCCTCTCTCCTCTTCTCAATAGGGAATAAATAATTAGGTCAGAATTCCCCCTTGCAATCCATTGACTTTAGCAAATGAGTGTTTGCCTATAAAGATTGGCTTTGAACAAGGATGTGATGCCATCTATTGAATAGCTGGCAATCTCAGTAGCCAACGCGCATGATCAAAAAAAAGCTGCAGAAGGCTGTAGACTCAACTAGCTCTATTTATTTATTGCCGCTACAAAACAACAAATATCACACCATACGTAAGTGATAATAAACCTGATCCTGATTCTTTGTTATGAGTAGCTCTGACTGTTTTACCAGCTGTTATTGACACCCAAGTTACAGCAAAGATTAAGAGAAAGAGGAAAACAAGCACACCAAGGACTTCTTAAAACTGCTTGGTAACCCTTTTTTTTACAGCTTATTGATTTTACACTCTGTTCTATTTTTGCTTCCCATCCATTCATGGGCTTCACCATTGTCTACTGGAGCCACGGTCGCCAAAGCCACGAAGTGCAGGTTAGTCTCATAAATGCTGACTAGGATCTTGACAGGGTACAGCTTGTGCAACTGCTCAAGTGCCTTTTTGTGCATACTGTAAACACCTCAAAGACCTTTTAGGCTTCAGGATTCAATGCCTGTTAATATGTAAGCAGACATTCCAATGTAATTTAATGCATTAGACACCTACCACGATATTATTAGCTCATTGTTTCATGAAAGTCTTAAAATAGAAAGTAGAACTTGTTTTACTTATTTTATAAGTATAATGACATTAAATTTCATGAATTAGAGCCTTACAAGGTAAGAGTATCTGAAAATTTGACAGTCTAAGTAATTTTGGAGGTATCACTTGCTATAACACAATCAAGCACTGGATTTTTTTTCCTAAGGCAAACAATAGCTTTACGTTTGGTTTGTGCATCCTCATTAAAGTCAGACTGCCCAGTTTAGAGCTTACTGTAAATCTGCACCTATGTACTAATGATAAGTTTTGTTTCTTAACAAATGATATCTTTTCTTCCTGAGAATCAAGAATTTGAAATAAAAATGAAAAAACCTAGGGAGAGTCAGCAGATCATGGAGTCATTGAATCTTATAGCATGGAAACTGACCATTCAGCCCATCACATCAATGCTGATCAGTGGTTACCCATTTGTATTCACTCAATCTTCCAGCACTTGGCTCATAGTCTTCTATGCTAGACAATTCAAGTAAACATCTCAACATTTGTCAAACATTTTCAGTGACTCTGCTTCTAGGTAATTATGATTCACAGTCACCCTCAGATCTTCTCTAAATCCTCTACAACTTACCCCAAATGTATATTTTCTATTTGTATTTAGCTCTGATTTGGGAAATAGTTCCCTGCAGTCTTCCCTATCTATGCCTCTTATGACTTTATATATTTCAATGATGTCACCTCTTACCCTCCTCTGTTGCAGGGTAAACAAACCCTGCCTCTTCATAATTGAAATGCTCTATCCCAGGTATAATCCTGGTAAATGTCCTCTGGGCCTTCTTGTGTTATCATATCTTGTATATTTTAAAGCTGTGTGTAGTACTGCTGTTGAGGTCTGGCCAATTTTTTTTACAGTTTTAGTATAACTTCTCTGCTCTTGCATTCAAAGTCTATCCCACTTGTCTTCTTCACCACATTCTCTACCTGAACTGTCAACCTCAATGATCTTTAAAAGTGTACACCAAGGCCCCACTGATACCCTCTAGGTCCCTACCACTCATGGTGTATATCCTACTCATTGGTATTCTAAAAAAAAATCACCTCACATTTATCTGGATCAAATATCATCTGCCATTTCTCAATACATCAATATCACCCTGTAGTCTAAGATTACCCACCACACCATCAACAACTCCAATCATTGTGTCATCTGAGAATTTAACTACCGAGAGAGAGGAGGTGCAGTGGCTAATGGACTGGTGCAGAGCCAACAATCTGTCTCTGAATGTGAACAAAACAAAACAGATAGTTGTTGACTTCAGGAGGGCACGGAGCAACCACTCCCTGCTGAACATCGACGGCTCCGCGGTAGAGATAGTTAACAGCACCAAATTTCTTGGTGTTCACCTGGTCCCTCAACACCGTCTCCATAGCAAAGAAAGCCCAGTAGCATCTCTACTTTCTGCGAAGGCTGAGGAAAGTCCATCTCCCACCCCTCATCCTCACCACATTCTACAGAGGTTGTATTGAGAGCATCCTGAGCAGCTGCATCAATGTCTAGTTCAGAAATTGCACCATCTTGGATTGTAAGACCCTGCAGCGGATAGTGAGGTCAGCTGAGAAGATCATCGGGGTCTCTCTTCCCACCATTACAGACATTTACAGAATACACTGCATCCACAAAGCAAACAGCATTATGAAGGACCCCACGCACCCCTCATACAAACTCTTCTCCCTCCTGCCATCTGGGAAAAGGCACCGAAGCATTCGGGCTCTCACAACCAGACTATGTAACAGTTTCTTCCCCCAGGCCATCAGCCTCCTCAATACCCAGAGTCTGGACTGACACCAACTTACTGCCCTCTACTGTGCCTATTGTCTTGTTTATTATTTATTGTAATGCCTGTACTGTTTTGTGCACTTTATGCAGTCCTGGGTAGGCCTGTAGTCTAGTGTAGTTTTTTTTTCTGTGTTGTTTTTATGTAGTTTAGTGTAGTTTTCGTACTGTTTCAAGTAGCACCGTACTCCTGAAAAACGTTGTCTCATTTTTACTGTGTACTGTACCAGCAGTTATGGTTGAAATGACAATAAAATGTGACTTGACTTGACTTGATTATGCTTCTTACATTCACATCCAAATCATTCATGTCTATTACAAACGGCAAACGCCTCCACACTGGTCCCTGTGAAATACCACAAGTCACAAACATCCGTTTAGAAAAGCAACCCTCTATTATCATAGTCTGACTCTTACTATAAATCCAATTTTGGGTCCAATTTACGGCATTAACTTGTCCTTTACCTTTGGGACCAGTATCTCACATGAGGCCCTGTTAAAGTCCTTGTAAACTACATCTATTGTGCTGCCCTCATCAGTACATTTTGTTATTTCTTCAGAAATTTTGATCAGTTCATCAGACAGGATTTGTCATTGACAAAGCCATGCTGGCTATTTCTGATCAGCAGCTGGCTTTCCTAGGTCAGGCAGTTTCTGTGGAAAGAGAAACAGATTTAACATTTCAGGTTGATGAAGAAGGAGATTAAGTTGGTTTTAAGTTGCAGAAAGAGTGGGGAGAGAGGGGTAGGACAAAGAGAATATTTTTGATAAGGTGAGGCATTGTTTTCATTTCCTTCTTGATAAAGTGTTGACCAAAACTGGCTCACTTTATCAGTGATAAACCGACATGCTGAGCTTTTCCAGCAATTTCAGTTTCACTTTTTCCCGCCGAGCCAGAAAGAAGAATGTTTGTTTCAATACTTTCTTGAAATTTCTGAGAGCTGATGTTAACTGCTATAAAAGAGAAAATTTCTTGTAGTGGAAGAACAAGCACAAACTTCCCATATAATATCAATACAGTTTGAACAAATATTTCTTGACATGCTTCGCCTCTTCGAGACTAATCATGTTTCTGAACCACACTTTTCAAGGATGCAAAAAACAATGGACATCTTTAGCACTTGGGTCTTCATTCTTCTTCATAGCTCTCTTCTAAAACCTAGGCTGCCATTCATAACCACTAATTCCTAATTTAATTTGCCTTTTATTTTCCCAATTGTGACATGTTCAATGTTCTCCATTGAAAAAAATGTGAGCAAAAAACATATAATCCTTCTAAAATAAATAAATATTTTCCCCAAAATGTGATGTGAAGGTAAATACCTGTGTTTCCCAAAAACATGTGATTGTCCAGTACATGACACATACTGGATTATCCATGATTATTTCTTACCTTCTTACGCACCTGTTGCTGTTTGGCAGAGTGTGCTTTGACATGCTTCCTCAATGAACTTGGATCAGTGTAGCGCTTTGTGCACCCTGGGATCTGACAAGCATATGGTTTCTGTAAATGTTTGAGAGAGAAAAAAGTTTTACACTTCACAATCGCTGCTGAGTCTCATTAAGACAATTCTATCCTGACTATATGCATGTGATTCCTTCTGCTATGGAACAGTGAATTATTATTTCCTGTGCATGAGTACTTTTCAACTGGAATGCAGTTACTAAAAGTAGAAATTCTTCTTTTTAAGACACTTCACTTGAATAGCTCAGCTCTGGCAGCTGACCAGGGGTGTCAGATGATAGCCTCACTCCTGGATTTGATTCAAAAGCTGAAAATAGTTTTTACAACTGTAGATGTTGATAATTATTACTGGTACTCAAAGTAAAACTATTAAGAAGCTGCAAATAAAGAACGTTTCGTAGTAATAATTTGTCAATGGCCATATTTCAAATACTGCACTTTACAGGGTTACATGCAAGCAATGATTTTGTTTCAAGATTAGTTGCTGTGTGTAACCTTTAACTTGGTACCAATGTACATTGTTGGATGTAATTGCTAAAGCACTTTTGGATAAGTATACAAAGTCATTCCAACAGGTAATCCATTAATACGGAATGAATAAATTATTAGGAATGCTTTAAACTTTGCCTGACTGTCTTACTCCTTTGACACAGCGGCTATATGGCACTGCTATAGGAGTCAGTGTCTCTGGACAAAATGCCCTGCAACAGCTGGCAGTAGATCTTGATCTGGTATTCTTTGTGTAAACACACCCAAAAGTATAGCAGGTTTACAAGGTTACTTAAGCTGCCACATTTAAATCTATGGCATGGTCATAAGATGCATAAACTTCACAGACATGTATAAATAATCGTTTACGGGAGCTCAAATGCATGGACAATAATATGGCAGAGCAGATAAATCTCAAATCATTGATAATTTCAATGAACTGAATCGGTTAGGTTTCATGCAGCTGAGCAATCTCTGTCAAATTATTACGCATGTGATAGACGAAAAAAAACATTGTAATTGAAATTTGTCTCGACCATCATCGACTGAATTGATTGAATGAGTGGTACCTGAGCTCTGAAGGTAGAGATTCCTTGGCAAAGGAAGGAAAGCATAAAGAAGAAAAGAATTAAGTTTTATGTTTAGACATCTTATACAGTACATCAATATTTGAATCATATAACAGAAAGACAGAGCAACCTATTCTGTATCCCATGACGAAAGTTTCATAAATTCAAACAGATTCAGCATCTGCTTTATCTTATTTAATTAGAATTCCTCTGACTATCCTAAACATATGTTTTCAAGATTACCTGGCTCAAAATGTAAACCATCATACAGTCTTGCTGGCAAACCTTTCATTCAGTTTTCACTTCAGCTCTTGGGTTGAGTGCAGCTCCATGCTTCCAAATGACCTAAGTGTTGTTCTCCATGTCTGTGCCCAGATAAGGTTAGGTTGGCTATTGTACCATTAGAAATGGTGCAGCAATTCCTTGTTCCTTCCCTATATTAAAGATAGTCCTGGAAGGGTCATTAGCTGCTGGGGACTATTTTCTGGCAAACTCTCTCAAGAGAAAATTTAAACCTAACTGTATTTGTTAAATAATTTGTATCACTAATCAAGTGTCTGTCCTTTTTGGACAGCCTGCCTCAGTCCAACACCATGAGTGTAAACTAAGAGCATTACTTGCACATTCAACAGAAGAGCTGAATACCAAACTTTCAAATAATTAGCACTATTTAAGAAAGCCACTCAAAATTATGAATAAATGAATGAGTATCTTACAATTATTTATAAGAACCTAAGAACATCAGAGCTTTATGGGCATATAATCAACCTACATATATAAACTGTATTATGTATTTCTATCAATTGATTTTTTTAAATTATCATGTTGTTTATCTTATTGTGATTTTTGTGCTGCATCAGATCCAGAGTAACAATTATTTCATTCTCCTTTACGTGTATGGATGTACTGGAAATGACATTGAACAATCTAGAATCAGGAGTAGCCATGTGATCTTCCCTGCCTTCACCTCCTCCGTGACAGACCTCCATATCTCTCAATTCCCTAATCTTTCAAAAATATATCTACTTCCATGTAAATTAAATATTTCTAGTATTTTTACCCACACAAATTTGCCTTTGTTAAATAACAGATCATGGTATCCGAAGTCAGCGTGAGGTCTAAGTATGAAGCGTAGCTGAATAGCGCGAGCAATTAAGAAAGAGATGCAAGGTTCAGACAGAGAGAAGCTGCTGGCAAGAGAGCATGCGGTCTCGAAGTTTACTGAGAGATTCAGGTGGGAGGAGCCCGAAAATCCTGTTAGGGCTAACCTAAGTCCACCCACATCTATGCAGTTTACCAGCAATCTAGCGGATAGTTTGGAATGCTTCAAACAGCAATTCAAATATAGTTAGCGGCAAGCAGAGCCAGTGGGGCTGAGGAAAAATTGAAAGCATCTATCTTTCTATGTATAATTGGTGAAGATGCTTTGGTCATCTATAACAGCTTTCAAACTGAGGAGACAGACTTTAAAATGGACACTCTGATGACCAAAATTTGAAAGTATTTTGTCCCAAGTAAAAACGTCACATTTGAGAGATACAAGTTCTTCTCCTGTGACCAGAAACAAAATGTCTGCTTTGGCCAATACTTAGCTGAACTTCACACACTTAGTAAGTCCTGTGAGTTTGGAGATTTGGGAGATTCACTAGTCAGAGACAAAATAGTTTGTGGAATCCCAGATAATGTTCTCAGAGAAAGATTGCACTGTGAAGATTTAAAGCTAGAAAACGCTGTGAATATGTGTAGGGCTTTGGAGATGACACAAGTTCAAGCTAAAGAGTTGCACAGGGCAGAAACAGGCCTGCATGCTGTGAAAACAGAGGGGCAGAGCACAAGGTGTTTCCCAAAGCAACAGCTTAGCAAAGAGGTAGAATCAAACAGTAAGTGCAGCAAATTTGGAAGTAGGTACACACCAAAGGTGTGTTCTGCTTATGGAAAGTCTTGCAATAATTGTGGGAAGAAGAATCATTTTGTAAAGTGCTGCGAAGCTGGGGCTACGAAGAGAAAGTTGCACACAGTGGCTGAGGAAATGAAGAAACTCTTTATAGATTCTCTGCATACTGCTGGTGGTGGTAAAACAGAATGACTCGTTCCAGTGACTGTGAATGAGACGGTAATTCCATTCAAGCTTGACACCAGGGCCCAGGTGAATCTGTTATCCATGGATGATTACATTACTCTCAAAGTAAACAAGAAGATTTACCCAGTGAAGTTAAAAATTACAGACTAAACTGGAGAGAACGTTCTTGTAAAAGAAGTCTGAATGGTGACCTTCAAGCACAAAGGGCAGCACCTATACTGGTTGCTGAGTAGTGAGTACAGCCAGTATTCGGTCTGAGTGCATGTGAAAGGCTCAACCTAGTGGAAAGAGTTTTTGTTGTGCCAGGTATCCAGGCAACACTCAATAAAAAACACGCAAGTGTCTTTGAGGAGCTCAGATGCTTACCTGATGTAACTTGAGAAACTCAAAACAGCATCCATGAGAGCTCCAGAGAGGTTATGCAAGAGAAGCACAAGAACTCCACCTTCCATAGACATCTGTTCCAGCTACAGTCAGGATGCCAGTATTGAACATAATGATCATGATGAAGTCGTCGTCGGTCTTGCTTCCTCATCATACAGCACTGGTTTTCATTCTGTCTCTCATCAACTTTCAGTTAAAAATTGGAAATCAAAACTATCTTCACAATCCTCACCAAAGTTGAAGAGGAAAAATAAAAAAGAAAATAGGAAGCCCACACAAGACCCAGGGTCATAACAACAGCAACAGTTCAACACAAACCAACAGGAGGAGTTGCTATCTATGATATGCAGCCAACAGATGGAGCTCTATGAATCAAGACAGACTCATTTAGAACTTGAGCAAAGACTCACTGATCACATGGATACAGTCCAGGGCTCTATTATAAGGAACATAGAGCGAATTATGGTTACAGAGCAAGCACAAGAACAGAGATGAACACATAAGATCTTGGCAGAGGATGTGAAAGAAATGAACACATTGATCAGAGTTCTCAAAAGGACACATATTAATGCAGCAATGAAAGCAAGACATCCGTGGAAAAAAACAGCAGTCCAAAAGGGATTACCACAGAGATGGATTGAGAGTGACTGAGTGAATGGAGGATTGTACTTCTTTATTACAATTCAAGTTAACATAAATATCTTTGTTGGAAAGCATTATTGTGTCTTGCAGGTTTATGAGGACGTACTATTGTGTTTGTTTCCTTTAAAGGGGGAAGATGTGTTATTATGTATCCATATAATAAAGAACTTCAGTTCCCAGTGTGCAACAAGGTGGTTCACCTGGAACCATAAGTGACATTGGAAAACGGATCACACACACAATGCCCTTGGTGGGCAAGAAGGTCCCAAGTAAAATGTGGTTGAGCTGAAGCCATTCTGTAAACCTGTAAATAAAATCATTCTAGTGTTTTTACCCATGTAAGTTTGTCTTTGTTAAGGAACAAACATAACATTAAGAACGTCAGGTTCTAAAGGTCTACCCCACCAGCAAGCTGCTCATTGGTGCAGGAACTGAAGAAGCCAGACTTGGTGTGGACAGTGTTACTACGTGCTACAGAAAGGTGTTGTAGTTGGTGCACAAAAGTGGTGTGCAGTCTAACTGAGAGTGATTGTCTATGACGTTTCTCTTGCAATCGCAAGACCCTGTTGGACACTGATAATGTAAAAATGCTACACGTCCATTCCCCTTGTTTACAGCAAGGGAGCTGCGTGGCCTCCGTTGAAGCAAGGACTAGGCCTTGAGCTGCGAGTTTGCCTGCTGCAGCAGTCCAGCAGAGGAGATGTAGTGCAGCATCCATGCTGGGTTGGGGGGTGGCCCCTCCCACCGGTGCTGCCTTCCAGTGTTCGATTGGTGGAATAATAACAGGCTAGACTGCGTGTGTGCATGCATGCATTTGTCTGTGTACTGTTGAGAACTGCTTCTTCTTGTGATAACAACCATGCACCATCAATATACAGGACATGTCACTCAGGGACTTGGGATATGTATATTTTTTGTGTGGCTGTATGTTTATTTGCCATCTAATATTCAAAGATTCAAAATACAACCTTGAGATTTGTCTGCTTACTGGCAGTCACAAAGCAAGAAACCCAAAAGAAACCAATTTTAAAAAAATGAAAGATGCAATGAGCCCAATGCAGAGTGAACAAGAGAAAAAAAACACAAATCATGCAAACAAAAGAAGCAAGCAACAGCATTCCGAACCAAATTGAGTCCATGTAGGCCCAAAGCCTCGGTCTCATTCACCATATCGCGGGGCAAGCCGCTGTGAAGCTCGCTGACATGAAATGAGTAGCAGTGAGAGCAGACTCACAGCCTCAGTGCCACTGAGAGAGGAGTGAACATCGCAGGAGAACAAGCAAAATCACCTCCGGTCTTTCCAGTCCACCTGGCCCAGTGTTTAAGTCATCCAAACACTGGGCCATGCCAGCCACAGGGCCTAGACTTCACCGCCCAGCCCAAAGCCATTCCTGTCCTCTCCAAATCAGCTTGGTACTTAGAGCAAACCAGCCTCGCACCCAGTTTAGGTGGACAGGCACCAAAACTTCTCCACCTCGACTCCTCTTCGAAATGCTTGCTCCAACTCCATCTCCATCTCTGAAACTGCCTATGTGATACACGTACAAGGTAAGGTACATATATATGCTATATGTACCTTATGCTGTGTAGGACAGTTGGTACTGTGCCCCAGAGGAAGGCCATTTCATTTGGTTGTATTTATGGGTATTCATGGATGGCTAAATGATAATTTAAAATAAACTTGAACTTTACTGGGTGCATCACCTCCAAGTTCAAACAAGTTAGGACAGGGACCTCATGGAATTAAATATTTGAGTATGTGTTGTGTTATCTTCAAGTGGCTGCTCTATTTCAACAACATCAGGAACAGCCACAACCAAAGATAATTTCCCTAAGCTATTTTTTCAGTCCTGTGCCAGAAAGGGGGATTGAAAATTCAGCATGATGAGAAAGCCAATAAATAAACTTCTGAGAAAGCAACTAATCAATGCAGCAGAAACTCCAGTAATGAATCATCAATCTTTGCTACACAACCCTACAGTGACTTAATGTAAACTGAACCAGCTTGAAAAACTCACTAAATAGTTGAATGTTATTTATGCCATTAGAATTTCAAACTGTGTGTGTGTCTCTCTCTGCTGTACTGGACACAATATTGCACATTAGCAAAGATTTCTGGAAGTTGATATAGTCTGAATGTAAAACTAAGCAGATTCCTTATTTCAGAAGAAGATGGAGAATAAGTCAGCTGTACTAAAATTGTGTTCCTCTATAACAGCTACACCTCCACTAGTACTTCATCAAATGACTCGCCTTAAATGTGTGAGGCTAGCTAGTAAGTAGTGATATTCCCTTTTACTGGAGGCTGGTAAACTGGTAAAACAACCTCGTTATCTGCTGCAGATCCCATCTAATTTTTATTTCTAATGATTTTCAATCAGAAAGGACACAGATAACCATCCACATCAAAGTGTGAAAGTACTGGAGTGAGTGGGAAATTTGATCATAAGATTTGGCTGGGATGTAGACAGAAAGTCAGAACCAAAACCTATAAGGATTTCCACAAATTATCATACAGACACCCTTATCAGCATTGTCAATGCACAGTGGGAATTTTCCATGTATATTCTGCTCCCAGTTCACAGGCACTAAAAGTAATGGTTGCTCCATCTAATATCTGTTTCTTTATCCACTGAAACACATCAATTCTACAAATATTGGAGTGTAAACTTCTAGCCTGCATCTTCATTGATCATAGCAGCCAACACCTTTTTGCACAGAGATTTGAGGATGACTTGGTTCTGCTGCAGTTAAATGGGCTCATAGATGGTTTTTGGGTGGATCTCACAGGTCTACCAGTTTCAGCCCATTAAATAAAAGGATAGACAGTAACTGACTGTGGAATCCCAGTTTCCTGTGAGACACTATTGAAGTATACCATTCCCTCCTGCTGTATAGAATCTGGCACACTGGATACAGTTCTGCTTACCTTGTTCCATTGGATGAGAAATTTGATACACAAATCTGAATTTACATTCTGAATGCTGAAGTTACATCAGATAGTTATTAAAGCCAGCTAACATTATGAGTCTGATTTATCCTCAGAAATGCAGCAGTAGTAGAGTAGTTTGTTTGCTGGCTGCCCAAATCACTGCTTATTCTCTACTTGTCCTGTTCTTGACTAAACAGTTAACCTGCTGATGATTTTTTTAACATCATGACCAACCTATGGATTTGCAGCATTTTCATTGGTAAAAACCACTGCTGTTGATAAAATCTCAGATAGCAACAAGGAGGTACACAGAAGTGACGTAGATCAGCTGATTGAATGGTGTCACAACAACCACCTCACAATCAATGTCAGCAAGATCAGAAATTAATTGTGGACTCTAGAAGGGGAAATCAGGAGAGCACACACCACCTCGTTGAGCGGTCAGCAGAGAAAAGGGAGAGCAGCTTCAAGTTCATGGGCGTCAAAAATCTTGGAGGATCTATTCTGGGCACAACGCATTGCTGCAATCATGAAGAAGACATGCCAATGGCTGTACTTCATTAGGAATTTGAGGAGATTTGGTATGGTACCAAAGGCTCCTACAGATATCTGTAAATGTGTGGTGGAGAGCATTCTGACTGGTTGCATTCCTTGCAGAGGCTCCACGGAAGATGCTGTAGAGGCTGAAGACTCAGCCAGCTCAATCACAGGTGAAACCTTCCCCAGCACTGAGGAGACCTTCAAGAGATGGTGCCCCAAGAAGGCACCATCAACACTTAAGGACCATCACCCTCCAAGACATGCCCTCTTCTCGTTACAACCATTAGGGAGAAAGTACAGCAGTCTGAAGACCTACACTCAGTGATTCAGGCATAGCCTCTTCCCCTCCACCACCAGACTTCTGAATGGTCCATGAACCAGTGAACACTATCGTTTTTCCTTTTTGTGCACTATTTAATTATTTTGTAATCTATAGCAATTTTATATCTTTGCACTGTACATCTGCCAGACAATAAGTTTCATGTGATAATAAACCTGATTCTGATTTTACTGTTTCTTATTTCAGTATTTTAATGTTCCCACTGTTTCTCCTCGATTGCCTCAGTTAGCTAATTCAATGCATTGATAGGGTGGTGTACTGAGTAAACACTAATTAAATATAATGCAAAACATTCTGTATCATGCTTACTGTGTCCAGGTGTGTTCGCTGGTGTTTGGCACGATCACTGGAGTTGCTGAAAGCCTTCTGGCAGCCGGTGTGTTGACAAAGGTAAGGCTTCTCACCAGTATGGCTCCGCAGGTGGATCTTGAGATTTTCTAGTCTAGAAAATGCCTTATTACAGCCTTCGAACTGCAATAAAGTATTAAAAAATATAAATATTACCATGAAAAGAACAAGGCAGCTACGCTACAATGCTTACAGTGTAAACCAACAATACTCATCCAGTAAATCACTGCAGCTCAACATCTGTACTAACTCAGGGATGAAAATAACTCCTGTGCTATTAATTTAACCTTTCAGCACTGACACGTACTAGAACAGCATTAGATTGAACTGATTTCTTTTTTGTTGAAGTACGCTTCATCAACTCTTTCAAAAACATACATTACCTAAGCTGGTTTAAATCACACACATAGAGGGTATTTTATTCTCAAAATGATCTTTCTGAATGTCACTAAAGACAAATTAATAACCTTTTGGGATTAACTTAAATCAGTAGTCTCAAAACTGACTGTTACGTCTGTCCAGGTTGATTTAGCCCATCTGCTGCTTATACTAATTAATAAGTTATACCCCAAACCACGCTCTGAATTTTGCCGTAAAAATGTCACATGGGATCTTTAAGAGAAATTGGGTGGTTTAGAAAGTGACCTGGGTTTGCTGAAGTTGGTACCTCACAATGTGCCCAACAATTAAACCTTTTCTACTATGTTCAGTTCCTTTGTCTTGCTAGTTGCAGTTGCACACTGATTAACAGTGCAGCCAAAGGAAAAGAGCATTTGGGAACTTAATGAGTGACCGGACAAAGTTTGGTTCTCCTTAACCAGCAGGTTTGAAGACTAAAGGAGACTGGTTAAAGGCGGTTAATTTAATATCAAATCCATCACAAAATATTGTCTAATGAGAGAAAATAGACAGGTTAGGTTTGTATTTTCTGGAGTTTAGAAAAATTAGAGGAGATTTGATTGAAACACATAAACACATACGATCCTGAGGGGTCTTGAAAGGGTGGAGAGAATGTTTCTTGTGAAAGTTTCTAGAACTATGGATCACTGCTAACAATAAGGGGTCACCTACTTATGACACAGGTGAGGTTTAAATTTTTTCTCTTGGAAGATTCTGTGTGAAAATGGAATAATATTGTTGAGGCACAAGTAGATAGATTCTTTACAAGCAATGTGAGTGAAAGGTTATTGGGGGTAATATAAAAGGCAGCGTTGAGGTTACCAGCAGATCAGCCATGACCTCATTGAATGGTGGAGCAGGTTCAAGGTTCTAGGTGGTCTACATCTGCTTCTAATTTATATACTTAAATGTAAGAAAAATAAAGAGAAGATAATTTAAATGAAAGAGAAAAAGGGATATTCAGAAAGAAAAAAAGCAAGCAAAGGGTAAAATCTGAAATTCATAGAATATCCATAAACTATCTGATAGAATAAGACTAAATATTTTCATTACTCGCTTTGAGGATAAGAAAGACATTGACCGGAAGTAATTATCTACTATCACGATTAAAAAGCTTGCAATATTAACCACCAAGTTTAACCTCTGTGTTGTCAGGAAGGAGGTAAAGGAGCCTCAGGACCCACACTACCAGGTTCAAGAACAGTTAATACCCTTCAGCCATCAGGATCTTGAACCAGTTGGGATAACTTCACTCAACTTCTCTTGCCCCATAACTGATTGGTTCCCGCAATCTATGGGCTCACTTTCAAGGACTCATGTTCTCGATATTTATTGTTTATTTTTTATTATTATATCTTTTTTGATTTCTTTTTGTATTTGCACAGTTTGTTGTCTCTTGCACACTGATTGTCTGTACATCCTGAAGGGTGCACTCTTTCATTGATTCTATTGTGTTTCTTATATTTAATGTGAATGCCCACAAGAAAAGGAATCTCAAGGTTGTATTTGGTAACTTTAATAATAAATTTCCTTTAACTTGGAATTGGCAATTAATTATCAGAACTTCATGAAAAGCAAGGTGAGGCTACTGAGTGGATGGCATTTGTGAAATATTAACAATAAAGCAAAGGAAATAAGTTAGCAGCTCGTGGCAATTTGCTTTTCATATGAAATCTTTTCCTCTTTATTTTCTGGCTTGCTTAAAAATTAATAATGAAGTTCATCATTCCACACTGATATTTCTTCAGCAAATTTTGGCTCACTAACTCCATGTTTGGGTCTTGTATTCAGATTGAAATAATGAATACCTGTGTTTTCTTGAACGTAAGGACAAATTATATCCAATTTACCTTTGCCACACAAAACTTCTCTTAATTTGCAAATGATTAATGTGGAAAAAGGACAAATGTCAACGTCATTCTGGTACAAAAAGGATGCCCGTTTGTCTCAGGTAGAGCACGCTGTTACTTGGAGATAATTTACTCTACATCATCTCTCATCAAAAAGCTTCATCCTCCTCAAACCAGTAGTCAACCTGGGTTGCAATCAGATAATTTAACACCTTCTCATCTGATTATAGCAAGAGAATAATTTACAAAGGTTTCTCGTTCTGCTCTAGCACCATTATTGCTGGTGTTTCCTAAGGATCTACATTTACTTCCCTACTATTTCCTATACTCGATAGCATCATAGAGTCACAGAATCATACAGCACAGAAAAAGGCCATCCAGGAAACATCCTTGTAAATCTCCTTTACATTCATTCCAGCTGATGGCATCTTTCTTTGGGCATGGTGACCAAAACTAACACAAAATTCCAAATGCAGTCTCATCATCCTCTTGTACAACTGCTACATAACATTCCAACTTCTCTAACGCCCTGACTAATGAAAGTCAACATGGCAAAGGCCTTCCTCGCTACCCTTCCCCACTACCCTTCACTGATGTGACAACATTTTCAGAGAACTACGCTATGTACTTGTTCTCTGAGGTCCTTCTGATCTACAACACTCCCCAGGGCCCAGCCATTTACACCACATCTTTCACATGTGGTGGTGATGAGATCCAGCTGTACCTCATCACCATCCCACACAACTCCTCCTCTGTGTTTAAATACCATCCAGTTTGTCTATAATCTAGCTTTTTAGCAACTGTAAACTTCCTTAAACTAAATATTATAGAGACATGAATCACTGTCTTAGACCTCTATACACAATTCCTTACCGTAACCACTGACACCATTCTTCTTCTTGGGAATTGTGCGAGGATGACCAAGCTATTCACAGCTTGGTGTAATATTTGCTCCCAACATGAACTCAGATCAAATAGGGTGAGTAGTTTCAAGTTCCTGAGCATCAACATCTCAAAGGATCTAACCTGGGTCCAACATATTGATACAATCATGACAAAGACATGCCAACAGCTCTACTTCATTAAGACTTCAGGGAGATCTGGAATGTCACGAAAATGTCACAAACTTCTACAGGTGTACTGTGGAGAGCAATCCGATTGGTGTCATCACCATCTGGTGTGGAGATACTGATGCATGGGTTTTTGGGAAGCTTTAGAGGGCTGTGGAGTCAGCCTGTTCCATCACAGGCTCAAGACTTCCCACCATCAAGAAATCTCCAAAATGTGGTGCCTCCATCGTGAAAGACCAGCACCGGCTGGGACATGCCCCCTGCTCACTCCTATAATCAGGGAGGGGTAGTATGAGAACCTATTTAGGAACAGCATCGTCCCCTCTACCTTCAGATTTGTGAATTGTTCATGAACTCATGAACGTTATTTTTTATTCTCTTTTGTGCTATTTATTTATATTGTAACTTATTTGTTCTGCCTGCACTGTACTGCTGCTATAAAACAACAAGTTTAATGACTTACATCAGTAACAATTATCTTGATTCTGATACATGTCCAGTCTTACATTAAGCCTATTGTTACCTTCCTAACAACACCTAGCTCTGATCCAGCTCCAGCTCCTCAGACCTTTATCCATAACTTTGTTTACCTCAAGGCGTAACTATTCTATTGCACTCTTTGTCCCTTGTTCTGTTCTTCAGTAAACAAGCCTTCCAGCATCCTAAAACTTGGTGCCCTTGTTCTACTCCGCATTGTATCTTTGTTGATTGTTCACTATACTAATTTCCCTCAATGTAGCGTCCAAATTTTCACTCTTGCATTCAAATTGTTTTCTAAGTCTCCTGCCTCTGCAAACTCCTCCTGAGCTTCAACTCTCTTTTGATATCTGCCTGTTTCCAGGTCTGAGGAGTAATTTTAAATTTGTGGTTATGCATTCAATTCCAGAAGCCCTAGGACTCTGGAATTCCCTTCTACTTGTCTGTGTGTCTTTCCTCCCTTAAGATACCTACCATTTACTTAACCATAATTTTACTTGATTTATCTCGATATTCCCATTTTGTGGCTTGATCAAATTTTGGGATACCTTCCAATGTTACATAAATATTGTGACATAAATATTGCCACTGTATTGATTTAGTACCATATGATACTGATGTCCTTGTTGGCATCAACTATCTACTCTGAGGTTCAATTCCCTTCTCTGTCACTACAGTTCCCTTATTATCCCTTCCCTCCACCCCAACACCACCACCACATCTCATGCTCTCTCTCCACCACCACTAATTTTAAAGAATGGGCAGATGAAGCTGAGTGAACCACTCCCGTGGCACTGCCATTCCTTAGAGAAGAAATGGCACTGGTCCTCTACATCTCAGAGGGACACACAACAAATATAGAAGTCAAGAAAAATAATGATGCCATAGCCTTGAAATGAAATAGCTTTTATCATGGAACTCCTAGGAACTGGCTGCCAGTTGTACTCTCAAACTAAAATTCATTTTCATTGAATTCATGGAATCAAGCATGAAGAGCAGTAAACCAGACGTATACAATATTTGAATACCCATTTAGCACTAGCATTTAAAACAAGTTTTTAATCAATCGATAATTAGCTATAAGATATGGAAATGTTTATTTTATGGACAATTGATTTCAACTCTTTAAGAATAGCAAATCACGATTATCCCAAGATATATAATTCCCAAAAATAAATTTCTCCCATTTATTAGTTCACCAAGTTGCGTTGAAGTTAGAAACACATTCTTGATCTAATCCCTAAACAGTCATCCATCCAATCTGATTGAATGATTTATGAAAGAAACCAGATTTACTTTTACTAAAGTCCTGGAAGAAAAGTCCCTTATCAACACTGGTTTTAAATTGTTATCCCTTACAATTAAGGAAACCACAAAATTGCCAATGGTATCACTAGTACCAAGATCATGGATCATTCCGGAATTATTCTGCAACTGCCAACTCAAATGTCCACTTCTGGGAAAATGCAAAATTCAGCACATTTTTAACTTTAATCTATAGCAAATGAAAGAAAGTAAGACTGGGAAAACAGAGGTTGTCTTAATGAATATCAATTGTAGCTCTGAGTAACATTTCTGGGGGAAATGAGCTGTGATGGAATAAGTGAAACTTTTTTTACCATTATGGAGCTAAATAGCAGCAGTGTGCTGCTCAACAACCTTGCTAATATCCATGGTGGTTGCTGTCAGGTCAAATAAACAAAATGGCCTTTATACAACAGAAAGGAAAGAGCAGGTCATAGACTACTGACATTGGAGACAGACTACACATGGAAAATCTTAAGATTTTCAATCCAAAACATTTTTTCTTAGTTTCATATTGAAAACTCTACAGCTACAGAACAGAATGCCAGGTTTTGATTAGTGATTTACTGAGAACTTAACATTGTTTTAATCATTTTTATAAACTAAATTCTTGTTTTACTTTGACAGCACCTGGTCAGAGAAAGTGGTCTTAAGAAAGTTCATTTCATGTTAAGCTTGCCATAGAAAGTCTAGGCAGGGTATTCTCTGCTCTGATGTTTGAGTAGTTGTTATTACTGACACCTCCGCTTTGATTTGATAGGGGAATGCTCTCACCTCACGACCCAAACTCTCATTTACTTTTCCTCTTGCAGTTTCTCTATTTTAGTGAACCTTCTTTATTTACTGCTCTACCAAAGCCTGTTCTTGTTTTCCCCATAGTTCAAATTAGTTTCAATATATTTTCTTTCTCCTCCATCAACCAAGAGCTGTCTCATCTCTTCACTGCAAAAACAAATCCTTTCTCAATTCCTTAAACTGTAGAATTCTTCTGGATCCTTATTTTGCTTGGATTCTACAATTTTATTTTTAAATTACTTCCAGTTTTATTTTGGGCAAGGAATATAATCATAAAACGTCTATTTATTTGCCCTACATGACTGAACTGAATCATTATTAAATTCTGTTGGTAGTTCCTAGTGTGACATCTATCAGCATGAAAATTCATTTATAGTGGTACACATTCAAGATGTAAAAACAAACTATTCTTGCAGAAGAATGAAGACCTGCAAGAGTATTAATTAAAGGCTAAGTCCTTTCTTGGTTCATTATTGAGAATTCCATCTCAAGCAGCAACTTTAGAGTTTTCCCTGATGGCTCAGTTACCACCATATATTTTATATAGGGCCTTCCACTTCCTTTCACAAAAGGAGTAGAGGGATTTGGGAAGGAGAAGTAGGGGCTAACTGCTCGGTTCCTTGCCTCAGCTGTCAATCTCTATAGCAAGATAACCAATAATGTATTTGAGAAATGGGGTGTCCACCCATGCGATTGTGCAGTTCTTTCTCATGTTGTCTAGTTCAGCTCCACAACCAGCAGCAGTGGCTCCTATTGTGACCAGCTGCCTTTAGCCATGGTAAAATAAAACTGCATGGATAAACGGGCAGTTCTAATATGACTCTTGAAATTATCCGCGGTTAATATGTAGAATTGAATTATGTCCTGAGATAAATTCTACTTTAAATACAGGACTCTCAGAATATCATACACAGAAGAAAATCTCTCCTTTGGGCCTCTGGAAGAAAGTTGCACAAATTTAATTCCTCTATGTTAAACTGTTTTAATGTATGTTAATGCTTCTAATTCCTTGTCTCCTTTTATAAATACTCCAAGTGTCCTACACCAGAGGCTCTAGCTTTTTAGTTTGATGACTTAAATAAATAGCATAGTAGTTACATACAGTCCTGAAAAGTTATATTAAGCATTACTTTGTACACGTTAACTAAACCATCATTACTCAGTTTAGATTAAAGTCACTGTTCAGAGCAATTTAACACTCCAAATGCACAACCACCATTCTGGTAATGAAAGTCTTTTTCATCATTCTTCCAATCAATAACAAATTAAAGATGATATGGCTGGCAGTCTCATTTATGAAGGCACCAATGCACAGGAATGGATAAAGCTGCAGATGATTGTAAATGTTGCTAGCTCCATTATGGGCACTAGCCTCCCCACCATCAATGGCATCTTCAAAAGGCGATGGCTCAAGAAGGCAGCATCCATCATTAAGGACCCCTGCCATCTAGGATATGTTCTCTCCTTATTGCTAGTATCAGGCAGGAGGTACAGGAGCCTGAAGTCACAACACTCTGCCACCAGATTTTTGAATGGACCATGAATCCATGAACACTACCTCACTTCCAGCTCCCTTTGTGCGCTACTCATTTATTTTTTATATATTTCGTCTTGCAACTTCTAATAATTTTTTAAAGCATTGAGCTGTATTGCTATCACAAAACAACAAATTTCACGTCATATGTCAGTGGTAATAAACCTCATTCTGATTCTGATGACAAGAAATGAATGTATTTGATTCCAGACATCATGATATGATAAACATTCCAGTAACATTGAACCCTTCTCCAACTATTTGAGCCTGCAGTCTCTACCACTTTAAAACTGAGCTCTAAGTACACAGGCAACTCTTCAAAAATTTCTTTACACAAAACAAAAATGTTATGTAGTTACCTTAAGAGAACAAGAAAGGCTAGTGCAATAGAAAACACAGTCATCCCACTTATTGTTCAGCTTGCAATTACTTTTATTCATTAAGTTAATCTATGAATCCAAAACTGGCAGCCCTGGAAGTAGTGTTCAGATTTAACTAGAGGTTACTTGGCTTGAGGGGAAAGATGCCAGGCAAGCCTAATTCTTTCTTAATCAGAATTAGAATCACTCTATTGCTAAAACATAAACCATACTAGAATTGATTGTGGTTCAGTGCCAAGCAGAAGGCACAGGATGATACCATAACACAGAACACAATAGGAACCAACAAGTTAGAAGACAATAGTGCAAACAGCTATGAGAAATCAGCAATTAGCAGAATGGTCACATGCACAAATATCAATAATCAAACTTAAGTAAATATGAACAAATAAACCGATGGAATAGTTATCATCAGAACAAGGGGAGCAAGAAGACTGTTTAACAGATGGCGTGTACAACAATTAGGGCATTACATCTGAGTGAGCTTTCTTTCAGAAGTTGGATAGCTACAGGAAAGAAGCTTTGGAGTTGATGTGTAGTCCTGGTGGTGATGGACTTGTCGCTTCTTCCTGATGACAATTTGGTGAAGAGGTGACTTCTAGGGAGGGTGGTAGGGAAGATAACTCTTTTCTTCAGTCTGGCATTGAACGCATCTTCTAATATTGGTAGCTGACAGCCAATGATCTTCTCTGCTGAATGGACCACTTGCTAGAATGTGGACTTGTGGAGGGAGGTGGTGTGAAAAACCAAACTGTGATAGAAGTGGTCACAACCCTCTCAATGATAGCCGTGTAAAAATTCATCAGGATACACCCTGAGATGTTAAGTTTTCTAAGTTGGCATAGGAAGAACAGTCTCTGCTGGGCTTTCCTAGTGATGAATGTAATGTGCTTGTCCCACTTCAATGTATGGTAAAGGTAATCAACAGACATTTGAATTACTTGACAACAGACCCAGCCTGACCATTAATTTCCAAGGGGAGGCAGTAGGTAGGGGGTTGTCCTGGAAGTAATGCTGTCTTGGTAGCATTAAGCTCCAAGTTGTTGACTTTTAGACACATACACCATATCACTGAAGTTGCTAGGTGATGATTAGCATTGGAGGTCCTGTCCTAGGGTTGAAACTCTAATTGAAGAAAAGCCATTTTGATGGTATCAGTAAGGATTTGGCAAGTGTGTATTAGGATAGGTTGTTCTCTGGCAAAGTTGTACTTGGTAAGTGGAAGGCCTTCAAAAGTGATATTTTGAGAGTACAGTTTGTATTTTTCTGTCAGAATAAAAGGCAAGGGTAACAGGTTCAGACAGCCTAGGTTTTCAAGAGATATTGAGGCCCTGGTTAAGAAAAAGAAGGAAGTGCACAGCAGGTATAGGCAGGAACAGATGAGGTACTTGAGTATAACAAGTGCAAGAGAACACTGAAGAAGGAAATTAGCAGAGCTATAAGAACACATGAGGTTGTTCTCACAGACAAGGCAAAGGAAAATCCTAAGGGTCTCTGCAGAACAAAATGATAGCAAGGGATGAAATTGGACCTCTGGAAGATCAGAGTGATGGTCTGTGCATGGAGCCAAAAGAGATGGGGGAGATCTTACACAGATTTTCTGCATCTGTATTTACTTGGGAGATGGATACAAAGGCAATAGATGTGAGGCAATGCAGCAGCAAGGTAATGGACCCTATACAGATTACAGGGGAGGAGGTGCTTGCTGTCTTGAGACAAATTAAGAGTGAAAAAAAATCTCCAAGGACAAACAAAGTGTGGACCCTGTGGGAAGCTAGTGCAGAAATTGCAGGGGCCCCTTGCAGAGATATTTAACATCCTTATCCAAGGGTGATGTGATGGAGGATAGCTAATGTTCTTCTGTTGTTTAAGAAAGGCTCTACAGATAAGCAGGGAAATTATAGGCCAGTGAGCCTGAGATCAGTAGTGGAAATGTAATTGGGAGGTATTCTAAGGGACCGGATATATAAGCATTTGGATAGACAGGAGCTGATCAGGGAAAGTCAACATGGCTTTGTCTATGGTAACAACACACACAAAATGCTAGTGGAACACAGCAGGCCAGGCAGCATCTATAGGGAGAAGCACTGTCGACATTTTGGGCCGAGACCTTTTGTCAGGACTAACGGAAAGGAAAGATACTAAGAGATTTGAAAATAGTGGGGGGAGGGGGAAATGCAAAATGATAGGAGAAGACCGGAGGGGGTGGGGTGAAGCTAAGAGCTGGAAAGGTATTGTGTATGGTAAGTTATGTCTAATCGATCTTATGGAGTTGATGAAAACAAGGCAGTGGATGTTGTCTACATGAACTTTAGCAAGGCCGTTGACAAGGTCATGCATAGGACGTAGGTCAAGAAGGTTCAGTTGCATGGCATTCTAGATGAGGTAGTAAAATGGATTAGACATTGGCTTCACATTAGAAACCAGAGCAAAGTTATAGATGGTTGCCTCTCTGACTGGTGGCCTGTGATTAGTGGAGTACCACAGGCATCAATGCTGGGATTGTTGTTTTTTTGTCATCTATATCAACAATCTGGTTAATAATGTGGTAATCTGGATCAGTTTATGTGCAAATGACACCAAAATTTGGGGAACAGGGGGGGTTAGTGGATAGCAAGGAAGTTTGTCAAAACTTGGAATGGACTTCAGTCCAGCTTGAAAAATGGCTGAAAAATGGCTGGTGGAATTTAACGCAGACAAGTGTGAAGTGTTGCAGTTTGGGAGGACCAATATAGATCCATAATTCCTTGAAAGTGGGGTCACAGGTAAATAGGGCCTTAAAGAAAGTTCTTGGCACATTGGCCCTAATAAATCAATGTTATGAGTACAGTGAGTTGGGATGTTATGTTGAAGTTGTATTGATGGGGCCTAATTTGGAGTATTGTAAGCAGTTTTGGTCACCTAGCTACTGGAAAGATGTAAATAAGATTGAAGGAGTGCAGAAAAAATTTACAAGGATGTTGCCAGGACTTGAGGACTGAGTTATAGGAAAAGGTTGAATAGGTTAGGACTTTATTCCCTGGAATGTAGAAGACCGAGCTGCAAAAATTATGAAAGGTATAGATAGGAGAAATGCAAGCAGGCATTTTCCACTGAGGTTGAATGAGACTACAACTAGAGGTCATAGTTTAAAGGTGAAAGGTAAAATGTTTAAAGGGAACATGAGGTGAAACTTCTTCACTGAGATAGAGGTGAGAGTGTGGAACGAACTTCCAGTGGGAGTAGTAGATGTGGGCTTGACTCCAATATTTAGGAGAAATTTGGATAAATACATGGATGCAAGGCGTATGGAGGGCTATGGTCCTGGTGCAGGTCAATGGGACTAGGAGGATTAATGGTTCGGCACAGGTTAGGTGGGCCGAAGCGCCTGCTTCCATGCTGTGGTGTTCTATGGCTCTATGAATCTCTGTTCAAAGTAGAAGGAAGCCACTCTCAGTTCCTAGGGGCAGCCTAAGAAGGAGACAACACTCCAAAACTGAGACTTCAGAAGATGCAAATATATTAAGTTATATCAGTATTGTGAAAGTTACTATGAAAATGCAGATTTCTTCTCTTATTGTTTGATTCTCTGGTTCTTAATAGTATTTTTAAGTCAATTTCCCTTTTGAAAGAAAGTTTGATATTAAGAATTCCAATTATTTATTTACCATTTTGTTGTGCAAGGATAAAATGAGATGGTTCATAAAAGAGAGAGAAGAGGACTGTTCGTTTAAAAATGTTCAGAGTTTGTGCACAGATTGAGGCCAAGATGGCTATTTATTACATGGTCCACAAGCTGTTTTTGTTACTGGGTATTAGGTGTTACAGAATAAGATAAAAATACTTTGGAAGAAATTGCTGAATTTGCTCCAACAATACTTGAAACATGAGAGAAGTCTGGCTGTAACAGTTATATTTTTCTTGAATTGACTAAGTATTGAGAGTGTAAAACAGAAAAGCCTAGGTTCTGCAGAGAATGCTTTTGCAATTATAAGTAATTCAATTCTTCCCTGTATACAGGAGTAATGTATTATTTGGCAGTTATTTTTTTCAGGAATTAAATATCTATTTTTTTCTCTGGCTCTTTCGGTCTCTCTAGACTACAACCTTCCTAAGGCCAAGAGGATGAACTGCTGGCCGTTCGCCAGGTATTTGTCAATGACACTCACGGGAAGTATGCAACTACAGGCTCTGGGATGGAATAGGAGCAGAATAAATGTCTAGGCAGCAACAAAATTTAATATTAAAGGAGGCAGGTGTAGATAGCTCATTGCTCTGCAAAACAAAATAGGGCTAGAGAGAGAGAAACATATTGGCTTACAGGGAGCCATGGTGAGAAAGATCTTTGAAGATATGGAGATTTTCTTTGGCCATAGTGACTATGCCTTTCATGATACCACTGAATTATATTTTACCTGACTCCTCACATTGTAAGGAAATTCTGAGGGAGAATGATGTATATTTAGATTATTAATCTTCCTATCTGAAGTCATACGGATTTTGAATTTCAAAGGCCACATTATCGAGAGATTTAAATCTTTTATAGTTTTATATGAGTTTCACTTTTTGGACCCACAGTACAGACCCACATTACAGGCTGGTGCATTTTTCAAAATTTTCCCTAACAAGATCTCTTGACAAAAATTTGACAAGAAGTATTGATTCTTTCTCAATTTATATTTATTCCATTATATTTTCCAATATAAATTCCATCAGAGTGAATGCTGTATCTCAAAACTTGTTGGTAATGATATATTAATTTCATAAAGACAAATTTCTGCACCCAAACTGCCACAACGTGAGAGTATACTGTACTTGACAAAGATGCATGGACAGCAATTGTAATTCTGCAATTTTGTCTTTCATCAGTAATACGTGAATTGCTTTATTGCAATTTAATTGGAATGTTATCTGAAGCCATTAAGCTAGCAAGTTTCTTCAGGACACTGAAGAACTATGACATGGCCCCTTTGAGCCTCAGCAGTTTTTATCAATGCACCATAGAAGGAATCCAGTCCGGATGCATATGGCTTGGTATGGAAACTGCTCCTCCCATGACACCAAGAAACTGCAGGGAGTGGTGAGCACAGGTCAGCACATCACAGTAACCAGCCTCCCCTCTCATGGCCTCTGTCTGCACTTTAGCAGCCTGGGCAAAACAGCCTGCATAATCAAAGGTCACACTCACCCTGGATATTCACAATCCTCTTCCTCCCATCAGACAGAAGATACAAAAGCAACAAAATACATACCACTAGACTCAAGGACAGCTTCTGTCTCATTATTATAAGGTTACTGTATAATAAGATGGACCCTTAACCTCACAGTTTACTTGTTGTGAACTTGTACCTTACTGTCTACTTGTACTTCACTTTTACCTGTACAGTTGCACTTTATTCCTCAGACTGTTATTGCTTTACCTTGTACTACCTCAATGCACAGTTCCAATGAATTGACCTGTGTGGACAGTTGATGCATCATCAATAACTCTCAGAGACAGAAGGCGAACGATAGGCTTTTATTAGCCGCAAGAGACCACCACACAACATCCTGGAGACTGAGGGAGGAGCAGTGCCTCCAATCGCCTTTATATAGGGGTCTGTGGGAGGAGCCACAGGAGCAGTCAGCAGGGGGGCGTGTCCAGACAGGTATATGTAGTTCACCACAACAGTATACATGAAATGTTACTACCTCAATGCACTGTTGCAATGAATTGATCTGTGTGGACAGTATACATGACATGTTTTTCACTGTACTTCAGTACATATGACAATAATAAACCAATTTTACCAAGACTCTTTTTATTTTTATAATTATTAATGTGACAACATAGAAATCATAAATGTAGATACAAATCTTCACGCAGTGAGCTATGCAGTTGATTTGCCCAAAATATAATTCCAAGTTTACGATATGACAGCTTAGATTTACAAGTACATTTTTCATTTAATAAAATAAAGCTTGCACATATATCCAACAATACACTTAGGACATCCAAACTGTTCCTAAAATCACATTTCGTTCCCCAATTTGAGCCAACTAGGAAATTTCAGAGAAAATTTAAATCACAACCCAGTGGGAAGTCAAACTTATTAACATGTACAATCTAGAGTTGTACTTAATAACTTAAAGATTGGCTGCTGGCAACACCACCAGGATGTTTGAGCTATTTACTTTGGCATTAATGAAGACAGAATCTACCAAATAACAGGAACTATACAATTCATTCACAAGTGCTAAAATTAACGATTTACAAAGACTCAACAGCATGGATTCCTACCTTTAGTTTCTAGAAACCATTTTCAGCATCATACCAAATATTTATTTTTCCCACAATAATGCTTAGATTTCTATAACATCAAATCTAATCAACACTTACAGCTACTGTGTTCATGACCCTTCAGTACTTTGCAAACATTTTCAAGATTACATTTATTGTCTCCAAAGTCCTCTTTTCCTCATTTCTGAATTTCCCTCCATTGCAAAGTCTTGTGCCCTTTATTAATGAGACTGGACTTGCCCCACACAAAGTCATGCTGACTACCCCTGGTTAACCCTTGCCTTTCCAAATGTGCATAAATTCTACCCCTTAGAGTTTTCTCCAATGATTTCTCTACTAGTGACATAGGGCTTGCTGCCCTTTAGTTACCTGGCTTATCCCTGCTGCCCTTCTTAAACAAAGTAACAACATAAGCTATCTTCCAGTCTTCTAGCACCTTACTTGTGGTGAATGAGATACAGAAATCTCTATCAGGGTCTAGCTGTGTCCTCCCTTGCTTCCCAGTGAAACCTGACGAATACCTATCTTTCCATGGATAGATCTCATCTGGCCCTGTCGTTTTATCCTCTCTTATGCACTCCATGACAGCTAACACCTCTTCCTCATTAATCAGTTCATAAAATTAAACAATGAAGTGTAAAATGTAATTCCACTGGAAAGCATTCCTAGCAGCCTAATTTCAATGTGAACGTCAGTGCATCGTTTCCCATATAGATTCAATGTCATCTAATAATGTCTACTGGCATACTCAACAGTCCATTTTGTAACAATAAGATTCACATGATGCCACAGGATAAAACCGTCATCATGAGGGAAGTCTCTCTCTCTCTCTCTCGCTCTCCCCCTCTTTTCTGACTTGAAGCAGTAACTGCTCCTTCCTCCACAGATGCAAGCTGCCCTACAAGTGTTTCTGACATCTTCTGCATTTGATCAATCATGCATCAGCTTTCAATGGTGAATGCATGTGTGTTTGATGCATTGTTTTTTTTTATTTCAGATAAAATTAACATGATCAAGCCCTAGTTCTGCATTGTCACCTCTGGCTCAATAATTTCAATGCCCTCCTAGGTGACTTATAGTGCTCCATCAACCACGAATTTCAGCTTATTTCAAATTCAGTGACTCGATAAAGGGTTCACCACACTTCCAGCACAATGAGCTACTTGGCTTCTAATCCATCAACTCATTTTTATTATGCTCATCCCTGTGTTGAAATCATTTCATCGCCTTTCTCTTCTCCATTTCAGTCACCTACTTCACCACTACAATTCAATAAGCTCTGGTTTCTAAATCACCTCCATCCCATCTTTGGAGTTTAATGAGGCAGTTTGTAGTCAATGAGTCTGATCTTCAAATGGGGAGTTCAGCCAACAATGAGGATGATGTGAACAGCTGAGGACGAATTTTGACTCCTTCCGCTGCTTGAGTCGAATGCTTCAGGATCCCTATTCTAAATCTCATTTCCTTCCTTCCTTAAAACCCATCTTTTTAGCACTATTTCATGAATTACATCTAATACAGTTTTGATAAATCATTCCCTTTTCTCTCTTCTAGATTAATGGTGATATGCAAGTTGACGATCTCATTGTACTTAATTAACTTACAGCAAAGCCAGAAACCAAACCATTCTCTTCCACATTGATTTGTCCAGGATTGAATTCTATAATTTTACAAATGTATATACAATCCCAAATAATAGCATCACTTTATCCAGTTAATTGATCTTTTAATCCATTTTTAAGCTGTCTATCATAAAACACATTAATAAAGAGTTGACTACATCAGTTATCTGACACCTTTCTTGTGGCTAATGAAGACAAGAGAACAGAAGAAGCGACTGGTGATAGAGCTAGTATACTGAGTAATCTATACAGCTGTCATTGAGAATCGATACAGAATTAATAAGACAGAATTATTTGTGATATTACAATGCTGGCTGCAAGATCATGTCCTTAAATGTCTAGATGTTATCTGGAACAAAACAGAAACCTGGCAGAGACTGTGTGCAATATAGTACTCTTCAAGAAGCATACAGAATATAGCAGGACTAACAATAAATTACATAGTAGGTACGTTACAGTAACCTAATTCATCAAGCAGTGTTGTCAGTGTAGAGCGCTTAAGATATGAACAGATGGCAGTGATTTACTAAAAAGGAACAAAGAGGATACTATAAGGGAAGTTTCCCAAGTCAGCAGCAAAACACATGCCTGGAGAGGAACCTACATAATTATCCTCCACTGAAATAAATGGAAGAAAATTGCAAGGGTTCTTTTATAGGTGTGCACTGTGAATTACAGTTTTTTTCTCTGAAATTCACTGCATCCTGGCTTTCAAGGCTGGAGGCTGCAGACCCAGGAATATCTCCCTTTATAGGTGCAGGAATTAGTCACATACAGAATGCAAGCCTGACAATGATCCATACTGAGGGTAAAATGGAGCTGGCAGTGAGGTAAACAGAACGGAATGAAGGACTAGCGATGAATTGCTCTGGGAATAAAAGAGGTCTCAGAGAGTTACACAGAGGATTACAAAGACCTGGCAGCAATATATACGGATAATGGTGAATTGGCAGTGCGACAGAAGATAATGCTGAGCTGGCATTGATGTAATGGAGGATAATGGCAGATTGGCAGTGAGACAGGGAACAACGGTGAACTGAGTGATTTATGTAAAAAATAAAGGTGAACTGATTGTGAGACAGGAGAAAGTAGAGCTGTCAGTAATATATTTGGAGAATAATGGTGAGGTGACACTAAGATACACAGGGGGATATAGCAAATGGCAGTCAGATAGAGGTTAAAGCTGAGCATAAAGTTGTAGTATAGAAAATTATGGTGAGCTGACAATGATATGCATAAAGGATAAAGACAAATGCCAGTAGAACAGAATAAAACTGAACTAACAGCCATATAAATCACCTAAAACTTTGACAAACCTCTATAGATGAACACTGGGGGATATTCTGACTGGTTGCATCAAGGCCTGACATGAAAACACAAATACCCACGAACAGAAATGTCTACAAAAAGTGATGGATACAACCCAATCCATCACAGGCAAAGCCCGCCCCCCATCATTGAGCACAGTTACAAGGTGCGCTGCCACGAGAAAGCAGCATCCATCATCAAGGAATCCACCATCCAGACCATGCTCTCTTCTCTCCGTACTACCACCATCGAGGTACAAGAGCCTTGGGTCCCACATCATTAGGTTCAGGAACAGTTATTATCCTACAATCATCAGGCTCCTGAATCAGCAAGAAGAACTGCACCCACCTCAACTCTAGACTGACTCCACAATTTATAAACTCGCGTTCAAGGACTTTACGACTCAGCATTATTTATTTACTTATTTTTTATTATTTGCTCAATTTGTCCTCTTTTGCACATTGATTTTGTCATTTTTTGTTATTTATTGGTTTTCATAAATTCTGTTTGTTTATTTTTCTGTAAGAAAATGAATCTCAAGGTAGTTAGTACATAGTGACAAATACCTACTTTGATAATACAGTTACTTTGAATTTGTATATGGAGGATAATGACAAGTTGGCAGTGCGATGGAATAATGCAAAGTTAGCAGTGAAATGCATGGAGGATCAAAGCAAGATGGCAATGAGATAGGAGAGCTGGAGGCAAGAGAGGATATTGGGGAGCTGTGAGTGCGATATGGTGAGCTGACAGTGAATTAGCCAAGGAATCATTTAGTGCTAATGATCACTCCAATCAGCATACGGTATATAATGAGCAGTCAGTCACAATGAACATGGTAAGAAGTAATATAATCAGTTCAGATTTCTACTTGGTCAGTGTTCAATAGCCTCTATGCATGTGGACATGTTGACCCCAAGTGAATAAGGTTAGGTCATGATGCCACTCTCCTAAAAGAAAGCCAAATACATTTATTTTCATCTATACTCATTTCCTGCCACAGAAAAAAAATATACCAATGTGAGTCAACACATTGGAAGGACTGTGAAACAAATGCTCTTTTTTGTTTTCTCGATAATTTTGCCAAGATTATTTCTGAGTATAGTAACAGCAGGCAAAGCATGGGTAAAACAACATGTCTGAGAGATAAATGGAGGCCTGACAGGTCCGTGGCATGAGATTATTTTAATAATGGTTTCCCAGCATTAAACCCTTCAACAGCTACATTCCCATGCAGCATAATTTGAAAAAAAGTAAGATGGATAAAATAGGAAAAAATGGTTCTGCTGGTTATAGAATATGTAAATGTGATATCATTGCATAATACATTGATTTGCCACTTTATTAGATACACCTGCTTGTTAATGCAAATATATAAACAACCAATCAAGTGGAAATAATGTAATGCATAAAAGCACACAACATGGTCAAGAGGTTCAGTTGTTGTTCAGACCAAACATCAGAGGGTGGAAGAAATGTGATCTAAGTGTCTTTGACCATGGGAATGATTGTTGGTGCCAAACAGTGTGGTTTGAATATCTCAAAAACTGTTGATCTTTGGGGATTTTCACAAATAATAGTCTCTAGAGTTTACAGAGAATGGTATGAAAAGCAATAATCACCCAGTGAACAACAGTTCTTTGAACACAAAGACCTTGTTAAGGAGATCATAATGGCCAGACTGGTTCAAGCAGATGGGAAGGCGATAGTAACTCAAACAACCAAGTGTTACAAAAGAAGTGTGCAAAAGAATGTCTCTGAGTGCACAACATGTCGAACCTTGAAGTAAATGGGCTACAGCAGCTTAAGTATGTACCCAGTAAAGTGGCCACTGAGTGCATATTCAACCATGAGAATCAACTATATTGAATGCATTATCTGAGAAAAATATACCAGTAATTTGTGAAAAACCTTAATTAAACCCAAAACATCTTCTAAACCTCTCTACATTTCTTTTGCTTCATCCTGCAGTCTATGCATTTGACTCAGTATTGACCAGGAAGCCATAGCAGACAAGAAGGTGGGAGGGAATAGGGAACATCTAAATCTGCCTTGAGTGACTATACAATCATGCTGAGACACAAAAATTAGGTTTGGAGCAACAAAAATCAGGTTTGGAGCAACAAAAATCTGCTGTAAGAACTCGGTGAGTCAAATAGCATCTGTGGGAGGAAAGGAATTGTCAACATTTCAGGTCCTGATCCAGGGTTTCAACCTGAAAAACCAACAATGCTATTGGCTACAGATGCTGTTTGACCCACTGACTTCTTCCAGTAGATTGTATGTTGTATAGAATTATGCTGAACATTTTAGTCTGAAAATGGATGACTAATCACAGTAAGTTTATCGTACAAACTTGAAATGATAGGATTTGAGTTCAGACTTGAGTGCCAAAGAAAGAAACAGGTGTACAGTATGTGCAGATCACCAATATTAAAGTGAGAATAGTGCAAAACAGCAGCTTAGCATCAATCCAACTCTGTTACAGACACGAGAGAATCTGCAGAGATAGAAATCTAAAGCAACACACACACACACAAGTGCTGGCGAAACTCAGCAAGCCAGGCAGCATCTATGGAAAAAGAGTAAACAATTGACGTTTCGGGACAAGACCCTTCTTCAGGAAAGCTTTTAGCTCTGACATGGAGTCAATGAAGATGATCTTCTGGGCAAATAGTAATATTAAAACTGAGAGTGAAAGAATTGCAAATGTGCCTGAACAAAATGAAGCTATACAAGAGTAAGAAACAGTAATAGAAATAGAGATGGTATAAGTTACCTCTTTTGCAGGTTGTTTGATGCCAATCGAGATTGAAGATGTTTAATTTGATGAGGAGATAGAGGGATCATAAAGTCACTTCAGTCTGGTACATTTGGAAATTGTAATAAGTATAATTTCAGAACAAGAAACCGTAGATCAGGTGAGGCTAAGTATCCAAGGCTCTCCTCAACACTGAAATTTCAGCACTTTCCTGAGTTGAGCACTGGATAAGAAGGTTCTGTGCAGTTTAACAGACTAGAAAATGCAATCCAAATTATTAAACACATAGGATATATTTTTGTGTATATATGCAAAAATTGTCAAGTGGAAGAAAGTTGCTCCCAAAACTGTAACAGAAAATTACACAGCACATAAAATCAATGCTCTTGCTGTGTACAGGGAAAAGGCAATAGTAAAGTCAGGTGCTCCAATATTAAACCCACGTAAGTGAATATGATGCAAAAGCGGGACTATCAAGAAAAAATGTGACCAAGGTAATAAAGATCATCCTTCATAAGTATAGTGGTTCAGAGCAATGAAATGTTCAGCTTCAAGTGGAAAGGACAGGTAATCTGTGTGCAAGGCTAGATCAGTACAACATCCTAAAAATGTAGAGCAAGAAGCAATACAGAAATAGAGAAGAAGCAACTTATGTAAGGAAAATATGGGTTCGCTGTGTAATCTGGAATTGTTTTTTTAAGGTACAGATCAACTCTACACTCCACAACAGAGTACACGCCGACAGAAATGCTGATGCACGCAAGACTCAGAAGGCTTTTGAGTCTGGTTCAGCCAAGTCTGGAAGGTGGGAGGAAGACAGCTGCAACAAATAAAACATCTCCATTCATCACAATTCATGGTTTAAACTTGGTGCATTAATAACTCAAAATAAGTCAGAAATGAGAAAAAAGGGATATCAAGTTCCAAGAGTAAGTGAAAACAACTTATAAACCAGGCACATCCTCCAGGACTCTGTGTTTTACCTTTTCCTTTTGCATATTATTTCAATATGGAGTAGAGTCAATGAGTTACACATTATAGAAGCAGACCCTTTAGCCCAGCTTGCCCATGTTATCTACCTGAGCTAGATCCATGTACTTGTGTTTGGTCCATATCCCTCAAAATCTTTCCCATCCATGTACTTGTATAAGCGTCAGTTAGTGTTAAGTGTGGTCTCACCAACGACTTGTACAGTTGCACATGACATCCCAATCCCTGTACTCAACACCCTGGCCAATGAAGGAAAGCATGCAAAGACCTTCTTCACCATCGTGCACACCTGTGTCGCCACTTTCAGGAATCTGTGCACCTAGATCTCCCTGTTCTTCAGTCTCCAGGGTCCTACCATTTACTTCTCAAATTGTGCTATGGTTTAACTTAACAAAATGCAATCATTTTTGTTTGATTTAAATTCCATCTGCCAATATGTGGCCCGGTTTCCTCGTTGATCTAGATAACCTTCTTCACTAGATAATCAATTTTGATGGAATCTATAAACTTACAAACCATGTCAGCTAAATTCACATCCAATTTGTTAATATAGACAAACTATCCCTGAAGCAAACCATTGGCCACAGGCTTCCGGGGAAAACAACCTTCCACTAGCACCCTCTACCATCACCTCCTCTTTTGTAATGTGGATGTGTTCCAAGACATCACTATTAATTTCCTTAGCTTCCATAATTTTCTCCCACAGATGAAAATATGAATTTAAAACCTTACCCACTTCCTGTGGCTCCACACATTGACAACCACACTCATCTTTAAGGGAAACTATTCTCTCTCTTAATATACACATATAATCTCTCAGAATTTTCCTTTACCTTTTCAGGCCAAGCTCTCTCATATCCTCTTTTCCCTCTCCTCGGAGAGTACACTTAAGAGTTCTTTATACCTTTTATACTCCTGTTCGGTAACACACACAAAATGCTGGAGGAAATCAGCTGGCCAGGCAGCGTCTGTGGAAAAGAGTATAGCCGACCTTTCGTGCCGAGACTCTTCACCAGAAGTTCATCACTTGATCCCAGCTGCCTATCCCCATCATATGCCTCTTTTTCCCTGACCAGAGCCTCAATATCCCTCCTCAACTCAGAACCTGCCAGGGTGTATACACTACAAAGCTAACAATGATGATTTTTTTTTTACTCTAATGAATTAATGGGATAGAGGATAGGCAGAGAGAATGCCAAAAATCAGTCTGACCCCGAATTGAAAATGCTGGAGGACTTTTCTATCTGCCGCCATTTAGTTATGTGATATTACTTTAGAATATTGAAGGAACAACCTTTCACTGACTGTTTCCTCTCTTAACATTTCCTGACTTCAGTGAAGCACTAAACAAACTTCTTTCAAGCATGGTTTTGATTGTTATGGAAAGTTTTACAAACGTACTTATAATATCATTAGCAACAACAGAATTATTGTCCCTTTCTTTACACAGCAAAATGTACTGGTCCTATTGAACAAAATATAAGATGTTTCTTCAGGTTTTCTTAAAAGTTAATGAAGAAAGAAATGTAACAGCAGTAGGTCATGACCTGCTGTTTCCTAAAATTACTTCAGTCCTTGTTATTCCTTTACTTCAAGCTAAAAGTACGTTTGGACGGCGTTGAATGAAACTTAGACGCAGGCTGGTGCTTTCATCATTCAGACATGACAGAGGAATTTAATTTTCCATCTTTGTAATTTAAACCTGAATCTAATTTGAAAAAGGGAAAGACATTTAGTCCTTAAAACCAACCAAGGGACTGGACCAGGTGTGTTACATTAAATTATCACAATCATTTTGTGCCACCAAAGAAATCTACATCAATTTCAAAATCTATTTGTGACTGAAGGACAGATTATATTACTGAAGTTATGCAAGTCTATCGGATATGGACATTCAGTCTCATACTGGGTGAAGGGCCAAATCCCATAGTGCAGGAGACCAACAAGATTAAAGAGAGTAGGGCAATGTAAATAAACTTTTGTAAGATCATCCCAAACGCAAGCTTAAAAAGTCTATAGATTGTAAAAGGAAAGGAAGGTACAGAGGCATTCTGAAGTTCCAACATATAAAAACTGAAAAACAACAAGAGGCAAGTTAAACTGATTACTACCATGCTGATATGGGAACAGTTTTAATCAGAGTTAACAAAAAGCAACAGCTGTTGAAAAAAAGTATTTGGCATAATAGAAGGAACCAACTAGCTTGCAGGTAATTTTAACAATAGAGGAGGTGTGGAAGCAGGTAATTAGGGAAGATAGTTAATCATTATTGAGGACCATGGATAGAATCCCACACTAAGGGAATGTAAACCATTCTCTGTGCTAAATATTAAATTATGTAGTAATGGAGAACACAAAGAAATTTGGAGAGCATTACATAAGACAGGATTTTCTCATTGCTCCACACACTTAATATAATAAATGTCCAATCACAAGCAAGAGAAAATCTGCAGATGCTGGAAATCCAAATAACACATACAAAATGCCGGAGGAACTCGGCAGGCAAAGCAGCATCTATAGAAAAGAATAAATAGGCCGTTCTTATTTTATTTCAATCTTTCAACCTTAGTTTATGTGCTCTATTTTCTGATTATATTCTGCCTTTTTTCTGACCATCTCACATGATTCTGTTTTCTCCTTCATTAATTCAGTCCCCTGTTTTTTATTTAAGGCCTCAGCCTGGTATGAATTAATAGCACTTTCAACTCTCAGTCAGAGATTGTGGGTTCAAGTCCCACACCAGACACTTCTTCACATCACTGAGTCTGACACTTCAATGCAACATTGAAAGGTTATCCCATTGCGGAAGATAGAGGGATGGATGATGCTTGATCTAATCACACACACACACACACACACACACTCAAGCATAGCAAGCTGAAACTAGCGACTAACCCTTGCGATGTTAAATCATGAGACCGCGCTCCCAGCAAAGCCCTGACGGCAAATTCCGTTTCATTGTTTTATAAGTATCTATGGCAATTGACATTAACTTAAATTGATTGGAAAATCTTAAAATGTAATGAATTTATTTTAAGACACATTCAACTATAATTAAATAATTAAGAACAATACATATACAATGAAACAGTGAAGCAAAGAAAGTAAACAAAAATCTTCCTTAAATTTGCATTTTAAGGAAGATCAGTATTTCTAATTCAAATTATGCACTAGAAAAGGCAGCAATGCCATCCCCTGGATTTACCACTGATGTGCCAGGATTTAATCTCTAGCACATTCCATACTTACTGATTGCTGCAGGAGAAAGGTAGAAAAGCCTGGAAAGCACTCCTCCACAGAGAACCAGCTAACCCTCAGTACAATCTGGCCCACCACTGAGGTGTTAAATCAGTTAAGATGTTCAACCCAGAGTGGGTGGATAAAAAGGATGCTGCACCATTTTTCAAAGAACAACAGGAGATTCTCTTACCCTCCTGCCAATAGATACAGTATATGATCTGATAAAATACATTGCTGCTTCTGCCATCTTGTTCTCTATATTATAATGGGGACTTCATGTCAAAGATTCTGAATAGTCTGTGAAAAGCTTTGGGATGTTCTGGAGTTATGAGTAGGTGACATTTGGTAGAATTGATGGCTTTGTTGCAAGGTTTGCAGATGATACGAAGATAGGTGGAGGAGCAGGTAGTTTTGAGGAAGTAGAGAGCCTAAAGGAGGATAGATTGGGCAAAGAAATGGCAGATGGAATACAGTGTCAGGAAGTGTATGGTCATGCAGTTTGGTACAAGAAATGAAAGGCTTAACTATTTTCTAAGTGGAGGGAAAATACAAAAAACTGAGGCACAAAGATTTGGAATTCCTTGTGCAGAATTTCCTAAAGGTTAATTTGCAGGTTGAGTTTGTGGTGAGGAAGGTAAATGCCATGTTAGCATTCACTGCAAGAGGACTAGAATGTAAAAGCAATGCTATAATGTTGAGATTCATAAAGTACTGGTGAGGCATCACTTGGAGTACTGAGAGCAGTTTTGGGCCCCTTATCTTAAAAGGGATGTGCTGAAACTGGAGAGGGTTCAAAGGTGGTTCATGAAAATAATTCCAGGATTGAATGGCTTGTCATATGACATGTGTTTGACGTCTCTGGGCCTGTATTCACTAGAATTCTGAAGGGTGACCCAATTGAAACTCGCTGAATGGTGAAACACCTTGATAGAGTGTATATGGAGAGGATGTTTCCTATGGTCAGAGAGCCTAAGACCAGAGGACAGAGCCTCAGAATAGAAAGGGCGTCCTTTTAGAACAGAGTTGAGGAGGAAGTTCTTTAGCCAGGGAGTGGTGAATCTGGGAAATCCTTTGCCACAGGCTGCTGTGGAAGCCAAGTCTTTATGTATATTTAAGGCAGAGGTTGATAGATTCTTGATTAGCCAGGGCTGCAGGGAGAAGTCAAGAGATTGGGGCTGAGAGAAAAATTGGAACAGCCATGATGAAATGGCGGAGCAGATTCAATGGGCAAAATGGCCTAATTCTGCTCCTATATCTTATGGATACAAATGCAAACCACTACCTTATCCAGTCATTCCTTTCCTAAAGGCCAGTGTTCAGATCTATTTATTTTCTTTACTCCATCCATTCTGTACCCTGTCCACTGCTTCACGTCACTGTTTTGTCTCCCGGTAAAGTCCATGCAGCAATGTGAGCAGTGTCCATGGTGAAACAATATTGCAACAGGTAATGTGCAAAATTAGATAAAACGCCAATCACTATCAACAGCACATCATATATTTCCCACGGACAATTACGTGTAATTCTAGCTTTATCATAACACTTCTTTAAAATCACATACAGTCAGCTTACTCTATTTTCCCACTTAACTTTTCCACTTTCCTACATGTCCTATAACATCACCTTCAACTTGAATTGTGTGTTTTTGAACACCTAATTTGTTATTTTTCCTTAAGCTTTTCCATAAACATATTAAGCTTAAGGGCTTTTACTTCCATGTTACTCCCTTCATGTTATCCTTGCTAACAAATACCATAAATACAACTGAATTAAAGTGACACTTTATTGGCTGAAAACCTTCATGGGTTTTTCAGGCAATCTGAAACTCCACTATGAATGTGCTTCTTTCACTGACATACTGTACCCACAGATCTCACACTCAATACAGATGAACAGCATCAGGAAAGGGACAGAATTAAATACTAGAAGCTTTTCATATGTTTTTTTTTTCCTTCTCATTCAGTCGTAAATAAATAATCAATTGGTAAATTGGTTTATAATTGTCACTTACTGAAGTACTGTGGGAAAGCTTGTCATATAATCCTCGTACAGATCAATGTATTACAACAGTGCATTGAGGTGGTACAAATTAAAACAATAATAGAGTGTGGAACAAAGTATCACAGTTATGGAGAAAGCGCAGTGCAGGTGCAAGGTCATAGCAAGTAAATTGTGAAGCCAAAGGTCCATCTTGCTGTACCAGGAAACTATTCAATAGTCTTATAACAGTGGAATAGAAGCTGTCCTGGAGCCTAATGGTATCTTCTACCCAATGAGAGAGGAGAAGAGAAAGAATGCCTGGGGTGAGTGGAGTCTTTTATGATGCTGGCTGAAGTAAGAAGTATAGCCAGAGTCCATGGAGGGGAGGTTGGTTTCTACAACGTGCTGAGCTGTGTCCGCAACTCCCTGCAGCTTCTTGCAGTCGCAGGCAGAGCATTGCCACACCAAGCACCCAGATAGGATTCTTTCTACAGCACCTCAATAATAATCAGTGAGAGTCAAATTTCTTTAGCCTCTTAAGGAAGTAGAGGCACCGGTGAGATTTCTTGGCCATGGTGTCTATGTGACTAGACCGCGACAAGCTATTGTTGATGTTCACTCCTAGGAACTTGAAGCTCTCAACCCTCTTGGCTCAGTGCCATTGAGTAAACAGGAGCATATGCACTGTCCCCCTTCATGAAGTCAATGACTATATCTTTTATTTTGCTGACATGAGGTAAAGATTAAACATTAAACTTAACCGATCCAAAGTTTGTGTCAGATACAAATATGATACAATTTATGAAGTCAATTTCACATTTATTCATGCAATATATCCTTCAAGAGCCACGTGACAACAATTTGGCATCTTAATTTGACTAGTGCCATGCATTTCAAATAAGGGATCCCTTGTGGTCAAAGAAAATGCATATTTGTATATCAATATTCATGCTCCACAGATTAGTGCAAACTATTTCATAAATCAATCACTTTGTTTTGCCAGCACTGAAAAAGGCTTTTAAAAAGAGTAGGAATCCAAAATTTTGGGGTCAAAGCTGGTGTACAATGACTGTAACAGGCAACGAGGACTACCAGCACTCAATCTGCGCTTACACTGATATCAATGAAGTTATTTTAAGTGGTTTCTGATAACTGACAGTGTTCTCACTGAGAAGGACTTTGTTGAAATTAGCTCCAATTTAATGGTCAAGCCCACAACCCACCCAATGGGCATCTTTAGCTCAGGAAGATTAGATGAACAGAAATGATCTGACCTCACAGAAGTTATGATCAGTACCCTTTTCTCCACCTTCTCCATGGTGTCACCTGAACCTGTGGACTTGGTCCAATCAACTAACTCACTACTTGCAGTCTTCAACCACTCACATTATCTCAGCCATTTACAGAAGGATGATCCAGCTGATTTATTGACCAGGAGGCCTCCAATGAGGTATGATGGAACTCTAGTGAAAATGCTTCAGGCTATCGTACTGCCCCCTGAGTTCCCTACTATCAAAACAGGATGAAATAGTTTCAAGCCACACACACAAACACACCCCCCCCCCCCCCCCCAGCAGGTCAGGCAGCATCCATGGAAATGAGATGTTTTGCAAATCGGTCTTTTGGGCCAAGACCCTTCTTCAGGACTGGAAAGGAATGGTGAAGGCACCATAATAAAAAGGTGATGGGAGGGAAAGGAGAACAGCTAGAAAGTGATAGGTGAAGGCAGGTGGGTGGGAAAGGTAAAGGGCTGGAGAGGGAGAATTTGATAGGAGAGGAGAGTGGACCTTGGGAGAAAGGGAAAGAGGAGGAGATGACAGGCAGGTGAGAAGAGGTAAGAGGCCAGAGTGAGGAATAAAAAAAGGGAGGAGAAGGGAATTTTTTTTAAACCAGAAAGAGAAATCGATATTCACACCATTAGGCTGGAGGCTACCCAGGCGGAATATAATCTAAAAGCTTTCAAATTTCTCCGACATTCAGAGGTATCAAATTATATTGCTTTAGATGCAAATGATTTTGAGTACTAAGAACTATTAAAGTATAGATTTAGTGATAAACTAAAGAGCCAGAGTGATTTGCATAGGACTGGAAAGGAATGTTCTCTGCAGTAACGTCGGGAATTCCCTGAAAGACAGGATTAAAGTCATTCACTCTTTAAATGATTATGACCTTGGCTTCCTCCATTGTTAATCATCTTTGTAACTGGCTGAGAATGAGGTCCTGGTTGGGGCAGCACATTAGCATAGCAGTTAGTGTAACAGTATTACGGCGCCAGTGACCCAGGTTCAATTCCACTGGAGTTTGCACGTTCTCCCTGTGACTGTGTGGGTTGCTTCCACACATTCTAAAGATGTGCAGGTTAGTAGGTTGATTGGTCACATAGGTGTAACTAGGCTGTGCAGGCTTGTTGGGCCACAGGACCTGTGACCACATTGCATCGCCAAACAAAACTAAGACCACTGGGCAATTTAGTGTTTTACAAGTCTTTTTTACTACTGAGAAGAAAAGCAAATTAATTTTGCTTGTGGCTGTTAGAATATTTATGTACAATAATAATACAAGGAATTATTAGTTTCATCCTATTAAAGCACATTTCAGAAATTCCATCCTTGCTTCCAACTGATGAAAGACAGTTTGTTGTCTGAAAGAGTTTTCAGTTTGGGTGAACTGCAAGTTTCAAAGACTTCTCTACAAGCCATTCCTACAGAACAAACATGATATTTCACCATCCATAACTATGATTTACTAACACAGTCATAAAGGTTTAAAGTTTAATTATTCAACTTTTTACTGTGTGGTGAGAACAGCAACTCTCCTGTCTGCTAGATCAACAGCTTCCACAGGTGACCCATAACCACAAAATACATGAAGTTCTGAAATTCAGATTATTTAACATGTTAACTAGGTGCGAGCAGATGTAACCACATTGCTAGGAAAATACCACACGACAGCTCCCTCCACAGCTCTGCTAGTTAATAGACCAAAATAATACCAAGCCAGTTGACAACAGGCATTATCTACAATTGACAATGATGCTACAAAATACTCTGTGCTATCAAAAGGAACATTTCCATGTCCAGTCTGCTATTTAATGATTGATTTTAGAAGGTGCATTTGTAAGGATATATAGAGAGAGAAGGCTTGTACTTTTCTGTCTTGTGTTAAACATCCTATTGACTCTCAGAATCTAGAATCACACAACCAATCACTGAGAGCCACTAGAAAGAAAAGAAAAAAAGAGAGAAAAGTTGAGGAAAAACTATAAATCTGACAACACCAGGTTCTCAAGCATATATTCACTTTTTTTTCTGGGATAGGACAAAGGATTTTTGGCAAAGTTTATTTTATAATAACACAAGTAATAAACCAGCTGTGAATGTAACTAAAACTCCTTTGACTTACTAAGTTGTCCAGGCAAAAAGCAGATAGCTAGAATTTCAGAAACATGCCAGGGGAATGATGCCAGTGGTTTTGGGGTTATAAATATTGCCCTTTTATTTGGTCCACTCTAGTTCACTGCCAAATCGAGAAGCTGCCAAGAAAGCCATTGTGAGCCACATTTTAAAAATAAGACAGGAAATATAGAGCTCTATTAAAGAGAGAAACTTGAAAAAACCACTCTCTGCTAACATTTTAGATTCAGGTTCATAGTGCTCGAGGTAAGTTGGCAAGGAAATTAGTTCCTGAGCGAGGGCTACTACAAAACATTGGGAGCAACAGGGGATAAATTTGAGATGTAATCCAATTGACAAAGTACCAGTGGCTGACATGTTTCCTGAGATAATCTCAAAATGTTGGAAATACAGTACAGGAACAACTGGAAATAATATTCATTTAAAAGTGCCGTTCATACTTCAAGCTGTTAAATTACTTTAAATGATGTTAATTTTAATACTACTGCTATAATTATCTTTCCATTTCTCTGTGCTAAGCTTCACTATATAATCCACTGCATCTTGCAAGGAGTTGTGAGAGATAATGAAGGCTAGATGAGTGGAGGAAGGGTCTTTTCCTTTCTGTGCAAGGGCTCCACCTACTACCTCTGCAAAGGTGGACAGGATAGAGCTGAGATCAGTATCCATGCTAGAAATATTAAGCGGGATAATGGCATAGCTCAGTTTGGCACACCACAGCACAACACAGCAAGGGGCAGCACAGCACGTCAATACACTATGCCTTCAAGTCATCCAATTATTATACATAGATTAAAGCAACAGGAGTCGGCAGGACAATAATTCCTATGCTCACAACAACTAGGAACACGTATTAAAAAACACTTCTGATTTCACAATGAATACTAACAGGAGTTCTTCGTTTAGATGTCAGCAAAAGAGTGCAGTTTTCTTTATTTCCTGCTGCAAAAAAAAATCTTTTTCATTTGTTACTTTAGCTAAGCTCTAAGGTTTTGAATTTTAAAATGGTGCAATTCCCATGGTCTTGCTTGTGAGTCTTCTTGCTCCACTCAACCTTCCCTGACCCAACCTTGTCAACTTGTTAACCAAATGCTGTTAAATCTCCAAAACTGATATTACTTACTGTTCCTGCATGCTCTATTGATCCTGCTTCCAGCAGCTCATAACAAACTCCTTCTGCATTTATGTTCTTCTATCTGGCTAAGGACAATCTCCTGTGACTTTACCAAAGATAAATATCATTCTCTTATAAAGACAGGTCATATACACATACCATCAGACAAATCCATGTTTACAAAGGCTAACTCTATCACTGTGTAAGCCAGACATCAAGATTTATTTTTCCAGATTAATCGCCTCTAATAAATCCAACACTCTGTCCTGCAAACATCAACAAATACTACCAATCCAAGAAATTCCTTAATTAACAGGCAGCAGAATCATGAGCTGAAAACCACCAGCTGATGAGAAAGCCATTAATAAGCAATGCAATCTCAAAATTAATATGTCAATCAAGCATTGGCTCAGTCCCCTTCACAAATTCCACTCCCCAAGCTTCAACTCCATCCCCGGCACCTCTTCAAAGCTGAACAAATTTCTCACAATTTCCAAGTCAATTTTAATCCTGGAAAGAATTTTGGATCACTTAGAATGCCATTTACACTGCCACAAATTGGCCTGACTTTGCCCCATCTCAATTCATTTGCTACCCAAACCCTGGGCCCTTTGATAAATTCAAAATTGACTCTTCCAACACACTTCATCCAACCATTGTTCTACCTCGGGAGTTTAAGGTAATCTGAAACTCTGTTGTCCATGACCTAATAACATTTCACCTCTGCACTTGGTGACCTATTTTGTTTATCAGGTGAACAATTATTAGATTTTAGAAATCTCATCATTGTTTACCAAGTTCTTCCATGCCCTCAGCCATCTCTATCTCTGTAATCTACAACCATCCAAGATATCTGTGCTCCTCCAATTGCCTCTTAACTATAGTAGAACTTAATTCACTTTCAGGGCCTCTTTGCAACTCATATTCTCAGTATCTTTTCTTATTTGCACAGTTTATTCTGAACGTTGATTGTCTTTGTCTGATTATACTTTTTTGTAAAATTCTATTGCATTTCCTTTCTTGGGTAACTGCCTGCAAGAAAATGAATCAAAAGGTAGCATATGGTGACATATATGTACTTTGATAATAAATTATTTTGAACTGGAACTTAATTGGTCTACCATTGCCAACACTGTTTTCTGTTATCAGAGCTCCAAACTCCTAAGTTCCGTCACTAAACTTCTCTGCTTCTCTTTCCCTTTTGAAAATACTTGTTAAAACCCATGTCTTTGACTAAGCTTTTGGTCACCTATAGCTTATGGACAAATTCTGTTTTATACTTTAGTGCAAAATATCTTGACATGTGCTACACCAAAAGTACCATACACTGGTCTTATGTGAGGCTTTGAATAAAATACTCTATAAAATTAGTACCATTGGAAAACCTGGATTCGAAATACAGTCAAAATGCTTCAGAAAGACAACCTGACTAATGTAATGTAATGGTTATGTCCATTGTTGGAGCCTTGGCCAGCTCAAAGATCAACAAAGATCAAATGGAAAAAAAGTAACTTCAATCCAGTAATGCATTTTATTCTTTTCATCATGGATCTCAAGACTATGTGTGTATTAGATGAGAGAAAACTAATATAATTTCTACTTTGTAAAGGGAGTCAATTAATCTCAGTAATTATAGGCATCTAAATATTAAATGGTCATTTTATAGTTTAATTATTTATTAGTAGCCAGCATGGATTTCAAAGGACATAAAATACATGAGGAAGAAAAGGGTATGCAAACAGCCCCTAGTCCTAGCTCCACCATCAATAAAATCACAGCTCAGTTATCAGTATAAAATCACAACTGATCTGATCCAACCTTGGCCTCAGTTCCATCTTCTTGTCTATTCCCCCTAACTTTTTAAACCAAAAATCCCTGTTTGAATAGTAATATTATTCTGCTTGAAGAATTCCAAAGATTCACCTAAGAAGATATTTCTCCTATTCTGGTCTTTAATGGACAACCAGTTACACAGAAACAATGGTCCCTCATTTTAGATTTTCCATGAGGAGAAATATCTTCTCAGAATCTACATCGAATATCATCCCATTATTCCAGGAATCAATCTGGCGAACATTCTCTGAATTGCTTCCAATGCAAGTATCCCTATTTAATAAGACTAAAATTGTACACAATACTTCAGATTTCACTAATACCATGAGCAGTTGTATGAAGACTTTTAACATTCACATTTCATCCACTTTGCCAACATTCCATCTGTTTTCCTAATTTCCTGTTGTATCTGCATGCTGATTTGGAATGCTTCATGTAGAAGTAAGGCTTGGGTAATTTCTCTGCCTTTTTATTTCTCTACCAAATGGAAAACATTATATTTCTCCACATTATATCCATCTGATTGTCTGCCCACTCACTTAACCTACCAACAATAAAAATTTGATAATGCAGAACCCTCAGGACATTGATAGTGTCAGACTGGCAGATGTTCTGGATTATTGGATATTACTCTTATTTATACCCAACAAACTGTTAATTTACTTTTTTAAAGATTTTACACAGTCATGCAATAAATTTTCCAGAAGAGCTCGTGAATTTACAGGGAATGCAGGACACCAGGCCCTGGTGTGATCAAAAGGACTGTGCAAAATGGAAAACAGGGTCCCAGTGAGCCAGATGTGAAAACATTGGGATTTCTGAACAGTTGTATAGTAGATTATTAGAGATTAACTATGCATCCTTTTGTATACCTTGTGCATCCTGTTCAGGAACTTATTTGTGCTATATTATCCAGCTATATTTGTGTTGTCATCAAATTTGACTGCAATACAATCAGTCCTTTGACTTAAGTAATTAAATACATTGAAGATAGTGAAGATACAGCAAAGAGCCCACTAATTATAGCTTGACAACCTGAAAATGATCCATTTATCTCCACTATCCATTGTCAAGTAGCTTTCTTATTAACATGACACCTCATCAAATGCCATCTGGGAATCTTAAAACACTACATCTAGTCTCTCCTTTATGCACTTTCAGTTTTGCTATCAAAGGATTCAAGTAAATTTGACAAACCTGATTGCTTCTGCTTAACCACGTTATAATTTTCTACTTGATCCTCCTTCCCTAATAATGCAATTTTCCAGTGGCAAATATCAGGCTGATGGATGACAGTTGTACTTAGCAAATTGAAGAGAATTCTTTGGGAAGATCATAGATTAGTGATAGATAGGGAAATGCGGAGAAGGAATCATAGTTTGCAAAAATCTCCAATATTTGATATATTGCTTGATTAAAACTTTTTCAATTGTTTAAATAATTCATTAGGGTTATATATAAAAGTAGTTGAACGGTACACATCATCTCAATATGTGCACCACCGAGTTGTGGCCGAAAGAAGATCACAGTTGGGAGATTAACATCAAAGGCTATACTTTGCATTGAAAGGACAGGTAGGAAGTCATAGGTGGTGGTGTGGCTCTGTTGGCAAGAGATCTTTAGAAAGAGGTGACATAGGGTCAGAGAATGTTGAATCTTTGTGGGTGGAGTTAAGAGACTGCAAGGGTTAAAAAAAAACATTATGAGAACCATATATAGGCCTTCAAATAGTAGCCAAGATGTGGGGTTGAGATTGCAAAGGAAGGGTAAGGGTAATGCCACAACTGTAACGGGGTATTTCAATATGCAAGGGGACTGGGAAAATCAGGTTGGTGTCGGACCGCAAGAGAGGGAATTTGTTGAATGCCTACGAGAATGCTTTACAGAGCAGCTTGTGCTTAAGTTTATTGGGGGAAAGGCTATTCTAGAGTGGGTGCTGTGTAGTAACTCAGATCTTATTAGGGAACTTAACGTAAAGGAATCCTTAGGAGGCAGTGATCATAAGATGACTGAAGTCATACTGCAATTTGAGAGGGAGAAGCACAAGTCACATGCAATGGAATAAAGGGAATTACGGAGGCATGAGAGAGGAAGTTGCCCATATGCATTGCAGGAGGGATGACGGCAGAGCAGAGATGGCTGAAGATTCTGGGAATAGTTCACAGGGCGCAGGATAGATCTGTACCATAGAAGAAGTGGTTCTCAAATGACAGGGGTAGGCAACTATGGCTGACAGGGGAAATTCAGAACAGCATAAAAGCCAAGGAAAGGGCATACAAGGTAGCAGAAGTGAGTGGGAAGTTGGATGATTTGGAACCTTTTAAAATCCAACAAAAAGGCAACTAAAATGCTATAAGAATGGAAAAGATGAAATATGAGGACAAACTAGCCAATAATAGCAGGATATTTTTTTCAGTTATATAAAGAATAAAAGGCAGACGAGAGTTGATATTGGATCTTTGGAAAATGATGCTGGTGAGGTAGTAATGGGGCACAAAGAAATAGCAAATGAACTTAATGAGTACTTCGCATTAGACTTCACTGTGGAAGACACTAGCAGTGTGCTAGAGGTCCGTGGGTATCAGGAAGCAGGAGTAAGAGCTATTGTTATTACAAAGGAAAAGGTGCAAGGCAAATGGAAAGACCTTAAGGTGGAAAAGTCACCTGGGCCAGATGGACTACATACCAGAGTCCTGAGAGAGGTTGCTGCAGAGATAACAGATGCATTAGTCATGATCTTTCAAGGCATGGTCTCAGAGGACTGAAAAATTGCAAATGTCTTTTACCAAGCAAGGGAGGAAGGCAAAAGAAAGGAAATATAGGCCAGTTAGCCTAACCTCAGTAGTTGGGAAAGTGTTGGAGTCTATTATCAAGAATGAGGTTTCAGGGTACTTGGAGACTAATGATAAAATAAGTTAAAATCAGCACTGTTCCTATAAAGGGAAGTTTTGCCTGACAAATCTGTTCTTCGAGGAAGTAACAAGCAGGATGGACAAAGGAGAGGCAGTGGATGTCTCCTACTTAGATTTTCAGAAGGCATTTGACAAGGTGTCACACATGAGGCTGCTTAACAAGGTCAAATCCTATGGCGTTACAGGAAAGATACTGGCATGGATAGAGGAATGGCTGACAGGCAGGAGGCAGCAGATGGGAAATAAAGGGGGCCTTTTCTGGTTGGCTGCAAGTGATTAGTTGTGTTTCTCAGGGGTCAGTATTGGGACCACTACTTCTCACATTGTTTATCAATGATTTAGATACTGGATTTGATAGTTTTGTGGCAATGTCTGTGGATGATATGAACATAGGTAGAGGGGTAGGTAGTGCTGAGGAATCAATGAGATTGCAGTAGGATTTAGACAAATGGGAAGAATGGGTAAAAAAGTGGCAGATAGAATACAGGGTTGGGAAATGTATGATAATGTATTTTGGTAAAAGGAACAATAGTGTGGACTGTTATCTAAATGGGGAGAAGGTTCAAACTTCGGGGGTGCAAAGGATCTTAGGAGTCCTCATGCAAGACTCCCTGAAGATTAATTTACAGGTAGAGTTTGTGGTGAAGAAGGCAAACGCAATGTAGGCATTTATTTCAATGGGAATAGAATATAAAAGCAAGGAGATAATGCTGAGGCTTTATAAGACACTAGTCAGATCACATTTGGAGTATTGTCAACAGTTTTGCGCCTCATATCTCAGAAAGGATGCATTGTCATTGGGGAGAGTCCAGAAGAGGTTCACAAGGATGATTCTGGGAATGAAAAGGTTAACATATGAGAAGTATTTGGCAGCTTTGGGCTTGTACTCACTGGATTTAGAAGAATGTGTGGGGATCTCTTTGAAACATACTGAATGTTGAAAGGACCAAATAAGGTGGACGTGAAGAGGATGTTTCCTATGGTGGGGGTATCCAGAACTAAAGAGCACAGCCTCAAAATTGAGGGGCAACCTTTGAGAACAGAGATAAGGAGGATTTTTTTTTTACCCAGAGAGTATTAAATCTAGAGAATGCTCTGCCACAAGCTGTGGTGGAGGCCAAATCTGTGCATACTGTATATTTAAAGTGGAAGTTGATAGTTTCCCGATTGGTCAGGGCTTCAAAGAATATGGCGAGAAGGCAGGTGTATGGGGTTGAGTGGGATCCAGGATAAACCATGATAGAATAGCAGAGCAGATGCAATGGGCTGAATGGCCTAATTCTGCTCCTACATCTTATGGTCTTATCTCACTTAAACTAAAAATGAAAATAAGCATACACATCTCCCAGCTCCATGTTTTCTTTCTGTTAGTTTTATGCTTTGGAGTTACAAACCATAATAGTGGCAATGAGCAAGATTTACACAAAACCCAAAATGAGTAACTACCTATTGATGGACAGCGCGACACTCCAGTTAAACAAAAGCGAAGCGAGTTGAACAAAAAGCATAGCATGCTTCCTTCACAAGAGGAGAGAAGCAGTCGAATTTTTTTTAAAAAGGCAGAAATTGGATGAATTCACAGGTTCCTAAGCAGTGGGTACTTAGTAACAATAATCACAAATAAAAAACAACAGCAGAAATGGCTGGCTGCATCGGAAAGATAGATGCATTTGATTGCACAAAAGATAACTGGATATTATCTACTGAGCAAATTGACAGTATTTTAAAGCAAGTGAAAATGCCAATGACTGCCAATTTTACTGAGTGCATTGGATGGAAAAGCATATAGCTTAGAAGTTTAACTCTTTCAACCAACCAGCTGAAACGAGCTGAAAGTAAAACGAAAATTTTACAAAAGAGAACACTCTGCTTGACGTATTTCACAAATTGAAAATCTCCCTATTACGGCAGAGATGATCCAAAGGGAAACCAAAAAAGACACTGTTTCAGTTTTCCATGGCCACACAAAATGGCTGGAATGTGCAGCCAAGGCTCCAGATCCCACATTCTTACTAGCTCCAAGATATACTTGCCTTTGACAGGGGTTGCTTTATGTGGGGAATGAATATTGTTGTACCATCCAAGCTGAGAGCTGAAGTTTTGAAGGAGCTACATGCTGGTCATCTGGATCGTTGGCTTAAAGCTTCATCTAGTGGCCTGGGATAGATCAGCAGATTGAGCAGCTTGCCATGCACTGTTCAGAACACGTCCAGAGAGGTCAGGAGCATCTTGGAGAAGAAAGAAGCATAGAGACGAAAGGTGCTCGGTGCTTTCAGAACCATTTCCTGCAGTTCCAGAGGCAACTCCTACAACCATCACAGACAAGCCCGAAAATCTGAGAATGATTCTCAGCAGAGGACAGATAGGGGCTACTAGGTGCTCGCAAGGGACAAGAATTACAGAGCTATAATTGTTTCTTTCTTGCAGATATCTTTTTTGTAAAAATTGGCATTTTATCACTATTTTCACAAATTTTGTAAATTTGCTTTTGATGCGCATAATAAACACCCTTGCACTAAAGTGTTAAGTGACTCCAGGCATTTTTTGGGGGTAAAATTAAAGACCATAAGACACATTTTAACTAGTGTTTTTTGTTTAAGTAATTCATTATGCATTATATGTAAATACAAGTGAATGGCATAAGTCATCATGCCACCGTATCATATATGCCCTCCTCGCTTCAAGTAAAAACAAAACTAAGCATACAGTCTGTGTTTTCATTCAATTAGTTTTCTATTTTGGAGTTACAAAACATAACATATTGGTCTGTATGGTTTTCAATTTTTGGGTGAATTCTGATCTGGGGAAGTGGTTTTCAATTTTGCATTTTGTACAAAAACAAGGAAACTGCAAAAGTATATTTTAAAAAATGAAGGCCACTATGGTAGAATTCTCTCCTCAGTATAAGAAGATAGTTGTCTTTTTGCACTACAACCAAAAGCAGAAAATGTATTGACATTTTTTCCCTCCATAGTAAAAGACTTAAGAAAGACACAATTCCCAACTCTGCAGTCATAAACAAACATCAAACCGATCTGTGTTCTTCTGAATTGTTCTGTAGTATTACACCAAACAGTGTGCCTATTATTCCCTCAGATGCTCAAAAAGTTCTTTCTAATAATTACTTGGCGAAGCATCACAAACCAATCAACGTTATAAAAAAAAGTGCTGTAACAATATTGTGCATTCTCTCACTCTCTATTGCGAAAGGCAAATCCTGAAGGAGATGGAACAGACGTGTTAGGCAGGAGTGGGATGAGGGGTTATGCTGCTAGCTGTTCAAAATATTAGAGCCTCATGGGTACAAAACTACACAGGAACTCCATCATCAGATTTTTGAATGCTCCATGAGCACATGAACACAACTTGATTATTCTTTTTTTTTGCACTATTTATTTATGTTATAGTAATATTATGTCTTTGCACTATACTGCTGCTGCAAAACCACACATTTCACATCCTCTAAGACTGACAATAAGACCTGATTCTCATTCTGACCCAGATTATTGGCATTTAGTTCAGTATAAGAGTCCCAAATCAAGTTGTGGTCTCCTGAGTCCCTTAGATAAACAAACCATTATGTGTTTTTGAGGTCACCAAGGTTTCCTGGAAAAATCACATGATCTGGTAATATGTCAACATCTTCCAAGCATCGTTTTTGCACACAGGAAACTGAATGTAAAAATTGGATATTCTTTGTGGAATGTTTGCAGTGAATTTCAATTGTTACTTGAAATTCTTAGAAGCCATTAGTCTTTTCTTATGGTAATGTTTCAGAGCTTGGAAACATTTATATGATATGTGAAGAATCTCAATAAATAACCACCACTGGTCATTCTGGGCACCATTACAACTATTCCCAATGACTCCAGATAGTCCAGAGTTTGAGAATGTCTAAAATAGAACAACAACTGAAGAAAAAGGCATATTTGTTAAACATTACACAATTCATACCATTGAATACAAATGATTATTTTTATCTAAATTATGTCTGTGGAATAAAATGCTCCAGTCTTCTAAATATGGCACTCTTTAATAATGTCAATGCAAATCCCAAAAGCAAATGGCAACCAGGCAACACACCTAATCCAGACTCTCTCCTCCACAGGGTGTATAGACATGGTCATCAGTTGTGTGCTTAAAAAAATTGCATTTCACCTCTTTTTTGACGCATTCACACTTGTTTTAGTATACGCTGTTTATAGAGCTAATGCACAACTGAAGAAAAAATGGCCCTACTGATTTCCAAACATGAATTATGTGGGAAAAAACTTTTCATTGTTGAAGAAAAATTCTGTCTCCTTCCTATCAAATGAATGGCATCAAAACCACAACTTTAAATGACTGAACAGATTTGAAAGTAGTTGAACACTCTATAATTTAAGTTATTTTGAATGAGAGTCTTTAAGTAAACTAATTTAAACAATTAAAAACTACCTATTATCTAGTAAACAGTAATATCCTTTCTATGAGGCCCACAGAAAAATCTGTCTTAAAATAAATAATCAGCTTCTAACCACAGATACCTATCTAAGACTCCATCGTCAATGATGATCATATATCATTCCTACTCTAAATATTTTAATTGTTAGTCCTCAAAGCTTCCTGCATTTAATCTGTTTTTTTTAAACGTGCATTGCGCACAAGTGTTTAATTCCGAGCTTTGCTTTACTTAACCACTATGTCCACAAACTCTGGGCAAATGGGATTATTATAGAAGGACAAAATAGTTGGCATGGATGGGGTGGTCCAAAGGACCCACTTAATCTTTCTAAGTCTCTCTGACTCTGTTTTTCCTGTATCCTGAGCTTTGTATGTCAGCTAGAAATAGCTCTCAAAAATTGTTTTACATTCTATGGTGTAAACTTCATAGCACTTTCCTTCTGATCTATATTGACTTCAGGTCTTCAAAGACCTCAAATTCAAAACTCCTTCTCACAGATAGATTCCTTTTTAGTGGATCTCCTCCTGCAAGCACTCACTACAAGTAGCAATATTTTAGACTTTATATTCCAGAATTCCCTAACTCCAATATATCCATTTCCTCCTTTAGCTGCCTATGCCACTAAGGGATATCGGTATCTGTTGTACTGAAGTCTTCCAATAGCTCTCCTAATCCAAAGATGACCTGTTATTTTCATCTCCATAAGTTGCTCTTCAAACTGAACTTACTGCATTGAAATCAAACCGTAAATCAAAATCTAACGAATAAATGCAATAAATCTTTACAATGACTGTACAGTTCATTCCTATAATAACAACAGATTGCACTTAATGCCTGAGCACTTTGGTGTTCACTTCTATTCCATAATCAAGTACACAGAAGTTGCTAAAAAAGCATAAGATTTTTAAAAAAAGGACCAGTAGTGCAATCTGTATCATCATAAGTTCTATTCCAACTCCTGGAAAACATGGACAGATACGCTCTCAAAAGACTGTTGAGTGAAATGCACAGGATAAATACTGAAATATCACAATTGATAATCTGATGGTAACTAACTTAATATAGAGTAACCAACAGATTGTTCATCAACACGAGTGAATCTGCAGATGCTGGAAATAAATAAAAACACAAAATGCTGGCAGAACTCAGCAGGCCAGATACCATCTATGGGAGGAGGTAGTGACAACATTTCGGGCCGTAGGGTTTTGGGTTTTTATTAGATTGTTCATCAATTTGGCTTGGTTATTGTGCCTTATGTCTACTTTTATTTGACTCACATTAGGTGGGAAGAACATTTGCAATGTTAAACTTAGCCATTCAAGGACTCAAATGTCAGTCTATGTAATGACTGGCTAAGTGCAAAACACACATTCTTGATCAAGATTCAGCTGTGGTGAAGCTGAAATGGGTCCCAGGTATAAATCTGTGTATTGTGGTATCAGGAGGAAAAGCCAAGCCAGCCTCCAAACTACCACTCCTCCCCAACACTGAAGCAGGGCTGACAGGTGCCTCAGATAATTAATTCCCATCAACAGCCTGCTACCCAGTTAACAGTGAGGTATGGCTCTCAAATTACACTTACCCTCCTGCAGGTCATAACAGGAGATCAACTGGTTGCCAGTTAGCTCACTATCAACTGAATCTTTATTATTCAATTTTTACCTGGTGCTATAAACTCTTCAATTCATTCTCCCTGTACTTCCATCTCCTCTCTATATGTGGTGAGTACACCAGAGTCAACTATTTTTTCCTGAAAATTTCTCCATTAAACTGGGAATCTGAGTTTGCAGCATTCTGTGTGTATGAATGTGTCCAAGTATAAATTTGCTACACCATGTGATTTTTCAATTATTTTGTATCACGTGGCGCTGCTTCCTGAAATTAATCAATTATTACAGCCTTAAATAATTTAACAGGCGCTAAGTAAGTCAGCTTCAAAAAGGACAATAGATTCTTCAGATGGCTAATTCACATGGCATTTATAAATTATGGGCAAGGTACCAAGCCAGCAGGACAGTTGATAATTTGGGTACAGAAATGTAAAATTGTATATCACTGTGCACATCTAACCACCATGCACATATACACCTTAGCACAATAGACCTTCAAAGGCTGCTCCTCAGAATATGGCAAATATCAGAGACACCGTTGCAACTGTTGTTGCTGCTGGTGAGGCAGGAAACAGTAATGTTATTCACAAACTGCAATACCAGAAGCTTTGAGCAAACAAAACCACACAGATTTCTGTAATTACACATCGCAAAACATTTCATGCTTAAAAGATTTCTTTAAAAAGAAAAGTAACCAAAATAAACACTACATTTAGGAAAATTCAAGTCAGTTAAAAATACACCCACATAATTGTCACAAAGCAGTGTTTCATACGTGGTGCAAATTTCCATATTAATTAGCATCCTCCAAGGAGGTCATTTACTTGAGTGATTTTTTGTGATGAGATGCATATTGAAGTTAAGTGGTTTGCCATGTATAAAGCACATCTTCTGTGGCTAAAGGTGTGCTGATTAAGTTCACTGAATAAAAATAATTTGAACTCAAAAGTGTCCAGATTTGTTATTTCCAGAACACAAATCTAGGAGGTTCAATCAGTAAAGGCAATAGCCCAGAAATACAAAAACCACACAAATCCCAAGGAAGAAACATTTAATGGTGAAGGACACAACCAGCATTTTAAAAATAGGGAATACCTATGGTGTGTGAGGAAATGGTGCATGCTTCTCTTCAGGGAATGAAAGGTTGATATTTCCAGGGATGAAAATGAATGAATTGGTATAGAAGAAACAATACTGCAGGTCTTTAGGAAATAATAAGGATGCTGGAAGCTTGAGGAAGCTTTGGTTCAGGAAAATACACGTGGAACTGAGGGCATTTTAGGCAATCAACACTAGTGCAATTGCTATTTCTACAGCCTTCTAACCTGCACACCTATTGGCATGTGGAAGAAAACCAAGGGAAGTGTCCAGAGAAGATCCATGCCATCATAGGGAAAAACAAGGAGCACCACAGATTAGGATCAGACCCAGACAGCTGGAGCTCTGAGGTGGCAACTCCACTTACTCGTTTCTTGTTTAATTACTTCAGGTTTTTCACTTTTATTAGGCTTGTGATTTCTTTGCTATTTATAATATCTTCATAGTGAAAACACATACAAGGTATTTGTTTAACATCTTAGATATTTTCTATTTCCTTCTATACAGGTAAAACTCTGACATTCAGGTAATGGAAATTTGTCCAAACTGAATTCACAGATCATTATTCAAAACTCTGAGGTGCAGAATAAAAATTACTCTCTCAGAATCTATGGAAAAAAAGTAAACGAATAAGCACAACATTTACATTCTCAACTTGTGTTTCTTGACACAAGCACAGTTGACACAGCCCGTTATGGAAAATTGCAATATATACCAGTTTCTGGGAACTAGACCCCCCCACCATCAACCCCCTTAATGCAGGAGTTGCCTGTAATTTCTCACAACCTCTCAACCTTGCAGGGGTCTCTATTCTCAATGTTCTCCTCTTTTTCACATATTACAGAAATTCTGAGCATTTGCATTTATTTTTTTTTCTCCTCTATTTGTTTTCTTCATATCATCCTTTTGATTATTTTTAGGTAATTCTTTGCTGGTTTCTGTGAACATGATTGGACTTATTGCTAATGCCAATATGGTTAAATATTTTCAAATTCGTATGTAAAGAATTGGGTCCAGATCAGCAAATGTAATTTTTGATTCCTTTTCATTTTAGATGCTGATTGGCCCACTGTATATTTTCAGTATTATCATAACAAGCTGGGTACTGTTGGAAATGAACATAGGAAAAATTACTTTGTAAAACCAATTGAAAAATAAAATCATGACTGGTACATCACCAATCCACAAGCTGCAACATTTATCCATTAATACTTCCCAGCAACACAGACATGGGACATCCATGGTTGGATGTTGGGCCACCAGACTAGCAAGGATGAGGGCTGAGGTCTCCCCTAGGGAAACAAGTTGGCTTGACCACAGTTCGAGGCCAAGTGTCCAGGGTCCTGTCATTGCTGAGTCTGGAATTCATGGCTGGGTGTCCGAGGTCCTGTCAATGGGGAGTCTGGAATTCCCTAGTGTTTGGGACCCACATCTAGGGTCCTCATTGGTCATTATCAGCAAGTCCTGGGGAAGACAGAAGCCCAAAGGTCAATCGAAACTCCAGCAAACTGTGGAAGCCTGGATCTGCAAGTCGACTGGGGAATTTGAAGCCAAATATCTGAAGTCCACTGGAGGCAGAAGACAGCTTGCCCTGGGGTTGGAAGACTGTATGTGTGTGAGTAAGAGAGAGAAATTAAGTTTGTTTTGCTGTTTTTGTTTTATTTGTTATGTTCTCTTTTGTGTACTCTGTGTCATTCTCCAAAGCATTGTAGGTTGGTGCTGAAATATGTATCAGCACTTGCAAGCTGCCCTCAGCACATAAAGTCATAGAAAAGTACAGCACTGAAACAGGAGCTTTGGCCCATCTAGTTCATGCCGAGCTATTTAAACTACCTAGTCCCATCAACCTGCAAAATGACCATAGCCCTCCATACCCCTACCATTCATGTACCTGTCCAAACCTCTCTTAAATGTTGAAATCGAGCTCAAATGCACCACTTGCACTGGCAGATCATTCTACATTCTCATGAACATCTGAGTGAATAAGTTTCCCCTCATGTTCCCCTTAAACACTTCACCTTTCACCCTTAACTCATGACCTTTAGCTGTAGTCCCATCCAGCCTCAGTGGAAAACACCTGCTTGCATTTACCCTATCTATACCCTTCATAATTTTGTATACCTCTATCAAATGTTCCCTCAGTCTTTAACGTTTCAAGAAATAAAGTTCTAATCCACTCAATCTTTCCTTATAACTCAGGTCATCTATTCTCAGCAACATCCTTGTGACTTTTCTCTGCACTCTTTCAACCATATTTACATCTTTCCTGTAGGTAGGTGATCAAAACTACACACTTTCAAATTAGGCTTCACCAATGTCTTATGATTTATTAAGGCCAATGTGTCAAAAGCTTTCTTTATGACCCTATTTACCTGTAATGCTACTTACAATGAATTATGGACCTGTATTCCCAGATCCATTTGTTCTACCACACTTCTCAGTGCCCTACCATTCACTGTGCAAGACCAACCCTGGTTAGTCCTAACAAACTGTAACATATCACACTTGTCAGCATTAAATTCCATCTGCCATTTTTCAGCCAATTTTTCCAGCTGGTCCAGATCCTGCTGCAAGCTCTGACAGTCTTCCTCACTATCCACTACACCTCTGATCTTGCTGTCATCCACAAATTTGCTAATCCTGCTAACCACATCATCATCCAGATCACTGATATTGATAACAACCAACAATGGACCCAGCACCAATCCCTGTGGTGCTCCTCTAGTTACAAGCCTCCAGTCAGAGAGGCAACCATCTTCTGCCACTGTCTGGCTTCTTCCTCAAAGCCAATGTCTAATCCACTTTACTACCTCATCTTGAATGCCAGGCAACTGAACCTTCTTGACCTACTCCCCATGTGGGACCTTGTCAAATGCATTGCTATAGTCCATGTAGTCAACATCCAATGCTTTGTCTTTAACATCATTCCTGGCAACTTCCTTGAAAGCCTCTATAAAGTTGGTTAGACATGACCAACTGCACACAAAGCCATGCCGATTATCCCTAATCAGTCCATGTCTATCCAAATACTCATATATCCGGTCCCTTAGAATACCTTCCAATAACTTTCCCACTACTGATGTCAGGCTCACCAGCCTTTAATTTCCTGGTTTATTCCTAGAGTTTTTCTTAAACAATAGAAAAACATTATTTATCCTGCAATCCTCTGGTACCTCACCTGTCGCTAAGGATGATTTAAATAACTCTGCTAGGACCCCCACAATTTCTGCACTTGCCTCCCACAGAGTCTGAGGAAACACCTTGTCAGGCTCTGGAGATTTATCCACCCTAATTTGCCTCAAGACAGCAAACACCTCCTCCTCTATAATCTGAATATGGTCCATAATGTCACTGCTGCTTTGTTTCACTTCTACAGATTCTGTGTCCATCTCTCAAGTAAATAAAGATGCAAAAATCTATTTAAAATCTTCCCCCTTTCTTTCCCTCCCTTTCAACTCCTTAGACAAGTATTAAAACTGCATGATCTTCCTATTTCTGGCCTCACTAGCAGCACATGGCACAGGTAGCAATCCTGAGATCACAACCCTGGAGGTCCTGTCCTTTAACTTAACACCTAACACCCTGAACTCAATTTGCAAAACCTCATCATTCTTCCTACCTACATTACTGGTACCTGCATGGACTGCTCATACTTCCATTTAAGAATGCTAAAGACTCAATCCAAGACATCCCAGACCCTGGTACCCGAGAGGCAACATCCCTTCCGGAAATCTCATTCTTCCGCACAGAACCTCCTGTCCAGTCCCCTAACTAACAAATCCGCTATCACCACAACATGCTTCTTCCCCTTTCCCTCTGAGTCACAGAGGCAGACTCAGTGCCGGAGACCTGACCAATGTGACTTTCCTCTGCTAGGTCATCTTTGCCCTCCCCCCACCCCCAGCACTATGCAAAGTGGTGTACTTGTTGAGGGGGATAGCCACAGAGGCACTTTGCACTGGCTCCTTAACCCCTTTTCCCTTCCTGACTGTCACGCAGTTTCCTGTGCCCTGAACCTTAGTATAACCACCTCTCCTTATGTCCTAGCTATCACCCCCTCAGCCTCCCAAAAGAAAATCTACCTGCATCTTTTTCACCTTCTGTCACACAAGCTTCTCTTCACTGCAGCCATGAAGAGCTAGAGTCTCAAATAACACTCCAATACTGTCCATTCGAACAATGGCTGCTCCGCTCGCCCCTGCCTCTTTTTTTATTTGTTCTTGCCTATCAATCCCAATCACTGAATTGCCATTATTCAAACACTAAACTCTGCAAATCGACGCCTGAGTGAGCTACGTCTTCTCACAATGCCGACTGCTGACTGGCCATTTTTCATCCTCAGGTTGTGTTGGTTGTGAATACAAACAATGCATTTCACTACATACTTTGATGTAACTGTGATAAATAAAAGAATCTGGATTTTAACAAAGTATGTTGCGATCAGCTTCATTTACATTCTTCACGCAGGAGTGAGAGATGGGTCATCCTCAAACCGCACACCTGAAGACAACTGACAGTTGAAGAAGCTTTCTTCTATATGAAACAAAAATTCAGCTCAATCTTCAAACACTTATCACTTGTAGAGGGGTTTACCATTTAAACCTGTTATAAGAAATGAGAAGGTATTGTATGATATACAGTGGTGCTAGGAAGTTGGAGAACCCTGTAGAATTTTCTCTATTTCTCCATTAATATGACTCAAAATGTGATCAGATCTTCACCAGATAGTCCTAAAACTAGATAAAGAGAACCCAATTAAATAAATAACACCCAAAAAAATATATCTGTTCTTATAATACTCTTTGGAATGCCACAGAAACAGTTAAACACTAAAAAAAAAATTTAAAACTATCTTCATTTCAAATTATACTTTCGTTTTCAACAGATTTTCATTTAATTACTGTTTTTTCAAGCTGATGTCTTAAGCACATATTTACAAGTGTTTGCTTATGGAAAAATTGAGGCTCGAGCTGAATGGACAGAAAAGGTCAGAGCGGTTTCTCAGAGTTTCTCCTTTCCCGTTGCAATCAGCCCACTTTTGCTTGCACCTCAAAACTCAGGAAGATCATTAAGTCAGGAAGTTAATTAATGCAATTCCCTGCACACGTTAATGATCCAATACCGTTATAGGAAAACAGAGCAGTTCTCCCTATGGTCCTGATCAACGTTCATCCCTCAACCAATGTAATTTAAAGCAGACCATCCAGTTATTTATTCCCATTGTTGCATGTTGGCCTTGCTGTTCACAAACTGTCCACCATGTTGCCCTTTGTGAGTGTGACTATACATTAACTGTATTTTATTAGTTATTTGATCTTTGATGATATTCTGAAGTCATAAGAGAGGGTTATATGAAGGAATTCTGATTGATTTAAGCTAATCTATATTTTTTTTCTTGCAATCCAAAAGTTTTTAAACCTGACCCCTGTGGCAATATTTCAGCTTTTCTCTGGCCTTCTCTGTAGTTTTTTCAATTGCCCCACATCCTTTACCTGAGCTCTTCAAAAATGTTCAGTGAGAAGCCTGCCCTAGATAAGGGTTCCAGGGTTGTCAGTTGCTTGAACAGTGTTCAAATGTCTCTGTTCTGTCTGCTTGGCCAAACATAACAGAACAACAAAAAACAACAGAACTTCTTTGTTTGTAAGTGGCTCACAACCACCAGAGTTCCAAAAGAACAAGTTGTGAAAAAAGAGAAAGTTCTATCAAAACCCTGTGGAGTCATAAGACATTTCAAAATCAGTTTCTTAATCCCTAAAGATTTACATTACGAAACTATTTCTTGGGATGCATACTTAATTAACCTTGTCTGACTAGTGTGGGCTTACGTGTCTTGAATTTCATTTGTTCTTGTACTGCATGAGTTTTAATCTCAGTTGGCTGGATAAAAGATTTTCAGTGCCCTTTCTAAAAAGACCATGAACTTTAAACTCAAAAAGTGACTACTGCTTCTCCACAGATGGTCACACAATATTAGTTCTGAAATTAGCTTTCTTTTCTTCCCAATAATGTCCCCTCCCCTTCATCAAATCGGAATCATTCCCCACTAAACCCTAACTTTTCAACCATCATACATCTCTACATCTCCTGATTTATGTAGCAATATAATAATATCAGCACCAACATCTCTCTCTGTATCCTCATTTGAGCCACTATGCTTCCAAGTGAAAGTCCAGTTTATTGTCATCTGCACGTGTATGCAATGAAAAAACGTACTTGCAGTGGCAACACAGAGACATGTCATCATATAAGGAGAATTCACAAGAAAAACATCAAACTAAACATAAATTGTACACAAACTTTAACAATTAGAACAAAAACGCCTGTGTTAGTGCAAAGTCGACAAAGAGGTCATAGTGTTGCTAAACTGTTGTGATCAGGGTTTTGTCAGTTGGTTCTGAACCAGGTGGTGCGAGATTTCATGCTTCTGTACCTCCTGCCAACAAAAGGTAGCATGGTTTGGACGGAGGGAATCTTTGCTGTTGCCCTCTTGAGACGGCACCTCCTGCAGATATTACCAGTGGAAAGAGGATGTGCCAATGATGTACTGGGCTGGCTCCACTACTCCTTCCAGCTTCTTATATTCCTGTGCATTCAAATTGTTGTACCACATCATGATCCATCCAGTCCAAATGCTTTCAGCAGTGAATCTGTAGGTTTGTTGGAGTATTCAGTGCAAAACTGAACCTCCTTTGAAAGTGAAGATGCTGGCGTGTTTTACTTATGATTGAAACTATCAAAACAGTACATCTGATACATTAATGCTCAGGAATTTAAAGCTGCTAACTCCACTCACCGCTGATCCCCCAATGTAAGTGGTGTATATTCACCCTCCTTCCTCTTCCTTCGTTTTGCTGATGTTGAGTGAGAGTGGTGCTTTGGTGTTTCGTGTGTGAGCCTCGGTAAACTATCAATAGCACAGAGCAGAGGGGTGGTGCAAGAATGGAACACATTGGAAGGTTTATCACACAGCTGAAGCCCAACTTAAACCCATTCTACAGGCTTTGAAATTGTTCAACACCACAAAGGGTAAAGTAAGCAAGGAGTGGAGGACCAACACTTGTTTGTGCTTTAATCTTTGCAACTTGCTCTACTTTATAAGGACTTTGTACATTTTTCCTGTAACTATATTGGTTCCACACTTATGCTAAAGGCAGTCTGTTGCTAGGTAAGTAGGCTACTGTAAGTTTTTCACTGCAAGCAGGTGACACTGGGCAGGTGGAATAAGTGCAGATGAGTGCTTGATGGTTGCCATGGCACGAGACATTTCAGTGCTGTACGACTCTATGGTTTTAAGACCCATCATGAGTAAATGTGCACAAAATCTTCTCCTTTTCTAGTTTCACCGCTGCAGCAAAAATTGAATAGATGACTACAAAACGATTGGTGGCTACAAGTGAATGAAGCCTGAGTTTGAGGTAAGGGGCATCGTGATTTCTAAGGTCGAGAGGATAGATATGCATTGGTTAAAAGGCTCAATGGACAGCTAAAGTCAGGAAGAGGTGCTGAAATGTAAGTAAAAACATTTAAGGGTGATCTCCCCGTGAATGCAGAGCTCCATGGACCACAGAAGCCCTGTCATTCATCTCCCACTGTCTCCTTTTTCACACCTATTCACTCCTGCTGCCTTTCCACTCCTAATGACCCTCCTACATTCTACCATTCACCACCTGCAGCAGCAGATTTTGCTAGTCTTTGATAGTCAGCTCAGTCAGGGTTTGGCTTAGCCAAATGTCAAGTGATTATGGATAAATCCTGTACTCCAACAGGAAAGATCCCTGCTGGGATGATTATTAACAGGAAAGGTTGGATTTGTTTATAAGATAACGTTTAAAAAATTATTAGATTTGTGGCGAGCAGCAAAATGCAGAATGATGCAATCCCCAATAGTAATTGACATGTCCATGCACCATAAGGTATCTGTTTCTTCATACCTCTCAGTATCCTACAATTTATTGGTTATTCCCTTTACTATCCTCACCATCCCCAAATGTTTTAAAATGAAAGAGGAAGAATGTGGAAGAAAGAAAAAAGAAAGAAAACACGATGCCCTGCTGGATACCATTCTTGGTCTGAGCACTCAAAAGCTACCCACATCGCAATATCAGAAAATTCCATGGAGGCAAAGGAAGTCCTTAGAAAAGAGAAAACAAACCCTGGACTTCAAAACAAGTCAGGCTTTGGAGATGGAACTTGTTGAACAAACTTTTCAATGACGTATGGGCAATTTTGTGATGAGGTCTAAAACTTCTGGCTTACCACAAACTGACTACAATCGGAGAACACTGATGCTCCACACTTACAGAGATATTGACAGACACCAGTCACAGGCCAGGACCTGGAAGGTACTGACAATTTGGAGCTGTTAATGCAGATTTCTTTTGCATTTATACTTCAATTCCACTGGAAAGCCTGCACAATACTGGAAGGCTGAAGTAACAATCTTACTACTCAAAGTCAGGTTAAAAGTCATTTGTAAAGCACTTGCACTTCAGGGTTTAGTTGGCAGTGGCAGTCTTCTTTCAGTGCTTTTAACATGAAAATTGTAACAAAAAATGTAAAATTGACAAAAGTAGTTCCCATGATACTGTATTGAAAAGGAGCAGGGTCACTGTGATACGTATGTCTCAGTGACCCAACAGTTGACAAGTTGCTCCATCTCATTTATCATTAAGAAAGCAAATAAAATCTCATTGTGGCACTAACAATAGGTTTTGTATGCTATTTTGCATCAGTGTATATACTTCAGAAGTACATAACTAACTGTAAGATACTTTGGAATGGATGTGAGTGGTCCTACAAAATTATAATTCTTTTCATCTCTGATAGAATTTTTACCAACACAGGCCAGCACTCTGGAGCCTATCCGGAAATTTCCTATTCATTGTTTTCTCTCCTGTGCTTAGAGTCATCCCAATTCGATCATGTCTTTGGCCACCTCTTTGCACTTGGATTTACTCTAAAGCATTACTCACACCTAAGATTTTTTTCATAACATAATTTCCTTAATGCTAAAGTCCATGTTAAAAAATCCCTTTGATTTCGTGAAAGTTGACACAGCTGTCAGAGATACAAAGTCGCCGCTGTGTCATTTGATATCAGAATGGATAATAAATAAACTTTCCAAAACTTACCCTGGCCAAATAAAACAATTCAATTCGGAACTCAAACATATTTGAAACAATAGGTCAGCTCATTGGGAATTAAACACAAGGGTTCTAAAACTTCTTTCATTCCTAAGCTTTTATTCTTTTTCCATTTTTACCCCACCTTATTTAGGTTTCAATGCTCCATGGAATTGCTTAAATGCATTTACTGCCAATTACTTTAAAGCAACATTATTAATAAGCCAAGATCTAAAATCCCAAACCTTATCTTCCTGGAGGCCCACCTTGGGAACATACCATATACATTGTGTCTGATTCTGCAGCTCCCCCCCACATGGTGAGCTCTGAATTTCAACAATGTTGGTGGGGTATCTTCAGGAAAATAACCGATCTTGCTCATTGGAGACATTCCACTTGCTTTCTGAAGCTGGGATAGCCCAACCTTTTAATCTTCTCATGTCTTTGTGAGATCACCATGGAGAGAAACGCACTAAATCCTAGCTTTTTCAATCTTCCATGGGCTGTAAATGGGCAGAAATTATCCACTGAAAAGATTCACATTTATATAGCACTTCTCACATCCCATTGAGGAAATCCCAAAATGCTTCGGAGTGAACTAAGTACTTTTGAAGCATAGCCACAATCCTAATGTAGGAAACACGCCAGGCAATTTGTAAACAACAAGTTCCACATATAGAACTGTAAAATTGAGCATGTATTATGTTCCTTTAATATTTATTGATTTATAAATAATTGCCAAGCTACTAGGAATAAAGCCATTCACCTCCTTCAAAATAAGGCCAAAGAATCTTCGACACTGACCTGTGAAAACTAATTTGCTTTGGCTTAAGAACATAAAAAAATAGTTGTAGCTATTTGTCTCTTCTTGCCTGCTTCACCTTTCAGTAAAATTATGGTAGATCATTTACTGCAGCATCACTTTCCTACATTACCCCTTGATTCTCTTAATACCTAAATATCGTTAAAGCTACATACAAAGATTGCTCCTGTGCTGTATTCCTGTGGTGTTACCCTGGAAGGTCAGATTAGATTTTTGTACTCAAGTCTCTGGAACTGGACCTGAACACAGAGGTGACACCTATTATTTACATAATTTATGACTTAAATATTAAGGAAATGTTGAGCTTCAATGTACAAGTGGCAATGAATTAAATCGCATCTTCATAAACTAAAGCATTTTACTTATTATAATGTTGTAACTGCTACAAAGGTGATCCAGTTTGTATGTTATTCTGAATCTCTGAATCAAAAACTATTTTTTGAGGAGATATGAACGGCTTTCATTCTGTAACCAACTAAAACCTGGCCTGCTCCATTAACCATATATTGTCACTGAGATCGGGTTGACTTGGGAATGTTTCGTGCCTCATAACACAAAGTATAAAATCAAAATAGTGCAAATGCATACAATTAGAATAAAATTAAAATCTGAATACTGTGAGGTGATCAAAAAAAGTCCTGCCCTCTCTTCATATATCATTTGTTTCCACTGACTTCTTCCAGTGTCTATATTTTCCTCCAGATTCCAGCTCCTATGGTCTGCTGCGGTCCCTTTCGTTTTCATTCTCCTGCCCTTTGTGGTGTGGCAAGCAAGAACTGCAGTGATTTTATGGGACATCACAAACTCACCAGCTCTGCTCAGCCCAAATGTACGTACAGTATCCATAACTTCTCGCAGTTTAGGAAGTGAACTTATTTTGAGCATCCACTTCCTGAACAGTAAAGCAGGTTCCTAAACCACTGATATAATTTTGTTTGCCTATTTTTGCTCTTATTTTTGGAGCAACAAACAAATTTCACATCCTTTGTGGTACTAAAACGTTCAATTGCCTGCTAGTCCTAATGTCAACTGTATCAGTTCTGGCTATCAAACAGTGATGGAATATTTAAACTAGGCATGAATGATAAATGACCCAATTCCTCATGCTGACATTGCCAAAGGCCACATCCTATGGCTTCACCTGACCCAAATACAATCTTCCTCCATTGTAGTTAAGAGTCTCTGCCTTCGGAAGAAGGGGTTAGGTTGGGGTGGGAAAGGGAGAAGGGACAGCAAAAAAGAAACCATAACATATTTTATTGCCACATTTTGAGTATTCCACTTGTCTATCAACACTAAGGTCAATTCCTAGGACGTATGACATAGGATGGTGGTCTTCTACACAAGTTACCCTCAATGTTTGGACAGGTCACTTTTCTGGTCGCGCTCTCCATCTCCTCTGAGTTACATTGGGAGTTACTGAGTTTGCCCTGCAGTATGTGTGCCTTGTGCAAGGTAATCCACTACCAGCATTTAGAAAATAGTCCAAAACCAACAGAAAATAAAGCTATTGGGCAGGTCATGTGGAGAGCAGGGAATCTGGGAATGATTCTCACATGGAATAAGCACCTATTAAAATGGAATGGGGAGAAGAAACAAGGAAAATCAGCCAAATATAAGTTCTAGCAACAATACATTTCTTTCCACAAGTAGTTTCAAGGATAATTCAGTTCTAGAAAATAAGGAACCAGAAATATGCAGAACCTATTAGCCATGGTTTCTTCATACAGACATACTAATAACAAAGGTAAAGAGTGACTTTTCTTTCTGTCTTTCCTTTTATGAGGAGCTATTTTACTTGGGTTGGATTTATACCATGTTGAGCAGCCTTCAAAGTGAAAGTCATGTTTATTGTCACATGCACAAGCACATGTATGCACAGCAGCAATGATAAACTTGCAGCAGCAACACAGCATGGCATATAATATATGCAAAATTCATAAGACAACTATAAATTAGACAAATTATAAACAACCTTTACAAGAAAACTCAATAAGAACAAAAAAAATCTAATTTGGTGCAATTTGTTCATAGTTTTGCTAAACTGTAGTGATTAGGATTTTCTCAGTTAGTTTACAAACAAAACGATTGAGCGGAAGTAGCTGTTCTTGAATCAGGTGATGTTGAAGTTCAGGCCTCTGTACCTCCTGCCTGATATTAGTTGCAAAAAGACAGATGCTACCTTCTTGAGGCAGGGCCTCCTGGAGATACTACCAATGGAGGGGAGGGATCTGCCCATGATGTGTTGGGTGGTGCCCATTACTCCCTGCAGGTTCTTACATTCAGATTGCTATACCAGACCATGATGCACAGTTAAGATACTTCTAACAGGAGATCTGTAGAACGTTGTTAGTATTCAATGACAAGCCGAACCTCCTTAAACTCCTAAATAAAGTTCTTGGTGTGCTTTCCTTATGATGACATCTATGCAATAGCCCCAGGACAGGTCATCTGATATGTTCACACCAGAAATTTTAGGCTGCTGACCCTCTCCACTGCCAATACCCCATGTAGACTAGCACATTTGCCCTCTTTCCCCTACCTGAAGTCAATAATTAGACCTTTAGTGTTACTGATATTGAGCAAGAGGTTGTTTTTGTGGCACCACTCAACCACATGATCTACCTCATCACCACCTGTGATTTGTCCAACAGTTTGTGCATTATGCAAGTTTGAAGTTGGTTTTGGAGCTGTGCTCAGCCAAGATACCCATCAGCAAGCAGTTTGGACATTCCTGCTACAATTCAAGATAAGCTGTTAACAGGAAATAAATGGTTTCAAATCGAGCCTAAAATAGAAGACCTAAAGAGTTAAGTGATTGGAATTAAGGAGGAAGATAAGTCTCCTTGGCTTACATCACTATAAGAAGACCATGGAATTTTTAAAATCTTCAGAATTTGTGCAATATTGACACAACACAATTAAATTCAATCTTCTAGTTAAAGCAAGTTCCATTAAGACCAGTGTAATGCACAGCTGATTCTTCCCAACAAGCATGGTTCATCCCTGGCTGGCCAAGTTTACACTTCAGGTTTCCAAAAGGTTTATGCACTACAAGTAACTTCAGCATAATAGTTGATTAAAATAAATCTGTCATAGATTACTTCAAAACATAATTTTATTTTGAAACATTGTGATTCAAGCCACACAGAGACACAAACACTTTAAAAAGGTCTGGAAATTTTCTATCCTGTTAGGGAGGGCTGCAGCCACCTTTTTTTTTTAAAGATTTCTAAAATATATGGTTTATTATCAATGATGCATAGTAATCTTCAATGACAAAAATGTACCTTTGATGGTTGAAGTCTTGTAACCCAACAACTTTTCACCTAGTTTCTATTCCTGTTTGCGTTACATTAGAAAAGAAATTCAATCTCTGAAGACACCCCAAGATTAAGGAGGCAAAATCAGCCCAAATCCCTATAATGTTCCATCTGGAAAGAGTTCATATGTCATGTGGGATCCAGAGTCAGCTTAGCAGAAATATACAATATGGGATAAAAGTGTATGACTACAAGGGAAACAAGCAAAGGCTAATCAGTATCTTCCAAAAAACAGATTACTCAAATAATATAATATAAACCTAAGGCATGTGAAAAGAGTAGATCCAGGAATAACCAACATGCTGAAAAATAAATTGGTAATTGGACAACAATCAAAGGAAAATAGTAAAGTTAATGCACAGGATTTATTTTCTACTTGCAGGCAATTCCTGTAGGAACTGTTGAATTTTTATATTATTTGCTGCATATTTCAATATGCTGAATTTCATAACTTCATGGAAAACTTAAATGAAACACTCAGTTTTATTGGGAAAATACTTAGGTTTTCATATAGAAACACACTATATTTCTTATCATTCACATCTCCTTTCTCCTAGGAATGACAAATCTGTTCAGCAAATAAATATTTACTTTGTTTAAAACTTCCCAAAAGAAAACATGTGTTTCAGACAAAGTGATGATGACCAGTAAAATAATTCAAGTCAGCAGTGCACTTAAAGATTGAAATGATACATAGTCATCACTAACACACAAATAACTCCGCTAACTGTATTCTCATTACCTCTCTTCTTTCCAAACAATTACATTCAAAAAGAATCAGCTGATTAAATATGCTTATTTTTTGTTTATGCAATTATCATTGAAGCAAATTTTCAGATTCATTTTTCCTATATCGTTAATTATCTAAATTACATTTGGCATTTCCTTCAAAGGTTGAAAAACTTGCTTATTGAGTATTTGAATATAACATAACATCTCTCTTGTTGAGGTTGAGTGCAGCTGACTCTTCTCTGCAATGCCTCCAATGCCTAAAAGTCTCCCTGGTGTGTCAGAGGCCAGAACATACATGGTGTTTAAAGCACAACGTGAACAGATCACTCTACAGTGTGATCACAACTTCCTCAGTCTAACTTGTAACCTACTGTTTTGGCGAACAAAAGCAGTGCATTTCTCCTTTGGGGAGTCCCATCGTGTTTCTTCTTGGACTCAGGATTTATACTATAATGTTAATATCTGTGGGAAGCTGAAAGGCTTGCTTTCAAACTCAAATAAAACAAGCTAATAAACATAGCAAAAACTCAAACTAATACATAGAGCAATCATTCAACTTAAAGCTCAAAAGCTGCATTGTCAATTAACGAAGATTAAACGTCTGAGGGTCATAACTTGGTTTTGATTTATTTTGTACATACTGCTGGCCTGGATTCTATAAAAATGTGAAATCCACCAGCCATATGTTGATAGCGATTTTCTGACTGACAATTTACTTGAGTTCCTGGATTATGTGGTTTTGCTTTATTGCCGACTGCCAGAGCAGTAACTGAGCCAGTGCCCACTGCCATAATTGTTTCTGGTAGGATATTGTTTAACTTAAACTTATTACACGCATGAACAAAAGTTTCACTTGTTTTCGTTTCTCTTGCCAAGCCCATAGCTACTCAGGATGAATTTGGTTTATTAAGTTACAGCATTTACCCTGCCACTATTTTACGCAAATCTTTCAGGAATCAATTATCATTTTGGCAGAATGTGATCACCGCTAGAACTATTAAATCCTTGAAAATACTTGTACAAGCATAAAGATATGCTGCATAAAAATCATTCCTCTATAATATTTCTCATGCTCACTGATGCCATTATTTCTTTGTTTGTTTCCTATAGGATCATCTTCCTCCCATCTTACTGCATCATATCATGATCTACCTTCCAAATGATCTAACTCTTGGGCCAAGCCTCAATCTAGAATAACAGTGGACTTCTCTAAGTTTTAACACCGAACTGCAGTCGTCTACGATGTGTCTATCTATCACTAAGCCACAAATTACTGATTTGCTTAGTTCTTCAAGATCGGTACTACCCCTGAAAAAAAAACTGAGGCACTTGCAGTACAGTTCTAAGAAGACCAGTATATACTTTACTTAAGTGGCTGGTTTTCATGTGGAAGCCCAGATTGACAACAGGCTGGCCTGTTACGGAAGGTATCACAGCTATAGCCATCATTATCTAAATCACTTTTCACCTAGTATTACTGAATGAGAAGGAAAGGTTTTTTTTGCTGGATCTTCCCTCTTAAAGTTCACGGCTGCAATTACAATGTCAGACTTTTCTTTGAAGAGTCACATATTCAGAATCAGGTTTATTATCACCAGCATGTGACATGAAATTTGTTAACTTAGCATCAGCAGTTCAATGCAATACATAATATAGCAAAGAGAGAAAAAAATAAATAAAATAAAACATAACAAATAAACAAGTAAATCAATTACATATATTGAATAGATTTAAAAAATGTGTAAACAGAAATACTGTATATTAAAAAGTGAAGTAATGTTATGAAGCTTAAAGCAACATCAGAACAACATTTCAAACAAATGATGATACACTACAGTCAAAGGAAACATGAAGAATTTCTTGAATGATGTAAATGATACTGTCATCAATATAAACCTAAGAAAGTAATCTGATAATTTATTCATCACAAACACCGTTTATTGGCATTTCTGCTGCATTGCCAGCTTACCTCGGTTTATTCCTTCCTGTTGATGGATTTTAGAGTGCAATGGTTTGAAAGAGCTTAACCTTAATTGCTTTATATATTACGTGAAACCATCAACTCTGCCACACTGAACAGCAGTCCGCTGCCAAAACAGCCAGTTGTCATCTAAGCATATTGTAATACAGACATCATGTAAGTATAGTTGGTATAGTTGGTGTTTCTGAGAAATCCACGTGATTTAGGCATTCTTCAGTAACAGCAAGCCCTATATTTAAATCACAGTGGCTAATAAAAATCCCATTGTGTTTCAATATGAAGGAAGATTAAATAAACTTTTTTTTAATGGATGGTGAGCCATGTTTGTTGAGTTAGGAATGTGAGCAATAACTTGGCAGAAAAACTGGATTTTAGGAAAGTTGGAGTTAACATGGTTGAAGGCTTATTGAAAGTGGGCTATGGCCAAATCAGCTGTAGTATTCAGGGTGTGGCAATGGAGGGAAGAGAGAACATTGTATGAGATTAGAAGAGATGGTGAAGTTAGAATAAGGGGAGGTCATGAAGAATCAAGCATTTATGTTTGGTGAGTGTGGCTTTTAACTGCCTGTCCTGTTTCATGTTAGGCAACTAATAGGTGAAACGTGATATGCACCTTATAAATTCACTTGCTCACAGGGATTAACTTTCAGGTTGATCTATTATCTGATGGTCTAGAGCAGACAGAAAGCTTTTTATGTAAACAAATACACGCCATTCAATGGTAACTTCCAAAGCAGATGCTCAAGTGCTTATAGTGTTGTATTTCACAAATTCAACATTTGTAGATACTTTTCTCTTCTGTGCAAAGTCACAGGGTTATGTAGCATGGAAACAGATCCTTTATCGTACAAAGCCTATGCTTCATGCATTTATGTAGGCATCTATGCCTGATCACGTTCTCCTCAATTACAATATTTATTGGTTCTTCACGAATGATCTTCAATGTCACTTCCAATCCTCCACCTCCACCACCACCAGAACAGCAACAGCATATCTGTTCCTGCTTCAGCCTTTCTCCTTACAACCACTTCAGTATTACCAGAGAATGATGCACAACAATCATCCTTCTCTAGATCAAAATGGTGATCCTTCAGTTATGGTTTTTGGTTCCTGATGTGTGGTTTTACAAAATCAATCTTTCAGTGTACCTGCTTCTTCCCGCTTGCTGTTTAAGCGCAATAGCTTTTGTTCCTCCCCAGGCTAGTAAGCTGATACTGGGCTTTGCCTAGTGCTCTCACTTCCCAAAAACACGCCAATGAAATACATCCTCTATCATGAAAACATATGAATATGAGAGCAGGTAAAAGGTCAAAACTGAAACGTACAATTTGAAAGCATGTAAGTGAAATCACATTTGTGAAAGCACATTTACCAAGATTGGGAATTAAATATTCTATAATACCTTTTGAAGAGATGAGGGGAAAACGAAGAGGTGGGTCTGATAATAACAAAAAAGATTAGGATTAGAGCTCAGAAAATCAAAAAGTAAAATCAGTTAGATTGAGTGGAATGCTGGTGGGAATTATCTAAACCCCAAAAAGTGGGACGTATGTAAAGAGGATAATAGAAGCAGCGTGGGTGACTATAATCTACACACAGTGAGTGGGCTAACCAAATGAGTGACAATAGCATGGAGGACCAATTCAAAGAATGGAAGACAGATGGTTTGCTAGAGCAGCACACTGAGGAACTAGCAAGGGACCAGGCTATTTCAGATCAAATACTCAGCATGGATTCAGCAATGAGAAAGAGTTAATGAATAACCTTGTGGTTAGGTAGACTTAAGGGAATGTGATGGTAGAATGTAATGTAAGAACAGAAAATTATTTAGTTCTGTTTGAAACCAGGATTTTAAATCCAAACAATGCAAACCTATTAAGAATGAGGTACATTTTACTTATGGAAAATTGGGAAATGCATTAAATTGAAAGCGAACATTGAAACAAATAATACATAGTTTTTAGCAAATATACATCCCCAGGCACAAAACTCAATTAAAATGGCTAATAAGGTAAAGGTAGTGCTGGATCAAAGTAAAGGGCTTATAATGTTGCCAAAAAATGCAGAATGCTGCAGAATATCACATTTCAGCAAAAATAGATGAAGCAATTGATAAAGAAAAATAAAAACATAGACTGAAATCAGTAAGCGCTTCTACAGATACACAAAAATAAAAAATAATGAAAGTTGGCAAATGCAGAAGTTATACAGGGAAGAAAAAATGTTGCCTCCTTTTCAAAAGAGATGTAAAATCACACATAAATAGTGGGGAACAACAGGCTTGGAACAATTAAAGAGCCCAAAGAATTTTGTATTAGTGAACAGTTCTGGAGAAGGTAATAATATTGAAACCCAATATATTTCCTAATGAAGACACAAGATATTCTGGGGATACTGGAAAATGTTAGCAACACACACAAAATGCTGGAGGAACTCAGCAGGTCCTGATGGAGGGTCTCTGCCCAAAACTTCAACTGTTAATTTCTCTCCATAGATGCTAAATTCCTTCAGCTCTTTTGTGTATATTAGTCAAAAATTCTATAATGGTCCGCAGCCTAGTGTTATTAAAGAGATGACAATAAAGATAGTGGATGTATTATTGATAACTTCAAAAATTCTATAAACTCTAGAATGATTCAGACTAGATTTGAAGATAGCCCCACTAAGAAAGAAGAGAGCACTCACATCCTTGAGGACTAAATGGCAGTAAATTCTCGGAATTCTGTCTAACTTCTACCTGAGAAGTGAACAGATCAACTCCTGCCTGAGAAGTGATTTGGATCTGCTCCAATTTGCCTACTGGTACAACAGGCCCACAGCAGATGTCATTTCACTGGCTCTCCACTAAACCCTGGAACATCTGAATGGCAAAGTTGTGTACATCAGGATGCTCTTTATCGACTACAGCTCAGAATTCAATACCGTCATCCCCTCCAAACTAATCAATGTTTCAAGATCTTGGCCTCAATATATCCTTGTGGATCCTCGATTTCCTCACTTGCAGAACCCAGTCAGTTTGGATTGGCAACAACATCTCCTCCACAATACAGTCAGCCCTCCTTATCCACATGGGATTGGTTCTGGGACTCCTTGTGGGTACCAAAAAATGAGGATGCTCAAGTCCCTTATTCAATCTGGTTCAATGTGGTGGTCTTTAGGACCCAGCGGAACCCCAGACCTTATTTAACCTGTCTCAATGCAGTGGACATTAAGACACGGTGCCAGAGTTCTGAATCCGCAGTGTTTCTGTTCACGAAAATAATCACGATCACCATTGAAAATAAAGTGGAAACAATAATGCGATCGGAAAGAGGTGAAACGCCATCAGTCACTGGAAAAGCGTTAGGCTTTGTCAGTCAACGAGCAAAACAATTTTAAAGGATAAAGTGAGGAAGGCCCTGCCCTGATGAAAGCTACAATTATTACTAAGCAACGCAGTGGTTTAATTATTGGGTTTTGGATCCTATAAGCATTTTATATGCATAGAAAGGTAAAAGGTAAAATATAATCTATATACTAAGACAAACATTTGACTAACTGACACTAAATAATACCGGATGTACCTGTTCTGACTTACTTAGTAAGAGAACTTCCGATTTTTTTTTCAATCCCAATAACCCACACACATCCTCTAGATTACTTATGATACCTAATACAGTACAATGTAAATGCTATGTAAAATAGTTGTTATACTACATTGTTTAGGGAATAATGACAAGGAAAAAAGTCTGTACATGCTCGAACAACAAGTGCTGGAAGAGCACTTCCAGGTTTTCTTGATTCGCAGTTGGTTGAATTCGTGCATGAGGAACTCGCGGATAAGGAGGGCTGACTGTATCCATCAGCACAGGGGCACCACAAGGCTGTGTGTATAGTCAGTCCCCTGCTTTACTTGCTTTACACTTGTGTGACTAAGCAGAGCTCCAAGTTTGCTAACACCACTGTCACAGGCTGAATCAAAGGTGGTGATGAATGCGCACATAAGACAGATATACAAACCTAGCTGAGTGGTGCCATAGCAACAACCTCTTTCTCAACATTAGCAAACCAAAGGTGTTGATTATTGACTTCAGGAGGAGGAAACCTGAGATCCATCAGCGAGTTCTCATAAGGTGATCTAGTCAAGACAAGTCACTTTTTATTGTCATTTCGACCATAACTGCTGGTACAATACACAATAAAAATGAGACAACGTTTTTCAGGATCATGGTGCTACATGAAACAATACAAAAACTACACTGAACTATGTTAAACAACACAAAAACTACACTAGACTACAGACCTACCAGCACTGCATAAAGTGCACAAAACAGTACAGGCATTACAATAAATAATAAACAAGACAATAGGCACAGTAGAGGGCAGTAAGTTGGTGTCAGTCCTGACTCTGGGTATTGAGGAGGCTGATGGCCTGGGGGAAGAAACTGTTACATAGTCTGGTCGTGAGAGCCCAAATGCTTCGGTGCCTTTTCCCAGATGGCAGGAGGGAGAAAAGTTTGTATGAGGGGTGCGTGGGGTCCTTCATAATGCTGTTTGCTTTGCAGATGCAGCGTGTGGTGTAAATGTCCGTGATGGCGGGAAGAGAGAACCCGATGATCTTCTCCGATGATGCTCTCACTATCCGCTGCAGCATTTTGCGATCCAAGATGGTGCAATTTCCAAACCAGGCAGTGATGCAGCTGCTCAGGATGCTCTCAGCAACTTTAAATTCCTCAGAGTTATCAGCTCAGAGGACCTGTCCTGGGCCCAGCATATCAGTACAATTACGAAGAAAGCACAACAGCACCTCTACTTCCTTCGAAGTTTGCGAAGATTTGGCATGACATTCAGCATGACAAACCTCTATAGAGGTGTGGCGGAGAGTATATTGACTGGCTGCATCATTGCCTGGTATGGAAACACCAACACCCTTGAATGGAAAATCCTACAAAAACTAGTGAATATAGTCCAGTCCCTCATAGTTAAAACCCTCCCCACCACTGAGCACATCTATTGTTGCAGGAAAGCAGTATCTATCATCAGGAACTACACCACACAGGTCATGCTCTCTCCAGGAAGGAGTTACAGGAGCCTCAAGACTCACACCACCAGGTTCAGAGACAGTTAATGCCCCTCAGCCATCAGGTGCTTGAACCAAATGAGATAATTACATTCATCTTCACTTGCCCCAACACTGAACTGCTCCCTCAACCTATGGATTTCACTTTCAAGGACTCTTCATTTCATGCTCTCAATATTTATTGTTTATTTATTATTATTATTTATTCCTTTTGGTATTTGCACAGTTTGATATCTTTTGCGCACTGGTGAACGTCCAGTTGATGCAGTCTTCCATTGATTCTATTATGGTTATTATTCTATTATGGATTTATTGAGTACGCTGTAAGAAAATGAATCTCAGGGCTGTACATGGTGACATATATGTTCAGTACTTGAAGTGGGAAGTAGGTACTCAATTGTTTGCATACATTTAAGACAGACATCAATAGACTTATGGTTAATAAAGGAATCCAGGCTTGTGGGTTTAGTGCAGGAAAGTGGCACTGAGGTAAAACATCAGGCATCATACGACAAGGTACAGTAGCCATAGGGCCACCACCTACTTCTAAATCTTATGTCTCGTGTCTTTTAAGCCTCCCAACAGTCATGAAAGGCAGGTAATGAGAGCCCACCACTGATACTGAATCTATTCTGAATGTTAGCTTACCTCCCTAAAGTACTGGGAAAATGTGGCTATAATGGGAATTTGGGAAGCGCAACAAGATATAGTAGTGGGTATAGGTTTTGGAGAAATTGTAGGTTAGGTCTGATTGATGTTCAAAGATAGTAGCAATGGGATATGTGAGTGGGGTTTTAATGGTGGTGAGATAGGAGCTAAGGCAGCAATATAGCAAAGTCACTCTGAAGATTATCTTGAAGTAACAGCTTTGATCTCAGTCTGTCCCAGAGCCTGTGGTTCACAATGTTGTAGATCAGATCGTAGAGGTTTTAAACAGGGCAGCAACAATCTAGAGATTTTGAGAGAAAATGGGATTGGAAAATGAATGAAAAAACTAATGGAGACTTGAAAAGAATGATTGTAGTCGTTTTGAAAGAGAAATAAACAACCAATTTTTTACAGTATAATAAGCAGCTTCTGCAGACTTATATCATTTATTTCTTGAATCAATATTGCAATAAATAAAATTTACTGAAGTCATTTTATGATAATGATAGTATCATGTTGTCAATTAATGTTTTAAATAGAATTCCTGAGAAATTTGTGTCGTGACTGCTTAGGAATTTCTCCCATAATTGGCCATGAAGCATCACTGAGGGAACTCTCTGGTTGACTGTTATACTAAAGCTATCAGAATAAAAATACTGTGCTTTGGATTTTTAACCAGTTATCTCACACAGATATCTCACATTTTATGCCAATGTGATGGAGAAATGGACAAGGATTTTAGTTCAATGTTGTTGCAGACACTGAGAATGATAGTTGGAGTGACAAGTCAGATAAATGTGTTTTCAGGCCTCACCACCGGTCAGATTGGCCCCAACAGCTGATTGTTTTTCCAAAGCTGAATCAGTGAAAAGAGGTATTCAGTAACACAGTCCTCCAACAAAGTGAATTCATTGATACCTCACTTCGCATTCAGAATGCCTTTCCAAGAATGAGAGTGTTAATGTATAAGCTCTAAAAGTAGGCACTATGTCTCAATGACCAAAGGGTTATTACTATTTCATTTTCATTGCCAAGGGAACATGATTTTCATGGATACATTTAACAAGTAAGCTAGTATATGCTGACTTATCACATGTACATCAAAACACACGGTGAAATGCATTGTTTGTGTTAATACAGTAACACTGGACAACAAATATATTGCTTCCTGAATACTTTTAGGTGTACCTTATGGATTTGGGGCTGCTGATCATGAAAATCACCATGAAATTTCCCTATCATGCACCATTTTGGTTAAATCGCCTATGTTTGTTATTTTAATTCATGAATGAAGTCAATTAAAATGCTATCCACAATGTAAGCTGAAAAGTTTTCTATCTTGTCTCTGCATGCCTGGGCATGCTTAGATAGGGTGGATGCTGCATGGCTGGCCAGGTTTTAGAATAGCTACAAAAGCTTCACAAACACAGTGCTCTATGCATTCTGTTTATGTTTGTATATCGGTTTGCGATCAAGTTGACCCGCATGCTCTACATGCATAACATATTGTGAGCACTCTTAAAGCAATTGTATTCTCAGGAGTATTTGTGATAGCAAAATGTCTGGCCAATTTTGCAACAGCCACAATACTTTCTGTTATACTTGTGGCAAGTATGCACTTAAATCTTGAAGACAGAGCATGACTCCACTTATTAAGAAAGCCTAGAATTGGCCACCCAGCCAAAGCCTGGGCTCTTCAGATTTACTGCATTCCCATTTCGATTTCTTCCCTGCAAATCTTGGCACTGTCAGTGACAACCATGGTGAAAGGACATTGCTGTCATGGAGAAATATTATCAGGGCAAGTGGAATCCATCAATACTGGCTGATTATTTTTCGACACTTAAGTGAGAAGCCTCAGACATCAAGTACAAATTAAAATCATCAAAAAAGCATTTTTTAGCTTAATTGAACTATTGCAGTGTCCATTATGCAATTAATCACATTATATTCAATAAAATTTAATTTCTTGTTTCTCCAAATCCTGAGGTGATACAAGTAGTTTGAAATTATATTCGTGTTCAGCTTTCAAGCGGTCCATCATAAATCAAAACATTTTCTGAGGAAGCAACACTTTTGAAAAAGAGTGCGACACATTCTCACACTCACAATGTTCAGCAAAACACTACAAGCAGTAGCAACAGCAACAACCACAGAACAAAACAACAGCAGCAAAACAAACCCCTTTTCTCACCAACCCCCCTCACACGCACAGAAGGGCCTCCAACTCTTAATAAAAATAGAGCCCCTGGACTAAAGCATTATAACAGATCAGCTACTTGCAGGGTATTACAATGTGGGTTATTAGTGTATTAACTCTTAAGAAAGGGCAATATGATATAGTGTCCCTAAGATCTACAAGTCAGCAATCTAGTTGTTGGAATGGATCTTTGAGAAGCTATTGTAGATCTTTCTTCCAACTGGAACATCAAATAATACTTTTTCATTTGTGTTTAATAATTATAATGGGTACTGACAGCTGTTGGGAAAACATGAGGCTATTTTGGGAAGCAGGATAAGAGGATGTGGCTCTTTTCCAGTGCCTGTTTCTATGGCATATTGAGCTATGCAAGCCTTCTGCTGAGATGTCATGATTATATGTTTTTAAGTAGATGATGTCTGAGTTCAGTATTCAATAGATGCATATGCTGTATGTAGCACGAGAAGTTCTGGAGTACATTACAAAATGCAATCTGGAAGCTTCATCTTTCCAATATGTAGGAAGTCAAAAGTAATATTATGGACCCCGATATGTATGCAATTAGGGCAGTCATGTGAGATTCCTTTATTCAGCATTTATATAGATACATAAAGTATACTTAACTGGAAAGACTGAACAATCGGGGGTTGTTTTCTTTACAGAAAGGATAACTAGAAGTGGCACAATAGTACAGCTACTGTCTCACAGGTCCAATCACCTAGATTCAATCCTGATCTTTGGTTCAGTCTGTGTGGTGTTTGCACCTTCTCCTTGTGACTGTATGGGTTTTATCCAGTGCTCTGGTTTCCTCCCACATCACAAAAAGATGTGGTTTGGTAGGTTAAGCAGTCACTGTAAATCGCCGCAGTTACGTAAGTGAGTGGCAGAATTTGGAACAGGTTTACAGGATAATGGGGAGAATAAAATTGGTTTAGTGTAAGGTTCAGATAAATGGTTGTTTGATCTTTGCTGCAGATTCAGTGGGCCAAATGGCCCATTTTCCTCAGATCGGTTTACTTATCTATCCATCTATCTATTTATTTATTTAGAGGCACGGCATGGGATAGGCCCTTCCGACCCTTCAAGCCCTGCTATCCAGCAACCCCCAATTTAACCCTAGCCTAGCCTAATCATATGACAATTTACAATGACCAAATAACCTACTAACCTGTACATCTTTGGACCGTGGGAGGAAACCAGAGCAGCTGAAGAAAACCCACGCATTCCACAGGGAATATGTATAAGCTTCTTACAGAGGGTGACGGGGCTGAGCTCTGAACTCTCACACCCTGAGCTGTAATAGGGTTGCATTGACTGGCTATCTTTCATTTCATTATAATTATATAAGGTAATTAAACATTTTGATAAGGAAATGAAACAAATTATACGTTAATGGGAAGTTCAAAGCAATAGACCATAAAACATTACAGCTTTCAAGTAGAACTACAACCTGAGTCAGCGAGGTTAATGTCATATCTACATTTAAAAGACAGCTAAGATTGGCAACTTCCATCTCTAATAACATTCTTGCCCTCAGCTGTTCTGCTGCTGAATCCCTCACCCATTTCTTTGTAACCACCAGATTTGCCTGTTTCAATGCTCTACATAAAGAGTTCGTCCAAATATCTGCAAGCTATGTTCAAATCTGCACTGTTCTATTCATCTAGTAACTTTGTCTTAGCCTTGTGCCTTCATTTGACAACACAACTTCCCTGTCTTTTTCCCCAATCTATGAGTACAAGAACGCCAAATGGCTTCTTCATCACTCGACCTACTGTGTTACCAATTTCAGAGAGCTATGTACTTCCAACCTAATATCCCTCTGTATGGCAATGGTCCTGCAAGTAACTGCGCATGTTCTGGTTATATTTGGCCTCCCACACAACTGAGTCCCAGCACAGGTCATAGACTTCATGTCGAAATGACACCACTCCATCTCTACCTTCTGTAGCCAAGACAGTTTTGAATCCAATCTAGCACATCAGAATCAGGTTTATTATCACCGGCATGTACGTGAAATTCAGCAACAGCAGTTCAATGCAATATATAATCTAGCAGAGAGAGAAAAAATAATAAATAAAATTAAAAATAATAAATAAACACATTAATCAATTACTTATATTAAACAGATTTTTTTTTAATGTGCAAAAACAGATCTACTGTATATTTAAAAAAAGTGAGGTAGTGTCCAAAGCCTCAACGTCCATTTAGGAATTGGATGGCAGAGGGGAAGAAGCTGTTCGCTGAGTGTGTGACTTCAGTCTTCCGTATCTCCTTCCTGATGGTAACAGTGAGAAAAGGGCATACCCTGGGTGCTGGAGGTCTTTAATAATGGACTCCACGCATCTTAATCTTCTACATCAGCTTACTTTGAGAGATCTTGTCAAATGCGTTCTTAAAGTTAATGTTGGGAATATCCACAGCTCTAGCCTCATCAACCATCTTGGTCACATCCTCAAAAACTTCAATCAGTGTGCATGACTTGTCCTGCACAATACCTTGCTGACTATCCCTAATAAGGACATGCTTTTCCAAACGTGAGTAAATTCTATGCTTCAATTCTAAATTCTAGTAAATCCTATCTCTCCAATACCTTACCTACTACTTTTGTGATGCTCACAAGCTAATAATTTCCAGGATTATTTCTATTCATCTACTTAAACAAAGGAACAATGCTGCCTATTATTCAGTCCTCTGGTACCTTCTCTTTGGCAAGAGAGGACACAAAGTTTTTTTTCAAGGCTCCAGCAAACTCCTCTCTTAATAACCTAGGATAGATCCAATTAGACAATGAGGATTTCCATCTTAATGTTCTTCAATGTACCCAACACCTCCTCCTTCATGAACTCAACACGTCCTAGAATATCCCCTACCCCACCCTAATCTCATGCAGTATTTCACCTGCATTACCTGGCTCCAGTATTAATTTACCTTCTTTATTCCAAAGGATCCCTTAGTTACCCTCTTGTTTTTAATGTATGCATAAAATATCTTTGGATTTTCCTTAATCATACACGGCAAGGATATTCCATGGCCCCCTTTGGCCGTCTGAATTCCTTTCTGATTTCAGCTTCCTAAAACTTGTGCCTATTTTTCCCCTTTTCAAGTAAATTTATAGCAACCCTCATCATCCAAGTTTCCAGAACCTTTCCATCCTTATCTTTCCTCCTCCCATTGTCTGCAGAACAGGAGATCATGTAGTGAGTTGGAGACAGCTCCTCATGGACTTTATGTGCCAATTTTAAGAAAGAAAGCTGGGCCTGTTAGGGCTTGTCTGTGGAGTGGGAGATTGATTGGGTTTATAGTAACTTAGCAAGAGCCAATTAAAAGAAGCAAGGTTTAAGTGCAGCAGCCAGTGTTGGAGCAGGCTAGTGTTGGAGTGCTCAAGCTTTGGCTCAACAGGCTTTGGCGAGAACAGGCAGAGACTAGAACTTAAGTTTGAGAAGATAGGGGTGTAGTAAGTGTAGGCAGGATGGTAGTTCAGGCAGTGGAATGCTCCTCCTGTGAGATGTTCAGTTTCAGGCAACCTAACCCTGATGACTACAGGAAGTGCATCCAACTTCAGCTCCTGACTGATAATATCAAGGAACTAGAGCTGGAGCTGGATGCACCCAGCAGCATCTGGGAGGCAGAAAACTTCATAGATGAGTCTTTTACTGAAGTGGTCACAAACACAGTGTAGGCATCAGAATAATGGCTGGGTGACCACCAGGAGAAGTAAGGGGAATAATTGTTCAATGCAAATAACCTGTGGCCATTTCCCTCTGCAACAAGTATACCTTTTGAATACTGTTGAGAAGATGAACTATCAGAGCACATACTGCTGGGTTTGGGGGGTGGGGTTGACCTATTAGGGCACAGCAGCAGCAGCCAGGCCAGAGGCACTGTGACAAGCTCTGAGACTCAGCAGGGAAGAGTACAGTCAGTCAGAGGCAGTAGTGATAAGAGATTTGATAATTAGGAAGATAGACAGCTGATTTTGTGGCTATGAAAGAGAAACCAGGATGGTATGTTGCCTCCCAGATGTCAGGGTCCAGGATGTTTAAGAATAGCTGCAAAAGATTCTCAAGAGGGAGGGTGAGCATCCAGAGGAGATGATGCACATTGGCACCAATAACATAGGTAAAAAGAGGGAAGGGGTCCTGCACAGTGAGTATAGGGAGTTAGGGAGGAGGCTGAAGAGCAGGACCTCCAAGGTAGCAATCTTCGGATTACTCCCAGTGCCATGTGTTGTCAGGGCAGGAATGCAATGATAGTACAAACGAATGAGTGGTTGAGGAAATGCTGCAGGGGTTAGGTATTCTGATGTCTGGATCATTGGGATCTCTTCTGGGGAAGGTATAATTGTGTCTGCGCACAACTAAAAAGCACTGATGTGGGAGATGGCTTTAACTGGTATATTCATGAGAGGGGAGAGACAGACAGACGGAGACAGAGAGAGGCACAAGCGTAGACAAAATATCGTACGTAGTGCTAAGGGGTGTCGTTACTTTAAAATAAATAGATCCATACATTACACTCCCCCCATAGATTAATGCAACATAAAACTGTATATGTACAAAGTAATTAATTTTCTTGTCATAAACCATATTCCAAATAAACATGCTTTCACAATAACAGTCCATAACTAACTTCACTATACTAAAGATTCAGTCTTTTGGGTGGTGCTCTGTTTCTTTCCGGATAGTGCCTCTGGACCTGAGGAGAGGCATCAGGTTTGCTAGGTGTCTTGTCTGAGGCAACGCTCTCGGTTGCCAGTGTCACGTTGCTGTCAGTGACATGATCGTCACTCAGAGGCAAGTCTGAGGGCTGGAACGTGCCTGGCTTGTCGGACACAATTGACTCAGGTGTGTTCTTCGGCTGAGCATCCAGTAGCTAGTCCACATTGCGTCTCCATGTATGATCTCCAATATCCACAGTGTACATCAGTGGTCCAGTTCTTGTAGCTATCCTACCAGGTGTCCACTTGTCTTCTCGGTAATCATGCACTAGGATCTCCTGCCCAACCTCGAAGCTCTTTGCTGTTTCACTTGGCAACTGACTGAACAATTTATTCTGTACTGTCCTCTAGAGGTATGGTTTCAGGAGGTCTATGTGAGATCTCAGATTCCACAGGTGTTTAAGTTGTTGTCGCATGAACAGAGTTCCAATATACAAAAAGAAAGTTCTCCACCTCGTGCTATAGAGAAATGTCCTCCTTGTCCTTTAATGGATTTTTTGAATGTTTTAGACAAACCTTTCAGCTAACCCATTCATTGCTAGGTGGTGAGGAGGTGACTTGAAATGTTTGGTGTCATTTTACTTCATGAACAGTTGGAATTCTTCTGACATGTTTTGTGGTCTGAGGTCTCTCACAATTTGTTCTGGTAAGCCATTTCTGGTGAAGGTATCCCCAGTGCAGAAACAGTTTTTGCTGAGGTGGTTAACTTCATTGACATAACCTCCAGCCACTCTGAATAAGCACATACAGCAACCAGAAACATGGAGTCCCTGAATGGCCCAGCAAAGTCAATGTGTACTCTTTGCCGTGGTGAAGATGGCCACTCCCACGGGTGTAACAGAGCCTGTAGGGGTGCATTTTGAACTTTCTCACATCCTAAAGAGTTTTTGGCCAAGTCTTCAATTTGTTTATTTATTCCCAGCCACCACACAATGCTCCATGCGACATTCTTCATCCTGACAATACCCAGGTGTCCTTTATGCAGATTCTCTAACACAACACAAGATCCACAAATCAACATCCTCTGCCATGCCAACAGTTGGTCTCGCCTTACCATGAGCTGCCCATCCTAACCTGGAGATATCATAGACTTTTAACACTATCAGGTCATTCCTCGCTTCTCTTTGTATTTCCGAATTTGTTACCTCCAATGCTGTGTGGAACACTTCTGCTGGGTCACAGTATGAAGACTTTTCTTCTTCAGTTACCAATAGTGGAAGACAATGCAAGCCATCAGCGTTGCTGCGTGGTTTGGTACCCTTGAATGCTATGTCATAAGAGTAGGCTCCTAGGAACATTGCCCAACATTGTAACAAGACCGCAGACATCACTGGAATGCCCTTCCTTTGATTGAAATTGGACAGAAGAGGCTAGTGATCTGTCACTAGAGTAAACTTTTGTTCGTAGAGTTAGTAGTAAAACTTCTTTATTCCCCACATTAGATTAAGGGCCTCTTTGTCAATCTATGTGTAGTTGCATTCTGGGCTTGTCAGTGATCTTGTAGCAATTGCAATCAGACGTTCAGATCTATCTTTCATAATGTGTGACAAAATGGCTCCAATGCCATAAAGGGACACATTGCACACCAGTCTGATGGGCAGCAATGGGTCATAATGGGTGAGCAGTTAATCGGTTGTTATTAGTCTCTTTGTTTCCTCAAATACTCTTTCACATTTTTCTGACCATTCCCACTTTCCTCCTGTCTGCAACAGTGCATTCAATAGGTACAGCACTTTAACAATGTTTAGGAGAAACCAGTGGTAGTAGTTTACAAAGCCCAAGTATGACATGAGTTGTGACATAATTTCCGGTTTATGTGCCTACAGCACTGCTTCAGTCTTTTCTTATGACTTACATATGCCATGCTTGTCAATGACATGTCCACAATATAAGATTTCATTCTTGAAAAACTCACATTCTCTCTCTTTGCACGCAGACAATACTCACTCAGTCTGGTAAGCACTTTACCAAGGTTCTGGAGGCGCTCTTCATCATTCTTGCCAGCCATGATGATGTCATTAAGGTAACATTGTGTTCCTGGGGTATCTTGGAGCACTTGTTCCATTGCTCTTTGTCAAGTTGTTGGAGCTGATGTGACACCAAAGAAGAGACAAATTGTACTGGAACAGTCCCTTGTGAGTGTTGATTTGGAGGAACTTCCTGCTTGACTCCTCAGTCTCCATTTGCAGGTAGGCCTGTGAAATATCAATCTTTGGAAACCTCTCCCTGCCTGCCAAAGATGCAAAAATGCCTTCTATCCCTGGTAGGGACACTGCACAGCACCAGACTAATGCTCACTTTGAGATCCCCACATATGCGAATGGCTCCAACCTTGCCTTTCCTGATCACCAAAACAATGGATATGGCCCAACTAATCCACTGCTCCTTGGAGAGAATTCCGGATGCCTCCAATCTCTGAAGTACAGCATCAACTTTAGGACATAGTGCGTATGCAACTGGACGTGCTTTACGGAACCTTGATGTTATTTCTATGTTCAATTCAGTTCTAGCCTTCCTGCCTTTGAGTTTACCAATCCCCTTCTCAAACACTTTCTTATTAGTGTTAAGCAGCTGTGAGAATCTCTGGTTAGTGCTACCACTTGGGCTGCAGTTGCCTGTTGATGTCACATTGAGAGTTTTGATTGGGTACCAATCTAGTTGGATTTTTCTCAACCATTCACATCCGGAAAGTGCTGGCCCTCCACTTCTCACCACTAAGCTCTAATTGCTGTGTATGGCTTCTATACGTCACACTCAGTATGCCTTTGGGAGACATGTTTTCACCTGTGTAGATCTTTAACATCACTGAGGTCTTCGTTAATAGTAGCTCAGAAACCTGTCTGATAGTAATCAGCCTCTGAAAGTATAGACAAAACTGACCCTGTATCCATTTTCAGTTTTACATCAGACATGTCAATTGTGATCCATATCATGTTGTGATCTGCTTCAGTATTACTAAGCAGTTCTAGGCATGACAGCTCACCTTTGTCAGACTCTGTGTTGTCTGATTCTGTTTCACATTCATTCACTTTATGTATTTGCTTAGTTTCATGGTTGAAACTTTTCACTCAGTTGTGCTTTTTGTCTGCCTTGCACACTCTCTCTATGTGACCTTGTCTATGACAATTTCTGCAAACATTTTCCTTGAACTAATAGTCATTTGCATCATGGGAGGATTTGCCACATTGATAACATTTTTGGCTTTTTGCCCCATTCAGGGATATATTGTGCATTCTAACCACTTTTTCTGTAGTTCTGTTGCATCCTTTCCTGCAATCTCTAACTATATTGCAACAGTCAATGTCTGTTCTAAGGTTGGTCTCTTTCTGACAGGAACCTATTTTGGGTGCTTTTACTATGAATGTCACATACAAGTCTGTCCCCTACTGCATCAGAAAGTCCATCTCTAAAGTTACAGTACTGGGAATGTTTGCACATTTATGCAATGTATTCATAAATGCTTTCATCTTTTTACTGGGTCCTTTTGAAAAAATCTAAATCTCTCAGCTATTATCAGCAGTTTAGGGCTCAAGTTATTTTGCAAAATTGTAACCATTTCGTCAAACATCTTGCTTGCTGGCTTTTCAGGGGTTACTAAGAAGCATAAGAGACTGTACGTTCTTGCCCCCATCAATCTAAATAGCTTAGAGGCTTTCTTTTGATCAACCACATCATTCACTTTTGAATACAGTTCAACCCTCTCGATATACAACTCCCAGCTTTCATTAGCACAATTAAATTCATCATCTTTCCCAACTGAAGCCATTGCCACGTTATTTTCACTTTAACTTCGCTAGTTGCATTATCCACTGTGAAATATGCCATATTCACAACGTCCCTTTGTTAGCATCTGTGAAGGCTTCCATACTGTTTAACTCTTTCCTCTCACCATTTTGCTTCATAACCATTGGTGCAGTTCACGATATTTCCTGACATTCAGGTTCATACTCGTCACCAATCTGTGTGCGCAGACAGCAGATCAATGCGCCTGCATAGACAACAGATCATACGTAGTGCTAAGGGGAGTCATTGCTCTCAAAGAAATAGATGCATGCGTTACAGGTATGACCTGTACAAAAAGGACAGATTACATCTGAAGCTGCGAGGGAGCAATATCTTTGTGGGCAGGTTTGCTCGAGCTGTTGGGGAGGTTTTAAACTAAGTTGGCAGGGGGATAGGAAGTAGATACAGTTTTTAGTGAGACTGTGAGGAAGGACAGGCTGATAATAGAGCAAAACTGCAGAAAGTGGAATGAAGTGAAGTGTAACATTGGGGGGAATAGCAAAAAGTGTTATGAATACAGGATTAAAGATGTTATCTTTGAATGCATGCGGTATATGGAATAAAGTAGATGATCTTGTAGCATAGTTAGAAATTGACAGGTACACTGTTGTTGGCATCACTGAGGCATGGCTGATAGAAAATCATAGTTGGGAGCTTAACATCCAAGGATATATTTTGTATCTAAAGGACAAGCAGGTAGGCAAAGGGAGTGAGGTTTTTCTGTTGGTGAATTCAAATCCTTAGCAAGAGTTAACACGCACACAGAATGCTGGAGGAACTCAGCAGTCCAGGCTATCATAAGAGTATAGTTGACATTTCAGGCCGAGACCCTTCATCAGGACAGGAGAAAAAAGAAGAGGAGTCAGAGTTAGGGGGTGGAGGAGAGGGAAGCAGAGGTTCAAACACAAGTTGATGGGGGGTGGGGTGAAGTAAAGAGCTCAAAGGTCTGAAGGTAGATTAGTCACCACACCAAGGTGGACAACACCCCAGGGTTCTGAAAGAGGTAGCTGAAGAGATTGTGGAGACATTAGTAATAATCTTTCAAGAATCACTAGTTTCTGGAATTCTCCAGAGGATTGGAAAATTACAAATATCACCCTACTCTTTAAGAAAAGGAGACAAAGAAAGGAATTTGTAGGCCATTTAGCCTGAATTCAATAGCTGGGAAGACGTTGGGAGTCCATTACTACTGATGAGGTTTCAGGGTACTTGGAGGTACATGATTTCCTTAAAGGGAAATCTTGCCTAACAACTCTATTGGAACCTTTTATGGAAATAACAGGCATGATAAAAAAAAGACAGTCAATGGATGTTATTTACTTGGATTTCCAGTGGGCTCTTAACAAGGTGCCACACGAGGCTGCATAATAAGAAAAAAGTCCAAGGTATTACAGTAAAGATACTAGCATGTACAGAAGATTGGCTGACTAGCAGGAGACAAAGTGCTGGAATAAAAGAGGCCTGTTCTGATTGGCTACCAGTGACAAGTGGTGTTTCACAGAGAATAGTATTGGGATCACTTCTTTTCATGTTATATGTCAATAATTTGGATGACAGAATTCATGGATTTGTGACCAAGCTCGCACAGGCAATACAAAGGTAGGTGGAGGGGCAGGTAGTGTTGAAGAAGCAGAGAGTCTGCAGAAGGACTTGGACCAATTGGAAGAGTAGACAAAGAATTGGCAGATGGAATATAGTGTAGGGAAGTGTATGGTCATGCATAATGGAAGGAACAAAAGTGTAAACTATTTTCTTGTGCACTTGTGCAGGATTCCCTAAAGGTTGACTTACAGGTTGTGTTTGTGGTAAGAAAGGCTATTGCAATATTAGCATTCATTTCGAGACTACTAGAATATAAGAGCAAGGATGTGATGCTGAGGCTTAAGAAGACACTGGTCACTCTACACTTGGAGTATTGTGAGCAGTTTTGGGCTCCTTATTCAAGAGTAAAGATGTGCTGTCATTGGAGAGGGTCAATAATAGATTTATGAGAATGACTCCAGAAATTAAGGGTTAGTGCATGAGGAGCATTTGATGGCTCTGGGTCTGTACTCAATGGAGTTTAGAAGAATGGGGGAGAGAGAGAGAATCTCATTAAAACCTATCGAATACTGAAAGGTCTAGACAAAGTGGATGTTTAGAGGATGTTTCCTATAGTGGGTGAGTCTCGGTCCAAAGGGCATAGCCTCAGAATAGAGAGATATCCATTTAAAGCAGAGATGAGAAGAAATTTCTTTAGCCAGAGGATGATGAATCTGTGGAATTAATTGCAATGGACGGCTGTGGAGGTCAGGACACTTTTGCAAAGGTTGATGGGCTCTTGGTTAGACAGGTCATCAAAGGCTACAGGGAGAAGGGAGGAGAATGTGGTTGAGAGGAATTATAAATCAACCTCGATGGAATGGTGGAACAGATTTGATGGGCTGAGTGGCTTAATTCTGCTCCTATGTCTTATGGTCTTACTGGAGCAACCTGGTCTTGAATCCTGAACAGGTGATCTTTGAACAACTCCCTCATTACAGATATTGACTTCAACATCTACATGCTCCTTGAAGTCTGGGACCTCACACACTTGAAGTTTCTTTTGCATCACCCTTTGCATCATGCCCCCGTTGCCTAGATACTAAATTCTGGAATTTTCTCCTGAGTCTTTCTTTAAGATTTATCTTGTTGATCTGGCTTAACGTTTCCAATTCAAGAAAACTAATTGGAATTGGCATTGGCTCATTACTGTCACATGCACCGAGGTAGAGTGAAAAGCTCATCCTGCAAATTGTCCATACACATCAACACAAGGGGACAACGTACAAGAGGATATGCTAGTTAGATGAAGGTGAGGGGCGGCACAAGTGGACCCTAAACAATGTCATGGATAAGACAGGCTGAGTGGATTTTTTTGTACCTTACATCCATGGTAATGGGATAATGCAGGAGACAAGGTATCCTTGAACAATATGTTAACACATTTATGGGTCGATAAAACGTGATAAAGTTTCACATTATGCAACAAACAGAGCATGAGAACTAATAGGTTATCAAAATCTCTATTCTGTACTTCAATAATAAACCATCTGCCAAGAGTTCCAAGCGTTGCAGGAATGAGGAAACCAAGAACTGGAAAGGTCTGTTGACTGAATTGATCTTTCTCATTGCCTCACTATATTCTTATGTCTCAAAATAACCATGATTCTGGATTGAAATCCAAAAATACTTAGCTGGAAAATCTGCATGGCATTGAAAGGAAATTATTTTTTCCCCGCTGTAAAACCAACAACTGTTTTCTAGTTAGCTGAAAGTTTGTTTTGTTTCGGAAACAGTTCCAAATAGCCCTACTACACTTCTAGGTCGACACAAAACACTTGACATTTCGGGGACATTAAAGCTATTTAACATTTTTCTGTTGAACCATATAAAGATAAATTGATTAACAAATTCAGGCATGTGATAATAATTTTCATGCTTTCAATTCCCTTATGAGATGAAAATGGCAAAATGAATCATTAATCTAAAATAAATGCAGTATTACTGTACTGCTCAATATTGCAGAAAATTATAAATATTTATTTGAAACTGAAATGTTTAAATTAATAGGACTGACAAGAAATTATTACTTGAGGCCACTTTAATGTCTTAACTAGAATGTGTTCTGATTAGCACAGGAACACACACTCTGACATACTCAAATACAACATTTGGCCTGTCCAATCCGCTGCTGGTTGGTGAGACAGAGTGCACCCCTACATGAAAAGACAGTTAGTACTCCTACACCAGAGGGAGGGCTGAACAGAACATTCCAGGGTCGCCATTCTTGGTTATTACCAGAGACTCCTGCTTTAAGGTGCTAGCCATGGACAGGACAATAATTAGATTACAACTGTGTTATTTCCACAACCAAAGAATCTGGATTATTGAAACCAACAAGCTGACGCAAAAGTATGTGCTTAGCATCTTGCAGCTAGACCCCAGCAAAAGCCAGTTCCTTCAGAGAAGTAAAAAAAAACAGAGGGTGAAGTAAAATAATATATCTTCTTAACGTATGATCTTGGAATGGTGTGGTAAACTATGTATACCTGTCTGGACACGCCCCTCTGCTGACTGCTCCTGTGGCTCCTCTCACAGACCCTGGTATAAAGGCGGTTGGGGCACTGCTCCTCCCTCAGTCTTTGACATGTCGTGCTCCCTTTTCGCTGTTAATAAAAGCCTATCGTTCACTTCCAGTCTCCTAGAGTTATTGAAGGTGCATCAAATGGTGCATGAGCCTAAAGGTCAAGTTGTTACAAAGAAATTATGTGGCCAAGTACAGTCAGCCTTCCGTATCCATGGGTTCTACATCTGTGGATTTAACCAATTGCAGATCAGGAAAACCCGGAAGTTCTCTCTCCAGCACTTGTTGTTTGAGCATTGTTCGCCTCGCGCCTCATTCAGTCACTACTTATGTTGTGTGCACCTTTTGCTTCTTTGAAAAAATGGCTCCTAAAAAGCTACCGTGGGTCGAAAATACTGTACAAGTATCCCCTGCTATCCAAAAGTAGAGCGTTCCTATGAAACCTTTTGTAAGCTGAAATGGCGTAAAGCAAAGAAGCAATTAGATCGGATTAGGTTACCATAGATTCAACTTTATTGTCATTGTGCCGAGTACAGATACAAAGCCAATGAAATGCAATTAGCATCTAACCAGAGGTGCAAAAGAATAGTGTTACTTATAAAATAACTGCGAATAAAAAGTAAGTACTACAGCATACTGATATAAAAGTACTGAGACAGTACAATATGGGTGCAATACTGCTTAGTGCTGTGATGTGAGGTTCAGCAGGGTCACAGCCTCAGGGAAGAAGCTCTTCCTGCGCCTGCTGGTGTGGGAGCGGAGACTCCTGTAGCGCCTACCGGATGGGAGGAGAGTAAAAAGTCCATGGTTAGGGTGAGATGCATCCTTGATAATGCTTTTCACCCTACCTAGGCAGTGTTTATGGTAGATGTTCTCAATGGTGGGCAATTGGGTGCCCATAATCCACTGGGCAGTACTCACCACCCATTGGAGTGCTTTGCAGTCTGATACAGGACAATTGCCATCCCACACTGAGATGCAGTTGGTGAGTATGCTCTCAATGGTACAGTGGTGAAAGTCCGTCAGTATCCTGGGACAGAGGTGAGCTTTCTTGATGCTCCGCAGGAAATAAAGGTGCTGTTGTGCCTTTTTGATCAGGATGGAGGAGGGACCAGGTGAGATCACTGGAAATGTGGACACCAAGGAATTTGAAGCTTGATACACGCTCCACTGCAGCTCCGTTGATGTAGATGGGGAGGTGAGTGTGGCTCCTAGCATGCCTGAAGTCCACAATGATCTCCTTGGTCTTCTGGGTGTTAAGGTCCAGGTTGTTGTCGGCACACCACGCAGCCAGGTGCTGGACCTCATCCCTGTAGGCCGTCTCGTCGTCCCCTCTGATCAGGCCAACCACCGTGGTGTCGTCTGCGAACTTGATTATGGAGTTAGAACCATGTACAAGAAGGCAGTCATAGGTGAAAAGGGAGTACAGAAGAGGGCTCAGCACACAGCCTTGAGGCACGCTGGTCTTCAGGGTGAGAGTGGAGGAGGAAAGGTTGTCTCACTTAACAGATTGAGGTCTGTTAGTCAGAAGGTCCAAGGTCCAGTTACAGAGGGATGAGCCAATACCAAGCTGGCAAAGTTTGGCGATCAGCTTGGAGGGGATCACGGTACTGAATGCTAGAGTTGGGGCTGTCCAGGTGGGTCAGGACAGAGTGAAGTGCCACGGAGATGGCATCATCTGTTGACCTGTTGGTGCGATAGGCAAATTGATGGGGGTCCAGGGTAGTGGGCAGTCAAGACTTCAGATGTGAGAGAACCAGTCTCTCAAAGCACTTTGTAATGATGGGGGTGAGTGCAACTGGGCGGAAGTCATTCAGGCCCGTGGCAATGGAATGCTTCAGCACTGGCATAATGGTGGCATTCTTGAAGCTTAGGGGGACAACTGCCTGGGCCAGGGACAGAATGAAAATGTCTGTAAAGACCCCGGCCAACTGCCCTGCACAGTCTCTGAGCACACGGCCAGGTATTCCATCCGGACCAGCTGCCCTCCATACGTTCACCCTGCTCAGGGTGGCGCAAACACCGGAGGTGGAAAGTGAGAGAGGCAGTTCGCCATGTGGGAGATCTGCTTTGAGGGTGACCTCCTTGTTCCCTCAGTCAAAGCGAGCGTAGAAGTAATTAAGCTCATCAGGGAGGGAAGTTGATCTGGAAGAGGGCACAGTACTCGGTGGTTTGAAGTCTGTGACAATCTGTACGCCATGCCACATGCGTCCAGGATCCGAGGAGTTGAAATGCTCCTCGATCCTCTGTTTGTATGTGTGATTAGCCTGAGAGATTCCCCTCCTTGGGTTGGCCCTGGCTGAGCTGTAAGCCTCCCGGTCTCCAGACCTGAAGGCTGAACCTCTGGCTTTGAGCAGGAGGTGAACCTCTCTGTTCATCCATGGTTTCTGATTGGAGAAAACTTTTATTTGTTTTATGATGTCACTCTATCTACACACTTGTTGATTACCATTAACTTATATGGGAAAAATTTTCGAGCGTTCCCAGACCCAAAAAATAACCTACTAAATCATACCAAATAACACATAAAACCTAATATAACACTAACATATAGTAAAAGCAGGAATGATATACTACTAGCATAACCAATAGTAACATCGGCAGCTTTCAGAACTCTTTCTCTCTGCGTGCAAATAGTACGAATGGTGGATGCAGGCAAGTTCAACGCACGCACAATGTCTTTATTTCATTCACCACAATCAAAACGCTTAATTTTGTCCAGTTTTATACTAAGCGTAACACCCTTACAAGCTCTCTTAGGCTTTTCTGATACCTTAGGACACATCTTGCTAACGGATGCACAAAGTAAGTCGAGACAAAGCACTCTCGCTGCTCAGGGTACCCGTTACCTCTATAATGGCTCACTGCAATACAAACACAGAACGTTATTTTCGCTTTTCTTAACACCCTTATGAGCTCTCTTGGGCTTTTATATAAGGGACTTGAGCATCCGCGTAATTTGGTGTCTGCAAGGGGGTCCCGGAACCAAACCCCCGCAGATACGGAGGGCCGACTGTATGTGAACATTTCACTTAGATCTCTTCCACTAACCGTCTTCACCAATACACAACAAATCAACAGACAAACTACTCAGAAGTTTAGTATTTGGTGTATATTAGGAAAAGCACCATTTAGAATTGTGATGCATTTATTTCTTGGATACTAACATTCACCAAGATTTTATAAATCAGTACAAACCATTGTTTTCTTTCTTGTTATTTTGAATCTACTTCACTTCCATGTCAGTAAATACCAGAAATTATCAAAGTATGTGATAACTTCAAGATCATCAGTGAGGAAAACAAAATGAATGTCAAAATAGAAAATAGTGGGAAGAATTAATTCAATAAAGTAGTACAAACAGTATTTCATGTTCTATTGCAGGTCCCGAGCTTTTGCAGGATTTTGGTTCAAGTCCAAATTCAGATAATTATGTATAATAATATATAAAATTGTAATGAACAATAGGGTGTAGTAAAATTCCTTGCTCAGACCGTAACAATACATACAGTGCAACAAGTGCAAACCAGTAGAACGGTACAAAGATTGTCAAGCCAACTGAAGGAGGTCAAAACAAAATGCTTGAAGTGAAAATAACAGTATAATCAGGAGAGGCAGAATTAAGAATTTGAGAATGTTGCAGTATCACATCACAGGAAAGGGGATGTGAAAGAGGTGACTGGTTCAGAAGTCTGACAGCAGTGAGGAAGAAGCTGTTTTTATACCTAGATGACTGAGCTTTCAAGCTCTGACATATTTTCCCAGAGGGTAGAAGAGAGAAAAGGGAATGGCCAAGGAAGCAAGAACCTTGACTCCAACTCTAATGTATGACAAGTCTGTGTTTACTGCTCTCTGTAGGTTTGATCAGTCCAGAGGAGACAGTTACCATACCACACTGAGATGCAATCCAATAGGATATTTTTCTGCAGTACATCTGTAGAAGTCAAATGTCATTGAGCCATTTTCTTGGAACTTGAATAATGAGGTTTCCTTGAAAGAAATGGGGACGGCAGATTGATGCAGGGTTGTAACCCAAAATGTCAACAATTATGTGCTGCCTGACCAGCTGAATTCTTTCAGTGATTGCTTTCTGCTCCAGGCCCCAGCATCTTATGTCTCAATCATTGCTTCATCTGATTGTAGTGTGTAATACTTACTGAAAGCACTACCATCTTCCTCGAACAATAGCATGAGCCCTATGACTTCTACCACCAGGGCAACAGATGTGCTGTACTTCACATAGCATACTGTTGTTAGTATCACAATGCTTTCGGTATTACAGTGTTGCTGTGTTAGTAGTATCATCACAGAGACCACAGCAGCTCAAAGAACAGTTCTACTAGCACTTTCTTGTGCAACTACGTGTGGACAATGCATGTCAACTTTCCTGCATTACTGAAATCCATAGAACATGGAACACAAGTATAATATAGCTTTACTTATGTATAACACTCTGTTATATGCTCCTTTGTCTACTTACAAAACTGCTTAACTTAAAGATGTTGTCTAGTTTGCATACAAGATTCTTAACTTACACTGTACAGAGTTAGACATAGCTGATCCTTATTATGCATTGCATTCTCTCATTTTACAGTATTTATTTCTACATTTAGTGCTTTAACTTTGCCTTATTATTCACATACAGTGTCTTTTCAATCTCAGACATCACCACCCCTTATTCAGAATATCTTTTATTTTCCTATGAGATCCTTTCAATTATGTTCCAAACCAGTCTCTGGAAGTTGGTACTAAAAGTGGATTTCATATGTGTTTGAAGAGAATCATACATGCTAAAATTTTGTGAGAAAGTTTAGGATTTAAAATCTACATCAATGAGCAGAAGAGAAAATTATGATAGTCTCTGAGAAATCATTTCAAACATAATTCTGATATTTTACAACAGAAAAACAAAACTGGAAATGGGCCATAAGGGAAAAGTCAAGAATATAAGACATGGCCTGGGATTTTTTTTAAACAACTAAAACATACCCAACTCTTTCTTATTCTGCATTGAAACAGCAACTCTCAATCCTAGATGATATTGAAAGCATGACAATTCATTTAAACAAATATATTATAAAGCAAATGTATTAATTAATTTCCAGTTCACTGCAATTTGACTTTCTGATGCAAACTGCGGCTTTTAAATATTTTCTTTCTGAACGGCAATCTATATTCAGCTTGTAAAATACCATCAATGACTGCAACAGTTTCAATTTACTGTGTTTGCCAAAAATAGCATTCCTCGGACAATTTGCCAATCATTTATAGATTTTGTAAGGGCCTCAATGTTGCCAAAATTATGAGATTCACTGTTTGTTCGACAAAATTGTGTGAAGTTGAGCAAATTCAGCCTCATCTAAAAAGCAATGAAGCAATCTCTGAAAAAAAAGTATCAAAATAGATTTAACATACATGAAAGTTTTAATTGTCTACTTTCTACTTTGGTTTCCAAGTACAGATCTAACCAGTAATACACAGAGCTTCTACATATGATTTTTTTTTGTGATTAGCACAATACTCAGTTGTTTCATGCATCATTGGTTCTGGGCAGGGTGCCAGTTTAAAGACCAATGTCAATGGTAAGTCCAGAAAATTTAAAGCTATGCATCCAACTAAAGTTAAGTGTTTTCATACAAGAACATGTTTTATTTTGGTCTTTAGAAAAACTCTGATCTATCTGTCTTACCAAAAGTCTCCTAGGGGTAGCAGGCTGGTAAAAGGAGTGTTAGGCAACCCAATCTGGAGGGAAGATATGACAACTAATAGAGTTACGTAGCCACTCATTGATGACTGGCAATATAAATGTGCAATTGTGTGATGTGAACGTGAGATGCTCTCATTAGCACAAGAGCATTCTTTCCAGAAGGAAGCAACGTACCAACCTGACAACACGCAGTGCAGGAGCTCCTGGCGAGGATTACAAATCAAATTATTTGATGCAGTCACGTATTCAGTGTGCAACTCAAAACACATATCACATTTTATTTTCCATTAGCTACTCCAGATTCATTGTAGGTTTGTGTCGAACTCTCACATCCCTGTTCCTAAAGGTTCTATAAATGGCTGAGCAAAACTATCGATGTTGTTGGTTGGGTGGATCATCCTGCAGTTGGCCACTATTCAGGGTCATCATCCAGATACATCCCCCCACCCCATCCTTGGTTGTTTTTCCTGGATGCTGAGAGATGAATAAGCTGGCTCTGCACTCTACAGGCATCTAGTGAAGCAGAGTGGATTTTGCACTGAGTAAACCTGAAGCTCACCTCCAGAATTCGCTAAAGTTTATTGACTGTTAAAGGCTGTTAAAGGCTTTTTAACAGATTTTAAATGTCCTTGACTATTTTCTAAATGAAAAGAAAATTCAAAAATCTAAGGTGCACGGGGATTGGGAATCCTTGTGCAGGATTGCCTAAATGTTAACTTGCAGGTTGAGTTGGTGGTAAGGAAGGCAAATGCAATGTTAGCATTCATTTGAGGGAACCAGAATATAAGAATAAGGATGAGGCTTTATAAGGCATTGCTCAGACCACACTTTGGTGTATTCCGAGCAGTTTTGGGTCCTTTGTCCAAAAGATGTACTGTCATTGGAGAGGGACCAGAGGAGGTTGATGATAATCATTCCTGGAATTGCAGGGTTAACATATAAGGAACACCTCTGGGCCTGTACTCACTGGTGTTTAGAAGAACAATGAGGGATCTCATTGAAACCTACTGAATATCAAAAGACCTAGACAGAGTGAGATATTTGGAGGATGCTTCCTATAGTGGGGGAGTCTAGGACCAAAGAGCACAGCCTTAGAAAAGAGGGATATCCATTTAAAACAGAGATGAGAAAGAATTTCTTTAGCCAAAGGGTGGTGGATATGTGGAATTCATTGACACTGACGACTGTGGAGGCAAAGTCTTTGAGTATATTTAAAGCAGAGTTCATAGGTTCTTTGTTAATGAAGGCATTAAGGGTTACAGGGAGAAGACATAAAAATGGGGCTGAGAGGGATAATAAACCAACCATGGTGGAATGGTGGCACAGATTCAATGGGCCGAGTGGCCTAATTCTGCTCCTACATCTTATGGTCTTATAAAGGCTTTTAAAAACTATTAAAATTTGATTTAAATAACCTGAAAAATATAGGGTACTTTAAAACAAAAAAATAATTGAAATATATTCAAGCAACAAATAATCAGAAGTATTAAATTGGTAAATCAATAAAGCACTCACCTACAATCCACCTCTGGTTCACTGAGGGTCCCAATTCTAATTCCAGTCCACCCTGTTAAAAGTTGAAGGCCAGTGGAGTGCATCAGCGCCCTCTCTTAGAAGCTGGTATTTGACCTTCAGGAAGTGGCAAACTTGTGTATTTGCCAACACATGCATGGAAACCCAAGGCTTCCTGTGGGGGACACTGACATTTCGTCATTCCCTTTGGAACTATTGGTCATTGCCAGCACAATAGCCTAGTGTACTTGAATTTGCCATTACTAAGCAAAAGAAAATTCAGTTTCACTGTTAACTTTGGCATTGAACAAGCTGTTAGACAACACAATAATGGTAAAGTAACAGTGATGTTCTAAATTAAAGTCATAAAAGTAGCAGTGATACAGGGGAAGGGACAATCAGATTATCGCATTTAATTTTGCAAAATAAAAATAATTTTGCAATTTAGGGGAAAATGGTGAAAATCCTCAAGCATTCCTCAAAAATATTTAGAAATGATCTCTTTTGGCATTCCACGGCAAAACTTTTTGTCGAAATTTCCATGACAAGTCAACACACTTCTCCACCGCAGCACCAACTCCTATCACCCTAGAAATTCCAGCTGTTTGTTTAAAAGTAATCCTACAGTTAAAACCAATTCAAGGCATATAATTAAAGTTATGCAAGAGTCAGTTTGAATGCTATTTCCAACTTCAGTCTTCCTTTAAAGTTTACTAAGTTTGAATGATACAATCAAATCAATTCGATTTCTCACTTTACACTTGTGACTGTGAGGGCAAACACAGCTCCAATGCCATAATTAAGTGTGCTGATGACACCATTGGTGTCGGCTGAATCAAAGGTGGTGATTAATCTGCACATAGAAGGGAGACTGAAAAGCTGGCTGAGTGCTGCCGCAATGCCAACCTCTTACTCAATGTCAGCAAGACTAGGGAGCAGGAGGAAGAAACTAGAGGTCCAAGAACCAGTTCTCATTGGAGGCTCAGAGATGGAGAGAGTCAAGAGCTTTAAATTCCTTGATGGTATCATTTTAAAGGATCTGTCCTGGGCTCAGCACGTAAATGAAATTACAAAGAAAACACGGCAGCGCCTCTATTTCCTTAGAGGTTTGAGGAGATTCGGCATGATATCTAAAACTTTGACAAACTTCTAAATATGTGTGGTAGAGAGTATATTGACTGGTTGTATCATGGTATGGAAACACCAATGCCCTTCAATGGAAAATCCCACAAAAGGTAGCTGATATGGTCCACTCCATCATGGGTAAACGCTCCCCACTAATGAGCACATCCACATGGAGCACTGTCACAGGAAAGCAGCATCCATCATCAGGGACCCCCGACCCACCCAGGCCATGTGTTCTTTTCACTGCTGCCATCAGGAAAAAGGTACAGGAGCCTCAGGACTCACACCACTGGATTCAGGAACAGTTATTACCCCTCAACCACCATTGCGCCTGAAACAAAGGGGATAACTGCACTTAACTTCTCTCACCCCATTAATGAAATGTTCTCACAACCTATGGACTCACCTTCAAAGACTCTTCATCTCGTGTTCTCAATATTTATTACTTTTTTCCCGTTTGTATTTGCAGTTTGTTATCTTTTGCACACTGGCTGTTTGTTTATCCTGTTAGGTATGGCCTTTCATTGATTCTATTGTGTTTCTTGGATTTACTGTGTATGCCCACAAGAAAACAGATCTTAGGGCTGGTGACATATGTGTACTTTGATAATAAAATTACTTTGAAGTTTATATCCACTCAAGACTGTTTACAAATTAATGAGTAACAATGCTTATACAGTAGTCCTTCTGGTCTTCATTGACTGAGATAAGCAGTCACTCAGTTTATGGTACTGGGATGGTCACAATACACCAGAATGCAGGAGCATAGTGTTTATGCTCAAGTGAGACACATCCTTTGATAAGGTCCCACATAGGAGATTGGTGGGTAAAATCAGAGCTCATGGCATTGGGGGGAAGATATTGACATGGATAGAAAACTGGTTGGCAGATAGAAAGCAAAGGGTAGCGGTGAATGGGTGTTTCTCGGAATGGCAGGTGGTGACTAGTGGGGTGCCACAGGGCTCGGTATTGGGACCACAGCTGTTTACAATTTACATCAACGATTTAGATGAAGGCATTGAGAATAACATTAGCAAGCTTGCTGATGATACTAAGCTGGGTGGCAGTGTGACATGTGATGAGGATGTTAGGAGAACTCAGGGTGACTTGGATAGGCTGGGTGAGTGGGCAGATACTTGGCAGATGACACTTAATGTGAATAAGTGTGAGGTTATCCACTTTGGGAGTAAGAACAGGAAGGCAGATTATTATCTGAATGGTGTAGAGTTAGGTAAGGGAGAAATACCAAGAGATCTAGGAATCCTTGTTCATCAGTCACTGAAGGTGAACGAGCAAGTGTAGCAGGCTAATGGAATGTTGGCCTTTATTACAAAGGGAATTGAGTACAAGAGCAAGGAAATCCTCTTGCATTTGTACAGAGCCCTGGTGAGACCACACCTGGAGTACTGTGTACAGTTTTGGTCTCCAGGGTTAAGGAAGGACATCCTGGCTGTAGAGGAAATGCAGCGTAGATTCACGAGGTTAATTCCTGGGATGTCCAGCCTGTCTTACGCAGAGAGGTTAGAGAGACTGGGCTTGTACATGCTGGAATTAAGGAGATTGAGAAGGGATCTGATTGCAACATATAAGATTAATAAGGGATTGTACAAGATAGAGGCAGGAAATATGTTCCAGATGCTGGGACAGTCCAGTACCAGAGGGCATGGTTTAAGAATAAGGGGTAGGTCATTTAGGACAGAGTTAAGGAAAAACTTCTTCTCCCAGAGAGTTGTGTGGGTCTGGAATGCACTGCCTCAGAAGGCAGTGGAGGCCAATTCTCTGGATGCTTTCAAGAAGGAGCTAGATAGGTATCTTATGGATAGGGGAATCAAGGGATATGGGGACAAGGCAGGAACCGGGTATTGATAGTAGATGATCAGCCATGATCTCAGAATGGCGGTGCAGGCTCGAAGGGCCGAATGGTCTACTTCTGCACCTATTGTCTGTTGCCTTGGAACAAAAAATTAGATTCATGGATTCATGGCAAGAAAGTCACAAAGATCAAAGGCAATTGGGAATGAGTTACAAGGGTTGGCTTCCTCAGTAATGCCCAGATCCTGTGTGGAATTTACAGTTATCATCTGCAAATGAGCTATTAGCATTCACCTTACCAGTAACCTGAACACTGATTAATCTGCCATTTACAGGGATGACTAGTGACACAGAATGTACAAATGGGCACCAGAGAATGAGAGAGAGGAAAGCTAGAAAGACAGGGAGCCAAAAGAGACCAGTAGCTGTAGGACAGCACAAAGGAGAGAGAGAAGGAACACAATAGCAAGACAGAAATAGACACAGAGCAGAAAGCGATCAAAGAAAGACAAGCAGAAAGTACAGACATAAGAAGCAGAAGAAAGCACGCTGAAAGGAACAGACACAAAACTTGGAAGAAATAATATCAAATCAGGCAACCTGTAATGGCAATTAAATTGAAAGCAAGATTTCATAATTGCTGAGACGAAAAGAGAAACAGACAAAAGAAAAGGATTATTCAGATCAAAGGGAGGAACACCTTGAAAGCAAAAGGGAGAAGTAGATAGACTTAGTGAAAGTGATAGCTGAGGAAAGAAAGCATGAGTGTCAAACCCAGATCAGTGAATAAGGGAGTTTCTGTTCTTCATTTTAAAGAAAATTTTGTGATTTTTGTAAGAATGTGTTATTTCCAGTGATTTAATTTCAAAGCCTATTTTATCCTGCGATACACTCACAACTGGAGAAGAGTAAAAGAAAAAAAACTTGCAAATACTTTTGACAACCACGAAAACTCCAAAGTGCATGACCAACAATGAAGTACTTCTGAAGACACATGAGAAAGTCAACTTACACATAGCCAAATCTCACAAAGAGCAAGGAGATAAATAATTAAATAATCTGTTTCTTGTGATATTGGTTGAAGGACATATCTACTTGAGGTATAAGAGAACCCTCTACTTGTCTTTGGAAAAGGAAAATGTGATCGTGGCTGGTTCATCTTTAATGTCACTTTCCTGTTCTCTCATGATATCTTTTGACTCCCTTGTGTCTGTAAACCACCAGCTTGAAGATATTCAATTACTTTACCTTCACAGCACTATGAATTAGAGAATACCAAAGATTCACAATCCTCAGGGAAGAAATTCCTCTTCTTTGTCTACAATTAATAACTCTTTTATTTTGAAAAATAATGTCCAAGTTTTCAGGGAACATCCTCTTAGCATGAATCTGTCAACTCCCTCAGAATCTTATGCATTCAGTGGCCACTTTATTATGTAACTTCTGCACCTAATAAAGTGGCCATTGAGTTCATGTTCATGGTTTTCTGCTGCTGTAGCCCACCCACTTCAACATTTGGCATGTTGTGCCTTCAGAGATGCGCTTCTGCATACTGCTGTTGTAACACGTAGTTATTTGAGTTACTCTCACCTTCCTGTCAGCTTGAACCAGACTGGCCATTCTCTTCTGACCTCTAATTAACAAGGCATGTTTGGCCCCAGAACTGTTGCACATTGGATTTTGTATGCAAACATTCTGTAGTCGCACTCTAGTTAAATAAGAATAGTTTGTCACTCTTTCACTGATTTTCTGAAGAATCTGTTAATATCCCTTCCATAACAGACTTCTCCCACTGGCTGTTACATTAACTAGCCTGTGATTTCTTGTTTTTATCTCCTGCCTTTCTTGAATATTACACTTTGAATATTAAATATTACATTACATTTCCACATGTTTCTCTGCAATCTCTCCAGAATTTGGGGAACCTTAGTTCCTTGGTCACATTTTTAATATCCTAGGATACAAGCCATCAGACCAAAAGGATTTATTGGCTTTTAGCCCCAATAGTTTGCTCAATATTTTTCCCAGGTGATGGAAATCGTTTTAAGTATAGCTCTTTAATTATCTTACTTTTGGGATTCTTTTTGCCATAAAAGCAGATACAAAATAATTATTTAGAACCACAACCAGTTCTCTGTCTTACATTATAAAGTCCCAGTCTCAAGTTCTAAAAGACCATTGATCCTTTTTAGTTATTGCTTCTGCTTAATATAGCGGTAAAAATTCTTCCTGTCTGTTCATACATTACTGTATATACTATTATAGTCTGCCTTCTCCTTCCTCCCCTTCTTCATAAAATGAATTATCACAAATACAAGTCCTCCCCATGTTATGAGCGTCTGACGTACATACAAACAAGCATTTTGGAGTGTGGATAATGATGAATTTGAAGGCTGCCACCACTTTTTGCTGGGCATTTCTATGTGACTTCTTGATTTCTCTCCACCCACACCACCCATTCCCAAACCCGGGTCGAGCTGAGGTGAGCAGAGGAGACCAGCTCACTTGCTCACCCACCCCAGCTGTCAGTTGTTCTTCCTGAGTCTGTTCACTCTCCTGTCAGAGCTGTTCCTGTGATCCTCTTCCATACTCTGTTTCTGTTCATTTCCTTACAAATAGTTTGCATTACAAACAGTTCTCAGCAACAGAACACTGTCGTAAACTGTGAAGTGCCTGTATTCATTCTGTTAGTTATTAGAAGAGACCTGATGCAGAGAGAAATCAAATTCTGTAAATATAGATAAGTAAGGGAGCCCATCAACACACACCAAATCTCATGCAGACAGAAGGAGAAGTCTATAATCTCCACTGAATAATGAACAACTTTTGCTTTCCTTCCTTTCTGAGAGTGAAACTTGTTATGTTTGAAGAATCTGGATCAGACTGAGAGCGGGGAGCATTACGTAATGCCAAGCTCCATCAGCTTCATTTTTTGCTCTCCACTTCACCTCTGGTCAAAGGGGACCCCAAAATATGCACAATGCACTGCCGCAACGGTCTAATAAATATGCCACTAAACATGCCACTAAACGTGGCACTAAACATGCCACGGTCTAATAAAACATTTGTTTTATGTTTGGAAAGGTTTATTCATGTAGTAGCAGATCCCTTATGGAATAGCTCAAGTATAGTGATCCAAGGGTAGATTTTTGCTTCCATGTGTGGGAAAGAAAAGTGCTTACAATAAGACCAGCCCAATTTTTCTTCAGCTATAGAAACATAACTCTGAGCAAAATTCACACACTTATTTCTATGCTTTAGACAGGGGCTTATTTAAAAGAATTTAACTGCTGTCATTGAATGGATAAATATATGCAATCTTATGCACACATGCAATTTTTAGAATTGCTAATTTTGTTAATCAGCTGTTCTAACTACCAAAAGAGCAGTGAGACTTTTTCATATACAAGTACTCTGAGAGATTTAAATAGCTCCGCAGTAAATAAAATAATAAATTACATATGGCTGAACTATTATGAATGTCTCTAGGAAGAATTGCAATCAAAATCACTGACAAAAAGCATTAATCAAACATTGTAACAGCAAATACAATGATGTGTTAGATTTCAATTGGTTACTCCAAAGGATAGCTATGTAACCACAAATATTAATTGAAGTCCAGATTGGCAGGCATCATGTGAGCTACAACTATGCCTACAGATTATCATCCCTTTTGAGCTGGAAAAATAGAGTTTTTATTTAATGTTGTACTTAATGGCCTACCAGAAATAAGTAACGCTTTCCCAGTGAAAATCAAATCGTTACTCAGTCAAGGCAGGGTTTGAATTCAGGGTCCCAAGTACTACGAGATACAGTATAATCTCTGGGAAGCTCCAAGCTCTTGCTCACATCTTATATTTTAATACTGAACAAAAATAAACCTTTTCAGGCATCAAGTACAGGAAAATACTTTTGCTTCTGGTAAATATGGGCACATAAAAGAAAGAATATTGTGTGACTTCCCTGATTGCCCCATGATTCTGGTGTTAACTATTGGCTCTCTTTAAAAACACATTTGCAATGCCTTTTTTCAATTTGGCTGACCTATAAGGGTTCATGATGTAAATTGAATTATGTACAAATTCTGGATAGCTGTTTTGGTGCACTGATCCAGTGTACTAATATCCTAAGTAGCTCATTGCAACACTTATCAAGCAATATGTACATAAACGTCACAAGGACTTCTTTTCTTTGCTGCCTGCCATTGCCATATGCCAACCACATGCCGTTTTACAAAGATTTACCAGCAAGACAAAGTGTCCTGATTTTCACTTCCTTCAAATTAATGAGCTGATGACAGAGGTGAAAAAGCTGGCAGTAGTTAATCCAATAATTCGTTATGAGGTCAAGGCCCAATTTCAACTGATGCCATGTCTCAGGTTTGAAGTGTGAGGTGAGAGAAGGGGGAAACAATGTGGAGGTGAGTAGAGAGAAGAGACATAATTGGACAAGGGAGGAGAGTGGAGGACATATACACCATGCCAGTATCGGCTCCTATGAATTTAATGATGCCAGTGATGGAAGAGACCAGGTATACGGTGCAAACTACCAGCAAAGAAAAATAAACTCCAATGTTCAAAGTCAGCAATATACACTGTTATAGTTGAATATGTTAAACTTTGAACACAATTGCTTCCATCGGAGCACTCAGTAAGACATTGTGCAATGTTTGGATTCAGTCAGTGCTCTTTGACTGCACTTGGCTTCAAAGGTCCTTTTCCCAGAAAATTTTCATGTGCCTGATTATTGACATAGGAATTCTGAATAGTAGTAAGCAATACATAAAGAGTAAGATGGCATTACAGCAAATGATAAAAATACTGATAGACCATGATAAATCCAATAAATGTATAATACTAAAAGAACAGCAGAGTCTACTGAACACTCCAGCATATACACACATATAAAAATTTAATTATGTGCTTTCCATTGTTCCTCGGCACAAATTGTTCTTTACTTTTGAACAGCATATTCTCAAATTATTATCAATATCTAGTATTAAAATTATCTGTTAATTACAATTTAAAGATGATTTATATGAGTTTAAGTCACCTTCCAGAGATATGAGCACAAAATCTTGGTAATACTCCACTGTCCCATTCTTGGATGTGCCGTCAGATAGACAAGAATTTAAACTAAAACTTGAGATGTTCTGTCAGTCAACAACAAAGAGCAGGAGCATTATCCCAAGGTGATAATCAACATTCGTCCTTCAATCAACATCACCAAGAGAGATAACTTGGTCATTATCTCAGTGATATTTGTCGACATCTATTCTCTGTGAGTTAACTGTTCTGGTTATCACTTTTCTATTAACAATAAACACCTCAAGTGTGAGGTGCTTCAGAATATCTGGAGACAGATGTGAAAAGCACTTTACCAAACAGACTTTATGTCACATTCCCTTCTTTGAAGTAATTTGTTTGCTCAAACTTGGGAAATTATTTGGAGAATGGTGTATGCCTGTTAGTGCTTAACAGAAAGCCCTGTCCTCAGAGTTTGCATCACACAGGTATATCATTTTAAATTGCTTGCATTCATTTGTAAACTGATGGCCACAAATAAAGGCTACATTCAATTGAAGCTCCACCTTGATCTGATCAAACGGGTGATAGTGCTACCGATTTCTAGAGACCAAATCACAAAAATTCACAATACACCACACTGGCAATAAGGATCGGATGTGTGAATGCCCCAGGTTCAGAAGGTAAGACCAGGTGACTTGATAAATTGGCAAACCTAGTAAAAACTAAAATAAGATCAGTGCTTGCAGAAAGGAAATTCAAGTCGAGGTTGCAGAAATCATACAAATAAAATATTTTGGAAACCCTAGAAAATACAATAAAATGCAATAAGTGCTTAGTATTTACTTGTAGCATTGGACATTTAAGGTGAACAACACTGTAGAGCTTTAGGAAACAGGGAAATAATCTGAAGGGAGAAGTAAATTGATTTTATTAATAGAGTTGAGCTGCAAAAATTACATGACATTGGCAGACTAGCTTGGACTATGAAATGTATCAGGTGTCCAATTTGATGAGGTTGCTGAGAAACTAAATGTACTCTTCAAACCTAGCACCATCTGATATATTCCACCATTACATATTTGATATTCCTAACAGATGACAGATGAGGCATTGGGGGAAATCACATTATTAGTCTGGGTATAATTTTGCTACAGTCTTGGTCAGAATTGGGATACAGATCAATATGTGGGCTAAGTGACAAAAGAAAGAGCAACACCCCTACAAGCAAGACCTTGCTTTCAAAGCTCAAAGTAAATTTATTATCAAAGTACAAACTTACACGTCACTGTATACAACCCCGAGATTCATTTTCTTGAGGACATATTCAATAAATCCATAACAGAATAATAATCAAAATAGAATAAGTGAAGGACTGCACCAACTTGGGCATTCAATCAATATGCAAAGGACAACAAACCACGGGGATAGAAAAAGAAGAAAAAAGAACAATAATAAATAAATCAGCAATAAATATCGAGAACATGAGATGAAGGGTCCTTGAAAATGAGCCCATAGATTGTGGGAACAGTTCAGTGATGAGGTAGTGAAGTTGAAGTGAAGTTATGCCCTTTGGCTCAAGACCCTGATGGTTGAGGGGTAATTACTGTTCCTGAAGCTAGGAGTGTGAGGACTGTACCTTCTGTACCTTCTTCCTGATGGCAGCAGTGAGAAGAGAGCATGATCTGGGTAGTGTGGATCTCTGATTTCCTGCTTTCCTGCAACAATATTTTGTGTAGATGTGCTCAGTAGATGGGCTTTATCCATGATGGACTAAGCCATTACTTTGTGTAAAATTTTCCATTCAAGGATATTGGTGTTTCGATACCAGACTGTGATGCAGTCAGTCAATATACTCTCTACTACACTTCTATAGAAGTTGTCAAAGTTTCGGATGTAATGCTGAATCTTCACAAACTCCTAAGGAAGTAGAGGTGTTGATGCTTTCTTCTTAAGTGCACACATACTGAGCATAAGACAGGTCCCTTGAGATAATAATACTCTGGAATTTGAAGCTACTGACCCTCTCCACATCTAATTCTCTAATGAGGACTGGCTCATGGACCTGTGGTTTCCTCCTCCTGAAGTCAATAATCAGCTCCTTGGTCTTGCTGACTTTGAGTAAGAGGTTGTTACTGTGGCACCACTCAGCCAGATTTTCAATCTCTCTCCTATAAGCTGGTACATCACCACCTTGATTCGGCCAATGACAGTGGTGTCATCAGCAAACCTGAATGTGGCATTGGAGATGTACTTGGCCACACAAATCATAAGTGTAAAGTGAGTAGAACAGAGGGCTACGCATACAGCCTTGTGGTGCACCTGAGATTGTGGAGAAGATGTTGTTGCCAATCCAAATGGACTGGGGTCTAAAGTGAGGAAATCATGGATCCAATTGTCAAGGAAGTATTAGGACCAAGATCTTGGAGCTTATGGATTAGACTAGAGCGGAATACTGGCTGAGCTGTAGTTGATAAAGAGCATTCTTTTGTGCTGACAATTGGATTATCATTAGAAATGCTCTTAAGAAATGCAATTTTGCAGTTTTTCTGATTTAAATATAAATTTACCAATTGAGTAGATATCTAATAGCTTATAGTGGTTTAACAATTAATTTCACATCTGATTATGACACACATATGTGTACCAGGTGCTGACAGATCTGATTCCATTGGACCTTCTTCCTTGCACAATTGGGCCCAATATGGTTCAGTAACTGACTGAATGGCGGTTACAAATTTTTTGTAATTTTTAACATTGAGCAGAAATTCTAATGAATACTTCCAATCATGATTGCTCTGAACAATTGGCATACTTCAAATATGTCATTTTACATACAGCAGTTTTCTTGTAATGTTGCACAGTTAATTGAATCTTGTGGATTTAGGGAACAATCATTAGACGATAAGACATAGGAACAGAATTAGGCCATTTGACCCATCGAGTCTGCTCTGCCATTCAATCATGGCCGATCCCTATTTTTTCCCTCCTTAACCCCACTCCCTGGCCTTCTCCCCATAACCTTTGATGCAGTGGCCAATCAAGAACCTACCAATCTCCGCCTTAAATACACCCAGCGACTTGGCCTCCACAGCTGCCTGTGGCAACAAACTCTACAAATTCACCATCCTCTGGCTAAAGAAATTTCTCCACATCTGTTTTAAATGAACACCCCTCTATCCTGAGGCTGTGCCCTCTTGTCCGAGACTCCCCCATCATGAGAAACATCCTTTTCACATCTACTCTGTCTAGGCCTTTCAACATCCAAAATGTTTCAATGAGAACCCCCTCATCCTTCTAAATTCTAGCGAGTACAGGCCCAGAGCCATCAAACATCCCTCATATGATAACCCTTTCATTTCAAGAATCATCCTTGTGAACCTCCTCTGAAGCCTCCCCAATGCCAGCACATCTTTTCTTAAGTAAGGAGACCAAAATTATTCACAATTCTCAGGGTGAGGTCTCACCAGTGCCTTATAAAGCCTCAGCATCAAATCCCTGCTCCTACATTCTAGACCTCTTGAAATGAATGCTAACATTGAGTTACCCTTCCACGCCACTGACTCTCAAGGACCAGGACTCCCATCTCCCTTTGCATCTCAGATTTTTGGATTTTGCTCCCCATTTAGAAAGTAGTCTGCACATTTATTTCTTCTACCAAAGTGCACGGATGTGTATTTTCCAACGTTGTATTTCATTTGCCACTTTCTTGCCCATTCTCCTAATCTGTAGGAGTCCCTCTGGAGCCTTCCTGTTTCCTCAACACTATCTGCCCCTTCACCAATCTTTTTATCATCTGCAAACTTGGCAAAAAAGCCTTCTATTCCATCATCTAAATCTTTTAATATACAGCATACACCCCTGTGGAACACAACTAGTCACTGGCAACTAACCAGAAAAGGATCCTTTTAATTCCCTCTCACTGCCTCCTACCAATCAGGCAATGTTCTTACCATGCCAGTAACTCTCCTGTAATACCACAGGCTCTTAACTTGGTAAGCAACCTCATGTGTGGCACCTTGTCAAAGGCCTTCTGAAAGTCCAAATATACAACATCTACTACATCCCCTTTATCTATCCTCAAACAATTCCAACAGGTTTGTAAGGAAACCATGCTGACTTTGTCCTATCTTGTCCTGTCTCTACAAGTACTCCATAACCCCATCCTTAACAAATGACTCCAACATCTTTCCAACCACCAAGGTGAGGCTAACTAGATTGTAATTGCTTTTTTGCTGCCTTCCTTCTTTCTTAAAGAGTGCAATTTTCCAGTCCTCCAGAATCTCGCCAGAGTTTAATGATTCTCGAAAGATCATTACCAATGTCTCCAAAATATCTACCGCTACCTCTTTCAGAACCCTAAGATGCAGTTTATCTGGTCCAGGTGACTTATGCACCTTTAGATCTTCCAGCTTTTTGAGCACCTTCTCCCTTGTAATAGTAACCGCACTCACTTTTCTTCTCTCACAACCTTCAACACCTGGCACACTGCTGGTGTCTCCCACAGTGACAACTAATACAAGATTCTCAGTTCATCTGCCATCTCCTTGTCGGCTGTTATTATTTGGCTACTGGTTGTCCTTTCCAGAACAACCAGATATTATTACAAAGGACTGGTGTACTGTACAAAATAAACTCCTCTACTTTGCATCCAAACATGACCTCACCCAAAACCAACTCCATCATACCTACTCCCTCTCCACATCACCATTACAATTCCCATTCACACCCTGAGTTCCCCAACGCACCCTCCCTCAGATGCTGATCACAAACCACCACATTCCCTTTCCCTTAGGCCAAACCACATTTCATTCCATGAGATGCCAATCCCCTTCTTTACCGTAACACACCATTTTCAGTTCTGCTCTTAATCTGTGACTCCTGAAGGCTCATTCATGCAACGGTCCCCTAACATAATGCTGTCTCACAATCACAAATCTTCCACCTCGATTTCCTTGGAGAAATTCTTGTGCCTTCCTTCAGTAAACAATCCCACCCTACATGCCAATTCCTCTGATGCTGATACTCCCAAGGTCTGTTTGGTCCGAGGAGTTCTGAAACCTCCTGATGTGCAGGCAAGGGAAGTCAAAATGGCTTATGTCTCGGACCGACACCCCAAAGCCTTGAGTTCCACCGAGTATCAAAAGTATTTATTCCATCTAAATGGTATTCTGTTTAACAGTGTTCTCCAACATCTGTGCCATGGAATTAAACTACAGTTCAACCACAGTCTCAGTGAACTCGAGGTCAGGCCTCAGAGACTATACAGTAAACTCCCTTTCCTAAGATCCTAAAGGATAAACTTAAAAGGAAAATCTGAGATGTTGGACTGTTTCCAGCATTGTAACGAATACAAGGCAGATATGCAAGATAATTATAGTGGCGTTGATATTATATACTTTTGATTGTTTATAATCAACACTTTCTTTGAATGGCGTACCAACAACAGATAAACAGGTAGGTTACCAATCAGAAGAGTTCTTTTAAATGAAGAATTTTTTAGCAAAATGGTTTTGCCTTAATTAATACAAATCTATAGCATATTTTTTGTGTTAAAGAGTGGCTGAATATTTTAATGAAAGGAACCTAATAGTAAAACATGTCCCGGGTCTAGAAAAGACTCAACACAGACAGAAAATAGCTGCATTCAGTGCTGTAAACTGTGAGCGGTTTTTATAACAATCTACATAAATAACATCTGTCAAATATATTTTTAAAAATTGGAATAACTATTCAAATCAACATTATCTGAGCCAATCACAAACAACAGAAAATCTGCAGATGCTGGAAATTCGAGCAACACACAGAAAATGCTAGAGAAACTGAACAGACCAGGCAGCATCTATGGAAAATAGTACAGCCAACATTTCGGGCCGAAACCCTTCAGCAGGACTGAAGAGAAAAAGATGAGCAGCAGAGTTAAAAGTTGGGGGGGAGGGGGATGAAGAAACACAAAATAGATAACAAACAACAACGGACCCAGCACCGATCCCTACAACACACCACTAGTCCGCAAGCCTCCAGTCCGACGGGCAACCATCTACTACCCCTCTCTGGCTTCTGCCATTCAGCCAATGTTGAATCCAATTTACTACTTCAAAGTTCAAAATTCAAAGTAAATTTATTAACCAACTATGTAATTTCACCATATACTACCCTGAGATTCATTTTCTTGCCAGCATTCATGGTAGAACAAAGAAATACAATGGAATCAATGAAAAACTACACACAGACTGACAAACAACCAACCATTGCACAAAAGACAATCTGTAAATGCAAGAAAAATAACAAATTTATTTTTTGTTTGTTTGTTTGTTTGTTTATTTATTTATTTATTTATTTATTTATTGTGATACAGTGCAGAATAGCCCCTCCATCCTTTGAGCAGTGTGACCCAGCGACCTCCATCCTAACCGTAACTTAATCATGGGATGATTTACAATGACTAATTAAATCACCAACTGATACATCTTTGGTCTGTGCGAGGAAACCAGAGCACCCAGAGAAAACCCATACATTCACGGGGAGAATATGGGCATTCCCTGCAGACAGTGGTGTAAATAAATAATACCGAAAACATGAGTTGTGGAGTCCTTGAAATTGAGTCCAGATCAGTGTTCAGTGTGTTCAGTGATCAGTTCAGTGTTGAGGTGAGTGAAGTTACTCATTCTAGTTCAATTGTCTGATGGTTGAAGGGTAATCACTGTATCTGAACCTAATGGTGTGGGGCCTAAGGCTTCTGCAGCTCCTTCGCGACAGCAGCAGTAAGAAGAGAGCATAGTCTGGTAGCCTGGATGGTGGGGGTTCTTGAAGATGGATGATGCTTTCTTGTGGCAGTGCCGCTTGTAGATGTGAGCGAAAGCTTTTCCTGTGAGGGACTGGGTTGCATCCAACACTTTCCATAGGCTGTTCTGTTTTTGGGCATTGGTGTTTCCATACCATGTCATGATGCAGCCAGTCAGGATACTCTTCACTGTACATTTTAGGCATGATAAACGTGGAAGTATTAATGAGGGAGAGGAGGTATTACTCCTCAGGTAAAATGGCGGAGCAGTGCTGAGACAAGACAGACTATTATCCCTGTCAATCCTGCCTTCTCATTGTTACCTTTGATGCCCTAACCAATCAAGAACCTATCAATCTCTACCTTAAATATACCTAATGACTTGCCCTCCACGGTCCACTGTGACAACAAATTCCACAGATTCACCACCTCCAGCTAAACAAATTCCTCCTCATCACTGTTTTAAATGGACATCCTTTTATTCTGGTCTGAGATTCCCCAACTTAAGGAAACTTCTTCTCCACATCCACTCTATCTAGGCCTTTCAATATTCCACAGGTTTCAAAGAGATTCCCCATCATTTTTCAAAAATCCAGTGAGTACAGGCACAGAACCATCAAATGCTCCTCATATGTTAACTACTTAATTCCCAGAATCATTCTCATGGACCTCTTCTGGACCCTCTCTAATGCCAGTACATCTTTTCTTAGATATGGGGCCCAGAACAGCTCAATACTCCACATGTGATCTGACAAATGCCTTATGAAGTTCTGCATTACATCCTTACTTTTATATTTTAGTCCTCTCGAAATGAATGCTAACATTGCATTTGACTTCCTTACTAACTCAACCTGCAAGCTAACCTTTAGGAAATCCTGCATAAGGACTCCCAAGTTCCTTTGCACCTCTGATTTCTGAATTTTCTCCCTGTTCAGAAAATAGTCAATGCCTTTATTCCTTCTACCAAAGTGCATGACCATACCTTATATTTCCATTCCCTGAGATATATGTTCCAGATGCTGGGACAGTCCAGTACCAGAGGGCATGGTTTAAGAATAAGGGGTAGGTCATTTAGGACAGAGTTAAGGAAAAACTTCTTCTCCCAGAGAGTTGTGGGGGGTCTGGAATGCACTGCCTCGGAAGGCAGTGGAAGCCAATTCTCTGGATGCTTTCAAGAAGGAGCTAGGTAGGTATCTTATGGATAGGGGAATCAAGGGATATGGGGACAAGGCAGGAACCGGGTATTGATAGTAGATGATCAGCCATGGTCTCAGAATGGCGGTGCAGGCTCGAAGGGCTGAACGGTCTACTTCTGCACCTATTGTCTATTACTACCCTAGAGGTCCTGCCTTTTAGCTTCCTACCTAACTCGCTGAATTCTCTCTTCAGGACCTCCTCCCTTTTTCTACCTATGTCATTGGTATCAACGTGTACCAAGATTTCTGGCTGTTCACCCTCTCCCTTCAGAACACTCTGCACCTGATCAAGACATCCCGTACCCTGGCACCTGAGAAGCAACACACCATGTGGGTATCTCTATCAGGATGACAGAACCTCCTGTCTGGTCCCCTCACTATGGAATCCCCTATGACTAGCACATTCCTCATCTTCCTCTTTCCCTTCTGCACCATGGAACCAGGTTCAGTGCCAGAGACCTGATCGCCACAGTCATCCTCTGTCGGGTCACCCCCTCAACCGCATCCAAAATGAGATAACGATTACTGAAGGGGGATGACCACAGGGATACTCTCTACTATCTGAGCTCTTTCCTTCATTTCCCTGACTGTCACCCACTTATCTAACTCTCACAACCTCGGGGTGACTAACTCTCTTGTTCACTCTCCCTAATAAGCTGTAGGTCATCGAGTTACAGCTCCAGATCCCTAACATGGTCTCTCAGTGCACCTGGCAATAACCCCTTTTTATTTCTCAGTTCCACACATATACCTTCAGTAGGCAACCTTCTAGTCTGTCTTGTCGGAGGACTGCTCCAACATTTTCGCTGATGAGTAATACCACATTTCCCTCATGATACTTCCACCTCTATCATGCCTAAAACAATGAAACCCCAGAGCATTAAGCTGCCATTGCTGCCCCTCCTGCAGCCAAGTCTCACTAATGGCTACAATGTCATAATTCCAGTTACTGATCCATGCTCTTAGTCTATTGGCTTTATCTTCTTGCATTGAAATAGAAGCAACTCAGAACATTAGTCCACCTGCTGATGGCATCCTGCAAATGTTGTCAAGCTTCCGACGCTAACGTCGCATGTCCACAGCTTACTAATCCAGACAACTTGGGAAGGTGGGAGGAAACTGGAGCACCAGGAGGAAACCCATGCAGTCATGGAGAGAACGAATAAACTCCTTACCAACAGTAGGGGAATTGAAACCTGAACACTGGTGCTGTAAAGTGTTATCGTGCCACCTGTACCATTCTGTGCAAGAAAGATAGGGATGGGATGATTAGGAGAAAGAGAATATAGTTTGAAGTTAGGGTTGCTCTAGGGATAAGCTGTAAAATTAGGGCATCTGGCAGATAGATCACTGAGGTCAGTTAGAGAGAAACAGCATAGTTCTATGTCCAAAAATGTTATGAAATCAGGACAACAAGATACAAAAGCTTGAGAACACATGCCACCCAGCTCAAGGACAGCTTCTATCCTACTTCAGGAACAACTTTCTATCCCTGAATGGATCTCTTGTATGATAAAAATGAACTCTTGTTCTCCCAACTAACCTTGATTTGGCCCTGCATCTTATGTGTCTACTTGCACTGTACTTTCTCTGTAAAAGCCTTTTGCTTGGTGCTACTTCAATATACTTGTGCTTTGGAATGATCTGTACAGATGGCATGCAAAATAAAGTTTTTTCACTGTACCTCAGTACATGTGACAATAGTAAAACAAATATTAGTTTAAAAAAAATAAAAAGAAAACAGAAGGCTGCAGGAAATTCCCAGTACATCAGTTTGTGCTAGACCATCTTCATTTTCACAAGGTCTTCTGAAATCAAGTGATATTAGGAACTCCCATGTTTCCAATAGCACTAAAGCTGCCTCCAACAAATTCTCATTTTGAGCCAAATACTTTCTTTTTTATTGTGTCCAGCAAGTCACTACCATTTTTCTTGGAAAGTAAAAATTAACATAATAATCAAAGTTTGCAATCTATCAAATCATTAACCTGCTAATGAAGTTATCAGTTAATTTGAAATAAATGGATTTTCTCCAATGTTAGATAAATTTAATACAAGTGTCTTGTCATTTCTTGTTAAGATATTGTGGGAGCACAGCATCATTGCAGATCCCATTTTTCAGATAAGACAGTAAGACGGGTATCGTCTTCCATCTCAGCTGATATTAAAAGATTGTACAACACTTTCCAAGGGAATTGTTGGGTGTCATGTGAGTCTTGAGGCTCCTGAACCTCCTTCCTGCTCACTGCAGTAAGAAGAGAGCATGACCTGTGTGGTGAGGGTCCTCGATGATGGATGCTGCTTTCCTACAACAACACTCCATGTAGATATGTTCAACGGTGGGGAGGGCTTTACCCATGAGGGACTGGACTGTATCCACTACTCCTTGTAGGATTTTCTGTTCAAGAGCATTGATATTTCCATACCAGGCATTGATGCAGCCAGTCAATATACTCTCCACCACACGTCTATAAAGTCTGAGATGTCATGCCGAATCTTGACAAACTAATAAAGAAGTAGAAGCACTGCCATGCTTTCTTCGTATTTGCACTTATGTGCTGTGCCAAGCACAGATCCTCTAAAATGACAACACTGAGGAATTTAAAGCTGCTGACCCTCTGATCCTCTGATGAGGAGTGGCTCATAGACCTCCAGTCTCCTGGTCCTGAACTCAATAATCAGCTCTTTGGTCTTGCTGGCATTAAAAGGTTGTTGTTATGGCACCACTCAGTCAGATTTTCAATCCCCCTCCTATATGCTGATTCATCACCACCTTTGGTTTGCCAGAATGTTACAAATATCATCTACCTTACCAGACTTTATTTCCAGACTTATGTTGCAAGTCCACAGATGACCTTCCAGGACAGAAGCCACTCTGTAACTCCAGGTAGATACATTGAGCTATCTTCTGAAGACTTGATCTTGCCATCAATATTCAAGAGAGAGTTGCCCCTGTAGTTATTAATCACTTCTCTCACCTTTGCTTTTGTAGAGGGAAAAGATCATCTCTCATATCCTGTGGCACAACTCTTTCCAGCCAGCACTGGCAGAGGACTTCACGCAGCAGGGGTAGAGAGTAGTCATGCAGTGCTTGATGAGGTCTGGAGAAATCTCATCACTGTCTGGTACCTTCCCCGAGGCCAAGCTACCAATGGCCTTGCTGAGCTCCTCTAGGCTTGGGTCTGCATCCAGTTCTTCCATCGTCAGTAGGCACTCAATGGCGTCCAGGCTGAAGTGGTGACAGTGTTCAATCTTAGTGTTCTATCCATCTCTCCACTGTTTACCCGACTGTGATTAGTTACCCATTAATTGATTTAAACGATGCCATCTTGCTCTGAGAGGGATCGAGGGCTTTCTTGTTGCCTGCCAGTGCTGTGATCTGGATATCTTCACTGAGCTGCATCCAGGACTCATTGGCACAATGTCTGGCAGAACGATGAACTTTACTTCTAGCAGTCCTGAGGATCTGTAGGTTCCTCTCAGTTGGTGAACACATTCAGCTAGAGAGGGCACATTTGACTTCATCTGATTGGATTTGCCTTCAAACCAGCCATTTGTTTTCAATGTGCTCTTTCCAAAGATAGCTAAGGTTCTGCTGTAGATGGTATTCTGCATAAGTTCCTGTTTCTCAATGACAGAGCTTCCAAGCTGCTAAGCACTCCATTCTTTCTCAAAGGACTGAACAAACTGCTCCAGCAGATCTGGGTGAGACATCTTGCTGACATCAATGCAAGGGATCCCTTCTTGTTTAGCACAATAGAATTTCTTTGACTGGCTGTAGTATGGTCTTGCATCACACCAGCGAGTGGTCTGTGTTGTAGTCAGCACTATGGTAGGGATGCATGAATAGCACGGTGCCAAAGGAGTGTCTGACCAGAATGAAGTCCAGCTGGTGCCTGATGAAGGGTCTTCACCCAAAAGACCAACCATTTATTCTTTTCCACAGCTGCTGCCTGGCCTTCTGAGCTCCCCCAGCTTTTTGGGTGCATTACCAGGAGAACAATATGTTCTTTGCTGGGGGTATTCCTGATGGTGGGTGCAAGATTCTCATAAAACTCATCCTTTGACTCAGATGTAGAGCACAGCATGAGAGTGTACACATTGACAAGAGTAAATTGACCTTCAGTGGTGTTGAGGTGAAGAGTAAGTGGTTGCTCAGACCCATTGCCATCTAGTTGCAACAACTTCAACAATAACTTCCTCACTGAAAAGCCTACTCCATGCTCCCTGGGCTCACCAAGGCCCTTCCCTTGCCAGAGAAAGGTGTAGTCTAGACACATCTCCTAGAGGGTGGCTATGCCCATATGAAGTCTTTTAAGCTTGTTTATTATAGCTGCTTCCTGACATCACTGATGTCTTGTAAGGTTATCAGAGAGGTCAGTCACCATTGTCCACACATTCCAGCGTCCCAGTTTTAAAGCTGGTTTCATTCATTGTATTGTCTTGCCTGGTGCAGTGTTTCCAGTCTGCAGTCCGGATAACTCCTCATCCCTCTGCTCCCAACGAGGAAAGCAGACAGTGGCGGGTCAGCATCCTAAGGTGGGCAGTCGTTATTCAGTGAGATCCAAGAATCTCTCCCACAGTCAAAAACAACCCCTGGCGCCACGCTCTATGTCAATTGAGTGTACTGACTTATAACCGGTAAGTCAGCTTCCCATGTCGTGTCAAGGCCAAGTCCCTGTCTCCTTGCAGCCGATGGATACACAGGAGCAGTAGAGACAGGTACACCAGCGACGTCACGGCAGAGACAGGTATACCAGCGGCATCACGGCAGAGTCGGGTACACTAGCGGCGTCACGGTAAAGAGAGGTATACCAGCGGCGTCACAGTAGAGACAGGTATACCAGCGTTGTCACCGTAGAGACGGGTATACCAGCGTTGTCACCGTAGAGACGGGTATACCAGCGGCGTCACAGTAGAGACAGGTATACCAGCGTTGTCACCGTAGAGACGGGTATACCAGCGTTGTCACCGTAGAGACAGGTATACCAGCGTTGTCACCGGAGAGACAGGTATACCAGCGGCGTCACAGTAGAGACAGGTATACCAGCGGCGTCACAGTAGAGACAGGTATACCAGCGGCGTCACAGTAGAGACAGGTATACCAGCGGTGTCACGGCAGAGACAGGTATACCAGCGTTGTCACCGGAGAGACAGGTATACCAGCGGCATCACGGCAGAGACAGGTATACCAGCGGTGTCACAGTAGAGACAGGTACACCAGCGACGTCACGGCTGAGACAGGTACACCAGCGACGTCACGGCAGAGACAGGTATACCAGCGGCATCACCATAGAGACAGGTACACCAGCGACGTCACCGCAGAGACAGGTACACCAGCGGCATCACCATAGAGACAGGTACACCAGCGACGTCACAGCAGAGACAGGTATACCAGCGGCATCACCATAGAGACGGGTATACCAGTGACGTCACGACAGAGACGGGTATACCAGCGGCATCACGGCAGAGACAGGTACACCAGCGTTGTCACGGCAGAGACAGGTATACCAGCGGCATCACCATAGAGACAGGTATACCAGCGGCATCACCATAGAGACAGGTATACCAGCGGCGTCACGGCAGAGACGGGTATACCAGCGGTGTCACGGCAGAGACGGGTATACCAGCGGTGTCACGGCGGAGACAGGTATACCAGCAGCGTCACAGTAGAGACAGGTATACCAGCAGCTTCACGGCAGAGACGGGTATACCAGCATTGTCACCATAGAGACGGGTATACCAGCGTTGTCACCATAGAGACAGGTATACCAGCGGTGTCACGGCAGAGACGGGTATACCAGCATTGTCACCGCAGAGACAGGTATACCAGCGTTGTCACCGGAGAGACAGGTATACCAGCGGTGTCACGGCAGAGACGGGTATACCAGCATTGTCACCGTAGAGACAGGTATACCAGCATTGTCACCATAGAGACAGGTATACCAGCGTTGTCACCGGAGAGACAGGTATACCAGCGGTGTCACGGCAGAGACGGGTATACCAGCATTGTCACCGTAGAGACGGGTATACCAGCGTTGTCACCGGAGAGACAGGTATACCAGCGTTGTCACCGGAGAGACGGGTATACCAGCGTTGTCACCGGAGAGACAGGTATACCAGCAGTATCTCGGCAGAGACAGGTATACCAGCGTTGTCACCGGAGAGACAGGTATACCAGCGGTGTCACGGCAGAGACAGGTATACCAGCGTTGTCACCGTAGAGACAGGTATACCAGCGTTGTCACCGGAGAGACAGGTATACCAGCGTTGTCACCGGAGAGACGGGTATACCAGCGGCGTCACGGCAGAGACGGGTATACCAGCGTTGTCACCGTAGAGACAGGTATACCAGCGGCATCACGGCAGAGACAGGTATACCAGCGGTGTCACGGCAGAGACAGGTATACCAGCGTTGTCACCGGAGAGACAGGTATACCAGCGGTATCTCGGCAGAGACAGGTATACCAGCGTTGTCACCGTAGAGACAGGTATACCAGCGGCGTCACAGTAGAGACAGGTATACCAGCGTTGTCACCGTAGAGACAGGTATACCAGCAGCATCACGGCAGAGACAGGTATACCAGCGTTGTCACCGTAGAGACGGGTATACCAGCGTTGTCACGGCAGAGACAGGTATACCAGCGGCATCACCATAGAGACAGGTATACCAGCGGCATCACCATAGAGACAGGTATACCAGCGGCGTCACGGCAGAGACGGGTATACCAGCGGTGTCACGGCAGAGACGGGTATACCAGCGGTGTCACGGCGGAGACAGGTATACCAGCAGCGTCACAGTAGAGACAGGTATACCAGCAGCTTCACGGCAGAGACGGGTATACCAGCATTGTCACCATAGAGACGGGTATACCAGCGTTGTCACCATAGAGACAGGTATACCAGCGGTGTCACGGCAGAGACGGGTATACCAGCATTGTCACCGCAGAGACAGGTATACCAGCAGCTTCACGGCAGAGACGGGTATACCAGCATTGTCACCATAGAGACAGGTATACCAGCGTTGTCACCGGAGAGACAGGTATACCAGCGGTGTCACGGCAGAGACGGGTATACCAGCATTGTCACCGTAGAGACGGGTATACCAGCGTTGTCACCGGAGAGACAGGTATACCAGCGTTGTCACCGGAGAGACGGGTATACCAGCGTTGTCACCGGAGAGACGGGTATACCAGCGTTGTCACCGGAGAGACAGGTATACCAGCAGTATCTCGGCAGAGACAGGTATACCAGCGTTGTCACCGGAGAGACGGGTATACCAGCGTTGTCACCGTAGAGACAGGTATACCAGCGTTGTCACCGGAGAGACAGGTATACCAGCGTTGTCACCGGAGAGACGGGTATACCAGCGGCGTCACGGCAGAGACGGGTATACCAGCGTTGTCACCGTAGAGACAGGTATACCAGCGGCATCACGGCAGAGACAGGTATACCAGCGGTGTCACGGCAGAGACAGGTATACCAGCGTTGTCACCGGAGAGACAGGTATACCAGCGGTATCTCGGCAGAGACAGGTATACCAGCGTTGTCACCGTAGAGACAGGTATACCAGCGGCGTCACAGTAGAGACAGGTATACCAGCGTTGTCACCGTAGAGACAGGTATACCAGCAGCATCACGGCAGAGACAGGTATACCAGCGTTGTCACCGTAGAGACGGGTATACCAGCATTGTCACCATAGAGACGGGTATACCAGCGTTGTCACCATAGAGACAGGTATACCAGCGGTGTCACCGCAGAGACGGGTACACCAGCGACGTCACGGCAGAGACGGGTATACCAGCGGCATCACGGCAGAGACGGGTACACCAGCGGCGTCACGGCAGAGACAGGTATACCAGCGGCATCACCGCAGAGACAGGTATACCAGCGGCGTCACAGCAGTTGCCAGCCAGTAAGTCACCAGAAATTTGAGTTCCGAGTTTTCCTTCCCCTAGATGAGTTTCCAAACATTGCTGACGAGCCCCATCTGCCCAAAGCAACTGGTTTTAGTGCGCCAGTGACCCGCCTTTGCCCCTTCTCCTGTCATTAAAAATGGTTTCACCAGGCTTAGTGACTGAGCCACAAGTGAAGGCGAGGAGTTGGATGCTCCTTAAAAAAATGCCAACCGTCTAGAGTTACCCTGATTCTTGCTGCAAGGCTAAAGTTGCTTTCTATGCATAGATCATTCAAGCAACAAATTAACTCAAAAAATTTCTTGGGGGTAAGTAAAAAGAAACAATGGTCATAGGTTTATTCCTTAGTCATTGCTGATTGAGCTTATGTCAGAGCAATATTAGAGCCACTACTCCCAGACTGAGCTGATCTCTTTTTAAGGAAGGTTTTCATTAATAATATTAAGTATTTCTTTATGAATTTATATTGCTGGAGGCAAGATTTGAAAAGAGCATCTGGATAAAGTACATAGTTTACCGACACTTGCAGTCTCGACTTGCATATAAAGAATGGCTACTTTGGCAAGGTAACAGTAGCTGCCAGTGTCTGCAGAACTGTACCCTAGCAACAGGGCAATTGCTTTTAGGAGGGCAGATAAAACAGAGGGAAATTAGAATTGCAAAGTGAAACATATTCTTCCAGAGACTAGCATCCGTTGCCATGACTGTGTTTGTTACCTGGTACAGCACAACTTGAATTCCAACCTGGAATCTAAACTATTTGCTCACAGGAAACTAATGAGACATTAGAATGAAAAATTCCAATGACTTTTAGAAACATATTTAATCCCTTTATTATTCATTCTGAAACTATTTCCAAAAAATAATCGTGAGTTAAACCCTCTCCAAGTTCAGTAGAATTCTCTCATAAAACAGCTGCTTCACATTTAGCCAGCATCTGATATTGGGAACAGGCCCTTGGCCAAAGTAACAATCGGCTTCTTAGAAACTATTAGTTTTTGTATGGATTATCTTTTTCTCCCAGCTTCTGAAAACAGAAAAGAAATTAGACTGATTTTCAGTCACATAACATTAAATTTGCTGCTTTTTCCCTCCTAATTGGCTTGAGGGACAGTGAATGTTTGAAAGGAAACCACATAATTTATCCTATTTCTTGTAATATCCTGTCATGTTTTATACCTAATCTGAATGTTATTGTAATTTTATTTAATTCTGGTTTCATGTAAAATATCATTAAATCAAACTTCCAAGAAAAACATTGATTTAAGCTAACTCTGACTTTAAAACCTTTGAGGTAATTATTGTGAAGCTTGATATTATTTAATCAACAGATTAAAGAGATGGAATTTCATCAGTTGAGCTAATCATTCCCTTTGTTTTGATAGTGACTTCCCCTTTGTGGTGAAGAGGCAATATATATCCCAGCTCTCTAAACTGCTCTTACTTGATATTAAATATATCTGGGGAGGCATCCAGCTGACACAGCTATGATACAGCCATACGTTCTTGCAAACAGTCAACATAATGTTGCATTATAAATCATTTTAAAGTCATTTTCCTGAAATTTATTCCTCTTCTATTAAATCTTCCTTGAGACGGAATGGTAATTCTTGGCAAACTATTCTTTCATGGCATTAAAGACCACCTCAATTCTACCCTTTCAACCTGTACACATTCCCATAAATGTTATACACACACTGGCAAACAACCCCTAGTTTTCAGTCTGATTCCCACTTCCAAATACCCAATCTAAGATCCACTAACGTACATTTGATCCAAAAAATTTCTTGTACAGTGTGCTACTCCATATATCAACTTCCTTAGTTTATTGTAATGAAACAAGGATACTGGTCGTAGAGTTCAAACCCATAGCATGTGTGACCAAACCTTCCAAAACATCACATGCCACTCATAAAAACTAACTAGCAGATCTCTAACCAACAAACAAACTACAAATAAATCTGAATTATTTGGAACCAAACCATTCACCTCATCTGGCATTTAAAAGTTTACCAAAATAATATGGGTGATGCAATATTGATCAAAACAGTAGCACTGGATTAAGCCAAAGCCATTTAGCGCAGAAATTTAAACAGTAGTCAAATGTCTCAAAGTCCAGAACTTAGGTAAAATAAAATGAATACTGAACACCAAAAAAGACCCAAAAACACAACACAGCTACAATGAAATTTCACTATGTAGAAAATGCCATTCAAGTCAATAAACTGTATACAGCTACTTGTGCTTCCCCCATGGCTGTTATTCAAACAGAACCAAATAGGGGTTAGGACTTGATACTCAAGATGGTTAATGCCTCCAAGAGAATGCAAGGGAAAATAGATACTATTCCAGCATCTATAACACATATTAAAGGGATGTTCAGAAGCCTCCTACTGAGGTCTAATTGAAGGGAAGGACTTTTAGGTTCAAGTTATGAATTTTGATCAAAACAGTCCACCAATCAAGTTATGCAAATACAGTAAAAGTCTTATGTGCTCACAATGTTTGCAGAGCAGGAGAAAAACACTGAAGCCAGTAATCTTCTGTAGCGTGAGTTACACTTCTTGATTAATCATCCAAGTTTCTTCAAAAACTCCAGCAGCACTACCGACATCAGACTTTAGGGAATTACTAAATCTTCATCCTCCTCAATTATCAAAGTGTTCCCTCAAAACAATACATTTTCAAAGGGACAAAATATATTTTTAAACTGCTGAGTTTTCACATTACAAGTTTAAGGACATTTAAAGGCCTACTCCCATTGACAATGGGCAATATCAAGAGGTCAACCAACAGCAAATATAATTCACTGTGTACTGTTGCATTTTGTTAGATTCATAACAACAGCAACTTACCATGCACTTATTGGGCTTTTCTCCTGAATGAACCCTCATGTGTATCAGGAGCTTGTAACGAGCATTAAAGGGCCTGTAGCGCCTCACACACCCAGCCCAGAAACAAGTAAAGTCTTCTCCTTTACGCTGGTCAATGTGCATTTTCTCGATGTGCCTCACCAGCTCCTCTTGCTGGTCATAGACAGCACTGCAGTCTATCCATCGACATACCTGCTTCCCAAAGTTCTTGACCAGCTCGTGAGCATCTTCAAGTTGAATCTGTCCATTGGGCAGTTGCCTGTGTAAGTGAGTTATAGTCCCATGGGATTGACCAAAATGCTGCTGGGAATGGTATGGAGGAGGAGGACCATGGTGGTGCTGAAACAGTTTTATATCATGTGAATAGTCATCAATGGGCTCATGCTTGAAAAAGTTAATTTTATTGCAACCATCAATCACTCCATGTTGAACAACCATGTTTCCCGTGGCCAGACTTAGGTCCATGTTTTCCTCCACTTGCTGCAAAGGAACATGATCACTTTCGTTATCCTCTTGCTCACCACTGCGCGTTGGGAATGCGGACAGGGACGATGCTGGAGGAGCTGAGTTACACTGGCTGCCTAGCATAGAGCAGGACTGCGCACTGCCGTTCTTCCGTGACCCGACGTGACCGCTTCCTCCAGACTGAGAAAGAAGACTGGTGGATGTGCTCCTCATCCCATTGACACAAGCAATAAGTGATGTCGGAGAGGTGCGAATGATGGCGGTGATGTCGAGCCCATCAGTTGAAAGTGGTGACGCTGAAACTGATCGTTTCTTGACATTGCCCAGTTGTAGCTTGCTCACTTGACGAGGGCCGGCACTTGACATAAAACCCAGTGAAGAGCTGCTATCATTGCTGAAGAAATAAGATGAATAGAAACCAGAGATGCTGCTGTTCAATGGCTCAGCTTCTGATGACAGGCTGCTGGCAACCCCGATTTCAGAATGACTGGAAAGCCCTTCGCTCTCAGAAAGGAATTGCGGCCATTCCTGTTTGATGTGCAGGCTTGGGAGATTTTCATCCAAACGTAGGGTGCTGGGAGACATGGAAGTTTGAGGAGCAAGTGATCTGAAAAACAAGCATAAACTTGTTGAGACACCAATTTAAAACAATTGAATATAAAGATATATCAATTTCTCTCTTCTTATTGCTTCATACAGTATTTCAAATTCTTTAAATGTGGGAACATCCGCAAAAATTAATGGCAAAGACAATATAGGGATTCTCAAATTTGCATCTTTGATAGACATGCATTCTACAAAGGGTCCCTTAACACTCTACAAAACTAACTAAAAAATTAAAACAAAACATGGTGTAGCAATTAAATTGCTCTTTATCCGAGTAATCAGAACAAAATAATGGTCCAGAATCCATTTATGAAATAATTACTGTTACACTGTTTGATTTTCATAGTCTTTTGAAGTGGTCTTCTGAAGCTATTTTGGCTAACAACTATGTTTCAAGGAAAATGCAAGATTTCCCCCAAAGACTTAGTATATAAATGAGCCTTACAAATCAGGCAATCCCCAAATACAATTCACAGTTCAAAATCAAAAACTGCAGATGCTGCTAATCTGAAAATGAATCAAAATTGTATTCTGCACTGGGTTAGTGGACTCTGCCTGGGCATTGCGGGAAGGGTCAACTGCAATTAATCTCCTTGCATCTGGGCTTAGAAGTAAAAATCAGAGAGGCTTCTGTCTCTTGGACAGATTCCAATTGTGGGCAAATCCACCAGTCTACATGCAAAACAAATCAGGACAGGAAACAGATATTAAACCATTTGTGATTAAACAGCACAAGAGCACTTGCTGTCCAGGCTCACACATAAAGGCTTCTTGAATCTAATAAAATAATGACATATATGGTACTTGCTGATTGTTAATTGCACACCAGGTGGCTCACTGGGGAGCAACTTCATTGAAACACTTGAATAATCACACAAATATGTTTATTTGGCTATTCTTTGGTAAAGTATTCTGGAAATAATTAAGTTGGAGGATTTACCCAATATTTGCCCAAAATGTACAGTTCCTTGCAGTTGGAAGACTGAGGAAGGCCAATTTCCAAGAAAACGTAACTCAGGTTTCCTTTTGTTTTTCTAGGAGCAGGTGTTGATCACTCTGCTCTTAAACCCTTCCAGCTTTCAGCTCATCAACAGCTTAATTCTGATCTGATTTCATCCTCCTGCGTTTGTTCCAGATCCCATCTTGGTAACTAACATTTAGCAGTTAGAGTCTTTCAGGAGAGGAGCAGGTAAGATTGGACTGGAAAAATGTCTTAAACAAGTATAACAAATTTCATGACATATGCCAGTGATATTAAACCTGATTCAAATTATAGTTCACAGTGCTCCACAGGCGAGCTCTTCCTTTTACTCATATTGCAAAAGCAGAGCAGATGTGATAGCCAGGAAAGAAATGCAAGTTAACAGCTCAGATTGGTGGCCTTCATCCACATACAGACTTTTTTTTTAAAACACATACAGAATATATTATGGTGGTAGACAGTAACCTGGTGTCAGAGTGAGGCAGAGTCAGATGGGAACTGCCACGGGATGAAGACGGAAAGGTTCTGATGTGACTTCCTGAATGATTCACTGGCTCCAAACTAGCTGTTGCTATTGGCTCATTCCTCATGACATGGTTCATCTCATCCCTCTTGCTGGACACAGTGTAATATGGGCTGCAATCACCATTTGCTGCAACAGAATGAAAAGCTAGTGAGAGTTTGTTTCTTCTGGACAAATCCATGAATAGAAACACTACTGCTCCTGAAGGATGTACCTCAGGCTTTCCAAAGGAGGGAGCAGAACGTACGTGCCCTCCTCCCCACCACCACAAACTAAATTGGAGAAGTTCCTATACGTTAATTTAACTTTGAATCAAAACTTTTAAATATCAATGACCCAATTGGTTTAATTCAGCTTTAAGCATAATAGACCTAAGCATTCAAAACTTGCCTTTCATGGTTTAATGACAAGGTGCTGTTAGTCTGAAACTTTAAGAACGTACTCTATGCTGAGTGAATGGACACTGGGGAAAGGGTTGTCGTGTCCCAGAACAAGCTACGGTACTTGTTGGAGACGGCCTCAGCACCTTTGGGACTGAGCAAGAAGACATCGCACAGAGCGCATGCTCCTTTCTAGTAACTCCTGCAGGAATGTATACAATAGGTCTGAGGAGGCTGGTGAAGAAAGGTTTGGTCCCAGTTGGAATGAACTGCACCGTTTAATAGCTTTCTAGCACACATGCTCTTTGAAGGTAATACAAGTGGCTTTTCAAATTTGTACAGTCATTTGGACAGCACCCATTAAGGTGAAATCTAACATTTGTTAGTGTTTTCAATGAAGAAGTGACCAGAATAGACACAGTAAAATAATACATTTTAAGGGAACAAACACCTTGTTCTGTTCATTTGGTGCCAATGCCAGCAATCTGGCATTCATTGTCCACCTTTAAGAGTCAACAACATGATGAGGGCCAGAGTCAGAAGCAGGCCAGATTGGCTCCGGTCAACAGATTTTTTTTCCCCAAAAGTCATCAGCAAAATAGATTCTTACAACAATCTGTTAGTTTAATGGTTAACCTTACAATAACCAGGTTTTTTTTAAAGAAAAATTCCAGGCCAACTTAATTATTTGAATCTAAATTCCCCCAGATGCCTTAATGGAACTCGAACTTCTCCAGAAATCTGGCTCCTTATTCATCAATTTAACCAGTACCTTACCATACACCAGAAATATATGCAATGCAACAAAATCAAAATTATTCCATTGATAACTACTCTACAAAACCAGATACTGCTAATTTCATTTACATTCATGCTAAACCACATAATCTCAGTCCTGTGGCTGTTAATGATGGGTAGGATTTCTGAGTGCAAAGTTGAATGGGTTTAAGTTACAAACAAAAACATTTTTTTTAAAAAACAAACAATACACTATACATAAATTCTGCTTTGGTCATAACCCGGTCCATAATGAGTTCTATACAAAGTCCTGTTCAGCTAATATTCCTCTACCCAATATTGTGACACGTGCCATTGTGACTTCAACCATCTTATTTTTAAACTATCACCAGTCAGGCACCCTCAAAACCTCTACCATACCCTTACTCCATGACCACCAGAATATATCACCACCAAATTGTTTGTCCTTTTCCTACCTATGTTATCTCTTTGACCACAATTGTTCAATCTTCCTAGTTACTCTTCTATTCCTACCCAACTATGAATTGTGAAAGTATCTAGCAGTGTTCTATACACCAAATATGTCAATTCCATTAATGCCTCTGAAGTGCTAATATTGTATTGAATGTATAGCTGAGTTTTGACAATTATTTCTTCAATTGTTTATTGGTTAAATATTCAGTAGGGGAGAGAGATCTTGGGATCATAATGATTAAATGTCATATAATTCAAAAACTTAATGTGAGGAAATAGGGAATGTTTCCTGTAGGGACCAGTGGCAGAGGATTGATTAGCAGATCTCTAAGGATTGATGAATATTTTGTTTCTGTCTGATTACCTCATGGTGCATGGAAATACTAATACAGGATTTTGTTACAGAAGATTTAAAAAATGGAATATAGTCCACCACAGGACATACTATGGGCTAGGTGAGCCAAACTGCCTTTTCTCATTCAATTCTTTCTTACATAAATAAATGTAAATTTTAATACTGTCAAGGGTTTCAAAAACTACACAGATCGTAATGGTAAAAATGTATATTAATAGTAATATACAAATAGAGGGAGCTTTTCAGAGAAAATATTTGGTGTATTTTTTTAAATAACATTATTTTGAGAAAATTATTCTGACTTGAGATGTATGATTAAGTTTGGCACAACATTTAAAGCAGACACATTCTAACACTGGAATACATTTTTCTATTCAATAATAGCTGGAACTGCTGACTTCTCAAAACAAAATCAATCTGACTGTAACAGAGAACCAAGTGTACAGAGGCTACGCAGTCCAACAGTTCAGAGGAATTGGCAAGTCACACAGTAACTTCATCATGGCACCACATCGTCCTATCAAGGCATGGTGCCTGTCAATAAAAGAGACCTGTGTCTGCATCTCAACTAGGGATGCTGGAAGCGCAGCCAGCATTTCACCAACTTACATGAAGAGTTAAGTCTGCCTCAAAAATATAGATAAAGATACAAAGCAATTAACTCTTGCAGCAATTACTCAAGAACTTGATGACAAGCTGATAAATCTGTCGATATCAATGCAGTAAGACTGACTACGGCTTGTTCTCCTGCAGAGACTGTCAGAGGGGTTCAGGATGTTTGATTGTTGAAAGTAGCAATTCAGAAATTATTTATGATTCCATACAGGTTTTAAAATATAATTCCTTACCTTGTTTAGTTTTTCCTTCCTTTGTGGACTTGCAAAAAAAATCCAAACTTCCATTACTGAGCCGTTAGAATGTGATTGGCCTTAAGATTTTCTCTTTTGACTTTCCCTAGCTCATTGTTACAAATAGACCATCTCTGAACTCAACAATTTTAAATATGCTTGATGTTAAGGATATTACAACCACTAAGCATTTGGTTCTCTCCACTGGCTACAATAATCTAATTTCAAACGCTATACGAGTCTTCATGGGGATCTCATCATCTCCAGGCTGCATACTATCCTGGCTTGAAGACAAGCCATGTCCCACTAAAATCATTGCATGAAATTTGTGAGAGGCCCTGCCTTATACAATTCAGTAACTAGGATATCAGTAGTTCAAGAAGATCTGCCACTAACTTAACAACAAAGAATGAATTCAGAGAATATCTATTTTCTTTAAGTTTCACTTTACCTGTCACTCCATGATGCTAAATTCTTCATCACAATTTATCACAAAGTAACATTTATAAATCATGGCAGTAAAAAGCTAATGCCTCCTCCTGTTCAGCTTCTATACATTGGATCAGATGGAGCTGGCACACAACACAACAATGCATTGTGACATCACAATGCCTATGACTTCTACTTCCAAGGAGAATTGGACAATGGAGGTCACTTCCAACTCTTACACAAGCATCCAGCCTGTTCTGCCTGTACTTTCAACTGGTCATTGGTGTCTTGAACTAAGGAATAAGAGGATACAAATTTATGGAGGTTGGAGCATCCTAGGGAGTTCAATGACAGCCTTTTATTGGTTCAATTAGCCAGCATTAAATTGACAAAATAATCTGAACAACCAGAGTAAGTCAGGGAATAAATGGGTATAAGCTATATACAGCAAGAAAGATTGGTTTTAATTCAGTATCACGGTCAACTCAGACGTGGTAAGCTGTAGGTCCTTTCCTGGCTGTACATGACTATGGTTCTGAGCCAATGTTAGATAATCCATCTTTATTAAAGTAACGCTTGAAAATATAATGTACTTCCAAGAAAGGTCATGAAAGTAACAGAAATATCATAAGATGTACTAAAGGTTCCTTCCTAAAGGTAAGAATAAAGCATGTCAATGGAAAACAGTGAATGGAACACTATCCCATTCCTGTCCAGAATGCCCTAACACTGAACGATTATGCCAAAATTGCTAAAATGTTTCATCATACTGAAGCATCCTTCAACTTACAAACATACAGCTGACCGAAAAGAAAATCAGGACCAAAAAAAGGAAACTTTGAGCACTGACTCTTTATGTTTTGAGCCCAAGTTTGAATCCAGCCAACAAAGAGGGCAATGTCTCTATTCTTTCCTGATGAGTATTAATGCAAATGTATAAAACTTCATCATCTAGTAATAATAATTCAGTAGCATAAAGCCATCCCTCTTAGTTAATGCCAGTTGAACAATATTACTTTAGAAGCATGAGATTTTGTGGAAGAAATCATATAACCAAATTCCACTCGTGCAATTCTTGGTTTAAAATTCAGCAATGATGTAGTGTAGACCATAACACCATATAGGAGCAGAATTTGGCCATTTGGCCCATACAGTCTGCTCCACCATTTCATCATGGCTGATCCATTTCCCTCTCAGCCCCAATCTCCTGCCTTCTCCTCATAACCCTTCTAATTAAGAATCTATAAACCTCTGCCTTGAATTACCCAATGGCCTGGCCTCCACAGCTGCCTGTGGCAATGAATTCCACAGATTCACCACTCTCTGGCTGAAGAAATTCCTCCTTATTGTATTCTAAATGAACATCCCTTTATTCTAAGGCTGAGCCCTCTGGTTCTAGGCTCCTCCACCACAGCAAATATCCTCTCCACATTCACTCTGTTGAGGCCTTTCAACCTCCAATGAGATCCCACCTCATTCTTCTGAATTCCAGTGAGAACAAGCCCAAGCCATCAAACAGTCCTTACAAGATAAGCATTTCAATCTCAGAATCATTTTTGTGAACCTTCTTTCAACCCTCTCCAATGTCAGCACATTCCTTCTTAGATAAGAGGCCCAAAACAGCTCACAATACTCCAAGTAAGGCCTCACCAGTGCCTTATAAAGCCTCAACATTATATGTTTGCTTTTATATTCTCGCCCTCTCGAAATGGATGCTAACATAGTATTTGCCTTCCTCAATTTAGCCTTTAGGGAATCCTGTACAAGGACTCCGAAGTCCCTTTTTTGCATCTTGGAATTTTGAATTTTCTCTCTATTTAGAAATAGTCTACACTTCCATTTAAAAATAATAGGAAACTCAATCATACAACTGACTTCGGGCTCACTGCAGTTGCAGCAAATGTTCCAGTCCCATCAAGTTCATTCCTCACCTTAGAACTGATGGAATTGTGGCAAAAAAAAATTCAATGTGTAAACAGGCACCGCAGTACACAGAGACAATCAAGTTACATCTCAGGAACAAATTATCAAATTACACAGCATCCAAAACAGGCAGTAAATACTGTGTAATTTCAGTCAATCTCAGCACTTCTTCAGAAAAGAATAGGTTGGCGCATTTATAAGCCCTGTGTTTTTTGTACTTAACATTTCAATATTCTTTGTCTATCTGCTTCACATTGGATATAGTTCAATTTATTTTCAAAGTGGATATCAAAAAGAAGTTTTTTTGTCCATTAAAAATTTGGAACATTAAAAGAAGGAATAATATTTCATAGTGCAATGTTAATGGATGCAAATCCAGATTCACTCAGATTTGATTCATGTTATTTGCATGAACTATTAATTAGCTGTTCTTGATCAGTCATTACAAAACCAAGTAGAAGACCAAATCAATTAATGTTACAGGTTCTGCCACAAACATAGTGTGAAATCTTATTATCTTAGCGAATATTCTTCTTTTTAACAAAAAACAGAGATAATCTGGTCAATACTGAATTGGTGTTCAGAGGAACTTGTTGATCTACAGCAGTGGTTCTCAACGGGAGCCACACCAGACTTCATGGAGGCCACAAGTTATAAAACAGGAAACTGAGGGCTAAAGGAGTTTCTGAATGGACCATGATAAGTTTACTGTTCAATGAAGTATTACTGAAATATATAAATAAAAAAATGAAACGAATGGGAAAATATGCTAGATGATGCAAATGATGCCCCACTCCACCTTCACCCCCCAAATCACTGATTATACAGTAGGCAGGCAGATGTGACCCAGCAGAATACCCTGCAACTTAGTCCACCAACTAGTGATTATTACTTAGATAATTACATGTTAATAGGGAACGATCCACATCTAATTCCAACTGAGAGAGTCTCAGAAGTTGCCAGGTTTTCCAAATTGAAGCACTTATCAGAAGGAATTAAAATGGAAAGCCTGGGTGGTCTGTGTTGTAGTAATCTCATTAAAATGGTTATGAGCATCACAAACAAACTGAAGACTGGACGGGGCCGTCTGACAGCAGGAGCAGGTTCTGTTTGCCTTCCACTGACCCAGGCCTGATATAATAGTTATAAATGTGACATGAAATGTGAGATCCTGTGAAGTCTACCACTGCATCACTATCAACCACTACAACTTCCATTTAATCTCTGATAGTTATGTACAGAAAGGAAATTCAAATCGCTTTTCTTGCTCAGGACAAGCTCTTTACTGCCACATAGAATGTGCATTTACCTATATGCATTTTATAAATATATTTATGACATGCATCTTAAGAAATGCCTAAAAAGCTAGTTTTATTTTTACATGCATGTTCTACTGATTTGCAGGGCAAACTTACTGTAACTAGTCATTCTTCCACATCATCTGACATTTCATCAATATGCCTTGATACTGATTGGTTACTCAAGGGGATAGCTTAAATAGTTTCATATGTGCTCTGGTTCATAACAGTAGAAATCACAACAGAAACTGCAAGCAGAAACTGCAACTGATGGTGTTGCTTCAATGGTAGGAAGATACAATGGATTCCTTACTCATTTAAAAAATGCTGTGCCTAACGTGTTTGTTTTTTTTTACATACACTGTGTCATCCACCATCAACATATGGTTGCAAAAAAGTTGGGAGGACATTTGCACGACAATTTGCTGCTATAATAATGGTTGTCAACTTCAAATCAAATGCACTTCATCTTTTCTGATAGCTTTATGAGGAAAACAAAGAAGATTTTGAATGGCAACTAATGCATCCACAGAGATCCGATAGTTATCAAAAGATAATTGTCCTTGTTGCACCTTGAGATAGTATTGTAGCATTTATAATGAATAAGCAGCTTGGAGAACAAACTGTCGTCATTAAATCTAACTGAATTTATTAAACAGTTACAAGGAAAAAATTGCAATCTCACATTACAACTGCCTAGAGTAGCTTTGTGAAAATCTACCCATACTATCTTTTGGCCTTAACAGTCACATACACAGATACTATTTGCAACATTTCAACAGTAAACCCAACTCCCTTCCTCAGGCACAAGTTAGTCTAATGACAAGTCCCCCTGGAGACACCTCCTTATATATACCCTCTCAAGTGAGTAGGGCATGGGCAGGGCTTAATGCTCAATCCTGATTGGCTGGCTCCACGATGAACACAGACCCTTTAAGCTAAAACCTAACTTGTCATTTGACTAACTTGTGCCTGAGGAAGATAGTTGCAACCAGATATTTAAAAACTAGTTAGTTTACATCAATTGCAAGAATCTCACTAAATACACTAAGTAATAGTGCTAAGCGCTTTTTCATTGCAGGTTGGAAGTATTATTATAAATAAAGTATCCCATTCAAAGCTTTGAAATAGTTTATTTTTCATATATACCCATTTAACATACAATGATACATATAACCTGTTAAAACATAAATATTGGCTGTGTATTAGAATAATTAGTACAGTTGACCACAAAGAGCTTTAGCTACTAATGGAGACTATGGAAGGTGGGGGCCACAGAGGTAAATCGAAGTCACAAGTGGGCCACAAGCAGAAAAAGTTTGAGACTACTGATCTCCAGCATGTTGGCACTTCTAGAGTACTCTTGGTTACAATGGCTGTGAACTGTTTTGTGATGACCTGAGGTGTTGAAAAGTACCATGTAAGTTCAAGAATTAATTTTTATTCATTACTGACTTGTATAGGCATAGGATATGGCAAGTTGGCTGATCTCAATCAATTGAGAAACTTGAGAACTACAATTACAGTTAATATCCTCAAAACTGTGCAGAATAAAAATGATTGATATCTTCTGCCGAAATTTTGCTGGTGTGCATGCATGGCTCAAACTGTGTAATAATGCCCTTCAGAGTCAAAATCCCTGCCAATAATTGAAGTCATCATTCATTTATTAAGAACTTCTCTTTGGTTGAGGTTTTGGAAGGCAAAGAACACCCATGGCACTGCATCCAAACATGACTCAATCTCTTTAGTGCAGTAAATTGACAGGAAAAAGCATTGTTCTATATTATGAATCCTTGTCCAGAACAGATGGAGAGTGTTCCCCGGAGTGATACGTCATTATGTGATTGATTTTTCATCTGGCTTTGATGCAGAACAAAAAAATATATATTTAATTCTAACTGCTTTAAAGTGTTTCTTATTAAAAGGGGTTTTAGAATTCAAATATTACGAACTCTAATCAACGGCACAATTGTGCAGACCCGGAACACAATGCCTCAGGATCTGTGTGTAGGGAAATCATTCTTCTAACACACACAAATACTCTCAGAAACACAGAAAGCAACAAAGCTAATAGTTTGTACTGCATGAACAATATAATATAAAAACCACGGCGTATTTATTAATAAAGAAATACTATATTCATTGTTTTTCTTTCTAAATTGTTACAGTATGTTAAAAGTCAGCCTTACATTTTGACTTCCAAAGATTGCAATGTTGAACAATGAAATGCATTTAGCTCTCAAAAACTTGTTTCTTTTAGGCTGGTTGATTTGTTTTTAACCATCTAACTGTAAGGCTCAGGCTATATGATCCATTGAAGTAGATAATTAACTGTGTAATCCCTGACTATTGTTTTATTTTTAGGTATATTTCTTGACAAGTATCTATGTATATATTAATTGAACTGTTGCATTTCCATAAGCAAAATATTTTTTTAAATTCTTTAACTACTGGTCTACAATATTCATTTTGTTTATAGCCTTTCACTTTTCTCTCCATTATAAAAGCCATTTTGAATTGTATCATCTTTACCACACTCTGAATATTTTCATTTTTATTCTCAATTCTCTGCAATATAAGAAAATTAACCTTTGAAATTATCCAAACAGGCTCTCAATGATTTAGTTAAAAGTTGTGCCTATTCGGCAAAGTGATCTTAGCAATTTTCATAAATGTCTGAAAACACTATTTTATCTTAGTTCTAAATATTTTGAGATGGATAGAAGTTGACTTCAGAAGAGCATAAGCTGGTAGAATGAACATACATGTAGCAGATGGATTTTAATTTTAAAAAGAAGGTAAGTATTTTGGCAGAAAGAATGAACAGAGTCAATATTAACTAAATTATATAATCCTGAGTATAGGAACAGAAACCAGTAGTCACACAATTCTTTAAAAGCAGTAGGCAGATGGAGAAAACAATTGGCAATAATGTATGGGTTCCTGGACTTCATATACAGAGTCATAAAATACAAAAGTAGGGAAATAATGGCAAAACTTTATAAAATGGTTTTGAAAGAAAAAACTCAACTATTATATCCAAATATTGTCATTGTATTTGTGAAGAATGGAAAGAATTTCAAAAAGATTTACGAACATTGTTCGGGACATGCAGGAATTTATAAAGAGAATACAACAGAGAACCTATAATTGTCCTCAATGGAGCAGAGAAAGTTAAAGGAGATTTAACCAAGATAGATTGAGAAATGGAAGCGTGGCCAAGGTCCAGAAATGGCAAATTTAAAATAATTGACCAATGATCCAGTGACGATATGAAGAAAAAACTGTTTTCCGGTGAGCAGTTATATGAAAATACAGTGGATGTAGATTCTTCTCTGGCTTTCAAATTGGAATGGGATAAATATTTGAAAGTACATTATTTGGAGAGCTCTGGAGAACTAATTAAGGAATAAGACTCACTGGATTGCTATGTACAGAATAGTGAAGAATTGATGAGCCAAATTTCCCCCTCCTGAATATGCCTCAAAAGCAGCTGCAAAAAGAATATAGAACTTAGAACACTACAAAACAAAAACAGGCTCTTTAGTCAATGTCCATGCATGACACAATGCCAAATTAAACTATAGCTCTTCTACCTGCTCATGACCCATATTGCTCCATTCCCTCATATCAATGTATCTGTCTAACACACACAAATGCCAGGCATCATCTATAGGAAGAAGTACAGTCAACGTTTCAGGCCTTCATAGGACTAACTGAAAGAGAAGATAGTGAGAGATTTGAAAGCTCCTCGTGTTTGCGTATCTGTCTAACTGCCTCTTTAAGGCCACCATCAATTTTGTCTCCACCAATTCTCCAGCTATATCTTCCAGGTACCTACCACTCTCAGTGTGAAGAAATTTGACCTGCAAATCTCCTTTAAACTTTCATACTCTCAGCCTGAAAGCACGTTCTCCAGTATTTGACATTTCTCTCTCAGTTTAAAAAAAAATGGCTATTTCCCCTATTTATGCCTCACATAATTTTATAAACTTCTGTTGGGTCTCCCCTCAGCCTCCAGTGCTTCAGAGAAAACAACTCAAGTGTGTCTAAGCTCTCCTTACAGCTCATACCCTCTAATAAGAGTGCTGATTTTATTGTGATGTTCATTTCTGATTAATTATTTTAACACCTGGTTGACATTATTATATGCTTCTTGATAATCATTTTATCATTACAATAAAATCACTCATTATTCTAAAGAAGGCCAATTTTTACAATTATATTAATATTTAACCCTATGAACTCACTCCAGTTTGATGTTTGTTTTGGCAACTCAGCAGATTGCTCTCAGCTTGCTAAGGCACCTTGGGTAGAGTGTTTTACTAATACATCATTGGCTAGTAAGGAGAAAAAAACTCCTGGCGCAGATTATCCAGTAAACTTTGCTTTCAGGAAAACTACACATTGTGGAACCCTGACTAATGCAGTGATACGCTGGCATGAGAATTTAATTAAGCAGCTATTTAATCCCCTTTTGGAAGTACTTGCACTGGCTCCTTCAACAACAGTTGGAGACAAATCACATTCTGATTGCCCCAAATGCAACTTCTTACTTCTCCTTGAAATCCTATTATGATTCTCATCAACCTGTGCTGTGAAATTACCACTTTACCAATACAAGAAAGACATTATTTATTTTATCAAATCTGATCATAATCTCAAAGGGCTTGAAAGATGATCGCCAGCCAAACTTCTCAACTCCAGTTTCTTTGCAAATCAATCTCAGCTTGAAAATTTGTTTAAGATAGAATGTCAAAAAGTGCATATGATAATCCAAATGTAACACAACTAAGTTCTTCAACAAGTTAAATCTAACTTTGGTTTTGTTTGCTATGTTCCCTGATTCTACTTGGTGTTTGTACTGCCTCACTAATTTCCTCTACACTTCTGAAGAGGTGGGCGCCTGCACAACAAGGCATCCTGCCCCTTAACATGTTCCCTTGTCACTTTGAGCATTTCATTTCCTTATTTCCATTTACTGCACATTTTCCCATGTGAGTCATTTACCCACTTTGCTGATACCTTCAAATCCTGCCGCAATGCTCCTCAGTTCTTGTCACATTAAACAATGGCTCAAAATCATTCATACACGAAATTAATGAGGCACCAGTGTTGGTCTTGGTGAAACATCAAATACTATTTCAATCCAAGGAGCACATCGTTCCTCAAATGTAATTGTTTTCTACCCTTGCCAACTTCCCAATTCCTCACAACAGCTACTGCCTGATGCACCATCAATAACTCTTGGAGACGTGAGGCGAGATAAAGGCTTTTATTGGGTGGAAGAAAGAACAAGCAGCACTTGACCACCACACTGCATCCTGGAGACTGAGGCCGGAGCGGTGTCTCCAATCGCCTTTATACCGGGGTCAGTGGGAGGAGCCACAGGAGCAGTCAGCCGGTGGGGGGGGGGGGGGGGGGGCGTGTCCAGACAGGTATATGTAGTTCACCACACAGCCCCCTCTACCTGTAAGGGTAATCACTGTGGTAGTAGTGTAAATATTTTCTTTACCTTATTTTCTTCTGCTCTCTACTGCTATGTTCTCAGACCACCTTGTGAGAACTAGCAGAAAGCCTTAAAAAGCTATGATAGTGACCCAAATATACTTCATTGATTGAAGAGAGCTTCTTCACCCTGCAATCATCTCCAGGGATAACCTGCTGCTTCCATTTCTGTTGAAGCCTGCAGATGGTTATCTTGGCAGATCTTTGGTGTTTGCTAACTACTGCAACACAGGGTTCTTCCCCTTTTTTTTAATACCCAAATTGACATCAGCAACTTGGTATGTATTCGTGATGTTCATTAGAGAATATTTGGGCTTGAATGGTACAAACATCAAGCCTCTGCTAACCTGGAGAGGAGCACTTAACCTTCTATGATTATCAAGGGGAATATCACTGTAGAGCTCAATCCTGTCCTTACTTGACATGAGGCAAACTCACCAGCAATGATAACAGAACAGTAACCTGAGGCAAGGAATCCAATTAATTTCCCACTCAACAATCTGCAGCCAAAAAATGGTGAGGCTAATTACAATACGTTTAATGCTTCCCTGCCTGAGAACAGTTTATTCAATACAGATTGAATACTCAATCTATATTTGGCTCAATCTCTGGATTATATAACTAATTTTAAGTCAGTGGAATTCTCCGTAACTTTTTGAGCATTTCTATATTGGTGCATGTACGTAACTAGGATTAATTCAGTCAGATGAGAATCTATGCAGCCAAATATATAACAAGATTATCAGATTTGAAAGATCAAATGGATTTAAAGGGAATACCTAGGGGTTTTCCAAAGGTCATTAATTGTTTATCTGAAACAGCAAGTATGACTGTATAGTTATCAAATAGAAAGCAATATATTTTGTCTTTCATTGAGTGAGGCCAGCAGATTAGGGAAGGAAATTCTCATTTCAGTTGATTTCAGAAAAAAATTCCCCAATCTGATTAATTGTTTGCTCACCTGCTAGTGACATTCAGGTTAAATATTCAATTCCTCTGCTTCCTGAATGGACACTCATCCCTCTACTTATGGTTCTACTGTATTACTTTTGATCTGTTCTTACTTCACTTAATTGTCTCCTCTTCACTATAATCTTCATGCTGGCTAGTGCTATAGTGGCACCCACACCAGACTTCGAGGCATGGTTCTGGGTTCGAATCTGGCTGGCTCCCTGAGCTCTTTTCACCCGTGTTGGGTTGAGCGTTGAGTTAGCAACTCGGCCTCAAAAAAAAACACATACAAAAATGCTAGTTTCCCCCCCCCCCTTTTTTTCTCTCTCTGTGCCCATCACTCTGCCTGTTCTCCATCTCCCTCTGGTGCTCCCCTCCCCCTTTCTTTCTCCCTAGGCCTCCCGTCGCATGATCCTTTCCCTTCTCCAGCTCTGTATCACTTTCGCCAATCACCTTTCCAGCTCTCAGCTTCACCCAACCCCCTCCGGTCTTCTCCTACCATTTCGCATTTTCCCCTCCCCCCCACCTTCAAATCTCTTATTATCTTTCCTTTCAGTTAGTCCTGACCAAGAGTCTCCGCCCAAAACGTTGACAGTACTTCCTATAGATGCTGCCAGGCCTGCTGCATTTCACCAGCATTTTGTGAATAATTGTCTGTTGTCCCCTAAATTACAATGAGCAAAATAGCCAAACAATGGCATTTTAATCATGTCAGACATTGGGCAAGACCTTTGAATAATCTGCCTGTTCCTCTCAGAACTCTACTATTGGATCTGGTACACTCAACTGAGAAAGTTGGCATCTTTACTTAACTAAGTAAAGGATATCTATGACGAAGCTTGGTTCTTTCTAACACTGGTAGAGTGTTACCAATGATTCAAGGCTGATACATAACTTCATGACCTTATGCAATGACTATAAATTGCATTCAGGACTGAGATGAAAATCTTTTCTGAACTCACCCTTAACAATTCGCTACTTGGACATGATATCAAAGCTCCGTCAATACCCATAGAACTGACATTGGTGCCTAGAAGCAAGGGTATAAAATGGAGGCAAAAGCAAGATCCCACATTATAAAACTGAGTAGCTACTCCGTTTATCCTGAAGGTTAATTGGATTGTTCTATACAAATACCCTAACAATATAATATTGGATCACTGCCTGGACAAAAAAAAGTTCATTTTATGTTACTAATTAAACACAGACATTAAAGTATAAATTACAGCCATGGGTGTTTTGAAAGCAAGCTGAATAACAAAAGAATTTGTCACACTGAAGAGATGGTATACTCACATATAAGATGGTGAGCATTAACACAGCACCTGCTTCAAGCTTCCAATTAATGCTGGCCACTCCAGAGCTTTTTGATTTAGTAAACACCACCTTTAGACTGTGTTCCAGACAGTGCTTATGACTGGCACAGCAGCTCGTTGAGACGTGAAACAGATTTTCCATTAGCAGTAGTTAACAATTAAACAATCCAAACTCTTAAGTGTGCATGAAGTAATGAAACTAGTGAAGCTGGTATTGACAAAGGGACTATAGAATAGATTCTCACATAATATGACAGATTCAAATGGAATAGTATTCACTTTGCCTTACCAATTAATTGTTGATATTATAAAAGCAAATTTGGCTTAAGATACTGGAAGTATTAATCTGGTTTAAAGTATTTTCTGGGTTGTGGAAACTACTTCAAAAGAGGAGAAGTAATTCATGGGCCATCTAAAGATAAAGTGTATAAGAAGCTGACATTCTTCTGAGGACAAGACCAAAGATCATGCAAGGAGACATCACAGGATAACTCCAGGGCAGGTGGCATCACCATTATTAAAACAACAAGATGTACAATAATAATTGAAAAGGTTTTTGTGGCTGAGGCATTTGTGCTGCATGGCTGCAAAGTTCATGGGAATGGGATGTACACCAAAAGGAATCTGCAGCAATGCACACCAGCAGAAAATCAGCCAGAGGCAGACAGGAGCTGTAAGAGTACAAGATGATATGGCAGAGGTCATGGAGCTTTGAACAATCGGGTTGTGATGACTAACTGCCGATCGATTCATGCAAATAAAAACAATAGTAACTAACCAATAATACGGCTGACAAAGGAAATGATCAACCCATTTCAGAGAGCAAGCACGAGCCACTATAATCGTGAAGAGTTTGCACCTATAGCTAAGACTTAGTAGAAGTCGATGAGGCAGGTTTAACAACTTAATTAAGCTGAGAAGGTGGTGTTTTTTCCAAATGTACTTTTTTTTATTAGAGGAAGGGTACTGAGTATAATATATGTATTATTGGGTCCATTTAAGAAAGTCAAGAAGTTAAGCACCAAACAGCATTTAGCTTGGGTCTTTGCCAGGCTACGGTGACTCAATTCAGTTTAAACTTAATTGACAAAATACAGGAACAGAGCAAAATGTTATATCATGTGCTATTGAGAGCTTATGGAAAATGAGGTTGAATTCCTGATTTTTAAAAATTTTTAATGCTCTCCCACTCTTCAATGAGCAGCATTCATAATTTTGATTTGGCTAATAAAATAATAAACAAGCCAGAAAAATTAGTGCCTGATGCAGTATGTTAACATTTAGATTTTAGGAAGCTTTACTTTGAGGTTGGATGGTACAATGCTGCCTCTGGGACCCAAGTTCAGGTCCGTTTCACTCTGATGGATTAAAGAAAAAGAGATTTAAAATGATTAACTTTATTCTCACAAGTACAACAAAGCATCAAAACATTTAGTGAAATGCATCATTTGTGTCAATGACTGATATAGTCCAAGGATGTACAGGAGGCAACCCACAAGTGGCAGCATGCTTCTGGTGCCAACGTAGCATATCCACAACTTACCAACCCAACCTGTATATCTTTGGAATGTTGGAAAAAATATGAAGTACTCAGATAAACAGCTTATAGACAACATCGGGAATTAAACCCCAACTGCTAATTAAATACTTGGTGGATGCAACAGACCATATATGAAATATATATGACTATTTTCCACTTAGGATGATGTAAGGGGAGAAAGAGTATCATCAGAGGACTAAGCTTTGCTAGATATCCAGATGCTATATCGAAGACTTGGACTACTTGGCCTGCTATCGTATACTGTTCATGTCAATTCTATCAAGAAAACTATAACCTTTAATGGGACCGTCAAGCTGCCCTCAAAATGACATTTAAAATTTTTGCCAATTATCACGATGTATAGACATAAAGAGCAGAAGTATTTCTCTGCTAATTTCACACTGAAACTTCCGATGACTGCTAATTCCTGCATTTGATCTCCAGCAAGCCACAGCACCAGCTCCATGAATTCTCAGTCTCTGTTGTTCATGATTAATTGATTGTGGTTCGGCTGATGACTTCCAACAGATATGTTAAACACTGATGAACAGGACATACTATTTTGGTTTAGACTTGCCCACTTCAATATCTGCGATGTATTCATATTTGTTACTGAGTTCTGATGCAAATTATGAACTTAGATGCTCATTATGCAATCCTGCTTATAGGTAACATCCAAAACTATCTGAAATTTACCATCACAGATTACAACATCATTCAATCTGTTGATTTTGATATTGAAAACATTGCTCTGACAAGTGGAAAGTAATTGCAACATTACTTCCTTCATGAAGTTTTTTTTTGCTCTGATCAAGGTTAAGAGGCTGTCGTGCCATATGAATAGCTTTTAGTTGAGCTTTAGCCACTTCAGCACACAAAACATTCTAGAGAAAACAAATTACCACCAGTCAGTACCCAAAACAGTCCTTGCAGTTGTTGCAACATCTTTCATTGGCAAGCCTCTCTCCTCCTTACCTGACTATCATCTCCTTCTATTGCTCCTCCTTCTTCCCTTTCACACATGATCCACTCACTTCTCCTATCAGATTCCTTCTTCTTCAGCCCTTTACCTTTTCCAACTAGCACCACCCAGCTTCCCACTTCATCGCCTCTTCCCCACTTACCCAGCTTCCCACTTCATCCCCTCTTCCCCACTCACCCAGCTTCCCACTTCATCCCCTCTTCCCCACTCACCCAGCTTCCCACTTCATCCCCTCTTCCCCACTCACCCAGCTTCCCACTTCATCCCCTCTTCCCCACTCACCCAGCTTCCCACTTCATCCCCTCTTCCCCACTCACCCAGCTTCCCACTTCATTCCCTCTTCCCCACTCACCCAGCTTCCCACTTCATCCCCTCTTCCCCACTCACCCAGCTTCCCACTTCATCCCCTCTTCCCCACTCACCCAGCTTCCCACTTCATCCCCTCTTCCCCACTCACCCAGCTACCCACTTCATCCCCTCTTCCCCACTCACCCAGCTTCCCACTTCATCCCCTCTTCCCCACTTACCCAGCTTCCCACTTCATCGCCTCTTCCCTACTCACCCAGCTTCCCACTTCATCCCCTCTTCCCCACTTACCCAGCTTCCCACTTCATCCCCTCTTCCCCACTTACCCAGCTTCCCACTTCATCCCCTCTTCCCCACTTACCCAGCTTCCCACTTCATCGCCTCTTCCCCACTCACCCAGCTTCCCACTTCATCCCCTCTTCCCCACTCACCCAGCTTCCCACTTCATCCCCTCTTCCCCACTTACCCAGCTTCCCACTTCATCCCCTCTTCCCCACTTACCCAGCTTCCCACTTCATCCCCTCTTCCCCACTTACCCAGCTTCCCACTTCATCGCCTCTTCCCTACTCACCCAGCTTCCCACTTCATCCCCTCTTCCCCACTTACCCAGCTTCCCACTTCATCCCCTCTTCCCCTTACCCAGCTTCCCACTTCATCCCCTCTTCCCCACTCACCCAGCTTCCCACTTCATCCCCTCTTCCCCACTCACCCAGCTTCCCACTTCATCCCCTCTTCCCCACTCACCCAGCTTCCCACTTCATCCCCTCTTCCCCACTCACCCAGCTTCCCACTTCATCCCCTCTTCCCCTTACCCAGCTTCCCACTTCATCCCCTCTTCCCCACTCACCCAGCTTCCCACTTCATCCCCTCTTCCCCACTTACCCAGCTTCCCACTTCATCGCCTCTTCCCTACTCACCCAGCTTCCCACTTGATCCCCTCTTCCCCACTTACTCAGCTTCCCACTTCATCCCCTCTTCCCCACTCACCCAGCTTCCCACTTCATCCCCTCTTCCCCACTTACCCAGCTTCCCACTTCATCCCCTCTTCCCCACTCACCCAGCTTCACCTCCCACCTTCTTATTCTGGCTTCTTCATCTTTTATTTCCTGTTCAGATGAAGGGTCTCGGCCTGAAATGTTGACTGTTTATTCATCTCTATGGATGCTGCCTGACTTGATGAGTTCCTCCAACAGTTTGCATGCATTACTCTGGATTTCCAACATCTGCAGAATCTCTGTGGTTATATTTTTCCTCAGACTACTGCATCAAACTTTAAGACAAACTAAACGAAATCAACTTTTAACTCCAATTATTTCAGAAGGTTTGGAAATCTTGTGTGCTTTGGGCCTAGGAAATGGATTTGCCCGAATTGATCAGTTGATATTACTTTCATCATATTGGACAGACTAAATTCAGGACCAGACCACATGGCTGAAAGATTCTAACAACAGTCCTAACATCAAGGCATGCTATAGCCCTAAAAGGTAAAAGAAAAATAACTCTTACTTATAAAGTGGCTTGTAAATTTTCTCAAAGCTCTTTAAAACCAGTAATGTAGGAAATGCTGCTACCATTTTCTGTACCGTAAACTCCTATAAAAGCCACATAACAAAATCGTATATTAAGGATGTTCATTCACCAAGAGACACCTGTTGGCCAAGTCACCAGAGATTATTGCCCTACCCTTCTGCAAAAGATTGCCTTGAGATTATTTATATATAATGGATGAAAAGGACCTTTAAAGTCTCATTTGAAAATAGCAACCTACAGCAAGATCTGACTAGATTTTTAAGGTTGTGACTGGATGAGTCTTGAACTTAAACTGACTGGATCAAAGGCTACACTGCCACCTTTGTAGCATAGCTAAGAATAATGGCCCAAAACTTACAGTTTCAAAAATAGCAATATTGTCAATGTTCACCATCACAACCCCATGACACTAACAATAAATCTGGTGTCAGCAAAGTTAAACAAAGTTACACAAAGTCATTAATATTACTCTTCTCCACAAGATGTACCATTGCAGCGTTTGCAGATACAATCAAAAAGGATCAATCATTTCTTCTGAGCTTCAATTTTTTTTAATTGTTTTTGCTGCACCTACAGTTTGTTTTTACTAAAGAGTCTATATTGTCTTTGTGACCATGTTATATTGAGATCAGTGCTGAGTGTTATCCTTGGGCTGCTGACAGATAAGTTAGATTGGCCTACAGTTGAATTCAGCCCAATGTTGGAGAGATTAATGCAACTGAAGACATCAGTATACAAATTTAGAAAATGTTGAAAGCAGTGTTGTGTGGGCAAGCCCCATTTGTCCCTACCAAAAACACAAACCCCCAACCCCCCAAAAATCAAGTTGTATTTAAAACAGATGGAAAGCAGAATGCTGAAAGTAAATTAAAGCTTCTATCTTCACGCATATGATTGATCTTCCCCCTCAGATCCTTTTTCTCCCATTTGGGAAATTATCCCTGATGTACAGATGGCCTGCAACCACATCTCAAACTGTGATAATTACAAGTGATTTTATTTTGTTGTTTAATTTTAGCAATACCTAATTTTCTCCTGTAATTCTTTAAGGTACTTCAGGCAAAAAGGCAATTGCTATAGAATACAGTTCATCTACTTCCCACTTGCAGCAACCGCCCCCCCCCACCCCCCATCAAACCAACTGCCAATGCTTTCAAATTCTGAGATGTGTGGTATTAAAAGCAGATGTGAGGGTAGATTTCACAGTATATTTAAGCTATTTAAAATGGAATTTCAGAAAGCTACAAGACATGCAGCTGAGCTCTGTATTGCAGAAAGCTGCCAAAGCTGGAAGATGAATAGTATAGAGGATAGTTTATGGCAAATTAACTGCATATACCGTGGAATCATAAATCACATGACCAGGATGGATTGGGTTAATAACTACTAATAACATTAAAGTTTTATTTTGCAGCAATCTCAGCTTGATGATGGTATTGAATGATTTGGATACAATGTGAAGATCTGAAATCCTTGCTTTCAAAAATGCACGCCTACTGCCCATCTGTAACCAGGTTTAATTTATAGTCTAGGCTTGAAACAGCACAGATAAAATCATGAATTTCTACCATTTAAAAATGAACAATCATTAGGGAATCACAGGCACAGACGCAAGGCAAACTGCTATCAAAGTGACTTTTCAAACCAACCTGTAGTCTCTTTTGAGTTTTGCAAGCTTTGGCAGTGAACTACACTGTATTCTTTAGCTGGAAAGGAATATATCAATGAGACAACTTACAAGGACTTGGGATAAGAATAGTATTCTCTTTAAAGGCAAGGAACACCATGGTCCATCTAGCCACCAAAACTTAGGACTGGAAGATACATTAAATGACATCATTGGAAAGCTTCAAGGGTCATCGAAGCTTCTGCATTTAAACATGCCAAAAATTCAAAGCATTTTCAAACCACATTCCAGGGATAGTCATAAAGTTCTCTCCTATTCTGAACATAACCATTTTGGGAAATCCCAGTCACTATTTAATGTTTCCGAACCAAATCCAGTTTAGTTTGGGTTATATTTTTCACTATTTAATTTATCCATTTGTAATAAGCAGGGTGGTATAATAGCGTAATGCTTTACAGTGCCAGTAATCAGCGATTAGGGTTCAATTCCTGTCACTGTCTGTAAGGAGTTTTAAATTCTCCCCATGACTGCATGTGTTTCCCCCAGGTGCTCTGGTTTCCTCCCACCTTCCAAAGACCTGCAGCTTAGTGTTAGTAAGCTGTGAGCATGCTACATTGGAGCCTAAAGGATGACGACTGTTCCAGGCTACCCCCAGACTACATATTTGGACTGTGTTGGTTGTTGATGCAAACAATGCACTTTGCTGCAAGTTTTGATATACACGTGACAAATAAAGCTCATCTTTAAAGTCTCAGTTTAAATCTCAGTAATTCTTCCGCATGTCCAACCAAGCACAGTCAAGTCTACTCCACCATTCAATCATGCTGATTTTCCTTCTCTCATGTTCTCCCCGTGACCCTTAACCTACCTTACCATCAATAACTTGTCAATCTCCGCCTTAAATACACCCAATGACTTGGCCTCCAGTCTTTGACAATGTTGGGTCATCAGTGCTAGGTTACATATTATGTGTTACTCCTGATATATTGTTCTTTCATTCTTTGTCACTTTTGCTGTATTACCCTTTCTAACTTAGTTTTATGCTTTTATGGAGCTTAGAACAGTACAGGCCCTTCAGCCTATGATGTTGTACCAACCTTTCAATCTACTCTAAAATCAACCTAACCCTTCCCTCCCACATAGCCCTCCATTTTTCTTTCATCCACGTGCCTATCCAAGAGTCTTTTAGAAGTCCCTAATGCATCAGCCTCTGCCACCATCCCGGGTAACACATTCCATACATCTACCACTCTCTGTGTAAAAAAATACATACCTCTGACATCGTTGCTGAGTTTCATGGGCAGTGATGTTAGGATGCAGAATCTCTACAGATCACTTTCCCCTGGGATACTGACACCTTTTATGAGACTTATTGCAGAACAATATGATGAACAAGGTCTTGAAAGTTCTGTCAGGTTAGAAGACATTTGGAGTACTTTGTGAATAAACAGCTTAAAGCTATGTACTGGGTTGCCACTTTTTTAGATTAAAAATACAAACTAAGCTTGATATGTATGCTTGTTAGGAACATTAACAAGGATATGCAGTGGTGTGCCAAAAAGTAACAAAAATTAACATTTTAATATTATTTGTTGGCTAAATGCTATGCTATATATTTAAGTATTCACTAAAGCATAATAATTATAACAATAATAATTTATTTATAGAGCACTTTTCATACAAATGATGTAGTTCATTACTCTCCACAATAGGATAAAGTGCAAACATGAAAAAAATGTCAGTTAAAAGGAAAGATAAATAAATCAGTTTTGAGCTGGCATTTAAAAGTGTCAACTCAGTCTGCATCCTTTGTAGTTTTAGGTGTTGAGTTCCACAGTTTAGAAGAGTAGTTCAAAAACACTGACCTGCCTATAATCTTGTGAGAGAGATTGTTTAATTTTATGAGACCAGCGGAACAACACCTGAGAGCTCAAGCAGGATTATAAAATGAAAACAATTCTGTGATGAACTCCAGTCCCAGACCTTTGATAACTTTAAAAATAAGTGAGAGAACTTTGAAATCAATTCTAAAAGATACCGGAAGCCAATGCAGAGTAGTTAGGACAGGGGTGATATGCTCTCTCATCCTAGTTTTAGTTAAAGTCTAGCAGCAGCATTCTAAATAAGTTGAAGTTTGTCAAGGACAATATTACCTCTATTTTTTTTAAACAGCTGCACAGACCAACCATTGCTCAGAGCAAGAAATTTTTACATGGTCTGAAAATCTCTCGGCACTTTAAATGTTTTTGTTTTTTGTAATATGCATACTATGAATATTAAAAAATCACATACTTCTGATTTTAACAACACACACAAAATGCTGGTGGAACACAGCAGGCCAGGCAGCATCTATAGGGAGAAGCACTGTCGACGTTTCAGGCCGAGACCCTTTGTCAGGACTAACTGAAAGGAAAGATATCAAGAGATTTGAAAGTAATGGGGGAAGGGGAAATGCGAAATGATAGGAGAAGACCGGTGGGGGTAGGATGAAGCTAAGAGCTGGAAAGGTGTTTGGCGAAAGTGATACAGAGCTGGAGAAGGGAAAGGATCATGGGACGGGAGACCTCGGGAGAAAGAAAGGGGGAGGGGAGCACCAGAGGGAGATGGAGAACAGACAGAGTGATGGGCAGAGAGAGAGAAAAAAAACAAACAACTAAATATGTCAGGGATGGAGTAAGAAGGGGAGGAGGGGCATTAATGGAAGTTAGAGAAGTCAATGTTCACACCATCAGGTTGGAGGCTACCCAGCCGGCCGGTATATAAGGTGTCGTTCCTCCAACTGGAGTGTGACTTCATCTTGACAGTAGACTTCTGATTTTATTTATTAATTGAAGCGTATAATAAAATATAGTTCAACAAAGAAAACCTTTCACGTTTTGTAAACTTTTTTCGCATCTGTCTTCATTGCAAATCCATTTTCCATAAACACTGTCCAGATTAATTTCACATCCAGATGAAAGATACATCATAATCCACACTAGATTATCCAAATGTTCCACTTCTAATCTGTTTCTGGTTTTACATTTGATAGAATTCATCAGAGTAAATTCATATTCACAGTCAGCACTAGAATATTGACATGTTCCGACCATATCAACAAGAATTGACAGTTCTTCAAATTCTTCAGTTCTAAACAGATAGTTCAATATATCAGCGAATGTCTCAAATGAACCAGTCTTAAATTTCCTAGAAACAAAAAATTTAAAAATCACAATATTGCTGCAATATTTTTGAGGCAACACTTTTGTTGTAGTTTGTAATAGTAGCTGAGTATTTTTTGTTGGCCTTCAGCTGGACTACTGACTTCCATTCTGTGTTTATTGTTACAATTTTAACAATGTTGTAACTTGAAACACTGACAAAGTACTAAATGCACTGAAGCTCTAAAATGTTTCAAAGTAAAGGTGGTGGTACATTTATTAATTAGAAAAAATATGGATTATCTTCATTAATTAATTATAGGGCATTTCACAATTATATTAACATAGATTTCTAAATTACATTAACACTACATAAAATTCCAGCTGTGCAGCAACAAAAGCTATGTGCATTGAAACATTTTAGTTAGAGGAATCAATGGTCAAGAGATTCCTTTGGAAGGCCAGTAAAAAGTTCACTGCAGTAATCTAGTCTGTTCAATATAAAGGCATGAATTTGTTTTCAGCATTATTATGTAACAGAAACAGACATATCATTGCAATATTTCTTAAGTGCAGAAATGCTGCTCTGGTCACTTTATGTGGGATTTCAAATTCAGATCTGAATCAACACCCAGACTTGTTCCTTCTGATTTTACAAGGGGAGCCAAGTTCCTAAGTTTATCAAGAAGTTTATGTCTTTTGACTTTGGGAACAAATAAAAGTGTTTCAGTTTTATTTTCAATTAGCTTTAGGAAATTATGGCTAATTAATTTGTTTACTGCAGCCACACCAGATGTCAGAGAAGACTGGGTGCTATCATCATCAGGTTCCATTGAGATATCCAATTGTGCATCACCTGCATAACTGGGGAAATCAAGTTTATGCTCTCTAATGATGTCTCCTAAAGGGAGCATGTGTAAGGAGAAGAGTCAGGGAACAAGACCAGCTTCCCTGAGTAATACCACAAGGTACATCATATCTCTTAAAAAACTGGTCTCCAAGACAGACAAATTTTTTCTCTCCAGAGAGCCCAATGCAGTTCTTAAGGCAATCTAGGAGAATGTTGTGATCAACTGTGTCAAAGGCAGTGCTTAGATCTAGGAGAATTAGAACAGAAACCCTGTTGGTGTCAGGCTGAGCCAAAGGTTGTTGACAATTTTGATAAGTGCCGTCTCCATGTTGTGGTTTGCTCTAAAACATGACTGAAACTTTTCGAAATATTGTTCTGTTTCGGAAAGTTGTTGAGTTGGTTGAAAATTACTTTCTCATGAATCATGCCCAAGAAAGGAACTTGATATAGGCCTGTAGTTAGCTAGTACTTCACTATCAAGGTTTGGCTTTCTTAAGTAGATGTTTGATGGGCATAATTTTGAAGGCATAGGGAAAAACTACAGTTTCAATGGATGTGTTAATAATTTTTCTTCAGAATAGAAAACACTAGTAAAAGAGTCCTTTAAAAGTGCGGTAAGCACAGGGCCAAACAGCAAGTAGATGGTTTACTTTTTGTGGCAATCTTATAGAGTTCTGAATCGGAAATACTTATAAATTTTAACATGGTTGCAGTCTTTACAAAGTTAGCTGTAGTGGTTACCAGTATCTGTAGCTAAACACTTCCTAATGGAAGTAATTATGTTGATTAAAAAATATTGTAAATTCCTCACATTTTGTAGCAGTTGCTTGACTGAGGACATTATAGGTTGGGGCAGGGTTCAATAGTCAGTTTATAGTTGAGAGCAATATTTTTGAATCACCACTATTCTCTGTAATAATCTTGGAAAAATGGATTCTTCTTGCAGAGCATATAGCAACATTAAAGGAGGCTAGTTTTTCCTTGAAAACATTACAGTAGACTTTTAGCCTAGTCTTCCTCCATTTTCTCTCAGCTACCCCACCTGATCTCTTGAGCACGTAGACAAAATTGTTTAACCATGGTGATATTTTACTAAGTAATTTCATTTTAACCTTAAGTGGAGTCACTGTGTTTAATATATTGTCAAGTTGTTGTTGAAAAAAATCAACCATTTCAATTATTGAGCCATTCAGATCACATGGGTCACATCAGCTAAACAGCTCAGAGAATTTAAGTTGCGTTGCAGCTTCAAGAAACTTTATTTTTAAACTGTAATTTATTTTGTGGTCTTGGTTACAGACAGGAGAGCATCAAAAAAGTACACAAGAATAATCAAAGACAGTGATATCAGTCAGAGAGATATTAATAATATTTAACTCTTTTGTTGTTACCATGTCAAGAGTATTTCCAAGCAATGTTGTCCTATTGTCCTGTTCATTATTTATTGTAATGCCTGCATTGTTTTGTGCACTTTATGCAGTCCTGGGTAGGTCTGTAGTCTAGTATGGTTGTTTTATTTTCTCTCTGTGTTGTTTTTTTACTTAGTTCAGTCTAGTTTTTGTACTGAGTCATGTAACACCATGGTCCTGAAAAACGTCTCATTCTTACTATGTACTGTATCAGCAGTTATGGTCAAAATGACAATAAAAGTGACTTCTGAGCAGCAACAAAGGCTATGTGCACGGGAGCATTGCAGTTACTGTGCAGCCGTGCACCCGTGCAGAATAAAGGAAACAGTGTTTCCAGTCAATGGATGGGCTCAGTGACACGCTGGGTAAGGTCTAGGCTGTCTGGCAAATTCATGAATTCAGCTGCCATAGAGTTCACATTTGAGAGATCATTAATACGAATATTGAAATCAATGACCAGCAATGACAATCCTGTTGTAGTTCAATATAATATAGAACAAGAGTTCTGAGAATTCCGAGAGAAAGCAGGCATTGGATTTAGGAGACAGATAAATATTAACGCAGAAGACAGGATCTGTACCGCAAACTTAAACATACGTACTTCAAAATTTGAAAAATTGTTGCCTGACAGTAAATTGCACATAAAATGCTCTTTGAATATGTGGCAATCCTGCCACCTCAGCCACTGGGCATTGGTACCCTGAAATTGTCATAGTTAAGGGGTTCAGATAATATTCATTTAGCTTTAACCAGGACTCAGTTAAGAACATAAACTCAAGTTCTGTAGAGGTAATAAGAGTCTTATTTGAAAGGGATCTCACATTTACAAGAGCTAGCTTAAACAGAATAGCCTGGAGTGGAGCAACAGGGGAGGTAGACTTTAAGAGTAGAATGTTATTTTTGTTAACACCTTTAATAGGATAGTTCAATCAGGGGCCTTTCCAGCAACAATGGTCTGAATAGGATGGGTAACATTTATGGAGCGGGTGCACGGTGAGGAGGAAGTAGTTAAGGAAGGATCACACACGTCAATGATTGTAAATAGTCATCCATGTGAGTTTGCAGACAGCACCCATAAGCCTAGACTGTTTGGGTGAAGGCCATTGGGTTTGAAAAATGTGGTGCATTCATAAAATAGATTAAAGTTAAGAAACACTCAGAGCTGCCATCCAACATGGGGATTGGTCAAGAGATAAAAATGTCCTTGCCACCAACTTTTAGAATTTCAAAGAGATCACTAAATTCACATTTGAGCAGCTAAGACTGTGCTTAACAATGTCAGTTGTGCCAATGTGGACAACAATTCTTTTCATAGAGGGGGAGTAAGTTAAAAGGCAAGGGAGCTTGTGCATTATATCAGAGGACTTCAGTGCTGGGATAATGAACAGTCACGCTTAGCTTTGACTGTCCCTGATGGAGGAATCACCAATAAGCTACAGGAACAAAGCAGATCATGCCACATGCAGCTCAAGTGATGGCAGCAATAGAAATACAGTACAGTAATCTGGGGCAGTGAAAAAATTTAGGCCACTTTTGGCATGGGGTGATACACAATTTGCAATATAATACACAATTTCAAATGTGTACATCCTTAACGCTCTTAATAATTCTTCCAAGAATCATGAATTACCACCTACCCATTCCTACAAACACTTCATTTCCCCAAAACTAAACTTTTCTGCAAGCCTTCTGCTATCTACCCTTTTAGTTGGATGCCATCATTTTTACCACCCAGGTTTGATTTTTTTTACCCCTAAACTTTATCTTTGCAAAGCTCTCCTTTCTAAAAAGCTTTTCTTTAAACTCATGCCTTCCAAGTAAAATTCTGATCATCTTTCCGACTTTCATGTAAAAAAGAGTGTAGACTCTGAAGGGTGCAGAATCTGTTCCTGGCACCAGATTTCATACGCGATTAAATTACCTGTGTACTGTTAAGCTGGCAACCACTTCATAGGCATGATTCCCTATATGAAGAACACACAACCCTCTTAACATCCAGCTTGCCCACCTCACCGTGATCAAAGTAGAAGTTGAATGCTGCATTGCGTCCATGTTCCTCCACAGTCCAAGCTGGTTTCCTTTTGTTTCATTTAATCTTCCTTGTCTCTCTCCGCCAGCTTCCATCTACAACCCCAGCTCTACATTTCCCCCTTCCTTTCACCAGCTTAATTTACACTACTTTGCCAAAAACTGGAGGATATTTAAAATCCACTTCAAAGCTTCATACAAGCTAAAACAATACTTTCCCCATATGCAACCACTCATCTTAAAGTGTGTACATCCCTTTAAATTTAAGTTGTCAGAAGGGTTTTGCACGAGCATTGATAGGAAAGATGCTGGTATAAGGCCAAATCTGCCCTAGAAACTTATGCTAATTACTTACATACATATTTCCATCTGGATTTGGGCACTGAACTGACACAATTTTTCTTAAGCTGTAAAAATACCTTAATTGTGAAAACCAACACATAAATAATTATCAGTTTCATAGCTGAAGCATTCGTTGGGGAAGTGGAAATTCCTGAAGAATTCTGATTCCTGATCACTCTTTGATGATCCCCAATGAAAAGTGAATGCCTGTCAGCAATATCCCACTCAATCCTGCTACATCCCATGACATAGAATACTGATGCCCACAAAACATATCAAAGCTAGACCCATGCACAAAATAGCCTCAAGTGGTTTACCTTAGGGGAAGAATGGGAGAAAAGCATTAAAAATTCAGTTCTTACAAGCAACTTAACTAAGTTTAACCTTTTAGCCCTCCTGTGGGAGATGACTTAACACTCCTTATTTCATCTACATCATTATAAGACACTTATGTTCACCCCTAGTCACTTGGGTAATTTCTTTCAGACAGTTCATGCGCAAGTTCTGTTTGAAGTGGTTTGTGGAAATTAAAACTTTGGACAGAATCCAGACAATTGGTTGTGACTGGATAAACTATCAGTCTCACTTTACCTCATCAACAATGTGTGCAAGCACAGAATCAGAACATCTATGGAGAATACTGTACCAAACAGCACAATAAGGTCATTTACAAGAGATCCTTGTACACTCACTGTTGCTCAATGCAGTATTAATACAATTACAAAACAAAAGAAAATGAAGTACTCTGTTTAAATGAAGTTCCTTTTGTTGAAACAGTTTGTGAAGTGCCACACACAAAAGAAATAAAATCTGTTTTATCCAACTGGCACGACACCAAGTATAAACCACAGTTTCCTGAATATCATATTGTTCTTTTTAGTGAAAGCTAGTTTTGAATGATGTGAAGAATTTCTCCCATCATAAATCAACTAGATTGAAAAAATGAATAGTGAAACTTGAAAAGTATTTTCTGTAACTATATATTGACATGTGTTTGAAATGTTGTAAGGCCAGAAAATATATATACTGAATATACAACTGCTGCCTGAGCAGAACTGCTGGGCATAGAATACAATGGTAGTTTTCAAGCGCAGAGACTAACAATAGTCTGTCATCTTGCATATACAGAGCTCTACACCTGCAGCTGAATGATAGTTAATGTCAATAAAAACACTGTTGATAAATGTATTCACCATCTGGAAGCTTACATGGCTGAAGATGCACAATACTGTGAATCTGAGAGATGGTCACACAACTCTTGCCTGGAACACATTTTGAGTGAACCCTTACCAGGAGAAGCTTTCTGCTGATTGAAAATAAATTACCTTTATTTAGCTTTATAATTAGGCATTAAAACAATAATTCTGGTTTTCATAAAACTGGTACAATCTGAATGTTTGAAACTATGCTTACTACAACAGCAGATCCCTGATTATCCACGTAAATCAAGCATGGTTTTCAATCCACAGGCACATTGTCAAGGTAAAACGAGCACAGTTAATTTTAAGATGATGTAAAAGTTTGGTTATGAAATAAATTTACTGTAAAGGAAATGTAAAACTATAGCTGCATTCCTGAAACCAATAACTTCATTCACTGTCCAAATGAAGATACGTACACACATTCTCACAGTCCAAATGAAGATACGTTCACACATTCTCACACTGTCCAAATGAAGATATGTACACACATTCTCACAGTCCAAATGAAGATACATACACACATCGTCACACAGTCCAAATGAAGATACGTACACACATTCTCACGGTCCAAATGAAGATAGGTACACACATTCTCACACTGTCCAAATGAAGATACGTACACACATTCTCACAGTCCAAATGAAGATACAGACACACATTCTCACACTGTCCAAATGAAGATATGTACACACATTCTCACAGTCCAAATGAAGATACGTTCACACATTCTCACACTGTCCAAATGAAGATATGTACACACATTCTCACAGTCCAAATGAAGATAGGTACACACATTCTCACAGTCCAAATGAAGATACAGACACACATTCTCACAGTCCAAATGAAGATACAGACACACATTATCACAGTCCAAATGAAGATACATACACACATTCTCACACTGTCCAAATGAAGATACGTACACACATCCTCACACAGTCCAAATGAAGAGATGTACACACATCCTCACACAGTCCAAATGAAGATACGTTCACACATTCTCACACTGTCCAAATGAAGATACGTACACACATTCTCACGGTCCAAATGAAGATAGGTACACACATTCTCACACAGTCCAAATGAAGATACGTACACACATTCTCACACTGTCCAAATGAAGATACGTACACACATTCTCACAGTCCAAATGAAGATACGTACACATATCCTCACAGTCCAGATGAAGATACAGACACACATTCTCACAGTCCAAATGAAGATACGTACACACATTCTCACACAGTCCAAATGAAGATACAGACACACATGCTCACACCGTCCAAATGAAGATACGTACACACATTCTCACAGTCCAAATGAAAATACGTACACACATTCTCTCAGTCCAAATGAAGATACGTACACACATTCTCACACTGTCCAAATGAAGATACGTTCACACATTCTCACAGTCCAAATGAAGATACGTACACACATTCTCACACTGTCCAAATGAAGATACGTTCACACATTCTCACAGTCCAAATGAAGATATGTACACACATTCTCACTGTCCAAATGAAGATACGTTCACACATTCTCACAGTCCAAATGAAGATACGTACACACATTCTCTCAGTCCAAATGAAGATACGTACACACATTCTCACAGTCCAAATGAAGATACAGACACACATTCTCACAGTCCAAGTGAAGATACATACACACATTCTCACACTGTCCAAATGAAGATACGTATACACATCCTCACACAGTCCAAATGAAGATAGGTACACACATTCTCACAGTCCAAATGAAGATACAGACACACATTCTCACAGTCCAAATGAAGATACGTACACACATTCTCACAGTCCAAATGAAGATACGTACACACATCCTCACACAGTCCAAATGAAGATATGTACACACATCCTCACACAGTCCAAATGAAGATACGTACACACATCCTCACAGTCCAGATGAAGATACAGGCACACATTCTCACACTGTCCAAATGAAGATACGTACACACATCCTCACACAGTCCAAATGAAGAGATGTACACGCATCCTCACACAGTCCAAATGAAGAGATGTACACACATTCTCACAGTCCAAATGAAGATACGTTCACACATTCTCACACTGTCCAAATGAAGATACGTACACACAGTCTCACAGTCCAAGTGAAGATAGGTACACACATTCTCACAGTCCAAATGAAGATACAGACACACATTCTCACAGTCCAAATGAAGATACAGACACACATTATCACAGTCCAAATGAAGATACATACACACATTCTCACACTGTCCAAATGAAGATACGTACACACATCCTCACACAGTCCAAATGAAGAGATGTACACACATCCTCACACAGTCCAAATGAAGATACGTTCACACATTCTCACACTGTCCAAATGAAGATACGTACACACATTCTCACGGTCCAAATGAAGATAGGTACACACATTCTCACACAGTCCAAATGAAGATACGTACACACATTCTCACACTGTCCAAATGAAGATACGTACACACATTCTCACAGTCCAAATGAAGATACGTACACATATCCTCACAGTCCAGATGAAGATACAGACACACATTCTCACAGTCCAAATGAAGATACGTACACACATTCTCACACAGTCCAAATGAAGATACAGACACACATGCTCACACCGTCCAAATGAAGATACGTACACACATCCTCACAGTCCAAATGAAAATACGTACACACATTCTCTCAGTCCAAATGAAGATACGTACACACATTCTCACACTGTCCAAATGAAGATACGTTCACACATTCTCACAGTCCAAATGAAGGTATGTACACACATTCTCACAGTCCAAATGAAGATACGTACACACATTCTCACACTGTCCAAATGAAGATACGTTCACACATTCTCACAGTCCAAATGAAGATATGTACACACATTCTCACTGTCCAAATGAAGATACGTTCACACATTCTCACAGTCCAAATGAAGATACGTACACACATTCTCTCAGTCCAAATGAAGATACGTACACACATTCTCACAGTCCAAGTGAAGATACATACACACATTCTCACACTGTCCAAATGAAGATACGTATACACATCCTCACACAGTCCAAATGAAGATAGGTACACACATTCTCACAGTCCAAATGAAGATACAGACACACATTCTCACAGTCCAGATGAAGATATGTACACACATCCTCACACAGTCCAAATGAAGATACGTACACACATCCTCACAGTCCAGATGAAGATACAGGCACACATTCTCACACTGTCCAAATGAAGATACGTACACACATCCTCACACAGTCCAAATGAAGAGATGTACACGCATCCTCACACAGTCCAAATGAAGATATGTACACACATTCTCACAGTCCAAATGAAGATACGGACAATGTTGCAGACAGTCAAATGTGCTATGTGCACTTTTTGAGAAATCATCTTATCAACCTCAATGCAATTCAAGCATTTTAATTCTTGTTTATATATATACATATGAGTTATGTACATTTAAGTTATTTCTATATAGACTGAATTTTTTTTATCTAGAACCAGTCATCTCACGTGCTTTTATTTCTCTCACTAAACTACTGAAATGCTGCCTATTAACTTGGATATTAGCATGTATCCAGTGTCGCATCTCCCAGCCATCCTTCTGTGTGATTCCCGATGGTAACTGTTGATAGGCTGCTTCACTATAGAATCAAGTTCCCCCCCCTCACCCACTCCTCATGTATGAAAATTTGCTCATATTAATTCATGAACTGCATTCTAATGGAGACCATTTTTGCTCTGACCAGGCTCCGGTACAGTTTCAACTGGAGGCAAAGGAAAGAGACACCCCAACTTAAGCCTATACAGCATGTTGTTCAGGGGATGGACTAACAGCAGGTAATTTAAGTGTTATTGTTCTACTTCAAAATTAAAGATCAAATGTAAAGCCAAGATACTGCCTTTTTGATTTGGTCTCGTATTACACGTGATGTGTGGTACCCAGAAATGATTCACCCTGATAGGTAAAAGATTCTGAACACTGATTTGGGGAAAAGCAAGACCATGAACCCTGACTGTATGGTTTACGACAGAGGCACCATCACCCAACCAACACCTACTGTTTTAACCCTAAGTACAGCTGAGATCAGAGAAAGTTCGCACTGTGTTCCTAATTCTGGTTATGGTCCTGTGGCTGGATAAAAAAAAGATGAATATTCTTGGATGGCAAGTGAAAACAATGCTCCCTCTTCTTCAGCAACAGCCTAGGCACACGCGTGAAGATCACCAGTCTCAGAGACACAATGGATGCAGCATCCATCAGTAAAAGCATAAACATCAATTGCAGGGGCTAATGAGAAAGGAGAGTAAAGGGGGCTACAGGAGGGGGAGGAGAATCACTAACAATGAAAATTAAATCAGAATGGTGTGACATTGTACATTCGTCACTAGAATGCAATACCCTCAGAAAATTCATCCAACTAAGCAAACAATATCAGTTTCAGATAAAGACATCCAAACCCTTCAGAGGCTCCAGGGATAGGCAACATAATACCAGATTTGCCTACTCATCGAGGCAATACAAAAGAAGATGGTTATCAATGAAATTATCTGCACCTTGCACTGTTTAATCATGAAGCGATGTATTGTACATCAGTCTGAAAATTGGAGAACACCTGATGTAAAGCAGACTTTCAGAGTTGACCACAAGCTTGATCTGCAACTTGCCACAATTTAGCTGTGAATGTAGGAATTACTGCTGGAATCACACCGATTGACTTTTACACAATAATGTCTAACAATAAGTTTCTGGCATTGTGATAAAGATATTCATCTCATAGGCATATGGGGGGTGTTCTTCCTGTTCCTGTGGATAGTTATTAGGGATAGAACACTATTTACATAATGCTTCTCCTAAAAGGCCAGTGCTGGCAGGGACCTCTGACCAAAATCTAAACCTAATCCAGTGCAGAGGCAGGCATGGGACTAAGGCGGGGCAAGACATTCAGTTTTCCATCTTGTTCTTCTCCATGAAACTGGAGGACTACAATTTTCGGAGCTGTTTTTAGGCATCTCCAGACCTTCCAGCTGGAAACTGGAGGTTGACAAAAACTATCTGCCCAACAGATCTGCAGGCCTGAAGCCTATTATAGCTGTTCAGTAGTGGCTGCCTTTCTGAGGTCAAGACTGAAGAGCATTGTAAAATATAAATATCTTTATCAATTTTTGACCTTTAAAAGTTTAGATGGGATGATGTAGAAAGAGGTTTAGTATGTTACCACATGTGCTCTACCTGAGTTTGGAGGAAATTCACATTGAAAATAGCAGATGTCTAAAACATCCACAATAGTGAAACTCTCCACTTCACTGAACAAAGAATTTCACCATTAGCACAAAATAAAATGTATTTTTCTTTCACTAATTAACATAGTTACACTTCAAATAACAATTCTGTCAAGTAACCTTCAAAACCTTCCATCTATTAGTTTTACTAGGCATACTAGCATTTAAACAACAAGGCTAGCTAATTAGAAAGGGATGCCTATTTCAGAGTGTATCCTAATCTGAAAATCCTGTTTTGCTTCTAGGATGAAATTGAATCCAAATGTCAAAAGATTCCTAAGCAAGTGGATTGTTTTCCACTAATTTTATATCTTCAGTTACCAATTAGATATTTTTGCTGGAAATTCCAGCACAGATCTGATAGAATAGTCCTATTCTTCTGGACTGGGTGGGGGAGTGGTACTTTAAATTCACCAATCAGTGGCATTACAGCAACATGATACAATGAAAGGTGAGCCATTGTTTTATGATGGATCTAGTTAGTACACTGAATTATATTAATTTGAACAGCATTGACCCATTGCTTATTCCCAAAGCTTTTTCATATTCATGACTTAATGTTCTTGCTTTTACTTTTTTTTACAAATTTGTTCTTTAACAAGTTGAGAGATGATAGTGCTGAGGGCTGCCTCCATCAGCATCAAAAAATATTGGCCTGCAATCTGGAAATAATGGCATGTGTTTGAAATTGTGACACTGGATCATTTACATCCATCTGAGACATGTGGTTTAAGATTTCATTCAAGACAGCACTTTCAATGGTAGCACACCTTAAGAATCACATCAGAGTGTCAGTCTAAATTTTTCAATGTCAGTCTAGACACTGGCTGAGACTTGAATCCACAGCCATCTCACTCAAAGGCAACTGAGAGCTTCCCTCCCCCTTTCTTTCTCCCTAGGCCTCCCGTCCCATGATCCTTTCCCTTCTCCAGCTCTGTATCCCTTTTGCCAATCACCTTTCCGGCTCTCAGGTTCATCCCACCCCCTCCAGTCTTCTCCTATCATTTTGCATTTTCCCCTCCCCTTACTACTTTCAAATCTCTTATTATCTTTCCTTTCAGTTAGTCCTGATGAAGGGTCTCGGCCCAAAACGTCAACAGCGCTTCTCCCTATAGATGCTGCGTTCCACCAGCATTTTGTGTGTGTTGCTTGAATTTCCAGCATCTGCAGATTTCCTCGTGTTTGCTAATTGACTGATACCTGACAATATAGGCATATTGTGATGCAAGGTTTGTTGCAATATTTACTGATTAAAAACTATTGAATAAACTTGAAATAATAGCACTTGAATTAATAATCAATTAATGTAGATTGATGATTATTACCTGCGTGACAAGCAGCAAGCATTGCAATCTGGCATGTTAACCTATCCCACCAACACAAACACTTAAACAAAATGTGCATATCCATTGTTACACATACTGAAGAGATACGGTCAAATTCATGGATACAAGACAGCAGGGAACTCAGACAGCTTCACAAAATCTATAACATTGTTCAAACCCAATAACAATCAGGCTGAAGAATTAGGGTTTCAGGGAGTAAACCTCCAGAAATTTCATGCCAGCAGCCCCGATGTTTCTGTTCATTAAACTCCATTGAGAAAATCCAGTGATCTCCCAGTGAGTGACATCTACAAGTGCTTCCCTTCCTGCTTAGAGAGCTACAATCATTGAATTAGCCTTTATATATAGGAGGTTAACCTGGTCTGCATATTTCTAACCTTTGTACAAATGACCCAAGTCCTTCAATTAACTCACACATCTCATGTTAATTAGATCCCATTCTGAGAAGCACCACCAGGCTGCTCTGGTTTGTATATAAACCACCTGAGACATTAAATTGATTTGTATTTCCTAATCTTTGGGTGCCTATTAAACACTGAATACAATCTATATCTAAATTAACGTAGCATGTTTATAATATTTTGTTACAATTGTGTACATCCATTTATGAGATAAGAATGGTTTTTCTGAGTGCTGATACCATTTGTTAAATTAAATTTAAAAGAAATCTCTTTTATAATTTGAATCAAAAGGACATTTTCTTCCTTTGCTTGAGGAGTATCTTCTTTGTGAAAACTAATAACCAATGTACCAAATTTCAAGAAGATAAATAAATATTTGTGATAATAACAATTCTGTTAAAACATCAAATGAGTATCTATAACCAAACCCATCACTTGTTTCCCCTTTCAATTATGCATCAATTTGCCTGATTCTCTGGCCTTGTTTCATTGCAGCTCATCAGATGAATTTTAGCAATGGTTCCTCTTTGTCATGCATTCAATATTGCACCAGCTTGTATCTTTTTTTTAAATAATAGTAAGAAGCTCATTTGGATCTAATGGATTCTGCCAAAATGCTGTTAACAGTTTAACTAAAATGGCTGTCACTGAAGATGAACAAAGCATCTACTGCCAGATCCTTATATTTACTAGCAAGCACAAATCTGTGAGAAAATTCGATTGAATACAGATGGCAGGAAATTCCTCTGAAATGATAGCAGCCAAATTCAAACCACAAGACATGAAAATAACCCAACACACTAGACATGAAGAACATATCTTAGAGATTTGTTCCTCATGTGATTTGCAATCTGTGATTGATTACCAAGAGACAGACTGCTGATATATTGGAGTTCTGTAAAACAAATATTCCATCTGAAAATTTTAAAAAACTTGATATTTTCTGGGAAACAAAGTGTTTTTGTTGCACTTTTCATTAATTGTACAAAATAACATCAGTGAATTGTGCAGCTATTTGTGTGAAGACCAGAAAGTTTCAAGTTTTATCCTGTGGCTCACTCCTTTCCTTAAGCAAGACCATTTGCTGAAATATGCTACAGTGAGTGTTGACTGCTCCCACTGTATCACCTAAGTGCTGATCTCCAATCTAACAAAAAAAATGATCTGACGGTTATTCCACCAAGTACAGCTCACAAGCACAAGCAATTCACTTCTTATCCAAGTACATATGTACTTGAGGCAAAAATCCTGGTGTTTCTTTCCTATCTCAACCAACTAGAGGTCAAAGATTAACATTGATCCATTGAGAGATCTGAAATGTAATTTTTTTTAAATTAATGTTTCTGCAGTGTTTAACTTAAATTTTACTTTCAATGCCAGTAATGCATTGCCCTTCCTCCAGATCAGATGACCTTTTAAATATGGGGTATTTTCTAATATTCGAAAGTGAGCTCATTTCTAATATTTTGTGAAATACTTTCAGTAAGTGTAATGCAGTTCAATAAACATGATATTTTAGAGTGTGCTTTAGTCTCCTGTTCTCATATTATAGTCAGTCCTTTACTCTGCAATCCAAACACAAATTAAATTAGGGTGTAAGGGGAAATCAGAACATGCACATCTTTCAGACCAATTGAAATGGTTGAAACCCCTTGACCAAAGAATTCCAGTAGTTGAATAGCACTTTCCTAAAGGGGATAGGGATAAGGGTCACTGTTTTTGTAAATACAGTATTTAATGATTTGGGATGATGCCATACTTGAGCTGTTGCTTTTTTAAACTAACACTTTCCTCGCAATTCTAAAATACTCTTTTAAAATGCACAGCTGACAAACCAGTACAGTATATTTGGTTTAGGCACTTGGCAATAAGAACGCAAAAGATTTCAGCTAAAACACAATTTATTTTGAAGATAACTATGTTATTTTTGTTCCACTCACATGAGTGGCTCAGGTTACATTTAAATTTGTGTCAGGCAAACTGTCAGTAAAAGCTGAACTCATTACTATATGGTTTCTCTCTCAAATTTCTCCCAGGTTCCATCCATTGTTCCCAGGTACAGTATAACCACTGCTGCCGGGCCTGGGGGATCTTAGTCCTATCACCATTCTTCATGGGGAATTCAAGAGGAAGAATGTTACAAGTTATTCCAGCCTGAAGGTGCATCAGAGTTAAATACAATCCCAACACTTGATAGCAATCAGAAATGAAAAGCTTTGCTATATTCCATTCTGGAATACAAGTACAATCCCATACATTCAGAATAGATCCGACAGCACAAATCTGGATATCAATGGAGCATCATAGGCTATCAAAGACAGCAAAATTATTACAATATATGTCTTCAGAGCAAATCCCAAAAACTACTATTACCATCAATCTAGGGAAGCATTCTACTTCAACAAAGAGTGTAAATGAATATCTCAGAAGAGGTACCAAACATGTCATAGAAAATGAGCTGCCTACCAAGTGAAGCTGCAGCACAGCTTCTGCTAAACAGAAGCAAGATGCAAAAAGACAAAGCTAAGAAATCTCACAACTAAAAATTCAGATCAAAGCTTCAGGGACCCACACTGCTAGTTGTTGATGATAGCAGACAATTATGTAATAAACAATAAGTGCAAACTCCAAAAACATCGCTGTCTTTATTGGTGAAGACCAAACAAAAGCATTGCTGTCTTTATTGGTGAAGACCAATCAAAAGCATCGCTGTCTTTATTGGTGAAGACCAATCAAAAGCATCGCTGTCTTTATTGGTGAAGACCAATCAAAAGCATCGCTGTCTTTATTGGTGAAGACCAATCAAAAGCATCGCTGTCTTTATTGGTGAAGACCAATCAAAAGCATCGCTGTCTTTATTGGTGAAGACCAATCAAAAGGTTACAGAGCAGACTCCACATTCCTGAATGAGTTTAACCTCAACAATACTCAAAATTCAAATTCAAAGTACATTATCAAATTATGTACACCATATACAATCATGAGGATCACCTTCTGACATGGATCCACAAAAAAAAGAAACAATAGAATTTATGAAAATCCTGCACCACAAAGGCAATCAAACATTCAATCAAAAGAAAGGACAAATCGCACAAACAATAGAAAAGTAAACAATAACAGACAGAAGATGAACTGCAGTCCCCAAAGGTGAATCCACAGGCACAAAGCCAGTTCAGCACTGAGGCAAGTAAGCCTTACGGAGTAATGAGATGAGCACTGGTTCATCCTTTGCCCTCAGCTGATGCCTTGATCTTTTAAATCTGGCTCAGCATGTAAATCGGCTAAACATTGGTTTGTCGTTTCCTCTTGGGTCCAGCCCGAGTGTGTCAATCTGTCCAAAGTTTTAGTCCTGCCTCCAGTCCAAACTCAACATTGTCAAAAGTAGCTTGTTTGATTAGCATCCTAGACACCATCTTAAGCCTTCTCTCCCCTCACCACAGACACGTTGTGCCTCGAGTATGTGACACATTCTATAAAATGCTCTGCTACAACTCAATCAAACCTTTCCAAGAACTAACTTAACTTTACTTAACCTAAAACCTCTTTCGGCTAAAAAGCTTGAAGAGGCTTTGATCATAAACTATGATCATTAAAGTGTAATGAGCAAGTGGAGAAAATAATGAGAAGCACTTCAAGATTTAAGACTGTTTGTTGTCAATCTTCAATACACAAGAGTAAAGGAGAATTAAACGATTGTTAGTCCTGATCTGAAGCAGCATAAAACAAACACAAACATAATTTTAAAAAAACAAAAGCAAACATAATAAATATAAATGTAAAAGCAATCCTATAAAACACAATGTACTACAGTCTGCTTGGGGCTGTATATACGTGAGATTAGCCTATATACATAGTCTGATTGAACAAGGTGCAGAACTATCTGGACATTGTGTGACTGACAGGCAATGAGAATGTGATAAATTAGGAGAGTTTTTCTTTTAGCTATGAAGTCAAGAGGTCAAAGCCTAACAGTTAGAGCCAAACTTTCCAAGACTTATTTTTCTAAATACAAAGGATGATAGAAATCTGAAAATCACACTGCCAAATCCTTGCTTGATTATGAATTGTAAACCTCAGATGATAGACTTTTATTAACAAATAGTATTATGACGAAGAGGGTAAAGGCAGGCAAATGAACTAAGGTCATGGATCAACTATGATCTCACTGAAAGTTGGATCAACTCAAAGATAACTACTTACTCAAATTCCCAAGTATTGTACCTCCTATATCCAATTCTATCAGTAAACTTATTTTTGCCATTCCCTAATCCAGTCAACCATTTCCTTCTAGGCTCTCTTTGAGCATGGTCAATGAGATGCACAAGGACATCTGCAACACTGTAGCCGAAGTTAAAATGTCCACAATGAATGTGCCTCTGGTGTAAGGCTCACCTCATTCAAGCAGTTCACACACATTTATCTTCCACTAAAAATACTTCTGCATTTATCAGCTTCTGGCAAAGAACTGATTCATCTACATCTTTTTTTCTACCAAGTATGACTGGTTACATACACTGCAAAAAGCGCATACTAAAAATACAGTGAAATTATGAAATAAAAATCATGGGGATAAAAATCATAAAGATGATGGGCACAGCCTACTATCCTGCAAAACTAATATAAGAAGAGCCGACATCGAAAATAACTCTACGCCAATTCAAAAGAACTGGTTGTGTCTATCCATCACCGACTTTGAGAAAATTACCTCCTCAGAAAACTAGGAACTGGTCTATCGAAAGGAAAATGAATGAGCTGAAATATGCAGCAAGGCAGAGCAGTAAAAAAACAAAACATGCTTAGCCTGAGGAAACCAAATGCCATATTTCCAATTTTGCAGATAATTGAGTCACAGAACAAAAGCAGGCCCTTTGGCCCATCTAATCCATGCTGAATGATTTAAACTACTAACTCACATCAGCCTGCACCCGGACAATAGCCCTCCATACTCCTGCCATCCATGTATGTATCCAAAGTTCTCTTAAACATTGCATCCACTAATTGTGCTGGCAGCTCATTCCACTCTCTCACAGCCCTCTCAGTGAAGCAGATTCCCTTCAGATTTCCATTAAAATTTTCACCTTTCACCCTTAGTTGTAGTCAAACCAACTTCAGAGGAAAAAGCCTACTTGTATTTACCATAGCTATACCCCTCAAAATTTGGCATTCCGCTATCAAATTTCACCTCAGATCTTCTACATTCCAAGGAATAAAGTCCTAGCCTATTCGATCTTTCCTTATAACTCAGGTACTCCAGTCCCACAACATCCTTGTAAATTTTCTCTGTATTCTTTCAACCTTATTTGCATCTTTCCTGTAGAGAGGTAACCAAAACTGCACACAATATTCCAAATTAGGCCTCACCAATATCTTATACAACTTCAACATAATATCCCATTTCCTCCACTCGATACTTGATTTACAAAGGCCAATGTGCCAAAAGCTTTATGATCCTAACTATCTGTGAAGCCACTTTCAATGAATTATGGATCTGTATTCCCGGATCACTTTGGTCTACTACTCCCCTCAGAGCCCTACCATTCAATGTGAAAGGCCTAACCTGGTTGCCATTTTTCAGCCTATTTTTCCAGCTGGTCCAGATCCTGCTGCAATCACTGATGGCCTTCCTCACTGTCCACAAATTATATAAAACTGCTAGGGACTGTGAGTAGGAAGGAGGATGTTAAGAAGGTTTGATAGAGTACAGAGACACAAGAAAGTACAGGTGCTGGAATCTGGAATGAAAAACAAAATGTTGGAAGAAATCTCAAGGATACCCAGTCCTGTGTCACACTCATCATAATCATATTTTTCATCAACAGTGTGCAGATTAGTCCTCTTTTTAAAACTACAACTTGACATTTATCTTTTTCTCTTCAATAGGTTGGCAGATGACTTGGGCTTGTTTTAAATTTTCTTCGTCACCACTGTTATGTTTTGTAACTCCAAAACATAAAACTAATTGGAAGAAAAACACAGCAACTGGGGATAACCTGTGTACATTTAGCTCTACTTTAGTGAGGCACTCACAAGATGGTAGTGTAATGACATATGTCATTCACGTACTTTTACATATAACCCATAATGAATTATGTAAACAAGCAAATAATACTTAATCAAACAATTATTTACAATGTTACTCAAATATTACTGAAATATTAAATACACAACACCAACAAGTCTTAAATCTTTCATTCCAAGGATCATTGTCGTGAACCTCCTCTGGACCTTCTCCAATGTCAGCACATCCTTTCTTACATAAGGGACCCAGAATTGCTCATAATACTCCATGTGCAGTCTAACCAATGCCTTATAAAGCCTTAGCATTACAACCTTGTTTTTATACTCTAGTCCTCTCAAAGTAAATGCAAACATTGTATTTGCCTTCCTTACCAAATACTCAATCTGCAAGTTAACATTTAGGAAATCCTGCATAAGACTTGCAAGTCCTTTTGCACCCAATTTCTGAATTTGCTCCCCATTTAGAAAATAATCTATGCCTTTATTCCTTCCGAGTCCAAGTCTTTCTGCAGACTCGCTGCTTCCTTAACACAACTACTTCCTTCTATGTGGCTGCAAACCTGCCTACAAAGCCTTCAATTTCTCCATCCAAATCATTGGCATATAATGTGAATAGAAGCTGTCCCAATACTAACCCCTGTGGAATACCACTGGTCACCAAAAGAAAAGGCTCCCTTTATTCCAAATCCCTGTCTCCAGCCAGTTTGACAATCTTCTATCTGTGCTAGTAGCTTTCCTGTATTACCATGGGTACTCATCTTGCTTAGCAGCCTGATGTGCAGCACCCTGTCAAAAGCCTTCTGAAAATCCAAGTAAACAATGTTCTTGTCCTCCAAAACTATTCCAGAATCTAGTGCTTCTTGAAAGATCACTACTAATGCATCCACAATCTCTTCAGTTACCTCTTTCAGAATTCTGGGTTGTAGTCCAACTGGTCCAGGTGACTTATCTAACTTAAGATATTTCATCATCCCAAGCACCTTCTCCTGAGTAGTATCAATTACACTCATTTCTGCCCCCGATATTCTCAAATTTCTGGCATACAGCTCATGTCTTCCACAGTGAACAATGATGCAAAATACATATTGAGTTCGTCCTCTATTTCTATGGTTCCATTACTACCTTCCCAGTGTCATTTTCCAGTAGTCCAATATTCACTCTCACCTCATTTGGTTCTTAAAAGCTTCCCAGTCCTCTAGCATCACAATAATTTTGACTATACTGTATGCCCTTTCTTTTATTTCCACCTGTCTTTCACTTCCCTCATTCATGGTTGCCTCATCCTCCCTTTAGAATACTACTACTTATTTGGGATGTATCTATTCTGCACCCTCCAAATTGTTCCCAGAAACTCCAGTCATCATCCCTCATAGCAACAAGCAACTTTGACCAACTCCTCTCTCATGCCTCTGTAGTACTCTTTACTCTACTGTAATACTGATGCATCTAACTTTAGCTTCTCCCTCTCAAACTGCAGGATGAATTCAATTATATTAGGATCATTGCCTCTTAAGGGTTCCTTTACATTAAGCTCCCAAAACAAATCCATTTCATTACACAACATCCAATCCAGAACAGCAGATTCCCTAGTGGACTCAACCACAAGCTGCTCTAAAAATCCATCTTGTAGGCATTCTATAAATTCCCTGTCTTGGAATCTAGCACTAACTTAATTTTCCCAATCTACCTGCACATTGAAATCCCCCATGATTATTGCAACATTGCTCTTTGACATGCATTTTCTATCTCCCATTGTAATTTGTGGCCCACAAAATAGCCACTGTTCGGAGGGCTGTACATATTTCACATCAGGATCTTTTTAGTCTTGCAGTTTGTTGATCTCCTTTTTTGTTGATCTGCTTTTCAGCTTTCTACGTACTTACTATGTTCTCTCCTCAGGACCTTTTCCTACCCATGTCATTGATATCAATATGTACCATGACTTCTGGCTACTCATCCTCCCCCTTTAGAATGCTGTGGACTCGCTGTAAGACATCCCTGACTCTGACATCTGGGTGGCAACATACCATCAGGGTGTCTCTTTCATGTCCACAGAATCTCCTGCTGCTCCTCAAACTACGGAAACCCCTATCACTCCTACAATCTTCTTGCTCCCCTTCCTTTCTGAGCCATAGAGTAGCACAGTGCCAGAGACCTGGTCACTGTGCTTTCTCCTGGATTTCCTGTTGGTTGTGTCAGCCAGCACAGGATGGTCACTTTCAAATTATATTGCAGTGCAAATCAACCAATTGCAAAAGGCAAAACTGATCACAGAAAATAAATTGTTTCAAAACTCTCAAGGTCTTGAAATCTGAAAGAAACTTGTTGATATATGAAATCAAAATTACTTGTGATTTTTTATTAATGATTGGTTTGAACAATGTTAAATTTCAACAAGAGATATACTTTTCTTTTCAGTAGCTTAGTTGAAATAGCCAGCTCACTTAGATCCCCAACTCAGAACACACATATTGTGACATTTTAACAGCTTGTTGATGTTGAAAGGAAAAGGCGCACAGGATAGACTTACATTTTGAATAATATTTATTATGGCTTCCTAGAATGAGATACGCATAGATTATGAGAAATCAAAGCCAATCTGAAACCATGATCTGATGGATTAGGACACTTGGAGCACAGAAAAGGGTAAAGAAAAATAAAGATCAGCTTCGGACAGTTCTGCCATATCTGACGGAATTGGACACGTGATGAGGGTAAAATAAGGTTAGCCAAAATGGGACTGAATTAGTGTTAGAGCTATGTATATAAGTTAAAATCAGAGAGACATTTTGTTCTCAAAAGAAAGGGACAAGCTGAAAAGTATCTCAGATCCAATGGAATGGCCTGATAGATCAAATGTATTTTTATGATTTTTTAAAGAAGTGACTTTTGTTTTAATCTCTAGCCTATTTAGACCAATAGGAGCAGAATTAGGCCATTCAGCCCATTCAGTCTGCTCTGCCATTTCAACATGGCTGATCCATTTTTCCTCTCGGCCCCAATTTCCTGCCTTCCGCCTCCTGCAATCCCTGGATCCCTTCACATCCTGACTAAATCAGAATCTATCAAAGCCACGGATTCACCACACTCTGGCTAAAGAAATTCCTCCTCATCTCTGTTCTAAAAGGATACCCCTCTATCTTGAGGCCATATCCTCTGGTCTTAGACTCCCCCACCATAGGAAACATCCTCTCCACATCCACTCTGTCAAGGTCTTTCACAATTTGGTAGGTTTCAATTAGGTCACCCCTCATTCTTCTAAATTCCAGTGAATACAGGCCCACCATCAAATGCTGTTCATACAACAAGCTGTTGAATACTGGAATCATTTTCATGAACCTCCTTGAACCCCTTTCAGTTTGAGTATATCCTTTCTAAGATAAGGGGCACAAAACTGCTCACAATACTCCATGTAAGGACTCACCAGTGCTTTATAAAGCCTCAACATTACATCCATTTGTTGAAACACAGCCTAGAGGATGAGAATACGGTTTTGAATCCGGGTGGTTGTGCAAAAAAAAAGGGTGTTATCAATCAGTTATGGAAATTAAAAGCATTGAATACTTATAATAGGATGGCAGAGAGCTGGGGAAGCATGGCTTTATATTGTCATGAGTCAAATTGCTAGAAATTTAATTCTCCTTGTCATTTTGGAGCTGTAGACACTAAGGATATACTCAAACTGAAGGGGGTTCAAGGAGGTTCATGAAAATCATTCCAGGATTGAACATAGCTTCCAAGAATTATAACCAATGTACAATTCAGCACGGATTTAGCAGTCTCACTTGTACATCTCACTCTGTGTAACCTTTATAGTTAAATTACAGATCCCACCAGGATGCATGGAGATATTATACCGGCACAGTCGGGAGCATTCTTCTGCAATGGAGATTGAAGCAAAGGTACAGTCTGGCTGATTGATAACTCAGAAGCAGCTCTAAGCTGTGTTAGAATTAAACTCGAGTGATACATCAATATAATTTCAATCATTAACGCAGATATATTAGACTATCGCTTTATATTGTCCCTTTATGAACAAAACTGTACTTCAAAATCTGTATATTTTTAGCATTCTTAAAATTTAACGCGCTACTGATCTTGTGTAATGTTCAGCTTGTGAAGAAAATAGCATCCACTTAAAACACTGCTCAGACGCTCTTCCATTTTACAATACTCACATGTATTTACTAACCCGGCTTAGAAATATTAACTTATAAATAAAGGGTTACTGAGCTGAATTAGTTTTTAAAAGAATATCCTTGCATTAAACATTGTGTCATTCACTTACTCAATTCCAAAAGAGCTTCACACCTATGTATATTAGTTTTTTTCTTGGCATTATTATTAAAATGTGATGTTGTAGATGTTCATAGTACTCAAAAGCAAGTTGGAATAGAAGAGAAATATCTAATGGCAAAAGATAAATTTACTTTTAGGGACAATTAACTCTTCAAAATGTATACAATTCATATTTCCCCAGAATATATCTAAAGCATTTAAACTTCTGAATGAAAATTTTGTATAGCTTCACCCTGATTTTGAAAGATCCTAATTGTGGGAATGCCAACAACATGAATTGTGTTTATTCTGCCAGAGGGATTTTGCTGCTTGGTCTTTCTAGGGATAAATCCCACCTGTGCACTACATGCAACGTAAACTCGAGTTTATGGTTTAGCAGAAACATAACCACAATTCATCAGAACTTGGTGCTACTTTAAAAAGCATCCCCAACCTTCCTGTCACCTTAGAGGAGGATTTCTTTTCCACAGGAAGTGGCTGGAATCTGCAACACACTTTCCTGGGGAGCTGCTAGAAGCAGATACTCTCACAATGTCTAAGCAGCAACTCAAGAAGCACTTGAATCAATAAGGCTACTGTGGTGAACTACATATACCTGTCTGGACACGCCCCTTGCTGACTGCTCCTGTGGCTCCTCCCACAGACCCCTGTATAAAGGCGATTGAGGCCTGAGCCCGGCCTCTCAGTCTCCAGGATGTAGAACAGTGGTTCCTTCTTCCAGTCAATAAAAACCGATATCTAACCTTTACGTCTCAGAGTGAGTTATTGATAGTGCATCAGCTACTGACCTAATGTGGGTAAGTATCAGAACTTAAGAAACAGGAGCAGGTTTTGGGAGTAAAGGGGACTAACAAAGATAAGTACAATGGTCAATATGGACATGTTTTCTTGCTATACCACTCTATGACTCCAGAGTTCTTGGGTTTTGGTCATTGCTCCGGGTCCCTGTTATGCATTCTGAAAGATGACACCAGAGTTAAAATGTTCTTCTGCAACAAAGCATTCCATAAGACATAGGAACAGAATTAAGCCACTTGGCCCATCGAGTCTGCTCTGCCATTCAATCATGGCTGATCCTTTCTTCCACTCCTCAGCACCACTCCCCGGCCTTCTCCCTGTATCCTTTGATGCTATGGCTAATCAAGAACGATCAATTTCCACCTTAAACACACCTCCACAACTGTCTGTGGTAACAAATACCATAAATTCATTACCTTCTAGCTAAAGAAATTTCTCCACATCTCTGTTTTAAATGGACGCCGCTCTACCCCGAGGATGTGTCCTCTTGTCCTAGACTCCCCCAGCATGGGAAACCACCTTTCCACATCTACTCTAGTTAGGGCTTTCAACGTTCGAAGGGTTTCAATCAGATCCCCCCCCCCCCATCCTTCTAAATTCCAGCAAGTACAGGCCCAGAGCCACCAAACTTTCTTTATATGATAACCCTTTCATTCCCAGAATCAACCCTGTGAACCTCTTTAACCCTCTCCAATGCCAGCACATCTTTTCTCAGATAAGGAGCCCAAAACTGTTCACAATACTCAAGGTAAGACCTCACCAGTGCCTTGTAAAGCATCACATCCCTGCTCTTGTATTTGAGACATTCCATTTGCCTTCCTTACCACTGACTCTACCTGGAAGTTGACCTTCAGGGTGTTCTGCAGAAAGATTTTTCAATTTTCTAACCATTTAGAAAATAGCTTGCACATTTATTTCTTCTATCAAAGTGCATGAGCATGCATTTTCAGACATGATGTTTCATTTGCCACTTTCTTGCCCATTCTCCTAAACTAAGTCCTTCTGCAAACTTCCTGTTTCCTCAACACTACCCGCCCTTCCACTAGTCTTTGTATAATCTGCAAACTTGGTAGCAAAGCCATCTATTCCATCATCTAAATTATTGAAATACAGCATAAAAAGAAAAGGTCCCAACACCAACTCCTGTGAACACCACGAGTCACTGGCAGCCAACCAGAAAAGGATCCTTTTATTCCCACTTGCTGCCTTCTTCCAATCAGTCAATGCTCTAACCATGTTAGTAACTTTCCTGTAATACCGTGGGTTCTTAACGATAAACAGCCTCATGTGTGGCACCTTGTCAAAGGCCTTTTGAATGTCAAAATATACAACATCCACTGTATCCCTTTATCTATCCTACTTCTTGATTCTTCAAAGAATTCCAACAGGTTCATCAGACATGATTCGTCTGACAACCTCAACAATTGACTCCAACTTCATCCCAACCACTGAGGTCAGGCTAACTGGTCTATAATTTCCTTTCTGCTGCCTCCCTCTTTTCCTTGAAGACTGGAGTGACATTTGCAATTTTCCAGTCCTCTGGAACCATGCCAGAGTCCAATGCTTCTTGAAAGATCATCAGTAATACTTCCACAATATCTACCACTACCTCTTTCAGAACCCTAGGGTGCAGTTCATCTGGTCTGGGTGACTTATGTACCTTCAGGTCTTTCAGCTTTTTAAGCATCTTCTCCCTTGTAATTGTAACTGCACTCACCTCTCTTCCCTCACAACCCTCAACACCTGGAATACTGCTAGTGTCTTCTACAGTGAAGACTGATGCAAAATACTCACTTAGTTCATCTACCATCTCCTTGTTCCCCTTTATTATTTCTCCAGCCTCATTTCCTAGCAGTCCTATATCCACTCTCATCTCCCTTTTATTTTTACATGCTTGAAAAAGCTTTTTCTATCCACCTTAACATTGTTTGCTAGCTTGTTTTCATATTTCATTTTTTCGCTTCTAATGATTCATTTAGCTGCTTTCTGTAAGTTTTTTTAAACTTCCCAATCCTCTATCTCTCCCACTAATTTTTGCTTTGTTGTACACCTTCTCTTTTGCTTTTACATTAGTTTTGACTTCCCTTGTCAGCCATGGTTGTACAATTTTGCCATTTGAGTATTTCTTTGCTTTTGGAATACATCTATCATGCTCCTTCCTCATTTTCCTGATAAACTCAAGCCATTGCTGCTCTTCCTTCATCCCTGCCAGCAGCTCCTTCCAATATTCTTTGGCCAACTCCTCTCTCACACCACTGTAATCTCCCTTACTCCACTGAAATACTGCTATGTTAGACTTTACCTTCTCCCCATCAAATTTCAAATTGAAATCAATCATATTGTGATCACTTTTTCCAAAGGGTTTCTTTGCCTTAAGCTCCCAAATCACCTCTAGTTCATTACATAACACCCAATCCAGTATAGCTGATCCCCTAGTAGGCTCAATGACAAACTGCTCTAAAAAGCTACCTCTTAGGCATTCAACAAACTCACTCTCTTGAGATCCATTACCAACCTGATTTTCACAATCTACCTGTATGTTAAAATCTCCCATGACTATCCTATCATTTCCCATTTGACATGACTTTTCTATTTCCTGGTGTAATCTGTAGTCCACATCCCAGCTACTGTTCAGAGGCCTGAATATAACTGCCATCAGTGTCCTTTTAGCCTTGCAATTTCTTAACTCAACTCACATGGATTCAACATCTTCCGATCCTATGTCACATCTTTCTACTGATTTGATGCCATTCTTTACCAGCAGAGTGGCGCCACCCCCTCTGCCCACCTTCCAATGTGTAACCTTGGACATCCCAACTACAACCATCCTTCAGCCACAATTCAGTGACGGCCACAACATCATTCTCAACAATGTGTAAAACTGCAAAAAGATCATTCACCTCATTTCTTATACTCCATGCATTAAAATATAACACTTTGAATACTGTATTTGCTAACCTTTTTGATTCTGCATCCCTAATACTCACCCTGTCAGCAGCAATTATGTCCTATCATCTGCCTGCCATTCCTGACAGTCTGACTGCACACTATCTTTGCTTTTTTACCATCTGTCCTATCCTGAGTCCCTTCACTCCCATTCCCATCTCCCTGCCAAATTAGTTCATATCGCTTCTCAAGAACTGTCTGTGGTAAGAGGCATGCACATCTCCTGGGAACTGACCCAATGCCTTGTGGAATTTTCCACTTGTGATATGATGTCAGTGCATTTATAGTCACACACAAATGTATAATTACTTTATATCAAGTGTTGATACAAGTATTCAGTCTATGTTTCTTTATCTTGATTTCATGTTTGCCATTTCACGTTTCTGGATTTCTTTTTTGCCATTTCATGTTTCTGGATTTCATGCTTGTTGCCCTCTGTGCACATACATGTGGATGCCGCATGTGCAATTCCAAGAGACCAACAATTCAGAGAAGACTGGAAATGCCCATACCAAAAAAGATCATCTTAAAATATGCAAAAGCAGATGTTGTACAGACTCACATTGGATGTGTGGGTGTTTAATCTCACTTCCAGAATAATCAGCAAATCTTCATTTGTGATGCAAAGAACTAAAAAAGGCTCTATGGCCCATTGATCCTGCTAATTTGATACACAATGTAACCTTACAAACTACAATGAACTCTCCTCCATTTATTTCATGGCCCAGGGGAGGTGGCCAACAGTAGAGAAAGTTTCTAAGAACAGAAAATGCGAGCAATACCCCATAAGCAAGGCAGCATCACTTATTCATGGAAGTTTCTTGAATTGCCTCTGCCTCTCCAAGTTCACCTCTCAGGTAATTAAGTAAATTATGGGAAGCCCAGGAAAACCCATAATAGGCTAAATGCCATTGTTGTGATTGATTTCCTATTTTGAATTTCAAATTAATTTTTTGCTGTACATTTAGAAAACAGGAAGTTGTACGTTTGTCAGGATTAGCTCTTTTGATGGTACTAACATAAAATGCTATTCCAATGGTGATTGTGGGAAGTCCTGATCCATATTGATTTATCTAATCTAAGATTAGTGGGGGGGGGGGAGGCATAAAGAGAATGGGGCAAAGGAAGAATTTACACTTTCCACTTGCTTTTGCTGTCTTTGGACCAGAGGGGAATAAAGAGAGAATACCAAGGGTCCTGCTTGTACTTTCTACACAACAGTCTCTACTGGAGAGATTGTATATTGGACAGGCCGATCTTCATAAAAGGATGTCCTCACATTACAATAATATGTAAAGGTGCTCGATCCTAACTCTTAAAAACTCCTCGGGACAGCAAAAGAAGCAATGACGAATGCGGGGAGTGGAAGGTCATTTTAAGCCTGAAAACAAGAGTGATAACAATATATATAGTATGCTTAATTTATATTCAAATTTAAAATGACAGCCTAACTCAAAGGGCTTGAACAATGTACACCTTCAAAGGACAGGTGTTTCACATCCAAAGTGAAAATATTATCAAAGCTACAAATTTCCTGCCAGTTCTCTGTCAGCATAAGCAAGAATTCCTCCTTTCTTACCTTTTAAATGTAGAAACAACTGGGTTAATTTGACAGTGAAGGCAATTAGAGAGCTTCCATTCCAAACTAAAACTAAATGCTACTTCTCTGAAAGAACCAAAGACGTCTGTTATACAATCCATAGTTCATAACACAGATTTCATCCAAATGTCCCCCTTTTACTAGTACTATTTTTTGCAATTAAATCTATTTTTAAAAGTTCTACTATATTACTAAATAATTGTATAAAAACACCATCTCACTTTAAAAACTGTAAGACTGCCAATACTGGGAATCTGAAATAAAAACTGAAAATTCTGAATATCCTTAGCAGCTCATGCTGTGAAGAGTAGAACAAAGTTACTGTTTCAGACCGATGTTTGCTCATTAGAATTGGGAAAGTGAGCAATTGAAAATCTTTATTAACCGAGAAACGGGAGGGTACGAAGCATTTCCAAATGAGCATTTCCGATATTCTCCACTTTTAATTCACTATGTTCATATTTAATATTCCACTTAAATCATTATATTTATATTGTTTGTTCCTGAAAGATCCTGTCTCAATCGTGGCATAATTTACAAATTGACTGAGAAATTACCACTGTTAGTCTCAATTAAGTAGAATTTTTAAAAGGCAGCGTTTTCCCACATTGTTAGTGTTACAGTTAAAAAAAAACATAACCAGGTAGGGAAATTGTTGGAATCTTGTAAAAATCCATCAGGGTCAATTGCTCTGGAATTAATGTTTCATGAAATGTTAAACAATTGTCTCAAAATTGGATTACAAATCTCTAAGGGCACACAACTCCACATAAAAGCCACAAGAACTGTTGCTGTGCTCCCAGATATCATGCAGTAATACTATATAGCCGATACTCAGTATGCGGATTCTACTGGGAATTCTCACTAGATAAATTCAGCATCCTAAATCAGCATTATCTTCAATATCCCATCTGCACCATTCCTATCTTCCAAGATGTTCGCAGATGTATTATGCAGATTATCTTTTTTGCAACTTGTGTAACAATATTTATTTCAATGTTATTTCCACCCCTTATATGCACTTGTCAAATAGGTTGGGTAAGATTTCACCTCATTCCAGTTCATTAACATTTCAGCATCAGTATATCCTGTTGCAGGGTGAGGCATGGCTCATCTCAGACCATGTCTCTGTCTAACTTCTTTCTCTACTGTCACTGCTCAAAACTTTGTCTTACTGTGCACCAACAGCTAATTCCACTGCTTTAACAAAGCAGCTTCAACACTATCCCCCTTAACATTTTGTGTTAATGCCATGGAAACAGAACCCCAGTGGCAGACTCCTAGTGAGCAAAAGGAGCACAGGAAACAGCCTCAATGAGCATCAAACAAAAACAGGAATCAGAGACCCTGTAAATATAAAAGCGTTTGGAACAAACAAAGAGAATGAAAATAAAGAAAAGGATTCTAGCACTTTCCCAGTTTATATGATGAATAAACTCTTCTCGGGCTTCCAGCCGGGTACAGGTATCGACTATAACCAACGTTTCAATGACAAACTCTGCTATCTTCATCAGGGATGATGCCTGGCCATGTCTAGATGGTGGTATTTATACCCACTTAGTCCATCCCTCTTGATTGGCTAGTCTTCATCCAATCAAGTTTCCGCTCTCCCACCTTGCTTACAATCTAATTCCAGTTCTTACTTAGAGTGAGACCTTCATCTCTGTTAAAATTCTTCTCTTCTAGTTTTATTTCAATGGCTTCCTTTACTAAGGGTCCCAAAAGCCATTGGCACAGCACAGTAGTTTTGTGCTGAAGTCAATCCTACAGCCATTGCAAATGCTACCGTATTAATCCAGTACAGTACTTATTCAGGATCCTGGCAATCCTTCCAGAAACCCTGAAAATATAGATAAGACAGGTGGTAGCGATGGGCTTCTCCTCATGGTTAAGTTTTCAGGATTTACCATTGGTCATTTTAAGGGCCCGATTGTTTTCCTTCACCTACCAGCCATTTTGTATGAATGTCACACGTAATCATCTTATTTCCTCAGGGACACTCCCAGGACCTGAAATAGTTTTTGCACAGTTAATCAAAGTAGAAAGAACTGCTCTACATTGGAAGGCGTGTTGGTGGCTGTTGTTGTTGAGGCATAAGTCTGTGTGAGTGGGTTTCTGATAGACGTCATGTCTGAGGCTACCATCTGTTTTCCGTTGCACTAGAATATCCAGGATCAATACAATCCACAAACCCATAAGGAAGCACAAATCACAGCTTATGTGGGTAAAAGATGACCAGGGACTCAGGTTGGCTGGCATTTACAGCATTCCTCATGAATGTGCAGCAACGTATATCGGCTAGACGGGACACATAGTGGAAACCTGGATCAAGGGGCACAAGAGGTGTATCCGTTTGGGCTACCTGGAGAAATCGGCCACACTGCATTCACAATTATCACAGGATTGACTTTGATGGCACAAAACTACTGTGCTGCACCAATGGCTTTTGGGACCACCTGGTAAAGGAAGTCTTTGAAATAAAACCAGAGGAAAAGAATTTTAAACAAAGATGAAGGTATCACTCTAAGTAAAGACTAGAATTCAATTGTAATCAAGTGGGAGAGCAGAAGCCCGACTGGATGAGGACTAACCAATCAGGGAGGGACGGATGACAGGGGTATAAATACCACCAGACTAGACATGCCCAGGGATCATCTCTGATGAAGATGGCAGAATCTGTCATTGACTCGGTGGTTATAATCAATGCCTGTACCAAGCTTGAAGACCAAGAGGAGTTTATTCAAAATTAAAGATGTCATTTCAGTGTAGGTGAAAAAGCATGTAATCTGATAATAACAGTATTTTAAGAACACTACTTTTATTAGCAGAGCTCATATAATAAGAAAAGACACGGCAAGGCACCTCAGATCTATGGAATGCTTATTGAATACCACATTGTAATCCTAGGACTTGCATATGTCAGAAGGTATCGTCAGCTGGCAGAGCTCGAGCCCCAGGTTTTGGAGATTGAGTAACAGTTGGTGTCACTGTGGTCCATTCACTGGGCTGATTGTTTCAAGGATAACACAATTCTGGACCAAACTTGAATCAAAGAAGGACGTTCGACCGCTATGGCAGGGCTTGACATTTTGACAAACTTCTATAAATGCACAGTGCAGAGTATCCTGACTGGTCGCATTACGGTCTGGCATGAAAACACCAGTGGCCAAGAATATAAAAGCCTACAAAAAGTGGTGAAAACAGGCCAGGGCAACAGAGGATAAACCCTCTCCACCATTGAGAGCATCTACAAGGAGTGCTGTCACAAGGAAGAAGCATCCATTGTCATGGATGCCTGCCATCCAGGGCATGCTCTCTTCTCATTGCTGCCATTAGGCAGGAGGTGCAGGAGTCTTAGATCCCACAGCACCTGATTCAGGAACAGTTTTCACCCTTCAACCATCAGGCTCCTGAACCAGAGTGGATAACTACACTCACTTCAACAGTGAACTGATTCCGTGACCTATGGAATCACTTTCACAAACTCTACAACTTGTGTTCTCAGTATTATTTATTTATGATTTTATTTTGTATCACCATAGTTTGTCTCCTTTTGCACATTGGTTGTTTGTCAGTCTTTACTTGTGTGTAGTTTTTGTTACTGATTCTATTGTATTTCTTTGTTGTACTGTGATGGCCTGTAAGAAAATGAACCTCAGGGTAGTATATGGTGACATTACATACTTCGATAATAACTTTACTTTGAACATTAAACACACTTCAGGATGTGGTCACCCTGCAGTTCAAGGGAGAGCATGCAGAGGGGGAATAGGTGACAAAATAGAGAGGTCAGATACTTCAGGAGACTCCTGTGGGCATCTTGCTCTATAACCAGCATTTGATTCTGAATGTTGAAGGGAAAGAGGTATCTATTGTCACAACCAAGGCAATATCAATATGGATGGCTCAGCAGGGCAGAAAGGGTGGAAAAATGCCAAAAGAACAGTACGAGGTTCTCTGATTCGGGGAGCAGACAGATGTTTGTTGTCTCCCTATCATTAAGCAGCTGCAAAATATTCTGGAGGGGGGGATAACCAGCCAGAGAGCACAATCCGTACCAATGACATAGGTCAAAGAAAGGTTAAAGTCCTGAAGGCATATTTCAAAGGTTTTAGAAAAAGACATTCAAGCAGCATGACCTCAAGGTCAGTAATCTCCAGATTATTCCAAATGACACTTGCCAGTGAGTACAGAAATATACTGCACATAAAACATAGGAGCAGAATTAGGTCATTTGACCCATCAAATCTGTTCTACCATTCCATCATGGCTAATTTATTAACCCTCATAACCTACTCTCCTGCCTTCTCTCCCTAACCTCTGATGCCCTGAGTAAACAAGAACTTATCAATCTTCACTTTAAATATACCTAATGACTTGGCCTCCATAACTGTTTCCTGGCAATGAATTCCACAGATTCACCACCCTCTGGCTAAGGAAATTCCTTCTCATGTCTTCTCTAAAGGGGATGGAGTGTACAGCCTCTATTCTGAGGCTGTGTCCTCTGGTCCTAGACTCCCCCACTGTAGGAAACATCCATTCCACATCCACTCTATCTAGACCTTTTAATATTCAATACCTTTCCTCTCATTCATCTAAACTTCAATGAGTACAGACCCAGTGCCATCAAAAGCTCTTCATACATGAACCCTTTCATTGCAGGAACACTTACATTCTCATGAACCTCCTCTGGATACTCTCCAATGCAGGACATTTTTCCTTAGATAAGCAGCCCAAAACTGCTCTCAGTTCTCCAATTGAGGCCTCACCAGTGCTTTCTGAAGCCTCGGCATCTCATTCTTGCTCTTATTCCTCTCAAAATGAATGCTAACATTGCATTTGCCTCCCTTGCCAACTCAACCTGCAATTAACCTTTAGGGAATCCTTCAAAAGGACTTTCAAGTCCCTTTGTACCTCTGATTTCTGAACTTTCTCCCCATTTGGAAAATAGTCTAAGCCTTTATTCCTTCTACCAAAGTGCAACACCACACCCCCTATACTGTACTCTATCTACCACTTCTTTGCCCATTCTCCTAACCTGTCCAAGTCCTTAGCTGACTCTCTGCTTCCTTAACACCACCTGCCTCTCCATCTATCTTCATATCCCCTGCAAACCTGGCCACAAAGCAATCAATTCAGACTTCCATATTACTAACGTACAACGTGAAAAGAAGCCATCCAAACACTGACCTCAGTAGAATACCACTAGTCGCCAGCAGCTGATCAGAATTGGCCCACTTTATATCCCTTCTCTGCCTCCTGCCAGTCAGCCAATTTTCTATCCATGCTAGTACCTTACCTGTAATACCACGGGCTCTTACCTTGCTCAGCAGCTTCATGTGTGGCACCTTGTCAATCCAAGTAAACAACATCCACTGACTCTCCTTTGTCCAGGCTGCCTATTATTTTCTCAAAGGAATGTACAATGTGTAATGTATTGTGTTGCTGCTGCAAAAAGCTAATTTTCCTGGCATTTATACCCTGGTACGCTCGTCTATGGTAATGAACTTGAGAAATGTGAGTACAGAAATGCAGGAGGGAGAGTTTTATATTCCGCAGACATGGGTATAAATTTGGGAGTAAGGAAGGGCATGTGCAGGCCAAATTGATTGCATCACAATGAAGTTTGGACTTGTGTCCTTGGATGATAGCTCATTAGTGGTATTGGGGAAGTTTAAACATAGTTGACAGGGCTTTGAGCTCTTGAGAAAACAAAGTGCAAAAAAAATCATTGAGAGAGATAAACAGCCCAAGATTTTAGACAAAAGATGGACTAAGAGTGAAGGCCAGAAGATCTAAGAAAGTTTTAGAGTGCTGGAATGTAAACACACTAAAGTATTAAATAAGGTTGATAAGCTGCAGGTGTCAGTAACCACATCAGATTACAATGTTGCATCAGTAATAGACACCAGGCTGAAAACAGATACAATATGTTTAGGAGAAGTAGAAGTAACAATACTATTTAGGAGAATGTTGCTTTGCTGGAGAGAAAAGATGTCCCAGTGTGAGTAAGTTCAGGACCAATCTATTGAGAGCTAGAAACAATAATGGTTGGGATCATTCACCAAACACCAAATGAGAAGGATGTTGAGTATCAAAGTTGTTGAGTGATATTAATGGGAAACTTCAACCATCCCAAGAGGGACTGGAATGGCCATAACATTAGTGACATATAGGAAGGAGTTCTGAAGTGTTCAGGTGAATGTTCCTGATCAAATGCAAATGGCCCAGCAGAGAAGGTGGTGTTGTTGAAACTGATTCTGAAAAATGAGCCAGCCCACGTGAAGCAAGTATCAATGAAGGAATAGTTGTGAGAAATATCAGTAAGGTTGGGGAAATAGTCAGTCAGAGAAAAGCAGATGATCAAAGGAATAAGAACAGATGTAGCCTTGATAAACTGCAATCAGAGCCAGTCGGGCGACATTGTGACCAAACTGAGAAGGCCTTGAAAGTGGAGCGGTTTACTGCTGCAGTACAGGTATGTTCCCGAGGGTGAAGTGTAAGAAAATAAAAGTCAGGAGCCCATGGATAACAAGAAAAACATGGTGTAAAATAAATAGGGTTTAAAAAAGATTTGGTGTGAAAAAACAAAAGGATATGGCAGATATAGTAAAATTCTAATAATCCAGTATGCTTGGAATGTTGCGGTTCCAGACTGGAAGATTTTCCAGTCTCCTGGATGTTAACTACACCGATAACCACCAGACAATTAATGTGAATGTACTGTTTATACAGATTAACTTATTATACATTGTGGTAGAACAAGATAAAACAATAATAGTGCAGAATAAAATGTAAAAGCTAAGTGCAGGATCATAACGAGATAGATTGAGAAGCCAAGAGTCCACCTTAGTGTACAAGAGCTCCCATCAGGAGTCTGATAACAACAGAACAGAGGCTGACCTTCAGCCTGGTGGTACACACTTTCAGCCTTTTGTATGGAGGAACCAGGCCCCAAACGAGTTCAAAGGGAGTGCAAGAATGTTCAGATGAGTCAGAAATAGCACAATATCCTGAGGCTTGGTGAGTGGAAGGGGGCATTCTTTAGACCTCACTAAAGCCTTTGACTTTATTGATTGAAATAGACCATTAAGCATCCTTCTCAAACTGTTTTCAGAGATCTATTTCCATCCAAAATATAACAGATAACCACCTACAAGTTATGATCTTAAATAATGTCTAGAACAGAGACTCATATCATAATCACAATTTTAGTTAGCTTCAGCTTGTGAAAGTACAGCTCCCCGAGAAGTTCAGTGTCCATACACAATGTTTTCTAAGATGGACATTTCTGTGCCTCCTCCATTGTGGTCATTGAGTTCCCTCTCCCAAAACGTCTTGTAAAGCAGGACTGTCAATGCTGTTATCATTGACACACGCATCATTCAATGCCATGTTCCTCTTGGCAAATCAAATGAAAGATCACTGATGATTCTGCTAGTGAGATTCAACACACACACATATCCAATATAGACTGATACAATAGCTGCAAATGTTTACTAATATTTTAAAATTAATTCTTTGTCATACGCAGCCCCAGGCTTCAAACTGCTGTAACAACATTCTCTGGAAATTGTCACATGCTCTGTGTTCTTAGGGAACAGCTACACTTCGATGAAGTCAACTCTGAAACAATCCCAATGTCAGTAGAATGGTCCTTTAAATCACAAATAAAACAGTGAAGTATCACACTGTTCCTAGTTTTCCTATCTACATGACTACAGTAGCAGTCTAGAGCTCCAGTTTAAGTTAGGAGGGGCTGAATTGTCCATTGCACAATAACTAGCATCATGATGTGCTCAGTAGGCATTCAGAATGATGTAAAATGATGACTGAAACTTTCAAATCAGAGAATCAGAAGGCGATTTAGCAAAGGGCTAACTGACCCAATGTGCCCACTTTTTAAAAGAACAATCCAACTATTCTTATTATTTTATCGAGCCCTGTAAATTTTTCTGTTTTAAGTCCCTGTGCCTTTGGAAAGGTACTAACAAACCTGGTTTGTTAGTACCTTTCACCAGGTGTATTAAAAAAAACATTTCCTTCTGTTACCTCTAGTTCCTTTCCTAATTATTTTAAGTCTGTGTTTGCTGGTTACCAACCCTTCTACCACTAGAAATAATTTTCCCTTGAGTACACGATCAAAGGTGTTCATGATTTTGAATATTCCTATCAAATCTCCACCACATTCCAGTATTCCTTTATTACCTGTGCCATTCCATTGATCCTTTCTGTAGCCTCTCTCATGCCATTAACAACTTTCCCACAATCTGGTGCAAGAAGTGGAAATCACACAGGAGTGAGCTGGCTGAATTTCACCCTTCCATATTAGAAGGAAACACTGCCTCTATAATTCCAGCTTAAGTGCTGAATGCCTAATGAGCAGCAAATGATATCAAATATTAGGCAATGTGCATTTTAGCATTGCCAACTGAATTCAGGTTTGAAAACCCTAATCAATAACCGTCATGGAACAGTCACAGAACTAGAACCTTGCTCTTTTACTTTCTCAGTACATAAAACCTGCATGCCTTTTCTTCCATTTATCCTGACACCTACTTATGCTCCTTTAAACACATCCAGAGTTTTTTCCATTTCTGACGCTTCCCTCACTCTTTCTATTAAATGTAGTACTCTATATTTCTTTGTTAAAATGCACTGCCAAGTAGATGCCCATTTAATCAGGCTGTTTATGTGCTCCTGAAGTTTATTACTGTTCTTCTTACTAGTTACAACATTTTAAACAGTTTAAATCAGCGATTCACAAACCTTTTTAGCTTACCACCCCCTTGGCTCTCAGACCACACCCCCAGTGCCCCTCTGCTTTCCAGCCATATTATAAAAATTTTTATAAGTTTGATTTATGAAGCACATTCATTATGTGCCACGTTATATGACGTGGGCGATCTTGGTCTCGACCATGATTGTTCTTGGCAAATGTTTCTGCAGAAGTGGTTTCCCATTATCTTCTTCTAGGCAATGTCTTTACTAGATGGGTGACCCCAGCAATTATCAATGCTCTTCAAATTGTCTTCTTGGCATCAATGGTCACATAACCAGGACTTGTGATATTATGATGCACAGGGAAAGAAAGTAGGAACTGCAAATTCAAAGCAGTGACAAATAATTGCAAAAAAAAATCTATTTAAAGCCATTTCATGGACAATTTTAGAGCATAAATTAGTATCCCAGCTATTCACTATTTCATTGCTTGCTCTCCTTCAAATGGATTGAAAAGGGATAGGAGATTTGTGCAGTGATATCAGCTTCTCAACATCAGATTGAATGTCAATCAGAAGGACTCTCAGATCCCCACATTCAGTGATTTTAATTGCTTTGAAAGGAGTTGGGCAACTGCATTGAAACCATGCCCCACTAAACATGATGTTGGAAAGACAATAAATAACACCTTGACCTTTTTCCATAGCGTAGGATAGCATTCATAGATTTCCTTCTGCAAACAAAAGTCTTGATATGACTTTTTGAACCTCGGCTTCAGTTCAAAGTCATTTTGTTGCAAGGTCAGTTCTTCCACCATCATTCCTGTTAATTCCTCATTACGAGTGTTCAGGAACGGGTTTATTACCCAATCTGGAATTTGGATCCAGAGAAGATCCTAAAATCTCTCTGACACACCTAGGTGGGCATGGTAAACCCAAGGATCATCTGGTATTCTTTCTTTCTCAAAGAGGCTCAGAAATTGGAAAAGGTCACAACGGGCAATGTTGCATGTAAATAGGATTAACTTGAACAGAAATGTGGAGATGACTGATCTGACTTTGATAAGATTTACATCATTTTCTTGCAATAGCTGCATGCACAAGAGACAGCCAGAAGATCCAAAGGAATAGATTCAAGAGGCATTCAAGAAGGAGTTCAATAAGATGCCACATAAAAGATTTGTGCACAAGATAAGGGTGCATGACATTGGGGCTGATGTATTGGCATGGATAGAGGATCAGTTAACCAAAGGGGGCAGAGAATTGGGATAAATAGGTGTTTCTCTGTTAGGTTGTCAGTAGTAAGCAGAGTGCTAGGCCCACAACTACTCACAATGTACATTAATGAAGGGACCTACAGCATAACCAGATTTGCTGATTTGCAGATTTGCTGATCTAAATTGAGTGGAAATGCAAATTACTCAGAGGAAGGAGAGGGTCTACAAAGAGACATAGAGAGGTTAAGTGAGTGGGCAGGAATCCGGCAGATGGAGTACAGCATTGGTGAATGTGAGGGGCACTTTGGAAGAAAAAAAATAGAAGATCAGATTATTACTTAAATGGTAAAATATTGCAGCATGCTGTTGTGCAGAAGAACTTGGGAGTGCTTGTGCATGAATCACAGAAGGTTGGCTTGTTGGTGCAACAGGTTATCAAGAAGGCAAATGGAATATTGGTTTTCATTACCAGAGGAATTGAATTTAAGAGCAGGGAGGTTATGATGAAACTGTACATGGTACAGGTGAGATTGCACCTGGAGTACTGTACATAGTTCTGGTCTCCTTACCTGAGGAAAGATATATTGACTTTGGGGGTTATGCAGAGGACATTCACCAAGTTGATTCTTGAGAAGAGGAAGTTAACCTATGGAGGAGAGATTGAGCTACCTGGGACGATACTTGCTGGAATTCAGAAAAATAAGAGGAGATCTTATCGAAGAATATAAACTTGTGAGAGAGATAGAAGCAGGAAAGTTATTTCCACTGATACACAAGCCCAGAACTAGGGGATGTAGTCTCAAGGTGGAGGGGAATAGACTTAGGATGGAGATGAGAAGAAACTGCTTTTTCCAGAGAATAGTGAATCTGTGAAATTATGTGCCCAGGGAAGCATTAGAGGCTACCTCATTAAATATATTTAAGAAACAGTTAAATAGATTTTTGCATAGCGAGGGAAATGAGGATTATGGGGAAAAAATGCTGGTAAGTGGAGTTGAGTCCACAGCCTGATCAGCCATATTCTTACCGAATGGTTGGGCCAAGATGACCTACTCCTGCTCCTATTTCTTATGTTCTTAACAGCTGTAGCACATTTATGCAGCACTGCATGTCTCACATGGGGTGTTATAAAGCATTTTTCTAGTACCTTCCTTAGAAAGCATCCTAAATCAAAACAAATATAAAGGAGGGTATTATAGGGAAAGTGACACTGAAAGGGAAGAGCAAACAAAAGTATTAAAAAAGGTCAGCAAGTAACATAGGGAATTCCAGGAAATTGTCTATCGCCTTGAGGTCAGTAAGTGGAAGCTGCAGCCACAAAGAGTCATTGCAGCAATTGTTTCCCTCACAAAGCACACTGTAAGCTCCTGATTATCATTTAATATCATTTTTAAAATTAAATTGAATTACTTAGTGCACAAAAAACTCAGCAGAAATTACTTACTTTCTGGCATTCAAATAATAATTTCGAGCAGATCTGAGGTTTCATGAGCTGTAACTGGTATGCAGCATTTGTCTTGACCAACAGTTAAATTTATTGTAAGGAGTAGGAGCTAAGTAGCATTGATCATGGTAAAGATTTCCTCATTTCAGCTGACTTTTCATAGTGTTCAACTGATGAACCAACTAAGTGTCTTCTGTGATGTCCTTTCAAATTCACTCTAAACATGAAACAAAGAGAATAGTCTCGACTCCTGGGCCCAGAGCCATCGGTGAAGCCAATAATTTCATCTCTTCACATTCTCACAAACTTTTCAAGTCCACATATTCCAATCATGTGATGCTGGTCCCTAGTCATTTCACAGCCTTTATGTTTAAATTCATGTCCATTCCAGCAAAAAAAATTGGCAGGAATATGGAGCAGTAAGAGAGACAGAGTACTCATATGAAACAATGATCATTCTGTAAACTGCTGTAAGTAATATACTAATTCTGGCACCAATGAGTTTACTTTATAATTGAGAAACCTGGGTGAAAGGGTAAACTGTTATGTAAGTTTTACAACTTTAGAGCTTAAACCCAATAAATTCTGATAATTATCCCTAACAGTTAATTCCAAAACGTGTCTTATAATCAAAGCTTCTGTGCTGAGTTGAACAAGGATGGAGTTAAAGATATCAGAATCCATTGGCACGAAGGCAATATAGTCTAAAATCTGGTGAGAATGAGTTAGAGTGGGAGAAGGTGCACTAATTTTGCTTGCAGCACTACTCAATACAGGAACCAGGAGTTGTGTGCATCTAGGTATTTGAGACTTAGGAGGAATGGGTGAGGGAAGTTCAATGTAGCAAGACCTGAACAGCAAGGTAGAATGAGAAAGAATTTCCAATAAATTTAGCTTTTGTTAACCTTTCTTATAAAGTCTTACTGACATTGATTTCACATTAAAATTTAAGATGTCCATTTCCATAATGTATAGAGAAATCAGATTGATCTTTTGAATAAGCTTGTGCTCCTAAAGACCTGGAGAATCAGAATACCAAGCACACCTTGATAAACGAACATCTAATCATGAAGTGACAATGCAGCTTATAACTGACCTATGTATGAAGTACTTCCCATGCAGCACATGCAAGAATTCAGTGACAGAAGGAGTAGGCAGCACTTACAACCAAGGTGGAACTCAGCAGGCCAGGCAGCATCTATGCAAATGAATAAACTGTCAATGTTTCAGTCCAAGACCCTTCTTCAGGGCTGGAAAGGAAGGGAGAAGACACCGGAGTAAAAAGCTCAGGGGAGGGGAAGGAGGACGAGCCAGAAGGTGATAGGTGAAGCGAGGTGGATGGGATAAGTCCTTTATCAGGACTTGGCCTGAAACGTCGACTGTTTACTCTTTTCCATAAATGCTGCCTAGCCTGCTAAGCTCCTTCACCCTTTTGGGTGTGTCTTCTCCTTGGTAGGAAGAAGAGACCCACAGCTTGAATAACAAACTTGGGCAGCAAAACCAGCCATGGAGAATAAACAGGGAAGTAAACTAGTCTTTGAAGATTGGGTCGTTACAGTACAATCTCTCTTTAATGAGAGCGCTCGTGGCTATTTATATACAAGAGGGCTTAAAGTCTTCATTTGAGTTTGGAATTCTGCAGTCAACAAATCCAATACCATCATACTATGGCTGTGTGATCATCAATGGTATAGAAAATCACCTAATAAGCATCTCCTTGTACCCATCTCCTTAATTGCAGCTAACATGTTTGACATACAAAAAAGCTGTCATTTCAAACATGATCACTCAAAATTCATATTAAGATTGTCTTAAACAAGTGAGTAGTTGGGATATAGTCCCTTGGTGTTGTTACAGGGCAAACTATTCATTCCAGCACCTAGAAAGCAAGGATCATATTCTCTGCAAGCTAACAGTTATTATTTCAATAGCACTTGACAATAAGCTACGCTTAGTGGGTTGATTGTGAATTGTACTTTTGTCTTCGAATAAAACATACAAAGTAACCTCGTCCATTTGAGAAAGAAACATGGATTCTCAGTGATGGGATTTCAGGTTGGGGAGGGTGCTACCTGCTATGAATGCGGAATGTTCACTGTCCTGCTCTTTCTGGTTGCAATTTAATGTGCACATCACAGTATCTTCTTCTGCCTAATCACACACTTCTAACACTTAATCACACACAAGCAAGTGCTGTAAAATCAGCTGCACTAGCTCACAAACAATGATATGAATTAGTCTGGTAAAATGTATCTTAGATTTGTCAGCATGATGCTAGAAGTATTCTTGGGAATGTGAGCTAGGGAGACAATGTATATTCTGAGACAGACTGGAAGGTAGATGTACAGAATTCAGAAGGGAATAAAACTGAAATTAGCTATAATTATCCAATATTCACTATCTAAGCAGATGGACACAATTAGAATTTTTTTATGAAAAAACTTCTGATTTTCTGTATGAATGACTCAGAAGTATCTTACTTATATGTTGAAGGAAATTGAACTGTAAATTGGTCAAAAATAATGAAGCTCTGATAACAACTCAAAGTTACAAAGGATATGTTTGTGTGTGTGTATACATTTATACACACACACATATATACACACATATTTATAACCAAGTACATTTTTTTATTTGTTACTTTGTTAATTTACAAAATATGCCAGTCAAAAATCAAAAGAAAATACTTGTCTGTGGCATTTTTCTTACAAAGCTAAATCAGGAAATACTTAGCAGATCGAACACTATTAGTAAAGACACACAAGGCCCAATTTCTGTCCCTTATGGACATAGTATTTCTTTCCAGTATAGTGTAATGAGTTGGATGGTAAACTTATTGTAGTAATTAATTTGTTAATACATTTCCCAAATTATTATGGAATCAATAATCATTAAACACATTTAATCTGATACAGAAAGTCATATTGATGTACTGCAATGAATTCTGCATGCATTCAGATTGTGACATTAAAATACATAAGATTTACATCCGTTTTATCAATATTGATGTGAAATATGTATTTTAGTGTTTTAATGACAGAACCCTTTTGATGAAACCTGAAGATTTGTCAGAGCAAAAGAATAAAATTACACAGATTCTCCTGTCCTTTCACTACTTTGTCATTTATCTGCATCTTTAATCTACTCGGCATTGGAGGCTACTACACTCCTAGGAAAATGTGATCTCACTGATAACTCACACTTTGCACAATTATAAGTTACATTAAAGTTAAAAATATAATCACTTAGCAATTAAACAGGCAGATGATATGCCAATAGTTTCCTGAAAGATATGAACATGAAGAAAATAGAGCAGCTTTTCAGCATTTTTTACTATGAACCACAAATTAAGTTAACGACACTGTAGGTTTACAGCAGAGTGACAGAGACATAAAGCACTATAGCACAAAAACAGGCACTTTAGCTCATCTAGTCCGTACGAACTATTAATCTGCCTAATCCCATCAATTTTAATTTTTGGTAAAAGTTAAGTTATTGAAAAAGTAGGTGCATGAAAGTAGCAGAATATTCCACTATGTTCTTCCGCAAAGCATGCATCATTTCCTAAAAGAGATATTTTTCATCTTAGCACAAATAATATTACAGGATACCAGCAAATGAAAGGACACAAATAGAGGAAAAGATAGCTTCATTTCAAATTATATCCTCTTGTCAAGCCCTCATCTGGAAAATTGTGCTTTCCTTTTCAAACTAATACCAACATTTCAGTTTTTGCTCCAGCTTTTAAAACAGCAACTCTCTACTGATCTGATTGCTTAGTTTGCAATGGTATGTGGTCTGCAAAGATGTTATTATAGAGAAATATCCCATTTCACATAATGGGTATTGCAACTATAAGTTTAAAAGGTTCTGAAAAAATTGTTTCAACTTTTATAGTCTTCCCCCTAAATTTCAAATGCTCAGCAAGCACTATGTAGAACGCCAAGAAAACCAACCATCCCTTGACAATTCACAGCTGTAATCAGGATAGTGTTGTCACAAGATATTAACATTCAGTAATATAACCTAAACGTGGTGATGTATAAACACGGCCAGATCTCAAATAAATTGTCCCACTACAGATGTAAGCATGAACATGGCATCACTTTTGACAGTAATACCTAAATATCCTTAATAAGGGTGTGACCAATAATCAGGAGTCATAGACTCATAGAACATGACAGCGCAGAAAAGGCCCTTTGGCCCATCTAGTCTGTGCTGAACAATTAATCTGTCAAATCGACCTGCATTCGGACCATAGTCCTCCTTACCCCTTTCATCCATGTACCTATCCAAATTTCTCTTAAATATTGAAATCAATCCCCCCATTAACCATTTGTGCTAGCAGCTTGTTCCACATTCTCACCTTCCTCTGAGTGAAGAAATTCCCCTCATATTCCTCTTAAATATTTCACCTTCTGACCTTAACCCATGAACTTTGGTTGCAGTCTCACCCAACCTCAGTGGAAAAAGCATGCTTGCATTTACCCTATCTATACCCCTCAAACATTTGTATATTTGTATACCCCTCAGTCTTCTACATTCTAGGGGAAAAGTGTAAACCTAATCAACCTTTCTATATAACTCAAGTCTACAAGTCCTGGCAACATTCTTGTAAATTTTCTCTGCACTTCTTATTTACATCTTATTTACACCTTTCCTGTAGGTAGGTGACCAAAACTGCACGCAATACTCCAAAGTAAGCCTCACCAATGTCTTATACAATTTCAATGTAACATCCCAACTCCTGTACTCAATATATTGATTTATGAAGGCCAATGTTCCAAAAGCTTTCTTTAGGACCCAATCTGTTTCAAGGGATTATGAATCTGTATTCCCAGATCCCTTTGTTCTACTGCATTCCTCAGTGCCCTACTGCTCACTGTGTAAGATCTACCCTGGTTGGTCTTCCTAAAGTGCAACACCTCACACTTGTCTACATTAAGTTCCATCTGCCATTTTTCAACTAATTTTTCCAGTTGTCTAGATCCTGCTACAAGCTTTGATAGTCTTCCTCACTATCCACTACACCCCCAATCTTGGTGTCATCTGCAAATTTGCTGATCCAGTTTATCATCTAGATTGTTGATACAGATGACAAACACCAATGGACCCAGCACCAATGCCTGAGGCACACCACTGGTCACAGGCCTCCAGTCGGAGAGGCAACCATCTACAACCGCTCTCTGGCTTCTTCCGCAAAGCCAATGTCTAATGCAATTTACTACCACATCTCAAAAGCTAAGCAACTGAACCTTCTTGACCAACCTCCCACGCAGTACCTTGTCAAAGGCCTTGCTGAAGTCCATATTGACAACATTCACTACCTTGCCTTCATCTAGTTTCCTGGTAACTTCTCAAAAGAATTTATAAGATTGGTTAGATACAATTTACCACACCCAAATCACTAATCTACCCCTGTCTTTTCAAATATTTATATAATCACTCCCTTAGAATACCTTCCAATAACTTTTCCACTACTGATGTCAAGCTCACTAGCCTATAATTACCTGCTTTTTCGTAGAACCTTTCTTAACAACAGAACAACATTAGCTTTACTCCAGTCCTCTGGTACCTCACCCATGGCAAAGGATATTTTAAATATCTCTTTTACGGCTTCTGCACTAGCTTTGTCAAGCCTTGGGGATTTATCCACCCAAATCTGCCTCAAGACAGCAAAAACCACATCTGCCTTTGTAATCTGTATGGGGTTCATGACATCACTTCTGCATTTTCTCACATTTATAGACTGTATTATCCATCTCCCGAGTAAATCAATATGCAAAGATTATATTTAAGATCTCTCCCACCTCTTTCAGCTCCATTCTGATATTGTCCTTGGCTATCCTTTAACTCTCAATATATCTGTAGAAGCCCTTAGGAGTCTCCTTCACCTTGTCTGCTGGAGCAACCTCACGTCTTCTTTTATATCCTTCTTCAGTATTCTCTTACATCATCTTGCAGGGACTCAGACCCTTTATCATTTCCCACCCAAGGAACACTGAGACCAGTTATAATGCCCCTACAACCTGAGATCAACACACAGGCTAGTGATCAAACCACAGATCTTCCTGATCCTTACAACTATGAACCCCATTGGATGGTGCACTCTACCACTGAACCACAGGCAGAAAGATTATGAATCAAAGCAATGACTCTTCAAATGTTTATCACACATAATGGAAATCAATGTCTGCAAGGCAGAAGTGCAACACACTCATACTATATACACATTACAACCAATAATGAAAAAACATTGGTGTTTGAAACAAAAACTTTGTTTTGAATCCCAAAAAGAAGGCCCATACTCAAGAGAAAAAACTACTATGTGACAAAGTCTGTCATAAATGTAAGTTTTAATGGTTACTACCTCTAGGCTTTAAAATTCCATGAGTTGAAGCTTGAGAATTTGACTGCAGTAATATTAGGACTCAAGAGCATTGTAAAATTTTCATCCAAATTATAGTGTAAAATAACTCAATTCCATACATCTTCAATCGAAGCTGAGTTCTGTCATACATAGGGGTGTGAGCATTTCATCAGCCTCTTGCACAATTAAGTTTGACTATAAATAATCTGCCTTTCATGTAGACTTCTGTTATGGTGTACATCCTCTCACAGAGCAACATATTAGATTCTGATGTCTGGGCATTAATGGTATATGGTATTTCATTTTCCAAAGCAACATACCAATCTTGATAAATTAATTATTTTCTTATGTCCTTTTGTAAATAAACAGACATAAAAATGCCATTACAAAGCAACTGAGAAAATATTATCAACACACCCATGAACACTACAACACAGTACAGGCCCTTCAGCCCTCCATGTTGTGCCGACCCATATAATCCTTTTTTTAAAAAAAGTACTAGTACTAAACCCACACCACCCCATAACCATCCATTTTTCTTTCATCCATCTGCCTGTCCAAGAGGCTCTTAAATACCCCTGATGTTTTAGCCTTCACCACCATCCCTGGCAAGTCATTTCAGGTACTCACAACCCTCTGTGAATATAGATATTCTGTAATGTAACATGACAAATGTATAAATAGTTGAGCAGAATAATCTTTAGATTTGAAGAAGGATGAAAACTTGTGATAACCAGTTCCAGGAGAGGCAGCCAGCTCAAAATTTCCCTCTTCTCTCCTGAAGGTGTTGACCTGTGTTGGAATGAGCTTTAAAGTGCTGGCTGCCCATCAACCACTTACTCAAGTCTCAGAGAAAGTTACCAGCTCATTCAAACATGAAGGGCCAAACATAGTTAGACAACTGGGTCCTGTCCACATTTACAGTGAGTGTACAAACAGAAATCATTCATTGTTAGGTGTATGAGAAAGCCCCTTGGCCGATCAAACCTTCTGTGCTATTCAATATCATCATGACTGATCTATCCCAGGTATCACCTTTTTTGTGCCTTGTCCCAAGCCCTCACTTCACTGATTTTCAAAATATACTTACTTGCTCTTTCAATGTCCCCAATAACATATTCTACTCAACCTTCCAGGTTAGAGAACCTCCAGAGTTTCAACACCCTTTTCAAGGAGAAATTCCTACATAGATCAGGCTAGAAGCATTGGTTAATTTTTTTCCTACCACTATCTGGGTCTGCTGAAACAGTACATCTTCTCATTGGTTAACCTCATCTACTTCATGAATGGAAGATGGGTATCCCCTAACTTTTACAGCTCAGAACCATATCATACTTACCCGCTGAACATGCAAGACCTTTGCAGGGATGTATTAGTCTGAGATTTTAACTTCCCTGCTATTGCTGGAGTACCCAGTATCCTGAAGGCCTGGATGGGTCAGAATTTGTGAAAAATGTCCAGAAAAGTTTTCTGAGTCACCATTTAGAGGGTTCTACTCAGGAGTTGGTCCTTCTCTTAGCAAGCAAAGAGGGCAAGTAACTGAGGAGGCAGTCAAGGAGCACTTTGGCTCCAGTGACCATATTTCTATGACTTTTAAGACAGTGATAGAACCATAGAACACTACAGCACAGTACAGGCCCTTCAGCCCTCCATGTTGTGCTGACCCATATAATCCTTACAAAAAGTACTACTAAACCCACACTACCCCATAACCTTCCATTTTTCTTTCATCCATCTGCCTGTCCAAGAGGCTCTTAAATACCCCTGATGTTTTAGCCTTCACCACCATCCCTGGCAAGTCATTTCAGGTACTCACAACCCTCTGTGTAAAAAAAAAAACTTACCCCGATGTCTCCCCTAAACTTCCCTCCCTTAAACGATAGATACACGGATTAAGGATAAAACTGGATTATGGCTAGACAGAATTAGGGCTAATTTTGAGAAAGTTAGGTAGGATCAAGCCTGCTTGAAGAAGAAGGAACAAGGCAAGTAGGAAGCCTTTAAGAGTGTGATAGCAGGTGCCCAGGACCAGTATCCTCCTGTTAGAGTGAAGGGTAAACTTGGCAAATTTAGAAAACCTTGCCTGATAAGAGAGATTGAGGCTCTGGACAAGAAGAAGAAGGAACCATACCATAGAGGAAGTGTACCGAGCTCCTCCCTGGAGCTCCTAAGCTTAAGGAGGTCTAGAGATGAGTGAATTGCTGCAATCCTTTGAAAAGATGAAGAATAATGTTGAGGGAAATAAGAGAGAAAAGAAAAGGTATGAGATGGATCTGGCAAGTAGGGTTAGGAAAATCCCAAGAGATTTTCTACAGCTATATTAAGAGTGAAAGGAGACAATAGCTCTCTTTGGAGATCTTGTGACACAGGAAATTTGTGGGATTGTTAATGAATATTTCTCCTCCATAATTACGGAGAAGAAAATCATGGTTGCTCAGGAAATAAGGGAAACAAGTAGTAAGGTTTTGGAAGAAGTTTTTATTACTGGGGAGGAGGTATTTGCAGTGCATTGAGATGGATAAATCCCCATTGCCTGAATGACAGCATTCCCACCGCTGTCTATAATGAGTTTGTATGTTCTCCCTGTGACCACCTGAGTTTCCTCCGAGTGTTTGTGTTTCCTCCCACAGTCCAAAGACGTACCAGTTGGTAGGTTAATTGGTCAATGTAAATTGTCCCATGATTAAGCTAGGGTTAAATCTGGGGTTGCTCGAAGGGCTGAAAGGGCCTATTCTGCACTGTATCTCACTAAATAGATAAATAAATCCTTGTACTTTTGAGGGCGATTGGAGAAGAAATTGCAGAGGCCTTGCAGAACCATTTTCTTCATTGTTAGCCACTGGTCAAGTTCCCAAAGGTTGAAAGGTAGCTAATGTTCCTTTACAGTATATAAGAAGGGTAGCAAGGACAAGTTAGGGAACTGCAGGCTAGTCAGCCTGACATCACTAGTGGTTAAGTCATGGAGAGGATTCTGAGGGACAGGATCTATCAGCATTTAGGTCGAAAGAGTCTGTTTAGGGGGAGTCAGCATAGCTCTGTGCCTGGAAAGTTGTGCTTAATGAAGCTTTTAGAATTCTTTGAGGAGGTGACCAAAAAAGTAGATGGGGATAAGGTGGATTGTATTGTCTATTTGGACCTTCATCAAGGTCCCACATTGTAAACTGCTCCATGAGGTTAGGTCCATGGAATTCAGGAAGAGCTAGTTTAGGTGGATTCCAAATTGTTTCATTGGTAGGAAGGGTGGTGGTTGCAGGTTGTTTCTTGGAATGTAAACTGGAGACTAGTGATGTGCAGCAGGGGACCAGTGTTGGGACCCTTGTTATTCATTATTTATGTAAATGATTTAGATGGGAATGCACAAGGCTTGGTCAGTTAGTTTGCAGATGACATGAAATTAGGAGGTGTTTATAATGAAGAAGGTTATTATAGATTACAGGGGGATCCTGATCATTTTAAGGAAGTGGGTTGAGGATTGGCCACTGGATTTCAATATGGGTAAAGTGATGCATTTTGGAAAGTCAAACCAATATAGGATTTATACAATGAATGGTTGGGCACTAGACCTTCACTGGTTACAGCAATGTATAGGAGTCGGGACATACTGTTTCGCACAGAGTGTGGAGAGCATATGGAATGATCTGCCAGTAGTTGAGGCAGGTACAGTAGTATCATTTAAGAAGCTATGGGGGTGGAGGTCCCTTTATTCATCCACACTCTTAAGTAACTGACCATTAATCCTGTACTGAGTCTTCTGGTTTGTCCTTCCAAAATGCATCACCTCACACTTGTCCGGATTGAACTCCATCTGCCATTTTTCTGCCCAACTCTGCAGCCTGTCTATATCCTCTTGTAACCTTCGACCACCTGCAGCTCCATCCACAACTCCTCCAATCTTTGTGTCATCCGCAAACTTACTCACCCACCCTTCCGCCTCTACATCCAGGTCATTTATAAAAATCACAAATACCGGGGTGGCAGAACAGATCCCTGCGGCACTCCACTAGTCACCAAATGCAGTTGTAACTAAACCATATTAATATGCAAGGACCTGAAGTAGGGTTTAAAACTAAAATCCAAGGTTTGTACTTCTGATTACTTTTCAATCGATCCTGTTGTTAACTGTGTATGTGGGTGATACGGAGATGTTATTGGGCTGAGCTGTAACATCCACCATGGAATACCACATAGGATCTTCATGGAGTGACTCTTATGAACAGAGGCCACCGACAAGACATTGCCTATCAAAATAAATTACAATTACTTTACCCTAGCAGCCCACCCTCCTTCAACCCCTCACAAAGATCTTTCAAGGGTTTATAATTTTGCCAAAAACATGGGGGTCTGGCAGAGAGATTCAACCTCCCACTATCTGTGTTACAGATCCTCACAAATGTGAAATTTACTGAAGTTAATCCAACTCCTTTGTACTCTCTGTATCACTACATTCTCTCTGAAGTAATTTCCATAATTCACTGCAGCTGCCCAAATAATGAACACTAAAATGTAAACTGGTATGTGTCATGGTTCTCTTCTGGGTTTAAGATGGGTGCAAAGCAAATCAAAATAACAATAGGACAAATTGCATTAAATCTGAGGGATTTGCTCAGGCATCCTCAGTGATCATCAAAACCAAGGTGGTGTATTAAGTTTCAATGATTCCAATGGACTCGTAGAGTCACAACAGTACAGAAACAGCACCTTCAGCCCAACCTGACCATGCCAACCAAGTTGTCTATCAGAACTAGTCTCATCTACTTGTATTTGTTCCATATCCCTGCCTAAAATGTCTTTCAGATATTATAATTGTACCTACCTCTACAGCTTCCTCTGGACACTCATTCCATATACCAACCACCCTCTGCATCATGGCAATAAAGTTTTTAACAGAGAATATACTTTTTAAGCATTTCCCCCTTTGTAGTCACAAAACCACATACCTAGCACCAACAACTGGAACTTGCTCCTAGGATCTAACTAAGGGCAATGTTAGCAGGGCAGAAAGCCGAATATTGATCTTTTTCCCCTTAAAGAATTGGAACTACCATGAAGAACTATCATGGAACAACCATGGACGCCACAGTTGTGTAGGGGTTACTGAAACCATATTACAGCTCGGGGCATTGGAGTTCAATTCCATTGCCCTCTGTAATGAGTTTCTGTACGTCCTCCCATAGAATGTGTGGGTAAACACGAGGAAATCTGCAGATGCTGGAAATTCAAACAACAACACACACAAAATGCTGGTGGAACACAGCAGGCCAGGCAGCATCTATAGGGAGAAGCACTGTCGGCGTTTCAGGCCGAGACCCTTCGTCAGGACTTCGTCAGGGTCTCGGCCCGAAACGTTGAAATTGCTTCTTCCCATAGATGCTGCCTGGCCTGCTGTGTTCCACCAGCATTTTGTGAATGTGTGGGTACTCCTGTTTCACCCCCAGAGTCCAAAGATGTACCAGGGAAAGTTAAATGGTCATTGTAAATTACCCTGTGATTAGGGTAGGGTTAAATCATGGTTTGTTAGGGGTTGCTGGGGTGGTGCTGCTCAAAAGGCTGAAAGGACCTACTCCATGCTGTATCTCTAAATAAAACCAGGCCAAGTGTGAATTAAAATCCACAATTAATTCAAATTGACCCTCAAGCGTCTGTATTCAGGTATATCCCTATTGAACTGAAACACTATTCAAGTAGATGCAAAAGATTTCATGACATTATCTAACGGTCATTAACCCTTCAATCAACACCACTAAAAACATTTTTCGCAGTTCTGTTTGTGGAAGCTCAGTATATAAATTTACCATGCTCACCTACAATGCAAAAAATGTCTACATTTCAAAAATAGTTTGTCATCCATGAACGTTGCTGAGGGTATGAAAGAGTTTATTATCTCTGACATATGCTGTGTAATTTGTTGTTTTGAGATAGCAATTAGTAAAAACACTGTAAATTACAGTAAGAAATGTAAAAGATAAATAGGTTGTGCAAAAAGAGCAAAAATTATGAGACAGTTTCATGGACTGTTCAAAAATCTGATGGTGGAGGGGAAGAAGGTTTTCCTTAAAAGTTGAATGTGTGCCTTCAGCCTCCTGCACCTCCTCCCTGATGAGCAGGTGGCATGCCCTGGGTGTCGGGGGTTAATTATGCATGCTGCCTTTTTGAGGCATCACTTTTTGAAACAATATAGATGCAGTTTCTTTCTTTATATACATCACCTAATACGTACCTTCTCGAGTGTATGATAAGATCACATATTAATGAGAAATGATAGGTTATATTTTATGGGATGTGCCTAATATTATAGGTATGTGACATTCTGTGACAGACAATCTTCTGAGTGGCATGCCCGTGGTATAGTTATCCACATAAGAGAAAAAAAGACTTTTATTTGTATTATGCCTTTAGCGACCTCTTAATATCCCAAAGCAGTTTACAATAAATAAAGTACTTGGGTGTGAAATCATTGTTATAATCCTTGTACTGCAGCAGGCAATTTGCACTCAGCAAGCACCTAAAACCAGTAATCCAATTATGACCAGACAAGTATACATATCAAGCTTTTCAGACAGGAAAAGTGCTGTCTATTTGGGATTAGCTCACTCAGTAGAGACTAAAAGCAGAGTCAATAACAGATATACTTGAGCACTAGTTACTGACCGAAGGTCAAATCATCATTACTTTTTCTATGCATCTTAAATGGCTTTAATTTTTTTTCCTGAACTTCTCTTTCCAGGTTACACAACAGAGGGCACAGAAGGATAAAGACATATTTATTTCTCAGCAGTTTCACATGAAAGATTATGGACTGATAAACAAAAGTTGTGCCATAAATCCAACTCTGCAAATATTGTATTTGCAAAGCCATAAAACAAAAGACATATGTGCTCTTTGACCTGGTTATTTTACAAAAATTCACTGCTCCAAGAATCATCTTATTTCTCATTTTAAAAAATACTCTGGCATGCTCCAAATCATTTGTACAAGTCTGAGCCTGTTTAATTTCAATTTACAACTGACCTTTGCAATCTAATTAAATGTATACAAAACTTTTCCATTACACAACATCGAAAGCTGAGCATTACACAATTACTTTAGCTAATAATTTCTTAACGACAGGCCTTTTCAGAGCAGATACAAAGAAAATTATAAACAGACGTGCATTTCCTTCACTAACTTGTACACAAAGGCTATTTTAAAATGCAAGTCAAATCCAGCCAGGTTGGAGAGTGAGAAGTCTTAAAATACAAATGTGCTCAATTATAGATCATGTCGTCATTTTATCTAAATTGGCATCTTTCATGCAATACTCTCTGTTGCTTATACTTCTGCTCATCTGTAATTTTTTTAATGACAGATTTGTTTAGCATGATAATTTTAACATATGTTTTTAAATCTGTACTTGGGCTGATTTCCATTGCAAACTGGTTATGTTAACTCACCACCATGCAAAGCAGTCTTGCCCATTAATCCCAAATTGCATTTTACTAGAGGACCACTAGCAAGAATATTCCAACCTGCCGCAGCATTTTAAATGGATGCTGATCATAAAGTAGTGAATTCACACATTTCTGATACCTAGCAAAATGCACTTTATACACCACTGAAGTGCCATCTGAATCCACTCGCGTTCCTCTGAAACACCATTCAGAGTGGCCACAGTTCATTACACCCCTGGGTAAATTATGAGCTGAATCAAGCTGACTGACCAGTCAGGGATCCCTAGCTCTTAGATGATCCAGCCACAGCAGAATTTGGCCAAAAGCAAAAATCCAAGAGGAGCTAGAAGTCAAGTGGCGGCACTTTGGGCCTCCCGTTCCACTGCTGGGTTCATCACTGAGTTCAGCAGCTGAGCGCTGATGTGCTAAGGAATTGGGATAGATGCATTAGCCCCTCATCTTTATGCTAAAGAAAGATGGTATATAAACAGTAACCCCGCCACTTGAATGAAGCTTACCCAAGTTAAAGTACTTCTCTGCACTTATTTTCCATTTTAATACTTTCAATTCTTTGTTGGTATTTTGAATTTTCAACTAAATTTATTTTTTTATTTTTCCCTTTTAACTTTTTAAAAAATAATTTTAACTCTTACAAATTATTTGTTTTTATATGAATAATTCTAAATGTCCGAGAGATTACTTGAAAACTTCAAGATCCATTGAGAGTGAGGTGTTCCCAAAGGACATCAATGTATTTCGGGAGGGGGCCTCGGCCTAGATGCCACTCGGACCCTGCTCCACCTCCGTGTTTAGGTGCAGAGGGTCAGCTCACACAGCCCACTTCCGGAAAAACCGATCTCCAGCCGGATGGTCAGGAGTCACACTCAGCAGGCAGGGGCCAGCAGAATCTGGTCCAGCATGGGGACAAACTCACTTTCCATCCACCTCATCACGACCAGCTTTTCACTAACATCCATCAGCCTAAAACATGGATTTACAAGGTTAAGTCCTAATAAAGAGAAAAGCGTCAACACCCATAAAACATACCGCTATATAGTCTTTCTCGGGCCCTCCCAAAGCACTTTACAGCCAACTAAATATTTCTGTGGGAGAAGCACTACAAACAAACTCCCAGAACCGGCAATGTGATAATGACTTGGTAAGCCCTTTCAAAAAATGTTGATCGAGGAATAAACATTTGCCAGGAATAGTTTCATTGCATTTTGCTTAAATATTACACTGCTACTGAAAGAGCAGATGTGGCTGCATTTAATATCTCATCTAAAAGAGAATATCCTTAAGTGTGCATTATTCCCTTCCACTGAACCGGAGTTTCAGCCTAAATTTTGTGCTCAGCTCTCTGGAGTAGGACTCACAGCTCAAGCCTTCTGATGCCTGCCAACAAAACCACAGCTGACTCAATATGAAATTAAAAGAGGGGAAAAGAGCTACTGTAAAGTGACAAATACGATATTTCACATTACTAATGTTAAAAAATTGAATCAAAAGCAACCATAGAGTCGTAGAGCAATGAAGCAATGACACAGGCCCTTCAGCCCAGCCAGTCTATGCTGATAATGGTACTGCTCCCACCTGGTTAGTCCCACATATCTCTAAGATCCACCCCTCCACCTATCCATAGCTTCTTAAATGATACTACTGTACCTGCTTCAACTACTGGCAGATCATTCCATATGCTCTCCACACTCTGTGCGAAACAGTATGTCCCGACTCCTATACATTGCTGTAACCAGTGAAGGCCTAGTGCCCAACCATTCATTGTATAAATCCTATATTGGTTTGACTTTCCAAAATGCATCACTTTACCCATATTGAAATCCAGTGGCCAATCCTCAACCCACTTCCTTAAAATGATCAGGATCCCCCTGTAATCTATAATAACCTTCTTCACTATAAACACCTCCTAATTTCATGTCATCTACAAACTAATTGACCAAGCCTTGTGCATTCTCATCTAAATCATTTACATAAATAATGAATAACAAGGGTCCCAACACTGGTCCCCTGCTGCACATCACTAGTCTCCAGTTTACATTCCAAGAAACAACCTGCAACCACCACCCTTCCTACCAATGAAACAATTTGGAATCCACCTAAACTAGCTCTTCCTGAATTCCATGGACCTAACCTCATGGAGCAGTTTACAATGTGGGACCTTGATGAAGGTCCAAATAGACAATACAATCCACCTTATCCCCATCTACTTTTTTGGTCACCTCCTCAAAGAATTCTAAAAGCTTCATTAAGCACAACTTTCCAGGCACAGAGCTATGCTGACTCCCCCTAAACAGACTCTTTCGACCTAAATGCTGATAGATCCTGTCCCTCAGAATCCTCTCCATGACTTAACCACTAGTGATGTCAGGCTGACTAGCCTGCAGTTCCCTAACTTGTCCTTGCTACCCTTCTTATATACTGTAAAGGAACATTAGCTACCTTTCAACCTTTGGGAACTTGACCAGTGGCTAACAATGAAGAAAATGGTTCTGCAAGGCCTCTGCAATTTCTTCTCCAATCGCCCTCAAAAGTACAAGGATTTATTTATCTATTTAGTGAGATACAGTGCAGAATAGGCCCTTTCAGCCCTTCGAGCAACCCCAGATTTAACCCTAGCTTAATCATGGGACAATTTACATTGACCAATTAACCTACCAACTGGTACGTCTTTGGACTGTGGGAGGAAACACAAACACTCGGAGGAAACTCAGGTGGTCACAGGGAGAACATACAAACTCATTATAGACAGCGGTGGGAATGCTGTCATTCAGGCAATGGGGATTTATCCATCTCAATGCACTGCAAATACCTCCTCCCCAGTAATAAAAACTTCTTCCAAAACCTTACTACTTGTTTCCCTTATTTCCTGAGCAACCATGATTTTCTTCTCCGTAATTATGGAGGAGAAATATTCATTAACAATCCCACAAATTTCCTGTGTCACAAGATCTCCAAAGAGAGCTATTGTCTCCTTTCACTCTTAATATAGCTGTAGAAAATCTCTTGGGATTTTCCTAACCCTACTTGCCAGATCCATCTCATACCTTTTCTTTTCTCTCTTATTTCCCTCAACATTATTCTTCATCTTTTCAAAGGATTGCAGCAATTCACTCATCTCTAGACCTCCTTAAGCTTAGGAGCTCCAGGGAGGAGCTCGGTACACTTCCTCTATGGTATGGTTCCTTCTTCTTCTTGTCCAGAGCCTCAATCTCTCTTATCAGGCAAGGTTTTCTAAATTTGCCAAGTTTACCCTTCACTCTAACAGGAGGATACTGGTCCTGGGCACCTGCTATCACACTCTTAAAGGCTTCCTACTTGCCTTGTTCCTTCTTCTTCAAGCAGGCTTGATCCTACCTAACTTTCTCAAAATTAGCCCTAATTCTGTCTAGCCATAATCCAGTTTTATCCTTAATCCGTGTATCTATCGTTTAAGGGAGGGAAGTTTAGGGGAGACATCGGGGTAAGTTTTTTTTTTTACACAGAGGGTTGTGAGTACCTGAAATGACTTGCCAGGGATGGTGGTGAAGGCTAAAACATCAGGGGTATTTAAGAGCCTCTTGGACAGGCAGATGGATGAAAGAAAAATGGAAGGTTATGGGGTAGTGTGGGTTTAGTAGTACTTTTTGTAAGGATTATATGGGTCAGCACAACATGGAGGGCTGAAGGGCCTGTACTGTGCTGTAGTGTTCTATGGTTCTATCACTGTCTTAAAAGTCATAGAAATATGGTCACTGGAGCCAAAGTGCTCCTTGACTGCCTCCTCAGTTACTTGCCCTCTTTGCTTGCTAAGAGAAGGACCAACTCCTGAGTAGAACCCTCTAAATGGTGACTCAGAAAACTTTTCTGGACATTTTTCACAAATTCTGACCCATCCAGGCCTTCAGGATACTGGGTACTCCAGCAATAGCAGGGAAGTTAAAATCTCAGACTAATACATCCCTGCAAAGGTCTTGCATGTTCAGCGGGTAAGTATGATATGGTTCTGAGCTGTAAAAGTTAGGGGATACCCATCTTCCATTCATGAAGTAGATGAGGTTAACCAATGAGAAGATGTACTGTTTCAGCAGACCCAGATAGTGGTAGGAAAAAAATTAACCAATGCTTCTAGCCTGATCTATGTAGGAATTTCTCCTTGAAAAGGGTGTTGAAACTCTGGAGGTTCTCTAACCTGGAAGGTTGAGTAGAATATGTTATTGGGGACATTGAAAGAGCAAGTAAGTATATTTTGAAAATCAGTGAAGTGAGGGCTTGGGACAAGGCACAAAAAAGGTGATACCTGGGATAGATCAGTCATGATGATATTGAATAGCACAGAAGGTTTGATCGGCCAAGGGGCTTTCTCATACACCTAACAATGAATGATTTCTGTTTGTACACTCACTGTAAATGTGGACAGGACCCAGTTGTCTAACTATGTTTGGCCCTTCATGTTTGAATGAGCTGGTAACTTTCTCTGAGACTTGAGTAAGTGGTTGATGGGCAGCCAGCACTTTAAAGCTCATTCCAACACAGGTCAACACCTTCAGGAGAGAAGAGGGAAATTTTGAGCTGGCTGCCTCTCCTGGAACTGGTTATCACAAGTTTTCATCCTTCTTCAAATCTAAAGATTATTCTGCTCAACTATTTATACATTTGTCATGTTACATTACAGAATATCTATATTCTTTTTACAGTTTAGGTATCAACCCTGCAAAAATGGACAAAATTTGCATTCTTTTTTTTTTACTATCAGTGAAGAGAACCTGTCTAAACTGTGATTTAGAGATAGAAAATAAAGTCTTAAGAAAAAACAACCAAGTTGAAATCTTAAATTTTTGCCTTTCCTCCAAGGATTAAATGAATATCCATCCACAAGTTTCATCCACAATCTGACAAGAAACAAATATTCCGAACATATGAAGAACTGAAAGATTTGTTCTTTTGAAATCTCAATTAATATATAGAAATTATGGAACAAATTTACTTGTGCTGATAGCTCACCATGAAACCAAAGATATTTGAAGAGCACTGCAGATCCTCACCAATTGTATCCCCTCTCTTCCTGAACACATCAGAGATGAGTTTCCTGGGACAGTAGAAATGAAGGACAGCATGTAATGAGGTTTTTGAATTGGAATATATAATTGCCATCCTCTACACCTCAATTTCCTCTGAAATCAAGAATATTGTGTGAATATTACATAAGCAGACAATGCCAGAAATAGAAAATATGGTGGAGGCTGATCAAATCTCAAAACCATGGTTATTACAAACTGCAAATGAAACTAACAATGGACCCAGCACCAATTGCCTTTACTGAGAGAGTTCCAGACTTCTTACTATATTTCTATTTAGAACAACTTCCTAATTTCATTCATGAAAAATATGTCTTTAATTTTTAGACTATGCCCCCAGTCCTAAACTAGCTGAGATAGTTTATTTCCATCTTCACCAACAGTTCCCTTTAACATCTTGAATAATTCATTTAAGGTCACCCCTTAACTTTCCAAATTCCAGGAAATCAAACCTTAACTTGCGGAATCTCTTCTTGAAATTTACAGAGACCAAGTGAAATTCTGGTAAGTTCAGGAATAAATGTTTGGGCCTATATGGGTGTTCAGCTATTGACTCTTGAACTACTCAGTCAACCATCCTCCTGTAGATGGCATAAGAAAGAGAGGAATCAAAAGGGCAACACAGTCTCCCTATCTGATGCTCATCTGAATGGTTATTTAAAGATAGTTAATTTTAGAGACTGAAGTTTATAAATATATTTAGTTTCAGCATCTTTCTGAACAACTCTTTTTCCCAATTGTTTAAAGTACTGTGGCGACACATTTCCTGGCACATCCGAACCGACTCACAATCAGATAGCCTACGGGGGTTTGCGAGCACAGAGCTTTGGAGCCTCTGCGCCACGAGGGAGGTTTAAAAGTGAGGCCGAAGATTTCGAATAAAGTTTTTTCCTTCGACTGCAGTTACCGACCCTGTGTCGTAATTTTAGCGCTGCGTGTAGCACACCGCTACAGTACTTCCTTTACATTATAGATAGGAGGACTAGTTAATGGATAGAAAAAAATAGTCTGAAAGAAATGGTACATTTTCAGAATGGCAAATTGTAACGAGTACCACAGGGATTAGTGCCGAGCAATTTATAACTGCCATTAATGACTTAGATGAAGGGGAAAGGAGAATTACTGGTATATGTATGTTTGCAAACAACACCTGGATAAATGGGAAAATAGACTGTGATGATACAAAAACCATTATGTGAACTGCCAAAATGACTACCGATTGGGTATAATGTGCAGAATTAGGACAGTTGGTAAGAAGAATAGTAAGGCACATCATGAGATAAATAAGACCAACATTTGCTTTAATAATTACTTGCTAAACTATCAAGTAATGGGATATCAGCCCTATTGCAGAAGAGATTGAATGCAAATTTAGGAAGAAATTGCTTCTTTGTTTCAGTACAGTAATTGCTGAAGAGGCATTGAAGAGAGCTGAGATGAAGGCAAAGTCTTTAAGGACTGACTGAGTAAATCAGGGACTATACTCTCAGCAGCTTAGAAGTGTAAGAGACCATCTTACTGAAACGTAGGTTTCTGAAAGGGATTTGACAAAAATCATTGCTGAGGGAATGTTACCCTGCTGAACAAATTTATCATATACTCATGATAGACAGATGTCCACGTAAGACAGAAAGAAAGAATGGTCTTTTCTCTCTGTAAACACTGCATATCCAAGCACACGGAAGAAAAGCTGATAATTACATTCAAGGCTGAGACAGATTTCTGATCCACAGAGGAATCATGGGATAAATGTGTTGAAAAAGAAAGAGGACTCCATAAATGGTGCAACTGGCTCAAGGATCCTAATGGGTTTTCCCTGCCCCTGCTCCTATTTGTTAGGTTTTTATGTTCTTACTTGTTGAATGAGACAACAGTTCGGCTGTATATATAGCAAGGGAGACAAATATCTGTTCCAAAGGAAGTTTTGCAATCATTCCATAGGACAGAAGGAATCTTAAAGAGGATGGATTCTGTGTCCAAAAGCAGTAACAGTTATTCCAACTCAACAAGATTTATGGCTTTAACAGGAAGTGAGGTGCAGTGCCCTTCACAAAGTGCAGGAAGTTTGTGCCATCTACAATTAGTAAAGCAGCAATATCATACTAAGAAAATCAGTGATCCCAGCAGTGACTTCAGGAGAAAAACTATTGCTTCTCTTCAGTATGAAAAACAACTGTCACTTAGCCAGTTTTCTTTCCATTCCCTTCTGCAGCTTCCAGTTCATACCCTCCAATCTAGCCAAAAGCCATCTATGAAGCATCTTACTAATGTTCTTGGAAAATCCATGAACACCACAACAACTATTTCCCTGTTGACTATTCAGTTCTATTATGGAAACATTAAGTTAACTGAACATGATTTTCCTTTGGATCCAATGAGACTTGGTAGATTGGATTCAAAATTGGCTTGCCTATAGAAGACGGGGTAGTGGTTGTAGGGTGTTATTCTGTCTGGAGGGCTGTGACTAGAGCTGTTCTGCATGAATCAGTACTGGGACCTTTGCACAAAAATGCAAGCGGGCTAATTTATATGTGTTTAGATAACGCAGAAATTTAAAGAGTACAGAATAGTGAGAAAGGATACAGCAGGGATAGAAAAGTTACGCGTGCATTATGGCAGTACGTGCACTTGCAACACTGTGTGTCAGACAGAGGGGTCAGCAGCACTGAGGCTCCACAGGGGACTGTCCTGTCTCCCTTTCTCTTCACCATCTACACCTCGAACTTCAACTACTCCACAGAGTCTTGCCATCTTCAGAAGTTTTCTGATGATTCTGCCATAGTTGGATGCATCAGCAAGGGAGATGAGGCTGAGTACTGGGCTACGGTGGGAAACTTTGTCACATGGTGCGAGCAGAATCATCTGCAGCTTAATGTGAAAAAGACTAAGGAGCTGGTGGTGGACCTGAGGAGGGCTAAGGCACCCTGTTTCCATCCAAGGGGTCAGTGTGGACATGATGGAGGATTACAAATATCTCAGGACACAAATTGACAATAAACTGGACTGGTCAAAGAACACTGAGACTGTCTACAAGAAGGGTCAGAGCCATATCTGTTTCCTGAGCAGACTGAGGTCCTTTAACATCTGCCGGATGATGCTGAGGATGTCCTACGAGTCTGTGGTGGCCAGTGCTATCATGTTTGCTGTTGTGTGCTGGGGCAGCAGGCTGAGGGTAGCAGACACCAACAGAATCAACAAACTCATTCATAAAACCAGTGATGTTGTGGGGGTGGAACTGGACTCTCTGACAGTGGTGTCTGAAAAGAGGATGCTGTCCAAGTTGCATGCCATCTTGGACAATGTCTCCCATCCACTCCATAATGTACTGGTTAGGCACAAGAGTACGTTCAGCCAGAGATTCATTCCACCGAGATGCAACACTGAGTGTCACAGGAAGTCATTCCTGCCTGCGGCCATCAAACTTTACAACTCTCCCTCGGAGTGTCAGACACCCTGAGCCAATAGGCTGGTCCTGGATTTATTTCCACTTGGCATAATTAACTTATCATTATTTAATTATTTATGGGTTTATATTGCTATATTTCTACACTATTCTTGGTTGGTGCGACTGTAACAAAACCCAATTTCCCTCTGGATCAATAAAGTATGTCTGTCTGTTAGAAATATTAACAAGAAAGAAATGACAGATGGAGTTTAATCCCGACAAGTAAGAGGTGCTGTATTTTGAAAGGTCAAATATAAGAGGAGAGTAAAAAATAAGTAGTACGACCCTTTGGCACATTGATGTACAGAGAGATCTTAGAATTTAAGTCTATAACTCCCTGAATGTGGAAGCACATGTCAATAGGGTGGTAAGCAAGGTATACCTACATGTCAGGGCATTGCATAAAAGTTACCAAGTCATACTGCAGTTGCATAAAACTTTGGTTAGACCTCATTTAGACTGTTGTGTGCAGTTCTGGTCACTGCAATACAGGAAGGATGTGGAAGCTTTGGAGATGGTGCAGAAGAGGTTCACCAGCATGTTTCAGGATTCAAGAATATTAGCAATATGGAGAGGTTAGGCAAAGTTGGACTGTTTTCTCTGCAGTATCAGAGACTAAGACGTGGCTTGATAGAAGTATATAAAATTATGAGACAAAAGATAGAGGAGGTAGTGAGTGTCTCTTTTCCAGGGTGGAAATGTCAAATACTAGAAAGCATAGCATTAAGATGAAAGGGGTAAGGTTTGGAGGAGATTTGTGAGGCATATTTTTGTTTGCAAAGAAAGTGGATGGAGCCTGGAATATGTTGCCAATGGAGATGGTGGAAACACGTGATCCCAACATTCAAGAAGTATTTAGACAGATACATGAATAGGTGGGGAGGGGGGAGCTGGAGGTATGTAGATCTACAGGCAGGGTGGAATTAGTTCAAAATGGCATCATAGTTGGAACAGACTATTGGAACAAGGGCCTCTTCCTCTGCTATACTCTTCTATGTTCTATGAATCCTAAACTCTCACAAAGAGATCATGCAAACTTTGTAGAAATTACACCGAAGGTTGGGATTGAACTCATGTCTCTGAAGTTTTGAGGCTTTCCCAGATTTGTAGATTCTGTGAATCTGCAAATCTGGGAAAGAGGCACAGTTCAGCCTCTTTTTAGGCATCAGAGCTGTCCACGGCACAGTCTCCCTCAGACTACTGCATTTCCCGCAAAGATGTTGCTCCATCCAACATTTGGAAAATACACTCTAAAAAAAAAGTACCTTCATCATCATAGCATTTACAAGAGCTGTACAGATCTCTATTCCCAGGTATCCTTAATTTGCTACTTCACTTAGGAGTTTTCCCACACTGTATTATCAGTTTCCCACATGTTCCCAGGCAAGCTTCCAACCCAATATTGGCTAGGAACCTTTTCTGATATATTCAAAAATCTGAACATTTGCTGATGAAGGCGACTCGTCATTCTCTTGGTAGGAAATATGCTGCGCTCTGATCTATCGCTTTAGCACCAGGACTTATTAAATTGAATTGACTTTATTACTTCCATCCTTCATATACATGAGGGGCAAAAATCTTTACGTTACATCTCCATCAAAACGTGTAATGTGCAATTTATAGTAATTTATAATAAATAGTATGTACAACAGGACAGTCAATATAACATAGAAATACAGTTGTGTCAGCATGAATTAATCAGTCTGATGGCCTGGTGGAAGAAGCTGTCCCAGAGCCTGTCGGTCCTGGCTTTTATGCTGCGGTACCGTTCCCCGGATGGTAGCAGCTGAAACAGTTTGTGGTTGGGGTGACTCGGGTTCCCAGTGATCCTTCGGGCCCTTTTTACACTCCTGTCTTTGTAAACATCCTGAATAGTGGGAAGTTCACATCTACAGACGTGCTAGTCTGTCCGCACTACTCTCTGCAGAGTCCTGTGATCCAGGGAAGTACAGCTCCCATATCAGGCAGTGATGCAGCCAGTCAGGATGCTCTCAATCATGCCCCTATAGCCAGCTCTTAGGATCTGGGGGCCCATACCAAATGTCTTCAACTATCTGAGGTGAAAGAGGCGCTGTTGTGCCTTTTTCACCACACAGCCAGTGTGCATAGACTACGTGAGAGTGATGTCTATGCCGAGGAATAGACTTCCCCACTTGTCGAAAAGATTTTTTGTCACAATTTGGCATTTTTTATCTGTAAAATAAACTGAGGAAGTATTTAAGAAGATATAAACAAAATGCTGAAAGAACTCAGCCGGTCAGGCAGCATCTAAGGTGTGGAATAAACAGTTAACATTTCAGACTGAGACCCTTCATTTGTTATATTTTCAGCATCTGCAGAAACTTGTGAATAAGATATCTCAGAATGAAATTCCAAAACTCCTATCCAGCACAATTGACATCGTATTGCAGGTGACGGAGCAAGCAAGAGAATAGTGAGCTTCAAAGACTTTAAGCAAATTGGGGGGGGGGGGGGGGATTATTTAAATAAATTATTTATATTCTTGAAGGGGATCAATAATTTGTCAGTATTGCTACAACCCTGAAACCTGAAGTTTTGTGGGGCCTGATATACAATCTACAACACTTGCTCTAAGATAGTGTGAATGCTGCATAATCTAACAGGCCATGATGGTTTAAAGCTGTTGAGTGACCCAGCAATAAACAAGTTGGAAATAAATAGAGGTACTGCCTACCCCGACCAAAATGGGCTGCAAAATGTACCCCCCCCCCCCATTGTAAATCCTTCCTTGAGCTAGCAATGCAGCACTCTGATTGAGATGGATTATTGTATTGGTTGTTGGTTAGGAGCAGTGGTGGCTTGGGAACGAAGAGGTTCCTGCATCTTGTATTATCATAACTCTTTGTCTTGCTTGTTGAGTAATCATTCTTCTCTACCCTGTTTGCTACATTTCGATGAAATTTGTTTAATGGGCAGAAATTGATATTAGAACAAAAGTCTCCCACTGCTATTTCTTGTGGCTTTATGTACCAGGATACAGGATGTGAGGCTTTTCAAGAGGTGGCATATCTGGTTCACAGTTGAATATAAATTGGCAGACAATGAAAGAGAGCTCTAAGAAATTATCATTACTAAATTAGAAATGATAAAAAGCATAGGAATTGATTAAAAAACCATGCTTGGCCTTCATGGATTTCCAGAGTTAAGACTCATAATGCCAGTGTTTTGACAGGAGAACATCAAGACCAGTTAAGACAGATACGACCAGCCCAAAACACAGAGAAGCTGAGTGACTCCTAATATAGTAGCCACTGTGCTGTGAACCAAGCCACCAGGTTTGCATTGTCCTAATATAGAAATAAATTTCACTGTCAGGAAACAAAGGGCAGTAACTAGCAGGTCAGTAAAAAAGATATTTTAAAAAGCAATACCAGCTTCTCCACACTGATCAAATATATCCACATGTGGATGTAATTTCAGCTTGAATGCAGTGTGTTTCCATAAAGTACATTTTCTCACTATTACACTTCGTGGGAAACACAAAGGTTCTGAATTGTGTTTTGATCATTGGGGTATAGAAACACCGATGACTCACAAAATGTGAGACCCACTTTCTTTCCAAGCTATTCCCAAATGTGCTATGTTCTCTAATAAACATCGAGATGGAAATGCACGTTGCGTTGCATTTATATTTTAAGGTAAGTCAGTCCTCATGACTAATTTGAATAAGTAGTTAGAGTATATTATTTAATTTACTTGTAAATTAAAGTTTTTCTGTTAATTTTAAACAAGAATTTCTGCTATTTAAGCCACACATATCATTGCATATTTTGATTTACATTGGCTTCATATTTGACTTTATAACCCTGGATATTTATTAATTTCTTCAAGGTCCAACCTGAGATGGCAGGATTCTATTGTCCATCTCTGGCAGTCAACTAAATGATTATCCTTAGGCTGAATATTGAACAGTAATAACATTGGGGCACATTACTTGGGAGCCTCTTCTTGCTCCTACTCAATACTCAAGTGTGTAATGTCTGTCATAGGGAGGGAAGCTCGAGGGTGATATCAAGAACAGTTCTACCATTTGATTCCCCCTTCCCACTGCCTTTCCAAAGCCAAAGGTGCCGAGTTCACTGTAGCAATGCAAGTGCTGCACCATCTGCAGCTAGCAAGCTCACCACGCTCCATAATCCGGGAATCCCTTTCTCTACCTGGTCAATGTGTATCAAGTGACTGCTTGCACCCTGGACATCAAGTTCACAGTGTCTCCACTTTGGAGGGCTGGCCCCTGAAATAAAGCTCAAATCCTACCTTTCAACTGTAGCAAAACTAGGCTTCTTCATCCAACCACAATCACTGGCAGATTAATTTGCACGAGCAATGACTAAAGGTGAATCACCTGTCCATTTTATTTATCCCACTTCCTTCCCATCAACTACTCTGTGCTATTCTCATTCAATGATAAAAATAAATCTTTGATGAGATATTAAATTACATAGTCGAGCTAATTAGACTTGCTTCCACAATTGCCCATCATCTAGAAGCCAGAAGATTTGTATTTGACAACTTAGTTCAAAAATTGAGCCATTTATATTCTAAGTTATCCAGAACTTTGCATTTCTAGCCACGATACTGTGTTGCTTTTTATTGCAACAGTGGCTCAGGGTTGGGGATGGGAATGGATTACAAAACAATGAATCTTGGGAGCTGATTGTGTTGCTACCATCTAGACAAAGGTATTCCAGGTCTCATGAGGTACACTGGAACATAATAGGAGCAGAAATAGACCATCCACTATTCGTAGTCGATCTTCTATCTCAAGTAACACATACAGGATGCTGGAGGAGCTCAGAAGATAAGGCAGTATCTATGGAAAGGAATAAACTGTCAACATTTTGAGCTAAAACCCCTCATCAAGACAAATGAAGTGTCTCAGCCAGAAATGCCAACTGTTTATTCCTTTCCTTAGATGCTGCCTGACGTGCTGAGTTCCTCCAGCATTTTCACTCTGGATTTCCAGCATCTACAGAATCTCTCGTGTTTATGATCTTCTATTTCACAGTCATCCTTCAGAATTATGCTCATAGTCCCTCAATTCATTGAAATCCAGAAATTTATTGACTTCTGTTTTGAATAAACTCAACAGTGGAGTCTCCACTGGAATTATCTGAGTGGTTTTCAGAGCCACTGTGAATATAAAAGTTCAGCTTTGTACCATGTTCCAAACTGCGGTAATAATAATAACAAGAGGGGACCATAGTGACCTTGTCTCTGGCACCCCTGGAAATAACAGATCCCATATGACCAACATCTGTGGAGATTTAAATTAGTTCCTAATTCAGTTACATGCTGATAATGGGTGTCCTGCAATTATAGATATCCGTACAGCTCTTGTGCAGCTGGATAATGGGAGCCTCTACTTTACGTGAATGAATGATGCTCTCTTGCCTGCAGCCCCCATGGTGGGATGACAGTGTGTCTGCATTTAAGTAACACCACCCACATATTCAGACTATGCTCCTCTCTGACTGTAATCTACGTGTTTAAATGGTAAATACAAGGACCGCCTCTTATGTGGTTTAACAGGATCATGCACCACATGTTCCCTTTTATATTATAACTTTCAAATGATTTAATCTTCCATCTCATCGTTAATATCAAGCATCAAATTAAATTGCCTGAAGACCATATTGCCTTAATTCCTCAAGGAGCAGCATGTTTATAGATGAATTATACATTGCTATTCAAAAAATATGGTGTGACACGATGCACAGTTCATTTTTTAATACAACTGTCCTTTATTTTAAATCTTGAATCAGTCCATTCATGACAAATTACCTTTTCTATTAAAATAAAGGTTGCATGACTCAATGGCCAAACTCAGCAAGACTTCATTCTGGGCAGAAAACAGCTGAACTTGGCTCGGAGTCTCTTGCTCCGCCCATGTTTAATGAGGCAGTGCACGTGTGTTGGCTTCTCTTCCACGCTGCACTGGCTCAATGTCCCATGGACTTCGTTGGCATGAACGTTACCCCCTGCTCACCAGAAACTGCAGTAAGCACTCTGTCAGTGTGCTGAGGCACTGCAACATTAATGACCAAGATGGATGGGTTGAACAGAAGGAAGTGATGACAACCAGATATGGGCACAGCACACAAAGTTGCTTCTCTTGACCACCCCCATTGCAAAAGAGCACATGCTTAGGTATACATGGTGGGTTGACAGACTTGGGAGTGCAGTGTTCAATTGTCATGCCCCACTACATGAAACAACGCCTCATACCGGGTGAATTTTGTCCCAAACACACTGACCAACCACCAGAGAGGATGAAGGGAGGATAAAGGTACATAGCAGTGTTTATACTTAACTTTGCAGTTTCAATGGCTGCAACTGGAAATCAAAGTCATAGGTTTTTTTAAAAATGTGTAAACTCGGACTACCATTCCCTAAGCCACCGCTGAAACTTTGCTTCGCCATCGCCAAGGCTAAAGAATGGGGAAAAGAAAGTACGATTAACATTCACCGTTCAGTTCTGGAAGCTTCATATCACCACATTTTGCAGTACCAAGACCAGACCCAAGAGGATGTCTGGGCTGCAAGTCAATCATTGAACTGGTTTATGTCATGTCTCAAGAATGAAGTATCAATCCATTCAGTCCCCAAATGGAGCTCCTGTTTTCTTTAAAAAGCTGCTATAATTCTTTGTAAGCCTGAGGTGCTGACTGCTGTAATTAGTTAAAAAGGCGTGGGGCTGAAAAGATTTAGTCAGCTGCCACCGAGAAATCTTGCCTGTGCTCTCCTGTTAGAACTCTCAGTTGTCCTAAGCCAAGCAGCTTGGTAGAGTATGCGCTGATTCAGTGGAGTGAGTAAGGCTGTTCAAGCAAAATACTCACCAACCACCACCTCTGCAACTCATGCTTTCTGCTCTGCTGTAAAGACTATTCATTATTTCCCATTGCTCTACGTATGCCACCTGTTGTACATTTAGGAGAAAAGCATTTTAAAATTAATGGAGTGTAACTTGTTTAGATCACTTTGGGATTTGCACCTTCAGCTCCTGGGTGAAGCAGAGAAAATAAAATCTGAATGAATGTCTAAACAACCCTGAACAGCATCTATGTTTTCTTCCATCAAAAGATATAAAAGGAGAATTCAAGCTTTTGGGGGGGGGGGAGGGGGCTGAGGCACACAATCCATCCTGTGGAAGGTTTTCCTGTCCAGATAGGTCTAAAGTCTAAGGTGTAGGACAAGAAAATAGTTCATTTTATTTATTCAGCAGTATGATTTCCATCAGTGATTTTTGAATTGATCTAAGCACATTCTCATCTTTTTGCCAACACTCAGTAGTACTTTATAGTTTCAAGATCATTTAGGACCAAATGCATGTGACTATTATTTTATAGAGGTTTTCTTTCCTTTTCACATTTCAGCTGTTTTTGAGGTCTCTAGTCTCACAAACTTTGCAAAATTGAGGCTTTAAAATGCCTAATGGTGGTAATAACAGGTAGAACGTTCAGTTGACATCTGTTTACCCTTTTAATGTGACCATTTAAACAAGGATACTACCACACAAATAGCAAAGGGCTGTTACACAAGAATCTTCCATATTTATCTACTAAAGGATATAAAGAGAAGACAGCAATCTTTAAATATATTCAATTTTTACATGAATATCTTTTAGCACACATTCTTCATGCTTCAAAGAGTTGAAGTCCATATATAGAAAGCTATTGTTTGTGTGTTTATTGGCCATCACAACCTGATCTTTTTCCAGAGTTAGAAGCTGAAGATTTACAAACATCTGCCAATCTATAAAATTCACCCTTGACAAGTAGCTGATTACTAGATTAAAGATCTCAATGCCTCAGTAACAAGTGTCTAATTTACATTGCAGTCACTGTTTGGACTGTGAAATCAGTGAAGAGCTGGTTTTAGCACTCTTCTTTTACCAGTGGACAATTTGTAATCAAAGTTCAATGTAAATGTATCATCAAAATACATATATGTCACCATATACAACACATATTCATTCTCTTGTGACATACTCAATTAATCTAAAGAATAATAATCATAACAGAATTAAAGACTGTCCAAACCAGAATGCAGAAGACAACAAACTGTCCAAATACAAAAGAAGCAATAAGTAAATAAATAAAAGAAACAAAACAATAAATATCAAGAAAATGAGATGAAGAGTCTTTGAAAGTGAGTCCATTGGTTGTGGAAACATTTCAATGATGGGGCAAGTGAAGTTGAGTGAAGTTATCCCCTTTGGTTGAAAAGCCTCTTCTTGAACCTGGTGGTATGAGTGCCAGGCTCCTGTACCTTCTTCCTGATGGCAGTGGCGAGAAGAGAGTATGTCCTGGGTTGTGGAGTTCCCTGATGATGGATGTTGCTTTCCTGCAACAGCATCTCATGTAGATGTGCTAAATGGTTGGGCGAGCTTTCCCCATGTTGGGCAGGCCATATCCACCACTTTTTGTATGATTTTCCATTCAAGGTCATTGGTGTTTCCATACTAGGCTGTGATTCAGCCAGTCAATATGTTACTCATCTACAGCAGAAAAGTTTGTCAAAGTTTTAGATATCATATCAAATCTCTGCAAGCTGCTAAGGAAGTTGGGGTGCTGCCGTGCTTTCTTCATAATTGTACTTACATACTAGGCCCAGGACAGGTCCTCCAAAATTATGAATTTACAGTTGCTAACCCCCTCCATCTCCGATCCTCAGATGAGAAGTGACTCATGAACCTCTGGTTTCCTTTTCTTGAAGTCTATAATATGCTCCTTGGTCTTGCTGATATCAAATAAGATATTTTTATTATGGCACCACTCAACTCAATTTTCAATCTCCCCCCTATATACTGATTCATCACTATCTTTGATTCAGCCTATGACAGTGGTGTTGCAGCAAACGTACATATGGCATTGGAGCCATGTTTAGCCACACAGAATACTTCAATCAAGATTTTTAGTTGTTGCTTCAGATACAAGCAGAACAACAGGAACAATTATTTAAATGTTACCTGTGGCACCCAAAACTCCAAAGTACACCTCTGATACTGACGTCACCATGTGGTCCCTCTTAGGGATTTAAAGCATGTGGACATAAACATGGAAAGGATGGATACAAGTTTGAGCCAAACTGTAATGCAATTTTCCGCCGCCTATGGAAAACAAGCCACCAACAAAATCAATTTAATTAAATGTGATCATTTAGCTAAGAAAGGTCAGACTATTGAAAATGACATTGCCTCAGTTGAAGAGGGGAAAATTGGGAGAGGGCATTAGGGGAGGAAGGCACTTTGTAGGGTAAAAAGAATATGACCACACAGACCAAAACAAAAAGGAAGTAAGTTTCTAGGGAATCTGTTTCAGTGGTCCAACGTCTACAGTACTGCTGCTATTTGGACAGCCACAGCTGTTTCACACATATACACATGCACTGGCCTCTGTGTCTCACACTGAATGTCTCTATACATTTCTTATTTTCTCTTTACAATACAGTAAACAAGGAAACAGGCCATCAATTATTAGTGCTGAATATATCTAAATTTCAGAGCCATGAACAGATTTTTGTGAAATGAAACAGATTGCTCTATGCCAACAATAACAGACGGTGTTGTTAAATATAAATCAAATAGTACAGACGTTTCATGCTTGACTCAGTTGGTGCGTTAGACAAATGCAGACCAGCCTGGCAAAGTTTGGGGTGTCTCAGAATGTGACTAATATAACTTCATAAGATATTATTTTTGATTTATCATCTGTCTCACCACATGAAAAAGAACAGAAAATGAAGAATTCCTTGATGATTTCTACATGCGATTTAATCCACTATGTTTCACTCTCAAAAAATTGTACAAGTGAAAAAAAAATAACTTCACCAGCTTCTGATTCTTATGCTTTAATTACTCAATCCAAGCCCACACCACAAGTACAGATTTTTGTCACTTCACTGCTGAATGGATGTTTTTCTGTCCTTCAGTACAATACCATTGACTGTCTTTCACGCAGTCAACATTGTGAACTTGATAGCAGAAATTAAATATTCCAATCAAGGTATTATTTCAATTTCCACTATTAACCAATTAAAACCAATTAAACCAATCAGAAAACATAGCTGAAATGCCAATGGATTACTTGACAGTGCCACATGATGGCGAAAACAATTTAGTCCTGATCAGTAGCAGTCAGAGCAAGGCTAGTGTGCACCTTTTTTTGGTGGCTCAGAGGCACTGCTACCAATTGCAGCAAGGCAGACGTTACCCCAATATAGAAATGTGCAATATCTTTACTGTCATGAAATGTTTATTCTTGAGCCCTCGTATGAGAAGCTGTTACAAAGTTTTCAGTACATCTGCTATGTGATTGGCTTCTTCCCTTTTCAGGGAAGAGCCCAGTTGTCCCTCTTATAACTACTTTTTCTTGGCTTTGCAAACCACAACAATCCCAAAACTTGCAGACAGCTAGAAGGCCAAAGCCAAGCCATAAAATAACATCCATTGGAATACATCAGTTATTGAAGAATATACACTTTGTCCCTTATCAGTATGTTTCCAGGCAGAAGCTGACATGGCTCAAATGCAGGTACGAATCAACAATTAATGCTATAATATAGAGGATACCGAGCACAACTGATTAGTACATTCCTTAGAACAGGGAAGGTAGAGAAGTAGGTCCAAGTTTGAATCTACTCCCTGCCACAACAGATCGTCCTTAAAATACATCCTTCAAAATTTTCTTAGGATCCAGTCGCACACATTACACAAGATGAACAATCCCTTTTTACTCACTAGAGTAGATGTTTAGAAGATATTTCTTCTTATGGGAGAATTTAGAGAAAAGGTTGCTGCTTAAAGAGCTACTAGTCTAAGGCAGTGATTCTCAACATTTTTCTGCTTGTGACTCACTTATGACTTTCACTTACCTCTTTGGCCCCCACCTTCCATAGTTGTTAAAGTTTTTTTTGTCAACTATTATTCAAATATACTGTCAATATTTATGTTTTAACAGGTTACAGCAGGGATGGCCAATCTGTGGCGCATTGGATGATTAGAAGTGGCACATTGCCCCCAGTGATGATAATAAAAAAGTAAGACTACTCATGCAAAAAGTATTGACCAAAAAACGGTTTGTAGGAAAAAAATCTGTAACAGGAATTCAAGTAGCTTAGAGCTAGAAATGGATTTTACTGAGAATAAATCTAAAACTTAGCAATTATTTTTAGCGATTTTATTATTTTGCGCACATCTTTTGGCGAACGTTATCTTCTTTCACATTAATCTGTTCTCAATTTTTAAAAAGTGCTCTATTAGTCAAACTAGGAAAGAAGGACTTTTGGTCTGCAGTCGTTCCATAACTGTTCAATAAAAGTTTGATACTTGTTTGATCCTGAAGCACCAGGTATCTGCACCAGCAGTGCATTTACAATTGACACTCGTGCGCTACGGAGTTATGCTTTGTTTGTCCTTTGTGAACATTTGCAGTTCTGTACTTCTTTGAAAATTAAGCCGTGTTTTTACATTCAGTTACCCATCACAGTGCAAAAGAAAATGAGCAAAAGAAAAGCAGAAAGTGATAGTAAGCGTGAATTCGATTAACAGTGCGAAAATGAGTTCGTATTTATAGCTGGCCTGTCAGGAAAACCGTTGTGCAGTGTTTGTGAAAACACTTTCTCACATAATAGAAGACATGATCTTAATAGACACTATAAAACACAACATCAGACTGAAATAGAAGGAAAACTGAAGCTAGTGCTCGAGTCTGAGTTACGGAAAGAATGTACCTGTATGATTAAGAAAAAGGAAGAAATCAAAAGAAGACAAGATATATTTGTTAAAAGTCTCATTAAGGTAAGTAATGTTTATCTTGTTTCTATATTAAATCAATATATCATGTAAAAATGCTAAATATGTCTATACTAACATATTTTTACAAGAATTGTATTCGGCATCTGAACTTGTGCGTGAAAAAACTGACACATGTAATGTAAAAGGTTGGCCACCCCTGGGTTACAGGCATTATATGTTAAATATAATCTTACAGGATTATATGAAAAATAAAACTATTTCAAAGCTAGAATTGGATTCTTTACTTATAATATACATAATATTCTTCCAACCAGCAATGAAAAAGCATTTAATACTTTAGGTATTTAGTGAGATCATTGTGACTGATGCAAACTAGCGTGTTTTTGAATATCTGGTTGCAACATGGTTAAAAATGATCAAAACCACATTCAACTAGATAAAAGGTGAAAAATCCAATTTTAAAACAACTTTACTTTCTCCCAGAGCATGTGGAAACTGACTGAATTGAATTAACTTCATTTCTTACATCCTTCAAATACATGAGGAGTAAAGATCTTTACGTTATGCCTCGTTTCAGATATGTATTGTGCAATTATAGTAATTTATAATAAATATTATGTACAACAGGATAGTCAATAATAACAGAAATGCAGTAGTGTCAGCATGAATTAATCAGTCTGATGGCCTGGTGGAAGAAGCTATCCCAGAGCCTGTGGGTCCTGGCTTTTATGCTGCGGTACCGCTTCCCAGATGGTAGCAACTGGAATAGTTTGTGGTTGGAGTGACTCGGGTCTCCAGTGATCCTTCAACCCTTCAGACCCTTCTAACACTTCTGTCTTTGTAAATGTCTTGAATAGCAGGAAGTTCACATCTACAGATGCACTGGGCTGTCCACACTACTCTCTACAGAGTCCTGCAATTGAGGGAAGTACAGTTCCTATACCACGCAGTGATGCAGCCGGGACAGGATGCTCTCAATTGTGCCCCTGTAGAAAGTTCTTAGAATCTGGGGGGGTGGGGGGGGGGCCATACCAAACTTCTCCAACTGTCTGAGGTGAAAGAGGAGCTGTTGTGCCTTTTTCACCACACAGCCAATATGTACAGACCACGAGATCCTCGGTGATGTTTATGCCAAGGAACTTAAAGCTGTTCACCCTCTCAACCCTAGATCCATTTATGTCTATAGGGGTTAGCCTGTCTCCATTCTTCCTGTAGTGCACAACTAGCTCCTTTGTTTTTGTAACATTGAGGGAGAGATTGTTTTCTTGGCATCACTGTCAGGGTGATGACTTCTCTCTGTGGGCTGCCTCATTATTATTTGAGATTAGGCCAATCAGTGCAGTGTCATCAGCAAATATAATTAGCAGATTGGAGCTGTGGCTGGCAACACAGTCATGGGTAGGCAGAGAATAAATGAGGGGGCTTAGGACACAGCTCTTAGAGGCACCTGTGTTGAGGGTCATAGGGGCAGAGGTGAGGGAGCCCACCCTTGCCACCTGCCAGTGATCTAACATGAAGTCCAGGATCCAGCTACACAAGGCAGAGTGAAGGCCAAAGTCTCTGAACTTCTTATCAAGTGTAGAGGGAATTATGGTGTTGAATGCTGAACTGTCATCCAAAAACAGCATACACACATAAGCATCCCTCTTCTCCAGATGCGCAAGGACGGTGTGTAGAGCTTTCGCTATCGCATCGTCTGTCGATCGGTTGTGTCGGTAGGCAAATTGTACAGTGTCCAGTGTGGGTGGCAGCAAGCTGCAGATGTAGTCCCTGACCAACGTCTCAAAGCATTTGCTTATTATTGAGGAGAGTGTGACAAGATGCCAGTTGTTCAGACATGTTACCTTGGTCTTTTTAGGTACAGGGACAATGGTGGATGTGTTGAAGCAGGAGGGCACTCTACACTGGGAGAGGGAGAGATTAAAAATGTCTGTAAACACACCTGCCAGTTGTGCCGTGCACATCCTGAGTACCTGCCCTGGGATGACGTCCAGTCCCACAGCCTTGTGACTGTCCACTTGTTGGAAACGCCTGTATACTTCGGCCTCCCGAGCTGCCGGTCACATCATCTGCAGGTCTCCTCAGGGGCTCAGTATTGGCGACGTCGAATCGGGCGTAAAAAAAGATTTAGCTTGTCTGGGAGAGAGGCACCAATGTTGGAAACTCCACTGCGTTTGGCTGTGAAGTCTATAAAGGCGTGCAGAGCTTGCCATAAGATGCATGTGTTGTTGGTGGAAAGTTGAGTCTGGATCTTGTCCATGTATTGCTGTTTCACTGCCTCAATGACTTCGTGCAGACTGTAGCTGCATTTCTTGAGCTCCTGCTGATTACTGGCAATGTAAGCTCTGTCTCACGCGGTAAGTGCTGCTCGCATGGAACTGGTGATCCAGCGTTTCTGATTTGGGAAGACCCTGACTGATTTCTGGGGGACAACCTCCTCAATGCACTTCCGGATGAAACTCGTAACGCCATCCGTGAACTCGGAGACATCCTCATCATGGAAGACATTCCAGTCAGTATCATCAAAGCAGTCCTACAGTATGGAGGCAGATTGGTCGGACTAACAGTGAACGGTTTTAACTATGGCCGCCTCTTGTTTCAGCTTTTGCCTGTACTTTGGCACCAGAAAAATGGAGGAGTGATCTGATTTTCCAAACAGAGGGCAGAGGAGAGCTGTGATTTTGAATATGACAAATTATCCAGAAATTTTGCATGCTCCATTTGAATTTTGCTTGATCTGTTAAATCATTCAGCAGCTCAGTAACACTTTCTTGCAATGTGGCATCAACATATTCATATTCACCCCAAATGGATCCACCACCCAATCTGGAATATGCATTTCCAGCAGGTATATGAACCCAAATTCCACATCAGTGTGGAGTTCTTTCAAATGATCAACATATACAATCAGATCGTCATCTTGCAATTCTATTTTATGAGTGGCCAGTGAAGCAAATTCCATGAATTTGTGGCATCCAATATTGCTGCTGAAAAGTTTGAGTTTTCCAAGGAAGTAGTAATGGCTGCTTTGTATGATATGACATAGCGATTTTTCCTTGTAACTGCTTGTTTAATAAATTCAGTTTTTCAAATGTATCTAACAGCAGGGGTAATTGTTCTCCAACAAATTACCGCTAATCACTAAGAAATGCTACAATACTATCAAGAAAAGTAAACTGAACTTCCTTTCCATATATGATAACTATCAGAGATTAAATGGAAGTTGTAGTGGTGGATAGTGATGCAGTGGTAGACTTCACACGATCTCACCTCTCTGCAGCTTAGCTGTTTCTGGCAGATGACTCCACTATAGTAACTTCACGGGTCATGTCACATTTTATAATGTCAATTGCGCGGGTCAGTGGAAGGCTAATAGAACCAGCCTCTTACCGCACAGTCGCTGGTTAGCCTTGCTGCAGACAGCCTCACCCAATCTGCGGTTTGTGATTTGAAGGTGGATGTGAAGTAGGCCACCTTGCTAGATGTGAATGGAGACTTGTACATGGTCAATTGGCATTTCACATCACCACACACACACAAGCTAAGCTGTTTTACTCCCTCATTTGCATCATCTAGCATACTTTCCCATTCATTTCATTGAGGATTCCAAATAAATTACATATATTAATTTAGTTATCTATATATTTTAGTAATTAAACTGTGAACTTATCATGGTCTGTTCAGTATCTCTTGTGGCCCCCCAATTTCTTATTTTTATTTGTGGCTGCTATGAAATCTGGCATGGCCCCTGTGGGGACCTTATGGCCCACGTTGAGAAGCATTGGTCTGAAGCACTGCAGACTTGATAAATAAGAGGGAATGCAGAGTTGAGGTTACTATCAGATCATCTACTCTGTCTTACTTGGCTGAGTATATCAGGCTCTTTGGCTCACCATGTCATTACCAACCACTTATCCAGAGCAACTAGTCTAGTCTGCATTAATTCCATGTCGCTCTGCATCTTGCTCATTCAAGGTCCCATCCAGATGCCACTTAAATAAGGTTAACAAATGAGGAGTATTTGATGGCTCAGGGTGTGTACTCACTGGAGTTTAGAAGAATGAGCAGGAATTTCATTAAAAATCTATTGAATATGGAAAGACCTAGATAGAGTGATGTGGAGAGGATGCTGTCTGTAGTGGGTGAGTCTAGGACCAGTGGGTACAACCTAAAAATTGAGGGATGTCCATTTAGAAAAGAGGTGAGAAGAAATTTCTTTAGCCAGAGGGTGGTGAAACTGTGGAATTTGTTGCTACAGATGGCTGTGGAAGCCAAGTCATTGAGGATATTTAAAGCAGAAACTGATAGGATCTTGATTAGTCCAGGCATCAAAGGTTATGGGGAAAAGGCAGGAGAATGGTGGTGGGAGAATGCAGGAGAAGGAAAATGAATTAGTCATGATGGACTGGATGAGCAGACTTGATGGACTGTGTGGCTTAATTTTACTCCTATGTCTTATGGTCTCATGTTTAGAAAAAGTTTCTACTTATGGGGAAAACTTAGAGCAAGAGTCAATATTTTAAGACAGGGCTACTGGTCTAAGGCATTGATAGAGAGAGATTTGATAAATAATAAGATATACAGAGTTTAGGCTACAATTTAATCAGCTGTGATTGTATTAAATGATGGTGCAGACTTGACAGGCCAGGTGGCTTTCTCCTGATCGTACTCCATATGATGGAAGGTTATCTCACTTCCATAAAGTATTGGTTTGGTGAGTTGTCCCCTCATCCTTACATCGATTTTACAGCGTGCGTGTACACTCCAGATAAAACCCACAAAGTTGCCCTTCTATCTCCATGGCTTAGAATTTACCCAAGAAGTACTATATCAAAAGCCGTTTTTTTTCCTGAGCCTTATTACAAGTTGAAAGGAATCTTTTTGGGAGGGAGGTAAGGTTACAAGTGGTAGGCCATGGAAAGAATAAATTACATAGGTATTCCAAAGTTTCAGTTGCATTATTTTTAGGAGAATGTTTGCAATACTTCCCCCTAAGGTCATGAATAGAGAAATTGTGCATGACTGTGGAAGAATCTGGCTCAGTGATCGAAATGGCCATTACTTGTTATAAAATTACATAGTGTTGCATTGCATTTACAGTTTAGTAACAGGCTATTCAGCCCGACATGGCCATACATATTTTTGTGTTCCACATGAGCTTCACCCTAGTCCTTTTGGGAATAATCCCTTCAAATATGAACAAAGAGCCAGATGGTATAGCTTAAAGTAGTTTTGTGCCTCTAATACTCTATCAATTCTCCCTAATTTAATAGTTAAAGAAACCGGTGAAGATCTTTGAATTTCAGAACAGCTGTTTTAGATCTTGCTGTCCAGGTCACAGGCTTCTGCTTCTAATGTTACAGAATATAGTACATATTATTTAAAACACAGAAACAAAGATTAAGCCCAACAGGCCCATGCCAGTAATTATAATCCATGCAAATCACCCCCCTCCCCCCTCTAATTCCACCAAGATAACTTTCCGTCCCTTTTCCATTCACGGCTTCATCTTAAACATCTTACCCCTTGCTATACTGCATGATAGTAACTCTATATTATAATTGCTCTCTGGTAAAGTAAGATTCTTCTAAGTTTCCATTTAGATTTATTTGTGTCTGCAATAATTGTGATCTAGGTGGACAGTTGAATCTTGAACTTTACTTGCTTGGATTTCCGCATCTAGTTTACTGAAATGAGCAGCAAACCATGGCAGTTTTTCAGCCGATATGATTTTTTTTATTTTTCAGTCACTTGGATGTTGAAGAACTGTTTTAAAACTTATGAACAGACTGCAGTATTGCACTCTAGTGTAGTACTAATAAAATATTCCATCAGGAAGGATTTTCCTGCACTGGTGTATATACAACTGCATAATCAAATCAACAAGGATGGATTTGAAATTATCAATGTCATACTTTTATCTTTGTCAATGACTTCATTGTTGTTTGTGGGATTGAGACACCACAGAACAGTTACTGCATCGATATATTTTTTGAGCCATGCAAAAACATACTACATGAAGTAAATCAGTTTTCTATCTGAATAGTACAAGAATGTTAATGTGTCTAAAACTACATGTGACCATTAGTCTTACAAGTCATGGTGTAGAATTACATGTCAGATTACAGAGTTACATGAAATACCACAGAATTGCACATTATGGTGTAAATTTACATTGTCTTGAAATGTCACATATCACAGGCTATTGATACATGTCAAACAGCCTAGGAATACACCACGGACACACAAATTTTTAAGTCCAATTCAGAGTACTGTCCCCAAACATTAATGGGATTGCTTTCTACTTTTTCTGCTTTTCTTGAACTGTAAGGTGTTTCAGTTTCACAGTAAAAACCGAGAGCATTGTTTAAATCACATTGCTTTTTTATCATTTGTACATCAGAACTGGTTAACATTCATCAGAAAGACATTCAAGATCAGAACACTGAAAGTTAATAAACAACAGCCTCCAAGTGAAGTTTCAGGAGAAAATTATCTGCATTAACAATAGAATACATAATTACAGTGAAAAAATGATCACAGATGTGAGCTGGATATCTTGCCCCCAGGAAAAATAACATTGTGCTTGCAGGTTGAATCAGTGGTGAGGAAGGAATTCATTTTGAGAGGATTGGAACAGAAGAGCAAGAATGTAATGCTGAGGCTTTATTAGGCATTCGTCAAACTGCACCGAGTATTGTGAATTTAAAAACGCATGCATGAGGAAATCTACAGATGCTGGAAATTCAAGCAACACACACAAAATGCCTGTGGAACACAGCAGGCCAGGTAGCATCTATAGGAAGAAGTATAGTCGACGTTTCAGGCCGAGACCCTTCATCAGAACTCGATGTTCCGTCAGTGCTGACGAAGGATCTCGGTCCGAAACGTCGTCTGTACTTCTTCCTATACATGCTGCCTGGCCTGCTGTGTTCCACCAGCATTTTGTGCATGTTGCCAGAGTATTGAGAGCAATTTTGGGCCACTTATCTAAAAAAATGTGCTAGCATTGGAGGTTCATGAGAATGATTCCAGGAATGAAAGTGTTAATGTATGAGTTATAATGTATAATTATAAGTGTTAATGCTTAATAGTTCTGGGCCTGCACTTGCTGGAGTTCAGATGAATGGGATTGGCGGGGTGGGGGGGGGATGCGAATCTCATTGGAACCTATCGAACATTGAAAGGTCTAGACACAGTGGATGTGGAAAGGATGTTTCCTATAGTGGGCGAGTCTAGAACCAGAGGGCACAGCCTCAAAATAGAGAGACATCCAGTTAGAACAGAGATAAGGAAACATTTCTTTAGCCAGAGGGTGGTGAATCTGTGGAATTCATTGCTACAGGTGACTGTGGAGGCCAAGTTATTGGATATATTTAAAGAGGAGATTGATAGGTTCTTGATTAGTCAGGATGTGAGAGTTACAGGGAGAAGGCGAGAGAATGGAGTTGAGGGTCAGTAAATCAGCCATGATGGAATGTGGAGCAGACCTGATATGTGAATGGCCTAAGTATGCTCCTGTCTTAAGGTCTTATCACCCATTCCATTTAAACTTGTCTTTTGGAAACCAAATGTTCTGATTGGAAATGATTTTATATTGGTTTTAGTTCTTTTTACTCTCTAGAATTATCTATTCAGCGGTACAACGTGGAGTAGGCCCTTCTGGCCCTTTGAACCGCACTGCCTCAGCAATCCCCAACAAACCCGATCACAGGATAATTCACAATGACCTACTCACCTACCCGGTACGTCTCTGGACCATGGGAGGAAACCGGAGCACGTGGGAATATATATCTTGCACATTACACGGGGCGGATGTACAGACTCACAGGACGGACGGAATTGAACTCTGAACTACGGAGTCCCCGAGCTGCAATAGTGTTGCACAGTCACTCTATTAAAAGGTCACCTGCAATCAAGCTACATCCTTTACTTCAGGAGCAAACACAGTCACGATGTGAGCACCTGAAGTTGCACATTCTAAAAAGTAGCTAAAGATTTAGATTAAGTCCAGTCTCTGATTGGGAAGAACTGAAAAATTAATGGGATATATCGTGGGATATTGATTATATGGTACCAAGCTTTGGTTTAAGAGCCTGCAGCCAACCGAAGGAAATCTATAGGACACAAAGACTTCAATACTTGTGTCCAGAAATACTTTGTCAGGCTAGTAAGAAAACTGCCTTTTGCACAAAGCTGGTCATAAATCAGTAATCTCGTCACAAAAGCAGAATGATGGCTACTACACAAAAAGAGTATGTTGTCCTATGACAGCAGGTTTGGTTTGCTCTTCTCTATAGTTGAGGAAGGACAGTGGAAGCTTTGATCAACTCCTAACCTGTGATAATACTTTTCTCAACCATGTCAAATGGTGACACTGCCATCAAGAGTGAAAAATTCCTCTCTTCCCCAGCAGTCAGGTCTTATAAACTGACTGTATTAAAAAACTGCAGTACGCTCTTTAATCTTCTGCTAAAATACAGACAGCACTTCTGCCTGTTGCTGAGACACCCACTCATTCAGCACCTAATGAGTTTATTTTCCCCAAGCACTGAGTCTAATTGGGATGAATGTCTATCACTACCAGCACAGTTTGCTCATTAAATATGCATCGTGGGTTCCTGACAGACCAAAAAAAAAGGGGGGGGGACCTTCTGTTCCCAAAGAAGGGTTTGCTGTCCCAATTAATGGGTAGCTCCTAAAAGATTTCATGAAATGTTCTATTGGAGTGAAGCTTCCTATAGGCTTGTTTTTGCACAACAATGCAAGATAAAAGCCCATACTAGTTCCTCCTCCTCTCTCTTCTTCACCCAATGAAGGAAGTAGGATGCTTTATAGGCCCCAAAACTTCCAGTCCCACTTTTACAAAAGGGTTAACAGTGATGAAGAAGGAAAAGCTGGCAATCTGCCCCTCTGTCACCAGTTGGGCACTGAAGGCACAGTGAATTGGTAAAAGGAACCTTGAGGTCCAGGGGTGGACAAGCAGTAATAGGAATGATTAGGGTGCCTATCAAACTGAAAAAGCAGTTAGAAGAATCAAGTAGCTTTGGTTAAATTGTGTCAAAGAGCCCAAATGCTCCAGGGAATCTCATATGCACTACTTAAACTTTCACTTTCAACACCTCTACTGTTATTCTGCAGAATTACTGAGAACAGTTCTTGGCCTGTTGGCAGTTTTTAATCATGGACACAATTTGTACTTTGAATTATCATTCAGGAAAACAGAATTTGCTCCCTGCAGCAGCTATCATCACATAATCCAGCAAGCAAACAGATGAAGGAAAGCTCAAAACAATGAAAAGCATAAAATCTCCAGGCACTGCACAAAGAGGAATAAATCACCCACTTGAAATGAAACAGAAGAATATTATCAATGTGCTCAGAAAAATGAAGATGAGGAGTGGGCATAAGACAGAAAAGTATTTATATGCCGTCAGTTCTCCTGACTAGCTGTTTGTAAGGTGCATGTGGCGGTTTGATTTTGAGTTGCTGTTCCAAAATCTCTTCCTGCCAACACTGCACTGCCTGCCTGCTGTCACCACAATAGCTTGGAAATTTAAAAGCGAGCTTAACAAATCCTAATAATTCTGGAATTTATGCAGATCAATGGAACCTTCCATTCCTCGCTTATAAGGAGTTAGTACACTCTCCCCATTACTCTGTGAGCTACCTCCGGGTGCCCCAATTTCCACCCACAGTCCAAAGACATACTAGACAGGAGGTTAATGAGTCCTTGCGAATTGTCCCATGATTAGGCTAGGGTTAAATCAGGGGATTGCTGGGCAGTGCGGCTGGAAGTGCTGAAATGGCCTATTCCACGCTGCATCTCAATAAATAAATAAACTTTACTGTAAATCTACATATGTGATGAATATTCATTTGATGTCAGCCCAGTTCAAAATCTAACTGTTTCTCATTTGTGAAAATTTTAACATTTAGGTTTGGCAAAACAAAAAATTGATTGAGTCATTTAGTTTTCGAAATGAGCTCCCAGACAGCAGTCAGGTCTCAACATAACAGAGACTTTTCTTCCAGACTGAATTTTATATTTATTCAGAGCCAGAAATAGAGTGAGTGGGAAGATTTTTGGATGGGAACCCCAGAAGAAAGGGTTTCCCGCATATCCTGATGAATTTAGCACAAACACTTTAATTTGTTTTAACAAGTTTCCAACCTTTCATGCAACAAAATCAATATTGTGGTGGGAGGGGTGGGGTAGACAGACATCACAGATATCTTAGGTAATTGGACATCATGATAAGGGGAGGGTTGTATATTTGTGGATATGGTAACAGTAAACTGTTTTTTATGGGTATTCTTTTGAACTTGGAGGCAACATTCCTGCTCTTCCCGGACCACATGTGCTGCAACCTGTTCTTCCACTCTCCTTCTAAATGAAGGAAAGTAAATGTAATGTGAATGTTAGATTCAGTGACAACAGAGACAGAGGAACTCAGCAGGTCAGTCAGTTTCTATGGAGCAGAATAAACAGCTAACATTTCAGGCTGAGGCACTTCATCAGGACTGGAAAGGAAGTGGGAGGGCATCGTGCCAGAATAAAAGAGTAGGAGTTGGTAGAGAAACTCAGCCATTTAGACTATACCTCCCCATACCATTTTACTCTGGCTTCTGCCTTCTTCCTTTCCAGTCCTGATGAAGGGCCTCAGCCTGAAACTTCAGATGTTCACTTCCCTCCATAGACGCTGCCTGGCCTTTTGTGTTCCTCCAGCGTTTTGCTCAAGATTTCCAGCACCTGCTGAATCTCTTGTACAGGTTTCAGTGAACCTTCTAGTAGCAGGTTGTCAACAACTAGAAACAATGGCAGAGAACTTTTCCCTTGATATGTACGATAAACAAAGCTCTTTATTATGTATTTTAAATAATCCGGAAGATCCGAGTTAGAAGCATTCCATCATGCAACATACACAGCATTTTTCCCCTGGGTTATATCTGTTTCCACTTTATCCTGAATATACCAATTCTTAAGCGAAATACCATTCCACAGATGTCAACCATCTCACAGCTCACTGTACAAACCTCTGCTGCAAGCATTACCCTAGATGATAATTAACAGTTAATTGTTTCACTTATGTAAAGGCTGAACATTATTCTCTCATCATTTTGCTTTAAAAGAGCAGTGAGGATCTATCTTGCCATTTACGTTGAAGTCACGCAAAGAACAAGAATTTCAACACGTACAAACAAGCTGGATGAACTCAGCAGGTCGGGCAGAATCCATTGAAACGAGCAGTCAACGTTTCAGGCCAAGACCCGAAGGGTCCTGATGAAGGGTCTTGGCCTGAAACGTTGATTGCTCGTTTCAACAAGTGCTGCCCAACCTGCTGAGTTCATCCAGCTTGTTTGTACGTGTTGATTTGACAAAAGTATCTGCAATGTACTTTGGGTTTACTAAAGAACAAGAATTTCACTTGCCAGGTTCATAACTTTCCTGGGAGTTTCTCTGCAATGCAGACCTGAAAGTGCTTCCACTGTTTTGCAAGTTCTCATCACTCGCAGCCTATATTGATGCAATCTTCAAACCAGTTCTTAAAGAGAGGCATCTCACAAAGCGGACAATACTCTTCCAGCTGCAGGAGAGGGTTGCAACGATTGGAGGAGAATGCGTGAGAAACTGCTCCCCCAGAATCAAAGAGACCTGGTCGGGATACTAAAGGACAGCGCCTGCAGGAGTCAGGTTGCTTTCTCTAGGGGCTGCAGACACCCACCAGGACTACAGCCAGGTGCTCTTAGCAGGAGATTGCTATGGATGTTTCTGGTACGATGTTAATGGAGCGGTTAAATACCTGCACTTTAGCGAAGCCTGCAATGCAGGCAAATGTGCATGTACCCTCTGCTTGCTCCTGTAGACTACAGGAAAAGATGAAGTTCCTTGCTTGTTCTCACTCATTTCGGCTGAACTTCCTAATGCAGTAGCGAGCAGCAAATTGCAGATGAGGCAGATATTATCCTGTGACTGTCATGTGGAAAGCAGTCCAGAACATGTTAGATGTTGTATTTGAGATCAGAGGAAATACAGCTCTCTGTGTAGACAGAGAATACACTTGGGGGTTTGACCCTTTCGTTAGGAATGGTTTTGGGAGTTAGTAAACCTGGTTGTTCTGTGAATGAGAAAACAACAGTAGCAGTGAGATTTGAAAATGTAATTGCAGGCCAATTTTGCATGTTGCACTACTGTTGACAATAAAGGCAAATTTTCACATTGAAATAAAAAGCACTAATGAAAACAAAGACTACTTTAAAATGCTAAACACAAAAAGGTTCTGCAGACCCTGAAAATCTAGAGCAATACACAAAATGCCCTGGAGGAGCTCAGCATTGATGAGGGGTCTTAGCCCGAAATGTCGGCTGTTTATTCCCATACATAGATGCCGCCTGACCTGCTGAGCTCCTCCGGCGCGTTGAGTGCCTTGTTGAAAAATAATAAGACAAATTTCCAAATTAGTTGAGCCATCCAGGAATCTACAAAATTGCTGTCCTCCACATTACACTGACTTTCAACAACTTACTACTATTTGCTTTGGAGTTTTGTGATGTAATTTCCAGCCCCCATCCCTTCTGAAGGGGTCAAAATGTCCCCAGTTCTGCAGCACTATTCAGAGCGGTTTTGGTTAACAGAAAGGAAAATCATTCCATCTATTTGTGCCATTTACCGTACCCAGAGTAAACATTCCAAGTGTTTTCCATCACTGTTGCATATTTAGAAAATCATTGTACAGGAGTTACAGTTCAGAGAATCATTAACTTTGGCTGTAGATTTGTTGCAAGTATTTGAAACAGATCTGGACAAGTATAGTTGGTTACAAGAGGTAGCTGGAATGTTAGAAAATATACCACTTGGTTACAGCTAACTTCTGGGAAGTTTCCTCCTTTAGGTCTCAGAGTTATTTGTCAACTTTGCTAATCTCCCACTTTTCTATATACTTTACTTTAGAAATAAAGTGTGGAATAGGTCCTACCATCCCACCGAGCTGCGTCGCCAGCAGCCCCTGATTTAAACCTAGCCTAATCACAGGCCACTTTACAATAACCATTTAAACTACTAACCCTTACATCATTTGACTGTGGGAGGAAAACCACACATTCCATGGGGTGGACATGCAAACTCCTTACAGCAAATGTCAAGACTGAACTCAGAACTCCGACACCCCAAGCTGTAATAGCACTGCACAAACTGCGATGCTACCAAATATACCTATTCTCAAAACCTTTCTTTGCTCCCAAAAGATCATATGGTTACTGGATTGCAGTTGCACTGTGGCTCAATCAGAAATTTGTAGGACCAGCTGGTCTCTGTCTGTGGATGTTTCCAAATATTCCTGAAATATAGGGAAAATAACTTTGGATAGAACCTTCTGGGGTGGGTTAAATTAAAATTACAACCATCAAACCCAGGTCAAAAACACTTCTTTTAATCTGTTTTTCCTCTTGCAGTTTAAAGACTTACTTTCATATTTTGAAAGATACACCAAACTGGTCAGACTGTCAGAATTCAGCTCTAAGCACAATGGCTGCACTGAGAGATGCATTGCTTGGGAGAAGAGTCCATCGGTATCCTAAGGTGGAGAGTACTTCCTATTCCTGAAGCTTCAATTTCATTGACTTTAAAGAGATGAATTTGAAGATCACTTAGCTTCTTCTCAGGCGATCCTCCAGAGCCATGAAAGGGTTGCTTTCTCTGGTCCCTTGGGCTTTGAGGTGACTGATGAGGCCACTTTGGAAGCTGTAGGTTTTTCAATAGGGCAGAAGGCATTGGGTTGAAGGGATGGAAGGACAGTTGGGCTTCTATGGGCTCCCTACGGTTTCCATGCTATCTAAAAGCTCCTTTTTCACTTGAGTAGTGAAGAGCGGGGATCCCATGACTCAATTGCATTTTTAAAGTGGCTCTGGTGAATTTTACAAAATCACTTGTTCTCACATGCATCAGATAACAAGTCAACAACACCTTTGGCCGTTGGAATTTGGCCTCTGAACACTCAAGTATCATCTACACACAACAGTTTAACCACTGAAGATGGGAAGCTTGTGCTTGAGATTGCAGGGTACCAGGGACTGAACAGTTATTTATTAGGCCGACAGTTCAACTCCACCTCAGTTGAACAATCAAATGCCTGAGATTTTGTTTAGCTTATTCATGAAATGTAAAAAGTGCTAGCCACACTGCACTTAGAAATCATTCATACTGCCCTAAGAATGAAGTGGTTGTCGGTCTTCTTAATATACATCACCTCTTTCGTGCAAGACATTCTCTACCACACTTTTGTTGCATGGTCACCCTTTTAACAAATACTGTTTTTAAGCAGATTGAATAGTCACTACTTCTGTCAGGCATTGATTCTTTGTTTATTCTGCCGTGGTCTTACTAGCCCCATTGTTGAAGAAACATGAGCCTGTCATTGGGTAATAACAAATAATGTGAACTTTTTTATGTTTATACACTTTGTTATAATTTATAGTTATAATTTGTTATAATTTATAAAGTAGTTATAATTTCCTATTCTGTTTTTTTTTATATTATGTTCTCTAAACAAGGATTAACTAAATATTCCTCAATAGCTTTTCATCTAAGAATTGTGGGTTCTTTCAGAACTTTTGATCAAATGCTCTCTATTGTTTAATTTATTTTTCCTGAATTTCATTCTACCAAATATACAACATTGAGGCTGTAAATCAAATGAAACTAAGACAGGACTGAATGGATTCGGTGGTTATAGCCATCGCACAGTGAAACGGCAGTGGTAAACTGCTGTCTCAACCACTGCTATAAAAGATCCACAATGCTGTTGAGCAGAGTATTTCAGAAGTTAGACCCAGCAATGGTGTTATATTTCCATGTCTGTATGGTATTTGACTTGGAGAAGAACTCACACGTGGTGATTTTCCCATGCGCCTGCTACCCTTGTCTTTTTTGGTACAAGTTGCAGGTTGGTCCCATGCCACCCAATTACATCCAAGTGACCAAGCATGCTGCTAATTCTGTGTGTTTTTGGAACATGAGGGGAAACAGAGCACCCGGAGGAAGCTCACTGGGTCACGGGGAGAATTCGCAAATCTCTTTCGGACAGCAACAGGGATTGAATCAAGGTTGTAGGTGCTGTAGCTAGCATGATGCTAACCACTGCGCTACCATGGTGTCCAACTTCAGGCAGAGAAGCGAGGGAAATTAACTTCAGTGCACTTTATAGATGGGATACACAGCAGTAACTATATGTCAGTGGCAGAGGCAATGAATTCATCAGGTGGTGGAAGGTGTACAATGCAATTTCCTAGAAAGCATCAAACTTCTTGAGTGTTATTGCACTCATTCACAAGTGGAGATATTCTATCTTGCTTCTGATTTGTGCCATCAGTTAGTACAGAGACTTTGGATATCAAGAGGTGAGTCACTCAACCACAATGAACAGTGCAACACATACACAGCACTGTTCTCAACATAATGACAAATAGCTTTCTCATATTCCTTTACTGTGACTGACTCAATACTGGTGGCAGAGAGCAAGTCAGAGAGGGAATATGCAAGTGGTGAGATAAAGGACAGAACGTGCTCCAGTCAAAAACCGGGACAACAACAACACTGCTGTTGACATCTGGAGGGTGAGATCACATATAGGCTTGGCAACAGAGAGCTTAAATTAGGACATTAAAGGTACAGAAAAGATAGTTGAACAAACACAGTAAAATGTTTGGAGCATTAACAGGTCTCTCAGTAAACCTCCAGGTAACATTAAGGAACATTACCTTTCAGTGTCAAAGAATCTGTGCAAGGTTTCCCAAAGAGGTTGACATCCATTCTTTCCAATAAGGTGGCTGGCAATTCATTTCCAAATACATGTAGACCTAATCGTAATGCACAGTTTGACAATCATTAGATCAACTTCCATTCCAAAGTGAACACTAGCTTCTCGGTATCTAAGGATATTGTTGAAAGCTCACATTGCAGTTGCACAAGCTCAGTTTATTGGTGTGCACACCAAGACTGATATGAATGTGGATTCCAATGTCCACAAATTTGTAGAGTGTTAACAGAATTCAAACCATCTGTTCTTTAACAACTTACCTGGAGTGCTAAGGTGCTGGCCCAGAGAACAGCAGAGATTCTGTGGAGAACAAAGTTACTGCCCTCTCTCAGGATATCTGCATTCATGATTCTGTCCCTGCAACAAAAGCAGTATCTTTACTCTAGCCTGCAGCCATCCAAACCAGACCGCTGACACCAGGTCAAAATCTTCAGTCCACAGTTCTAGACTTAGAACTGCTTGAAATTTTCCAACAATGGCACAAGGAAATCAGGTTCTGCTAGAATTCATAAGGTGGTTGGTTAACATTAGTCATAGAGTCAGAGAGAAGAGAAACAGGCCCTTTAGTCCACCCAGTCAATGCTGAACTGTCCTTCTGCCTGCACACTACCAATCTACCTGCGCATGGACCCTATCCCTCCAAACCCCTCCCATTCATGTACCTATCCAAACCTCTCTTAAATATTGCAATCGAACCTGCATCTACCACTTCTGCTGGCAGATCGCTCCACACTTGCACCACCCACTGAGTGAATAAATTCCCTCTCAGATTTCTCTTAAAGAGTTCACCTTTTACCCTAAACCTTTAACTTAAAACATTGGGGGGATCAGGGGAGCAATAATATGTTGATTAGCAACTGACCTACACGTTGCATAAGATTCCGTTAAGTAGCACTGGTGGGGAGTGGGGAATGAACTTTGCTGCTGCTTAATACATGAACAGCTAAATAAAATTAGCAGTAGGTATAACATGAGATCCGAAACATCATACATGGTGTCAAATCAAGGATGCATACTAAAAATCATCTGCATACTCTGATGGGTATTGGTTGTACGCTTACTAATATCCCCACCTGTATGATAGACACCAAAGTTCATAAGAAGGAATAGGCCAGTCATTTCCTAATGCCTTCTCTGGCATTCGTGGCTGCACTTTTACCTCAGCCCCACTCCCTTATTCAAACACCATCTATCCTGATTTCCTGAACATCCAAACAATTAATGATTTTTGTTGCTTTAGCACTCACGGGTGGATAATCACAAAAGTAACTACCTTTCAGATGAAGTTTCTTCTCAGCTCGGCTCTGAAATCTGATTCTTGGTTTAGACAAAACAGCTACAGAAACATCATCTTTGCTTTCGTCCTATCAAATCCTATTAGATATGTTCGTGTTTTAGTGAGATCACCTCTCATTCTGGAAGTGTAGTCAGCTTAATCACTTTTCATATAATCAACCCCCATCCCAGCAATCAAGCTGATATATTTTTATTGTGTTCCCTATATGAAATTTACATTCTCCCTCAGAAAGGGGGTTGAGTATACAAAGTTCCAAGTATGGTCTAACCAGGGTGCTCTATAATTCCAATAAGACATCTTTACTCTTCAACACAAATTCTCTTGTTATAAAGTCAAATGTACCATTGTTCTCCCTAAATTCTTTCTGTAGCTGCATGTTAATTTTTAGTGACATGTGTAAAAGGATATCCAGGTCCACAGATCACCAGTACTTTTTTCTCCCCATTTAAGAATACTACACTTCTCTATTCTTTTAAAACCATAATGGATAATGTCACTTTTATCCTACACTGTATTCCATCAGCTCAGTTATTCACACTCCCTGTCTCCTCCACCTGGCCCACACTGCTTCTCTGACTATGATCGCCTCTCATTCACATTTTATACAGCATTAATGCACATCCCTCCATTGTGAATAAAACTGCCTTTTTTTAAAAAAAAACTACCTTCCTAATGCTTTCCTTATGATGAATGTTTTAGGAGCTGCTGTCTTACCCAGATTTGAACATCCCAGTCAAGTGTTCTTGCAAAGCAGTATCCCACTTAAAATCTGCTTTGCCTTTACTCCAAAATATCAGTCTCAATCCACTGTCAATGAGCTGAAACATTAACTATTTCTCTCTCCACAAATTCTCCCTGACCTGATGAGTATCTCCAGCATTTTCAGGTTTTACTTCAAAGAAAATCTTTTCATCTCTGAAAAATGCATTGAAAAAAAACTTCAAAATAGAACAGGTAAGCTTTTAGTCTGAAGACAGTGTTGAGGAAACTTTATTCTGCCTCTTAATTTGTGTTTTATTTGAATTGCAAACACCTAATCTTCTACACATTACTTTGCATTCAGAAGTATAACTTTACAGAAGATGAAGATCTAATTTATGTTAGGGTCGATAAATCCCAAGGGCCTGACAAGGTGTTCCCTCAGATCTTGTGGGAGGATAGTGCAAAAATTGCAGGGGTCCCGGCAGAAATATTTAAAACTCTCTTAGCGATGGGGTGAAATGCTGAAAGACTAGAGTCCATTAATGTTGTTTTGTTGTTCAAGAAAAGGTCTAAAAATAAGCCAGGGAACAATAGACCAGTGAACCTGACATCAGTAGTGGGAATGTTACTGGGAGGTATTCTAAGAGACCAGATATATAAGCATTTGGATAGACAGGGATAGATTAAGGATAGGCAATTTGGCTTTGTACACGGTAGGTCATGTCTAACCAATCTTATAGAGTTTTAAAGGCAGTTACCAGGAAATCTGATGAAGGCAAGGCAATGGCTGTCGTCTACATGGACTTTAGCAAGGCATGTTACAAGGTCCTGTATGGTAAATTGGTCAGGAAGGTTCAGTCATTCAGCATTCAAGATGAGGTAGTAAATTGAATTACAAATTAGGCATTGGCTTTGCAGAAGAAGCCAGAGAGTGGCAGTAAATGGTTGGTTGCCTCTCTGACTGGATGCCTGTGTCTAGTGGTGTGCCACAGGGATCAGTGCTGTGCCCATTGTTGTTTGTCAACTATATCAACTATCTGGATGATAATGTGGTAAATTAGATCAACAAGTTTGCGGATGACACCAAGCTTTGGGGTGTAGTGGATACTGATGAAGACTATCGAAGCTTGCAGTGGGATCTGGACCAGTTGGAAAAATGAGCTGAATAACGGCAGGTGGAATTTAATGTAGGCAAGTGTGAAGTTTAGCACTTCGGCAGAATAAATCAGGGTAGGTTTTACACAGGGAATGGTGGCACAGTGAGGAATGCAGTAGAACAGCTAGATCTGGGAATACAGAGTCATAATCCCTTGAAAGTGGCATCACAAGTAGACAGGGCCATAACTTTTGGCACATTTGCCTTCAAAAATCAAAATACTGAATACAGGAGTTGGGATGTTACATTAGAGTTGGATAAGATATGGATGAGGCCAAATTTGGAGTATTGTGTACAGTTCTAGTCACTACCTACAGGAAAAATAAAACTAAGATTGAAAGAGTGCAGAGAAAGCATATAAGGACATTGCCAGGACTTAAGGACATGTACAGTAGGGAAAGGTTGAATAGGTTAGGGCTTCATTCCCTAGAGTGCAGAAGAATGGGGGGAGATTTGATAGAGGTCTAAAAAAATTATGAAGACTATGGATAGGGTAAACGCAAACAGGCTTTTCCCACTGAGGTTGGGTGAAAGTACAACTAGAGGTCATCCATTAAGGCTGAAAGGTGAAATGTTTAAGGGGACCTTCTTAATCAAGAGGGTAGTGAGAGTGTAGAGAGGGCTGCTAGCAAAATGGGTGGATTCAGGTTTAATTTCAACACTTAAGAGAAGCTTGGATGGGTATATGGATGGGAGGGATATAGTAGGCTATAGTCTGGGTGCAGGTCAATAGGACTAAGCAGAGTAATAGTTCAGCACAGTCTTGATGGGCCTGCTTCTGTTGCCGTGTTCTCTCTCTGACTCTATTTATCCTAGGTCAGAACATAGAATAGGGGTGAGGTGATATCTCCCAAATTCATTCAGGTAATGGCACACACCACTGAGAAAACTGACAACTGTTCCTTGCACACCTGTTACATGCAAACAATTTTTTTTAAGAAGGAGACCAAAGGTTTTCCTGTCCCTTTACTACTGGATGCTTTGTAGAAGATAAACACTAAGAAGAGATGTTAAAGAGAGAACTCTGTTCAAGCACTTCAATTGGTCTCAGAGATCTAACCTCGGTCTTACTCCATCAAAGAGAAAACCTTTTTCTTGCTTTTCAGTTCTTGATCTTTTGTCACCATTTTGAAAGGGCCAAAGCAGCCCTTCTCTAATCACCCAGAGTATCTGAACTCTACCTCCAGGGCATCCACCCTCATGGTCAAGGCGACACCCTCTTAATTGCAATTGTACTTCCTTAGCCGGTTGAATGAGGATCTGGATTCATATCCTACATTGGAAAAGCCAGCTTGCATTGGTATCAGTAAAATCAAAAATTGGAATTTTAAGTTAACCTTTATTCATGTCTGTGGGACTCTGCTATATGCATTTATGCACCCCATGAAAATTTAAGCTAAGTGCACTTAATACTACAATGTAAGTAAGTCTTTAATTTTTATCTGCCTATTGCTTTATATGATTGTAAGTGGTAATTAGACGGCACAATGATCATTAAGCCAGCTGGTGCTGTAGTGGCATCTGCATTGGACTTTGAGGTGAATGGTCCCCAGTTCGAACGTTTTCTATCCATGCTGGGTTGAGCTTCAAAACAAAAAATCAGACAAATGCTAAAAATGGCAAAAGGTTGAAGCCCATGTGCCACAAGGTGTAGCCTGGAACAACAGTAATCATTAAACCACAGCGGAATTGTACTTTTAATGGCTTCATAATGCTTGAAATTATGAATTTTATGAATTCATTATGAGTAAGAACAGTGCTAGAAGTATCAAGGGTACACTTTCATTTCCCTCTGCTGTAGTATCATAGACAACTGTAGGTTCTGCTTGTAAAGAAATCCCAGATATTATGATCCAGACCATTAACCAGCTTGGGTGCCTTCCTCACCCTTGACAGAGTTTGGGTACATTGAAGCAAATAGCTCACCAAGATTGTTGTCTAAGAGAGGAATAGGATGGAGTACTCTATGTGACTGTTACAACTATACCCGTCTTCAATCACATCCAGGACATTGATTTTACAGGCATTTCATCTACCATTCTGGAGAACTACTCTCTCTGCCATCACACTGTGGCTGTCAAGTTTACGAAGAGGAAGCGACAGGAAACTTGCCACAGCTATTTTTTTGGTAGATGACAAGGTCGAAATAGGTATAGAAACAACAAATCATATTGACTTGGATATAGGCAGCCTCTGCAGTTGGGAGTGGCTTACTTCTACTCCTGTTTTGGGGGTTTCTGAGCTGACTGGCGAGGCCAATGTGGAAAATGCAGACTCTTCCACAGATGGGGCATGTGGTAGCTGATGGAGTGAGCCAGTGATAGTTTGTTAGATGGTCCACTCCTTCTACCCTCCATGCGGGACCTCTGAGTGCTCGCAATGCATTATGTCAAGGTCCTCAACACCATCCCAAGTCCTACATCTCCAATTTGAGCTCCAGTCATGCTTTGGGTATTGTCAGGAATCAAGGAGGGTACTGCAAAGAGTTTTTGAGCATACCCTTGAATATTTTCCACCGGCTCATCTAGTAATTTCCTCTAATCACACACTCAGAAGTCTGGTGTATTGTGCCCAATAGAATTGATTGAGTGTAATTATAATTGGTTTACATATCCTTCTAGTGAATTTGGAAGATTTTACTATAAGACCACAAGACTGTAAAATATAGGAGCATGCTGTGTTGAGCCTCAAAAACAAAACAGAAAAATGCTAAGGAATTGGGCAATAAGTGGAAATAGATGCACAATGTATTGGCAATGAAGCTATTGGTTCTCTGATCACCTCTGCCCTAGCTACTGGAAGAAGACACTTAAATCCAAAAATTCAGTTGATGGGATAAAAAAAAACACACACCACCTGCAGCCAGCCTTCATGGTTAAGCTGAACCACCTCAGGCCCTTCATTCTGAGAAGAGTCTTTTTGGAACTCCAAAATCAATAGGAAAACTTGCTTATTGAAACAGAGTTTTATTATTGCAGTTTATTATATTAGAGCTGCATGGATTCAATTTCTAACATGATAAAATTCATTAATATGACTTGTATCAGTACAGTTTGGAACAGAATATTCTGTTGCAGATTTTGGGTATAGTTTTTACGTATCTGCAGGGAGAGTACTGCTACAGTTTGTAATGCTTGTGAAGTTGCTTAAAATAGGCTGAATTAAAGATCTAAGTAGCCAGTGAATTTTTAATTTACAATTAAAATAAGTTCACATTGCATCTGTTTTCCTTATTAGCGTTTTATTATTTAAACAAAAGCATTATCTGTACAGTTCTGCTCTCAATTACTTTGGATAATTGACATTTCTATTTTAACCACAAGCCAGTTAAACACAGACAACAAAACCAAATGAGCTGATTCAACCAAAATTATTGTAGAAAGACAAAATAAAGTATTGTACAAAAACTTGTGAAGCAGAGTAAATACATTAGCTTTCCACTAATTAAATTGTATTTTGAAGAAGTTCTTTGGGTTTCAGAAAACTTAATTTTGTTTGAGTTGTGCATGTGGGAGGTAGAAAAACATTAAGAGACAATTTTGATTTAAGGCTGTGATTCAGTTGGGTGTATGGAGCTAATTATGTGACATTAATTTGGTGCCTTATCATGTGGTTCTAAGTAAAGTATTTCCACATAGGGCAGGTTGAGGCTTTCATGACAACTTTCAAAGTCAACATGAGATCTCTGTCATTCATTATGTATTGTTTTCTACTACAGTACTTGAATCAACATTGTGCAGTATAATTTACCACAGTCCTGCCAGAGGTTAAATTTTGCTAATGTTAAGATTTTACAGGGGAGATTATCACTTCCCAGAAACACCAGAAAAGAACTTTTATCTCAAATCTTCATCTCTCTACATAACCTCAGATTCTAACTGGGAACCCGGTTTTGTTAGAAGTGGGTTTGCAGTGCCACAGGCACAGACCAGCCTTAACAGCAAAAAGAGATAGGAAGGTCCACAGTACTCCTCCTCCTCCTCCTAAAAAGGCGAAATGTGAGATCCGTGTCACTTACATCACGCTGCTCTCTTGTCACATGCCATCTCTGCTTCTTATGCACTGCTTTGCACAACAGATAATTTTACAGTTCAAAATGTCTCAGCTCTACCATGATTCATCTTTAGGTCATCCTACAGCCAGATTCTTCAGTTGTCCTTAGAGAAGGATGCTTATTGGTGTTCCATCCCAACAGTGCGATCCCTCCTTTTTGTCTGAGTCTGTGCATAGTAACTGCAAGCAATTTGGGTAATGCAAACACCACAATAAACAAACATGCATTGTTTGAAGTAATTACTGAACCTTTGAAAGCATCAGTGTACAACTCCAGCCACTGATGAAACTTGTTAAAGTGCTTAGGATGAATTGTTTGACAAGACAGAAAAGTAACCAAGAACGTAACAATTTCCAAATTGTGCTGGCAGAGCTGAACAAATGGGAGAGGGTATTAGCATGCCTGGGCACCACCATCATCTCAACTTTTCTCTACTTTTTTTTCCCCTCCAAACAATCTCAAGTCCTGTTCCTTCTCCTTACCTCCCTATATTATTTAAATTATTGCTCTGGCTCCTACTTTGGTTCAATTTTTACTTCCTGCTTCAACCTTTGGACTTTAATACCCTTGTTGGGTGTTAAATAGTCACTGATCTCTCTTCATTTTTTGCACTCTTTTCAAAATTTTGATTCTCTTCATGATGGCAAATTGGTGCAGCAAGTGGTGGTGGTGCTCCACAGCTATAGTGAACCAAAATAAATCCTGATTTCCTATACTGTTTGTATTAAAGTTTGCATTTTCTTCTGGTGACTGTGTAAACTTTCCCCAGGACTTATTGCTGTTTATTACACGTGCCTTGTGCAAACTGGATGCCACATTTTAAAAACTGCAACACTGGAATTTAATTTTTGTTGTGGAAGGTTGTGAAAGTTCTATTTAAAATGCAAACACTATTACTTTATTGGGGGAACAGATGATTGTTTGAAGTCCATAGGTAAAAGGCAATGTGAAAGCATGCGTTAAAGAAAGTACAGAGAGAAAAAATAATCACTATCGATCTCACCATTCAAACATCCCTAACAATATTTGACACACATCTCCAAACTTCAACTGCCTGATCACAACTTTGTTCTCCATTGCCACTTCCAACAACACCTGATCCTGAAGGTTGCCTTCATCGATGTCTCAAATCCTAATTTCCTGAGACCCACCTCTGCTTTCTGATGCAAGTCCAAACCTCCCAGTCATTAACAGGTTTCTCTTTCAATTGCCACTTCCCCAATAAGCAACCCGCAAGATAACCAGCTCCCACAGGCACATCTTTACAAGGGACAAGGAGTGAATTGAATACTTTCTGTGTACCTGGATGTTCAGAACTCCAATAACACCCAAGTAGATTGATGTCATCCAGATTAAAACACCCACTTGATTGGTACATCAACCACCACCTTAAATAACTACACTCCAAGATTGGCACAGGATCTACCAAACTCATGCTGCTTTGTTGCACTACCCGAACCTAACTTCTTCTAGAAGAACAGGAGGTCAGATGAAGACCACCATTAAATCCAAGTTCTCTCCAAGTCACACATCATCCTGACTTGGAAATGTGTCAACATCGTTTCACTATCATTGGAACAAAATCTTGGAACTCTCCACCTAATTACACTGTTGGAGTATCTTCACTCCACTATCCACTGTTGTTCAGGCAAGCAGTTCACAGCATCCTCTATAGGGCAATAATAATATGCAGTAAATGCTAGTCTTGCCAGTAAATCCCCATTACTAAATAAATTACAAATTTAAAAGCTATAGAATGTATTCAAGATTTTCTCTGACTTGGATCGGTCTTGCGACATGGCATATGATTTGCTTCATTGATTTTGCTTTATCATGATTGGACTAGCAGTTTCATTGGTTTATCTGCCTGTTTGTGCCCATTTTATTACCTAATTCAGTCTACTGGGCTAATAACCTACTACTAGTTCTACAATCAACTATAATGTTTATATAATATAATGTGTATTAATTTATTACAATATAAAATATTATAATATAGTAAATAAATAAAATAAACACCAATATTATTATGTATTTTCTAATTTTCAATTTAATTATATAGAACCATTAAATTCCAACAGTAGCAGATGCCAGGTTTGAACTTGGATCACAAACTCATGGTTCATGAACTGGGATATTATCATAAGGAATAAAATAAAAGATGGTTTCCAATAATATTTAATTTAAATCCTAAGAGTAGGTTGGAATTTATTCAGTTGAAGAAAAGAGGCAAAATTAAGACTGATGCTAAGCAACTCCCTATACAGAACATACAATATATAGGAAGTAGCTTTCTGACGATAGATGATACTTGCAGAGAGAGTAAAGAAAATACCATTTCAAGAATTAATGATCCAGTGCCAAAGCTGATTTTATTTATTATAAAGACCTTGAAAAGCTGTACAGTGATTAATTAAAGCAGAAACTGCTGCACCGTTCAGAATCAGTAGATATTTAAAACAGGTAAAGGATTATTAAGAGCATGAAGATCAGATTAGATTCAGGCAGCTCTGCCAAAAATATGACATAATTTTATGGGATGTGATTCCACATTAGAAATGCTTAATATGCAATACTTTCTTACTTTTCCTTTGTCCTTTGAACTAATTTGTCCCCACTCCCACCCCCCCCCCCCCAATCAACTTTTTCTCATTATCTTGTCGGTCTGACTCTAATTTACTCTCTTTCTTTCTGTCGTTCCTCTTTCCTTCTGTATTTTTATCTGTCACGCTTTAGTGAGACAGCATGTCCATCCTTTATTCTCCAAGACCCTGGGTGCCCTGATAATCTCATCATTACCAATTTGCACTTTCTGCAGGGCAAAAAATGTTTTAACTGAACGAAGGTGGAAAAAAACAATCAAACCAACAGGATTCAGCGGACTGAGACATCTGCTTCTGTGCTGTATTACCCTTACGATTCAATAACAGCATGTCACAAGTTGCTACACATGAGGAAATCTGGACAAACATAAAAGAAATTGGAAGGACAGGGACTTTTACCTATCACTCTGGCCTGTATTCAAACAAAAGACTACATATCAGAGGGTAGTTTAGTAACAACTGCAGCTGCCAACTTTGTTAAAATTGCTTCCTACAACAATGAATTGATTCCCCTTCCCCATAATCAAAGACATGCATTTTCCATTATGTTGGACTGCTGCCCTCTTCTTGCTGTGATGGCTTATTTCTATGCCTGAAACTCTGTATTTACAGGGTTTCAAAAGATTAAATCCATGCAGTGCATGTCCTCCAGAAAGTGACTGGTGATTGCCCAAATTAATTTCATGTTTCATACTTAGCAGGCAAAAATGAATTAGAAATGGATGTTGTGTAGTTCAGAATGGAATCTAATAGCCTCAAAGGGTGTGTTTACTGTGTGTGTGGCTGTTTATTAGCATTTAGCTATTTATTATATTATACACATAAATACTGATTAAAAATATCTTAGATTGGCAAGAAGGATTGAAAGCATGTGCTGTGTAAAGGAATTTGCATAGGTCTGTGTTGTGAAGGTATTTCATGCAAGTGAAATACCTTCGCAATACAGACCTATGCAACTTCCTTTATAATAGATTAAATGCACATGGGTTTGGTGAGTGCCTGCACCATCTAACACAGTACTGCACCTGCAAAGTGTCAGACAAAATCCACTTTACTAAATGATTTTAGCCGCAGAGGAGATGGATGCACTATAAACAAAGGAAGTTTGATCTATAGATTACTATATGCCATCTCCAGCTTTACAGTATGCATGTGAGAAAAGACTGGACCAGACTCTCATTTTGGGTGCAAGCTGTTCTTCTGAGCTCTTGCAAGAAAATATTATATTTGGGACAAAATACTGGGTTGTTGGAGTAATGGAACGAGAAGATTGACTATCTTAGGCTGGAGAGAAGAGAGAAAAGGAAAAAGGGAAGAAGTTGAGCAAAGAGTTACAGCACAGTGGTGTTCCACAGTACCAAAGACACAGGTTCAGTCCCAACCTGTATCTGTGTGGAGTCTCACTTTCTCTGTGATTGTATCGGTTTCTTCCCACATCCCAAACACATACAAGCTCTAGATTAATTGGCTGCTCTGTTGACCCCTGTGCGTATAGGTGAGTGGTAGAATCTATGTGTAGTCATCGTTGAGATCCTGGGGAACAGAAAATGGGATTATTGCATGATTAGTGTAATCCGGTGTTTGATCGTCAGCATTGACTTGGTGAGTTAAAAAGCCTATTTCTATACAGTGTTTCTCTATAATTCTATCTATGTGGAAAGTGAAGAACATAAAGATGGAAGGGAATAGAAAGTAGTGGAGAGGATGTGATGGAGAAAATAAAAAAGGAAAAAAAATGAAGCAGACTGCTGAGCTGGGCAGAACAGACAAGAAAGCACAATCAGCAGAGCATACAAGCAACCAACAAGGAGCTGGGACAAAGCCAGACAAATGAACAGGAGAAGAAAGAGGGGTCTAGGAACGAGAAGAAAGAGTCAGTGGATAATAGGGAAAGGGGAAAGGAGAGGAGAGCAGGGAGAGGAGAATAGAGGAAAGGAGAACAAAGACAGATGAGGAAAAAAGCCTGATGAGAATAGAGAGCAGAGGAAAGAAAAATTAACAAGGGGGGAAGGAATAGGAGAAAATGGAGAACAGAATATAGGAGAGTGCAGTAGAAATGAAGATAGAAGGATGAAATGTAGATAGAGAAATAAAAAGAAGAGTAGAGGAAAAATAGAGTGGGACCATGGAGGAAAATGAAGAAGAATAAAATGAGGAAGATGTAGTAAAGGGATGCTTTTATTTAATATATACTGATTGGTGTTTCTTGGTTTCCATACGGCTTTCCTGACAAACATAAAGTCACAATCTCTCTCTGAAATAAATCTTCCATTTCCACGTGTTATGATTTAGCCTGATGTGGTCATTTTGCTAGGTACTCCAAATGTTATGCTTTTTCTCACATTATAATCACATGTAGAATTAAACAGATCTTTCACTGTACTTTATTAAGATGTGTATTTACAACAATAATCCTGTAAGCATGTTGCTCTTTCACTTAACAGTGCCTAAATATTTAACTTTTAACATCAATTTACATTATTGAAATAAATCTCTCACACTGCAATCTAGGGCTTAAAATGGAAATTGAACTAACCAGTTCCTGACAGAACTGTTCTTCAGTTACATGTGGATCTCAACAGACCATAGACTTGATAAACATATTTATCTTCAACAATTTCTGTTTACAATTTGTGGTTTTAAGCAATTTCCAACAAATTGACCATGGCTACTGTGGTCATACATTTTTCTTTATATTTGGGTATTACTGGGGACTGAATAGTTTTTCATATAGGTATCAAAACATTTTCATATGGTCCCTTAATGCTTCACGTTGTGGATCTTACGGAACTACTACCTAGAAGGATTAGGGCATTGTATTTTATTTGCAAGCTGAAACTCCTTTAGACTAGCTTGCACTTTGGTATCAGTAGATAGTAAATGAATCACATCCCCATGCAGGTCCTCTGAGATACACCAGAGACCATGTTGCATTCCCAATGGGAGCAATAATTTGTGAAATCACACTGAGGATCCTATTATTTTTTGAAGAAGTCACTGCTGAATAATCTCTCGCTGCAGGCATTTGGTGTCCATTATTTGCCCCAGGGTTTGTGATGCAGTACCTCTGCTGTGCAAATTTTATTCCCTTTAAGCATTTACAGCAAAATAACTGTAAAGAATATGTTTTTAGATATTTCTTCCAAAGATAAAACAAACATGCACTTGACGTGTTCAAATAGCTGTTCCTATCCCTTAATTGGTTTCCCTTTCATGGCAAAAGGAACTGATTCTTGCCAGCAGTGACACATCTGACTGTCCAGCTGTGACCTACCTTCATTTGTGGGCAAAGATTTTGGATTGTTTTTCAGCAAAGTGACCATGTAGGGGATCAGAGCCAAGTCTAAACTTGATCTCAACCAACCAACTGCACACTTGCACTTGCATTACAGATACCTCGGGAACTTTCACAGCAAAACAAATGTCTCTCCAGTTGAGCTCAGCTCCCTCAGCGGCACTTGAAAGAATAAGCCTCAAGTGTTGTTTGTCTCAATACAATTCTTACCCACTGAGTCACTAGCCATGAGTTACATTCACAATTTGCTTCTTTGAAAAAAGTCATCAAACATGATAGGAAAACTGTAAATGTTGCTGCCTGGAAACCAAATTTATTGTGTTTCAAATGAAGTACAACAGGGGGATGGCAGTTCTCCAGGTATTAACTAGTGTATCACGGCAATGCAAGAAACATAACGACAAAATAATAAAAGTACTAAATCTAATAAATTGTACAAAATATTGTTACGCAAAGAAAAATATAGCCATCTGATTTCTTCAAATTTAACTCAAAATTAAAACATAACAAAAGCTACATTTAGATCCTAATATATTCAACAATGGTTTCTCACCCAAGGTCAAAAAATAACCAAGATTAATATAGTACTCTTCAAATAAACAAAAAATATTCATTTTTGGGAGTTGGGTAGTTTATTGGATCTATTCCCCTCCCACACCAGCAATGAGTCAATAAAATTGTGCACAAAAGATTAAAATGAAGATCAAAAGTTTTGCTTACTGGAGGAGGACAGGATCAAACCCACTACAATCCTTCCCAGGTCAAATGGCTAGTTCATATTCTATCCACAGATGTAAAGAATGGACATTTGATTCAGGTACCATAAGGCTGGCACTAGCCATAAACTAGCATTCTAACAGATTCCAAGGTCTCTGTGGAGGGCAGAGAAATATCAAAGGGTGAAACTAACTTGATTTAGTTTGCACCCCTAAGCTCAAAGCTCATTACATAATAGGCAACAGATTTCAAACAATTAATCTCAATTACAGAATTAAACAGACCAAACTGTTCTCACAACTGTCTGATATAAACCACCTTTTATATAGAAGAAATAAATGTATTTAAAGGCTGTGCTTTTTTAAATAATGATCAAAATCATTGACGATGACTAAACATTTGGGCTTGCATATGGTTCCCAGCATGCTATAATCTGTACATCAGTTATATAATATCTGGGACAATATTTAAAAATGAAGAAATCAAAGTATTGAAGAAAAGTCTTCATGATATTTTTCCTAGAGGTAGGAACAGAAAGCTCGCTAACTCTGAAAATATCTTTTGCAAACTACAACAATTTCAAATACCTACTGTGTATATTCTGATAAAATCAAGTCGTGCTTCTAAAACTGATCTTTGGTTAAAAAACAAGTATTTTCATGATGAATCAATACAAAAAGTGTGCTTGCATAGACTACCATCAGTCTCAGTCACTCCGTACTAGTAAAACATACTGTGACGTCTTTGGAGAGTTACATACTGCTTTAAACAATATTGCATAGGTTAAAATGTATAGAACCAGCTTTCAAAGCACCAGTTTTTCTAACATTGCAATGCTCGTTACCTGTGGTTGCATATTGCCCCTAATTATTCTCTTCATCCCATTTCAGACGTTACACATGCTTTCAAGTGATGACTAATAGGGTTAAAAACCCACAATATTACCATTACATGAGTCTGTCAAAGTAAGGTGCATTACCAGGAATTATTCTGAACAGTTTTTTTTTATTTAATTGCCCCCTCATGTCCAGCAGCTGTTAAATCCATGATACATTGTTTCATGACATAAACAATCAAAATCCTATTTTTTTAAAATCCAAGAGCACAATCTCAGACAACTTCCGTTTGACTAGGACACAAGAAACTTGCAATAAATATGTACATCTACTCATCATACTCTGGCACATTTCTGCCTTTACCATGGTTACAATTTAAGCACTACTCATGCTGTTATATTCATCTCACTTTATAAAAATACCCAAAAATCTTTTTGCTCGTCTCCCTATGTCTCACATATACAAGAGTTCTAAATATTTTAAACCGAGAATTTACAAATCCACACAGGTAGTTTTTTTAAAGAATTTCAGACACGTTTAAGATAGGTTTGCACCTGAACAGATTACTTTATAAAGTACATTTTTCTCAAGAAAAAAAAACTTCATTCACTAACAAACGTTTTTTAATTAACTTTGTACACTTTTCTCGTACAGCGAAAGTATAACTGTGATATTGGTGAATTGACAAATACTGAGTAAAATAGCAACGGATTTTCAAAAAGAAACATTCTCTGTATAGAATAATAATATCAACCTTTAAACATTTTGGTAGATTTAATTTTCTTTGACAATTGAAATTTCAAGTGATATAGATGTATAAGTACCTGAATGAGCACATCGCATGAAACAAGATGTTGAGTGCATTGCAGGATCCCAGAGTGTTGCGAGTTTTGGCTGGCCCCTGGCCCCAAGCAGTGAAGTGCGGCGGGCGGGACGGACTGATTGACAGGCGGGTCAGTCACACAGGAGACAAAGCCGCGGGCGCTCCACCAATCAAAAGCAAGCGCGAGGTGGGGATTGCGCGTTCTCGCCGACCAGTCTCGGGGAGGTTTCCTTCCCCGTCCTGGGAAAAGACAAGAAACGAACAAGCGGCAAGATCATTTCCAAACCCATCAGTGAAAGATAGGGGTTCGCTTCTGAATAATCCCGAGAGCATGAGCAAATGCTGCAGAGGGTGCGAGGACCATGAACGGTCGGAGTCAGCTCTCGGTGTGAACTCTTGTTTGATTCAACCCATCTCTGAGTTGAATTTCTCTGATTCGTATTCGACGAACTACATTCTCTGAAATTAATTTTCAAAGATTTGCAGGCACTAAAGAGAAATGCGACCTCGTTAATGGAAAATATTCTACCAAACATTATCTGCACAACCATTCCCTGTGGTTAGTAAGCACAATGGAATTTGCACATTGCGATTTGTAATACTGGACAGGCAGGGCAACAAGAAATAATGTGTATTTGCATTTACGAACTTAATTCGGTCTCTGTATTTAATATTCATAATAAAGATTATTCCATTTTATAATTATTTAAACTATTTAAAATAATTTGTTCAGTAGGATAAATGTGGAAATACAAAGATACCTTACGGAAAAAATACAAGACAATTGGGGTTAGGGTTAGAACTTTCTCTTACCACAGTTCTATATGAAACATTCCAACTAGCTGCTCTATACTGAATCCTTCCGTCACAGCACTACTACAATCAGATCTTGCCTCACACAAGTTCTAAATTACAGCTTTTCCTCGCAGCATTTCTTTGTAATAATTCTCCACAAAAGTTCTACAAATTCCATCATTCTTTCAAAAACTCAGGATGATTATTCCTCAGAGTAGTACAACATCTCTCTTCACAGTCGTTGGAGATAAAGATTTTATTTACAACTGTTTTGCATAATAATTTGATTCGTTTGAAACCTTTCCTCTTAGTTCTGTAAGTCATCATAATAATCCTATGTAAAACTTCTCTCATTCAACATCTCTGATAATCCTCACAAGGTTTTTGCAATAATTTATTTTGGCAGCATACAGTTCTGAGGAATTGAAACATTAACAGCCATTACTCATTATATCCTGATTGAACTATTTTTATTTCAGCCTTTCAGCATCTGCAGAGTTTTAACTTCTGTTCATGATTCACCAAAATTGGTCTGATAAGAACTTGAGGGACTAAGTTAAAGTTAAGAGAGTGGAGATAGACAGCAGCTACTGTGGCGTTGATCACAAATTCGAGAACTCATAGGTTTGACATCTACTTTCCACTGAACCAATCAAACAGCAACAGTTAGACCACTGACGGGCTCAGCTGGAGTGGTACACGTGGTAAGATGGCAAGGAGTAAAAGGGAAGAAGTCAGCTAATCTCAGCCTTGGAATTCAACATATGATTTTGTATCTTATAAACAGTTAAAAGATTATACATGAAGAAAAGCTGCTTGGTGGAGAGTGCATCCGGATTCCATATGTCCATGAGTAAGCCTTGTCAGAGGAATGGGCAAGATTGAAGGGGAAAATGGAACAGCACTCAGGAATGCCGTTGACGTGTAGGGAAAAAAATGGAAACTGCAAATGTCGGAAATTCCATTATGGAAATCTGTTGGCTCAATAAATGTAAACCCCTTGTTTGCTGGTGGTTGTATTGTCTAAATTTTGTCATCATGCTTAACAATTTCAGCAGATTGTAGACAGCGGATAGAAAATCTCGAAAATGTATCCTTGATTTCCTGAGACAATCGGGTGAATATCTGCATTGGTTGCCTCCTTAATGTACAAATCAAATACAGTGAAGTGAAATCTATCCATTTTCAAGCCTACATCTCTTGACTCAATCTTCTCAACTGGTACCAAATGTATTAATTTTCTTGCATGCTATATGCAACTCTTTTGTGCTCAGTGTGCACACATCAAAAATTACTAGGCTCCATGGTGCATGGATCTTGCTAATATTTCTAATCTCACTCCATAATCAAGCAACGTATGTCCACCAATTAAAATGGGCATATTAGTGGATCTTCACTTTATGTTATTCATAGGACTAAACAACAATGCCAATAGCCAAAAGATTATTAAAGCCAAGTAACTTCAAATGTCAGTCAAAGCTCGGCAATATTTGACCATCTGGTGTTTGGAATGCCGTGCTGTACCTTGCCTTACATATAACTCTCCAGTTCTTTGACAATATTGTAATTCACTTCAATGTGCTTGATGTCCATTTTCCTTCAACATTTCAGGCTGTGTTGTCCTCCTCAACTAAATCTTCCTGAATTTGCTGAGACCAGTTAAACCAGCCCCCTAGTGGAGGTTTAAAATTCTAAATTTTAAAATTTTGAGATCCAAATGCCTCACCCTGCATTGTTTAACTCATTTACAGTAATTATATTGAGATACTTACAAGCAGTATATTGAAACAGATCCCAGATTCCAGCATCTCAATTAATACTTTGCCTATATACAAGAACATTAATTTTTCTGTCATTTTGGCTTTTCACAAATCCAGTTTGCCTGACTCCAAGCTCATGAGAATCAGCATCTGCTCAGTTCCACACTCGCCAACAGCTTATTCAGACGCATTTGATGGACTGTACTCAGATACTTCTGTGTTACCCAGTGCATATAACTCACAAGAGGAGTGGGCAACACACCTTTCAATCTGGCTGATCCGATCATTGTCTTTATTTCCAGTTTAATGTATTTTAGGAGGTTAACCATTAATGGGCAGGGAAGTTGTGAATTTTCCTCATTTAACAAATAGTAGATTTTTCATGAATGTTAAATAAACATGAATATGTAACACAATTAATCCTGAAAAGGCATTCTCTACCAGAGGAAAGGAGAGAAATTAAATAATAAAATAACAACTGCCTGATGCCAGGCATAATTTGGAAGTGTGTGATTGTATAAAGAAAATATATGATTGGGTGCTGAGGAAAAAAATATCACGTAGGCACCATAGGTTCTTTATCTGGTTTCAGATGGTATGGTCTCCACAGAGCACTAATCTCAACATCATCAAGGCTGTCTGGGATTAAGCGAGACATCCAAAGACTGCAGAAAAACTGTGACAATTCTCCAAGATGCTTGGAACAACCTACCAGCAATTTTCTTATAAAACTGCATGACAGTGCACCTAAGAGAAATGATGTGATTTTAAAGGCAAATGGTGTTCGTACCAAATATTGATATGATTTAGCTTTTCACTGTTTAACTGCCCTTTCAAGTAATTTTTTGATATTTAGAAATATTTAATTTCATTATTTTTGAAAGCTTCTTTACTATACATAATATTTTTACATGTGCCTATGAGTTTTGCACAGTTCTGTATTTTTGAAGTCTTGGGAAACAACAAACAGGTATCTGAGACAATTTTTAATATCTTGATTTTGACCTCAAAGCAAATCTTTTGGAAAGAACCATATGTCCTGAACAGGCATCCAAGAAACTGTCTTTTTCACTCCACATATGCTGCTTGACATGATGGACATTTTTAACATTCGTTGTTTTAATATCAGATTTCCAATATGTTCAGTACTCTTGAAGAATTAGCTAAATTGTTATTATAAGACCATAAGACATAGGAGCAGAATTAGGCCATTTGACCCATCAAGTTTTTACTGCCATTCAATCATGGCGTATCTTTTTTGTCCCCTCCTCAGCCCAACTTCCCAGTGTTCTCCCCATAACTTTTGATGCCGTGGCCAATGAAGAACCAATTTCCATGTTAAATACACCCAACGACTTGGCCTCCACAGCTACCTGTGATGACAAACTCCACAAATTCACCACCCTCTGGCAAAAGAAATTTCTCCACATCTCTGTTTTAATTGGGCGCCCCATATCCTGAGGCTGCGCCCTCTTGTCGTAGACTCTCCCACCATGGGAAACATCCTTTCTACATCTACTCTGTCTAGGCACTTCAACTTTGGAAATATTTCAAAGAGGTCTCTCCTCATCTTTCTAAATACCAGCAAGTACAGATCCAGAGCCATCAGATGTTCCTCATATGATAACTCACTCCTGAAATCATCTTTTGTGAACCCCCTCTGAACCCTCTCCAATGCCAGCACATCTTTTCTTAGATAAGGAGCCCAAAGCTGTCCACAATACTCAAGGCTTCACCAGTACCTTATAAAGCCTCAGCATCACAACCCCACTCTTTTACTCTAGACCTCTTGAAATGAATGCTAACATTGCATTTGCCTTCTTCCCCACTGACTCAACCTGCAAGTTAACCTTTGGAGTGTTCTGCACAAGGACTCCCAAGTCCCTTTGCATCTCACATTTTTGGATTTTCTCTCCATTTAGAATATAGTCCACACATTTATTTCTTCAGCTAAGTGCATGACCATGCATTTTCCAACATTGTATTTCATTTGCCAATTTCTTAACCATTCTCCTAATCTGTCTAAGTCCTTCTGCAACCTTCCTGTTTCCTCAACACTGCCTGCCCCTCCACCAATCTTCATATCGTTTGCAAACTTGGCAACAAAGCCATCTATCCCATCATCCAAATCATTGACATACAGCATAACAAGAAGCAGTCCCAACACCGACCCCTGTCAAACACCTCTAATCACTGGCAGCCAACCAGAAAAGGACCCTTTTATTTCCTCTCATTGCCTCTTACCAATCAGCCAATGCTCTAACCATGCCAATAACTTTCCAGTAATACCATGAGCTCTTAACTTGGTAAGCAGCCTCATAGGTGACACCCCATCAATGGCCTTCTGAAAATCCAAAAATATACAACTGCTGCACCCTGTATATCTATTCTACTTGCAATCTCCTCAGAGAATTCCAACAAGTTTGTCAGGCAGGATTTTCCCTGAAGGAAACCATGCTGACTTTGTTCTATCTTGTCCTGTATCATCAAGTACTTCATAACCTCATCTTTAACAATTGCCTTTAACATCTTCCCAACCACTGAGGTCAGGCTATCTGGTCTATAATTAACTTTCTACTGCCTTCCTCCTTTCTTAAAGAGTGGAGTGACATTTGCAATTTGCCAGTCCTCTGGAACCATGCCAGGGTCCAATGCTTCTTGAAAGGTTATTACTAATGCTTCCACAATATCTACCACTGCCTCTTTCAGAACCCTAGGGTGCAGTTCATCTGGTCTGGGTGACTTATATACCTTCAGGTCTTTCAGCTTTTTGAGCAACTTCTCCCTTGTAATAGTAACTCCACTCACTTCTCTTCCCTCACACCCTTCAACATCTGACATACTGCTAATATCTTCCACAGTGAAGACTGATGCAAAATACTCTAGATCACCTGCCATCTCCTTGTCCCCCATTATCATTTCTCTGGCCTCATTTTCTAGCGGTCCTATATCCACTCTCATTTTTCCATACCTCAAAAAGTTTTTTCTATCCACCTTGATATTGTTTGCTTCCTTGCTTTCATATTTCATCTTTTCCCTACAAAAGATTCTTTTAGTTGCTTTCTGTGGGTCTTTAAAAGCTTTCCAATCCTCTATGTTCCCACTAATTTTTGCTTTGTTGTATGCCCTGCCTTTTGCTTTTACATTTGCTTTAACTTTCCTTGTCAGACATGGTCATACCATTTTGCCATCTGAGTATTTCTTCACTTTTGGAAACATCTATCCTGCATCTTTCTCATTTTTCCAGAAACTCATGCCATCGCTGCTCTGCTGTCATCCCTGCCAGCAGCTCCTTCCAATTTATTTTACCCAACTCTTCTCTCATATCACTGTAATTTCCTTTACTCCAGTGTAATACTGCTACGTCAGACTTTACTTTCTCCCTATCAAATATTACATTGAACTTAATTATATTGTGATCACTGTCTGTGGTGAACTACATATACCTGTCTGGACACGCCCCCTGCTGACTGCTCCTGTGGCTCCTCCCACAGACCCCAGTATAAAGGCGATTGAGGCCTGAGCCCGGCCCTCATTCTCCAGGATGTAGTATGGTGGTCAACTACTGCTTGTTCTTTCTTCCAGTCAATAAAAGCCGATATCTCGACTTCACGTCTCAGAGAGAGTTATTGATGGTGCATCACTGTCTCCAAAGCATTCTTTACCTTAAGCTCCCAAATCGTCTCTGATTTACAACAATAAAACCCAATCCAGTATAGCCTAGAAAGCTCAATGACCAACTGCTCTAAAAAGCCATCTTAATGGCATTCAACAAATTCCCTCTCTTAGGAACCATTACCAATCTGAATTTCTCCATTTATCTGCATGTTAAAATTTCCCACTACTTTCAGAACATTACCCTTTTGGCACACCTTTTCTATTTCTCATTATAATCTGTGGTCCACATCCCAGCTACTGTTTGGAGGCCTGTATGTAACTGCCATCAGGGTTCTTGCACCCAAGTAATTTCTTAACTCAATCCAGAAGGATTCAACATCTTCCAATCCTATGTCACATCTTTCCACTGATTTGATACCATTCTTTACCAGTAGAGCCATGCCACCCCGTCTGCGTACCCTTCCTATCCCTCTGATACAACATGTAACCTTGGACATTCAGCTCCCAACTCTAACCATCCTTCAGCCACGATTCAGTGATGGCCACAACGTTGTACCAGATAATCTGTAAAAGTGCAACAAGATCATCCACTTTATTTCTTATACTCCATGCATTGAGATACAACACTTTGAGTACTGTACTTGCTACCCTTTTTGATTCCACATCCATAATGTGCTGGTACTCACCCTGCTAGCTGCAATTTTGTCCTTCCATCTGTCTGTCCTTCCTGACAGTCTGACTGCATGCTATGTTTGCTTTTTTACCATCCATCCTATCCTGAGTCCTTTCAATCTGGTTCCCATCCCCCTGCCAAATTAGTTTAAACCCTCCCCAACAGCTCTAACAAGCCTGACCATGAAAATATTGGTCCCCCTCGGTTTCAGGTGTAAACTGTCACTTTTGTACAGGTCATACCTCCCCCAGAAGAGATCCCAATGATTCAAGAATCTGAAGCCCCGCTCCCTGCACCAGCTTCTCAGCCACGCATTTATTTGTCAAATCAACCTGTTTCTACCCTCACTGGCGTATGCCACAGGTAGCAATCCAGAAATTACCACCCTGGAGGTCCTGCTTCTCAGTTTTCTTCCTAGCTCTCTAAATTCTCTTTTCAGGTCCTCTTTGTTTTTCCTTCATATGTCATTGGTACCAATATGTACCAAAACATCTGGCTGCTCTCCCTCCCTCTCTAAAATGCTGTGGACGCAATCGAAGACATCCCAGACACCCCGGCACCTGGGAGACAACATACCATTTGGGTGTCCCGTTCACGTCCACAGAAATTCCTGTCTGTTTCTCTGAGTGTTGAGCCCTCTATCACTACTGCTCTCCTCTTCTCCCTCTTTCCCTTCTGCACCATGGATCCATGCTCAGTGCTAGTAACCTGGTCTCTGGCATTCCCTGGGCCTGGGAGGTCATCCTCCACAACAGTAACCAAAACAATATACTTATTATTGACAGAAATGGCCACAGGGTTGCCTTGCGCTAACTGCCTATTCAACTTCCCATTCCTTCTCTTGACAGTCACCTAGCTACCCGCCTCCTACAAATTAAGGGTGAATTAAGGACCCTGTAGCTCCAATCGATGATCTCATCACTCTCCTGTGCAAGCCAAAGGTCATCCAGCTGCTGCTTCAGATCCCTAACATGGTCTTCAAGGAGCTGCAGCTTGTTGCTCTTCACGCAGATGTAGTTCCGTGGGGGACTCTGGGGCTCCCAGGACTCCAACATCCAGCATGAAGAACACATAATGGCCACTTAAACTACATTGTACCCCTGACACAGTAAGAAAAAGGGGAAATTTAACAGAGACTTACCCCATTTAACAGAGACATAGCCAATGCCTCTTCCAAGCCAAAGCCTGACACTCACACTCCCACCACTGGCCCACTCCCAACTATGGCCACTCCATATAAGCAAAAGATCTTCACATGTTTTATACATAAGAAGATAATGACATCCTTGGTGTAATGTACAGGAAGTACAATACTATAAGTACAGTAATATGCGGCTGATGAATAGGAAAAGCAAAATTTTTATACATGTACTGCACTTCTGAAAACAATGTTTTACTGTGCATATAATGTTCAGAAAACAATTGCTAGATGTATGACTTAAAGGAATATCAAAAGTTTTGATTATTTATGATGTGCAAGAAAGAATTTCTTCTATATGTGATGAGCCAGATGAGCGAGCAGAACGAAGTGTTTCCTGTTCATATAATGTACAGGAAGAGCAAGTTTCCTATTCATATAACGTAAAGCAAAATTGTTTCCAGTATCAGTGACAAACAAGAACAACAGATCTAGTGCATGATATATAGGGAGAACATATTGGTATGCTTTATTCTGATAAACTCGGGAGCTTTTATCTCATTTTTAAGGATGTGTGCACATTTAGAAATGGTTGTTCTCAGCCATCCCTTTGAATCCATTCAAATTTTTCCAGCAGGTTAAAAATTAACTGCATTTTAGCTCCCTTTACTAAGCTTTCATGGATCTATTATTCTGTTTTCCGGTTATATCACTGGATTTTATGATTATTGTACCATCAGCAAGAGACTCACATTTTCATAGCTGGCTATCAGCAAGGTCCAGAAAATTGGTAATTTCATGGATTTGTGGATATTAGGGGAATCAAGGCATATAGTGCAGGCCAAGGACAGTGGTGCTGGGTTAAAAATTGTCTGTAATCTTTTTGCATGAAAGAGTATATATGAGGGGCCCAATGGCTTGCTCTTGTCCATATTCCTTATGCTCTGAACTTACCTGTGGAGACCAGTTGGCTCAGATTAAAATGCCCTTTATGGGAGGGAAACAATCACAATGAAGGACCAATTACAGAGACATTTTTCCACAACCTTGAAAAATCATTTACAACCTCTTTTTAAGTTATCCTGAACAGTCCCTTTAAAGAGCCCAGGTTAAGGTATTCAACATATGTAGGCAAAATGTGCATCATGCACATCCTAATAACTCACTTTGCAAAATTATCTTCTTGGCATGATCAGGCTTCAATTTTCTTGGGTTAGTAATGAGGACCACCTGTTTCTAGGTTCCAACTGAAGCAGCAAGAATCAGGCAGTATATCCTGGTTAATTTGACCCTCACTGGCTGAGAGGATTTGAATTGAGTGGTGATATGGGGTTCAGTTTTTACACAACAGGCAGATTTTAAATCAGAGTGATGAAGTATTCAAAACATAGAAAGCCACCTCCAGAATATAATAGAGTGTCATACTTTTCCAATCAGTAAGGTCTACGTAACTGGAGAAATTGGCTTGAAAATAGTTGTTCTGTATGAAATTTGTAGAATGCCTACAAGATGGCTTTTTAAAGAAACTTGTGTTGGGGTCCACTAGGGGAAAGGCAATTCTGGGTTAGGTGTTGTGTAATGAACCAAATTTAATTAGGGAGCTTAAAGTAAAGGAACCCCTCGGAGAGTGATCCTGATATGATAGAATTTACCCTGCAGATTGAGTGGGAGAAGATAAGTCAGATGTATCAGTATTACAGTGGAGTAAAGGGAATTATAGAGACATGAGAGAGGAGCTGGCCAAAGCTGATTGGAAGTGGACACAAGCAGGGATGACAGAACAGCAAAGGCTGGAGTTTCTGGTAGCAATTTGGAAATTGCAGTATAGATTCATCCTAAAGATGAATAAATATTCTAAAGGTAGGATGAGGCAACTATGGCTGACAAGGGAAGTCAAAGACAGGATAAAAGTAAGAGAGGGCATATGATATAGCAAAAATTAGCAAGAAGTTAAAAACCAACAGAAGACAACTAAAATACCAGAAGGAGAGAAAAGGTGAAATATGAAGATAAGCTAACCATTAATATCAAAGAAGTTAACAAAACAATTTTAAGACATATAGAGAGTAGAAGAGAGACAAGGGTGGACTTTGGATTGTTGGAAAATTATGCTTGAGAGGTAGAAATGAGGGACAAAATACTTAATAAGTATTTTGCTTCACTCTACACTATGAAAGACTCTAGCAGTATTCCAGATGCCAGCGGGCAGAAGTGAGTGTAGTTATTATTACTAAGGAGAAGGTCTTTGGGAAGCTGAAAGGTCTAAAAGTAGATTAGTCACCTGGACCAAATGAACTACACCCCAGGGTTCTGAAAGAGGTAGCTGAAGAGACTGTGGAGGCATTAGTAATGATCTTTCAAGAATTACTTGACTCTGGAATGGTTCCCGAGGACTGGAAAACTGCAAATATCACTCCACTCTTTAAGAAGGGAGGGAGGCAGAAGAAAGGAAATTATAGACCAGTGAGCCTGACTTCAGTGGTTGGGAAGACGTTGGAGTCCATTATTGAAGATGAGATTTCAGTGTACTTGGAGGCGCATGATAAAATAGGCTGAAGTCAGTGTGGTTTCTTTAAGGGGAATCTTGCCTGATAAATATGTTAGCATTTTTTGAAGAATTAACAATCAGGATAGACAAAGGAGTGTCAGTGGATGTTGTTTACTTGGATTTTCAGAAAGCCTTTGACAAGGTGCTGCACATGATACAGCTTAACAAGATCCCATAGTATTACAGGAAAGATACGAGCATGGACGGAAGATTGGCTGATTGCAGGAGGCGGAGGTTCAGTTTAAAAGGAGCCTGTTCTGACTGACTGCTAGTGACTAGTGGCTTTCTGCAGGGGTTGGTATTACGGCCCCTTCTTTCACGTTGTATGTCAATGACTTGTTTGATGGGGTGGCCATGTTTGCAGGTGATACAAAGGTAAGTGGAGAAGCAGGGAATGTACAGAAGAATGTGGACAGATTAGAAGAATGGGCAAAGAAGTGGCAGATGGAATGTACTGTAGGGAAATACATAGTTATGCATTTTGGTAAAAATGGCGAGAAGACTCGATGAGCAGAGTGGCCTAATTCTGCTACTATGTGTTATGGTTTTGTGGTTTAAATTCTAGAGAGTGATAAAGAAATTTCAATTCTCAAAGTGTAAATTAATTATCAAGTACATACAGTATATATCAGCATATTCAACACTGAGATTCGGGGTTTTTTGCAGGCATACTCATTAAATCCAAGAAATATAATAAAATCAGTGAAAGACCGCACCCAACAGGATGGACAAACAACCAATGTGCAAAAGACAACAAACTGCAAATACTAAATAAATAAATAGATAAATAAGCAATAAGTATGGAGAATGTGAGATGAAGACTCCTTGAAAGTGAATCCATAGACTGTGGGAATGGTTCAGTGATGGGCCAAGTGAAGTTGAGCGAAGGTATCTCCACTAGTTCAAGACCCTGATGGTTGAGGGGTAATAACTATTCCTGAACCTGGTGGTGTGGGTCCTGAGGCTCCTGTACCACCTTCCGACTGAAAGCAGAGGGCAGAAAGCATAGCCTGGGTGGTGGGAGTCCTCGATGATGAATGCTGCTTTCCTGTGACAGTGCCGCATGTAGATATGTTCTATAGTGTGGTGGGCTTTACCCACAGTGTACTGGGCCATGTCCACTGCTTTTGGTAGGGCATTGGTGTTTCCATACCAGACTGTGATGCAACCAGTCAATATATTCTCTACCATCCATCTATAGAAGCTTGACAAAGTTTTGGATGTCATGCTGAATCTTTACAAACTTCTAAGGAAGTAGAGGTGCTGCCGTGTTTTCTTCATAATTATACTTACATGCAGGCCCAGGATAGATCCTGTGAAATGATAACACTGAGGAATTTGAAGTTGCTGACCCTCTTCACCTCTGAAACCCCAATGAGGACTGGCTTCCTCTTCCTGATGTCAATAATCTACTCCTTGGTCTTGCTGATATCGAGTGAGAAGCTGTTATTGTGGCACCACTCAGCTAGATTTTCAGTCTCTCTCCTGTATGCTGATTCGTCTTCACCTTTGATTCATTAACAACAGTGGTGTCATCAACTAACTTAAATATGCACATAGACTCACAGTCATAAGTCTAGAGCAGGGGGCTAACACACAGCCTTGAGGTGCACCAATGCTGGTGAAGATTGTGGTGGAGAAGTTGTTGCCAATCTGAACTGTCTGTGGTCTGCAAGTGAGGAAATCGAGGATCCAATTGCACAAGGAGGTGTTGAAGCATATTGATTAGTTTTGAGGGGTTGGTAATATAGAATGCCAAGCTGCAGTCAATAAAGGTGTATACACCTTTGCTGTCCAGATATTCCAGGACTGAATAAAGAGCCAAGAAAGTGGCATCTACTGTTGGTCTATTGTGATGGTAGGAAAACTGGCTTCTGGTTGGGGAACACTGAATGATTTTATGGGAACACATTTGACTAGGACTGTTTTTATAAAGACTGTGACAGTCATAGTGTTTTCATTCAGATCCTCTGATGAGTCCTTGAACACGGTCCAGTCCACCACCTCGAAGCAATCCATAGCCACCCCTCTGCCTCCCACGAATACCTCTTTCTTGCCCTTATCTCTGAAGCCTTGCTCTTTGGCCTCTGCCTGTATGCAGGTAGGAGGACAGCCAAGTGATCAGATATCCCAAAACGTGGTCTGGACATGGAAAGGTAGACATTCTGTACCATAGTATAGCAGTGGTCTAGTGTTTTGGGACCCCAGGTGCTGCAAGTTATATGCTGAATTAGGTACAGAAGAAATTAAAGTCAAAGGAGATACTGTTTTAAAGCCGATGTACACAAATTTACACTTCTTAAAGAAACATTAAAGTAGATAGAAAGGTGCAAACACGAGGAAATCTGCAGATGCTGGAAATTCAAACAACAACACACACAAAATGCTGGTAGAACACAGCAGGCTAGGCAGCATCTATAGGGAGAAGCGCTGTCGACGTTTCGGGCCAAGACGTCTACATCACTTCTCCCTATAGATGCTGCCTAGCCTGCTGTGTTCTACCAGCATTCTGTGCGTGTTGTAGATAGAAAGGTGTTTGTTTTTACATAGTTATTTTTCCTTTTCATTTGTACTTTTTTAATAAATTTGCTTACAATTTTCAAAATAAACAACTTACTGCTTTAAAGGACTAAAGCAATTTCTTGTGAAACTGTAAACTCAGTGAAAAGCTTTACCAAATGGGTCACTGGTCCTTTTCCCAAGGCAAGTAATTGATTATATAAATTCCAAGATGGCAATTACTTGTTTGATATACAGGGTTGAAACTAATTTTTCATCTACTCCAGTTAGTCGACAGACAAGTAATATCTACAAATATTTGTTTCATATCAGGAATTTGGTGGTAGGGGTTGTATTAAAACCTAACCAATATTTGAGGGTTCCTCTCACTACAGTGGCTGAGGTCCTTTAGCCTTGGTTGGATCCCACCTTGGAAATGGACAGCAGCATCTAGAGCTGCTCCTTGACTGCTTTGGCAAACCAGCTTCAACCTTGACCTCTGGTATGGACTTCGCACATTTTGCCTGTGACGATTTTGATTTCTCCAGTTTTCGTCCCTCATCTCAAAGATGTGCTACTGATAGATAATCTGTTACTATAAATTTCCTCTAATGTAGGATAACACAGGGAGAGAACGGGCACACGGGAGGTTACAGGGATACAAGTGGTGGGCTGGGATCGAAGGATTTGCTTTCTGAGCCTGAATAGACTGGATGGTTCAAAAGGCTTCCTTCTGCATTGTAAGGAAATAAGAAATGAAGAGGCAAGAAATCACTTCAGATCCTATAAGTTATTTAACAATTCAGTGTGAAAGCCTTGTATTTATAAAGCATATGTTATAATGCCATAAAAAACTTCACAACCAATGATTTACTTCTGAATTATGCTTAGGATGTAACATAGAAACACAGTAGCATTTGCATGTATCAATCTTCCATTAGATTCAAGATTATTTAATGTCATTTCCAGTACACAAGAGTAAAGGAGAACAAACTAATAGTTATTCTGGATCTGATGCAGCACAAAAAAAAACTCATTAAGATAAAGAACACAATGATTGAAAAAAATCTCAGTAATATAAGTATATAAGATAGCTTCTAAACATACATTGATTGTGTGTCCATTAAGTGGCAATAGTTAAAAGATAAGTATTGTTCATGGCATCAGAGGTAATTCACCTATTTTTCAAGAAATCGTGGCATCAAAACTTTTAAATCTAGCACATTACATAGAGCATCATCATTAATCAGATCTGAAAGACAGACCTCACAATAATGCAGCACCCCTTCAGTAATACGCCATTAGTTTTGAAGATAAAATCTTGACCATGACCTTATAACTTTAAGTTTGAGAGTTCAGAGTGTTATCAGCTCTGACTCATGCTCTTTGCTCTCCCATAGAGCAAAACATAATACTACCTTGAAAAACATAGTTTCCTTCCTATGACAGACATTCCCTTGGTTCTTTCGCTTCTCTTCCTTTCTTCAACTTCAAACAAACTTGTTATCTCACTCTTCTAATTCTAAAGAAAGACCTGAAATACCTTCCAACCCTCCCTCCCATGCATCTAGCATTTACTTATTTTGTTTGTGACAGAATGAAATGCTTGTTTAATACCCCATCCAAACTCACACCTTATTGAGGTCAAAAGAGAAATAACAGGTGATGATAAAACCGGTCATAATTCTATCTGTGCTCTCCATGTGGTGTATTGGGTTAAATTAATACAACTTTGCTCTCCCCAACTCTATTTCAGAGTCAGAAATACATCTTAGAAACAGGCCCTTCAGCCCATCAACTCCCCACTGACTGGCAAATACACATTTTACAATAATTTCACCCATAATCTGTGCATTAGGGCTAAAACTAGAACAGCCAGAGGAAACCGCTACATTTTGAAAGAGAACTATGCAAGCTTCCATAGACAACATCGTTGGCCAGAATTGAACCCAAGTCAGTGGAGCTATGAGGCAGCAGTGAAAATCAAAATCATTTTAATCCAATTACCAGGTCTATCCCACCCCTGGATGAATGAACCTCGTTTGGGTTCATTGTTTACTTTTTGAATGAGCACTTTGCAATGGTTCATAGAGTAACCTATATCACATAAAATTGAAGGAAAGTAGTTTCTAGCTGATTTATGAGTTATGCAATGAGAGTGTAAACTAGGAGAGCAAGGACTAGTTGGCTTTGTGTGTTACACCACTAGAATTGATTTGTGATTTAGTCATGCAGCACTGACTTTGAGCCTTGACATCCAATGTCACCTTTCCTGCAAAAAACATTACGTATTTTGTAACTTAACTTCAGGGTTCCATTTTTGTTGAATTTTAATTTTGCATTGTTCATTATGCATTCAGTAAAATGTTGCTAAATCAAGTTTTGTAAGTATACAGTTAATCCAAATTTTTTATGAACTATTGCATTTCACTTTCTATGTATTTATTGGATAGTTTCCCAAAAATATCCATAAATCTTCTAACTTTTAATTGATGTTTATTGTTACACATGTGCACCGGCCAAACTGGATTAAATAATGTTAGCACACTGAATGAATGTAATTACATTGGAGCAGGGCCAACATTTCTTTATGGTGACATCCTGAAGTACCTTCACCAACTTTTTCCCTAAGAAATGTGATCCTAAAAACCAGAGCACCCCCTTAAGGGATAAATGCAGTATTACATTAAATTTGCTGAAAGGTTTTACCTCGATCTTGTACTTATCAAGTATCAACTGTATTCACCATGTACCGTGCATTCAAGTGTATTGGGAATCTGCTGTGGTGTGTTGGCATGACATGCAACAAAAACGACATTCAACAATTATAAAGAACTATATAAAAATAAAGTTAGAGGTTAAAGTACACATATAAAATAAAATATCCATAAATACTAATGTACCATGAGAACATTAGAAAGATTTTAACAAGAACAGGCCATTTTGGCCCAACAAAGCTTGCCAATTTCCTGTTCACATAGTGTGTTGAAATAACTATCAGGTTTAGATTTGGAAGTCTCTAAGGTACTACTCTCAACTACACCACTAGGTAGTTTGTTCCATGTGTCCACAACTCGCTGTGCAAAGAAATGCTTCCTGATGTTAGTCTGAAATCTTCCCTTAACCAGTTTCCGCCTATGATTCTGTGTGCTTGAAGATGGATTAATTTGGAAGTAGCAGCTGTCAACCACTTTACTTACGCCCCTAATGACTTTGAACACTTCTATCACGTCTCCTCTCATTCTATGTCTACTTAGGCTAAAAAAGATGTAATTGTTTCAATTTTTCTTTACAAGGTAAACAACATCATAAAAGTACTGTACAGTGACTGAGGTCATAGATGGTGGGGGTGGGGACAAAGTAGAATGGTTGATCAGATTAATTGCCTGGGGAAATAAACTTTTAAAATGGGGTGAAGTTTTTGTCTTAATAACCCAAAAGTGCTTTCCAGAAGAGGGCTTTTGGAAAAGGCAGTTTGCAGGGTGGGGAGCATCCTCAATGATTTCTCCTGCTCAGTTCTTTGTTCTGGACACATGCAATTCCTGCCGTGATGGTGAACAACAGCCTTTTCTGCTGAGCTGACAATTTGCTGTAGTTTTCATATATTGTGGGAGGATGCTGCACTAAACCAGACAGTAATGGCTGATGTGAGGATGCTCTCTAGAATTTCTCCCATATATTGTGAGGACGATCAAATTGTACCAACCCCTTCAAGAAGTACATCTTCTGCTGAGCCTTTTTGTTATTAAGATATGGTTCTCCCACAAGAAATAATGATGAACAAGAACCTAAATGTTGAAATGATGCTAACTGTAGAGTTGTTGGTGACGAGTGGGTGGCGAGGAGACAGAGTTCTCCTGAAGTTGATATCCGTCTCCGTAGTTTTGGGGCATTCAGCTCTTGGTTGTTGTGATTGCACTGGGACACTAGCTTGTTCACGCCTCTGGTGATTAGTCCAATGAGAGTGACATTGTAAACATTTTCGGTTTAATTGGAGAGACAGTCATTGGTGCAGAGGGGAGAGAACACCCCCCTGTGGCTCATCAAGGATGACTGCACAGAATGTGGGGCTGTATTTGTTAGTCTCATATACTGCCTCCTGTCAGAAAGGAAGTTTGTGATCCATCTACAGATTGGACCTGGTTTGATGGTTATGAAGGCTGAACTAAAATCAACAAAGAGAGTCCAGCCATATGTCCCAGGGGAGTAGAGGTGCTGTAGTATGAAGTCCAGACCAATGGGAACTGCAGCTTCTACTGATCTGTTGGCTCTGCAGGAAACTGCAATGGATCTAGAAAATTTTGAGTTAAGGATTTCAGAAATGCAATGACAAGTCTTTTACGGACAGTCATTTTGGGTAAATACCAAGCAATCAAAAAATACAGAATCAATAACAGAGCAGAGAACTAAGTAAATGTTGAGTCAATTTTAAATGCACTTTATAATGTGATACAGCTCTGTATTACTGAAGTACATGGAAGTGAAATTTTCTCAGGGTTACAGGAATCACAGAGATCTAAGTCGAGCAGAAGTGCTGTTTGTAGCAGGATCATTGTGATGCAGCTGAAGCCTAAACAATGCCAGGCTATTTCCTGAATGTGGTCTTATACTTAAAGTTGAAACTGGATGGTATGGCCTGATGTAAAACTTGCAGCAGAACCTGCAGGTGGTTAGCCTCACTCACTCTGTTCACTGGGGTGAGGGCTAACTCATCAAACACTCAAGTAAGTTTATCTTAATATCAACAGCAAGCTTGTGATATGCACTCTGTGGCACCTTATTAGGTACCTCCTGTACATGATAAAGTGGCCACTCTGTGTACACTCATAGCCTTCTGTTGCTGTAGCCGTTGCACTTCAAGGTTCAAAGCACTGCATTCAGAAATGCTCTTCTCACAGAGGTCTTTTCGCTTTTTCACACAGAGAGTGGAGGGTGAGTGGAACGCACTGCCAGCAAAGGTGGTAGAGGCGGATACAATAGGGTCTTTTAAGAGACTCTTAGATAGGTACATGGAACTCTCAGGAAAATGAATCAGGCAGTCTTAACACTGGAGAATGAGGTTTAAAATCATATTACAGCCTTTAAAATTACAAAATAGCAACATTAAATCAACTAATCAAACTCAAAGGCTATAAAACTCCGCATCATCGTTATTTTGAATTTTGAAAGGACCTCCTGAAGAGCTAAAGCAGGCACCATTACACTGTAATTTAATAATTCATTAGGAATTGGTGTAGAGCCTTCAGGTTAATGTACAACTATATCTCACAAGTAAGGTAAACAATGTACAGGGATTCATTGATCCAACAGTTTAACTTTGACCTGCGTGGATCAACTAGCTGGCATGTTGACCGATGACTTTAACCTCTCACTTCAATTGTCTGAGATACCCATCTGCTTCGAGTAGGCTTCAATTATACCAGTGCTTAAGAATAAAGTGGTAACCTCCCTGATTGACCATCATCCAATAGCACTTACATCCACTGTGATAAAGTACTTCGAGAGAGTGGTGATGAAACTTGCCAACTCCTGCCTGAGAAGTGATTTGGATCTGCTCCAATTTGCCTACCTTCACAAAATGTCTACAGCGGATGCCATTTCATTGGGTCTGGACTGCAAAGATGCATATAACAGAATGCTCTTCATGAAATAGAGCTCAGCATTCAATACTACCATCCCCTCAAAACTAATCAAAAAGCTTAAAGACATCGCTCTCGATACCTCCTTGTGCAACTGGACACTCAGAATAGTGAAGAACAACACAATTTTTTTTCTTTGGAAATGAAGAGACTTTCAGGTTTTAAAAAAAAGCACAGCATGTTTTCTTCTTCAAAAGGGGAGGGAAACAGATGAGTTCTTTTTAAACGCAAAAACAGATCAAGTTCACAGGTTTATAAACAGTGAGTACTGGGTGATAATAATAATAGATTTTAATAAAAGCAGAAATGGCTAGCTACATCAGAAAGAAAGACGTATTCAGTTGCTCAACAGATAACTGGATGATGTATACTGAACAAATTAAGCAGTATCTTAAAGCAAATGAAATAGCCAATGAAAAGCAAGAGCCAGTTTTGCTTAGTGCACCAGGTGGTAAACCGTACAGTTTGTTTAGAAGTTTGACTGCTTCAACTAAACCAGCTGGAATGAGCTTTGCTGATATTGTGAAAGTAATGCAGGAACTTTTAGAACTGAAACCACTGTTGATTGCGGAACGCTTTAGGTTTCATAAGCAGAATCAGAAGGAAGGAGAGTCTATTTTGGCATATGTTCTTGAGTCATTGAGCATTGTCAGTTTAGTGAAGGGCTTAATGATGCGAAAAGAGATTGTTTCGTTTGTGGAATCTTTCGAGAAATTATTCAAAAACAGCTCTTAACTGAAGCTCAACTCACATTTAAAAGAGCAGTTGAAATGCCTGTATAAATGAAAACTGCAGCTTTAGATGCAATTGAGTTGCAGTGAGGAATGAGAGTTAGCGTGAATAAAACTGTAGCTTCTAAACAGAAGATGAACAAATTATGTTACCATTGTGTCAGGGGCTTCCAACGCCAGACCAATGAAAGTTTAAAGGAGAATCTCGCAGAAAATTGAACAAAGTAGAACACATGCAAAAAGCATGTCAGACAAAGAAAAATAAATGGACTGCACAAGGAAGAGGGAAAGGTAAAAAGTCAAGTTGCAGTTTCAAAAAGAGCACTAATCTTCAATGCTGTTGATGAAACTCCAATAATGTTGGGCTCTGTTTCTTGAAGGGCACAATTACAAGATCAAATTCAAGAGGACAACTAACCGTGGAAATGCTAATGAAATTCAGAATAAACTTGCCCTTGATGGACGTTGCCTTATGTGGGGATTGAGAGTTGTTGTACCATCCAAGCTGAGAGCTAAAGTGTTGGAGGAATTACAGGCCGGTCATCTATGTGTAGTCAAAATGATAGCATTAGCTCAAAGCTTTGGCTGCTGGCCTGTGACAGATCACCAGATTAAACAGCTTGCCAAACACTGCTTGGAATGCCAACACGTCCTGAAGATGCCAAGAGCAGCACCTCTCCATCCTTGGGAATGACCTTCACTGCCCTGGCAGAGGATTCAGGTGGATTTTGCCAGACCATTCAAGGGCACAAATTTTCTGGTAGTGGATGCAGCTACAATGTGGCCAGAAGTGTTCCCAATAGCCTCCACTATAGCATTGCACATGGTTGATGTGTTGCGAAGCCTATATTTTAGAATACTTAGGGATAATGGACCACAGTTTGTTGTGGAACAGTTTCAGTCATTCCTGAAAATAAATGGAATAAGACATATTACATCAGCACATATTACATGTACCACCCTGCTACAAAAGGCTTGGCAGAAGGGTTTGTCTCAGAGTATAAAGAATGGACTGTCAGCAGAACACGCTACACTGACACTGAATCTGAAGCTCACTAAATACCTCTTTGAATATCACAATACCACACACTGCACAACCAACAACTCACCAGCGATGCTGTTCCTGGCTCATCCCTTGCATTCATGCTTGGATAATCTCAAACCCAATGTCATAGATTGTTGGAAGAAAGAAATTTATAGCTGTATTCCATTAGAAAAAATTACTTATAATTTAAGAGATAAATATGAAACATTTCTGAAAATTTGGTGCCCTTATTTACAAAAGACAGGACTAAATATATAGGTGCTCTGAAGATGAAACAATTGGTTACTTGGGGAAAGAAATAAATATATATACTAAAGTTATTACGAACTCCATGGAGCATGTGGGGATCTTCAAATATCCAGGCACTTTCTTTTTTTTCTTTTTTTTCTATAGGGAAGTTAGGGGGGAGGGGTTAAGGGGAGGGGGAGGGGTTAAGGGGAGGGGGGAAGGGTTATATAATTTTTTTTCCATACTTTACTCTGTAATCACTTAAAAATGCAATAAAAAAAGTTTTCAAAAGAAAAAAACAACCCAATGTCAGATGGAGTATGCAGGGAAACAGCCAAGAAAAAAATCGAGGACTCCTCAAACGAGGAGGTTCAATGTTTCACCCATGGACAAGCAGTCCTGGTGAAGGACTACCAAGGTGATCAAAAGATGAAAGACAGAACTGGACCACTCTCCTACACAGCATAGATTGCATCTGATGTCATCTGAAGATGACATATCGATCAGATGAGAAGAGAAACATCAATTGTTGAAGAAGGAAAGTGTCAGAGCTGTCAGAACCATTTCCTGCAGTCGCAGAGTCCTGCAACCACCATGGAGGAGGCCCCAGAACCTGAGATTGTTTCAGAGCCACAAGTCTCCCTGCCAAGAAGAGTGACCCCATTGTCAGGAAAAACATCGTCCCACAAATCCTCCTCAGCAAGTAAATCTTTAGGTTTGAATGGGACAATTTAAAATTCACTCTGCCATGGATGTCTATATGGTAGTTGTATATACAGTGTGTGTGTGTGTACATATAGTAGTTCTGTGTGTATATACATAGATGCATTCTGTATAGAGTTGGAGTTTATACCGAAGCAGGGATGAGCAGATGTATTTACTATTTCAGTAATATTGTAAATATACTGTTTGATTAAACATTCTTTGTGGTTTACATAATTCATTATGGGTTATACATTAAAGTATGTGAATGTATACGTCATGACACCACTACATTATATGTGTAAAACTAAGTAGACACGCATTCCCCCGGCTCCCATGTTTTTCTTTTGATTAGTTTATGGAGTTACTTAACATAAAATTTTGCTTATTTCAATATTTAATAATCTGCTGTCATTTATGTCTGATAGTATTTAGTACAAATAAATTTATTTTTAAGTTGTTTTATTGATTTTATTTTAAGTTTTGAACAGCTTTTAAATATCACTGACTAACAAGGACTTTTAAAGATAGTTCCAAAAAGCTTTGACGGTATGCTGTCAGGTTCTACAGAAGAGTTCCCACCTGTTTCAAAAGAGCAACAATTATATCAGTGCCCAAGAAGAGCAGGGAGAGCTGCCTTAATGACTCTTGTCTAGTAGCACTCACATCTGTGGTGATGAAGTGCTTTGAGAGGATCATAATAGCAGCCAATTTCATAGCACCCAGGATTAGTTTATTTCTGACAATAAATTAATCTCAGAATCAGAGTTATTATGTTTCATGTGACATGAAATTTATTGTACTATGGAAGAAGTACAGTGCCAGGACATAAAAATCTATAAATTACAAAACTAAATAAATGGTGAAAAGAAATAATAATAATGTGGTGTTCATGGGTTTATGGACTTCAGAAATCTGACAGCAGAATGGAAGAATATGTCCCTAAAATACTGTGTGGGGGTCTTCAGGCTCCTGCACTACCTCCCTGATGGGAGTAACGAGATGAAGACATTCTGGATGGTGAGGTTTCTTGATGATAGATACCACCTTCTGAGGTTTCACCTCTTGAGGATGTCCTCAGTGGGGAGGACTGTGCCTGTGGTGGAGCTGGCTGAGTCCATAACCGTCTGCTGCCTCTTGCAATCCTCTGGCTCCTTACCCGGTAGTGGTGCAACCAGTCATAATGCTCTCCGCAATGTACCTGTAGAAATCTGTAAGAGCCTTTGGGGATATACCAAATGTCCTCAAACTCTAAATGAAGTAGAGCCACTGGTGTGTCTTCATCCTGACTGCATCAATGTGTTGGGCCCAGGATAGATCCTTTGAGATGCTGACAACCAGGAAGCCTTTGCAGTGCAGATTTCTCAGTGAGGACTAATGTGTGTCCCCCCAACTTCCACTTCATGAAGCCCACATTAAGATTCCTTAGTGTTGTTGACATGGTGTGTGAAGTTGTTATTGTGACACCACCATATGGGCTGGATTGATCACACCCAATTATATGACTGTCCCAGAGATGTGGTAATGAGTATACAAGCACAACAAACTAACTGAATTTAGTTTTATCATAGAATAGACAGAATAAATAAACCACATGAAATACTACATAGCAAGTCACAGAAATTTCTGGGCTCACAATTCCTAGTCACCACTTAGTTGTTGTCAGTGGAACTCTGATTCTGACTTGTGACCCCACCCCTTGGCCCCAAGCACCTATCACAATTCTGGTCTGGGTGGAAACTCAATGAAGCCTGGGAAAGCACCCTCCTGAGTATGAATTTCACAAGTGCAGAGTTAGCCAAATCCTTTTTTCTCACATTGTTCTATCATTAACAAATCTGGAGTACCTCCTTTCAAATGGTGATTGCTCATATTATACAAAGCATGGTGAAAGGCAGGTAACCATCCAGATAAGGTGTGGACAGAAGTAAGTAAACAATTTTGCTGTTTTAATGGGCCATTCATTCGTTCAATGGCCTGAGGATAATGGGACATGGAATATGGATAATAGGGGACATGGAAGACCAACCAGAGCCAGACCACTCTTGTATCCTGGAACCCAACAAGTGAGAACTATTATTGGATTGGATTTCAAGGGGATCTCTGTTTGCAGAAGCAGGATGTTCTAATCCCTTAAGGTTACCATCCTGATTAACAGTAGGCATTGCCATCAAAAGACAAGAATAAGTATCCACATTAGTGAGGAAGTACTCGAATTGCTTCTGTAAATGAAGGGGACCGACATAATCAATGTGCCAAACCTGAGCAGGGGCATATCCAGGGCAAATGGCAGCCAAGCGTCATTTTAGAAGCTTAAGTTCTAGTCACAGCCCTGCTGAGCACATCAGAATATCAAAGGAAACACCCCCACACAACAGGTGAGACATTTACTGGAGTAGCTCCAAGTGTCAGTGACACAGCCTGAGGGGATTCAGCAACCAGTTCATGTATTTTATTCATCGTGTTCTGTCCCTTTGATGCTCATACAGAAATATACCACTTCCACTTAACAATAGAACACTATTGTGTATGCTGTATCTTACGCGTGAGTGTGTCAGAAAGTACCATCCCATAACAGGAAGATCAGGAAGAAGAGAGAAGAGGGAATCCCGCATCTGAGTTTTAGTTTCTGCTAAAGCCCAATAGCAGGCAGGAGGTTTTTTCCCCAGTGTATCTGGTGTCAGCATCAGGAAGCTTTTGGGACCAGAAACCCAGAGGCATATTCTTTCCACCATACTTCTGCCAGAGGCTCCAGACAGCCACATCATCTTCAACAGGACCTACAACTTAAAAGGGATGCCCTCTCAACAAGGAGATGGGGTAAGGTCATGGCGACGGCCTCCTTTGCAACTTCAAAAGCTGATCATTGCTCAAGGCCCCATGCAAAATTAATCTTCTTTCTGGTCAAAGGTGCATGGTCTAATAGGGCATGTGGCACTGCCAGTATCCCAGAAGGCCAACTTGTTTTGGGCCTCTTGTTTTGTCATAGAAAGTGCTATGCCTAGGATCTTATTTTTGACCTTATTGGGATTGTATTGCCAGAAAATGAATAGTCATAGCTGGGCCCTTTACTTTATCAGGGTTAATTTACCATTCTCTTGATTACATGTGATAAATTAAAGTATTCAGGGCTTCAGAACCCTCCTCTTTAGAGGACCCCTGCAATAGCACATCATGGAAGCTGTGTAAAGATGTTCTGAAGGTCATTCCATGTGAAAGCAAACTGACCTTGGGATTGCTCAACAATAGGGATGGAGAAGAAAGCATTAGCCAAATCATAACTATCAATCCAGCTAGAAATGTCCTCAATCGTCTGGAACAGCTGTGGCCAGTGGAAGGACGAACAAATTTAACTGGAGATAATCGATAGTTATGCACCATGAACCAGCAGGTTTCTGAACTGGTTGAGGCAGGATGGAGAACCCCCAGGTTTTGGAGGGATTCAACTGTCTCGCCGATTTCCTTATGCCTCCACTCCGGGATGTGATATTGCTTTGTAACTACTACTTGCAATGGCAAGGGTACAAAGACAGGTTTCCGTTTTGTCTTCCCAACCAGAATGGACACCTTCCTAATACCAAAGCAAATTTGCCAAAGGGTGTCATGATAGAGGTTCCTGTTAACAAGTCAATTCCTAAAATGTTGTCAGGTACCTGAGAGATGAGCACAGGGTCAGATCAAGAAGGACCCTCGCCAATAGTGAGATGGACCTTTGTACAGCATCTGTAACCGATCCCCATATCCCTAAATATTCACTCGCTCCCTAATATAGATCCGGATTCCCTTGTAAGGTAACCTCAGCCCCAGTGTCCACCAGGGTGATTCACCGCTGCTCATTACTGTGTGACCACCGATGGGTAATAGGTACGCATGACCTCAGGTCTCCCTCTGGGACACCAGGAGTGTGGGTTGTCCTCATAGCAACAGCGGGGGTTCCAGAGCCCTGGCCATACTCCCAGGCAACAGGTTGAGTAATCTGCCATCCAGGGTCCAATTCATGCGTCCAGATATAACCAGGAATGTCCTTCTTTTTGGGTTTAACATTACGTTCCAGTGTCGGGGTCGAAAGGGCGACTTTTGTTTAGGTGATAGAATACAACCCACCTGGATCAAATGCTCACGGTACAGCACATCAAGTACACCCGTAAGTACACTGTTATTTTGTTCCCTTATCTTCCCGTGCCTTCAGCAGGAATAGAAGCATTTCCTTTCTACTAAGACAAGAAGAAGGGCTCTTTGATACTGACTGCTGGGACAGTCAGCTGCTTTGGGGCATTCCTGGTTCCATTCATCAAGTGCCCAGACTGCCCTTGCTGCCTTAAAAGCAGCCTTAACCTACACCCAATCCCTACCTACATCTGACCCTTCAAGTCAGGCCAATAGACTGCTAGCCTCTGCAACAGTCCGACCCTCAGCTGGCCCTAATAGAGCCAACAAGATAAATCGCCACTGTGAGAGTCCCCATTCCGTCAACAGGATGTGCGTACCAAGGGAAAAGGGGGCAACGTGAGGGCCTTTAGAGGCATTGTTATTACTATAAATGGCAGATTGTGTTGCCATATCATAGAAGCATGAAATAGCCTCCAGGAAAGTTTTCCGGGGATGGGGAGAAGCATCCCAATCCAAAAAGGCAGCTTTTAAGACCTCTGCCCACAGAGAGCGTTCAACTCCACTAGCCTGACCAGCCCGTAATTCAGCCAGCACCAATGGATCCGAAGTTATGAACCCAACTGAATCAGTTCATGCTTACTAAAAATCATTTGGGAGTCTCCTAGATCCAATAGACAGGCTGGATAAAGATTCCCCTGGCCACTGACACAGTCGCTGGGCTAAATCCTGATCCTCGGTGGTAGTGTAGTTACAAATAGTGGTCTCGTGGTGGTAGGGACAGCCACTGCACCTTGTTCACATTCCGTCGCTCCTCTTTAACTTTTACATAATGGAGGGGGCGAGCCTCGATTACATTGTCTTCGTCCCAATCTGAATCATCATCATACCAGATATCCCCACCCCAAGAATGTGTCCCAGTCCTCCTGCAGGATCATAGATCGGACCTCTACAGGCTCCGCTGTCACGCATGCGCCAATTCTGCATTATGGTAGCCAGTCTACATACCACAGCAATCTGTTTAGGTTCGTGGCACTCAGAGCAATCCTAATCCGCCCGTGCTGTTTCACTTAAAATAGTGTTCTGACAACCCAAAGAGGCCAACTCATGCTGCAGTCACTTGTTTTCCTCAGAGAGCTCAGCTACTACTATGCTGAACTTCTGCAATGCAGTCATAAAAATCGACTCTACCTGAGAGAGAGAATCCTTCTTAGAAGGAAAGCTATATGCTAAAGGGACTGTGATACTACATATGGAAGCTTAACATAAGACAATTCAGAAAAATACCTTCTTCCAACATCTGGGGGACCACATTTAATCAAAACATTAGCCAGTAATCCAGAACCCTCAGAATTACCTGTCCATCTGGGGACCCAATAAATCTCAGGTATGAAATCGCTCGACTGCTTGTCCACCTCCACATTTTCCTGGCGCCTCCTCGCAGCGCCAAAGTGTAACAGGCTGGATTGATCATATCCAAACTATTCACATGTCCAGGAGCTGTGATAGTAAGTGTACAAGCACAACAAAGTAATTTAAGCCTAGTTTATTGTCATGAAATAGATAGCACAAATAAACCACACAACATACTACATAGCAAGTCACAAGGATATCTGGGCTCAGGGTTCCTAGTCACCACTCAGTCATTGTCGGGAACTCTGGTTCCAACTTGTGAAACTATCTCTTGATCCCAAGCACTGTTCACAATTCTGGTCCGGGTGAAATTACAACAAAGCCTCATAAATACGAGTTTCATAAGTGCAGAGTCAACAAAAGACAGACACATCCTTTGTTCTTGCCCATTAACACAGTCTGATTTCTTCCATTCAAACAACACATCATGGCAATTAACATAGTTTTATAGTGGATACTCCTTGTTGTTACATTCCTTAATCTCACAATGTCCATGATGCACAACATCCCTTGGGTTTACACAGTACATTAATGTTTATGGTTAGTGATTAATCTGAAATCTGAAACAATTCCACTTGACAGGCATTCAGACTAAAAGACCTACAGACCCCACATGCTACAAGTTTAGAAAGAATTAAGTTGTCATCCTACCTGAGAAATATTCAATCATTACTCTATAAATTCCATATGCAACAACTGCACAACCAGCTGTAACCAAATATAACCAGCTGAACTAGATCACACCTGTAGGCCGCCCCATTTTAATCTAAGATTTTATCAACAACAGTGGTATCTAAGCTAATCTAAACAATTCAGAACGATACCACAAAGAAAAGTAGGTTATACTTTGATCAGGTTTATGCTCATTTCAATGCCGCTTTAAAAACATATCTGAGTGCAGATAGCCTTGTTTTATACCGTACTTTTTCCTAAATAAACCTGTACACCTCCTAAACTAATGTTTCAGTATTTTGGTACACATGAAGTTCATTTGTACTTGCACAAAATCCCATTCACCCATTAAGCCTGTTCTTGCTGAGCCATGCGGGCCCCCAGACCAATAAAACCAGAATTTTAAAAACTTCACCCTTGTTTTCAAACCCCTTTAGGGCTTTATTCCTTCCTTTCAATATGACCATCAAAATCTCTGATTTTCTTCAGTTTTTGCCTCTAGCGCATTCCAACCTTTAATCACTTCAGGGTGGTGGCTATCCAGAACTGGTCTTTTAAACATGTCAGCTTCTCTTTCAATGTTCTCAGTCATCCTTCAATGAGACAATTTTTGTTGATGACATTCTTACTAAGCACCCTGGGATATCTTTCCCTGAAATGTATGTTTCCCTTCAAATATTAGCTCATTTGTTCTGACAATGTTCAATGTATGCTATTCCATGAATTCAATACACAATGAATGTAATATATGCATTGCAAGCAGAACAAATGCTTACATTACAGAACAACCATGAGAAATATATACTGTATATGTTAATCACACAAACCAACCTCCCCTCCATTTAATCTGTCTACACTTCCTACTGCCTCAGGAATGCAGTTAATATAATCAGGGACCCATGCAACCCTCTACCAACCATTGGTGGTAGAATCTCAGATGGAGACAAGAGGGCATACAGGATTGAGATATAGCAGCTGGTTGAGTGGTATCACAGCAACAACCTTGCACTCAATGTCAGTAAGATGAAAGAGTTGATTGTAGACTTCAGGAAGGGCTTACCTTGCTCAGGGAACATGAACCAATCCTCATAGAGGGATCAAAAGTGGAGAGAGTGAGCAATTCAAGTTCCTGGACATGAAGATCTCTGAGGATCTAACCTGGACCCAACATATTGATACAACTATAAAGAAGGCAAGGCAGCAGCTATATTTCATTAGGAGTTTGAAGAGGTTTGGTATGTCACCTAAAACACTCAAAAGCTTTTACAGTTGTACTGTGGAGAGCATTCTGACAGGCTGCATCATTGCCTGGTATGGGGGGGGGGGGGGGGAGCGCACAGGGCTAAAGAAAGTTGTAAAATTAGTCAGCTTCATCACAGGTACTAGCCTCCGTAGAATCCAAAGACATCTTCAAGGAGCGGTGCCTCAGAAAGGCAGCGTCCATTATTAAGGACCTCCAGCACCAAGGGCATGCCCTTTTCTCACTGTTACCATCAGGTAGGAGATACAGAAGACTGAAGGCTCACAGTCAGCAATTCAGGAACAGCTTCTTCCCCTCTGCCATCCAATTCCTAAATGGACACTGAACTCATGAACACTACCTCACTTTTTTATATATATTATTTTCTGTTTTGCACTATTTTTAATCTCTATTTAATATGCATATATATACTTACTGTAATTGATTTACTTATTTAATTTTTTCTTTCTATATTATCATGTATTGCATTGAACTGCTGCTGCTAAGTTAACAAATTTCACGACACATGCTGGTGATAATAAACCTGATTCTGATTCGAATTCTCCACTCCTCCATCAAGCAGAAGATAGCATGAACCATCAGACTCGAGGACAGTTTCTATCCAGCTATTATCAGACACTACAATTCTCTCAAATGCTAAAGGGTGAATTTATAAACTCTCAATCTACCTTGTACTTGTCTATTTGCACTGCACTGTCTCTGTAACTGTAACAGTATATCCTGCATTCTGTTATCTTTTATACTACTATGACTATCATCATAGTAAGTGACTATTGCCCCGTAGCATTTACATCCACAATGATTAAGTACTTTGGGAGGATGGTGTTGAAACATATCAGCTCCTGTCTGAGAAGCAACTTAGATCTGCTCCAATTTGCATACTGTCATAACAGATCTACAGCAGATGCCATTTTATTGGTTCTTCACTCAAGCGTGGAACATCTGAACAGCAAAGATGCATACATCACGATGACCTTTATTGACGGCTGCTCAGCATTCAATAAAACCATCCTCTCTAAACTAATCAATAAGCTTCAAGTCCTTGGCCTCAATACCTCTTTGTACAATTGCATCCTCCACTTTCTCACTTGCAGATCCCAGTCAGTCTGGTTTAGCAACTACATCTCCTCCACTAGCACAGGTGCACCACAAGACTGTTTGCTCAGCCCCCTGCTCTCCTCACTTCACACTTAGACTGTGTGGCTAAGTACAGTTCCAATGCCATATTCAAGTTTGCTGACAACACCACTGCCATAGGCCAAATCACAGGTGGTGACAAATCAGCGTATAGGAGGGAATTTGAAAAATCTGGCTTCGTGGTGCATAACAACGACCTATTATTCAATGTCAGTAAGACAAATGAGCTGATTATTGATTTTGGGATAAGGTCCATGAGCCATTGCTCATTAGGCGATCAGAGGTGGAGGAGGTCAGCAACTTTAAATTGCTTGGTGTTATTATTTTGGAGGGTATGTCCTTGGCCCAGCACTTAAGTACAGTTACAAAGAAAGCACAGCAGCACCTCTTACTTCCTTAGGAGTTTGTGGAGATTTGGCATGACATCTAAAACTTTGACAAACTTCTACAGATGTGTAGTTGAGAGTATATTGACTGGCTGCATCACAGCCTGGTATGGAAACACCAAAGCTCTTGGACAGAAAATTCTACAAAAAGATGTGGATATGGGCTAATCTATCACGGGTAAAGCCCTCCCCACCCTTGAGCACATCTACAGGAAACGCTGTCTCAGGGAAGCAGTATCCGTCATCAGAGACTCCCACTACCCAGGACATGCTCTCTTTTTGATGGGAATTACATTATAGCTTTGGTAGTAGACATTATATATATTTTTACAGCTCTGTGGGGTCAAATGCTCAATTAATTTTTTTTTTACATAGTGTAATGGTTGGCCTGGAGTTTTGTAGTGGTAGGGTGGGGATGATATTAACTTTATATGATTTTATTTTGGGCGCTGCTTCCTTATTGTTATGGTTTTTATATTTGATATGTTTATCTTGCACTGTATTAATCTTCATTTTGTAGTTGGGTTTTTCTGTTTGTAGTTGTCTTGTAGAAATGCATAAAAATTAATTTTTAAAAATTGTATATGGTGATGTACATGTACTTTGATAATAAATTTACTTTGAACTTTTATGTAATTATGGCATGATTTGTTTAAATGGTCCAGTTTAAGATGGCATTGGTGAAGGTCTGGAGATGAGGGACAGGTCTGTTCATCTCACTGCTCAGCAGGGTCTACTCATCTCAGTGCTGAACCGTGGTTGTGACCTCTAACTAACAAGTTCCTGAATCGGCTGTCGTGAACTTCAGTTCTGAATGCTATTTGTTTACTTTTATTGTTTGCATGGTTTACATACCTTTTTCTCTGTACATTGGGTGGTTGATGGTCTTTTTTAATGGGTTCTATTCAGTGCCTTTGTTTTGTGGCTGCCTGTAAGGAGACACATCTCAAGGTTGAATATTGTATGCATATTTTGATAATAAATGTACTTTGAAAACTTTAAATGACATGCAGAACAAAACCTTTTCACTGGATCTCAGTACATGTGATAATAAAGTAATTCAATGAGTGTCATTTATTCATCTTAAGCCAATTTATCTACAGTTTTAAATGAACACTAAAGTGTACAAAAAATGACTTTTCATATTACTTTCTTTCAAGACTTTTTTTGAAAATCGTTCCTCAATTCCAGACTTCAGTTCCTTGTGTGTTAATAAAATTGCCTAATTCTACTAACTTTCAAGAACAATTAATTCTGAAAGGATATTTTTGATTAAAAGTGATTTCTGATTAGCGAGACGTGATTGTAATGTTTAGTTTGCATTTCAATCTCATTTATATAAATTATATGCTTTTGTTGTTATTCCTTAATATTTATTTTCACTTTTAAGGTAAGGGGAGCACATCCTTTCTACAGTGGGACAGACAAAACTACACATAATTCTCCAAGAGTCATTTATCCAGTATTTTACAAAGTTGCAACATAACATTTTTTATTTCATGACCCAACCAATGAAGACAAACCAAGAAGACATATGCCTTCTTCACCATCCTATCTGCGTGTATCGCCACTTCTCAGGAACTACAGACTTGAACCTCAAGGTCTATATTTCATCAAAATTCCTTAGCCCCTATTTACTGTAAATGTCTTATCCCCATTTATTTCCCAAAATGCAACATTTTGCAATTGTTGGGTTTAAATTCAATCTGCCCTCCAATATTCCAACAAATCTGTATCATGCTGTATCCTTAGATATCTTTCGTCGCCACCTGCAATACCACCAACTTTGGTGTCATTTGCAAACTCCTACATTTACATTCAAATCATTGAAATGTATCACCAATGATTAGGTCCCAACATGGGTCTCAGGCTTCCAATCAGAAAAACATCACACTCTGCTGCCTATCACTAAGCCCGTTTTGGATCTAATTCAGGGGCTCACCTTGGATCCTGTGTGCCGGAGCATCCTTGACCATTGTTGAGTTCTCCACATCAACATCCAAGAGTCACCAAAGACTCAGAACATGGGCAGCTACAGGTCAAAGGCTGGGCATCTTGCACCAGCAAACCACTTCATGAGAAGGACTGCAGTGCATTAAGAAGGCAGCTCCTCATCACCTTCTGAAGGACAACTGGAGATGCCAGTAAATGGCTTTTCCAACAGCACCAACATTCGGTGATTTAATAAGGAAAATGTATACATTTACAAGTTTATAGATCTAACAAATCCAGATAATTATCTTGTGACAGAGATTGAAATTTGTCACTCAGCTAACTTTATACTTTGGATTTAAAGAAAAGGGTCAGAGTACAATTCTGACCCATGTGGAGTCACTGGCTGGGTTTCCGTGTAAATCAGGTTTCGTCTCAGTTCCTGCTCCATACCCAAAGCTCATTGGGTGGGTAGATCAACTACCCCTGGTGGCGTAACTGACAGATTCTGGGGGTGTTCATGGGAATGCGGGAACAATAAAAATGGGGTCAGTGTAAATCAGTACTCCGGGGTTAGTGTAGATTAGGTGGACTGATCCCAGTCACAGTTTTAAAACAGCTTCTTCCACTCTGACCACAGATTTCCGAATGGTAAACTATCTATACCTGTCTGGACACACCCCTCTGCTGGCTCCCACAGAGCCCTGTATAAAGGCGATTGGGGCACTGCTCCTCCCTCAGTCTTTGACATGTCGAGCTCCCTTTTGCTGTTAATAAAAGCTTATCGTCCACTTCCAGTCTCCTAGAGTTATTGATGGTGCATCACTATGAAATCATGAACAGTATCTTGTCATTCGTCTTTTGCACTCTTTACTTAGTTTGTAATCGATGTAATTTTCAGTCGTTAAAAAAAAAACAAATTGCACTACATTCGTGAATGATTAAAAAAACTGATTTCCAAGTCTGAGCGCCGCACACATACACGTTCCCGCGCGGGGAGCGAGCAATGCCAGTATTAAATATGGCGTCGGCCCGATCAAGCGGTCACAGCGAGTTGCGTCGCCGTGACGTCATTAGGAAGGCGCAGTATCGGTGTTCGGCGGCCTGGCGCCGGTCTTTGAATTGGAAAGTGCGGGAGCGGCAGTGTTTCCAGGAATGCGGAGTGCGGACAGCGATGGGGAGGCACAGCGGCCGCCAGACTTCTGGTTCATGCGCAAGGTGAGAGATGGCTACGCTTACCGGAAGGTGCTCGCTTGTGCCATAGTTCTTCCTCGGCCACGAGGTTGTGCTTCAGACTCCGTTACTGAAGCTGGAAAGGCCCAGGCTTGGCCGGCCTTCCACCGGTAATTTTCTTGCAAAGGTAGATAGGAAGCCAGTAAGGCTAATGGTTTCTGTGAAACTGACTGTGGAAAGTCATCAGGGTAATATTTTTATGTAGAACTTTGTCTCTCTTTCGACAGACGCTGACTGACCTACAGAGTCTCCCAACTCTGCAATGTTTCCTGTTTTTATTTCAGTTTCCCAGCACCTGCAGTTTTCTCCGATTTTTCATTTAGTGTTTGAGTGTTTCGCCTGTCGGGGTCTCGTAGCTTGCTGTCACTAATGATTTCCTGAAGAGGTGTTAGAGCAGTTTTGGAGGGTTACTGGTCCTGGCGGAACCAAATCCCAACTTGTTTTGGTAGTTGCTATTAGAGGCTGGAGTTGGGATTGGGAAGAGGAGTTTAGGATTTATTGACTTGAAAGCTGGATCAGATTATTGTAAATCCACTATCATGCTATCTCGATGAAGCGAGAAGATCCTTTGTTTCAATAACACAAGTATTCCTCAGTGTGGGGAAGAAAGTATATCAATGGACTTGTCAGATGAGCAGAAAATTGGCAAATTAGACTCAAAGCAGGAAAATGTGCAACACCAAACTAGGCAAGAAAGCCCAGAATGAAGGTGGGATATAAGAAATGTGCACTTAGAAAGAGCCTTGAAACTGCACATCCACAGCTCCCTACTGAGCAGCTTGGTACATTAGTTAAATCATGTGAGGCGTTCCTTCATTGGCTGCAGAAGAACAAACCCCACAGCTGGAATCTGCAAATGCTGGAAATAAATAAAAACGCAAAATGCTGGCAGAACTCAACAGGCCAGACAGCATCTATGGGAGGAGGTAGTGACGATGTTTCGGGCCGAAACCCTTCATCAGGAGCGAAGTAACATGGGATGGTCGAGGGGGGATAAGAAGAACATGGGATGGTCGAGGGGGAATAAGAAGAACATGGGATGGTCGAGGGGGGATAAGAAGGGGGGTCCCCCCTCGACCATCCCATGTTACTTCACTCCTGATGAAGGGTTTCGGCCCGAAACGTCGTCACTACCTCCTCCCGTAGATGCTGTCTGGCCTGCTGAGTTCTGCCAGCATTTTGTGTTTTTATAGCTAGAAAAAGATATACAGTTCTGGTCAGCAACTAACAGTAAAGATTCAAAAGAGAAAATTCTCAAGAATCCTGCCAGGTAAGAGTGTGATGAACTTTGGTTTGGTGTCAACCGGGTTACCTCTCATTTTCTTACTGAGGGTGAAAATGCTACAGTGTCTCAGAGTGGGAAAAGGTGAATAGAAATTTCACCGAAATGTGGAAAGATAGTTGCCTAAATAGAGTCGATTAAATAATAGTGAAAGTCAGCTGGGGTAGAACTGGAATAAAGCAGTCATATGTCTTAATAATTGTTGTTGAGAATTTGCCCCAGCCCTGTGAAAGTGTTGATTTCAGTTCTGTCATCTTGCCTTGCAGGTGTTCAGTTGGCGAGCAGCAGCTGCCATTGCATGGTCTGTGCTGTTGCTGCCTGTCTCCACAACTGTGTTTGTAATGTTTAGTCGACCAAATGTGTTCCACCCTGTTCAATGGATTACAGGTAATCACAATGTTAGTGGATTGGGGCCGGAATTCCCTCTCCAAATGCAGTCTAGCTGATGACGTCTTGTGTCCTATCTCTCTTTCTAGAGACATTGAACCACCTGAATAGTTCTTATATAATGTTTTCTTTCCTGGTGCTCTGTGGAGCTGCGGTGATTATTGGAATCTTCAATATGGAATATTATACAGGTATTAGAATTTTATTCTTTACATTTGGCTACTGATTTTTAAAGCCGATGTTCTAATTCAATCTCTTGTTTGATTTTCAGATAAATTTTTGATGCTCAAGTTTCACACTTGAGGTTTGAAATCATGAATTATGATTTATAATTGGCATTTTTCAACGTAATTTAATTTAATAGAAATTTTAGTCAATTATCAATTAAAACAAGAGGAAGTGACTTGTATTTATTGTATTTTTTTTATAAGAGTGTATTTTTTCACATAAGCTACATGATTGAAATTTGTATTCGTTTTGACAGTGTCACTTGGCCGCTGTACTTGGTAGCAGTGAGAAAGGGGCATGATCCAGATGGTGGGGGTGCTTAATGATAATTTCTGCCTACTTGAGGTTTTGCCTCCAATAGATGCTATCAATGGTGGGGAGGGTTGTGCTTGTGATAGATCAGGCTGTGAGAACTACTCTTCCAGCCTCTTGCATTGTAATTGTCATACCCCAGACCATGATGCAACCAGTCAGGATACTTTTTACAGTTTGAGTATTTGGTGACATGCCAAATTTTCTCAAGCTTCTGATAAAGTAGAGGTGCTGGAGTGCCTTTGTGTGATTACATTTGTGTGCTGGATCCAAGATATGATATCTTGAGACGTTAGCATCCATGAATTTAAAATGCATTAAGTTGGTCAAGGGACATTTTCAAATGATTTGCCTCCTTATCTACTTTTCCAAACAAATAAGCCCTAGCAGAGTTTCAAACCTGCTGAACTTTTTTTTAAAGAAAATTCTGTCCTTCGTTTCCAGTGGAGCCTTCTATTCCGTGTAGTCGGATAGCACTCATAGGGAATGTGTTCCATCCTCATCGGTTCATTCATTCAGTGGTCCATGCAGTGATCGGAATGCTGATGGCCTGGTGTGCTGCTGTCATAGCTGGGGGGCGTTACCAGATGATCAGTGTACCTTGTTCGTCTCAGGACAGGTAAGCATGGCATTGATCAAAATGAGGGCACTTATAAAATATCCTTGTTTGTAGTTTCTGTGCGCCTTGTCCTTTCTCTTGTATTTTTACCTTTTAACTTTGATCTTCTCGTTGCAGTTCTGCATCCAGTGGCAGCATGTGCCTGAATGAGTTTCATGTTTTCTTATTGATGGAAGGAGCATTTATCGGATACAGTTACAGTCTGCTTTATTTTATTAACAACTTAAATTATTTATCTTTCCCAACTCTGCAGGTAAGGTTACTGTTAAGTTCTACTTCAAATATTCTAAAAGCAGATCAATTTCTATTGTACTAAATATTTGTTTTAAAGCAGCACGTTGAAGTCATTTGTCCAGACTTCAAAGCCCCGTTCTAAAGCAAGCTTGCTGCCATCTGCCCATTGCCTCTTTAGGCATCTATTTTTTGGTTCTGCTCTATTCCCTCTGGTGTCCTCTCTGGCCATGTTTTTAAATTGTAACTTTTTTGTTTGGTTTGGCATCTTGGTCAGCTGATGTAACGATCTACTAGCTCCTGCACCTCTGCTCATACCTCTGTTCCTCACCTCCTTCCTTGTGGCAGTTACTGTGTAGCCCAGTTGCAAGTGGTGCTTAACCCTGGCATGAATAATGGAAATGTGTTTCTTGCTTAGCATTGTGACAAGTTGTAACACTACATTTAACGTGTAGAAGGAAAGTGAGGTCATCCTTTTGCAGTTTATGGACATGCTGGTTGCATTGTTTCGATTTAAAATTTTGCAAAAGTCTTACAGGGCTTTTGATTTGTGGTCCCTTTAACAGGAGATGAATAAAATAGAAACTAGACAGCCACAAACCGCATCTTCTAGGTATAATATTTAAATATCAATTCAGGTGTGTAATCTCAGTTAAAACTAATCTGGACCCTCTGAGTACCTGTAGCTTAATCATTGTGGAACTAAAAAGAAGTGGTGGGACTTTGACTTGTGCTGTTAAATGATTCTTTTTTTGCTGGATTAGACGGAGCAAAAACTAGTCGGGACATTAAAGACTGAAAATGGTACAGGGAACAGTGTTGATAATTCCCTTGCTACCATTGTCTTTAGAGTATGCAGTGTGCAGGCTGCCTTTTGAATGGGTTACACTGGTGTTCTATATCTGTGAATGGTGCCTTAGTAAGAGGAAGGGCGATAATTTATTGGTATTGGTTTATCATTGGAAATGCCAGGTGTACCATGATACAGTGGAAAATCTTGCCTTGCATATTGTTCATACAGATCAATTATTACACAGTGCATCAAAGTAGAATGAGGTGAAATATTAACAATGCAGAATAAAGTGTAAAAGCTACAAAAAAGTGCAGTGCAGGTAAATGTTAAAGTGCAATATCATAATGAGCTAGATTTAAGGAAGGGGAAAAAGTAATCTTATCTTTTTTTTTTGTAGCAATTCAAGTACCTGCGTTTTAAAGCAAACCTGCCACTGGTCATTAAATACAGTGCTGTGCAGTCATTGTATTTCCTCAGGAACTACTGCATCCTTTACTACTTTCTAGGTAACTTTTTTTTTTAATTGTCAGTCCAGGTTCATAAGATTGTATCGCTCTCATGCAATGATTGCCTCTGCTTGTCCTCCATGCTTTCTGCTCCACTGAATATATCCATTGAGTTACTACTTTGGAATGTTCATTGGGTGACCAGATGCAAGCAATAGCAGTGCAAAATGGAAGAATACAAATAATACTTTTCAATGAATAAAAACTTGTTAATTATTTTGATTACTAAATTAGAATACAAACATAAAATGTTTTTGTGAAGGAGTTCAGTTATGGTAGATTGTTGACATCACACGCTGTCCATCCATAATAGGGATGGGGAGAAGAGAGGTGAATACAATAAGGGGAAATAACCTGAATAAACTTAGGTTTAAAGATGAAAGAGTTAATAACTATAATAGGTAATGTTTTGTATGAATCTACTGAAGTCTGGTTAATATTTCATAATCTTGGTATAGACTTCTGCAATTGCCTTTGCAAATTTCTGCTCTTCTAGCCTGTTTTGCAATTTAGCAGTAACTTGGTGTACAATAACATCAGCACTTATATTCTGTTTATCATTTCATTTCTATTCTCATGGCTACAACCATGAACTTTGATTTTGAAAACAAATTAAAGATCTTGGTGTGTATTTTACTTTCATGCATCTGTAGCCTCTGTTTATTGCTCTTAATGTTGAAAGGTAAAGTGCAATGAGCTTATTCATAAATATTAAATTTCAATACTACTTTTTTTATTGGCAGTATTGCCTTGTAGCCAAAATCGGCTCAATTAATTTTGAACCAATTAATCTTGAAGGTCCTTAATTTGATTTTTCTGTTATATTTTTATTTTAATCCCTAGGTTATGTGCCAAGAGCTTGGATAAGTGCCTCAACGACCCTTCAAAAGGACAGGTTCGTGAGCTGAATACTAAGTATTCAGTCAATGATGTTTGATATGGTACCTACTAATTATTTTGAAGTTTTTTGTTTTATTTCTTTTTCTCTATCACTGGCCAAGGGCATCGAAGCCAAAATGGTTAGGATCGGGTTGAACTCATAAGGCCTCCTGGGTTTAAACCTATTATGTTTGTTTTGCCCTCTGGCAATCCACTGATGTATTTTATCCACTGAGATAGACTGGAGATACTGAATATCGTCTATCAAAAAATCGGGGGCTTGTAGATCAGAAATAGTTTTTGGTAAGGAAAATGATTTTAAGCATCCTAATTCTAAATGCTGAATTTAGCCAGGTCAGGTTGAGCACAAATTTAAAATCTGGCTCTGTCCAAAGCAGAAACCTTTCTTCTGCCTCTTCCCCTTCCACAGATCTTCATTTAAATTTGAATCCTTTTCTATAACGTATCTGTGGCATTGTACAAAATTCGCAATTCCCCAAAACCTAGCACAAAGAAGCATGTTGGGATAAACAGTTCAAAAGATTAATGTAACGGTTATGTACCCTGAGTTTAATCATGCAAAACTATTTTCTGCTTTACTTCAATATTCTTGCATCTGAGCAGTGATCTTTGCCGAAGAGTGTAGTGAAGCAGTTCAGGTATACGCTTAACTTCCGTGTGGCTTTTTAGAAAGTGGTGTGTCTGTCAGATGACCACAGTGAGATCCAATATTTCCAGAAGTAGTGCTGATTTGTGAATGAGCACTTGGAAAATAAAACTATCTGTAACTTTTTCTGAAGCATACAGCATTCCCTGGATACCCTGACTGGACTGTTTGACTTGCCGCTACTCTACACGACCTGGCTAAGTGGTACATTTCTCTTGGTTACCTGGTACGTTACATGGGTGCTCTTTAAAATCTTTGTCACAGAGGTGAGTATGGAATACATATGTTAACTGTTTAGATAAGATCTCCTGAATTACAGTTATTCTAAATATAAAGGTATTGTAATTGCCAACATACTATCGCCAAGCAACCTTTGGGTAAACAATGTTGATGAGAGAAGATAGGATGTGAGCATAAACCTACATGAAATATTTACATGTGAGAGTGGCGGGGGTGGGGGGAAGGTTTCATATGTGGTCCATGTAAAAGGGGAAAATGCTGTTTTATCAATATTTTACAATCTGGTAAAAACAAAACATTGTCACAGAAATAATTGTACATTAGTAAGAGAAAGATCATGAACTTGAAGCACAGAAATGACAAGTCTTAAATCATTGTTCTCAAGTGCAATTGAGGTACCAAAAATAGTGGGAACTTCAGAATATAATGAGATTAAAGGATTTATAGCAATTAATGTCAGTTTAAAAATAAGAAAGTAGACATCTAAAAGCTGACAAATCCTCTAGACCTGAGACAGCTTGTAGGATTCTGAAAGAGATGGCTGTTGAGATAGTGAACAGAAGGTGATTTTTTTTTTCTAAAATTCCCAACGTTCTCTCAGTCCCTGCAGATGGAAAGGTAGCAATTAGAAGAATGATGTTCAAAAACAAAAGGCAAAAAATGGTTAGTTCTATGCCAGTTGGTCTATAATGACAACCAAATACATGAAGAATAACTGTGTTGATATGTAATTTTTAGAAGTCTCTTAACATGGTGCTACACAAAAAAAAGGAACAGGCTTGCGGTTCAGATTTTAACACGGATAAGAAGATCAACTAAATAGCTGAAGACAGTAGGAATGAATCAGTCTTTTTCAGATTGACCGTAGCAATGACCTCATTCTTGCGTCTGAGCAGAGATCTTTAGTGAAGGTTATAGTGAAGCAGATTCCACTGTACTAACAGCAATTTTGGATATGTTATATCATGATCTTTTATTCATATCATTACCATTACAGTCTATGGTATAATACAATCTGTATAGTATTACATATCTAAAGTTGCTGCTGCTGCAATGAAAAAGAGATCTGGAGAGAGTGCAAAGAGTCTGCAGAAGGATTTAAATCCAGAAGGGTGGAATGGGCAGATAGCAGTTTGGCAGGTGGAGAATAATATGGTTAAAGGTGAGGTTACTCACATCAATACAAGTAATAGAAAAGTTTTTTTTAATGGCAAGAGACAAATGTAAGATGTGATGTGATGGTTCATGAAGCACAGTGTTGTTATGCAGCTGCAACACAGTTAGGGTACAAATGACACTTTGGGATTTGTGGCAAGAGGATTGAGGCACAACAGGAAAGATGTCTTGCTGCATTTGGAACAAGGCTGTAGTGAGGCCGCCTGATGTACACTATGGGGTCAGTTTTGGTTTCTGTGCTGAAGTAGAATGTACTTGGATGCAGTGCAGCATGGATTCAGCTGATAGTTACCAGAATGAACTTGGACTTACTGGAAATGAAAAGAATAAGAACTGACCATATTAGAAGCAAGATAAATTACTGAGAGTTATTGACAGGTTGATACTACATACAGCTCTGAAGTCTAAATTAACATCAGAGTCTTGGGGTTAGGAGCTTGCTTATTAAGGCAGAATTGATAAGTTATTTCTTTATTCATACAGTTGTAGATATTAAGAAGGCTGTGGGTGCTCATTGGTTTGGAATGTTTAATGCACATTCTTGAGCAGTGATTGGGAAATGGACGTGAGATACAGGATCTGATTTAACCTATGAAATGACATGACTTGGCTCCAGCGGGCTTATGACATGTTCAAAGTAAAATTTATTATCAGAGTACATACGTGTCACCACATACAACCCTGGGATTCTTTTTCCTGCAGGCATACAGTACTTAGCAAATCTATAGAACAGTAACTAAACGGGATCAATAAACAACAAACTGCAAATATAAATAAGGGCATGAAATAGCAAGATAAAAAGTCCATAAACTGAGACCATTGGTTTTTCAAGAGCCTGATGGTTGAGGGGTAATAACTGTTCTTGAACCTGGTGATGTGAGTCCTGAGCCATTTGTACCTTCTACCTGATAGCAGCAGCAAGAAAAGAAGACAGCCTGAGCGGTGTGGATTTTTGATTATGGATGCTGCATTTCATGTAGATAAGGACAATGGCTGGGAGGGTTTTACCTGTGATGTACTGTGCCAAATCCACTACCTTTTGTAGGATTTTCCACTAAAAGGCATTGGCTATTTGCTAGTAATTGCGATTTCCAAACTTGATTGTGGATGAGCAAATCATGTTTGAATCTTGAGAGTTTTCTATTACTAGCTTTAAAATGTAGAAGAAATATTTTTATCAATATATCAACATAAGTAGATTAGCGAACTTAAATGCTGACCACATTATAGAGTGTCACTGCTTTAGCTGCTGATGTTCTTCCTGTCCATCTGTGTTTGTCAAGAGTCATGTGTCGCTGTATTAGAATATCAGAAAGTTCCTGTTTCGGTCCTATCTTTGAATAAGGACAAATTTAGATTATTGACAATTTTTGAAAAGTTCAGAATTCATTTACAGTATTGTGCTTGCTTGTGGTTTGAAGGTTCCATCATGTATTGTGTTTTTCCATTGATTCAGGTATTCCAATTTTCTGTGCAGTCCACTTTTGGAGAGGATGGCGATCAGTGTCTTCCTAAAATTCTAACTGCCAATGTTTCCCCTTGTGTAAAGGTAAAACGGTCACAATAGTTCCAGTTGATTGGCTAGACGGTGCCAGCAAGCTGCTAACTACATGTGCACATCTGTTTTGCAGTACCTTGCATTGCAAGATTTGGCCTTGCTTTCTCAATATTCACCCTGTCGAAGACAAGAAGTATTCAGCCTTAGCCAACCAGGTATGGCCAAGTTCCTCATTAAGAAATCTCTTGGATATTAAATGCAAGATTGTACTGATTTGAAGAGTTGATATTCTGCATGGATTGATGTTGATTTTTAGGAATTGGGTGGGAAGATGCAGCCATTTGTAATAATCCTGATCCTTGTGCATTATTTACTAGGAGTGCATTTATTACTGTCAGTTTTTGTACAGTGATGTGGTTGCAGAATTATTCAATTGATTTTTGGGGTACTGATAAATGTATTAATTTTGGTGGTTATAGAGCTCACTTTTTAGTAAGCACAAGCTGGTGGGGGGCATCTCTTGTGGAAGTTAGTATTTTGGTTACTATGACTATCATCCTGGAAATGTGCAACAGATCACAATTTCATCTTAGTGTCTGTGTCACTCATTTCAATCTCATTTCACTTTTGCTTTTCTCCATCACAACTCACTTTTTCTAAAATTGTCTCTCAACTATCTCTATCAGATCCTTTGTCACAGATTTCCCAATGAGTTTAATTCTTAACAGCATTCTAATCCACTTAAATCTGTAAACTCCTTGTTGCTTGAAAAGTTACTTGCTGAGAAAGTCAATACGATTTCAGTTCAGGTGCTTCATCTGGAGTGTATGAACCGAATCATGTGAGGACATTCTTGATGAGATTTTAATGCAAGTCTCTGTTTCAGGTTCCACTCAATCCTATAGAACATTACAGCACAGCAACAGGCCTTTTGGCCCTTCTTGGCTGTGCCAAACCACTTCATCTGGCAGCTCATTCCACACTCCCACCACTCACTGTGTGAAGAAGCCCCCCCCCCCCCCATGTTCCCTTTAAACTTTGTGATTTTTTCTCTGTTTTTTGTTTCACTCAGTGTTTTAGGTTGTGCTTTCGAGAAAGTGCTATATAAGTTAAATATTAGCTTAAATTTTAACTTAATGACTGTAGTTGATCACTTTTGTTCTTAATTTAAGGTGGCCATCCTCATAATTGGATAGCCATATCAGGTGAATGCTTAGCCTTGCTAAATGACCTAACACACAAGCTGATCGAGTATCAGGAAGCCTTAGCCGCCAATGGTCGAGTCAAACCATATCCCACTCCTGGAGAAGGTCACCAGTCAAGTACATCAGGTCAGATCTCAAGTTTAATTTTTAAAAGATGCTATGTAATTTTTCTTTGTACATTGTGTGTCAGGTTACTAATGGACAGCATTTATTTGATGTGCTGCATGGGACATTTTGGATATAAGACTAAAGGACATAGAATAGACCAAAACTTCAATCTAATGTTCCTTTTTGTTTCTCCATTTCATAGTTACAATAATTTCTCGGCAGTGGAATACCTGAAATCTATCACTTGCTTCCAAAACGCAGTCCAGAATTGCTGCAACGTGTTTTGGCATTTTTTAAGCAATAACAAATTGATTTAGATTTTTATTTGAATGAATAGCTGTGGAAAATCTGAAATAAAAACTGAAGGTGTTTTAAATGCACAGCAGGCCAAGCGCAGGGTAGCCATTTGAAATTGGTGGCCTTTCATCAATTCTGAAAGAAGTTAGAGCAAGTAGGTTTATAAGATGCAGAGGAGAGTGGAAGTGAAGGATCAGGAACTGGGATGAATGGAGCTGTAAGCTGGAGAAGAAACTTCTGATATAAAGTTCCACCACTAACTTAGTCCTGTTCCCTCTCTTCCCGCTACCCACATATCCACCAGCCCTTGTGGCCAAATTGTCGTCATTTGTGAACGGGATATCAGTGTTGTGCTAGAAGTAGTGGAATGCAGAGTTTGGAGTGGAGAAGTTTATAGAGATAAGGGAGCTTGAACATGTGAATTATAAATCAATGTTTTAATTAGATTTTTTATCTTTCAGTAGCCATCCTATTTATGACCTAAACTTGCAACAATCTAGTTTTGTGTGACAGCCCTGTCATAGGCATGCCTTCATTGTCATCTTCTGTTACAGAAACATCTTGTCTTGAAGAGCCTGCCAGCTACCAGCCTTCCCGAAAGATGCCATTCCGTACTCCTTTTCCCCAAAGCCCCCTGGATTCACCAATGAACAAGTCCTCCTCCTTGAAGAGCCTCCTCAGCCTCCCCTTTACACCAGATTTGGGCAGTCCTTTTGACTCGTCTGCTGTGACCCACTTGAATGACTTAGGTTCTCCTTACTATGGCTCAGTGCAGGGCCCTCGTTTACTGAAGCGGGGACCAAAAATTTGGTCGTCAGCATCTCGTTCCACAGGTATGTCTGTGCTATAGTTTGGTCTACAGAAAAGTGAAACAGCCTTATTAGAAGCTTTTGTTTATGGAAAAATTAAAAGTAAAGTTTTCACTGAGATTGAACTAATCTTGTCAGAGGCTTTACAAATTGAATATGGTAATGTATAAATTGATCAAAATGTGTAAGGTTTTACAAGTTAATAATTGCTGTCTTTTTTGAGCATCCATTTATTGCCTTTCTTCACTGTTAACTTCTGTGATTTACCTGCACTTGTGCGGTTGTATAGAAATTGGAATTCTAGAGACAGATTCAAGATTATTGTTATTCTTCAGTACACAAGTATAAAATAGAACAAAACTATTGTTACTCTGGATCTGATGCAGCATAAAAATAAAATACAAACATAAAGAATACAATAAAAAGGTACATTAAATATAAAAGTAATCGTATAAAATACAATGAACTGTGATAAACATGAGAGATCCTGCAGATTGTAGAAGTCTAGAGCAACACACACAAAATGCTGGAGGTACTTAGCATTATCAGGCCCTCCTGCCTGCCGCAGTACGGCTTCTGTATCACAGTGATGCAGCATATTAGGATGCTCCCAAGTGCATCTTTGCAAAGGCTAATGAACAAGAGTGGGCCAGTTTTTTTTTGTACTTTATTCAGTAACTTTTAATTCCAGTCCTACAATCTTTATATTATTGGCTTTCTATGCTATTGAATTCTTTCTGCCTTGTGCCTTAGTTATCTTGCCCTCTAGCACTTAAAATTTATACATCGCAACGCCATATTATTGTAAAAAAATGTTGATGTAAATCTCTTGAATTCCCTTTGAGTGCCTCATTAGTGAAAATGATTTGCCCTCGGAGTGGTTTTCATTCCTTTTTTGCAAAATCACTCTCAGTCCATTGAAATTAACCATTCTCCAAATTAGAATTTGTACTTGTTTTTTTTTTGCAGAGTTATAGGAGATCTAGTGTGGTGGTCACTATGAGAAGACCATTAATCCAAATCCACACCCCAATTTCATTGCGTAAAACAAAACTCAGCATTGATCCTCTTACCCCCCCATATTCCTATTGTTGGATTTAATATGTACTAGCTGAGCATTTCATCTGCATCCGATTTACGAACTGTGCACCCTTCATATTTTTCTCATTGATGATATCCCAATTATGAAATCTCACTCTGTTACTGCCACAGTATCTTTTATTTTTCCAAAAATCCTGTTTTTGTGTTTCCTTTGGACTGTTTGAAGGTCTATAATTCCCAGTTGTGTGACTTCTCCTTTTGGTTTAATTGAACGTGTATAGTCTTACATTAGCTGTTTCACAAGTCTAATAGGTTTTTTCACAAAGCTGACTATTACCTCTCTATTTAAATTCACTTCTCGTCTGAGAACTCAAATTGGCAACTATTTGCTGATATCAAGCTTCCATCGCTGTACCTTGTTTACCAAATCTCTTGTGTTTAGCAAGGGATATAGTATCAGTAAATTCGGTCCAATTGAGATAAAATGATATTAAACGTCCTTTATTTGTGAACAAAGTAGATGAACAAATACACAGTTCAGGAAGTGCTATCCATACGGATTCTAATGAGAGAAAGTAAAGAATTAAAGTTAAGGTCCCCTAATAGCAGCTATCCTCTGAGTATTAATTGATTACTCAGCTAATCAACTAATTTGATTAAATTAGCTGAGTTTGATCATTAATTTTGTAACAAAGGTAATATAGATGACCCCTGCATTACAGCCATATGGTAACAGCAATTTGTCCTTGCAAAAGTCACAAATCACTATCTTAAAAAATAAATTGAAACACAGAATTAAAATTTGCTTTTATAGAAATCATCTGGGAAGAAGTGCAAGAAGTAAATAAATTGAATTTTCAACACACATTTCTTGATATGTGCTAATGATAGTTTTGCATCACGTAAACTCACGATATGGACAGTTTTCTAGGAATGCATCTTGTTAATCTTGAAATTGATAATTCCACAGGAATCATAATGTTGACTGAAATTCAATTAAATTGCTGGGAGATTAACAGTATCAGACACTGAAAAGAAAATATTTAATTCTCAATGAATATATCATACTTTCTGTTGAGAAGTAAAAACTTTGAGGGAGATGTGACCATTCCGGGCAAGTAAAAGAGATTCAAGTTGTTTAGGTTTATATATCTTGTTTTAAAAGCCTTGTTATACTATTAGGAGTAGTAAGTCTGAAGATTGGGAGACTTTTTAAAACCCAGCAATAAGAAATTATTCCTGGAACCCTATAGAAATATACATAAACATTTTCCTGCTCACTGTTTTAATAATTTCTTTAAAAAACTTATTCATATTTTGCATGATCTATCATTTACAAATCCTTGTAGTACTGGCTGATTAGCTGAAAGTTACTAATGTTCACTCTGTAACACTATTCTACTTTGTTATTGCTTTTCTCTTAATGTATTTTAAAGTGATCTGTGTGGGTGGCATGGAGAAAGATTCCTCTGCATTGTACTGCATTACTTTTGGCAATAATAATCCAATTACCAATTAATTACAGGCAAACGTAATGTATCAGAAGATGTTAGATTAACTAGTATAATTAGCTTGGTTCAACACTTTGTTTCCACAACTTAGTGTGCAATTTTCCAAAATAAGCAATAATTCCAAAATCAAGAGAACTCGTAAATGACTTGTGATCTTTCAAAGTTTCAACTATTTCCTTTAAAATCCAAGATGAAAACTCATCTGATCCTGGAGTATTGACACTTATTTTGTTCCGCTGTTTTATTCAATGCCATTATCTTGGCTATGTTAATTCTGGTATGCCCTTTCCTATCAATGCGAGTTCCTCTCGCTGTCTAGGGTGCAAACTACCCCCTCTAATTGACTTGCCTCATTTATATGCCATATTCTATCATTCTGTCACTTATTTTTATTGATAAAACCAGATTTTTTTTTAAAGTTTGCGAATTATATTTCTACCAGTTGCGTATTAATTGAGTTTTTGTATTTGTATTATAAGACCATAAGACATAGTAGTAGAATTAGGCCATTTGGCCCATAAATTCTCCTGCCATCCAATTCCTAAATGGACATTGAATCCTTGGACACTACCTCACTTTTTTTTTTAAATATACAGTATTTCTGTTTTTTGCATGTTTTAATAATCTATTCACTATACATATACTGTGATTGATGTAGTTGTTTAATTATTATTTTATTTTTATTACTTTTTTTCTCTTCTATATTATGTATTGCATTGAACTGCTACTACTAAGTTAAAAAATTTCACATCACATGCCAGTGATAATAAACCTGATTCTGATTTATAAAGTAAGTCTATGCCTTTATTCCCTTTATCAAAATGATGTTATAATAAGAATCTGGGTTTTACCAATATTGCTAATAGTTAATAGCATAACTTCAGCATTGCCTTAAGAGAGCTTGAACTATACTTGTATTTGGAGTTAAGGTATCTCTACAGAGTTCAGGCCATCATATCTGCATTTCCTAACTGGCCAACTGCCTCTTATAATTTAATTTACTTTGGCTCAGTATTTGGAACCATTAATTAACTAAACAAACGCACACATCCTGAGTAATTTTAATAGCATTTTTGTTTGACCCTGTGTTACCAGTGGGTTAAAATTGTATAAAACAGTATGTTTTGCTAGGAGTACAGTAGGTTGTTTTACCATTAAGACTGCTCTGCCATTTAAAAAAAGTTGAATGGCCTGTTTGTACATCACTCAAACATATTTTTGTATGTATTTTGTTTGAATTGTTGTTACTGAGAGTTAACAATGCCTGTGTTTTCAGAGACCTTGGCGAACACAAGTCAATTTGCTGGTCAAGCTGCCCAGGTTGGCAGCAGAACTCCTGAAGTAACCAAGCACAGTCCTATTTCAGATTGGATACTTCAGAGACAAGAACAGGTAAAACTCATGGATTGTGCCTGGTCATTGAGTAAAGAGACTGCATTTCTCAGCCACATCAGTTTATTCACTGTATAGGTTAGTTTTTGTAGCCTGCAGGTTGTCCTGTATTAGATGCATTCCTGGAACATTGATTATTTGACAGTGTGATAATTTTCCTTACTACATCTCATCTTGTAACTTATTATAAAAGTCATGTTTCATTAGAAACTTGTTTCCCCTGTAGCTGAGTAATTTTGCTTGTAGCTTTGTACTAATTGCAGGTTGCGTACCCCCTTATCTGAAATTCCAAAATCCAAAACCTTCCGAAATCCACATTTTCTTTGAGGTCACAAATGGAAAATTCCACAAGACACTGGGAAGGTTCCCAGGCAAGAAGTGACCTCACATATGTAATGAACTGAAGTTAAAAAATAGAAAAACACTGCATAAGGTGAAAAATGAAGATCCCGATCATGTATTGTCAGCTTTGGACTGAACGTGTGCTGCTTAATGATATGTTGATCATGAGACAAGCAATGATCTATCACGATGAAACAAAAATTGAAGGTAATTGTGAATATTCAGCAGGCTGGTTGCGGAAACTTAAGAAAAGGCACGGCATTAAAATTCTAAAGCATCTGTTGTTCATGAAAATCTAACACCAGAACAAGTCTATAATGCTGATTGTTTTTATACCTTACATAAAACTTTTAAAAGTAAAATACAAATACAGTGTACTGTAACCCTTTAATCAAAGCTTGGCATCATAGATGAGACTGAAAGTCTACTGTTTGATGTTGTTCAACAGCTGATTCAGCTATTCTCCCAATGTTGTTGTGCTGCTTTTGCCCTGCACATGTTATATTTATTGATGGTCTGTAACAATTTTTACTGTTCAGTTCATGTGTGTGATGAACAAGTGTGAGACAAAGACTGCTTACCAGTCTTTTCATTGGAAGGGATGGTGATCCCAAGCTATCTCATTAGGTGTTCCAAAATCCAAAGGCCTCTGAAACACTTCCAGCCCCAAGCATTTCGAATGAGGGGGTACTCAGCCTGTATTGCTGCGCAGATTTCAGATGAGAAACTATCTGGAGGCAAAGAGCGGTGGAAATGCAGGACAGGTAGCTACTTGGAGGGGAAATTGAGCTTGGAAACTTTGTCAAGAATACCTGATGTTAACTCTGAAATTGCACTGATAACTACTAGTAGCAATGGTTTTTAACAAAGGTACAGGATGATTAAAATTTCACTTAAAGCACAGAACATTGACCCATCTGCCTTGCATTATTATCCTGTAGCTTTGTTTAATATAATTTGTATCCTCTATCCAGCATTTTAAAAGTTCAAACAATATGTATTAATATGGCTTTGAAATTATGCTTTGTTCATTTAGGTCAAAACTTTTGTGTTGAAACGGGGGCAGATAATGTATTTATTTAACAAGGTACTGTGAATGTCATTGAAGCCACATCAGATTAACAGCATGTAAGGTTATACCTTACATGATGCTTTGTTCAGCGGCTGGTTTCTTTATGTTGCTGTCTTCCTTTTGCTTGTGCAATAGTTTCATTCTGCAGCTTCTTGATTGGCTAAGTACATCTGACAGACTCTGTTATATTTGCTCTGTTCCTGGAACCTTTCCTTTAACCAAGAAGGAGCTCTTGTTTCAGTTGGTACTGGATGATACTAATGTGTCCAGCTGACTTTATTTAGGTGAAATTAGTTTAGGGACTTGACCTTAAACCATTTTCTCGTGAGCATAGAACAGTACAGCACAGGAACAGGCCCTTGGGCCCGCAGTGTTGTGCCAACCAATTAAGTTAGTGATCAAATGGCCAATTAAACTCATCCCTTCTGCCTACACAATGACCATTGCTTTCTATTTCCCTTACATTCATGTGCCTATCTGAACATCTCTTAAAAGTCCCTAAAGTAGTTCCCTCGACCACCACTTCAACCAGCATAACCACCAGTCTCTTCTTAAAAAATACCCCTCACACCTGACAAACAACGGAAAATCTGCAGATGCTGGAAATTCAAGCAGTGCACACACAATGCTGGAGGAACTTGGCAGGCCAGGCAGCATCTGTTGGGGGGAGAAAGTGCAGAAACATTTTGGGCTGAGACCCTCATTTCTCTTGAAATTGCCCCCTCTCACCTTAAATATATGCCCTCTGGTATTGGCCATTTCAACCCTGTGAAAAAGATTCTGTCTATTCTATTGATGACTCTCATAATCTCATAAACCTCTATCAGATCTCCTCCTAACCTCTGTCACCCCAGAGAAAACAACTCAAGTTTTCCAGTATCTCATTATAACACATACCCTCTAGTCCAGGCAGCATCCTGATAAACATCTTCTGCACCCTTTCCAAAGCCTCAACATCTTTCTTATAATGGCTGACCAGAACTGTGTGCAGTACTCCAGGTGAGGCCTAACTAGAGGTTTATAAAGCTACACATAACTTCTGAGTTAAAAATTCAATGCCTGGACTAATAAAGGCAAGCATGCCATATGCCATCTTAACCTGCCTATCAACCAAGGAGCTGTCGACTTGGACCCTAAGATCCCTCTGCTCATCAACACTGTTAAGGGTCTTGTCCACTAATTATGCTAGAGAATTATATTAACTGAGTGGATCGTGTTCCCAGGTTGGGAACCTCTGATTTATTGATCTCTCCTATCATTAAAATACACATATTCTAAACTGTGTCCCATCATATCTATTACTTTGCTCCTGCCTGTTTTCACTGGCCCTAACATTCATCTTCTCTCCCACCCTCCACTTTCTCAGCTGGTGCTCTGTTTCCCATCCATCTTGCCAAACTCACTTTGTCAAATAAAAGGCAGTTTAAATGTTTCCATTGAGAAATTATGTGGATGAGCACAATTCACCATTACAAATATCCTTTGACCTTTGCATATGGTCAAAATAGAATATAGTCGTAACGCCAAAGTATATCAGGATTACTTTAGTTCATGTTTTGTACATTACAAATTTTTTGGCATACTATATATTGTAATCTCTTCTGCTTTATGCCTTTAGTGCAGTGGTTTCTCAAACATGGAGAGGTTGTTTTGACCAAATAACATGTTAACATTTCAAAGGGATTTAATATATTGATCTGGAGTTTACATTGAGAATGACAGTTGCCATTATTGGAGCAAATGTGATGGCAAATTCTGAGGTGTGCTGTTGCACAGTTACTTGTGAAGTCTGGAAGCCGCTGTTAGTGATTTTCTTCACTGTTCGTAAGCTTCTCTATTATGATGAGCAACAGTTGGCAATTTAGCAAAATCTTCAGTTATTTACAAACTTTGGACTGTTGGAAATAATTGAAATTTTATGGTTTGCTGACTTAAAATAATTTTGCATGCATTGGCAGTTTTCTCAGAAGATAGATGCTGATCAGCTTCTGACTTTATAGATGTGAATGCCGAATTGAGTCAAATTTCTGGCCTTAGAATAATGAATTAGTAGTTAAATAAAGTAACTGTCATTGACAAATGCAATCATAAGCAATAGCACTGGAGATTTACTGGGATTTACAGCTAACACATGGATATATGAATCTGAAACGTCTGTGTAATTGCTATTTTAAAAGCAGCAATTTTTCTATAATTCAGGATATTTAACACATGGTTGTTCCACAGTCACAGAATACTACAGCACAATAACAGGCCCTTCAGCCCATTTAGTCCATACCAAAGTATTAACCTGCCTAGTCCCATCAGCCTGCACCCAGACCATTGCCATGTGCCAATCCAAACTTCTCTTAAATTGAACCCAAATCTACCACAAACAAGAGAAAATCTGCAGATGCTGGAAATCCGAGCAACATACACAAAATGCTGGAGGAACTCAGCAGCCCAGGCAGCATCCATGGGAAAAAAGTATGGTCGATGTTTGGGGCCGAAACCCTTTGGCAGGACAGGAGAAAAAAAGCTGAGGAGTAGATTTGAAAGGTGCAAGAAAGAAAAAGGGGGTGAGGAGCACCAGAGGGAGGCGATGGGCAGGCAAGGAGATGGGGTGAGAGAGGGGAGAGGGGATGGCATGAACATCGATTTCTCAACCTTCCGGTAATAGCCCCACCTTCACTATTTCCCATCCCCCTTGTCCCTCTCTTATCTCCTTGCCCACTCATCGCCTCCCTCTGGTGCTCCTCTCCCCCTTTTCTTTCTTTCATGGCCTTCTGTCTCTTTCACTAATCAACTTCCCAGCTCTTTACTTCATCCCTCCCTCTTCAGGTTTCACCCATCACCTGGTATTTCTCTCTGCCCTCCCCCACCTTGTAATATCTACTCCTCAGCTTTTTTTTCTCCAGTCCTACTGAAGGGTTTTGGCCCGAAATGTCAGCTGCACTTTTTCCTTAGATGCTGACTGGCCTGCTGAGTTCCTCCAGCATTTTGGGTGTTGCCCAAATTTACCACTTGTGCTGACAACTGATACCACATTCTTGCCACCCTTTGAGTGAAGAAGTTCCCACTCGTGTTTTCCTTAAACATTTCACCTTTCAGCTTTAGTTCATGATCTCTAGTTTTGGGCGCACCCAAACTCAGTGGAAAAAGCCTATTTGCATATACCTCTGTCAAGCCTTCTCTTATTCTCCTATGCTCCAGGGAATAAAGTTCTAACCTATTCATCCTTTCCTGATAACTCAGGTCAAGTCCTAGCAGCACCCTGGTAAATTTTCTCTGCATTCTTTCAATCTTATTGATATCTTTCCTGTAGATAGGTGACCAGAGCAGCACGCAGTACTCCAAATTAGACCTCCCAAGGTCTTGTACAACTTCAACATAACATCACAACTCCTGTACTCAATAAGTTGAAGGCCAACATGCCAAAAGCTCTCTTTACGACACTATCTGATACCACTTTCAAGGAATTATGAATCTGTATTCCTAGATCCCTCAGTTCTACTGCTCTCATCAGTGCCCGATAGCTCATTGTAAATTCTACCCTGCTTTATTCTCCCAAAATGTAACACCCCACACTTATCTGCTTTAAATTCCATTTGCCATTTTTCAGCTCTTTTTTCCAGCTGGTCTACATCCCACTGCAAGCTTTGATAGCCTTCATCACTGTCTACTATGCCCCGCAGTCTAGGTGTCATCTGCATATTTGCTGATCCAGTTTACTACATTATCATCCAGGTGGTTGAAGTAGATTAGATAAACAACAATGGACCCAGTGCTAATGCTTCTGGCACACCACTAATCACAGACATCCTGTTAGAGAGACAACCATCTGCTATTGCTTGCTGGCTTCTCCCAGAAAGCCGATGGCTCATCCAGTTCGCTACCTCATCCTGGATGCTAAGCAGCTGAACCTTTTTTGACCAACCTCCCATGTCAAAGGCCTTGCTAAATTCCATCCAGCATCCACTGTGTTGCCTTCTCCAACTTTCCTGGTAACTTCCTTAAGAAACTCAAGATTGTTAAGACACGACCAACCATGCACAAAGCCGTGTTGACCGTCCCTAATCAGTCCCTGTCTTTCCAATAACTTGCCCACTACTGATGTCAGGCTCACCAGTCTATAATTTCCTAGTTTATTTTTAGACCCTTTCTTAAACAATGGAACAACATTAGCTATCTTACAATCCTCTGGCACCTCACCCATTGCTAAGGATGTTGTAAATATCTCTGCCTGGTCCCTTGCAATTTCTGCACTAGCTTCTTACGGTTCGAAGGATTGTCAAGCCCTGGGGATTTGCCTCATCAGCAACCACCACCTCCTCTGTAATCTGTACATAGTCCATGACCTCACTTCATTATTCTTCGTGTCCATCTACCAAGTAAATAAAGATGCAAAAAAAATCCATACAAAATCTCCACGTTTCCGATTTGCTGGAGTTACTGAACTTTTTAGGAGAACGAGATGTACTCTTAAATATAATTAACGGTGTTCAAAGATTTGTTATTGATTCGATACAGATATCATGAGGCAGATAGCTGAGGCAGTCATTTATTCAACTTCTTGAGCAACATTAATTTGCCTCTATTTAATTGCAAAGTTTTATCTGCAGTTGACTACTGCAAGTGGCATTGTTAAATAAAGCCAACAACAAAGTATCAGAGAGCTTTTATTCATTTGTAACTTATTATCACTTGAAAAATTTCTGCATTACATCATATTTTAAAAAGTAAGTTGTGTTCAGAACTTAAATGCTTACTTTGCATGTGATCTTTAACTTGGCTTCTTTCCATTATGCATGTATGGAATTTTGAAATGAAATACTGAATGAACAATTTTGAAAATCAATCAGCTTTTATGAAATAATCCAGACTAATGGCTCAAATGTGCTCCTGCTGAGTGGCTTTGCATGTGAGTGACTGACACTGCATAGTATTTCACAATCTCAGCTAGCCTAATTTGTCAATCTTGCACATACTGCATGTCTTTTTCTAATAATTAAAAGAGATTAGATTTAATTACAGTTTTTTTCCAGCTTCCGGAAGCTTCAAGTCAGGCCTTGTTTGCGAACAGTCAAGCACACATTTGGGCTCTTGAAGGTAATTACTTATGTCAGAAATATGGTTTGCTTCGATTTGAAACATTTTTAATCCATTTACATGAAGAATGTATTGCAGTTGAGATCAGCAACCTTGTGGCAGAACTGCTAGTGCTGCTGCCTCTCAGCTTCCCATAGTTGTGCACATTTCCTTACCTGTTAATGTAAATTTATGGCAAAAAGATGAAAGAGGAGTTGATGGGCTTGTGAGCAAGAATAATTTGTAGGGCTGTAGGGAAATAAGGAGGGGGAGAATTTAATTGTTCTGCAGGATACTCCCAAGTTCAACAGGATTCAAATAGTAAACAGACTTGCACATCCACTGAAGCATGTTTTAATTTATAGACGTTGAAAATATTCAGACTTATTTTGAAATAGTGTTAAAAATCACTTACCGGACACACACCTTCAATCTGGCTTCAATTCCATTCTAATGAATAGCACCATGTAGCGGACACAGCTTAAAGGCCAAATGGTGAGTGCTTACTACCTTTCATCATAAGATAACAGAGCTCTGCTCTTATATTTAGCACTTAATCTACTGACATAGCTAAAAGTCAAACTTCCAGAGAATTCCAAATTTCTGTGGCAATGAGGAGATGTAGCCTAAAGGAACTCACCTGTTTATTTCAGCTATCCAGTACTTCTCCAAGGAATCATTGACTAATTCGTAGCATTGCCCACTTCAGTTGGTGGAGTGGAGAGAAAAGCAGAAACCAAAAAGTGATGAAAATTCAACAAGAAAAGTCAACTTTCAGTCAAATATTTCAGATTTTCTTCCCTTAATGACTCCATTCTGTCACAATTTTATCACAGTTTCAGCTTCTAAATTACATGTAATCATTGTGAGGCAATATTGAGTCCTTCTGGTTCACGTGAAAAATTGTCCTATCAAGAAAGGTTTAATAGGTTGGCTTGCATTCGCAATCAAATGGAACAGTCATGATCTCATTGCGTTTTGCAGGGATATGTTCCAGAGACAACTTGCATATTGTATAGCAAGTAGGGACTTTTTTTTGTGTGTGTTTGCAGCCATGGCAATAGGAGTCAGTGGTAATAACATTGATTTGTTGGGTTAAGGAGTTGACAGAGGGTGACAACAGTCCAAATTAACCTCCAAACTAGATTTGTGTAGCTGGGTGGTTAATGGTCAGTCTGGATTTAGTGGGCTGCAAGGCATGTTTTCGTCCTGTAACTTTTCATGACTTCATGCTTGTAACCTAAGCCCATGGATATTAACTTGCAATCAAAATAAAAAATATTTAAAAAGCAGTAAAAATTTAATTCCTGGTAAAATAGAGGTTAGGAAGAAGCAAACAAACTATCTAGTGACATCTTTTGCAAACCTCCTGACTCTCATAGTTATCATGATTATACTTCTTCCTAACCTGACACTTGTTTCAAAAAAAAAATGTTGTTCCCTTCTCAGTTCCTGTGTCCATCATATCTGCTCTCACCCTGTTCTGCCACAGTAACAGGGATAGTGTTCCCCTTGTCCTTGCCTACCATTCCAAGAGGCTCCGTATTCAGCACATCATTCTCTGTAACTTTTCCCAAATCCACTAAATGCATCTTTCCTTTTCCCCTTCCATTTTCCATAGGGATCACTCTAAGTTGCAGTGAGAGAGGAGGTGTAGCACTTGTCATGTTTACAGGGATATGTGCCCAGAGAAGATCAGAGGGAGGGACAACTCTCCCTGCCATTTAGGGCCTACACAGTCCTTCCACATGAGGAAACATTTCACCTGCTTGTGAGACCAAACACAGGTTGGAGACTGCTTTGAGCAGCTTTGCTCAGACCACCACAAAAGGCAGAATCTTTCAATGGCCACCCACTTCAATTTGACTTCCCAATCTATCATGTCTGCCCTTGGCTACCTCTGCTACCACAATGAGACCAGACTTAGGTTGGAGGAGCAACCTTGTATTCCATCTGGGTTGCCTCCAACCTGATGGGTTGAACATTAATTTCTGTAACCTGATAATTAAACTCCCTTACCCTTCTCTCTTTTTCCATTCCCATTCTGGTTCCCCCCCCCCCCCCCCATCTGCCAGTCACCGCCTTTTGGTTCCCCACCCACTTTTCTTTCTTCCATGATCCACTATCCTCTCCTATAGATTTCTTCTGTCCTTTACCTCTTGACCCTTCACCTCCCAGCTTCTTAGTTCAAAACTGCCCACCTTATTCTGGCTCCGGTTCCCATCCTTCCCCGTCCTAGTGAATGGCCTTGGCCTGAAACATTGACTTTCCCCTCCATAGTTGCTGCCTGATTTTCTAAGGTCCTCCAGCATTTTGTGTGCCGTGCTAAAGATTCCAGCATCTGCAGAAGCTCTTGTGTTTATGATCAGAAATTTTACCTGGATATGATTGGAATATAAATAGTGGAGTGAGCAGTGTTATAGATGCCCTTTGAACATGAGGGGAGGTGTGATGTAATGAATGTTTAGTATTTTAAAGATGTTTCATCACTGAGTTTTATCCCAGTAAATTGTTATATAGCTCAGGTGGACCAGTGTGGAATCTGTCTGGTCTGTCCCTTTTAGGCGTATGAGGAGAACTCATGGCATAAACTCGGTGGCTATGCAGGACATGAAGTGATATTAGATGCTCCACGTGCTCGTTCTACAACAATGTCACTTGGACTAGTGTATCGGTGGATTTCAACCACAAAATCCTGAAAATTAAAGAACACAAGAGTTTCTGCAGATGCTGGAGACCTTAAGCAGCGCACTCAAGCTGCTGGAACTTCTCAGCAAATCAGGCAGCTGGAAATTAGGGATCACTGTACACAATTTTGATATCCTAAACAAGTGTTACTTAAGGCTGGAAAATATTAAAGAAATCCAAACTCAGGATAAGAACTATTTAGAATAGAGGACAAGAATTTTTTTCCCCCAAACACTTGCAATTCTCAGCTGGATGCCCTGTTACGCCTATTCAAAATTAGAACAATATACTTATGGAGATCACACAAATCAAAGGACATGGTTAAATGTTGAGGGGTTGACTGGAGGTAAATTAGCCAGGAATTTGTGGAATATGTATCAGCTTCAAGGGATTGCAGAGCCTCCGCCTGTTATTGATGTCATTGAATTCCTGATCTTTGTATCTTCCATCTGAATTGGGCTATCAGCTGTTTTAACTCCACTAATTTACTGCCTCCAAACAACCCTTTTTGAATGTGCTTTCCTGCCTCACCATTCAATTATCTATTATTCGCCCCTCCCACAGAAGTGGATGAAGTAGCTGACTAAATGTTGAAGTCATTGTGCTGGAAAGGGGCAATAACACATTCTTTGAATCTGCATAAATACTGCCACAGGAAATGAAAGAATGTTTATATATTTTCATGTTGAAGGTCTGTACAATCTCGTAGGCATTAATTGTATAGGGTTGCATATGGGAGTCAAGATTTTAAATATACCCCATTGCTTGCCACTGAGTGTTTATATTGTGCTGATCTGATTATATTGATTACACCTAACTGTTATAATCAATCAGTGGTATATTGGATGACGAAAATCTCAAATAAACAAGGGGTTGCCCTACTGGCCTTTACCATTAATTCTGCAAAGTATGCCAGAGCTGTGAATTGGACTAAATTTCTGGGGATCAAAATGTTACTGATGTAATCTAAATAGTGTTTAATAAATATGAATCTCCAGGTTCCAGAATAAACCAAAAGTATTTTCCTCATTCATCAATCCTTGCGAGAAATTTCTGTAGTTTGACAAACTTTCAATGTTAATTGACCTGCATCAATCTAGATGGAACAATTTTTCCACTAGATCATTCTAGTAAGGATTGATCGAATTCGATCTAATATTTTTCAATTTAATTTCACTTGTCCTCTTTTTATTTACAGCCCTTTCTCATCTTGTGACGGCCTCATTTACAGAGGACAGATATGGTGTAGTGCAAACAATGCTGTCGTCTATTCTGTCATCCATGCTCTCTCTCCAGGAGGTAAGGATCTTTCAGCTTCTTTCTAGGCTCTGCCAAGCACTACAATCCTGACTTAAAAATACTTTCCCTGTGGTGTTTAGATTATCATGGTAAATTGTGAGTGATGAGGAATGTTTAGCATCCCTCAATCCTCACCACCTTTTAAGAGTTCATCTGCTTTCCCCTTCCCTTTTCTAATTGAATTAACCGACATGACATGAAGAGTCCCGAAATTAACTTGATGGCTCGTGTACATTAGCAGTACATCTCTACCATGAAGGACCTCATTGACCGGCTGGAATTCAGCTCAAGGAGATGCTTCCTTCTCTCACTTTGGAGAAGAACTCAATTTCAGCTTATTGATTGCCAAATGGCCTGGCTCGGCAACCTGTCAGGTCACTTCCCACGTAATATAGTCAGTACATATATTTGGCTTGTCTTCTAGAATTGCAACTCGGATATTTTTTGCCTTTTAAATTGCATTGATTATGTGAGTTCTGGATTCATCCATTGTCTGAGTGAGACGTGTGAATAACTTAAGTGACAAGAATGGCTTGGAATGGTGCTGGCTGAATACTTGAAAGCAGAGATTCCCAACCTGGGGTCCACAGACCCCTTGCTTGATGGTATTGCTCCATGGCATTATAAAAAAGGTTGGAACCTCTGCCTTAGAGTGTGTGATTGGACAAATTAAGAAGACTGTCAGACAGCATGAAAGTTGTGATACATTGATAAGGACGTCACACTACAAGATGATGCCTCAAAAGGGTCTTGAACCAACAGTCATGTGGAATGGGGGAGATAGGGTGCAGAGATATATTGCATTCAAATTGACAAGCTGCAGTCTTTAGTCTCAGGAGGTTTCGCCAGTAAACACTGCAGATGTTGGAAATCCACAGCAGCACAAATTGCTGAAGGAGCTCAGCAGGTCAGGCAGCATCTACGGAGAGGGATAAACAGGACATTTTGGACCAAGTCCCTTTAATCAGGACCAGGTTTCACTAGTATAGGTACAAAAGAACTGTGCATGTTGACTGAAATGTGCTTAACATGCACAATAGGCTCCACTAAATGTGTCTGTTGCATGCACAGCTTTGCACCAATAGCACAAGTGAAACTCCCACTATAGAACATTAGAGGTTGCAGAGTTCTTGTTAGGAAGCAAGTAAAGTTTCAATATTATCAGTGCAAAGCTGTATATGCAACAGGCAGTGGAGCCTATTGTACGTGTTAGGCACATTTAAGTCACATCCCACTGTTAGAATAATTGCAGCTGTCAGTTTATACTAAGCACTTAGGGTTACTTTAAAGCTGTCTTAGACTAATTTATATGACATAGTAGAATATTGTGGGAGAAAAAAAACATTAATCTACTACACCTTTCAGTTCTGAATGCATTGAGAATTGTAAAATGCAATAAAGCTAAGAGAAAGACATATTTAAGATCAGGAAAAAATATCCTTTCAATTGATAGCAATATTTTCTATTTTATTTTAAAAGTAGTCTCTCCAAACACAGCTGCTGGCCAGTTGAACATCTATTTCTTGAACTTCTGGCAATTGTCCACCCCTTTCACCATTCCCATTCCCATTTCCCTCTCTCAGCTTATCTCCTTACATGCCCATCATCTCCCTCTTGAGCTCCTTCCCTTTCTTTCATGTCTTCTACCCTCTCCTATCAGATTCCCCCTTCTCCAGCCCTTTCTCTTTTACCTATCAACTTCACCCCTCTTTATTTCACCCCTCCTCCTCTTTTCCCGGTTTCACCTATCATCTACCACCTTGTGCTTCTTTCTCTCTTCCCCTCTCCCCCCACCCCCACACCTTCTTCCTTTAACCTCATTTTTTCCAGTCCTGATGAAGGGTCTTGGCCTGAAATATCAACTGATTACTCTTTTCCATAGATACTACCTGGCCTGCTGTGATCCTCCACCATTTTGTGTGTGTTGCTGTCCACTTGTCAGTTTCCAAAGCAAATCTCTTAAATGGGCTCACTTCAAACCAGTAGCTGTGGTACTCATTACTACTGAAAGCAAAGGTACTCTCAAAGGTATTCTCCTGCACTAAGAACATGCGATTCAATAGTAAGATTTTGTGTTAGAGAAATCGCAATGCAGGTTGCTTTCTAGAAACACAGCCCCTGCGTAACACGGAGGCTGCTTGTACCAGTGTTTAATCAAGTTCCATTTTTCCTGAAATTATTATTTTATGTTAAACAGGCTGTTGACAAACATTTTAAGCTACCTCATGCCTCTAGCAAGCCAGCAAGATCCACAGGTACTCTGATAGATTCTTCTTACAAGACTTTGAGATTTGCCCTTCGTGCTTCCCTGAAAACTGCAATTTACAGGATAACCACTACCTTTGGAGAGCATTTAAAGTAAGTCTTTTATATTTGCCCTTTATTCTCTGTAGTACTGAAAGGTGCAATTTCAGAATCTTCCACTGTTGACCATTTTAAGTACTTTTACTGAAATAGTAATAAACCCCTCGATTTCATTTAATGCTAACTTATTTTTTCATATGTGTAATGTTTAAATATTCTTAATTTAAGGGCTGTCCAACTATCATCAGAACACAGAAAAAGGCTGCAACAGTTTCTGGAATACAAGGAATGAAATGAATTGAAATCTTCGAGTCCTAGTGCTCACAGGGTCAAAACTTTATAACACACTACCAGCATTGTCCGTTTGCTGTTCTAAAGTTCCCTTTTATATCCTGACAAATGTAGGATTTTTGTTTCAAACTGTTAAGAGAAATCCTAAAATTTCATGGGAAGAGACTTCTCAGCTGAAAATTTGCTTTTGTACAGTACAAAATTTTGTGTATGATTGTAAAAAAAATAATGTATTTCTTGAAGTGCTGTTTGGAATTGAGCAAGCTTGTATCTGAGTTTCTACATTTTTGACATGTGTATCTATGCATATCTAAATAAATGATCAACTTTACTGAACCTTTGACTAATACAAGTTACAATAGACTATTACAATATAAATGTTGGGAAAGAAAACAAACAACTGTTGATGTTGCAAATCTGAAAGTAAACCATAAAATACAGAAAATGTTCAGCATCTTTGGAGAGTTTGTTATAGAGAAGGGTTTGAATGGAGACCAAGTGAGAATTAATGGAATGGCCGGGGTTTCTGTCTATTCTGTCTGGAGCAGGTGAAGGTGAATATAGAAATTTAAGATGACCAGAATACCATATTTGTATTAGAACTGGCCAGTAACATTAGTTTTACTGGATAGTTAAATGTTTTTCTCTCTCCATGAATGCTGCCTGACCAGCTAAATATTTTTCAGTGCTTTATCTCAATGCACCTCCTTCAGACAGATCAGCACTGATTAACCAGACTCCAGCTTCCTCTTCTCAACTGGTACCACCATCTGTATCATTCAGTTTCTCTTGGTCTTTGCCCTAATACACTTCTTTGTAACCGTCCCCTTCTCTGCAACTTAAAATGTGCTTGTTTTCTAGTATCAATGAAAAGATATCAACTTAAAACATTAATTGCTTAAAACTAATCTACTGTTTGCAATATTTTTGATTTTTTGTATTTGGAGAAGATTTTGTATACGATTCTGTATTCTAAACTAGGTTACATAATATGATCCCAGTAAAAGGCTTTTTTATCAATTTTCAGATGCAAATCTAGTTGGCAAATACAGTGGATTCAGGTTGATTGGCCATGTTAATTAGGACAGCTGCTTATTTGGGACAACTCTTGGAACAAAAACTAATCAAGACGATAGCCATAATTTCCTTCATTTATTTGGGACACTGCCGCTTAATAGGAACTGGACACTGCTGCCAAACGGTTTCTAACTAGCTTCAATCACGCACACTTGTGTGGCCATTAGACACTACATCATGCTTAGAGCAAACAATTTTTAAATAGCCTCAGTTGTGTATGCTTGTGTTATGTTATTCATTTGGGCTGACCAATACCAAATTAAAAAGCGGTGATTTTTGATACCAGCAAAGAAGACAGTCCGTTACTTATATTGGGTGTCTGCAGATCTTGTTCATTTACAATCAATCAAAAGAACAGGGCAACGTACACTGTATGAATTCCTCCATCAATAACTATTAAGAACGAATAGTTTTTTGTACTGTAGTAGTATTGGTAGTGTACTAATTTGTTCTGTATTTCAATTATATACAAAATTTGTTACTCTTTTAAACAGTAGTTTGTCTTTAAGATATTTCCATGAAACTTTGGGTAATTGGGGCAGCTGCTTAATTGGGCCAAAATGCACTGGTCCCGATGTGTCCCATTTCACTGGAATCCACTGTATTCACATGGAATATGGCCTGGTCATCGATTTCTACATTGAAAAGTAAATGCTTGTAAAAATTAAGTTTATCCAGAATAAAATAGTCAGACTTTTTCCGCCCGTTTTCTTAGTACCTATCCTGAAGCTCCTGCTAAGCTACCAGTTTTATTTTTGGAACAGTGCAATTGTTTTAACTATGCTAATAGCTGTTATTCTTGGGATCTGAGTAAACTTTTGCTGTATGTTTTGTTAAAGTGATTTAATGTTGTTATGCTTTAAACCAACAGGGAATTGGCATTTTCTGGTTTACTGAAGTCCACTACGTACTCTGATTTATTCTGGGTTACATTGTATCTGAAGATGTATAGGGCCTTAAGACCAGCATTTCCATTTTCTAGCTGCCTTATTAACTTAAATTGAAAACTTGGTTCTTTGTTCAGAATAGTTTTGAAGTGTACACTAATATTACTAGAAATTTATTAACAATGCCTTAAATAAATTTCATAGATGTATCTTACAGGTAGGAGAGAACGAAGACTTCATACCCAACAATCTTAGCAAGATTAAAATCCAGAAGCTGAATATTTGTTAACTCCACCACATCATGATTTATATCTGTGAGATTCAAATCTCAAAGCATGGTTATAGGTTGGAGACGGGAGGAAAGAAGAAAGCATTTCCGCTACAAAGCTACCTTTTTAATGGACTGATACAGCACAATGTTGATTTACAGTAGTGCTCTTGGTCTGCAGTCCCAGCACTGCCTTGTGCATCCCCTGTATCTCAAAAGTTCATTTATTATCAATGTGTGAATGTAGTATACAACTCCGAGATTCTTCTCCAGGCAGGCATGAAACCAAGAAAAACCATGTAGGTCAGTTCAGAGAGAAACAGCAACCACACCCCTGTACAAAAAAGAACAGCAACATGATCGTCAACCCCTAAATCCCTCTCCCTGTACAAAAAGCTAGTAAAACACAAGAACACTGACAAACACACCCCTCTGTCCCCTGCACAAAATGCCACAGGAACATTGAACCCAAATCCCACCCCCCCATACAAAAAAAATGAGAAAGAACAGTTGAAAACATAGAATATCAAAAATGGGGGGAAAAGTCCACAGTCTAAATACAAATCTGTATCAATATCAATAAACACAGAGATCCTTTGTACATCTTCAGTGCTGCAACAGGCCACACTGGCTCCCCTCTCCAGTAGCAGAGTGATCCCACCAGCAATCAGAAGGCAGGCAGCTGGCGCTCACCCTCTGCATTTGCCTCGATGTTTCAATTACTCTCATTGCTTTAATGGGCGAAGAATTGAGGCTTGCAATTACTGTCTCTCAGAGACAGTAAAGCACTGGATCATCCAAACTGCAAATCATAGGCTCCAGCAGTTCCAGAAATGCATTCAAGAACCCTTTACTGGTGTAAAAGAAGTGAAATAAATAGTATTGTGGTCATAGTGGATGTGGTGTACTTAGATTTTCAGAAGGCCTTTGACAAGGTGCCACACAGGAGGCTGCTTAGCAAGATAAGAGCCCATGGAATCACAGGGAAGTTAATGGCATGGGTGGAGAATTGGTTAATGGGCAGAAAACAGAGAGTGAGAATAAAGGGATCCTATTCTGGCTGGCTGCCAGTTACCAGCGGAGTTTCACAGGGGTCGGTGTTGGGACCGCTGCTTTTTACAATGTATGTCAATGATTTGGACTATGGGATTAATGGATTTGTGGCTAAATTTGCCAATGATACAAAGGTGGAGAAACAGGTAGTGTTGAGGAAACAGAGACTTGGATAGTTTAGGGGAATGGGCAAAGAAGTGGCAAATGAAATACAATGTTGGAAAGTGGATGGTCATGCACTTTGGTGGAAGAAATAAATGGGCAGACTTATTTATATGGGGAAAGAGATAAATAGAGATGTAAAGGGACTTGCGAATCCTTGTGCAAGATACTCTAAAGGTTGAGATACTCTCCAGGTTGAGTTTGTGGTGAAGAAGGCGAATGCAATGTTGGCATTCATTTCTAAAGGTATAGAATATAAGAGCAGGGATGTGATGTTGAGGCTCTATAAGACACTTGTGAGACCATACTTGGAGTATTGTGTGCAGTTTTGGTCTTATTTTAGAAAGGATATACTGACATTAGAGAGGGTTCAGAGAAGATTAATGATAATGATTCCAGGAATGAAAGGGTTACCATATGAGGAACATTGGGCAGGTCTTGGGCTGTATTCTCTGGAGTTCAGGAAAATGAGGGGGGATCTCACAGAAACATTCTGAATGTCAAAAGGCCTGAACAGATTAGATACGGCAAAGTTATTTCCCAGGGTTGGGGAGTCTAGGACAAGAGGGCATGACTTCAGGATTGAAGGACATCCATTTGGAACAGAGATACGGAGAAATTACTTCAGTTAAAGGATGGTAAATCTGGAATTTGTTGCCATGAGCTGCTGTGGAGGCCCAGTCACTGGTGAAATTAAGGTAGACATAGATAGGTTCTTGATTAGCCAAGGCATCAAAGGGAATGGAGATGACTGGAAGAAATTGATCAGCCATGGTTAAATGCTCCCATATCTTATCGTTTTATTCAGAAGTTGTCAACCAAGGGAGTGTTGCACGCAGGTGCCATCTTTACCTGATTAAATTCACCGTCATCACCATCTGCAGTGGAAACTTTTCTTGTCTTCTCCCCAGCCCAGATGATTCTCAACCGCAATAACTAACTGGGTGGGGTGGGAGTGGGTGCGTAGAGACATAAATTGAAGCCTCAAAAGGGCCAGTAATAGGAAAGCTGATGATTATTAAATGTTCTTTATTCAATTGTCCAGGATATTCTGCTTGGACTTAATAATACTGAGCTGACTTTATGGATTGCTGCTAGGCAGATAAGTGTGATGTGTGGTTGGGTTCCTAGGAATAATCCCTTCAAATGCCAAGAAGCAGACAGTGAGTAAAATTTAAAGTAGTTTGTGCTTCTTGTACTCCTATCAAATCTGACAATTTCATAATGCCCATGAAGACTTTGAATTTTAGACCAGCTGTTTCTGATCTTGCTGTTCAGGTCATAGGCTAATGTTTCTGATCTGTTCAGGTCACAGGCTGCTGTTTTTAGTATTGCGGAGTACAGGACAGCCAGAGGTAGAGACAGTGCTGGGAAGGCTAGTCTCTGATGTACTGAGCTGTGCCCACCACTGCACTCTCATGGGCAGAACTGTTGCCATTCCAAGCTGTGATGTATCCAGACAGGATAAAATTGGGGGTTAACAGGGGGCATGTCAGATTTCTTCTGCTTCCTGAGGAAGTAGAGCTGTTGGTGATCTTCTATGTCCATGGTTGGACTAGGACAGGTGATGTTCTCTCCTAGAAAATTAAAGCTATCAGCCCTCTTGACCTCAGTAGCATTGAAGTACAGGGAAAGGGAATAGGCAGACAGTGCAGAGTACCCCTGTGGCCATGCCCCTCAATAATAAGAATACAACTTGGGATACTGTTGGGGGTTGCAAGCTACTAGGGGAAAGTCACAGAAACCAGGTCTCTGGTTCCGTGGCTCGGATGGAAAGGGGTGAGAAGAGGAGAGTAGTGGTTATAGGGGATTCAGTGGTTAGGAAAACATTTGGGAAATTCTGTAGGTGTGAAAGAGACTCACAGATGGTATGTCGCCTCCCATGTACTAGGGTTCGGGGTGTCTTAGATCAAGTCCACAGCATTCTAAAGGGGGAGGATGAGCAGTCAGAATTTGTTGTACGCATTGGTACTGATGACATAGAAAAATGATGAGATCCTGAAGAGGGAATATAGGGATCTAGGTAAGAAGCTAAAAAAGCAGACACTCAAGGGTAGTAATCTCTGGACATGAAGGTAAATGTAGGATAATATGGAAGATAAGTGTTTGGCTGAAGAATTGGTGCAGGAATAAGGTTTGACATATATTTGTGGATCATTGGGATCTGTTCTGGGAAAGGTATGACTTATACAAAAAGATGGGTTACACCTAAACTCGTGAGGGACCAATGTCCTTGCGGGGAGTTGGGAGCCAGAATTGTATGTCAGGATGGATGCAATGTATACAGGGAAAGGCAGGGGATTAGGCATAAATACAATCCAATGGATGCTGAGACTTTATAAGGCTGCATTTGGCATTTTGAGGCCCTGGCAGTGGAGCGGGTTGAGAAGAGGTTCCTGGGAATGAAAGGGTTAACATATGAGGAGTGTTTGATGACTACTCGCTGGAATTTAGAGGAATGTGGTATGATCTTATTAAAACCTATTGAAAGGTCTAAATAGAGTGGACATGGAGAGGATAGTTCCAATAGTGGGAGTATCTGACCAATGGGCATTGCCTCAGAAAACAAAGACTTACCTTTAAGAGAGAGATGTGAAGGAATTTCTTTAGCTAGAAGGTTGTGAATCTGGAATTCATTTTAACAGATGGCCTTGGTAGGGGCCAAGTCATCAGTCATATTTAAAGCAGAAGTTGTTAAGTTCTTGATTAAGGGTGTCAAAGGTTACAGGGAGGAGGCAGGAGAATGGGAATGAAAGGATATAGTGCATTAGGTTTGATTGAATGCTGGAGAAACCTGAATGGTCTAATTCTGTTTCAATGTCTTAAAGGGCTGAAATGTGCCTACTTCAATGCAAGAAGTATCAGGAACAAGGATGATGCAGTTGGAGCATGGAAGTGTAATGGTCAAGCCATTACAGAGGCTTAGCTGTCACAAGGGCAGGAATAGCTGCTGGATGTTCCAAAAGGGAAAAGGAGGTGGGTAAAAGAGGTGGTGGGGTCAAATGACAATGCTAATCAGGGATAGTATCTCAGCTGCAGAAAGGAAGGATATCATGGAGTCATAGTCTACTGAGTCAGTGTGAATGGAAGTCAGCAAAAAGAAGGGAGAAATCGCTGTATTGGAAGTATTCTATAGGCCTATTTCCAAACACTTCTGGTCCAACACTGATGAGCACATCAAGAGGCAGATTTTGGAAAGTTACAAAAATAACTGGGTTGTTGTCAATGTCCAGGAAGGATTTATGACACTATGTAGACTGGCCGACTAGAGGAGAAGCCATACCCAATTTAGACAAGGCATTGAACATGGTCATGCATCAAATCTTTCAGTGGGTGAACATTTCAGAGACGGTGACTACAGCTCCTTGACCTTTTAGCATAGCCTTGAACAGGGACAGGAGCTAGTGTTCCACAAAGGTCTATTCAGGAAGGTTGAATTTGCAGGGAGAGTACAAAGTTAAGGCAGTGTTCTTCATGTGTGGAGGAACAGAAGGATCTTAGGGTTTATGTCCATGGATCCCTCAAAGTTGCTGCACAGGTTGATAGAGTGGTTAAGAAGGCATATGGTGTAATTGCCTTTATTAGTCGGGAGACTGAGTTCAAGAGACATGAGAAAATGTTGCAGCTCTATAAAACATTGGCTAGACCATAATTGTTATATTGTTATTTCTGTTCACCTCATTATGGGAAAGATGCAGAAGACTTAGAGGTTGCAGAGGAGATTTACCAGAATACTCCCTGTAATAGTAGAGAGCGTGTGTTATGAGGATAAGTTCAAGTTTACCATCGTTCAACTGCACACATGTAACCACCAAACAAAATGACATTCCATCAGACCAAGGTGCACAACACTGTACATATAACTCACATAATGCATAAAGTAATATTACCACAAATAATAAGGTGCATATATGAAACCAGTTTAAAAAGCAAACAGTATAATGCCACTGGCCCTTCATATATGATGAGGCCTCGGTGGTGGCAGGGAGTTCAGTCGTCTTACGACCTAAGGGAAGAAGCTGTTTCCCATCCTAACAGTTCTCCTAATGCTACAATACCTCCTGCCTGATGGTAGGGGGCAAAGAGATTGGAGATGTTTCTGCCAACACGAACTGATGGTTCCATTTCTATTAAGAAGTCCAAGCTCCACTTAGTGAGGTATTACGACTCATCGAGGACTGTTGACCCATCAGCTCGGAGGTACGGTCATACTGAATGCCTATCTGAAGTCAATAAACAGCATGAGGCACCTCTTTCCAGGTGGCACAGGACAGAGAGGAGTGCAGAGAATAAGGCATTATTGGTGGACTGATTTGAGCAATAAGCACACTGAAAAGGGTCCAAGGCAGCAGGAAGATGGGATTAATTTGATCAATAACCAGCCATTCAAAACACTAAATTATTTTTGAGGTCAGTGCCACTGGACAGCAATGGTAGTCGTTGCAGCTGGTTACTGTTGCACTCTTGGGCACTGGAATAATGGTGTCTGCCTTGTAGCCTGAGGGGACCATTCCAGAGAGATCTTGAAGATGTCTGTTAGAACCTCAGTTAACTGGGCTGCACAACCCTCAGCACCCGGCCAGGTATGTTATCAGGTCCTGCAGCTTTGCATGGGTTGATCCTGGCTAGGGTCTTCCTCACATTAGTGCAGCCAGACACAGTACCTGCACCTTGGGGGGAGGGGGTGGCCTTCCTCGGCAGCACACCATTATGTGCATCAAACTGAGCATAAAAGACATTCAGCCTAACGGGAAGAGATGCTGTTGATGACACACAGGGTGGACTTGCAGTCCATTATGCTCTGAATGCCCTGCCACATGCACCTTCTGTCTCTGGTGTCACAGAAATGGCTGTATATTCTCTGCGAATAATCCTGTCTTTGCCTTGGCATGGGAACATGTGGCTCTTGATAACCTGAGAGGTGCCTTATCCCCTGATCTGAAGGCAGCGTCGCAGTCTCTTAGCAATACTCAGTCCTCTGCCGACAACCACAGCTTCCGATTTGCCCTCACATAGATGTGTTTAATGATCATCCTCAGTGTATTTCTATGTAGTCAGTCACAAATCACACATGTTCTTGTTAATGTGATGGTCATAGGTAACTGCCTCCCTGAACCTATCCCATTCCATGTTTTCAAAACAATCCTGCAACACCGAGGCTGTTCCTTCTGGCCAGGTCTTCATCTCCCTTTGAACTGGTTTGAACCATTTCATCAGTGGGCAGTATGTGGGAGTTAGCATAGCAGGTAAGAGGACAGAGAATCCAAGTGGGGAGAAGTAGCAGCTTTGTAAGCACCAGGGATGTTGCCATAAACCAGGTCTAATGTGCTATCACCTCTAGCAAAGTCAACATGCGGGTGGAATTTAGGCAGGCATGGTTGAAGTCGCCAACAATAAAATCTTCCAGGTGTGCGGTTTGCACGTCACTGATGGCACTGTAGAGCTCATGAAAAGCTTCCCCCACATTGGCAGGTGGTGGGATGAATACAGCCACAATCACAATCGCAATGAACTCCCTCGGTAAACAGAAGGGCCTGCACTTCATGATTAAGAACTCTACCATAGGCGAACAGTGGGTCATCACTACTGAAGCATTCATGCTTCAATTCTTGTTAATGTAGATGTACATACCTCTATTGCAGGTCTTGCCAGAGATCATGGGAATTTTGCTAGCTTGAAAAGAGGTGAAACCCGCTAGCAGCTACACACACACACAAGATGCTGGAGGAACTCAACAGGTCAGGCAGCTTCTATGGAAATGAATAAACAGTCAACTTTTTGGGTCGAGACCCTTCTTCAGGACTGGAAAGGAAGGGGGATGAAACCAGAATATAAAGATGGGGGGAGGGGAAGGAGGCTAGCTAGAGGGTGGTAGATGAAGCCAGGTAGGTAGGAAAGACAAGGAGCTGGAGAGGAAAGAATCTGATAGGAGAAAGGGAAGGAGGAAGGGACCCAGTGGGAGGTGATAGACAGGTGAGAATAGTTAAGAGGCCAGAGCAGGGATTTTTTTTAAACAGAAGGAGAAATCAATATTCATGCCATCAGGTTGGAGGCTACCCAGATAGAATGTAAAGCATTGCTTCTCCTCCCTGAGGGTGGCCTTGTCTTGGCACAAGAGGAGACCATGGACTGACATGTCAGACTGGGAATGGGAATCAGAATTAAAATGTTTGGTTACCAGGAAGTTGCACTTCTGGCAGATGGAGGGGAGGTGATCACCGAAGCGGTCCCCCAACTTACGACGGGTCTCACCAATGTAGAGGAGGTCATACTGGGGGCACCGGACACAATAGATGACCCCCAGCAGAGTCTGGCTGGATAACTGCTTCAAGGATGGTTGTGGAGGCACATATCCATCAGAAGGAGCTATCATTCATCTCACACTGATTTAGTCTCAGACACATGTAATCTAATGTATTTTCTGGTGATCGAACATTTGAAAGCAGAGTCAACGAGACAGATGGCCTGAAGGGTGTTGCCTTTAGTCTCACTTGAATACCAGCGTGCTTTCCTGTCTTTTGCTTGGTTGCACACCGCTTCTGATTGTGTCTCCTCTAGGTGACAACACAGTGCACTACAAGCCCATGCTATAGAGCTCATCTGCTATTCAACAACTTGCCATTGAGGTAGACGCAGTACTTGGTGTTCTTAATATCCAGAAGAATAAATGACTGCATCTCTAGTTGGAGCCAGAGTATCACACTGTTGTATGACTAGGACCAGGTAATAGATAGTGACTTACATAACTACAAGTAGCCTGATGATAACCAGCAGTTGGAGCAAAAGAACTGCAGATGCTGGAATCCAGAATCAGAAACAAGAAATATTGAAGCTACTCGGCAGGTCAAGTAAATGTCAGTCTTTCAGATCAAGGACCCTCAACTAATATGAGAAGGCATAACTTTAAGGTGACTGGAGGAAAATATTGGGGGTGTGGATGTCAGGGGTATAATTCTTACTCAGTGATAAGTGAGTGGAATGCATTGCCAGGGGTGCTGGTAGAGGCAAATGCATGATTAGGGACATTTAAGAGACTCTGAGGCACATGGATGAAAGAAAAATGGAGGGCAATGAAGGGGGAAGTTTAAAGGTCAGCACAAAGGGTATAAATATATGAGTGGACATAACTTCAGGTTTTTTTTAAGAACCATTCTTGTACTGGTCTAGCCTCCCTAGCTAAGGAAGGACATACTAGCAATTCAGATTCAGATTCAGTTTATTGTCATTTAGAAACCACAAATACAATGCAGTTAAAAAATGAGACAACGTTCCCCCAGAATGATATCACAAAAGCATATGACAAAACAGACTACACCAGAAAATCCACGTAACGTTTGGGAATCTCCAATCCAGAGTCCAGAGAGGCTGCTGCATATTAATATCACGCTACCATCTTAGCGCGTTTCCCGGAAGGGAGCTCCAAAACCACCAGACAAAAACAAGACCAAAAACTAAAGCTACAAGACCTGCACAAAACCACATAATTACAACATATAGTTACAACAGTGCAAACAATAGCATAATTGATAAAAAAAAAAAGACTATGGGCACAGTAAAAATAGTCAAAGATGTTAAAGGACTGTAAGTTCAAAAGAAATCACCACAATTTCCACAAGTCCCCAGGGTCCCGACAGACTCGCCATCCCACGCCGGCGGCAGAAGGGAGTACCCCTGCTATGGACTTCCAAGGCGCCGCCCAACTCAGCCTCGCAGACGCAGCAGACAATGAAAGCTATACTAGCAATGAAGAGGGAATGGGGAGAAATTAATCAGATTTGGCCTGTCCACTCTTGATCTTGGAAGGAAAGTTGTTCTCACTGAACTGAATAAAATTCTCTTGAGTTTGTTTCTGGTGGCTGAAGTGTTTAGAGACAGGGAAAGTATTTCAAAATAAGTAATTGGTTATTCAGAACAAAGATGAGAAAGAAGTTTTTCACCCACAGGGTAGAAAATGTTTAAAATTCTCTACCACAAAAGCTGTGTTAGGCCAGTTGCCACGTGCATTTAAGAATAGGAAAGTGCCACTGAGGTAAAAGGTCAGCATTGTACTTGTAGCTGCTTGGCCTGGCAATGAGGGCCAAGCAACCTGCTCAATTATATTATGTTCATAGATCTGCTGAATATTCTACTTAATTAAGAAGTGAGGCATTGTCCAGATTTATGTAAGTGGTTCATAATTAGGTCATTATTAGGATGTGGCCCATCAGCTAATAAAGAACTGCACCACATGCTCACCCAGAGACAGTAGAAAGGTGATAGGCTTTGCCTGTACCATCCCATGGACTCTAATTAGACCATTAACAAATATTCACCATCACTTTAGGGGTGAGGAGACAAAAACATTAATCAGTTTAATAAGAAAACATTTTAATTGGTCTTAAAGGATATTTATTTTCTTGTTAAAGACTAAAATATACAGACAAGAGATAATAAAGTGATTTTCCCATAGCCTTGGTGTTACCTATTGCAAGACAAAGTTTGGTTGCTTTTCTGAGATTTGGTGGATTTTTAATATTGCACACGCAGAAGATGTAAATACATCTCATAACCACGAGGAGTACTGACTATTTGAGGAATTCCTCTGCCTTTATTCATATAGATTTTCCCCCTTTGTGTTCCATGCAATGGGTCTCAGTTTGGGGTAATTCTGTAGATTTTAGTCAATGCATTGTTTGAAGTGTTGCCTCTTCTCTCTTTGGGGGTTACCGGTGCCTCATTTATAAACCTTTGCTTCACTTTCTCCTTTTCCTGATAAACCACCTGCTGCTTGACTGTCCCCTCGGGTTTTCTCATGTAAAAGCGCCTGTAGACGGGGATGGAGACAATGGTCTGAATGCATTTATCAATGGTCTGGTGGCAATGCTGTTTACTAAAGAGGGACTGTCTGAAGAGGTGCTTAATTTGCAGGATTTTTTCTCTCTGTATCTCGGCTTCTTCCCACAGTTTTACCACGTGGTCATGTTCGTTGCTCAGACTTCTCACCTGACTCTGTGCAGTCACGAGTTGGTCTTCTAAAACCTTCCTGACATTCTCTGTCTGTGCCAACTTCAAAGTCAGATTATCTATTTCCTGATTTAACCTGGCGTTTTCTTGCTGCAGGTTCTTGCATCGTTCTGCCCTCTCCTTCAGTTCTTTTAGCACCTCCTTAGTCAGTTTGCTCCTCAGTTTGGGGTTGGTATCCAGTTGTAACTCTGGCTGGAGTTTCTTAATGGTTTTGTGTAAATCTTTGTTCTCCGAGTTCAGCACTTTTACCTTCTCCTTCAATTCACGGATCTGCATTCCCATGGATGTCTGAATCACATGCAATTTATCTCGGTTCACTTCCCCCTTTTTTGATGCTTCATCTCGCTCTTTTCTGTATTTCAGTAAGAGTTTCTTGGTCTCATACTTGGTCAATGTGTTTCTCTGTGCAGATGAGTCCCAGATCTTCCCCTTTGGGCTGGACATATTTAATCTGAGGCTGGGACAAACACACATATAGGTTTCACACATTTTACACATCAACCATTCCTAATGTTGTTACAAGTTTAAAATCAATGATTAAGCAATCCTGGTGGCACTTGAAGTAAAACGTGCAACGGCTGTTGTACAATACTATACATCTGCCCTTTCATAAGTGATTGGTGGTACAATTGACTACTATGTCTTCAATATCAGGAGGAGTGATAGCTAAAGAGACTTAAACTGGGAGATGAAGATCGTTATTTTTGTTGATACATTGTTCTAAAAGTGTATGGAAACTATGCCAGGGAATTGGGTAAAAACTTTTTAAAAAGTCTTTGTAAGGTGATGGTGGAAGCAGGGAAGTTGGATCAATGTTCTTACACGAGCACTAAGGGGCAAATGGCTCCACAATATATAAGTGACATTTCAAACTAGAATCAGTTTGTTTAACAGTTACTATGGCAATCCTGTTAGTTTCTGCAGCTATATTCTGGTAGTTGCTTGGCAAAAACCAGAGCCAAGCTTGTTCCGTAAGCATTTATTCTTTAAAAACTAGCCCTTGTTCATCAGAAATAAGTTTTCAGTGATTCATCTATTTCTCTACTCTGTCTCTTGAATTTGTTCTGTGTCCTTTCCACATTCTGCTCGTTTTAACAAACAGCTGCTTTAAAAAAACCCAGCAAAACATTGTTTTTTGTTCTTTTCAAACATGACTTCTGATTCAGAATCAATCTCCCAAGAACATCCCCATAGCTGAAAACAAGACTTCCACCTTCTCAAGTGACTAAAATTTATGCTATCTGGTTACTAACCAAACAACTTGTAGAAAATTATGATAGCTTTAGTATATTTAAATAATACCTTCAATCATAGCTGAACCTAAAATAAAACAAATGGAAAGAGGCCATTACTTTCCATTTTCTTTCCATTTCCATTTCTTTCACCTCCCCGCCCCCAAAAATCAACAACACTTGTCACTGATAACCTAGCAACTCATTTCACTCTTTGGCATATTTTGTTCTAACTATGGTGTTCATGTCAACACTTTCTAAAGTGTTTCTTCCTGGGAACATTATTCCTTTTCCATCACTTTAAAACTAGAGGATTGCTTGCCTCTCCCTCTGCTTGGCCTTTCTACAGTTTTATGGTTTAAAAACTGTTAGATCTTCCTCATGTACTATAGTTTCCCAAGCCCAGTGGCCAGTCTTATACCTGCACATTAACCAAAAATTGCGACCTTCATATTTTTTCTATTTAGAAAGGCTTTTTTCCTGTGCCTTCATTGAGAAGCTTGCTTTCTTGACGAAAATGAGATTTGTCTACTGTGGTAACAATTTGAGGGAGAGATACATCGTATTTCCAGTATTTTTAAAGAGACTTCAAAAGTGAACCTTGGACACAGCTTTAAAAAGTAAATAAAACTCTAACTGATGGTACCAGCATCCCAACTGGTATTGCTTCTTATTTCACTGTTCTTTATTTAGCCTATTTGAAATGTATATCAGCTGATATACCATAAGCATCTTGTAAATTATTCAGTTCAAATTGTGTAAAATCAGTTCTGAGTAGGTGAAGAAAGTTCTTAAGTTCCCACTCATTTCCTACCAGTTGCTTAGAGGCTACAGTTGATATCTGGGTTCAGGTGAATGTTTTTCCACTGAGGACCTATACAGCAGAGAAAATCAATCTGCAGCAGTATAATGAGGCTTGTGCATAGTCTCTATATATTAACATACAATAGCATTAATCAAGCCTCCTTACCCATGTTGTATTTATACTATTATTAAAGACAGCAGAGAACTACTCTAGATCCACATATTGAACACAAGAAAATAGGCAAATGCTCATTGTTACAATTAAACTACAAACTCAAACTGCAATTAAAACAAGTTTTTCTGATTCAGTAGCATGAGCAGTTGGGCCAAAGGGGCTAATTCCCTGCTGTATGATCCTATTCTCTAGTCAGCTGGTAATAAATATAACAAATATAACAAATATAACAAATATAAATAGAACTGTGACACGCTTAGTTCCAGAGTTCTTGTATTGAGTGTTTCCTACTGAGACCCAATTATCTGCACTTTAGGGAAAAAAGGAACAGCTTTCCTCTTATTGGAATTATCTCTCCTACGGTTATATTGGTAGTGTTAACTTTTACTTAAAATACCTAATTGAACATTTTAGGTTTTTACTTCTAATGTTTAAATATCCCTCCCACAACCGTATGCAGATTGCTTTAGGTCCATGAAGTGACCATTTTTCAAAGGCATTTATTGAGTCAAGTTGAGTATACCATTTACTCAGCTGGTCTTTGCCATCCGTTATGGTGCTTATCAGCTGCCTCTCACACTACTTCATAAAAACTATAATCAGGATTTCCTTCTAGTTCTTTCTCTTTCATTCAGTTTCCCATAAATGCATTCGTTATTTGATTCTATTTCTTGTACTTGCAGTCACCACATTACAATCCTTTGAGTAAAAATGTTTCTCTGAAACATTTTTGGGTTATTTTTTCCCTATTGGGTTATTGATAATAACACTAGATGTGTGATAGCTAATTTCAGGAATCAACCTATATTCTTTCTAGCTCAATCCTATCTGACATCTTTATTATCATAAACACTTGCCTAGATTAGCCCATCTGCAAAGGCATGTTCAATGTCTGCTGATTGCCTTATCCCATCTGATCTGGTCTCACTTTGTCTCTTTTGTGCACCTTCAGCATTGTTCTGAAGCCCACAAATACAGCATTCTTGCATGGTTTGACACACAACACACTCAAAATGCTGGAGAAACTCAGCAGGCCAGGCAGCATCTATGGAAAAGGGTACAGTCAACATTTCGGGCTAAAACCCTTTAGCTTGACTAGAGGGAAAAATCTCAGCCTGAAATGTCAGCTGTACTTTTTTTTTATAGATGCTGCTTGGTCAGCTGAGTTTCTCCAGCATTTTGAGTGTATTTCTTGGATTTCCAGAACCAGCACATTTTGTTTTGTTTGTGGTTTGATGGAGGCTGGATGCAGGCTTGCCAGCTTTTCTGCATTTTAGTTCTATCTTTACAAGGTCAACAAAACAAATCCACTTTGTGCCCACCATCCATGAAACTGCACTTCCTAACTGTAACAGGATATGCTCAGCTAAAATTAAGGATGCTTTTTCCCCGTCCCAATATACTAAGGCATGTTTATAGCTAATTACTAATTACAAAATTCATAATATTTCCTGATTTTAAAATATTCAGATATTGGTAAATCTGTAAAATGCTTCTTAAATCTACATTTATGTTTTATTTACCTGTAACATTTTGACAGATCGATTTTCTAGAATCCTGTTTTGCAACTTGCTACTCGGCATGCAATATGATCATTGTATAAAAAAGTTTAAGTATTTTCATACCTTATTCCCGTTCGTGTTTGGTCCAGGATGTTAAGTCTTTAGAGGGAGTCACTTTGTTTGTGTGGACAGAATCTGTCCTGTTTTTCTCCTGATTGATTGGAGTTCAGTTGCTGTCCATGGAAGATCAGGCAGTAAAGGTACTGAAGCCTATTTAGTTGCAACTGAGATAACACTAGGCTCATCTTTTCCTTTGCCATTAACATGTCTGGCTCAAATTGCAGCCATTAATCAAGATGCATTAGTTACAACACATAGAATACTCAAGTGTAAAAGTAGGTTATAGTGACATTATAATCAGTGTTTAGTGGAATTGCAAATCAATAACAGCTGAATTTCTCATTTCCAACTCAATTTTTCTAAGATGCGTCATTCAGTGCAGTCTTTATTTCATAACCATAAACTACTGAGTAGGGTTGAGTGATACTAATCACTTGCTTACATTCTTCTATGGGAAACTGTAAAATTCAATAATGTGTTCATAACTTGGCATGGAGAATCTTAATCCCTAATCAGCAGTCTGCTTTAATGTGATTCCAAACCCAAACTCAAAAACCTCTGAGCAAGACATCCTGGATGAATAATCAATATAGCCTTGAATGAATTATGAGTAATCTCTCAACTTGTGAAGCTAGTTAGTATACAGATGGTGGGGGTGATATTTTCAGACTGTCCTGAACAATTGTTGATATGCATCATGTTCCAGCAGTGCTGACTGGATATTGGTCAAATGTTGGGGGACTGTTGTATGACTAGGACCAGATAATAGATAGTGACTTACATACTTCAAGTAGCCTGATGATAACTAGCAGTTGGAGCAAAAAAACTGCAGATGCTGGAATCCAGAATCAGAAACAGGAAATATTGAAGCTACTCGGTAGGTCAAGTAAATGTCAGTCTTTCAGATCAAGGACCCTTTATCATGACTGGATAGCTGTAAAGGCAAATGTGCTTCAAGTGCTTAGTTGATAACAAAGTTGATAATTATCAGATCATTATTTTGAGGAGATAATAATCAAGACAAAGAAATATCCCCTACTCTTTAAAGACATGCTACAGGATCCTGTTTCTAGTTGACATAGCAAATGGTTCAATTTCTCATTTGCAAAGAGTACCTCTGACGGTGCTGAACTATTAAGGACTGCATTGCGGTGCCAATCTAAAAGTTGTTCTCTGGAGTTCGGAGTTGAATACTCAACCTTTTGACTCTGGTGGGATTAACACCACAAAGGCATTACTAAAATTGCTTACCTAGTTTGAAGCCAAGTTCTTCTTTAATTGCTTTAAGACACATAGGAAAGATTTAAAATGGAATATATACTGTATATATACTGGATGTATAAGTTTATGTAGACCCACCTGCACTATATACTACCACTGATATTTGTTGCTAAAGAGCAGGGTTTCCCCCCCAGAATTGCTAACCAAAGGCAATGAGTTTGAAATCTACTGAAACATTCAACAGAAACTTGGATTAGGTTCCATTTTCAAGGAGAGTAGAGATACAAGACTTGATCCGAGCCAAATTGTAAACAAAAGCCAACTGCAACTCAATTACAGAAAATTAGTTTATATATTAACAAGCTACCTTTCTGGCATCCTATCACACTTCTCAGCCGTATATGTATCAGATGTCTAATGGTTTTATTCAAAAAGACAAGCAGTCATCAAATACTTTAAGGCATAAGGTAATAACAGTAAAATAAGGAATAACTTTCATATTAGTAGAACCTTGCATTTTGCAAATTAGTTGGTACGTTTCCTACTTTAAAAATTGGAACTTCAAGAGTACTTAAATATCTGGTGACTATCTTAGTACCACTAGAGGCTATTCAACCCCTCAAGTCTATGCCACTTCCTAGCACAGGAATCCCATCATTCCCATTCACCTTTCTTTCTCATTTTCTCTATAGCTTATTTGCATGGCAATTAACAATTATTGGGTTAAGTAACAACTTCAGTTCAAGCTATTTTTAACAAACTGCCAACTGATCCAGTCACTTTTATGAGTTTACTCGCAAAATGGTTTAAAATCTCTTTCCTTTGATGCATTCCATGTGATATCAAGAAATGGTTGTATATAGTGAAGGGGTTGGATCTGGTAATATCATGGTTGTAGCATTGGTCCTGTATTTCAGAACAAGCTGCATCTCCAGTACATTTACAACATTGGTGTTCACCTGATAATGTGGAAAATTGTCCCAAATGTTCTTCACAAATACCTTCACCAATTATCTTCATTTCATCAATACACCAGATTACACTGGATAACAACAATTTTGCTTCCTAAATATTTTCGGTGGTATCTTATGGATTTGGGGCTGCTGATCATGAAAATCACCATGAAATTTCCCTATCATGCACCATATTTTTAAAATTTCCTATTTTTGTTATTTCAATTCATAATTTGAGTCAATTAAAATGTTCCCCACAATGTAAGCTGAAATGTTTTCTATCTTGTCCAGGCATGCTTAGGCAAGGTAAGTTTTAGAAAGGTTATTTAAGGATTTTGATATTTGAGGCAGATATTTCCCAGAATAATGTGTCCAAGTAGCACCAGAGATGTGTTCTACAACAACTATGCCAAGATTAAGGAAGTCTTTTTTTGGTCTGCAAATCAAACAGGTTATCAATGACTGGCAATTCAAAGAGCTTCTAGTGTGACCAGAAAAAAAATCACATGGAAGGCATTCAAAGATGTTATTGAAAATTTTGTTGGCAATTACAGAGCATCAAACTACGTGCAGCTGGTTGACAACATGCTTCAAGCATATAAAACCATGAAGTGCTACATGTCACTGAAGATTCATTTTCTGAATTCCCATTTCGAGGACTTCTCTGCAAATCTTGGTGCTGTCAGTGATGAGCATGGTGAAAGGTTTCACCAGGATATTGTGGTCATGGAGAAATGGTATCAGGGCAACTAGAATCCATCAGTGCTGACTGATTATTGTTGGACACTTAAGTGAGAAGCCTTAGACACTGAGTACAAATGAAAATTATCAATATAACATATCTAGTTTAGTTGAAATATTGAAAAATGGCAGCACCATTGTGCAGTTAAACACATTATATTCAATAAAAAATAATTTATGTCTCCAAATTCCAATGTGATACAAGTAGTCTGAAAATTATATGTGTTCACCTTTAAGTAGTCAATCATAAACAAACAAAAAATCCTGAGGAAGCAACACTATTGAAAAGAATTATTGTCCAGTGCAGATACATGTTCATGAGTTACAAATAACATTTGTCCCAGAAAAATGCCAGGCAATAACCATTTCCAACAAAACAGTCTAACTACCTATCCTTGACACTGAAAGAAATTGCCACTGCCATGTCCCATCTATTACCTAGGGATCATAATTGACTGGAAACTCAGCTGGACCAGCCTCATATATACTGTTGTTAGCAAGAGTCAAGAGTGTGGGTATCCTGAAGTGAGTGACTCTGTTCCTGATAACCTAAGGTTTTTCCAGTCACATACAAGGAACAAGTCAGAGGTTTGATTAGGATACTTCCACAGGCATATCCTCTCTTTGATATCTGGAGCCAAGATGTATGACTTCCACTAACCACAGGCTTCTTCCTTTGAGTAAGTATGACTATAACCACTGGAAAGTTTACCCTTTGTTCACTGACATAGAGTTTTGAAGTTTAGGTCCAGTGCCACTCCTTCACTGTGTCCACTTTTACCAAGATGCCTTGATGCTGCACCTGTCAAATATTGACTTGATGTTGAGGTCAGCCACTCTGCCTGTCAGGATGAATGCAACACCAGTGTATCTTAGGAATCTCAACACCATACAAGATGAAAGTAACCCATTTACCTTGTACCTTATTAATCATCCTAAATATTCCTTCCTTCGTGGCTGCTTTGTCTACCAAATTCAAAATGCACTAGTTACTTGCTCTGGCTACGTTGAGAACTTCCCAAACCTGCCCACCCCTATTACCAAGAAAGAACAAGGCAGAACTGCAGAGGTCCACAAGGAAGCTCACCACTACCTAGGCATTTGAAGATAGGCTATAACTGTTGGCTTTGCATGCCCAGATCCTGAAAAGGTAAAGAAAATAGGTCGAGAGAAAGCATTTTTAAACTATCCATATGCTTCTCTTTCTTAGCTTGCCCACAAAACATTTTAAAATCTTTCCTTCAATAGTGGTTGCTGATGACCATGTTTGCTGTATACTGGCATACATATAGGTACTTACAGTAATAAAACCAGAAAATACTGCAAACAGCAGCTGTACAAAAAGCTGGGGTTTTTTTCAGTTCTGTTGAAGGGACTTCCACTAGAAATATTAATATTTACGATGGAAGATCCTTCATCAGAACTGGAAAGAAAGAGAAAACAAGTTTTTTTAAAATTGTGGAGAAGGTATGGATAGGTTAAAATAAAAACAAGATAATCTTTCTGATGAAGGTATTCCATTAACTGTAACTGGATGACCACATTACAACATATCCTCATGATTATCCTGGCTTTAGCTTACCAGATATATTCCCTTTTTCCTGTCAATCCCCCACCCACATTCTGCAAGTTAACAATTTTTTTTTTCAGTTCTGATAAGAGCTTTTGACCTGAAACATTATGAGCATTTCCAGCAATTAAGATTTTGACTTCAGATTTTCAGTATCTAGCTTTGTATTCACAAAAAGGTCCTTCAAACCACCAGGAACATAATCAGTCATCTGCAACTGGGGTCAGGAATGAGCTGATTTGGGGAAGCAGAAAGTTATGTCTGAAGATCAGAGATAATTCTGAAGATGTGAGGACGAATATTCTAATAGCTTCAATTGCTTTTCTGGAACTTCCCAATCTTTTGCAGAATTTTAGTCCAAATGATTAAAATGTAGGTTACAGTCTATAGAAGAGATTTGGAAAAATAGAAAGTTCAGTCTAGAGCAAGACAAATGAATATGGATTTTATCCTGCATTTTGCCTGAGCTATGGTGATGTGGTAACTTTCCCTCTTATTCATCACAGCACTTGAGGTTGGACTTAAATAATAGGCAATTGACCTGTGGTTGTTGATCCATAACAAAAATGGCAGAAGCAAACCAAACAAGAAGTGTAGACAATATGGGGTGGAGTATCTGAAAGGTGGATTTATACGAACACCAAGTAACCAACAGCAGTCAATGTGTCTGTTGTGTGATTTTTTTGTCAAATGAGGCAATGAAACCATCCAGGCTCCATGAACATTTGAAGAGAATACACTGATTAAGCAAACTGGAACTTAGATTATGTTCAACACACACAATCCAGCATCTGTGGATTTGTTTGTGCTTGGTTGATGTTCAGTCACTTCGTGAAAACGTTTAAAAATGGAAAACACAATAAAATGATTGTCAGCATTTCACAACAAAACTGATGGTTTGTATGCTTTACACATTTCATTGCTCATTGCTAAATCTGGAAAGCCTTATACAGTTGTAGAAGAACTGCTTCTGCCAGCAGTAAGGAAGCCTCTGTGTACAGATTTGCATAGGTCACCAGACCAAATAACTAAAGTGATTCGGCAGAGCGACAACTCTGTTCAAAGATGAATAAATGTGATGTCTGAGAATGTGGAAGACCCATTATGCAACAACAGAATTTGCTCTGCAGTTGGATGAGTCAACTTTGCCAAGCAAAGTAACTTTGCTTCTTGTTTAGGTTTACTTCATAAAAGATGAAAGCACAGTTCAGGAGTAGTTATTTGCAAGGGGATTAGTACAGGTACAAAAAGGAAGTCAATATTTCAGGTTGATGGGTAATTTTTCTTAAAAGAGGACATTCTGCTCACCAACATTCTCACTTGTCCAACAGGTGGGGCACCAACAATGACAGGATGCCACTGTGGAGTTATTACTTTCTTGAAAAAAGCTGTAGCTAATAAATTTACCATTCACTATATAATTCACAGACAACAATTTAACAAAAAAAAACCCAAGTGATTGGTTGCACAAATCATTAAATACTGCTATCACAGCAGTAAATAAAATCAAGTTCTATGCTCTCAACTATCTCAAGAGCTTTGCATTGAGAACGACAATGAACAGTTTGAATGCATGCTGTTGCACAGCAGAAGTGAGGTGGCTCTGCAAAAGATGACTGCCTGAGATATTTGAAACAGTGACTAAATACTTTGAAGACTTGAACTCTTCATTCAGTAAACAACTCCAGAATATTAGGCATGACTTTGCTTATTTATCAGAATTATTTGCAAAATTTCATGTAGTAATACTTTAGATGCAAGGAAATTATGTGAATCTTAGTCAAATCAGTTGTCTCCACATTTCTGTCCAGTTAACCCTATTTAAGTGCAACATTGGCTGTTATGGCTTTTCCAATTTCCACTCCTCTCTGAATTGAAAGAAGAAGAAATATCATATGATGATCTTCAAGTATACTGCGTCAAATTTATGAGCTGAATAAAGAAATATCAGAGAGATTTCAGGATCTTCACTTGCTCCAAATTCCAGATTGGGTAATAAACCCATTCCTGAACACTTCTAATGAGGAATTAACAGAAAGCACTGATATTGCTACAAAATGACTTTAAACTGAAGCCACAGTTCAAAACCTCATATTGAGACTTTTGGTTGCAGAAGGAAATCTCTGAACACTATCTCACACTATGGAAAAAGGTCAAAATGTTTTTAATTGCCTTTCCAACAGCTGCCCAACTTCTTTCAAAGGAATGAAACAGACTGCAAATTACTGAACTTTGGGATGTTGAACTCCTGAGTGACATTCAGATCGATATTGAGAAATGCGTATCACTGCACCAAACCCATCCATCTTATAGAAAGATGAAAAAGCAATTTAGTTCTATTAAGTTTCTATTTAGTTCCAAAAAGTTCTATTCAAAAAGTTGAAAGGAACATCTAAGCAAACCTGATGCCTGAACTTGCTGGCTACAATGAGCAAAGGTATGTCTGGAAGAAAAGAATTTCATGAAAAGAACACCTCTCCAACTGTTAGGCACGGAGGTGGATCGATCATGTTGCAACCAGTGGCACGGGGAACATTTACTGGTAGAGGGAAGAATTAATTCAATTAAATACCAGCAAATTCTAGAAGCAAACATCACACTGTCTGTAAAAACCAAAGATGAAAAGATGGCTTCTACAACAGGACAATGATCCTAAACACACCTCAAAATCCACAATGGACTACCTCAAGGGGCACAAGCTGAACGTTTTGCCATGGCCCTCACAGTCCCCCGACATAAACATCGAGTATCTGTGAATAGACCTCAAAAGAGCAGTGCATGCAAGACGGCCCAAGAATCTCATAGAACTAGAAACCTTTTGCAAGGAAGAATGGGCGAAAATCCCTCAAACACGAATTGAAAGACTGTTAGCTAGCTACACAAAGCATTTACAAGCTGTGATACTTTCCAAAGTGGGTGTTACTAAGCACTGCCAAAATTTTGCTTTGGGCCCTTTTCCTTTTTTGTTATTTTTAAACTATAAAAGATGGAAATCAAAAGCTTTCTTGCTTAAAATATTAAAGAAATGTGTCATCTTTAACTTTACGCCTTTTGTAAATCATTTCATTTTTTACTCGCTCAGCTATTCACAGTAACAGAAATTTTGACCAGGGGTACCCAAACTTTTGCATGCCACTGTATATGGGGAGGGGAGGTGGAGAGAAGTGAGTGCAGCTGCCATTATTAAGGAGAAAGTGTTTGGGATCTGAATGGTGTGAAGGTAGATAAGTCACATGGACTAGATGGACTGCACCTTAGGGTTCTGAAACAGGTAGCTGAAGAGACTGTGCAGACATTAGTAATGATCCTTCAAGAATCACCAAATTCTGCAATGGTTCCAGAGGACTGGAAAATTGCAAATGTTGCTCACTCCTTAAGAAGGGAGGGGGAGCAGAAAAAAGAAAATTAGTCTGACTTCAATGGATGGTAAGGTGTTGCAGTCCATGATTAAAGATGAGCTTCCTGGATACTTAGAGGGACATGATAAAATAGGCTGAAACAAGCATGGCTTCCTTAAGAGGAAATCTTACTTGGAAAATCTGTTGGAATCCTTTGAGGAAATAACAGGTAGGATAAGCAGAGGAGCATCAGTGGATGTTGTTTACTTGGATCTCCATAAGGCCTTTGACAAGGTGCCACCCATGAGGCTGTTAAACAAGAGCCCATGATATTACATGAAAGATACTAGCATGGATAAGAGATTGGCTGACTGGCAGGAAGCAAAGATTCAGAATAAAGTAAGGCCCTTTCTGGTTGATTGCCTGTGACTAGTGATGTTCTGCAGGGGTCGATATTGGGGCCATCTACCTTTATGTCAATGTCAGTGATTTGGATGACCAAATGAAAGGCTTTGTGAACATGTCTGTGGATTATATAAAGTAAAGGAACAGGTAATGTTGAGGAAGCAGCAAGTCTGTAGGAGGACTTAGACAAATTAGGAGAATGGGTAAAGAAGAGGCAGATGGAATACAGTATAGGGAAGTGTACGGCAATGCACGTTGGGAGAAGGAATAAAGGTATAGAATTGTTTTCTGAATGGAGGGTAAATTCAGAAATCAGAAGTGCAAAGATACTAGGAAGCCTTTATGCAGGATTCCCCAAAGGTTAACTTTGCAAGTAGATTTAGTAGTAAGGTAAGCAAATGAATGAGAGGAGATCTTATAGAAACATATAATTATATATTTCATATAAAATTATGAAAGGGATAGATAAGATAGAGGCAGGAAAGTTGTTTCCACTGGTAGGAGAGACTAGAACTGGGGGACATAACCTCAAGATTCAGAGGAGTAGATTTAGGATGGAGATGAAGAGGAACTGCTTTTCCCAGAGAGTGGTGAATCTGTGGAATTCTCTGCCCATGAAACAGTGGAGGCTACCTCAGTAAATATATTTAAGACAAGGTTGGGTAGATTTTTGCAAAGTAGGGGAATTAAGGGTTATAGGGAAAAGGCAGGTAGTTGGAGATGAGTCTATGGCCAAGTCAGCCATGATCTTGTTAAGTGGCAGAGCAGGCCCGACAAATTAGATTTCCTAATCCTGCTCCTATTTCTTATGTTCTCAAATGCATTATCAGCATTCATTCAAGAGGACTAGAATATAAAAGCAAGATGTCAAGCTGAAGGAGAATCTCATTGAACCCTAACAAATATTGAAAGGCCCAGAGTGAATGGGGAAGGATGTTTCCTGAAGTAGGGGAATCTATGGCCAGAGGGCACAGCCTCCATATACAAGGTCATCTATTAAGAACAGAGATGAGGAGGAATTTCTTTAGCCATTTGTGGAATTCACTGCTGCAAACAGATGTGGAGGGGGGTCAAGTCATTGGTATATTTAAAGCAGAGATTGATAAGGTTCTTGATTTGTAAGAGCATCAAAGATTACTGGGAAAAGGCAGAAGAATGTGGTTGAGAAAGGTAATAAATCAGACCGTGATCAGAGCGAATTTGACAGGTCAAAAGGATTTGTTCCTGTGCTTTATGGTTTGATGATTACTTTTTGTTTCCATTCCTGAAAGTGAGAAAGATACATTTAAAGACACAGCAAACCTTTCACCCAAAAATTGGCAATTCTTCATTTGCATTCAGTGATTCTCATTATAATGGCTGTAACATTTCCATATGACATGTGTTTATACATTCAATGGACTTCAGCTTTTTGTCAAGTTCTACACAAAACTATGAAACAAAACTAACTTATGTACATTTTACAATTAGCATATTTTAAATAAAGTATAGCTGTTCAAAAAATTGTAATTTAATTATCTATACATTAAAGATTACAAACAATATCTTTCCCCAAACTAAATTAGCAAACCATGAGAAAGAGTATTTACAATTTGTAATGTACACCTTTCATTAGACAGTGGAAAAGTAGAACAGGAAAACATTAGCCACAAAGCAAAAATCCCAAAACCTGATTTAATTGGTTTAGATGTCCACCATAGTCAAATAAATCAGCATATATATCTTTGTAGACTAATTAAATAATCCGTGTTACACTGGCTGGTTAGTCTGAAGAGCCTTTCTGCACACCAATATATCAGAGAACAAATCTAAAAAAAATTAAAAAGAAACATTTTATTTAGAATGCAGAGATATGATGTAATTGAAATTTATAAAATAAAAACGAATTCACGAAGTTCTCAAACGCACAGCTTCTTTATAATTTAAGGATGAGTTAATTATTTCAAACTTGGGTTCAATAAATACTTTGGAAATACATCCAGAAGAATCTGCTTTTTTCCAAAATGAAAACAGACAAAGGTGAACTCAGAAACGTGAAACTGACTGAATAACAAGATTAGGTTGGAATACTGGCAGAGAGAAATGTAATCTAGGCATGTGAACAGTATTTATGACAGCGAGGATGAACACGATAAACGAAAGTAAAATGGGCTTATGTAAAAAGGTTTCATTTAAATTTCCTAAGTTTCGCATCATATTTTGCAATTTATAGAAAACACCTACTCTTTTTCATTAACACAAGAGATTCTGCAGATGTTGGAAATCTTGAGCAACACACACAAAATGCTGGAGCATACTGATGAAACGTCTTGATATTCCCTACCATAGATACTGCTTGACTTGCTGAGTTCCTCCAGCATTCTCTAGCAGTTACTCTTTCTCACTAATTTTAAACCAGGCCAATGAAACAAAACGAAAAGTGGTTCCACAATTACTTAATGAAAACCTTCAATCATTGGAGAATTGAGCAAATTCTTGGGATTATGGTGAGTGAGGGAATTGGATACTGTGTTTGTATCTTAGTCTGAAAAAATGTACTGAATCAGTAAAAATCACCAGCACCAGAACACAAACAAGAATTCATTAAAAAAAGGTGAATTTACTGAAGTGTGACTGCACAGGAAGGTAGAAAAGTAACTGGTTTATTGGTATACCACCAGCACCTTTACTTCCTGAGAAAGCTGAAGAAATTTGGCCTGTCCCCTAAAACCCTCACTAATTTTTATAGATGCACCGTAGAAAGTATTCTTCTAGGGTGCATCACAACCTGGTATGGAAGTTGTCCTGTCCAAGAACGGAAGAAGCTGCAGAAGACCTTGAACACAGCCCAGCACATCACACAAACCAATCTTCCGTCCTTGGACTCACTTTACACCACATGCTGTCGGAGCAGTGCTGCCAGGATAATCAAGGACATGACCCACTCAGCCAACACACTTTTTGTCCCTTTTCCCTCCGGGAGAAGGTTCAGGAGCTTGAAGACTCATATGGCCAGATTTGGGAACATCTTCTTTCCAACTGTGATAAGACTGCTGAACGGATCCTGACCCAGATCTGGGCCGTACCTTCCAAATATCCGGACCTGTCTCTGTTTTTTTTGCACTACCTTACTTACTACTTTCTATTTCCATTTATGATTTATAATTTAAATTTAAATTTTATTTACTATCGATTTGTACTCCAGGGAGCGCGAAGCGCAGAATCAAATATCGCTGTGATGATTATATGCTCTAGTATCAATTGTTTGGTGACAATAAATTAATAAAGTAAATAAAGTATATTTTATCTCCCCCCTTATCTCCTTGGAGTGACAGAGGATGAGAGGTGGCCTGATAAAGGTGTATAAGATGATGAGAGGCATTGATCGTGTGGATAGTCAGAGGCTGTTTCCCAGGGCTAAAATGGTTGCCACAAGAGGACACAAGTTTAAGGTGCTGGGGAGCAGGTACAGAGGAGATGTCAGGGGTAAGTTTTTCACTCAGAGAGAGGTGAGTCTGTGGATTGGGCTGCCGGCAACGGTGGTAGAGGTGGATACGATAGAGTTTTTAAGAGATCTTTGGATAGGTACATGGAGCTTAGAAAAAGAGGGCTGTGGGTAAGCCTAGTAATTTCTAAAGCAGGGACATGTTCCGCACAACTTTGTGGGCTGAAGGGCCTGTATTGTGCTGTATGTAGGTTTTCTATATTTCTATTACATTGGAATTAGGAAACATTACTGATCCATAGCAGCAACCTTAGATTTACTACAAAGCTGATGAGCTACAGCAGAGATTCCCAGTGGGGGCAGTTATGTGTCCCAAGGAGGTGTTAGTGGAAACAGAAGTCATCAGGGGCATTCAAGATTCTTGGGGGGGGAGGAGTGGATAAGCAGCCCTAACTTGAGGACAAGACCTGACCATTAATAGAGCAGGCACTTCCAGAAAAAAGGATGAAGCACTGGAACAGAGAAAGAACCACAGTAGTGAGCACTTGTCGTCAGAATGCATCTGAAATTTGGCAATCTCATCTGACCTTATCAACCGAACAGACATTATTGGGGATGCATAAATTAGCAACCAGGATGCCCAACAGTTCCTCTTGTCTTGTGGCATGGTACGAGTGAAACACACCCTCTCAACATTGTAATTCATCATCAACATCTTAAGCATGACTCTTGTAATATCTGCTGTTAACAAAATTAAAGCTAATCTACTAAATAGCAGAATATTTTGCCAGTTATGCCAAGTTATCAATGAAGAGTTTGAATGCTTGCTTCTTCACACGAAGTTCACTGGCTGTCAAAAGGCTGCTGCTTGGAAAACAAGATTGAACTTCTATGTGGAGATGTGGCATACCAAGCCCATCTCTATGACAAAATGAACAATCTAAATATGAAACTGCAGGGTGAAAATTTCAATTTAAACCAGGCAAAAAGTGCAGTGTCCACTTTTATTGGAAAATTGGAAATATATAAGCAAAACATTGGAAGAAGAATGTCCTCACAGTTTCCCTGCAGGAGAAATACGACACTCTGTTACACAGACGGGGATTTGCAAGAGTAATGCTTATACTTGCAGTCACTGAAGAATTTTCAGAATCGATCCAAGGATTTGAATGATCTGGAAATTTTGGACTAGGTAATCAGCTCATTTCTTTGCAAAGTGGAAGAACAGGAAGAGAAATTGCAAGAAGTAATTATCGATATTCAGAATGATGAAGATGCAAAAATACTTTTCAAAAATGTCAGCTTTTATTGGTGGTCACAACTTGAACAAGATAAATTCAACTCTTGCTAAAACCCGTCAGGCTCAAGAATCAAATTGATATTGAAGCTGCTATACAGTACACAGGTACTGTGCAATCTGGGTTTAAAGGCAAATAAAAATTTAAAACAGAATCATTGGGGGAACATTGGCAAGTATGAAAGTGCTTTGGGGGGCAATGGGATATAAAAGGTTGGGAAACACTGAGCTAGAGTTTCAGACATTTCAGCGAGGACATCAGTTAATTGGCTATTGTTTGCCAGAGGTAGTTACCACTGTTAGATAAGTAGTTTTGGAAGGACTTTAGCCTTTGCATTCGTTGAAGGAGCCCAGGTTCTTGCTGACATAAGGGAAAATAAGTGAACTGATGTTAGCGCCAGAGACAATTTACGGGAGTAAAGTAAAATGCAGTAGCAACAGAGGTCAGATATGATTAGGGTGATAAACGTTCCTTGTAGTTGTAAGTACAAATCCAGAAGGCTCTGTTGGTTGCTTGGTGTTATGTGAAAGTCGTTCCCTTGCAAATGGAAGGGAGCTCAAAGGGAAAGATCCTGTGTTCCTGGATCTGATAGGCATCTGGGATCTTAAGCATAGAAAACCTACAGCACAATACAGGTCCTTTGGCTCACAATGCTGTGCCAAACATGTACTTACTGCTATGTGCTATATGCGCCTTGTGCTGTGTTTGACTGTTGGTACTGTGTTTTTCCCCGGAGTAATGCTGTTTCATTTGGCTGAATTCACGTGTATTCATAGAAACATAGAAAACCTATGGCACAATAAGGTCCTTCGGCCCACAATGCTGTGCCAAACATGTAGTTTAGAAATTACCTCGAGTTACTGCCTCCACTACAGTCACCAGCAGCCCATTCCACGCACTCACTACTCTCGGTGTAAAAAAACTTACCCCTGACATCTCCTCTGTACTAACTTCTAAGCACCTTAAAACTGTGCCTTCTCGTGTTAACCATTTCAGCCCTGGGAAAAAGCCTCTGACATCCACATGATTAATGCCTCTCATCATCTTATACATCTCTGTCAGGTCACCTCTTATCCTCTGTCACTCCAAGGAGAAAAGGCCAACCTCACTCAACCTATTCTCATAAAGCATGCTCTCCAATCCAGGCAACATCCTTGTAAATCTCCTCTGCACGCTTTCTATAGTTTCCACATCCTTCTTGTAGAGAAGAGACCAGAATTGAGCACAGTACTCCAAGTGGGGTCTGACCAGGGTCCTATATAGCTGCAACATTACCTTTTGGCTTTTGAAATCAATACACCGTATGCCTTCTTAACCACACAGTCAACCTGAGCAGCAGCTTTGAGTGTCTTATGGACTCGGACCCCAAGATCCCTCTGATCCCCCACACTGTCAAGAGTCTGACCATTAATACTATATTCTGCCATCATATTTAACCTACCAAAATGAACCACCTCACACTTAACTGGTTGAACTCCATCTGCTACTTCTCAGCCCAGTTTTACATCCTATCGATGTCCCACTGTGACCTTTGACAGCCCTCTATACCATCCACAACACCCCCAATCTTCGTGTCATCAACAAATTTACTAACCCATCCCTCCACTTCCTTATCCAGGTCATTTATAAAAATCACCAAAAGAAGGGGACCCAGATCAGAATCCTGAGGCACACCACTAGTCACTGACCTCCATGCAAAATATGACCCATCTACAACCACTCTTTGCCTTCACTGGGCAAGCCAGTTCTGGATCCACAAATCATCTCATGCCTCTTTACTTTCTCAATAAGCCTTACATGGGGTACCTTATCAAATGCCTTGCTGAAATCCGTATACATTACATCTACATCTCTACCTTCATCAATGTGTTTAGCCACATTCTCAAAAAATTCAATCAGGCTCGAAAGGCACAACCTGCCTTTGACAAAGCCATGCTGACTATTCCTAACCATATTATGCCTCTCCAAATGTTCATAAATACTACCTCTCAGGATCTTCTCCATCATCTTACCAACCACTGAAGACTCACTGGTCTATAATTTCCTGGGCTATCACTATTACCTTTCTTGAATAAGGAAACAATATCTGCAACCCTTCAATTCTCCGGAACCTCTCCCATCCCTATTGATAATGCAAAGATCATTGCCAGAGGCGCAGCAATCTCCTCCCTCGCTTCCCACAGTAGCCTGGGATATATCTCATCCGGTCCCGGTGACTTATCTAACTTGATGCTTTCCAAAAGCACCAGCACATCATCTTTAATGTCTATATGCTCAAGCTTTTTAGTCATGTAAGTCATCCCTATAATCACCAAGGTCCTTTTCCGTAGTGAATACTGAAGCAAAGTATTCATTAAGTACCTCTGCTACCTCCTCCTTCCTTTTCCACTGTCATACTGATTGGTCCTATTCTCTCATGTCTTATCCTCTTGCTCTTCACATACTTGTAGAACGCCTTAGGGTTTTCCTTCATCCTGCTCGCCAAGGCTTTCTTATGGCCCCTTCTGGCTCTCCTAATTTCATTCTTAAGCTTCTTCCTGCTAGCCTTATAATTTTCTAGATCTCTATCATTATCTAGTTTCTTGAACCTTTCATAAGTTTTTCTTTTCTTCTTGACTAGATTTTCAACAGCCTTTGTACACCGTGGTTTCTGAACCCCGCCATCCCTGTCTCCTTGGAACGCACCTGTGCAGAACGCCATGCAAACATCCCCTGAACATTTGCCACATTTCTGCCATATATTTCCCTGAGAATATCTGTTCCCAATTTATGCTTCGAAGTTCCTGCCTGAAAGCTTCATATTTCCCCTTACTCTAATTAAACTTTCCTAACTTGTCTGTTCCTATCCCTCTCCAATGCTATGGTAAAGGACATAGAATTGTGATCACTAACTCCAAAATGCTCTTCCACTGAGAGATCTGACACCTGACCAGGTTTGTTTCCCAATACCAGATCAAGTACAGCCTCTCTTCTTGTAGGCTAACAAACTCCACCCTATCTAAGCCCCTTATTCTAGGGATACGCCAATCAATACTGGGGAAATTAAAATCTTCCATTACAACAACCCTGTTATTACTACCCGGTTCCACAACCAGTCTCCGTATCTGCTCCTCAATGTCCCTGTTACTATTGAGTGGTCTATAAAAAACACTCAGAAGAGTTATTGACCGCTTCCTGTTTCTAGCTTCCACTCACAGAGACTCAGTAGACAATTCCTCCATGACTTCCTCCTTTTCTACAGCCGTGACAATATCTCTGATCAGCAGTGTTATACCCCTACCTCCTCTGCCTCCCTCTCTGTCCTTTCTGAAACATCTAAAGTCTGGCACTTGAAGTAGCCATTCCTACCTCTGAGCCATCCAAGTCCCACAGCATCATAGCTCCAAGTACTGCTCCACGCTCTGAGCTCATCAGCTTTGTTCATGATACTCCTTGCATTAAAATAGACACATCTCAAACCATCAGTCTGAGCGTGTCCCTTTTCTATCATCTGCCTATCCTCCCTCTCACACTGTCTCCAAGCTTTGTCTATCTGTGAGCCAAACGCCCCTTCCTCCGTCTCTCAGTTCAGATCCCATACCCCGGCAATACTAATTTAAGCTCTCTTCAATAGCTTTAACAGATCTTAAGTAGAACTAGGAAGGAGGTTCTACTGTGGGAGCATGAACAGCCTGGTTCTAGATTCAAGAAACAGAATCACAGAAGATAATCATCCCTGGAGTACTACCTGTACAATGTGCAAATAGCATTGGATCAACAAGATCTGAAAAGTGAATGCATGGCTCAGGGACAGGTTTAGAGAAATTGTACCAATACCTCAGAAGCTGTATTTGAGTTTAAGTTCCCCACCTGCTATGGTGGAGAGGATTCAGTCTCTGGATCAATGGCTCAGACCCCTGAGTGCTAATCAAGTAATTTAACTCTTACACTATCGTATTCATTCAAGACCACTTGAAATGTAACCCTGATAAATGTTCACAGATTGGAGCTAATCCTGAGACTTCCTATTCTGCATGGGTCAGAGGCATGCTGTTTCATATGATTAACTGACAATACTGTTACCTGATCTGCTGCGCTCCTACAGCATTTTGTACGTGTTGCTTTGGATTTCCAGCATCTATCGAGTCTCTTGTTTATGACAATATGCTAACTAGTTTTTGGAATCTAATGTAAAACCCATTAAATTAAACCTAAAACAATCAAAGTCTAAATTGGGATTAAGAACTTTGTTTCTCCTATTTGTCCTTCATACCCTGCTCATGGAAATGCTCACCTGACAAGTTATGCTGTAGCATGGTTTGTCACCAAAGTTCCATTACGAGTTGGAGCAATAGTTGTCGTGACAAGAGAAGGCTTGATTTCTTCTGGTGGATCAAAGAAATAGGCCTGGGGAATTGCAATAAAAACATTATAATACCAAGACCAATGGCATTTTAAAGTAAGTTTTCCCAAGAAAATGCACATCAGATGTGTGCATATGGCCCTCAAGGCAAAAGAAAAGAAACCTGGCTTCAGATTGTGGTTAATTAAAAACAGCATTCACTGTACAAAAAAAACAAACAAAAATAACTTGTAAAATCAGAAAATATATATTAAGAATAGTGAAAGCTTGAACAATACAAGAAATCCATTATCAGTAGAACCTTTAAAAAATTGTTTCAACAAGGTTTCCAACATGCTTTGGAAAATTAGGATACTTTCAAATAAAAAAATACAGGTAATTTGAATTTGTGCCCAACAAAAAAAATATTTACTTAGAGTAATAAAAAATGGAATACATTCCACCTTTTTAAAGAGAATTTGTAAATCCTTCTAAGCTGTATACTGCACTCACTTTCACCTCAGTTACTGACTGCTCAATATTGGAATCAATTTAGTCTTTCTAAAACTGTTTTATGTTCATTAGGAAAATAAAACTGTTGGAATATATTGTTGTGTGTGATGAGAGAACCAGATGGAGCTGGGGTCCAGAGTTGACCCCTTCCCCCGTGAACCATGCTGCTAATGAGAGAGAGAGATGGGGAACAGAGGGAGAGGCATCTGATGCAGGTAAGAGAGAGAGAGACACACATGATTTAGTATTATGGCTTCTTCACTGATTATTTACCTTTTGCTACAAGGACACTTCTTTGCTCATTAACATTCCTGCGGAGACAGCAGGGAGTGGTCAGTTTGATGGACATAGAGTTAATGGATGGCTGATACCCCGTCAGTGGGGATAAAAGCTGGGTCTGCGGAGACACCATCAGACATGCCACGAGACACTGCAAGAGTGTTGTGCACCCACAGGAAGGTGGGGGCTTAGAGGACCGAATCAGGAGATCGGTCGCAAGGCTCACAGTGTGACGGCAGGACTGGTGGGGGCTTGTGTATGTGTCCACTCGTGCCAGAGTGACGAGCCCACCATGGAAGAACGGACTAGCCAGGAATGGAGGGGTCATAACTATATGAGCACATCAGTACAATGGAACAAGACGACAACGGAAGGTTTGCCTGCTGCAGCTGCTCACATCTCGCTCACTCTCTCTCTCTAACATCACAACAGCAACTACCTTGACTTAAACTGAACTCTGCACTATCTTAAGATTATTCATTTACCCCTAGACTTTGATAGAGCTTAGTTTTTGATTCTTATTCCTATACTTCTGTATTTATTATTGCTAACCTGTTTTATCTGTATATTTGCATTTTTGATACTGTATTACTTAGTTTACTAATAAACACCTTTAGTTACAGTACCACCAGACTCCAACGTATTAGTCCATTTCTGCTGGCTCGTTAACCCACTTGACAGCAACTTCTTTGAACTCATTGGGGGAGGGAGAGGGGAGAGGCATGCGCCTGTAAAATGTCAAAGTGTCAGGTGAATGACTAGTTTTTGTGGTACTGCAGATCATGGTCTTTCCTGTGGGCTTTCCTTGGTGGGTGAAAGGTGCTGATGTTTTTACTGAAGTAACGGGTTGGGGGAGGGAGGGGTGATTGCTTTGCTGCTGCTTGTGCATGGGAGGGAAGTAGGGGAGTTTTGGGGTTCTCATATTTTTATTGTCACTCATTCTTTGGGGTACTCTTCTTTTTTCATGGATGTCTGTGAAGAACAAAAAATTTCAGGTAGTACATTGTGTACATTCTCTGACATTAAAAGGAACTATTGAAACTATTGAAAAGGGGCTGATGGAATTTGCTCAGTGGATTTATGGAGATCAAGGAAAATAAATACAAGACAAAAATAATCCTGATTTTAATTCTTTCCCAATGTGCAATTTAGTGAAAAAAATTGACAAAACATAATGTTCTTATAATTAGAATGTCAATATACTGTATTAATTAGTTCCATGAAGCAAGTAAATTATAAAGTTAAAAAAAATCTGAGAAACTTAACATGTCAGGCAGTATCTGTGAAAAGAGAGTTAACATTTCAAGTTGACACATCATCAGAATAACAAATCCATATGTACCTTACAGCCAACGGCAAGCAGGGCATGAAGGATCAGAATAACTACAATAGTTGTTATGGCAATTCTCCGATTATCATCCCGGACAGCTGGCCAGAAGGTCATCACTAGAACGGTGCCTGAAAGGCACATGGCTAATACTATTGTCAGCCAACGTACTATCTCACTTGGAATAATCCACAGCATCTGCAACACAACAAGGGAAAAAGTAATACATGCTTATACAAGATCTATGCTGTCCGTGTCAATACAAAATATAGGAAAAGAAACTCAGTGGAAGTTTGAGCTTGGAGGTTAGTAGGTGAAGGATAGCTGGAGCTGGCAAGTGAATAGTTTAAAGAAAAACTACCCACTTTGTACTTCCACCACTAGTCAGAGCAGCCTCCATTATATCAGGCGTCTTCTGAGCAAGCACTGCTACAAAAATTTTGTTGAGTTGCAAGAGACCAGTTTAGAATACACGAGATCTAATTTACCTCAGCAATTCAACTTTGCTTTAGGCATTAGATTATTTAATTCATATGTGGGAGAAGTGGTGGGAATGTGTAGGGAAGGAAATGAGTTTAGTGTAAGATTAGTATAAATGGCTGCTTCAATGGTTCTCTCAGACTTGGGGGGGCGGGTAAAGGCCCGTTTTTGTGCTGATAGTTGTATGATTCTAAGAACATCAGATATGAAGAATGGCTCATTAACACAAGTATAATAAAGCAGTGCCCCAAAATTCCAGTGTTGCATCTCATCTCAGAAAAAAAGCATGATCACACAGTACTCTTAGAAACACTGTTTTCATAAATGTAGTTCTGAAAGTACATGGCTACATTACTGAATTTCTCCGAAATGCGATGATACACAAGAGGTTCTTTCTGTAGATTTTCAGCAAGAATCCTCAGTGATTATTACCTTTGCACTGTTGGTACCAGCCCTGCAATACATTCTATATTTTGTCCTGCTCCTCACCTCAGCGCATCTGTCACTTTGTCTGCAGCTTGATTAAAATAATGAACAGTTTAACTTTGATCTTCTCTTGTTTACAAATAGCACGGTCAAACACTACAAACCAAGATGAACACGCTTCTGTGATCTTTGAATCATCTATCACCTATACCTTAAAAAAAAACCGCAGCAGGATTAGATACCCTAATATCAGTGGGCTACCTGAACTGTAGCCCAAGCCACTAAAGTTATTGGCTGGCAAAGCGTCCTCAGGAACACCTAATCCCAATAACAACTCTTATTACCTTTCCAAATTTTCCACCTGCATTTCCTTCACCTTTCAGAGAAGTCAGTATAAACTTCAAACAGACCCAAATACCATAAAGTTAACAATCCATATTACTTTACTCTGTTTTTTGAGTAGCCACAAAATCATTTAGTCTTCTCCAACTGGAAACCCTGGATGAGCCATGAGATTCAAGATCTGCCGAGGGCCAGATTAGAGGCATTCAAGTCTGATGACCCAGAAAGTTAAAGAGATCTAGGTACGATCTCCAGAAAGCCATCTCACAGGCAAAGTGGCAATTCTGGACAAAACTTGAATCATCGAAGGACACTTGACGGTCGTGGCAAGGTTTGAATACAATCACCTCTTACAAAGTTAAGTCAAACCACATTGGTGACAACAGGGCTTCATTTCCAGATGAGCTCAATGCCTTCTATGCTCGCTTTGACTGTCAAAAATCATGGAGGAACCATCATGAACTCCCACAGCCCCGATGATCCTGTGATTCCCATTTCTGAGACTGATGTGTGAGCAGCCTTCAGGAGGGTGAACCCATGGAAAGTATCCAGCCTAGACGGGGTACTTGGCCGAGTACTAAAGACCTGGGCTGGATTGAGTGTTCACTTTAATCTCTTGCTTTGGCAGTCTGAGGTACCCATCTGTTTCAAGCACTTTACTTAAACATTGCCTAAGCAAATAGTAATCTGCCTCAATGACTTATCATCCAGTAGCACTTACATTCACGGTGATTAAGTGTTTTGAGAGGTTAGTGATGAAGCATATCAACTCCTGCCTCAGAAGCGACTTAGATCCACTCCAATTTGCCTACTGGAGTGACAAGCCACAGCAGATGCCATCTCATTTGCTTTTCACTCAACCCTGAAACATTTAGACAGCAAAAATGCATGCATCAGAATGCTCTTTATTGACTACAGCTTGGTATTCAATACCACCATCCCCTCAAAACTAATCAATAAGCTTCAATAACCTTGGCCTCAATACATCTTTGTGCAACTGGATCCTCTGTTTCCTCAGTCAGTTTGGATTGGCAACAACATCTCTACCACTACAGGTACATTACAAGGCTGTGATTTGCCCCCTGTTCTACTCACTTTACACATATGACTATGTAGCTAAGTACAGCTCCAATGCCATATTCAAATTTGCTGACAACATTACTGTTATTGTCCGAAAAAAAGGTGGTGATGAATCAGCACATAGGAGGGAGACTAAAAATAACAACCAGCTCGCACTCAATATCAGCAAGACTGAGAAGCTGACTTTTGACATTAGGAGGAGGAAATCGGAGGTCCATAAGTCAATGTTCATCAGAGGACCTGTCCTCAGCTCAGCATGTACAGGAATTTACAAAGAAATCATGACAATGCCTCTGCTTCCTTAGAAGTTAGCAAAGACTTGGTTTGACTTCTAAAACTCTGACAATCTTCTACAGATGTGCGGTGGAGAACATTCTGACTGAATACATCAATCACAGCATGATATAAAAACACCAATGCCCTTGAATGGAAAATCTCACACGAAGTAGTGGATGAGGCCCAGTCCATCACAGGCAAAGCCCTCCCCACCATTGAGCACATTTACACAAAGCACTGTCATAGGAAAACAGCACCCATCATCATGCTCTCTTCTCATTGCTGCCATTGGGAAGAAGGTATAGGAACATCAAGAGTCACACCACTGGGTTCAGGAACAGTTATTAGCTCTCAACCAACAAGCTCTTTAACCAAAGGGGATACTTCACTCAACAAAACCTACCCCCATCATTGAAATGCTCACACAACCTATGGACTCATTTTCAAGGACTCTTCACCTTACATTCTTGATAATTATTGTTTATTTATTATTACTTATTTATTTTTGTATTTGCAGTTTGTTGTCTTTTGCACACTGGCTGAACACCCAAGTTGGTGCAGTCTTTCATTGATTCATTTATGGTTATTATTCTAGTATGGATTTATTTAGTATGCCCGCAAGAAAATTAATCTCAGCGTGGGACATGGTGACATATATGCACTTTGATGATCAATTTACTTTGAACTATTTACAGATAGTATTCCTCCTGTTCCTATTGTGTTGTTCTACACATACATTCCTCTGGCGCTAGTACTGGAGTTAAGATCTGTCACACCATCCCAATGAATTTAGCCCAATTGAAATCAAGGTCATACTTACTGCAGTAGGAATGTAAATAAATAGTGAGTATCCATATACACACACTATCTCCAAGAATGAATACGAGACAATGTTCACTACTTTATTGTTTCTCCACATAAGAAAGCCCCAGACTCCAAGAGGAATAAGCCAGGCGTAAGTGTAGATTGCTGTAGCTGCTATAGAAACTACAAATAAAAACAAAGTTATGCTCCAATAGCTACTATAAATACATTTTTACACTGAAACCTAAAAGCATTGAGAATTTGTAAAGGAATAATTGTAATAATACCAGTGTCTGTACAATGCCATTCATAAATACTGAATACGAACATCTTATGAATTGCAATTGTAGCTTTCTGTCCTAAACATGATCAGGAATAATTACTAAATACTAAGAGTACAAAAATCAGCCAATAATGTTTTAAACATTAAGAATGGGAGCCCAATTTCTATCAATCTATGAATCACATACTGTAAAAGATGCTGGGCCACATTTTGTTGGCCATCTTCCTCACACTTCTGCTCTGACCCGGGCCAAATGTGGACAGCCCACCTTACTGGCCCTTTGCAACCTCAGGGCAGTTTGCTAACTAGATCTCACTACTGTACTTGACCTTCTCAGTACCCCTCACAGCTTTGACAGAAGGCAAAACTAATGAGTGTCCTCAATCAAAACTGTCAGTGCTACATGTTTGAAGGTGGGCAGCCCCAGAGAGCCACCTGCCATGGCAAGGAAAATTCAGTTTCCTGAATAAAAGCAAAATGTGTTTGGATGTTGCTTATTTAAAATGTAAGAATTTTAATTCCATTAGAGAGAAGAATTTAACGACCTCCAGAAGGAGAGAATCAGGCAGGAAAACAAGTGTTTTTGTATATACAGTGGATGCCAATTAACTGGGATAGATCAGGAACAGTGCAATTTGGCCTAATTAAGCAGCTACCCCAATTAACCAAAGTTTCATGGAAATAGGTAAAAAACTACCATTTAACTGATTAACAGATTATGTATTTAAATGAAATACAGAATGAATTAGAACTCTATTAATACAACAGTACTATAAAACTGTGTATTAGTTCCTAATAGTTATTAACAGAGGAATTTATCCAGATTGCTGTCATGTTCTTCTGATTGACTGTAAATGAACAAAATCACCAAAGACGCTTAATGTAGATAATGGACTGTCTTCATCGTCTTTCTGCATGTAGTGTCATAATTCAACAATAAATTTCCTGGCATCCTGTGTAGTCATTAGCTCAAGTTCCAATGTGTCACCTTTATTAATTTCCTTTTTAAAAGGCAGATAAATCCCCAGGGCCAGATGGTCTGCATCCCAGAGTGCTTAAGGAAGGTGGCTAATATAACCCCACTTTTTAAAAAAGGAGGGAGAGAGAAACCAGGGAATTATAGACCAGTTAGTCTGACATCGGTGGTGGGGAAAATGCTAGAGTTGGTTATCAAAGATGTGATAACAGCACATTTGGAAAGAGGTGAAATCATCAGACAAAGTCAGCATGGATTTGTGAAAGGAAATTCATGTCTGACGAATCTTACAGAATTTTTTGAAGATGTAACCAGTAGACTGGATAGGGGAGAGCCAGTGGATGTGGTATATTTAGATTTTCAAAAGGCTTTTGACAAAGTCCCACACAGGAGATTAGTGTGCAAACTTAAAGCACACGGTATTGGGGGTATGGTATTGATGTGGATAGAGAATTGGTTGGCAGACAGGAAGCAAAGAGTGGGAGTAAACAGGACCTTTTCAGAATGGCAGGCAGTGACTAGTGGGGTACCACAAGGCTCAGTGTTGGGACCCCAGTTGTTTACAATATATATTAATGATTTAGACAAGAGAATTAAATGCAGCATCTCCAAGTTTGCGGATGACACGAAGCTGGGCGGCAGTGTTAGCTGTGAGGAGGATGCTAAGAGGATGCAGGGTGACTTGGATAGGTTAGGTGAGTGGACAAATTCATGGCAGATGCAATTTAATGTGGATAAATGTGAGGTTATCCACTTTGGTTGCAAGAACAGGAAAACAGATTATTATCTGAATGGTGGCCAATTAGGAAAAGGGGAGATGCAACGAGACCTGGGTGTCATTGTACACCAGTCATTGAAAGTGGGCATGCAGGTACAGCAGGCGGTGAAAAAGGCAAATGGTATGTTGGCATTCATAGCAAAAGGATTTGAGTACAGGAGCAGGGAGGTTCTACTGCAGTTGTGCAAGGCCTTGGTGAGACCGCACCTAGAATATTGTGTGCAGTTTTGGTCCCCTAATCAGAGGAAAGACATTCTTGCCATAGAGGGAGTACAGACAAGGATCACCAGATTGATTCCTGGGATGGCAGGACTTGGATATGAAGAAAGACTGGATCGACTAGGCTTATACTCACTGGAATTTAGAAGATTGAGGGGGGATCTTATTGAAACGTATAAAATTCTAAAGGGATTGGACAGGGTAGATGCAGGAAGATTGTTTCCGATGTTGGGAAAGTCCAGAATGAAGGGTCACAGTTTAAGGATAAAGGAGAAGCCTTTTAAGACCAAGATCAGGAAGAACTTCTTCAGAGAGTGATGAATCTGTGGAATTCTCTGCCACAGGAAACAGTTGAGGCCGGTTCATTGGCTATATTCAAGAGGAAGTTAGATATGGCCCTTGTGGCTAAAGGGATCAGGGGGTATGGAGAGAAAGCAGGTACAGGGTTCTGAGTTGGATGATCAGCCATGATCATAACTGAATGGCGGTGCAGGCTCAAAAGGCTGAATGGCCTACTCCTGCACCTATTTTCTATGTTTCTATTAACCAACTGTGTGTATTGATATAATGATTTTGACAATTGCATCCTCCAAATCTTCATTTTCATTATAACATTCAAGATGATTGTCAATACCTTCAAATTCTTCATAGTTTCTAACTTGCTGAAGTAGTGAAATCATTTCATTTTCACTGCTGGCCATTTCTGGCATCTCCAAGTCTGAATGCTCAAAACTGCAGTGAGCAAAACAGTTCTGAAATGTCGTACTACTTATTTCTTGCCAAGTATCAGTGACAAACTATACTGCCTGTTTCAAACTTGCCTCTTTGGCAAGAGTCTGAATTTTTAAAAGTCAAAATAAAAAACAAAATTATCAAAAATCTCTGTTTTTTGAACTGGCATCTGTCAGCCAAATGGATAACATAAGCACACGCAACTAACACTTTAAGCACATTGTAGTATCGAATGGATTAGACAAGGGTGTGTTTTCTCCCCTGATTTGTTTAATGTGTACAGTGAAACAATATTATAAAAAATAAGAGACAACTTGGGAATTAAAGTAGGTGGTGAAAACATCGATAATTTCAGATATGCGGATGACACTGTGTTAATTGCAAGTACAATTGCAAGAGGAAGAAATACAAAATTTAATTGATATAGTTGTTGAAGAAAGTGCAAAAATGGGTCTATCAATTGCAAAAAGACAGAATATATGGTGATATCCAAAAAGGAGGAGAATCCTATCTGCAAGCTGAGAATAAATGGGGAAGGCATAAAACAAGTACAGAAGTTTTGCTGCTTAGAAAGCTGGATGACTTCAGATGGCAGGTGTGACATGGACATCAAAAGAAGAATAGAGATGGTAAAAGACCTTTATAAGAATAAAGAGTATACTGACCAACACTAAACTAGGTATGACAACCAGCCTCAAAGTACTGAAATGTTACGTTTATCCAGTTACGTTATATGGTTCAGAATGTTGGACAATATCTAGTAACATGAGGAAACGAATTGAGGCAGCAGAGATTGGTTTTTGAGGAGGATGCAAAGAATATCATGGACGAAAGGAATATCTAATGATATCATGAACAGAGCAAGCACAAGAAGAGAAATAATGTATGAGATCATGAAAAGGCAACATGACTTCATTGGACATATGATTAGGAGAGAGGAGTTAGAATGCACAGTAATTATGGGAAAGATTGAAGGGAAGACAGCAAGAGAAAGGCAAGGACAAACGATGATGGAGACAGCAGCTAGGGAACTGGAAATGAATAGCAATGAATTGATCCACTTGACCCAAAACAGGAGTGTGTGGGCCATGGCAGTCAAAGCTCAAACTGGGCATGGCACCTGATGATGATGAGTGTTTAACGGACATACAAATACACATGACTGAAACTAAAGAGAAGCTATATGGCAACTGTCTCCTGTCCCAATTAAGCAGCATGGTGTTCCAAAGGGAATCTTGGCTATTTTCTCGATTAGTATTTGTTTTTTTAAGAGTTGTCCCAAATAAGTGGCCCTGATTAACCAATGGTCCAATTAGACAGAATCCACTGTATTATTTAGCACATTATTGCAAAGTGGTTCAAGAATCTTGCATCACAGAAAGACAGCAATGAACAAATGTATATCTAGTTTTCAGAACACATCCTGTGCCCTTTCAAAATTCATTTTCAGATATTTATCTGCATCCCAGCAAAAAGTTGTATGGATTTTGTTTCCACTGATAACAGCATTCCACATTCAAACAACAATTTGCATTTGGAACTTTTAAATTTATGCGGTCTGGTTACAGTCACTTTCCAATGGAGATTTTTTAAATGCCCATTAAACGCTTTAATATATACCATTATCATCATCAGTGCAATTAAAATCTATTATGTTATTACAGATTCTATAATTCTAAAAGAAAATGAAATTAGTTTTGTAACATTATCAGATTCCATCTACAAACGACAGCATTTAAAAGATAGCTTCTTGACCTGCACCATTTTTTATGTGAGACCAACACTGAAAAATATATACAATGTGCCTGGTGAGGTCATTCATGTCAGAGTAAAATGGTGGGCAATGTTTTCTTGTTCTTCAGTAGGATAGCGTGTTTGTTACATTGCTGTGCCATCTGAAGAAAACATTTTAATTGTTATTTATTTCTATAATAATGAAGTATTTCCTCCCTACCTTTATGGAACTCAGGTACGTAACGATAACCACGCTGACCATGATGAGTCAAGAAATTGGCAAAGTTTCCACTTATTGCAATTGCAAACACCAGAGTGGCACAGATCCAGAAGGGACCTGACAAAGACAAATTTCTAAAGTAAAGCATTTGTTTCTTTTTCTAAGTATCAAATAATTGTAACATTTGTAAACCTCCGTTTCATACTATAGAACAAAGTTTCACTTCAGTTTTGGAATTTTCAGAAATACTATAGACTTCCTCAAAGATAACCAGTATACTTTTTTTTAACCAACAAAAGAAAACTTTTATACAATCACATATGTACAATGTCCTGTGTACATTACTCAAAATGGCTTCTTTGGCTTGTTACAAGTAGGAATGCTTCTTTGTCGGATAAGTATTTCTCTCGCCGTTGTTTCGCTTTAGAATGGCTGATATGGTAATTGTATTCATTTGTTAATCAATGGGGAATGTTATTGTGTCTTGTGATGCTGGGAACTTGGGGGAGGGGTTTCGCGGGCTTTTGGTGTGAGGGGAGGAGGACGCCGAGGAAGGTGGATGTGCGCTGGACTGCTCGTAAGACCACCGGGGTGGTCCCAGGTGCGACAGCGTGGCGGTCGGATGGGTCGATTGGTTCGTTGATTGAGCTCCAACGAGTGCACTAAACAGACTGAACTTTGATAAGTTGGCGCCTTTTGTTTTTTTCCTTATAAATATATATATATAGTATTGCCTAATACTCTTTTAATTTTAGTAAACTCTTTAAAGTGTATTTCATAACGGTATTTGTTGTGGGTTTGATACTGTTGGCGGGCGCGAGGCATAAACTCGATTCTCACAGCACCTGCGCGAACGGGAGGTGGGTTGATGAGTTGCTGGAACTCTGTTTCCCCTAGACCAGGGGTCGGCAACCCGCGGCTCTTTCAACTCTGTGCTGCGGCTCCCTGTGGCTTTGGAAAATAAATGATGAGTATTTAATTAAAATGTATTTTATGTTAGTTTGTTAGTTTTTGAAATGTAATTCTAAATTTGAAGATTATGGTGATCTTGTACAATCTAAATAAAACGTTGTGGCGACCCATTTCCTGGCACATCTGAACCGGCTCACAATTTGCCAGCGTTCCGGCTAAGGGTGATAGCGTACGGGGGTTTGTGAGTACGTGCCACGGGGGGGCAGGTTGAGAGAGGCTTAAAAGCAAGGCTGTGTAGTTCGAATAAAGTTATCTTTGACTGCAATTTACCCACTCCGTGTCGTTATTTTAGCGCTGCGTGTAGCACACCGCTACAACGTGTTTTTATCGCTATTAATATACGTCACCACTGCCAATGCCTGACACCCGCCAGTGCGCGATTTCTTTTAATTTTTCGATCCAAGGTAGGCTAACGATGTAGTAACCTTCAACCCAACATCTTTTTTTCGGAGTTCAAAATGTTTTTGTTGCATGCAGAAATGTAATTTCGTTTGCTCTGCAGGAGTTCCATAGATTTCATAAATGCAACACATTATAGTTTGTTTACACATAGCATAAAGGCAAAAAAAAACGTTGTATGCAGTGTTATTTCATTTTAAATGTCAAACGGGTTTTGCGGCTCCCAGTGTTTTCTTTTCTATGGGAAACGGGTCCATATGGCTCTTTCAGTGGTAAAGGTTGCCGACCCCTGCCCTAGACATATACCAGCCTGTTGGGTAAGGGTTACATTTGTGGGGTGCTCGTCCCGGTTTGGATTGTCAGAGGCTGTGGAATCGCGCAGGCAGCAGAGAGGAATGGACAGAGATAAAGATTTTTTGTTGGTGCGAATTTGAAGGTGTACCGGTGCAGTACGCATGCGTAGTGATCGGAGTGGATTTACGAGTTTCGGGAGACGCGATAGTGCGAGGCTTAAGTTCGGTGAAGGCTATTGGGTAGGTAGAATTGGTAGCTAGACGGTGTGGTAAAGAGGTAGAGTCTAGCTGGGTGTTGGTTCATACTAGTGCTGAAGTCAGGACGGTGGAACTGCCGGCGACAGTCAGTGTACCGGGGGAGGAGGGGCTGTGGGAGCTCCACTCCTTCTCCAAGGATGAGGCTGAGGAGACATCGGAGGAGGAGCTAGAGCTAGAGGTGGACCCCAGAGAGGTGCCCGGCACTAGTAAAGGGAGGTGGGAGGAGGGAGTCGTGACTAAGCCCCGCTCCCCAGGTAGGGTGGAAGCCTCGGAGCTGGCAGCCGCACTTAACTCCCTGGTGGGGGTGGCCAAGAGGCCACAGCTGAAGCTGGGGGTGTTCTCCGGAGCCAAGCCTACTCCGGACGGGGAGGTGGACTATGAGACCTGGATCGAGCATACGTCCTTAATGTTAGAGGAGTGGCCAGGCTCGGAGGAGGAGAAGAGGCAGCGATTGGTGGGAAGTTTGAGGGGATTAGCAGCCAAAACCGTCCGGGAGTTGAAAGCTGAGAAGCCTGGGGCCTCAGTGGAGGAATGTATATTAGTTTTGGAGGGAGCATTTGGGTTGTCAGGGGAACCCTGGCTGCTTTTAGCAGAGTTCCAACGCCTGGAACAATGGAGAAGGGAAAAGCTCTCCGAGTACATATTTAGGATGGAGGGGATGCTCTCAGGGCTGCGGCGCCGGGGGGTAGTGAAGGCGACTGACGTGACTAGCGTGAGGATGAGTCAGATATTCAATGGCTCTCTGGAGGAGGACAAGGTGGCGTGGACTATCCGGCAGGCTTATAGGAAAGGTCCCCCTCCATCGTTCGGGCAACTGATTAGAGAGGTGCGAGAGGAAGAGAGAGCGTTGGGGCGGAAAAGGGGCGCGGGCCTACGGGAGCGATCCTCGGCGATACAGGAAGTGGTGGCTGGGTGGAGGAATGACAACCCCCCGGGGAGTAGGGAACCCCCTCTGGAGGGAGGGACAGGGGAGGTACCCACTCTCAGGGGCGATCAGTGCAGTGGAGCCGTCCTGGGAGAGGAGTGGCGGCAGGCAGCGTGTGCTTTAACTGTGGGAAAGAGGGGCATTTCAGGCGGGACTGTGGGCGGCCGAGCATGTGCTATAGCTGTGGAGAGGAGGGACACTTTAGGTGGGATTGTGAGAGACAAGGAATCCCGCGGAGGACAAGCCCCCCTACGACTAAAAAGGGAGAGGTGTCGGGAAACTTAGGAGAGGCTCAGTGAGGGAACGGACTGGACTGGAGCCTCTGGGGGAACACATTCCCAGAAATCAGCCAGGGGACCACCGGGTGCCCATGCCTCTGTTCCGGATGGGCTGGTAGGACCCTGTGCCAGTGTGGGTCTACGGATAGAGGGAGTTTACGCAAAAGCCGTTCTTGATACGGAATTGCAGGTGACCTTATTGTACCAGTCTTTCTACAATCAATATCTAAAGCATTTGCCCATAACCCCATTTGACGCCCTGCAGATTTGGGGTGTGAGCGAGGGTGACTACCCGTATGATGGGTACCTATCGGTGAGATTGGAGTTCTCGGAGGGCGATGTGGGAGTGTCCGAAGCTATTGAGACGTTGGTGTTGGTGTGTCCTGACCCGGTGGAAACCGGTGGTGCTGCCCTCCTGGTGGGGACCAACTCCCCTGTGGTGCAACGGCTCCTGGGAGCTTGTAAGGAGAAAGGGGGGGGAAGACTTTCTGGAGACCCTCTCGGTGCATCCAGTGTTTCGAGCAGTGTTCGAAGAAGGGGTTGCCTCCCTAGGGCTGGACCTGGAGTGTAAAGGAGGGACGGTGTGGTGTACGCAGGCAAGACCCAAGGTGATCCGACCAGGGGAGGTAGCACTAGTGATGGGGACCCCCAGATTCCCAGGAGTGCCGACGGGAGAAGCCCTGTTAGTAGACGCACCAGACGATCTTGAAGGGGAGACACGATTTCCGGCGGGGGCGCTGGTGAGGCCCGAAGTGCAAAGACCAGAGGTGGTACATGCGAGGCGTATAGCTATAAGTGTCAGGAACACCACGGCAAGAGAAATCACCTTTAAGAGGGGAATGCCGCTGGCACATCTGTTCCCGGTGACGGTAATGTCTAGCGCACCAGTGACAACCCCAAACGGGGAGGGATCGGAGTTTCGAAGGGAGCTGACCACTGAAGTCTTTAACTTCGGGGATTCCCCTGTGTCGCCGGAGTGGAAACACCGGCTAGTGGAGAAGATGCTGTAGATGGAAGCTGTTTTTTTTCAGGGCGAGTTTGATGTTGACTGCTCCAAAAGCACTCGCCACACCATCCGGGTGACAGAGGCTACCCCGTTCCGAGAGAGATCCCGGCGGCTGGCTCTGGCAGATGTTGAGGACGTGCGACAGCACTTGTGCAAGTTGAAGGAGGCCGGAATCATAGCTGAGTCCCGAAGTCCTTATGCGTCCCCAATAGTGGTGGCAAGGAAGAAGAATGGGCGAGTGCACATGTGTGTTGACTACAGGACGTTGAATCGGTGAACTGTCCCTGATCAATTTACTGTCCCAAGAGTCGAGGATGCGTTGGCCTGCCTGAGCGGTGCGAAGTGGTTCAGTGTGCTGGATTTAAGAAGTGGGTATTACCAGATCCCGATGAGTGCGGGCAATAAAGAGGAGACCGCTTTCATCTGCCCGCTGGGGTTCTTTCATTTCGAACGAATGCCCCAAGGCATATCCGGAGCCCCAGCCACCTTCCAGAGGCTCATGGAGGTGCTGGTGTAGCTGGACGATTTGATAGTGTTTGGATCGACTTTGGAGGAACATGAGGAGAGGCTGTTGAAGGTGTTGGGCTGGCTTAATGAAGAAGCATTGAAGCTTTCCCTGGACAAATGCCAGTTCTGCAAGTCGTCAATTAGCTACGTTGGTAATATCATTTCGCAAGAGGGAGTGGCTACTGATCCAACCAAGATAGAGGCTGTGACCACCTGGCCGAGACCCCAGAAAGTGGGCACTCCGCGCTCATTTTTGGGGTTCTGTGGGTATTACCGGCGATTTGTGAAAGGATACGCCAAAATGTGTCACCCATTGACTCAGCTGTTGTGTGGTTATTCCCCGGTGGGAAAGAAGAGGATGGGGGACCAGAGGCAGGACGCTGGAGGATACTGGAACCCGGCGGAAACTTTTGGCTCGAGATGGGATGATCAATGTGAAGAGGCGTTCCGATCTTTGAAAAGGGCACTGACCCAGGCCCTGGTGTTGGCTTTTGCCGATCCTCAGAAGCCATATGTGCTGCACACGGATGCCAGCCGAGAGGGTCTCGGGGCTGTTCTGTATCAGGAGCATGGCAAAGCATTGAGGCCGGTAGCCTTTGTCAGCCGAAGCTTGTCGCCATCGGAGAGAAACCATCCCACTCACAAGTTGGAGTTCCTGGTGCTGAAGTGGGCGGTGGTGGACAAGCTGGGCGATTACCTGTACGGAGCCAAGTTTGAGGTGAGAACGGATAACAATCCTCTCACTTATATTTTGACTTCGGCGAAGCTGGATGCCACAGGACATCGGTGGCTGGCGGCCTTGTCGGTATATGATTTCAGCCTGAGGTACCGCCCCGGAAGCAAGAATGTCGATGCGGATGCTTTGTCTCGTCGGGATCCGGGGGAACAGGAGAGGGACAAGGAGTGGGAGAGTGTCCCTGCCCCTAGAGTGAAGGCGATGTGTCAGTTTGCTATCACCGTGAAGGCCGAGGGAAGAGGGAGGCTGGAACGAGCCGTGGACCATTTGGGGGTTTTTGACGACGCCATACCCCTAGCTTACTGTGACCTGACCGCACTGCGGACTAAACAGTTGCCGGAACTGAGTCTGGGGGAAGTGGCAACTGCTCAGCAAAATGACCCGGGCATTGGCACAGTGTGGAGAGCGGTCGAGAAGGGGGATGGGGCGTTGGCTGAGAAGGCGAAACACCCATGCGTGCCTCTGTTATTGAAGGAGTGGTCTCGGTTGAAGTTAAAGAACCAAATCTTGTACCGGGTAACGACACCTCCGGACCAACCCTGCTGTTGGCAACTGTTCCTGCCGGAGGAGTATCGGCAGGCTGTACTCCAGGCCTTACGTGATGATTCTGGACACTTGGGGGTGGAAAAGACCTATGGATTACTCAAAGACCGGTTCTACTGGCCCCGGATGAGGGGGGAAGTCAAAGAATACTGTAGGGGATGCAGTCGTTGCATCCAGAGGAAGACCCTGCCAGCGTTGACGGCTCCACTGTCGCACTTGCAGAGTGCGGGACCTCTGGACCTGGTGTGTATGGATTTCCTGTCGATTGAGCCTGACACCAGCAACACCGCGAATGTCTTAGTCATCACCGATCATTACACTCGCTATGCTCAGGCATTTCCCACTAAGGATCAGAAGGCAACGACAGTGGCGAAGGTGTTATGGGAGAAGTATTTTGTGCATTACGGACTTCCCAGGCGAATCCATTGCGATCAGGGGCGGGACTTTGAGAGCCGCCTTATCCATGAATTACTGACTTTGCTTGGGGTTGAGAAATCCAGGACTACCCCTTATCACCCACAGGGAGATCCTCAGCCAGAGAGGTTCAACAGGACCTCTGCTGGAGATTGGGCAGAAAAGCAGGTGGAATCATCATATTGGACAACTGGTTCACTGTTACAATTGTACTCGCAATGATGCTACAGGGTATTCGCCCTATTATCTGATGTTCGGGCAGGAAGCGAAGTTGCCCATTGACTTGTGTTTTGGGGGTGGAGTGGGTGAATTACCCGGAAAGTCCCATCTAAAGTATGTGTTCGACATGAAGAGGGAGTTACAGCGGGCATACGAGTTGGCCGAGGCGGCAGCTACCAAACAAAATCAGAGGAATAAGATACGGTATGATCGAAAGGTGAAGTCTGTCCAATTATTGCCAGGCGACCGGGTCCTTTTACGGAATTTGGGACTCCCTGGTAAGCATAAGTTGGCAGATCGATGGGCGGCCAGCCCCTATGTAATAGAGAGCCAGATGCCCAACCTGCCAGTTTACCGGGTGAAACCTGAGGATGGGAAAGGGCCTATCAAGGTACTCCATCAGAATCATCTGCTGCCACTGGGTCAAGCGGTGCAGGTGGATAAGGAGCCGGAGTGGGAGGTTACGCCTAGTACAAGGACTCTGCGAGGGCGTGGAGAAAGGGAAGAGCCCGCTGCTGAAGAGCGGGGACGGGTCCCTCACCCGGGAATGGCTACCGATTTGGAAGAGGACAACTCAGATGAGTGGGCCCTGTTCCCATTCGCTGGTGCTCCAGTACCAGGACAGGAGGCTCCTGGCCCTTCCCATACTGAGTTGGGTGACAGGAGGGAAGGTCTTGAGGGTCAGATGGAGAGGCAGCCAACATTGGTGGGAGAGAGGGTGGAACCCGAGCGTGAGCCGGTGAGATCTCAGGTGAGGGAGGACTCCCGTGAGGAAGGGGGTGAGGGTCTGTCAGGTAGACCTGGGGTGTCCAAGACAGGGGGTTCGCAGGTGACGAGGGAGCCCAGTGGGGCAGAAGGGGTATGGAGATCTCAGAGGATTAGGCGCCCCCCGGAGCGGTTGACATATGTGGTGCCGGGAGAGCCGAGTGTGATTTCTACTGCTCTGGGTAGTTATGTCACTGCTTTCTGCACCTGGGTTGGGTTTTGTGTGCTGCAAGAAGCTTTGGGGAACTCTAGTAATGCCATGAGGGCATGACATTTGCTGGTGGGGGGAGAATGTACAATGTCCTGTGTATGTTACTCAAAATGGCTTCTTTGGTTTGTTACAAGTAGGAATGCTTCTTTGTCGGATAAGTGTTTCTCTCATCGTTGTTTCGCTTTAGAATGGCTGATATGGTCATTGCATTCATTTGTTAATCAATGGGGAATGTTATTGTGTCTTGTGATGCTGGGAACTTGGGGGAGGGGTTTTCACGGGTTTTTGGTGTGAGGGGAGTCGAGAGGAGGACGCCGAGGAAGGTGGATGTGCGCTGGACTGCTCGTAAGACCACCGGGGTGGTCCCAGGTGCGACGGCGTGGCGGTCGGATGGGTCGGTTGGTTCGTTGATTGAGCTCCAACGAGTGCACTAAACAGACTGAACTTTGATAAGTTGGCGCCTTTTGTTTTTTTCCTTTTATATATATATATATATATAGTATTGCCTAATACTCTTTTAATTTTAGTAAACTCTTTAAAGTGTATTTCATAACGGTATTTGTTGTGGGTTTGATACTGTTGGCGGCCGCGAGGCATAAACTCGATTCTCACAGCACCTGCGCGAACGGGAGGTGGGTTGGTGAGTTGCTGGAACTCCGTTTCCCCTAGACATATACCAACCTTTTGGGTAAGTGTTGCATATATATTAAAGGTATTACCTTGCAACTTAATGCAAAAAAGCATGCAAAGGTAGTCAAGAAGTTCATTTGTTCTGACCAAACATTAGGATGGGGACAAAATGTGATTTAAGTAACTTTGACCATGAAATGATTGAATGATTGTTGGTGCCAGACAGGGTGCTTGGAGAATCTCAGAAACTGATGATCTGGGATTTCATGTACAACAGTCGTTAGAGTTTATACAGAGTGGTGCAAAAGAAATCAAACAACATCCGGTGAGCAGCAGTTTTGTAGACAATAAGGAACAGAAGTGGGCCATTCGGCCCATTGAGTCTGCTCTGCCATTCAATCATGGGCTGATCCATTTCTTCCAGTCATTCCCACTCCCCTGTTTTCACCCCATACCCTTTGATGCCCTGGTTAATCAAGAACCTACCTATCTCTGCCTTAAATACACCCAATGACTTATGGCAACAAATTCCACAGATTTACCACCCACTGACTAAGGTAATTTCTCCGCATCTCAGTTCAGAAAGGACGTCCTTCAATCCTGAAATCAAGCCCTCTTGTCCTAGAATCCCCTACCATAGGAAATAACTTTGCCATATCCAATCTGTTCAGGCCTTTTAACATTTGGAATGTTTCTATGAGATTCCCCCCTCATTCTCCTGAACTCCAGGGAATACAGCCCAAGATCTGCCAGATGTTCCTCATATGATAACTCTTTCATTCCTGGAATCATTCTCGAGAATCTTCCCTGAACGCTCTCCAACATCAGTATATCCTTTCTAAAATAAGGAGCCCAAAACTGCACACAATACTCGTGTGGTCTCACAAGTGCCTTATAGAGCCTCAACATCACATCCCTGCTCTTATATTCTATAGCTCTAGAAATGAATGCCAACACTGCATTCAACTTCACAACTGACTCAACCTGGAGGTTAACCTTTAGGGAATCTTGCACAAGGACTTCCAAGTCCCCTTGCATCTCTGAATTTTGAATTCTCTCCCCATATGAATAATAGGCTGCCCGTTTATTTCTTCCACCAAAGTGCATGACCATACACTTTCCAACATCATACTTCATTTGCCACTACTCTGCCCACTCCCCTAAACTATCTAAGTATCTCTGCAGGCTCTCCATTTCCTCAACACTACCCACTCCTCCACCTATCTATGACCATAATATGGTATGTTTTAACCTACAATTTGAGAAGGAGAAGGGAAAATCAGATGTGTCAGTATTACAGTTGAACAAAGGGAACTATGGAGCTATGAGGGAGGAGCTGGCCAAAGTTCAATGGAACAATACCCCAGCAGGGAAGACAGTGGAACAACAATGGCAGGTATTTCTGGGACTAATGCAGAAGGTGCGGGAAGGTGCAAAGAGGAAGAAAGATCCTAAGGGGAGTAAAGGGTGGCCATGGCTGACGAGGGAAGTAAAGGGCAGTATAAAAATAAAAGAAAAGTAGTGTAACATAGCAAAGATGAGCGGGAAACTAGAGGACTGGGAAGCATTTAAGAAGCAACAGAAGATAACAAAAAAGGCAATACGCCAAGAAAAATGAGGTACGAAGGTAAACTAGCCAGGAATATAAAGGAGGATAGTAACAACTTCTTTAGGTATGAGAATAGCAAAAAAAAAAGTTAAGACCAAAATTGGGCCATTGAAGACAGAAACGGGTGAATTTATTATGGGGAACAAGGAAATGGCAGATGAGTTGAACAGGTACTTTGGATCTGTCATCACTAGCAAAGACACACACAATCTCCCAGATGTAATAGTGGCCAAAGGAACTAGGGTAATGGATGAACTGAAGGAAATTTATATTAGGCAAGAAATGGTGTTGGATAGACTGTTGAGTCTGAAGGCTGATAAGTCCCCGGGACCTGATGGTCTGCATCCCAGGGTACTTAAGGAGGTGGCTCTAGAAATTGTGGATTCATTGGTAATCATTTTCCAATGTTCTATAGATTCAGGAACAGTTCCTGCAGATTGGAGGGTGGCTAATGTTGTCCCACTTTTCAAGAAAGGAGGGAGAGAGAAAACAGACTGGTTAGCCTGACGTCAGTGGTGGGAAAGATGCTGGAGTCAATTATAAAAGAGGAAATTACAACACATTTGGATAACAGTAGAAGGATCAGTCAGAGTCAGCATGGATTTACGAAGGGAAAATCATGCTTAACTAATTTCTGGAGTTCTTTGAGGATGTAACTATGAAAATGGACAAGGGAGAGCCAGTGGATGTAGTGTACCCGGACTTTCAGAAAGCCTTTGATAAAGTCCCACATAGGAGATTAGTGGGCAAAATTAGGGCAAATGGTATTGGGGGCAGAGTACTGACATGGATTGAAAATTGGCTGGCTGACAGGAAACAAAGAGTAGTGATTAACTGGTCCCTTTCGGAATGGCAGGCTGTGACCAGTGGGGTACCGCAAGGTTCAGTGCTGGGACCGCAGCTGTTTACAATATACATTAATGATTTAGATGAAGGGATTAAAAGTAACATCAGCAAATTTGCCGATGATACAAAGCTGGGTGGCAGTGTGAAATGTCAGGAGGATGTTATGAGAATGCACGGTGACTTGGATAGGCTAGGTGAGTGGGCAAATGTATGGCAGATGCAGTTTTATGTGGATAAGTGTGAGGTTATCCACTTTGGTGGAAAGAACAGGAAGGCAGATTACTAACTAAATGGAGTCAAGTTAGGAAAAGGGGTACAACGAGATCTAGGTGTTCTTGTACATTTGTCAATGAAAGCAAGCATGCAGGTACAGCAGGCAGTGAAGAAAGCTAATTGCATGCTGGCCTTTATAACAAGAGGAATTGAGTATAGGAGTAAAGAGGTCCTTCTGCAGCTGTACAGGACCCTGGTGAGACCCCACCTGGAGTATTGTGTGCAGTTTTGGTCTCCAAATTTGAGGAAGGACATTCTTGCTATTAAGGGAGTGACTGGGCTTGTATACACTGGAATTTAGAAGGGTGAGAGGGGATCCGATTGGAACATATAAGATTATTAAGGGATTGGACACGCTGGAGGCAGGAAGCATGTTCCCTCTGATGGGTGAGTCCAGAACTAGAGGCCACAGTTTAAGAATAAGGGGTAGACCATTTAGAACAGAGATGCGGAAAAACTTTCTCCCCCAGAGAGTGGCGGATATGTGGAATGCTCTGCCCCAGAAGGCAGTGGAGGCCAAGTCTCTGGATGCTTTCAAGAGAGAGTTAGATAGAGCTCTTATAGGCAGCAGGGTCAAGGGATATGGAGAGAGAGCAGAAACGGGGTACTGATTGTGTATGATCAGCCATGATCACAGTGAATGGCAGTGCTAGCTAGAAGGGCCGAATGGCCTACTCCTGCACCTACTGTCTATTGTCTATCTTTGTATCATTGGCAAATTTATCCACAAATCCATTAATCCTATAGTCCAGATCATTGAAACACATTATAAAAAGCAGCGGTCCCAACACAGACAACTGTGGAACTTCATTAGTAACCAACAACCAACCAGAATAGGAACCCTTTATTCTCACTCTCTGTTTTCTGCCGACCAGTCAATGCTCCACCCACGCTATTAACTTCTGTAATTCCATGGGTGCTTATCTTGCTAAGCAGCCTCATGTGTGGCACCTTGTCAAAGGCCTTCTGAAAATCCAAGTACACCATATTTATTGCATCTCTTTAATCTACCTTGATTGTAATTTCCTCAAAGAATTGCAAAGTTAGTCAGGCAGGATTTTCCTTTCAGGAAACCATGCTGGCTTTGGCCTATCTTATCATGTGCCTCCAGGTGTCCTGTAATCTCATCCCTAACAATCGATTCCAACAACTTCCCAACCACTGACATCGGGCTAACAGGTCTATAGTTTCCTTTCTGCTGCCTCCCACCCTTCTTAAATAGCAGAGTAATATTTGCAATTTTCCAGTCATCCAGTACAATGCCAGAAACTATCAATTCTTGAAAGATCATCATTGATGTCTCCACAATTTCTCCAGCTATCTCCTTCAGAACCCGAGGGTGTATTCCATCAACTCCAGGAGATTCATCCATCCTCAGACCATTAAGCTTCCTGAGCACCTTCTCAGTCGTTATTTTCACTGCACAAACTTCATTCCCCTGACATTCTTGAATGTCTGATATACTTCAGACATCTTCCACTGGGAAGACTCATGCAAAATATGCATTCTGTTCCTCTGCCGTCTCTGCATCTCTCATTACAATATTCCAGCGTCATTTTGTATTGGTCCTAAATCTACCCTTGACTCTCTTTACCTTAAAAAAGATATACTTAGATCTACTAAAAAAAATACTAAATAAATTTTAATATATATACACACTAAAAATATACTTAAAAAAGCTTTTAGTATCTTCTTTGATATTAGTCACTAGCTTCCTCTCATAATTCATCCTTTCCTTCCGAATTACCTTCTTAGTTTTGTTCTGCAAGTTTTTAAAAGCTCCCCAATCCTCTAACTTCCCACTAGCTCCGGCTTTCTTGTATGCCCTCTCTTTTGCTAAAACACTTTGTTAATGAGAGAGGTCAGAGGAGAATGGCCAGACATTTCAAGCTGACAGTAACTCAAGTAACCACATGTTACAACAATGGTATGCAAAACAGCATTTCTAAATGCACATGTCGAACTTTGAAGTGGATGGGTTACAGTAGCAGAAGGCAGCAGAACACACACTGTGTGGCCACTTTAATAGGTACAGGAAATACCTAAAAAAAGTGGCTGCTGAGTGTAATATGAAAGGGAGGAAAAAAAGGACCCTAACCCTAAGGGTTCTTTGCTTTTAAGATAACTATAATAAAACATATTCTTACCATACAGATCTGGATTACTGCGGATATATAACCTTACAAAGTTTTTTCCGGGAAGTGGTAAAAGGGAACCTTTTATTCTATCCAATACCTACAATGCAGAAAGGAAAAATTTGAGTTTACATTCATTTAATTATTGTTCTATGTCAGAATTTTCAACTTCCTAATTAATTTCTTAGCAAGTTCAAAAAAAAATCCCGGGTAACTGCTGAGATAGATGACTTCATGCACAAAGGCAACTGGGATACAAATTTGAATATAGTAGCTTGTGCAAGCTTGGAAAAACAAACAGGTTTGGATTACTTTACCTAATCATTGATTATTTGAACATTAATGTATGCCTACAAGAGATAAAACAAGATCAGGCTCTGTGATTGTGCAGAATTCTGTTGCCATTCACTGTTATGGTTACACAAAAGGAATAGTCATTTGGGAAGAAGGGGTTGTGTGCATCAATACTAGTAAATTGGTATTAGCCACAATCAAAACATGATGTAAATCGATACCCAGAATGACAAGATGGAGACAAGGTAAGAAAATATCATTAAGTCTTGCTGTTTCATTATTATATATGAATCAAAGATGGTAAAGAAAATTAAACCCATCCCTACCTGGAAGGTGTCAACATCAAAAAATGTTTGATAATATTCAAAAGTCCAAAAAGGAGCACTTTTCTTTTGTCCTGCAAGCAACTAAAAAAAACAACAAATATTAACCACAAAACTTTATCATCAATATTCTAAATGTGGATAGTTTTGCTTTACAAAATAGAGGTAAGAAAATTCATTAAGAAATAGCGAAGTTGCTACATAACAGGGATGATGCAACTCAATTAAATTTTCATTTAAAAGCAACCAATATTATAATCCACTCTTTTGCCTATATTAATTTGCCTATATTATATAGAATAAGAACCACATTCACTTGTGGTGTAACAATACAAAAAAGGATGCCAAGAAAGTAATGAAAAGGTAAACTAAGTGAATAACACAAATTTAAACACAACTAGATGCATTTCCAATAAGAAATTTTATGGAAAGTTTTAATTTTAAGGTGTACTGAAGTTGATTAATAATGATAAAAATGAAGTTATTTGACAATATTCTTTTCAACCCATTTTTTAAAATTTTGCACTATTAAAGTAATTATATATTTCGGGGGAACATAACAGATATTGAACTTGTTGTTCAATTACTACTACAAAATTACTCACCTCTGCCTTGTCAGAGTCTTCATTCTCCAAATCATCATCTTCATCTTTTCCCAGTTCATCTGATGGACCTCTCTGATTTTTAGGCTTATCATTAGGATCCGTGATGCTTATTGTTGTAGCATCAGGATTTGCTGCCAAAAGGTTTGTAGCGTCATCAAACTCTACATTAAAACACAGATGAATGAAAGAATATCAAAGTATTATATACCATCTGAATAATCTTAACGTTACTGGAAAATTTATTTACATTAAAGCTCTACAAATAGTCATTATTGTTGCAAACTGACTGCGCTAAATTCATCACTAAATTAATAAAATGGGCCAGGGACAATACAAAAATAATTGTGATAGGCATTAACAAATTACTTCTTATTTATTCTACCATAGTTCTGAGAATGGATGATAATAGATTTCTGAATGGCAATGAGCCAATTCATGAACACTGCCTCACTATTTTTGCATTACTTATTTAATTTTTAATATCTTACCCATTGTATGGGCTATGGGTAATCCTAGGTAATTTCCAATGTAAGTACATATTTGGCTGAAGGGCATGTATTGTGCTGTAGGTTTTTTATGTTTCAAAATAATTTATAGTATTTTTAAGGTATTGCACTGTTCTGCTGCTGCAAAACAAACTTCACGACATATGTCAGTGATATTAAAACTAATTCTGATTCTGTCTAAAGAGGCATAAACTAGCTTCATCAAAGGGCTTCAATTCATCTGTGCATTTATCAACAAGCTAAACAATTTCATTATTTGAATTACTTATAATTTGCCTATTAAATATTATGTTACAGTACACTACAAGAAACTGCAAAAAAGAGTTTGGGATATGTGTTTAGGAGGGATAGGTGTTTATGTGTTTTTGTGGGATAGGAGTTTGGGCAAAAAGTACTGGGATATGTGAGAGAAAAGCAAAGAACCAGGAGGAAACCTACTGGGTCACATGAAAAACGTACAAACACGTCAAAGATATAATCAGCATATCAAGATTGATAAATGTTGTTCAGAGAATCAGATGTTAATAAATTGTTTCAAAAATATTTCAAAATTAACAGAACAAAGGCAGAACTTGTCAGAAAGAGACAATTGAAACAAATTAATAGTTTAAGGTATTGATGAATTCAAGAGCTACTGTGATTAAAACAAGCATCTCTGCATTAAAAAAAATCTTTAATTAAATTACCTCGGAACTGCAAATCATCTGCAGCTGCCATTTACGTGATTGTCAGAACTATCAACTTATGAACAGATCTTTAGTTTCTGCAACATTAACAAACGACGTATCAGCTTTGTGAGAGAGGAGGCCTTGATGAAACTTCACCTTAACAAAATCTAGTTACTTACAGTGCATGTACAGTACAGGTTATTTTATAATCAAAGGGAATATCATAAAAGTTAATGTTAAAATTAACCGTAGCATAAATTGATAATAAAAGGCACGTATGATTAAATGTTAAGATTCTGGGCTTATATAGCACACGAGCTAAAGAATTCATGCATTACTGCAACAATGGATAAGATAGTAGATTAATTAAACGTCCTAGAGTTATCCACACCACTTAATGCAGACAATTTTCGGTATCAGCAATGATGATCAAGTATGTGACAAACAGATCAAAAAAAGGTTGCAGGTGCTGGACAGAAAAGGAGTCCTTCAGTAAAATGGCACCTCCAATTATGAGGAAGGTAAATGGCTTGGTTCCGTGATCCATAATCCATGCTGCAAATTGAGTGGGGCGTTTTACGATGGTCAGTTCCAGTTCGACTGTGATGCCTTTTACTGTTGTGATCAAATAGTCTGTCAATCTGATAGTCCAGGATTCAGATAAAGTAATACGTCAGCAGTACTAGCAAAACAGCTGTGGGGCTGAATGACTGATGGATGAGGAATGGTAGAGATTGCTACCGATTCCCAATATTTACATAAAAGTATTTAGTTCAAGGGGAAGAGAACTACGATGGTGACACTAACAACCCCCACCCCTTTCCTTTGCCATGGAGACAGGCCTCCCTCACCGCGGGTAGAAGTTCGCACACAGTCCCCTCCTGACAACGACCGTATTTGTATTCGCTGCCTTACGTTAGCTCGGAATCCAGGGGCCGAGCCGAAGTAGGTCCAGCCACCATGCAGTACAGGTCGGATTTGAGCTTAGTTTAGGCCGCAGTGACGCGTCAGCGTCAACTCCTTCTTAAAGGCAGTGTCACTCAAATCACTCCTCACAGACTTTAATATGCCGACAAATAATTCACCACTTCTACACCTGGACAATACTCCTGCACCGTGCCAAAGTGCAAAATACAAAATAGCTGGGGTTTTTTGGGCTCTACTTTTTAAAACTTACTTATAATGAAGTCGTATATTCTACTATTTTTTCGTTGATCTTCAATACATTGATTTAGATTTTGAAATCTCTTTAAATGCTTCCGCCCAGCCAAGGTCAAAATACCGGCTCTCATAGCTTTTTCTGTTCGCTGGCGCAGCTAGCTCTGTGCAGATATGAGGAAATTAGTTGTGTACGCCAAGTGTTTGGGCTTGCTAATATTTTTTTGTTTGCAAGCATTAATTGGTAAATTTATGATGCTTCTCTTTCCTGAAACCGTGAGGAAGGTGATGCTGAAATTTGGGTTGAAAACATCCATGACTCAAAATCCAAAATTCAATTACGAAGACTGGGGTCCAACATTTTTCAGTTTCAACACTGTGAAAACAGTGGTCCAAAATCTATTGACAAATATTGGAGATGAAGCCTTCGAGGGCGTCTTTGCTCCCAATACACGAGTTATTGACTTCGACAACAAAGAACATCGACTGCTTGATTTCTCGAAGGGTTTGTATCAGTTATACATAATTAAAGGCTTGAGAAAACAGTAATGTATTTTTGAGAGTTCAACAAGTGCATTTGATCTCTGTAATATGTATTTTAAATGTTACGTAATTCTTTATTGAAAGCATATTCTGACTGTAGGCTTGGATTCGAAACACCCAAGGGCAGGCAGACAACACGTAAAACTAAACTGTATCTTGTTGGTGGCCAAAAGTCAAACACATGAAGCTGAACTTTCTAATAACAGCTCGTTTATATGTAGACAAACGTTTAAAAGCGTTTCAATGGGACAAACAAAAAAAAACGTAATTTGGGGCATTGGTTTTAAGAAAGGAAAATTACTTTAAGGCTTTTGTTGTCCAACAGGGCTCCACCAAGTGGTGCGCCATTTCATGTTCGACTTTTCTCTTTATCGGATTTATCAAAATAAAAGCCTTACTCAACGTGTCTTTATGTAACAAAGTCCTGTTCTTCACTGCCGAACCGCTGTCTTGAGTAATTCCTCCCTCTATAGAATACAGTAGCTATAACCAAGCTGCATTTCGCTAGCTTTGAGCAATGGAGCATGCTCTATATTTTTTAAAAACAAAAACTTGTATTTCGAGTGCCTTTCAGGCGCTAAAAATGAGCAAGATCAAACGAAATCTCAGGCAGCCACATTAGCATTTAGTTGCAGAGAATGTCTTGGAGCAAGAAAGTGAGGGAGAATTTCAAAGTGGTAGTTCCAGAGTTTAGGCAGCTGAAGACAGATCCATCAATGTTTTTGAGCGATTGAATTAAGAATTGGAAACATTGTATATTTTGGACGATTACAGGGTTGAAGGAGAACAAATAAATGGGAAGAGCTAAGGATGGCGGTAGTATCTTCACTTAAAACTGGAACAGGTTCTGTTACTTTGTCGTGTTAGATTATATAAAAAGGCTTTAAGTTTAAATAAGATTAACGTTGTTCTTAAGATTCCTCCTTGGGCCAATGCTGTTTTTATTACATGGAGGTTGAATTGGCCCATAAAATATGTAGCAACAATCTCCAGTAAATACTCTGTGGGCACAAATCTCCATTTTTGTATGTTACCCAGGTCTGGGGTAATTGCATGTGGTTGTTACAATAACTTAAATTCCTTAGTGATTTGCTTTGGAGAAATTATTATTTTAGCAATTTTCCTCATGCCTGATTATATATCTTTATACTTAGGGTCAATTTCGATTTATGATTCCATATCTCTTCCATTTAGCGCACGTCTGCTCTTTTCTCATCCTCCCGCCACCCTACCAGGGATAGGGCTCTTCTTGTCCTCACCTACCACCCCACCAGCCTCCGCGTCCAGCACATAATTCTCCGGAACTACCGCCTCCTCCATCTTTCCCTCCTCCTTCCCACCCCCACACGTTCACTTTCTGCTTTCCGCCGAGATGGCTCCCTGCGCAACTCTTTATCCATTCGTCCCTCCCCACTGGCACTTACCCTTGCAAGCGGAACAAGTGCTACACCTGTCCCTACACTTCCTCCCGCACTACCATTCAGGACCTCAAATAGTCCTTCCAGGTGAGGCAACACTTCATCTGTGAGTCTGTAGGGGTCATTTACTGTGTTCGATGCTCCCGGTGTAACCTCTTGTATAGCAGTGAGATCCGACGTAGATTGGGAGACTGCTTCGCCAAGCATCTACGCTCCGTCCGCCAGAACAAGCAGGATCTCCCAGTGGCCACTCATTTTAATTCCACTACCCATTCCCATATGTCCATCCAGGGCCTCCTCTACTGTCAGGATAAGGCCAGACTTGGGTTGGAGGAGCAAAACCTTGAATTCCGTTAGGGTAGCCTCCAACCTGGTGGCATGACTACCGATTTTTCAAATTTCCAGTAATGCCTCTTCTTCCCCGCCCCTTCACAATTTGCCATCGCCTTTTTTTGCCCTCGCATGTTATCTCCTTGCCCGCCCATTGTCTCTTCCCCCCCCCCACCTTTTTTTTCTTCTAGCGTCTTCTCTTTCACCAATCAACTCCCCAGCTCTTTGCTTCATCCCTCCCCCTCCAGGTTTCACCTATGGCCTGGCGCTTCTCTCTCCCCTTCCCCATCTTTCAAATCTAATAAACTTTTTCCCCCAGTCTTGTCAATTGTGCTTTTTTTTCTGTAGATGCTGCCTGGCCTGCTGAGTTCCTCCAGCATTTTGTGTGTTGCTCGGATTTTCAGAATCTGCAGACTTTCTCGTCTCTAAATTGATGCTTTAAAATATATCACCTTAAAAACTGTCCAATTAATCCCACTTTCAGTTGCATTCTCCACAACCTTGATTGTTTTCTGTATGCCCTATTCTTTCATAACTTGTGCGCCAACTGTGAAAGAGCAAAGTAATTCATTGTGTATAAGATGAATAAATACTTTTTTCTTTCAGTTGTATTTCCCAATTGTTCTGAATCTCTGAAAAATGCAAAATACCTTTCTGAGTTCTTTGGTTATGGTCTTATCATGCATTATTTTCATATTATCCATCCAATGTGATCTTCTTTGACAGGTAACATTTATAAATTGTATGTCCAGAGCTTTATTTTAAATAATTTACTTTCTCCCCCTAGATAATCGACCACTAGTGTTGAATTTTGGAAGTTGCTCCTGACCCCCATTTCTTTTCCAATTTAATGAGTTCAAAAAACTTGTCAAAGACTTCAAATCTGTGGCTGATTTTCTGATTGTCTACATTGAAGAAGCACATGCTACAGGTATGAATAGATTCCCAGAGAAAGACAGCCTTTCTTGTGTTTTGCTACTCTTGCATACCAGTTTAAAGCTGTATCTTCGGTATGCACAAAGCTGCTTATCCATGCTCACCAATTACTCTTGGGAAGGTGGAGGTCAAGTCAAGTTTGTTGTCCTATGCACAAGTATGGTGAGGTACGAGAACACTGAAAAGCTTGCAGCAGCATCATAGACATGTAGATTCAGACAACATAAGTTGTACATAATTTTAATGTTAAAGTGAAAACACAAACACTTGTCAGCAAGATTATTCAGCTTCCTGAACCAGCCATTCTAGTGATCATGGGTTTCTGGCATATTGAAAATGACATTTTTAAAAATATACTTCCAAGGTAGGATATGTGTGACCTAAAGGGGAACCTGCAGGTGGTGTGATCATATGCTTGCTACTCTTGTCAAGCTTAGTGGTAGAGGTAATATGTTTTGGAGCTGCTTTCAGGTGAGATTAGGCAAATAACTGCAGAATATTTTTTTAGATAGCACTGTACTGCTATTTTGGTACCAGAGGTATGTCAGCTAAGTAGTTAGCTTTGTCCTGTATAATACTGAGCTTGCATCAAAGGAGGTAAGATATTTCATTGCTCTTTTGACTTGGGCCTTGCAGATGTTTAAAAGCTTTGGCATCTCCAATCCCCTGTCTTTGAGTTGCTCCTTGAGCCACACAATTTATTTAAAAACTAAGTTTTTAGTCAGTCTCCCTTGAAGGTTGATGGTGTGGAACCCTGCAATAGTGACAATTCTCTCAAATGGAGATGGTGATTGCTTGGCACTTTTGTGGTGTGACTGTTACATGCTACTTATCAACTCATACCTGCACGTTGTCCGGGTCTTGCTGCATGCAGATCTTAACTACTTTATTTACTGAAGTTGTAAATGGAATTGAATACTGTACAATTTCTAGCAATCATCTCCACTAACCATCTCATAGAAAGGAGATCATAAGTGAAGCTGTTGAAGATGGTTGGGCTGGGGACACTGCTGAGGTATGGCTGTTGTATTTTAGCCCAAGTATTAAAATGATTTGTAACCACAACTATCTTTCTTAGAGATGTGAGTGAAATCTATAACTGGTGGAAATGTAAAACCAAGTTTTTTGTCATCTTACTATTATTACTGCCTGTTTTATCTTTTACCTTACTTAATAATACCCGTGGCTTTTCAATCATTTATTTAGCCCCTTCGCAAATGTTTCATTATAAATCATTCTCTGTTTTTATCTCCAAACAAAAATGACAATTTTTGTGAGGTCCTTTATATTGATTGCTTAATTTTATTACTCGTTTCAGATGGCTGGGCATTCAAGAACAATGTGGATATTAAAAAACATCAAACATTAAATGATCGTATCAGTGCAGCAAAGATCTTGCTAAAAGAGGAGCCTCGCTGTCCAATGGTAGTTGACTCTATGGATAATATGACTTGTGCTAAATATGGAGCCCTGCCAGAGAGACTATACGTGGTGCTCAATGGCAAAATCATTTACAAGGTAACTGAATATCCTGACACTCAAGGGTTACTTTGTATGTTAAATCCATCCTTAATCCAAAATTAGTAGCTTCACTGCTAGTCTTTTATCAGACATTTTGTTTACCCAAGTACAATGCAAAGGCTAATGCACTCTAATTCATACCCTACCTGTTCCTGAGGGAGTTGGTTAATACTGGATCAGCTAAATTATTTATTTAGAGATACAGCACAGTAATAGGCCCTTCTGCCCAACAACCCACACTGCACAGTAACACCCAGTTGGGTGGTTAATTGGACACTTCGTTGGATTGTGGGAGGAAACCTATATGGTCATGGGGAGAATGTACAAACTCCTTGCAGACAGCAGCAGGAAGTGAACCCATATCACTGGCACTATAACAGTGTTGCACTAAACTATAAGCCACTCTGCTGCCCCTAATGAAAATAAATTTCAAACATACAAAGTCTGGTTTTTATCCACGTCATTCCCACTGCTGCTTGCAAGGAGTTTGCACGTTCTCCCCATACCACATGGTTTCCCCCCACAGTTCAAAAATGTACCAGTTGGTAGGGTAATTGGTCATTGTAAATTGTACCATGATTGGGATAGGTTTAAATTGGGGGATTGCTGGGTGGCATGGTTCAAAGGGCTGGAAGGCCTACTAAGCAAACAAATTAATTAAATTTAAAAAATTGATAAGGCCATAAGATATAGTAGCAGAATTGGGCCATTTGGCCCATTGAGTTTGCTCCGCCATTTCATCATGGTTGATCCAATTTTCCTCTCGGACCCTATCTCCAGTCTTCTCCCCATACATATCCCCTCGTGCCCTGAGCAATTAAGAATCTATCAACTTCTGCCTTAAAAATATATAAAGATGGCCTCTACAGCAGCCTGTGGCAAATAATTTCACAGATTCACCACCCCTCTGGCTAAAGCAATTCCTCATCTCCATTCTAAAAGGATGCCCCTCTATTCTGCAGTTGTGTTCCCTGGTCTTAAGACTTTCCCACCATAGGGAACATCCTCTCCACATTCAGTCTATCAAGGCCTTTCCACTATTTGATAGGTTTCAATGAGGTCCCCCCCCCCACCCACCCCGTTCTTCTGAATTCCAGTGAATACAGGCCCACAGCCATCAGACACTCTTAGTTTGAGAAGCCATTCGATCCTGTAATCCTTTTTGTGAACCTCCTTTGAACTCAAGTTTCAGCACATCCTTTCAAAGAAAAGGGGCCCAAAGCTGCTCACAATACTTCAAGTGAGGCTTCATCAATGCTTTATAAAACTTCAACACTTCATCTTTGCGTTTATATTCTAGTCCTCTTGAAATGAATGCTAACATTCCACTTGCTTGCTCACCAGACTCAACCTGCAAATTAACCTTTAGGGAATCCTGCACAAGGACTCCCAAGTGCCTTTGCTTCTCAATTGATTGTATTTTCTCTCTGATTTAGAGGAGGATGTAAGCAAGGTAAGGGATGGTCTTTGGACTTAGCATGGTGCCAGAAGCTGGCAAGACTGAAATAGCACAGTTGAGTAAATTCACAATTGAGCTTTCTAAATTGGGAAAATGTAAACATGGAATTTTACATTTTGTGCATGTCTTTTGTGATTGAATGAAAAACTGAAAAGGGAAGATTGTGAAAATATGAGAAAGGTGAGGGGAAAATAAAGTCAATGGTTTCCAAAAATAAAATTGTCAAAAACTGTGGTGAACTGTACTCACTGGATTTTAAAAGAATGATGGGGGGAAGATCTCATTGAGACCTATTGAATATTAAAAGGCCTAGATTGAGTGGAACTGGGGAGAATGTATCTTATATTGGGGGACTTTAGGACCCAGAGGGCACAGCCTCAGAATAGAAGATTGTCCCTTTGGAACAGAGATGAGGAGGAAGCTCTTCAGCCACCGAGTGGTGAAACTGGAATTTTATTGCTTTATATGGCTGTGGAGGCCAAATCATTTTGTATATTTAAAGCAGAGTTTGATAGGTTCTTGATTGGTAAGGATATCAAAGGTTACAGGGAGAGGGTAGAAGAATGGGGCTCAGAGGGATAATAAATCAGCCAAGATGGAATGCTGGAGCAGACTCAATGGCCTAATTCTGCTCCTATGTTATGTGGTTCTGTACATGTGTATTTCTAATAAAAGTTGCTTTGATGTTTCAATCCTAGTTTACCAGTAGAATTAACTTGCTCAAGTATAAAGAAAACTGTACCAAATAGCAAAATACTGTTCCAAAATCCTTTTGAATAACTGGCTTTTGCATTTTGTTAATGCTATTGACACAATGAATATACAGTGAGTGAGGTCTTTGTTGGTCAAGGCTGACCATGGATGTTGCATCCTAGCTGTCTACATGATACACAAGCCAGGACAGTACAATATGGAGAGGAAGCTGTTGTCCACGCAGCAGCTCCCCCTCTCTTTGCAGCTGATGAATCCAAAGGAACAGCAGAAACTGATACAGCTTGACACCAGCTGCATCACAGGAATTGCTAGTCAGTATTGAACTCAACATAGGGACCCCAGCCTCAGATTTCTCTTTGGGGTTTACTCCCGAAGCCTTCCCCATGAGTGTGCATAGCCACAACACAGGTGGTTTGAGATCAGGGTTTTCCTTCTAGGTGAGATGCTAACCATGGGTAACGAGCCCTATCTGCCCAGAGCAACTGGTTTTAAGGCACCAGTAACCCACCTTTGCCACTTCTCTTGCCAGTAGAAACTGTTCCACCCGGCTTCGTAGCTAAGCCACACGTGAAGGCCAGGAGCTGGACTTAGTTGTCAGAGACCATTTGGGATGCAAACCATTAGGAGCATTTAATAGGTAGTGGAACCTTAACCCCAATAACACCACCCCCCCCCACCCAGCACATTAAATTGCCATTATTTTCTATTAATTTGTCATAAAATGGAATTTCAGGGTTACAGACTCAGAAAAGACGTGTTTCTAGCAGTAATCATGGAATAAAATGTTACTGAGGAGAAGAGTGAAACAAATTGATTTGTCACAGGTATGAATCAGACAAAGCAGATCAAAACACTGTCAAATCTTTGGCAGTAATGGTGCTTAATTTCTCATAACCATATATTTACATGTATTTCAGGGCAACATGGGACCTTCAGGATACAAACCAGAAGAAGTACGATTAATTTTGCAAAACCTAAGTTAAACCATGTGTTGGCAGAGTTTTCAGTACTGGTATAATCTACTGAGAAAGGTTTCTTTGACTTTTTCAAATAATCAAGCCTAATTGTAAATTCATCTGAATAGTTTTCATTTCCATCTTGATAATTTTCTCAGTTTGAATTGCTGTGACTGGGATATGATAGTTTGAAAATGAGGAAAGGTAACTTTGGATTTTATGTTTTAATATAAATTGTACTAATTTTCTAAAAGTTTAAACTGAAAATTTTCAGTTAAAGCTGGTGGTGGGATATGCTTGATAAATTACTGCTTTCTGAAACATTCAATCTGACAATACTAACAAATGAAAAAAACAGATTCCTGAAAATGAATTTTATTTGTATCCCTGCATCCCCAATGCTACCTCTTACCACATAATTCACCACCATTTTCTCTTTAACTAAAGTGGACAACTTCAGAATTATGAATGTTGCATGCATCTGCCAATTCTTTGTGCACTTGTTCAAACTCTAAATCACCTCGAGCCTCTTTGCAATTCACAATTTTGTCCCTCCTCTAAATCATTGATATATTGTGGAGCTAAGGCCCAGATACTGATCATGGTGCTATTTATAATTATTATTGCCAGTCATTTTATTCCAATTGTGACATTTGTCAACCAATTTTTGATCATGCCATTATTCCAATAATTATGCTCTTTAATTTTACATTCTAACCTTTGCCTTCAAAAATGATCTGAAAATTAATGTACAGCACATCCATTGGCTTTCCACTATTTTTACTTTTTATTTTTAAACAAGTTTGCAGTGTAATCTAGTACATTAGTCAGATGATTTCCTTTCCAGAAATCCATGCCAACTTTGTCTAATTGCATTCATATTTTAAGTGCCCATTATCTCATCCTTCTAGCATTTTACCCATTTCTCATGTTAACAAATCTTATTTTCCTGTTTCTTTTCCATCCATTTTTCAAATTTATAGAATTTAAAAACCCAATCATAACGATTATTCAGCTTCACTTCGCATTTAAGGAATTTGGAATGTCAGCCACAAGAGGTGTAATGATTTTAGCTATGTTATTTATGAAGATTGCTGCCAAAATTAAGGCTGCAGTCTAATGTTGTGAAATATGGCTAAGAACATTTAAATCTGTGGATGAAGTTTTTTTATTCTGAACTATTAAACAATTACTCCACACACACTTTGCATATATATGTATTTAACAGATCATTTAAAAGGGGTGAAATTTTGTTGTTATATCCAAATTATCATAAAGCTGTTTCAATCCACTCTGATGGGTTTAAGCAATTTTGAAATAAAGTATCTTCAGTTTGAAAATGTTTCAATGCACCATTCAGATTGACCAATAAAGGCAATAAGTTTATTCAGAAGAATAAGCAATTAACAATTAAAATACAGTAGAAGGTATTTACATTCTTAACAAACCTGGACTTCACAATTCAATCTTTCCCCTTTACAAAGTTAACAGTTGTGTTCTTTGGACTTAAGTGACTTCCTCTGTACCTTCTACTGTCACCTTGTGTACTGATACAAAATGGTCAAAAGCTGATTTAATAACAAATCGTAGATGTGTTGCCCTTGTTCCATCCAGCTGCAAAGAAAAGATTTCTTTAATTCACTTTAAAATAAGATGCTGCTTCAGTAGCTTAAGTCAAGTGCAGAAAACTACATATGAGCCCTTTTCTATGTTCAGTTAGTTTGTTATAACTAGTACAACAAAAGAAACAACAATCTAGTTAGTGCAAGCTGCCAGGAGTTCCTGTTACAGGCTATTGAACTATACCAGAAAATTCATGTTCGGGGTAAAAACAAATTTCAAAGTTGACCATCTCTAATTGTAAAAGAAGCTAGATTCTGAATGCTGATGCACAGCATAATCCACCCTTTCATAAGAGTAAAACCAAATTGGTTTTAAGAGCAAGCCTGTAAATTAGTGTAACAACAATGTTTCAATTAAATATTTTGTATTTCAACTCTCGTACCCCTGTATTACTGAGGGAGGAAATTACATTTTGATAAAATAAAGCCACTTTATCTGTGTATGTCAAGAAACGAGATAGATAAAATGTAAATACATTTGTTTATTTACCTTTCTTCATATTCTCCAAGAGTGTATTTTATTATTTTACCCTGTATCTCAATTTTTCAGCTAGTATTACTCAAACAGCCACAAAGTTCTGAGTTGGGGGGGCGGGGGGAAAGAGTCATTTGTATTTATTAGATTTTGGGATCTTTGTTTTAATATACTTCTCATCTTGGTGAGCAGTAGACCTTGCTTAAATTGTTCTGAACCATTCAACAGCTATTACAACACAGTGTAACATTTCAGTAATAACATCACAGTACAGCATTCTTCAAACTACACTTTCTACCACTGGGAGAGCTATAGCTTTTTATTATAAGCTTCTCATATTTTCTTGTAAAATGTAAGTCATTCAGCTCATTCCTGTCAGTCATGTTCTGAACTTATTTCTCTGTAATCTATTCTCTCTTGCATGCAAATCAACTCCCCCACCACCATAATTTCATATCATGCCACAATAGTAACCTGAATGGTTGTGCCTAAAGGGAAATTATCTGAGGTTGACACAGCTCCTTTCTTCTCTGTTGAACTCTCGATCTATAATCATTCCATATTGAGCAATACAGCAACTTGAAAAAGTACTTACAGCAAATTCTTCTAATTGAAGCTGTTCCTCAGCATGTTCAAGTTCTATTTAGACAAAATAAATCACCAAAAGATGAAACCTACCAGGTGAATTGGATAGAACAATTTATTCTCATAACCCTAATGACTTAAAGGTTTATTGAATGCCCTTACCACTTTTAGCTAAAGGTTCAAAGTCCACAGGATCCTTTTCTGAACTTTTCTCGATACTAAGCCTGCGGACTGGAATAGGAAATCAAACTGAAACTTGTTATCCTGGAGGATCTGAAATTACTTGCCACTCACAATGAAAAATACAAGAAAGTTAATTTTCAGTTAAGGACTATGTGTTAAAAGCTTTCTCCAACTAAACTAAACCACACACATGTAGAAATTTGGGTTAAATAGTCTTTTCATTGCAAAAAATATCATCTGGTAACAGACAAGTTCAAGTCCAATTATTATTCAAGCATAAACAAATATAGCCAAATGAAACAGCATTCCTCTGTAGCCAAGGTGCAAAACAAATTACCTACAGCACACATGCTTAGGACAAATTACTCATAGGGTTGTGATTTCAGAAAAATCTGTGATGAAGAGCTTTGAAAGGTTGATCATGGTGGCTAGAGTTACCTCCTGCCTGAGCAAGGACCTGAACCTATTGCAATTTGCCTGGCACTACGGCAGATCTACAGTGGATGCAAACTCATTGACCTTCCACTTGGCTTTGAACCACGTGGACAACAGCAATAGGTACGTTGGGCTGCTGTTTACTGATTACAGCTCAGCATTAAATATAATCATCTCAGTACAAGTGAAGAAGCTTCAAAAGTACCTCCCTCTCATTAACCTCCCGAGCATCCAGCACAACTTCAAAAGGTAGCATCCATCATTAAGGATCAGCATCAGCCAGGACATGCCCTCTTCTCATTGCTAACATCAAGGAGGTGGTACAGGAGCTTGAAGACATGCACTCATTGTTTTAGAAACAACTTCTTCCCCTCTGCCTTCAGATTTCTGAACGGACAATAAACCAATGAAGCTTCCTCAATACCTCCCTCTCTCTTGTGCTACTTCATTAGTTTTTTAAAATGTATATTTATTGTAATCTATGTTATTATTATATATTGCAATATACTGCTGCCACAAAATAACAAACTTTACAACATATGCCAGTAATATTAAACCTGATTCTGAGGATCAAATGAGGCTACATAAGAGTTGTAGACTCAGCCAGCTCCATCACAGACACAAGCCCCCATCATCAAGGTTATCTGGAAAAGGATGACTCCAACAAGTCAGCATTTATCATTAAGGACCCTCGCCATCTGGGACATGCCCTTTCCTCATTACTACTATCAGGGAGGAGGTACAGGAGCCTGAAGGCGCACACTCAACATTTAGGAACAGCTTCTTCCCCTCGGTTACCAGATTTCTGAATTCTCCAGAAACCCATAAACAGTCCCTCACTATTCCTCCTTTGAACCGTTCCACTTTTTTAAATTGTAACTGATAGTAATTTTTGATGTCTTGCAATGCTGCCATAAAACATTCAACGACATTGATCAGTAATAATAAATCTGATTCTAAGATAAAGATCTTACCATTGTAACAGTGGATTTTTACACAATTTATTTGGACAACCTCGGGAAAACGTATGATGAATTCTTGTGGGAACATTCCTGTTGTAATCCAAAACGTTTCTGTATTACTGCAAGTAAAATGAGAAATAGTAGGTATTCCAAACACCATACTTTTTATTGTTTGCAATAATTGCTAGGAGATTATAAATATAATTGGGGATTACCCTTCGATTCTTTCCTAGAGGCAGTACTTCAAGGATATTCAAGATCAAATTATAGATATAGCAATTCAACATAGTTGAAAATACCCTGCATGGAGCAAAGCAAATCGACCGGCGTTGGCATGGTTTTTAAGGATACATGCTAGAGACTCTGGTTAGAATATGGCCATATCCGATCAGGTAACGCAGAGCAAGCGAAGTGCAGCTTCGGGGACGGTGAAGGGGAGAAGGGAGCAGCAGATTGGATTGATGGAGTCGTCACTCGATGTTCAGAAGTTTACCCTGGATGCTGCCCGCAGTTTTCTCTTCCCAGGGCGACAAGTACACTTCTTACCCATCGATAATGTTCTTCGGCGGATGTTTCTCATCACCTGATGTCGCTAAAACCAGCTCCGTCCCCGCATCCGCCACACCAAAGTCCTGCCTCATCGCTCTCTCGCCGTTACCACAACAACCATGCACTTCCGGTCCTTTCCAATAATCTGCCCGCCCGTCCCGACAGCAGACTGATAGTTCCGGACCCCTGTTAACAGAAGGAGTCGTGGTTGCCGCTTGGCCTTGGGATATCCTGAAAGTAAGCATGCACCTGAATGTAGTTTGCAAGGCGAGCAATTAAAGAGGAAAAATTGAATCTTTTCAGGAGTTTCTTTCAGATTGTGAAGTGGCGCCATCGCTCCGTCCACAATGGCCGTTCTGTGTTCCCAGTTGGATCCAATTTCAACCCCCCTCCCTGTTCCCATGCTGACCTGTCGATTCTCGGCCTTCTCCACTGCCAGGGTGTGGCTAAAGGCGTAGTCTACAATTCCGTGGTATAAACACTGAATTTTCCATTTTTGGGTAAGCTTTACTCCACCGCCACTGTAATTGTTTTTTATATAACCCGTTTCCAGCCCCATTTTCCTGACTTCCTCACTCTTCCTTCATCTAGCTACTACTATACTCGCATACATAATCCACAAAACATCCATCTGGCACCGTTTTATTATCGCCTTCCTTATTTACCATATTCCTGCACCTTTTAGCCTTTGGGTCCTAACTTCAACCCTCCCCCCCGTTCCCATCTCCACCTCCCGCTGCCCCCGTCCCCGTCCCCACCTCCCGCTCCCCCCGGTCCCAGCCTCCACCTCCCGCTGCCCCCGTCCCTACCCCCAGATCTCCAGAAAAGAGGAACTCTTACCCACCGTTGAAAAGCCTCTGCATCTCTTCAAATGAGATCCTACCACCAAACATGTTTTCACCTCCCCCTCCCCCAACTCTCTGCTTCTTTCTTAACAATAGACCTGACCAGTTCCCCTCCACCACCACCATCCTCCGGCTGGTGGAATTGCTTCTCAGTTTTCTAGATTCTAGCAAATACAGGCCCAGAACCATGAAATGCTCCTTATATGATAATCTTTTCATTCCTGGAATCATTCTTGTGAACCTCCTCTGAACCCTCTCCAATGGCAGCACACCTTTTTTGAGATAAGGGGCCCAATACTGCTCACAATACTCCCAAGTGAGGTCTCACCAGTGTCTTATAAAGCCTCTAAGTGCACCCAGCCTGACTGACTATTTGAAGGAGCTGGAGCTGGACATAGTTAGAATTGTCCAAAGACAAAAATGTTAGTGAACTCGTCATACCTAAGGTACGGGCTGCTCATAGCTGGACAACCATCAGGAGAGGTAAAGGGAAGCGACAGCCCTTGGTCATTCCTCCCAGTAATGTTTACTCCGTTGGATACTGCTGGAGGGGTGACCTATCGGGGCACAGCAGCGTAGCCAGGTCAATGGTACTGTGGCTGAATCTGAGGTTCAGCAGGGAAGACAGAGCAATAGTGATAGGTGACTTGATAGGGGAACAGACGAGACATTCCATGGCTCCAAACCTCAGGTCTAGGCTTTTTTATTAAGCATTGCAGAGAGAGATTTAGTGTGTGTCACTGTGGCATAGTTAGACGAGAGGAACTTGATCATATCTTGACTTTGGGTGACTGACACTCAATTCCCCACTCCTAATAGGTTTCAGCTACATGGGATCAAATTGATAAGATATAATTTCTTAAAAGCTTGCCTTGAATTTTGAGCATGAACTTTGGGGTTCAATTTCTTTGTGCTTCAAGATCAAACTTGAAAATGTCTTGCACTCCAGCAGCATAGACTTAACTCTGCCCTCAATTGCTCTGTGTGTAGTAAGAGCAATACTATGCACAGAACATTCTCTGTGTGATTACATGTGTTTCCCCAAGGTGCTGCAGTTTCTTTCCATGTTACAACGATGTGATGATGGGTGAGTTACTTGTCTGCTAGGAGAGTGAAGGGCTGTCATTGGACATAACTGTGAAAGAACAAATTGTAGGTGAAATAAGTTGTGGAATGGAACTGATAGGACCACTGACAACTCGCATTAACTCAATGGTCTTCTGTATCTTAAGGAAATATGGAAATACAGGTTGTAATAGAATAATATCTCTCATTTTTTCAGATTGCTTTCCAATGTCTTTGCTCACCAGTATAAGTCCTGCATTTGAATTTGGACCTATTTATGTGCGTGAACAGGGTCGGCTGCGTCTGTTAAATGGAGCGTCAAGCTTAAATGTAACCAGTGGAAGATCCAAGTCAGTGCGACTATTTCAAAAGGGGTTCACTGTTAATCTGTGCATTGAAGATGGGGACAAGCCTAGTACTTACCGGACTGATCACATTGTCTTCACTTACACAAAAGAAGGAAATCTTCGCTACTCTCCCAAGTCACTTTTTGATGGGGTGCTTGCTTTTATAGCTGACAATATTCAACATGTTGACTCACTAATTGGCTTCCCAGAGCAGATTGCTGAGAAACTTTTCACTGCAGTGGAAGCAAGAAAGAAATTTGTTGATCCCAGCACAAGCGCCCAGGCTCTCTTTATATTCAGTGAGGCCTATGGAAATCTAGTACTCCAGTCCCTGTGTTTACGAGAAAGGTACAGTTTTTTTTTTATTTGATGTGATATGAGATGCCATATGCGATACTGTTGAGACAATGAAAACAGGCTGGCCTTTGGGAATAAATGTTGGCTTTACTATTCCATCCACAGATGTTGGGTGAACTACTTTGTTTCCCACATGTTCAGTCATTGCTGAAATTGGTCAGGGGCTGGGGGTGGGGGTGGGGGGGAGAATGAGTTGCATGTTCTTGTCTGCTATCCAGAGATTTTGCCTGAATGGTGTTCAAGGTGGATCCCAGTTGAAGACATTTAGATTTGGCTGCAGTGTGCTTGCGTAGCTCTGGTCAGATAGTCTAATGATAACCAATGCCTGATGCATAAAGAATGACCATTTAGGATGGAATTTTGAGAGCTCTCAAGTTCCCCAATTTGGAAATTTGCCTTCAAGTAAAGTGTTAAAGTTGATTGGAGCAAAAGTATTTCCTTGTTCACATTACGAACACCCCTTTATATAGTCCTTCATGTTCTCTTTGGACTTCAATTATACAATTAATGTAGTCTGGTACTTGTTTTTCTAACAAGAACTTGCACACATTCCCTTTCTGTTATCCACTTCATTTGTTTTCACTCAGACCAGAGGCCTCCTAACAGCGGAGAGAGTAGGTGGATGAAATGCCTGTAAGGTTGCTAGCTATTGATATGCCCTTCCGACATGCATGTAGATATCTCCGTGCTTTCTTTTCCCCCTGATCTTGTTTAGATGCAGAATGTCAGCTTAACATCACCCTGTTAAGGTTCAGGTAAGACTAATAAGCCAATAGCCCCATCTCTCTCCACCTCTGTCATGTCATTCTAGTTTGGTTACCTTCACTGGAGATTGTGATGCAAGTTATATCACTGTCCTCTGACGAGTCTCTCAAATCTGAGGAACTGCATGATCTTGGTTGTTGGCAGTGGTATTTTACACCTGTAGTCAATATCTGAGTCCAGGAAAGACTGAAGATCTCTTGTTTTTTAATCTAAAATATACTTAATTCATGATATATACTGTAAAATGGTACGTAGTGTTTTCTAACTACTGTACAGTAGGTGTGCCTGGTTTGGGCAGTCTTAATTCATTTACCTTCATACAAGAACCTACGATACAGGACTGCTTTGTAATCCTATTTGTTCAAAGACATGGCTTCAGTTGGAGTGGAAAAGTTGTGGGCTGAAGTACATCACTGAGGCTTTGAGCTGAAATTGCTCAAGTAAAATTAGGCATAAGCTCTCACACTTCTATTGTCCACTCTGACATTTAGCACTCCTGCTCACCTCCCCTCCACACCATTCCATCCCCTCTCAACTTCCCATCTTTGTTTTCCCCCTTCCTCTCCACTTTCCCTCATTTCATTGTATTTGTGACCAGTTCCACTTTTTGTAAAAGGAAGAAAAACAACAGTTAAACTAACAATGTCCCAATTGTGTGAACTTATCGTAGCAGTTAGCGCAACGCTTGCAGCTGAGGGTATTCTGGGCTTCAGAGTTTAGTTCTGGCATTGTTCTATAAGGAGTCTCTTTATATCCTCCCAGAGGAATGTGTGGGTTTCCTCTGGGTCCTTCGGTTTCCTCCCACAGTCCAAAGTCATACCAGGTAGGTTACTTGGTGATTGGAAATTGTCCATGATTAGGTTAGGGTTAATCAGGGTAGCTGTTGCAGTGTTCCTTGAAGGGCCTATTCCACACTGTATCACTAAATAATTAACTCTTAACCAGTCTCTACCTTGTGACTGTAAGATCTAGCAGCAGAATTAGGATATTTGGCCCACCAAGTCTGCTCTGTCATTTGATCATAATAGACAATAGACAGTAGGTGCAGGAGTGGGCCATTCGGCCATTTAGCCAGTACCGCCATTCACTGTGATCATGGCTGATCATACACAATCAGTACCCCGTTCCTGCCCTCTCCCCATATCCCTTGACCCCACTATCTAACTCTATCTATAAGAGCTCTATCTAACTCTCTCTTGAAAGCATCCAGAGACTTGGCCTCCACTGCCTTCTGGGGCAGAGCATTCCACATATCCATCACTCTCTGGGTGAAAAAGTTTTTCTTCATCTCTTCATCTCTTCAAATGGCCTACCCCTTATTCTTACACTGTGGCCTCTAGTTCTGGACTCACCCATCAGCGGGAACATGCTTCTTGCCTCCAGCGTGTCCAATCCCTAAATAATCTTATATGTTTCAATCAGATCCCCTCTCATCCTTCTAAATTCCAGTGTATACAAGCCCAGTTGCTCCAATCTTTCAACATATGACAGTCCCGCCATTCCAGGAATTAACCTTGTGAACCTACGCTGTAGTCCCTCAATAGCAAGAATGTCCTTCCTCAAATTTGGAGACCAAAACAGCACACAATACTCCAGGTGGTGTCTCACCAGGGCCCTGTAGAGCTACAGAAGGACCTCTTTACTCCTATACTCAATTCCTCTTGTTATAAAGGCCAGCATGCAATTAGCTTTCTTCACTGAATGCTATACCTGCATGGTTGCTTTCATTGACTGATGTACAAGAACACCTAGATCTCGTACTTACCCTTTTCCTAACTTGACTCCATTTAGTTAGTAATCTGCCTTCCTGTTCTTGCCACCAAAATGGATAACCTCACATTTATCCACATTAAACTGCATCTGCCATACACTTGCCCACTCACCTGGCCTGTCCAAGTCACCCTGCATTCTCATAACATTCTCCAGACATTTCACACTGCCACCCAGCTTTGTATCATCAGCAAATTTGCTAATGTTACTTTTAATCCCTTCATCTAAATCATTAATGTATATTGTAAACAGCTGCGGTCCTAGCACCGAACCTTGTGGTACCCCACTGGTCACAGTCTGCCATTCTGAAAGGGACCCGTTAATTGCTACTCTTTGTTTCCTGTCAGCCAGCCAATTTTCAATCCATGTCAGTACTCTGCCCCCAATACTATGTTCCCTAATTTTGTCCACTAATCTCCTATGTGGGACTTTATCGAAGGTTTTCTGAAAATCCGGGTATACTACATCCACTGGCTCTCCCTTGTCCATTTTCATAGTTACATCCTCAAAGAACTCCAGAAATTAGTTAAGCATGATTTTCCCTTCGTAAATCCATGCTGACTTGGACTGATCCTTCTACTGCTATCCAAATGTGTCATAATTTCCTCTTTTATAATTGACTCCAGCATCTTTCCCACCACTGACGTCAGGCTAACCAGTCTATAATTCCCTGTTTTCTCTCTCCCTCCTTTCTTGAAAAGTGGGACAACATTAGCCACCCTCCAATCCGCAGGAACTGATCCTGAATCTATCGAATATTGGAAAATGATTACCAATGCGTCCACGATTTCTAGAGCCACCTCCTTAAGTACCCTGGGATGCAGACCATCAGGTCCCGGGGACTTTTCAGCCTTCGGACTCAACAGTCTATCCAACACAGTTTCTTGCCTTATATAAATTTCCTTCAGTTCATCCATTACCCTAGTTCCTTTGGCCACTATTACATCTGGGAGATTGTGTGTGTCTTCGCTAGTGAAGACAGATCCAAAGTACCTGTTCAACTCATCTGCCATTTCCTTGTTCCCCATAATAACTTCACCTGTTTCTGTCTTCAATGGCCCAATTTTGGTCTTAACTATTTTTTTTGCTTTTCACATACCTAAAGAAGCTTTTACTATCCTCCTTTATATTCTTGGCTAGTTTACCTTCGTACCTCATTTTTTCTCCGCGTATTGCCTTTTTTTGTTATCTTCCGTTGCTCTTTAAAAGCTTCCCAGTCCTCTGGCTTCCCACTCATCTTTGCGATGTTATACTTCTCTTTTATTTTAAATACTGTCCTTTACTTCCCTTGTCAGCCACGGCCGCCCCTTTCTCCCCTTAGGATCTTTCTTCCTCTTTGGAATGAACCGATCCTGCACCTTCTGCATTATTCCCAGAAATACCTGCCATTGTTGTTTCACTGTCTTCCTTGCTAGGGTATTGTTCCATTGAACTTTGGCCAGCTCCTCCCTCATAGTTCCATAGTTCCCTTTCTTCAACTGTAATACTGACACATCCCTTCTTCTTCTCAAATTGTAGGTTAAAACATATCATATTATGGTCAGTACCTCCTAATGGCTCCTTTACCTCGAGGTCCCTGTTCATTGCACAATACTAAATCTAGAATTGCCTTCTCCCTGGTAGGCTCCAGTACAAGCTGTTCTAAGAATCCATCTCGGAGGCACTCCACAGACTCCCTTTCTTGGGGTCCAGTACCATTCTGATTCTCCCAGTCTACCTGCATGTTGAAATCCTCCATGACAACTGTATCATTACCTTTGCAACATGCCAATTTTAACTCTTCATTCAACTTACACCCTACATCCAGACTACTGTTTGGGGGCCTGTGGATAACTCCCATTAGGGTTTTTCTACCCTTAGAATTTCTCAGTTCTATCCATACTGACTCTACATCCCCCGATTCTCTGTCCCCCTCGCAAGGGACTGAATATCATTCCTCACCAACAGGGCCACCCCACCCCCTCTGCCTTTCTGTCCTTTCGATAAAATGTATATCCTTGAATATTCATTTCCCAGGCCCTTTCCACTTGAAGCCATGTCTCTGTTATTCCCACGAGATCATACTTGCCAATTTTCAACTGAGCCTCAAGCTCATCTACTTTATTCCTTATACTTCGTGCATTCATATGTAATACTTTCAATTCGTTACTCCCCTCACCTTTCATATCAATTCCTATTTCACTTGGCCATACTGTATGATCTCTTCTTGAGCTTTCTGCTCCATTGATTCTGTTGTCCTCTTTAACTTTTCTTATTTTCACTTTCCCTTTATATTTCCAGTTCATCCCCTCCCCCCCCCCCCCCACTACTTAGTTTAAACACATCCGTGTTGTAGTGGCAAACCTGCCTGCCAGAATGCTGGTTCCCTGCCAATTAAGGTGCAACCTGTCCCAAATAAATCAAATAATGATTTATTTTCCCTCTGAATCCCTTTTGCTCATAAAATTGATGCTCTTACAAATAGAGATCCTATCAACCTTCATTTTAAATGTACTAACAGCTGTCTGTGGCAATTAATTTTGCAGATTAGCCACCTTCTGGCTAAAGAAATTCCTCTTCATCTCTGTTCTAAAGGGTTGTCCTTTTTTAGAGCTAGTGTCCACTGGTCCTGGACTGCCCACTATTAGAAACATCCTCGCCATGTCCACTCCATTTGGACTTTCAATATTCAGTATATTTGAATGAGATTTCCCCCATCGTTCTTCTAAACTCCAGTGAGTACAGGCCCAGAATCATCAAACATTTCTTGTATATTAATCTTTTTTTTTCTGGGATCATTCATGCGAACCTGCTCTGGACCCCTCTCACACCAGTGCATCCTTTTTTAGATATTGGGCCCAACATCACTCACAATATTCCAAATATGATCTGTCTTATAAAGCCTCATTGTTATATCTTTGCTTTTATATTCTAGCATTCTCAAAAATGAATACTAACATTGCATTTGCTTTCCTTACTATCGACTCAACCTGCAAGTTAATCTTTAGGGAATTTTGCATGAGGTCTCCCAAATCCCTTTGCATTCCAATTTCTGAATTTGCTTCCTGTTTAGAAAATAGTCTACACTGTTATTCCTTCTATCAAAGTACACAGCTAACCTATGATTTCTATAACTCATTAACTTCCCTATGCTGTACCCATTTGCTTGATTCATCTAATCTGTAAAAGTCTTTCTACCTGCTTCTGTAACACTGCCTGCCCTTCCACTTACCTTTGTATCATCTGCAAACTTGGCCCCTGAGTCGTCAATTCCTTCATGCAGATCATTAACCTGTAAAGGAAGGAGCAGACCAACACTGACTCCTGCAGAACTCCACTAATCAATGGCAGTTAACCAGAAAAGACCCCCTTTATTCCCACGATTTGCCTCCTGCCAGTCAGCCAATCTTCTGCCATGCTAGTATCTTCATGTAATGCCATGGGCACTTATTTTCTTTAGCATCTTCATGTACAAGACCTTGTCAAAGGCGTTCTGGAAATCCAAGTAAACAACATCCACTGATTCTTCTTTGCTATGCTGCCTGTTATCTCCTTAAAGAATTCTAATAGATCCGCCAGGCAAGATTTCCCCTTAAGGAAATCATGCTGACCTAGGCTTATTATATCGAGTGCCTTCAAATACCTGGAAAGCTCATCCTTCATAATGGACTCTGCTAAGTTGCCAATTACAGACGTCAGGTTACCTGGCCTATAATTTCCTGCCTTTTGCCTCCCTCCATTCTTAAAGAGTAGACTATTTTTTGCAAATGTTTGTCCTCCATTGCAGTTCCATATGACCTTAAGACAGAGGAGCAGAATTAAGCCATTTGGCCCATTCTATCACGGCTGATATATTATTCTTCTGCTTCACCTTGTAAATTTTGATACCCTTACTAATCAAGATCTATCAACCTCTGCTTTAAGTATACTAGGCCTCCACAGCTGCCTGTGGCAATGAACTCTACAGGTTCACACACCAGCCTCTGGCTAAAGAAATTCCTCCTCGTCGCTACCTTGGCACCAAGAATAGGGGGTCAGGGGGATCTCATTAAAACAAGTATTGATGACATAGATAAGAGTGGACTTGGAGAGAATGATTCCTCTAGTGGGGGAATCTAGGGCCTTAGAATTCAAGGATGTCCATTTAGAAGGGAATGACATTTGCAGTTTTCCAGTCTTCTGGAACCATTCCTGAACCTAGTGATTCTTCAAAGATCATTACTAATGCCTTCACAATCTCCTCAGCCACCTCATTCAGAACCCTGAGGTGGACACCATCTAGTCGAGGTGACTTGTCTACCTTCAGACCTTTCAGTTTTCCAAGAACCTTCTCCCTAGTAGTGGCAACGTCACACACTTCATCCTCCCCCCGACACCTGGAACTTCCACCATACTGATGCAAAATACTTAGTTCATCTGCCATTCCCTTATCCCCCATTACTATCTCTCCAGCATTGTTTTCCAGCAGTCTGATAGCCACTCTTGTCTTTCTTTTACACTTTATGCATCTGAAGAAACTTTTGGTATCCTCTTTAATATTACTGTATTAATATTAATATTTCATATTTCATCTTTATTTTTCATCTTAATGACCTTTTTTTGTTGCCTTCAGTTGGTATTTGAAAGTTTCCCAATCCTTTAATTTCCCACTAATTTTTGCTCTATTATATGCCCTCTCTTTGGCTTTTATGTTGGCTTTGACTTCTCTTTCATTTCATCTTTTCTTATTACTTTTCTAGTTATCTTCTGTTGGTTTTTAAATGCTTCCTAATCCTCTAGCTTCTCGCTAATTTTTCTATCATTTACACGCTCTCTTTTGCTTTTGTGCTGTGTTTGACTTCTCTTATTAGCTATGGTTGCCTCATCATTCCTTCAGAATCCTGCTTTTTCAGAGTTCAAAGTAAATTTATTCTCATTTATTTTTTGTGGGCATACTCAATAAATCAACAGAATAATAACCATAACAGAATCAATGAGTTAACGTCCAACATGAGCATTCAACCAGAGTGCAGAAGATAACAACTGTGCAGATACAAAAAGAAATAATAATGAAAAATAAATAAGCAATAAATACTGAGAACATGAGATGAAGAGTGTTTGAAAATGAGTGCACAGTTTATAGGAACATTTCAGTGATGGGGCAAGTGAAGTTATCCCCTTTGGTTCAAGAGCATGGTGGTTAACAGGTAGTAACTGTTCCTGAACCTGGTAGTGTGAGTCCTAACACTCCTTTACCTTCTTCATGATGGCAACAGCAAGAAGGGAGCACTCTTGGGTGGTAAGGTCCCCAATGATGGATGCTGCTTTCTTGAGATGGTGTTTCATGTGGATGTGCTCAATGGTGGGGAGGGCTTTACCCATGATAAACTAGGCTGTATCCACTATTTTTAGTAGGATTTTCTGTTCAATGCATTGGTGCTTCCATACCAGGCTGGGATACAGTAATCACCACACTCTCCACCACATATCTATAGAAGTTTGTCAAAGTTTTAGATGTCATGCTGAATCTCTGCAAACTCCAAGAGGTGTTGCTGTGCTTTCTTCATAATTGCACTTGTGTGCTGGGCCCAGGACAGGTCCTCTGAAATGATAACACCGAGGAATTTAAAGTTGCTGACCCTCTTAACCTCTGATTCCCCCGATGAGGACTAGCTTATGGACTTATGCGTTTCTTCTCCTGAAGTCAATAATCAGCTCCTTGGTCTTGCTGACATTGAGTGAGAGGTTGTTGTTATGACACCACTCGGCCAGATTTTCAAACTCCCTTCAACCCTACATCTTCTGAATTACTCCCAGAAACTCCAACCACTGTTGCTCTACTGTCATTCCTGCTGGAGTCTGCTTCCATTCAACTTTGGCCAGCATCTCTCTCATGCCTTTAGTTCCCTTACTCAACTGTAATGCTGATATATCTGCTGTCTCTCCACCCCCCCCTCAAAATTTCCTTCTCTTTTAAGTTATCCATTCTTTCCGAGCTGTTGAAATTACCATGTAGTTTAAAGTCCTATTCTCAGCCCTAGTTTTGTGATTTGCCAGCTCACTGATCCCAGCATGGTTCAGGTAGAGCCCATACCATCTGAACTATTCCCTTTTATCCCCAATTCTGGTGTCATTTCCCCACAAATTCAAACCCACTTCTCCCACACCAATCTATGGGCCCGATTTAGCTCTCTGATCTTAGAAATGCTGTGCCAATTTGCATGTGGCATGGGTCAATCGAGAGAATTCAGTGAACTCTGGTTGTTTGGGACACATCGGGACCAGTACCTTTTAGCTCAGGTAGTTAAAGTTTCATGGAAATAGTAAAAAAGCTATTTTTAAAAAAACATACTATCGTTTAACTGAGTAACAAATTATGTATTTAAATGAAATACAGAACAAATGAAATCACTACCAATACTGGTGGTTGTCCATGATGCCTGACTATGACAGCAAATTTGGGTGGAAGTATTTTCAAAGTGGAAAAGGCATTACACTGGAGCAGTTCCATTCTCTCTACCTTGGAAGCCTGATTTTTGAATACAAACACACATAATTGACGCTACGGTGTAGAGTCTTCCGGCCACATTACATGCACATGACTGACGCTAATTAGAAAACATGCAGCAAGTTTCTTGCCCCGATTAAGTGGCATATTGTCCCAAATAAACAATTTTCTTGATTTGTTTTAGTTCTTAAAGTGTTGTCTCAAATAAGTGGCTGGCCCAGTTAACTGGAATCCACTATTAGCTTTTTGGCTCTGCATTTTAATTTAGTCCCTAGTTGCACCAGATAGACAACACAGCCTTTGGGACACTTGATCCCATATTGGGTCTATTGTAATTAAAATTTAATTCAAAGATGGTTGAGAAACTCTAATACTGAATCTGCATTGTAGCTGATTTCATGCTGATAATGGTTTTGGAGAGCTATAATCGGGGCCACTGATGTGATGCAGTTCTCTTGCATTACAGGACAGTTGCTATAGTGATATTTTACAAAGCTGCCTTAATATTTCTTTCAGATTTACATTGGTATCAGAAAAGTTAAAGGAAATCCAATCTTTTCGTGGTTTGAAGTGTCTGGATCTGTCAAGTTGTAAACTGGGCGATGACCATGAACTGTTACGACACTTGACATCTGAACCCCTCATGAGGTACAGTATGTATTAGTTGTATTCACTATTAGAAATCACCAATTTCATGCATGAGAAATCCTTAATTTTGTATAGAGAATTTTATTTACTCATGGAGAAATATGACATGGAAACAGACCACTTGGCTCATCAGTCACCTAATTATACCAGGGATTACCAACCTTTTTTATGCCGTGGGGCCTTACAATTAACTGAGGGGTCCACAGACCCCAGGTTGGACAGACAGACAGACCGACATACTTTATTGATCCCGAGGGAAATTGGGTTTTGTTACAGCCACACCAACCAAGAATAGTGAAGAAATATAGCAATATAAAACCCTAAATAATTAAATAATAATAAGTTAATCATGCCAAGTGGAAAAAAGTCCAGGACCAGCCTATTGGCTCAGGGTGTCTGACACTCCGAGGGAGGAGTTGTAAAGTTTGATGGCCACAGGTAGGACTTCCTATGACGCTCAGTGTTGCATCTCGGTGGAATGAGTCTCTGGCTGAATGTACTCCTGTGCCTAACCAGTACATTATGGAGTGGATGGGAGTTATTGTCCAAGATGGCATGCAACTTGGACAACATCCTCCTTTCAGACACCACCGTTGGAGAGTCCAGTTCCACCCCCACAATATCACTGGCCTTACGAATGAGTATGTTGATTCTGTTGTGTCTGCTACTCTCAGCCTGCTGCCACAGCACACAACAGCAAACATGATAGCACTGGCCACCACAGCCTTGTAGAACATCCTCAGCATCATCTGGCAGATGTTAAAGGACCTCAGTCTCCTCAGGAAATAGAGACGGCTCTGACCCTTCTTGTAGACAGCCTCGGTGTCCTTTGACCAGTCCAGTTTATTGTCAATTCATATCCCCAGGTATTTGTAATCCTCCACCATGTCCACACTGACCCCTTGGATAGGAACAGGGGTCACCGGTGCCTTAGCCCTCCTCAGGTCCACCACCAGCTCCTTATTCTTTTTCACATTAAGCTGCAGATGATTCTGCTCGCACCATGTGACAAAGTTTCCCACCATAGCCCTGTACTCAGCCTCATCTCCCTTGCTGATGCATCCAACTATGGCTGAGTCATCAGAAAACTTCTGAAGATGGCAAGACTCTGTGCAATAGTTGAAGTTCGAGGTGTAGATGCTGAAGAGAAAGGGAGACAGGACAGTCCCCTGTGGAGCCCCAGTGCTGCTGACCACTCTGTCTGACACACAGTGTTGCAAGCGCACATACTGTGGTCTGCCAGTCAGGTAATCAATAATCCATGACACCAGGGAAGCATCCACCTGCATCACTGTCAGCTTCTCACTCAACAGAGCAGGACGGATGGTGTTGAATGCACTGGAGAAGTCAAAAAACATGGTCCTCACAGTGTTCGCCGGCTTGTCCAGGTGGGTGTAGACACGGTTCAGCAGGTAGACAATGGCATCCTCAACTCCTAGTCGGGGCTGATAGGCAAACTGGAGGGGGTCTAAGTGTGGCCTAACCATAGGCCACACCCCTGTATTATATGTTAATTCAGTCTTTTATTCTCTTGTGGCTTTTAGTATTTGTGTTTTCCTGCATTTGTCACATCAGTCACAATTTCAAGGTAATCCCTTGGTTTCAAATTTTGTTCTATTTCTATTTGATCACCCAATCTATGGTGGGCCTCGTATTTGTTGGTCCATCAGGTTTTTGGAATCAGTCCCATTTTTCCTTTTTATTTCCTTGTAACCTATTCTCTCTCACATGCCAAATAAATGGACGTATTTATTTGGGGGAGGGTGAATTATGCTATTTGGCATAGTTTTGGAACAGATGTACTCGGAGAAATGCACAGCCAAATTATAGAGGTTGTCAAGGGAGCACTTGCATAGTGTTCTGGATAGGTTTGTCTCATTGAGGCAGAGAAAGGATGGTAGTGTGAAGAAAGAAGCAATGATCAGGCAGAGCTCTACAAAGTTATAAGTTAACCTGGAAAGAGCTTAAGAACGAACTTGGGAGAGCTAAAAGGAGGCATGAGAAGGCCTAGGCAAATAGGATTAAGAAAAAAAATGTATGAAAAACAGGAGGATGACAAGGGTCAAGTTAGGACCAATCAGGGATAAAAGAGAAAAGATGTAGCTGGAGTCAGAGGAGGTAGGAAAGATCCTTAATGAATACTTTGTTTCAGTATTCACCAGTCAGATGCCTTGATGAATTTGAGAATAATGTAAAACAGGCTGATATACTGGAATATGTCAGTGTTAAGAAAAAGATGTGCTGGAACTTTAGAAAAACATTAGGGTAGATAAGTTCCTGGGGCCAGATAGGGTATGTATATCCCAGGTTACTATGAGAAGCAATGGAAGAGGTTCTCTGCCCTTGGCTACAGGAGTAGTACCGGAGGATTGGTAGGTGGTAAATGTTAATCCTACATTCTAGAAAGGTAATAGAGATAATTCTGGATTTATAGATCAGTGAGTCTTATGTCAGTGGTTACAAAACTGTTTGAGAAATGTCCTAGAGACAGGATATACGAGCATTTGGAGAAGCATAGTCTGATTAGGGATAGTCAGCATGGCTTTGTGAGCGACAAGTTGATACCTCATGAGCCTGATTGAATTTGAGGAAATGACAAATTGAAGGTAGAGAGGTAGGTATGATGTATATAGATTTTAATAAGGGATTTGACAAGGTTCCCCATGGTAGACTCATTTAGAAAGTCAGGGGGCATGGAACCCAGGAAAACCTGGCTGTGTTGGTACAGAATCGGCTTGTCCATAGAAGGCAGTGGGTGGTAGTAGATGGTGCATATTCTACCTAGAGTTGGTGACTATTGTAGATCCACAGAGATCTGTTCTGAGATGCCTACTCTTCGTTAGTTTTATAAATGACTTGGATAAGGGAATAGAAGTGTAGGTTGGTAAGTTTGCAGATGTCATGAAGGTTGGTACTGTTCGGAAAATGTAGAAGGTTATCGCAAGTTACAACACGACATTCATAGGATATAGTGCTGGACTGAGAAGTGGCAGATGGAGTTTAATCTAGACTACAGGGATAATGACAGGATTCTTTGCAGTGTGGACTAACAGAGGGATCTTGGGGTACACATCAATAGATCCCTCAAAATTGCTATGCAAATTGATAGGGTTATTAAGAAGGCATTTGGTCTGTTGGCCTTCATTATCCAGGGGATTCAGTTCAAGAGCTGCCACTTAATGTTGCAGCTCTATCAAACTCTGGTTAGACCATAATTCAAGGAACTGCTGATACAGAATTTGCAACTTACCCAACTCAATGATCCATTTGTTCGAAGTATAATTGTAGGCCCTTCTTGAGGAGCTGGTCTTGTGTGCCTGAAGGTATTTAAATGGTTCTAACAGCAAAATATGTTTTTCCCCTTCCATTTCTCGAAAGTTGAGCTTCACCCCATTTCTTCCAGTCTCGTCCTCTTATACCTCAGAGATAATGGCCTGTCTGACTGCGGTCTGCAGAGAATGACAGCACCGGTCCGAGTGATGAAGAAAGGTTTAGGAAATTTGGAGGTGCTGGATCTGTCAGGTAAGTTTGTGGCCAGTGCACATAATTCTGATATACTTCTCATCATCAATACGAATTTAAAAAGACTTTAAATGCAATGCCAAAACAGGGAAATAGCCCATCAGATCTGCAGGATTTTGTAGAGATGGTACTGATGGTATCTCCACAGTGCATTGAACTCGATGGGTCAGGAATATATGGGTTGGGGTGAGGAGGTGGCCAATTATCATTGCTTAGTGTTATATCATGAGCTGTGTGCCTGCTGTCTGAGTTCCTGATTTTCAAACAGTGCTTTGCCCAGATATCCAAAGGCTATCAATGGCAATGAATGTAATTTTCAATGTTTGCTTTTATTTTAGGTGACTCCCAAGCTTGGGAAGTGGTACGTGTTTTCCAGGATCTCATTTTACCTGTGCTGTCAGTAAGCAGTTTTGTGTAGTAGAGCCTGGGTGGGTGGGGGAAGTGTTGGGTTGTTGAGGAACTTTGTTCTTAGTTGTTAAATGTAAGGGCAATTCTTTCATATGCTTCAGTGAAAAAATGGATGATGACATGGAGCTCAGACTGAACATTTACAGCTTGAAAAACCAGATCTGAAGTGACCTTGGTTCTGGAATGAAGATTACAAGAGTTGAACGGTTTTCTATTTGTCCTGTGGCTCCACTCTGACAGACATTTTGTTGGAAGTGAGGAAAATTTGAGAGAACTGTGATGCTGAGGGCACATGACACCAGTCTGCTTTGAGAATTGGGTCTACTGTGGACAGTTGGTAAAGATCATGACTTTTACGAATTAAACAAAGTGCATATGATTTTTGTGGTCATTTAGATTAGGGACTGATGGAGAAAAAGGTTTTTGTGAGGTCAGCAGCTCCGGTATTGTGATTGAGGCTGCTCATGGTGAAGATCATGCTCAGTGTTTCTTTAGAGGATGGAATACACACTGTGACTTGGGGAGCAACTCTTCTCCACTGGGAGAACCCAGACTCCATATCGAGAAATGCAAGTTACATGTGCATGGATTTTTTGTTAATGTGAGTTAGTGCAGTAAGCATTACACAGCAAATTACCATACAACTGTGACAATGTGAGGTCCTGGTCCTGTGACAAGATGGTCCATGATGGTTGGCGATTAGGGTCTATTGGACAGGTATAGACTCTGTATGTGCGTGTATTAAACTACAGGTACAAGAAAAAGTTTGTGAACCTTTTGCAATTCCCTAGTTTTTTGCATTTATTACTCGTAAACTGCGATCTGGTCTTCATCCAAGTCACAATAATAGACAAACACAATCCATATATGGTTAGATCTCTGGTGTACATTTTTAATCCACAATTTTACTACTAAGCTAAGACTGGTTGATACAGTTGCTTCTATCTGCATGTGTCACAATATAAGAGAATTAATATTTTGAAGACCTGTGTGCAGTCAAGGTGTTTCAATTGATTGTAGTATAAGTACACGTGTACCTGGAAGGTCAAACTGCGGGTGAGTCAGTATCCTGGCAAAAATTACACTATGAAGATAAAAGAACACTCTGCATTAAGGTTATTGAAAAGCACAAATATGGAGATGGATACAAGAAAATTTTGAAGTCACTGAATATCCCTTGGAGTACAGTTGATTCAATCATCATAAAGGTAAAGAATACAGCACAGCTGTAAATATGCCTGGACAGGTTGTCCTCAAATACTGAGTGACCGTGCAAGATGGGCACAAGTGAGAGAGGCCACTAAGAGACCTATGACAACTCTAGGGGAGTTACAAGTTTCAATGACTGAGATGACTGTGACTGTGCATACAACAACTGTCGCCCAGGTGCTTCACCAGTTGCGGCTTTATGAGAGAGTGGCAAAGAGAAAGCCACTGTTGGGGGAAAATACTCTTATGAAATCCCAGCGAGAGTTTGTCTGAAGTCAGCTGGAAGAAGGTTCTATGGTCTAATGAAACCAAAATTGAGATTTTTGGCCATCAGACTAAACACTAAGTTTAAACACGGCACATCATCAAAAACATACCATCCCTTCCATGAAGCATGGAAGTGACTGCATCATTCTATAGGGATGCTTCACTGCAGTAGGCCCTGGAAGGCTTGTGAAGGTAGAGGGTAAAATGAATGCAGCAAAATACTGGGAAGTTCTGGAAGAAAGCCTGTTGCAGTCTGCAAGCGAACTGCAACTTGGGAGAAGATTTGTTTACCAGCAAGACAATGACCCCAAGCATAAAGCCAAACTTCACAGGAATGGCTTAAAAACAACAAAGATAATGTCGTGGAGTGGCCAAGTCAAGAGTACAGATCTCAATCAAATTGAGAATTTGTGGCTGGACGTGAAAAGGGCCGTTCATTCATGATCCCCATGCAATCTGACAGAGCTTGAGCAGTTTTGTAAAGAAGAATGGGGGGGAATGAAATTGCAGTGCCCAGATGTGCAAAGATGTTAGAGACCTATCCACACAGACTCAAGGCTGTAATTGCTGCCAAATACTGAATTGAAGGGGGTGAATTTTGTGTTTTATATTTGTAATTAATTTAGATCACTTTGTAGAGATCTGTTTTCATTCTGACACGAAAGAGTATTTCTGTGGATCAATGTCAAAAAAAAAGCCAAATTAAATCACTGCTATTCAACGTTGTAAAATGTGAAAACTCCTGGGGTGAGGGCGAATATCTTTTATAGGCACTGTAGCATGAACTAATATTCCGGTTAAGCTGACTCGTTCTGATTAATTCAGTGGAAAATCCACAGTGATAATGAAATACTGTTAAGATTTCTGACCGGTGCAGAAATTACTCAATGGTGGCCATTGCCCATAATTGCAATAGCTTGGGAAGTTGGTACCTTGAAGTTCATCCTTTGATATGCTGAAAAAGAAGCGGGTGACAAGTTATGCTGAGCAGTTAACTGAGGAATGATGGTATAGAGGTCACATAGGACATGAACTCCTTGGAGTGATTGGAACATATGGCCTCCTTGTATTGCAACATATTCTATGTATATAAAAAAAAGGAAAAAAAATTAAATGTTGAATTTGTTTCTGCATATGTGCTTGCACAAACATTAAACTGCGCTGTAAACTTATGGAATTGTTTAAACTTGGATGTAATAGCAATTGGTTGTGGATTAGCAGTTGTAACTCATTCCCTACCATGATAAACAGTAGAGCCAACAATGTGGGAGAAAATACTTTTTAGTTTGTCATACTGTAAAAACACAAGTGTACATTGTCCTGTAAGTGCAGCTAATGCTCATTTATGAAACGTAAGAGGTAAAGGACCTCTAGTAACTTAAAAATGTCCAATAAGCATCAGTAATCCATATCACAACATTCGGTGGTTTCCCCATCAATAACAGGAATATGCAAAAATCTAGAATATTATCAGTTAACTTCAATAATGTGGCAATTTTCCAGTGCAAACCTCCCAGTGCCACAGGTATTAGAGCTGGGATTTTTGTTAAACAATTTAGATCAAAATGTGCATAGCATGGTTAGAAAGTAGATGGAATTGTAGACACTGAAGGAAGTTGACAAAAATTACTGGGGGATCGTAATCAGCTGGGTAAGCGGCCTAAGAATAGGTGAGATGTGCGATGTTGCACTTTGGGAAATCAAACAAAGGTACGACTTGTACAGTGAATGGTAGTACCATGGGGAGTGTTGTGGAACGAGGACCTAAGGGTACAGGTATATGGTTCCCATTAACTGGCATCACAGATGATGAAAAATCTGCTTGGCACGCTAGCCTCTTCAGAAACTGAGTATAAGAGTTGAGGTGTTCTGTTGCAGTTATACTCGCCATTGGCAAGGCTGCACTTGGATCTTTGTTTGCAGTTTTGGTCAGCCTGTTATGGAAGGGCATCATTGGGAAGAGTTGATAGGAGAATGTTGACAGGATTTGAGTGCCTGAGTTAAAGACTGTATTCCTTGGAGTATTGGAGACTGTGGGGGGGGGGGGGGTTTGATTGTATAAGAGCGTTCAAAGTCATGGGGGCCACAGATGGGGTGAATGCACGGAGTTCATATCCCAGGGAAAGGAAACAAAAAACTAGAAGGCACAGGCTTAAGATGAGAGGGAAAAGATTGAAAAGGGAACTGAGGAGCAACTCCTTCACGCAGAGTAGCGCATACATGGAACAAGCTGCTAGAGAAAGTAATTGAGGCAGATACAATAAGGATACAAAAATAATTTGGATAAGTACCTGGACAGGTGGGGTTTAGTGGGATGCAGACAAATGTGAGTGGCTTAGAGGAGCTTGGTTGGCATGGATCAAGTACTTGTTTCCGTGCAATATTATTCTTCTGATTTAAAAACAATGATTTGATATTGAAAGTGAAAGCTGTCACTTGATATGTGTTTATTTTACTAAGGATTTCCAAAATAACTTCTTTATCTGGAGATGCTGCAAATCGTTAAATAGTTGAGATGATTACTATTTTCAAGGAAGATATGTAATCACCAAAGCAGATACTTTTCAGAGTTATTGCAGTAAGAATCTTAATCAGAAACCAGTTATTACCTGCATCTTTTTTTCCTCTAAACAGGTAACCTTAAAATCAGTGGACGTGGTTTGCAGTATGTGTGTTGCTTTAAAAAACTGAGGTCATTGAATATCTCTGGGACTGGTGTTTCGGTGAGGACTTATAACTTTCACATTAATCTAACAGCTTTCATGATGACATTCAAACCAAAACTGAACCTTTTCATACTCTATATTTGTGACAAGATTTCTTACAAATTCCCTAAGTTTCATAAAACACAATATTCTCTATCCTGTACGTGTAATATTACAAAACACAGTGGATTGGCAACAAAACATATTTAAAACTGAATCAAGAATCTGAACCATAAATAATGGGCCAAATCTTCCTTGCCTCTCATTGGCCACTCTTTATGTTCTACCTTGAGGGTCAGCTCATCCTTGTGCTTTATGTCTTATTGATATGAAGTACCACAGAAATAGAGGCATTCTATAAACAGTTATCTTTGTTTGTCTGGTTGTGATCTGGCACCAAAATCATTTCATGATCAAAGTCACTTGGATCACATTTCTTCCCCATTCTGATGTTTGGTCTGAACAACAATTGAACCTCTCAACAATGTCTCCATGCTTTTGTGCATTGAGTTGCCACATAATTGGCTGATTAAAAGTTTGCATTAATGAGCAAGTATATCTAATAAAATGGCCACTGAGTGTGTATTATCACAGTTGAACCAAAGCATAGATAGGCCATCGTTTTTTCTCCATTTTGGAAAGTTAATTTAAACATTTCATTAGTTTTAACTTTATTTTTATATTAGCCCAATTGCTCATCGATCCAAATGATTCAGAGCAAGTTGTCACTGCTTCCTGCTGGAGAACCTCTGGAGGAGTTTGAGCATTCCTGCTGCAGGACAGAAGGCTGGGCAGAGCAGGTACAGTGTGGCAGAAAATTTCTAATATTCTACATGTGAGAAATATGAACTGGATTTAAATAATTTTTAGGGACTACAGTGTTTTCAACATTCAAAGTAAATTTATTATCAAAGTGCATATATAAATGTACCCGTAGACAACCCTGAGATTCATTTTCAGAAGTACAAGAAACACAATAGAATCAATGAAAGACCACACGCAGCAGGACAGATAACAACCAATTTGCAAAAAAGAACAGACTGCAAATACAAAAAGAAAGAAGAAAATAATAATATTAAATGAGCAATAAATATTGAGAGCCTGAAATGAAGAGTCCTTGAAAGTGTGTCCATAATTTGCAGGAAGAGTTCAGTGATGGGGCAAATGAAGTTCGGGAGCCTGATGGTTGATATTTTGTATTACTTTTCTGAAACTTGGTTTAAATTCTGTCCCAATCATTTGTTTGAAATGCTCCCTTTATACATCAGTTTGAAAAATAATTTTAAAAACTCAGTGTAAATACAGAATAATACAAATCTAGTGTCCAAATTTACTGATTAGAATTATCTTGCATCCACATTTTGATCAAACATGTCCAGCAGTTCTTTTGGTTGTACAATTATTTTTCCTCGGAGCTTCAAGTTTATGTCTCAATCTTTAAAATCTCATTTTGTTTTCTAACGCCACCCAACCCAACCTCCTGCTATGGCTGGTTACAGGGTCCTATGAGAACTGAGGCCTTCCTGATTTTGTTTTGCTCACTGCACAAAACTACTGCTATGTTATCATAAATTTGATGAACTTGGCAAAGCTATATAACACTATGGGCTCTACTCTCTAGAGTGATGTTAAAACATATGTTTTAGGCAGATTAAAAGGAATGTTATCCAGAACTTAAACTATTACTGCACCTGAACCAGCTTGTATTAGGAAGTATTTCTGTTCCTGTGATAACATTTGACTCTTCTACAATTTCTTAGAGGCTCCATCAACAGCATAAATGAGGCTTTGCCTTGAATTTCTCCCTTAATGTTTGAATTTACTTTAACTGGATTGGTGTCAGTCATATGCAAGATTAAATTTCCACAGTGTTGAACTTCTCATGAGGAGAAATAGAATTAAGGCAATTTCACTCCTATCAATTGGTTACAAAGTTATGGATATTTTGATTGACCTCTTTTAAAACTCAGATCTATTTTTTTACATAAATCCTTCTTTATAATTCAACTTGTGAACATTAATTCCTTTTGTTGTTTGTTTAGTGTTGCTTTGTTTATGAAAACAGTTCCTCCATAACGAATTTGATGTTATAGTGGTTGTATTACACAGACCACATTAGCAGTTTTAGATTAAATTGTGAAGTCAAATTCAATAACCAGGTGAACTCTTGTTGAAAAGATAGCTTGGGACTGTTGTTGAAAACTTCTCTGTTTTATTGTCCTTTAGAAAGGGAAAATGTGTCTCTAGACTGGTTTGCATTTGATAGTGTTACAGCATCTCACTGACTTTTTTCATGGCCATTCAATTGTTAAAAGTGATAAAATTAGCTTTGTGTACTTTTATTCCCAGAAAACAATTGGTGTACTTATTTTTAATATATTTTAGGTGGTTTATCTGTGGGAACATTCATGCAACAGACATCTTGAAGAAGTTGACAGCAGAACAGTTGCACAGCAATTCTGTAAGTTGTTTGCAAGAAGCAATATTTGAGAAACGTTGTGAAATCAGCTTAAGTCTGCCTGCTATCGATGTGAAACTGTCTTGTACGACTAGAATCGATGCTTCCATAATTATTAAGGAACAAATTTGGTTCAACAAGCTTATCCAGCTTTGGTCGATGAATTCCCACTACCCATTTTGTCACCATTATTTCAATCGGTATCTCTTCACAAAATCATCTTTGTCTATGTCATACATTTAGTCTGCTTAAAATATCATAATTCCATGCATAGTTTTTAACATGTTATTGGTCTCCTTCACATTTGAAATACATGCCTTTCCTCAGGATTTCTATGCTTTGCCTTTGAAGTGTTGACACTTAAGTTTTGTTAGCCTGCAGTGTATCCAGTTACACACAGAGAGAGCCTGCAAAGTGATTACGCATCACAAACAGAACACCCTATTCCAATAGCACCAGAAAATCAATTATGTCCCCCTCAACATATCTCAGTATTGGGTATTTAGGCTCTTCACCTCAACTCTAATTATTCATATAAATTGGCTTCATGAAATTCTATAGAAAAACTGTTAATTTTTTTTATGATTTGTATTCTTGATACCTGCATTGTTTATCATTGTATCTGAACAGGAGAGCATACAATTCCAGGTAAGATTCCCCATCTTTTACAAGGAGAATATTAGTTAATTAAGGTCTCAGTATCTTTAAGAGCATAGGAAGTATAATAGGGAATGTGACCCAACTCCACATATTCCAACTGCTTTCAAAAAGTATAACGTCGGATTTGAATAACAATTAACCAGGCAACAATTAGTACATGGTTGAGGATTTGCATTAAGGAGGCTTTAATTTCAGCAAATTCATTCTCTTAATTTTTCTCTGATTTAATACAATCTGGCTCATAAATTTTAGATTCTAACTTCTGTCCTATATTTCCCAGCCAAAATAGGCAATTTCCATCAGTCTACACTGTCTTCAAAGCTTCAATTAAATCGTCTCTTACCAGGAGCACAATTTCAGTGTTCGTGATCTCTTTTGGTAACAACCTCTGGAGACAAAGTATCAATCTGCTAGGCCTATGATAGTGTTTTAATGCCTATATTTCCTTCTAAGGTATAATTCTCAGAACAGTAAAGTAATTCAGCCCAAGCCATACAGTTTATGTTTAGAAATAACATAAGGCCATACGATATAGGTACAGAATTTGGCCCATTGCCATTCCATCACAGCTAATCCAATTTTCCTTTTGGCTCCAATCTTCTGCCTTCTCCCCATATCCTTCCTGCCCTGACCAATAAAGAATCTATCAACATACACAAAATGCTGGAGGAATTCAGCAGGCTAGGCAGCATGTATGGGGAAAAAAAAGTACAGTTGATGTTTTGGGCCAAACCCTTCAGCTGGACTGGAGGAAAAACAAGCTGAGGAGTAGATTTTAAAGGTGGGGGGGACGGGAGAGAGAAATACCAGGTGATAGGTGAAACCTGGAGGGGGAGGGACGAAGTAAAGAGCTGGGAAGTTGATGAATGAAAGAGTCAGTCATGGAAGAAAGAAAAAAGGGGAAGGAACACCAGAGGGAGGCAATGTGTGGGGGAAAGAGATAAGGTGAGAGAAGGGGAATGGGAACTAAAGAAGAGGGGGTTTTGTGGGGGGGGGGGCATTACCAGAAGTTTAAGAAATTGATGTTCCTGCCTTCAGGTTGGAGGCTACCCAGATGGAATACAAGGTGTTGTTTCTCCAACCTAAGTGTGGCCTCATCACAACAGTAGAGGAGGCCATGGATGGACATATTATCAGAATGGAAATGGGAAGTGGAATTAAAATGGGTGGTGATTGAGAGATCCCACTTGTTCTGGCGGATGAAGCGTAGATGCTCGGCGAAGCGGTCTCCCAATCCACACTGGGTCTCACCGATATATAGGAGGCCATACTGGCAGCACCGAACACAATAAGTGACCCCAACAGACTCGCAGGTAAAGTGTCACCTCACCTGGAGGACTGTTTAGGGCCCTGGATAGTAGTGAGGGAGGGGATGCAGGGGCAGGTGTGGATAAGTGCCAGGAGGGAGATCAGTGGGGAGGGACAAATGGACAAGGGAGTCACGTAGGGAGCCATCCCTGCAGAAAGCAGAAAATGGAGGGTGAAAGAAAGATGTACTTGATGGTGGGATCCCATTGGAGGTGGCTGAAGTTTCAGAGAAGTATGTGCTGGACACAAAGGCTGGTAGGGTGGTAAGTGAGGATAAGAGGAACCCTATCTGTAGGAGGGTGGCGGGAGGAAGGGGTAAGAGCAGATATGTGTGAAATGCAAGAGATGTGGTTAAGGGCAGCAATGATGGTGGAGGAAAGGAAGCCCCTTTCTTGGAAAAAGGAGGACATCTCCTTTGATCTGCAATGAAAAACCTCAACCTGAGAGCAAATGCAGCTAAGACAGAGGAATTGAGAAAAGAGGATGGCATTTTTACAAGTAATAGGGTGGGACAAGGTGTAGTCAAAGTAGCTGTGAGAGTCCATGGGTTTGTAATAGACATCAGTGGATAAGCTGTCTCCGAAGATGGACAATGAGATCGAGAAAGGGAAGGGAGCTGTCAGAAATGGACCAGGTGAAATTGAGGGCAGGGAGGAAGTTGGAGGCAAAGTGGATGAAGTCAATGAGTTCAGCATGGGTTCAGGAAGCAGCACAAACACAGTCACCAATGCAGCACAGGAGAAGTGTGGTACAGTCACCAGTGAAGACTTGGAACATAGACTGTTCACATAGCTGACAAACAGGCAGGCATAGCTGGGACCCATGCGAGTGTCCATGGCTACCCCATTTGTTTAAAGGAAGTGGAAGGAGCCAAAGGAGAAATTATTGAGAGTGAGGACAAGTTCTGCTAGGCAGAGAAGAGTGTTGGAGGGTTAACTGTTTATTGAATCTATCAATCTCTGTTTAAATATCCATAAAGACTGGGTCTCCACAGCTCCCTGTAGCAAAGAATAACACAGATTCACCTCTCTCTGGCTAAAGAAATACCTCCTCATCGCTGTTCTAAAAGGTCGCCCCTCTATTCTGAGACGGTGTCCTCTGGTCTTAGACATTTCCACCATAGGAAACATCCTCTGCACATCCACTCTGTCAAGGCCATTCAACACTCAGATCATCCCTCATTCTTTTGAATTCCAGTGAAGGCAGGTCCAGAGTCATCAAACACTCTTCATATGACAAGTCATTCAATCCTGGAATCATTTTAAGAGCCTCCTTTGAACCCTCTGCAGTTTCAGCACATCCTTTCTAAGATGAGGGACCCAAAACTCCTCACAATACTCCAAATGAGGCCTCACCAGTGCTTTATAAAGCCTCAAAGTTACATCCTTGCTTTTATATTCTAGTCCTCTTGAAATGAATGCTGACATTGCATTTACCTTCACCACAGGCTCGACCTGCAAATTAACTTTTAGGGAACCCCGCACAAGGACTCCCAAGTCCCTTTGCATCTCAGTTGTTTGTATTTTCTCTCCACTTAGAAAAGTCACATGACCATGCACTTTCCAGCACTGTATTCCATCTGCCACTTCTTTGCCCATTTTGTCTAAGTCCATCTGTAGCCTCTCTACTTCCTCAAAACTACCTGCACTTCTACCTATCTTCATATAATCTGCAAACTTTGCAACAAAGCTATCAAATATGTCATCCAAATCATTGACATATAACGTCAAAAGAATCGGTCCCAACACAGACCCCTGTGGAACACCATTTGTCATCAGCAGCCAACCAGAAAAGGCTCGCTTTATTCCACTCTTTGCCTCCTGCCAAAAAGCCAGCACTGAATCCATGCTAGAATCTTTCCATGGGCTCATAGCTTGTTAAGAAGCCTCATGTGGCACCTTGTCAAACACCTTCTGAAAATCTAAATGCGCAACATCATTCAATTCTCCTTTATCTATCCTGTTTGTTATTTTTTAAAGAATTCCAATAGATTTGTCAGGCAAGATTTTCCCTTGAGGAAGCTATGCTGATTACAGACTATTTTATCATGTGCCTCCAAGTGGCCTGAGACCTCATCCTTAATAATCAACTCCAACATCTTTCCGATCACTGAGTACAGACTAACTGGTTTATGGTTTCCTTTCTTCTGCCTCTCTCCCTTCTTGAAGAGTGGAGTGACATTTGCAGTTTTCCAGTCTTCAGGAATCATTACAGAACCTAGTGATTCTTGAAAGATCATTACTAATGCCTCCACAATTTCTTCAGCAACTTAATTCAAAACTCTGGGGTGTACACTATCTGTCCAGGTGACCTAACTACCTTCAGGCTTTTCAGTTCCCTAAGAACCTTCTCTCTAGTGAAGGTAACTTCACACACTTCATGTCCCCGACCCCTGGAATTTCCAGCATATGGCTAGTGTCTTCCACAGTGAAGACTGATGCAAAATACTTATTTTCATCCACTATTTCCTTATCTCCCATTATTATCTCTCCAACATCATTTTCCAGCAGTCCACTGTCCACTTTTTCTGCCTCTCTTTTACACTTTATATATCTGAAGAAATTTTTGGTATCCTGTTGAATATTATTGGCTACTCTACTTCTGTTTTCCAGCTTTACCTTCTTAATGACTTTTTAGTTGCCTTCTGTTGGTTTTTAAGAACTTCCCATTAATTTTTGCTCTATTATATGCCCTCTGTGTAACTTTTATGTTGGCTTTGACTTCTGTTAGCCACGGTTGAGTCATCTTGCCTTTAGAATACTTCAGGATGTACATCTTGTGCCTTCTGAATTTCTTCCGGTGCTCTCGTTCCTACCAGTGTTCTTTTCCAACCAATTTTTGCCAACTCCTCTCTCGTGCCTTTGTAATTCCTATTACTCCACTGTATTACTGATACATCAGCTTCTCAAATTTCAGGGTGAATTTTATCATATTATGATCACTCTCCCCCAAAGGTTCCTTTACCTTAAGCTCTCTGATCAATTCTGGTTCATTGCACAACACACAATCCAGAATAGATGATCCCCTGGTGGGCTCAACCATGAGCTGCTCTAAAAAGCCATCTCCACATAACCTACCCTCTTTTTTTCTTAAGTCTTCTATAAATAACTTTATAGATTTTACAGATGTAAATGAGTGAGATATACATCATCCTAACTCATTAATATTCTCACTTCTACTTTGTTTACTGATCTTTTGTTTCCATTTTTCTATTTTTATTAGAGCAATTGGTACATTGCTTGGTAGTATTTACTGGGAGTGAGAGTCAATAAATATGACAGTCCTCTTTATTCAATTACTAATAAATAGGGCTGGCATATGACTCCAAGCCTGGTGGTGGAGGTGGTGTATGAACTTAATAAATGTCTGTTTTATGTGGATATAATTATTGATGGTGAAAGGTCTTGTGTTGGTCAGTCAGCTTCAACTGAAGATTCAAAGTATGTATGCAGGATACAACCGAGATTCGCCTTTCTTACAGATAGCTACAAATCGGCAATGGATGGAGTTGATCATGGGCTTATACCTCCCCACCCCCCACCACCTCCAGGCTTCTTGGCTTCAAGACTGCACACTTCATTCAAAGCCTCACAGAACACCATTGAGGACAGCAAAGCACCAGATCACTCAATAGGCTCGATAACACACTACCAAAATGTAGATCACAGGCTCCAACAGTAGCAGAACCACACTGGAAAAAGATAGAAGACGTGGTTTCATGAACTGTCTAAAGGTCTTGGTCACATTTTTTTTTGCTTCCAGCATTACTAATTGACCAACAGGATTTATTTACTATTTCCTTGAAGTTATAGGTCTCTGTAGATGCTTCCCAGCTTACTCTTGTTCACCCTTGCACCACCCTCTCAGTGAAGAACTTCCCCTTAAGTATTTCCTTTCACCATTAACCTATGATCTCTAGTTCTCATCTCCCCCAACCTTGCGAAAATTATCCTTGTGGCAAACATGTGGCACGCAGGCTTAAGATGCCATGTGAAAACAAATTTTGTTGGAACTTTGCTTGAAGAGAATCCCATTTTAAAACACCACTCTTAGTAAAAAATGATACATAATGATTTTTTACTCAGAATGAAACAACATTTTTGTTAGCAACTCAAGTCTGTGTCATGTTTCCAAAGAAATGTCTCATGCTGTCTTGGTGCCAGTTACAGTTGTGAGAACAAGTGATATGTTTTGAAATCCTCACAGATTTGGTGTACATATCAGTATTTGGATAGTAAAAGGTTTGGTCAACTTACATTGGTTTTGCTCTGCTTATATTTTTCTCTTCATTTGTTAGTGCTTCCATGAATATTTTTCTATTGTCTTATTTTATAAGATTAATATGAATGCTTTTTGAAAGCCCATTCTGTGCTGTATCTCAGTAAATAAACAAACTCTCGGTGGGGGAGGGAGTCATGCGAAATATTGGCTTAAGCAGTGAATGTGGATGTGAATGTCAGCAGGCTGATTTGTGAATGGTCTTGCAACAGTGGCAGTTGCTCTGATTGTAACTAATTACTAGACTAATCCTCAACCAGCATCTGCATATTCTATCTGACCAATTAGTTGTTTTATAAAATAGCTTGCAGTTCTGTTTGCTTTACAATAATACAATAATACTTAAATTCTCTTTTTTTTTTAAAGACGGGCTGAATAAATTCACCAATTTAGGCACTGATGGGTTTTCAAATACAGTGCAAATCAAGGACTCCTTCAAAATGCAGTTTCACAGAAAACCCAATCAGGATCCCTCCGTAGAGTCAGCTACATGTTCCTCAATTGGACCCTGTAAGAGAGGACCCGACCGAACTTATGAGATTGATTGTTCCTCTTCTCCTGTGAAATCCAAACATGCTGAGCTGACCTTGGATGACTGGGAGTTACTGAACTGTTACTGAAGAGGAAACCGAGATTAAGGAAACCAAGATTAAGGATTTTGGAAGGTTCCTTCATTAGCAAAGCCCAGTTAAGTGTTTTAAAACTTTTCAGCACTTGCTATTCACCTGACTGAACTAGCAGTTTACACTGTTTCTGACCATGTTCATTCTCATTATGGAGTTAAATTTATTTGAATTGTATGGATAATGAAATAAAACTTTTTTTTAGCTTCTGCAAGTTCGATGTCATCACGGTGTTTGATTTAGTCTGAGAATCCCTCTATTTGTCACACACATCCATTATGACAAATAAACATTATCAGAAAAATGAGTGAAGTAGAAACATAGAAAACCTACAGCACAATACAGGCCTTTCGGCCCATAAAGCTGTGCCGAACATGTCCTTACCTTAGAACCACCTAGGCTTACCCATAGCCCTCTATTTTTCTAAGCTCCATGTACCTATCCAAGAGCCTCTTAAAAGACCCCATTGTTTCTGCCTCCACCACCGCCAGCAGCCCATTCCATGCACTCGCCACTGAGTAAAAAAACTTACCCCGACATCTCCTCTGTACCTACATCCAAGCACCTACTATGCCCTCTCATGCATTTCAGCCCTGGGAAAAAGCCTCTGACTATCCACACGATTAATGCCTCATTATCTTGTACACCTCTATCAGGTCACCCCTTATCCTCTGTCATTTCAAGGAGAAAAGGCCAAGCTCATTCAACCTTTTCTCATAAGGCAAATTAAGTGTTTCCCAATATAACATGGTACTGGTTGATGATTAAGTATTTAGTTCATTGAAACTATTTTGCTGCATGACAATTTTATCTTCTGATACCTACTTTCTGTAGAAAATCTTTGGGTACCTTAGCAAGGAAATCTGCTTCTGTTTAAAGAAATCACAAGAACTGAATTTTCACTGTTCTGTAAATATCTAAAGATTTGACATTGTTCAGAAACCCTGAGCCCATCACCATCCCATCCTGTTAGATATTTATTGAAGGCAAACCTACAAAGGTATGACCTGGCTAACCAAAGTTTCCTTTGAATATTAGCAAATTAGGAGTACGTCCTGGACTTGAATAATTTCATAGATCAGTGCATGAAATTTTATTTGCCTTTAAAGTTTATCCTAAGAATATTAGCTATAGAAAACTTGTTTAATGTCATTGCAGCTTTTGTGCTACCTTTACAGTAGGTAGTTTATTCATTTTCCAATATTCTATTATCATTTGATGGTAATTCCACTCTCCATCACACAAATCAGAATTTAGCTTCTTCTCTGGAGTAGGTTATTCACTGACTACTGTGAAAGAAAAGAGGAAATGCCATAACCAGAAAAGGGTGTACAAATCAATATTTATTTCTGAGCTGAAGATAGTACTTTTGGATGAAAAACTACAAAAGCTTAAGTTTGATTACAATAACGTAAAAATTTCACAGTAACTCAGCAAAAAATAAATGCACTAAATAAGAGCTACAGATTTATCAATGAGTTACTGTTAAGTTAAACTGTTGAAGATTGTGACTCAGTATTTACATAATGCATATGTGAGCATCTCTTGCCAAAAAGCATGTAAAGTCATGATGCAGAGGGAGATCAATACATTAAGTTACAAATTTAATTGAAGTTTTAATCAATGTCCATTTCAACAGTTGAATAGGAAATGCATCATATTAAACATTACAAGCAATGACACTTAATCTGTACACCAGTGTGATTGAGAAGTTCAGCTGCTAATAAGTTTGGACATTCTCAGAAATTGTTGTGCAACAAACAACTGTTTTATAGCTCATAACTTTCATAAAACAGTCCATACCCAAGATCAAGTTGAATTATTTATATCTAGGAATGTGATATCTTAAGTTTGAAAATTCACCTCAAGCAGACATTTGGCAAAGACCACCATTTAAAATTCCAGAACATAAGGGGAATCCAAGTTTAATCCTGATTGATCAAATTGTTGACTGGTCTAGGTTAACTTTAGTAGGCAAAGGTCCAGCCACTTCCTTTTCATCCTTGGATTTGATAACAATCAATGATGACGATGGATATGAAGTTAGCTTCAATTCATTCATAAACTCCATGTCTCCATATATGCTCAGTTTCTGTAAAAGTCACACAGATGTTTAGAACTGTCATTCCCCTTGCAGACCTTCATATTTAAATATTTTCTAGTGAATAAAACAAGAGTGGTCATGAGGAATAATTGTAAATTCTTCCTTAATAAAGTGCCATGGAATGATCTGTCAATTGTGGATATAAACTACAATCCATTTACAGTATTGGATTTTGCAAATATTTTGCATGAATATTGCAATATCTGGTCACTGTCAGTCCAAAATGATCCTGGTATCCAGCAGCTTTGTCAAACTGGCTGAGCAACTAAATATCAGAATACACGTGACCCAGTACATTATTTATAAAACAATCAAATCTTATGCATTAAAGAACAATGTTTTAATTATATTTTAAAGCAAGGCCACCAGTGTTGATATACAAGCTCAATACAAAAATCTTCAGAACAAATTAGGAAGATGGAAATAAGAAAAATCCTTCTTCCAAATTTATTGTTAAGGTATTCAATTCTGTGCTGAATTCAACATTCTACCTCAAATGTGTGTTTATCCAAGCTACAGGAGAAACCTCAGCGACTGCATTATGATTGTATTCAATGAAACTGCCAAGTTGTATTTGCACTGTATCAAATTATAAACTGAAGTTGATACTCTTGGGGGGGGTGGGGGGGCTGAAAATTAAGATATACAAGTGTATAAAGAAATTAAGTAATGACTAAATGTTAACCTTAGACTCAGGCTAAAGACGAATTGTCAAATTGAGTTTAGGGATCAATTCTTGGGATACAACATAGAAAATGAGACATTTCAACAAAAAAGAAAATTTTGAGTAAAGGACCCACTATCTGCAGTTAACTAAAAGATCATATCAAACTTAAAGAAAAACATTATTCTACAAAGTCAAATGACAGGTCAGTTGGATAATGAAAAAGCAATGATTTAAAAAAAAAGGAAACAGACTATTAAATAAAAATAGTAACAACTTCTATAGATATTTTAAATGCTAAGTAAATGTTGGTATTATAGAGTCAAGTGAATTAATAATAGAAAAGGAGATGCCAGCTGAATGGAGGAGGTACTGTGCATCAAAGAGGATACAATACTATGTAAAAGACACCCAACTTGGGACATTGGGAAGGAATAATTCAGAAAATTGTCATGGCACTTAACACACAGGTTTTGGGCTGACAGATTTCTGGTTCCTAATGGACTTCATGCAGGATTCTTAAAAAAAAATGGATAGATTTAAATTTCCATAGTTTCCCAGTTTCATGGAAGGGTACATTATTAAATTAGAAAACAGCAAATTTAAATTATTCATTCAAAAGATAGACACAAAACAAGAAACTACAGGTCAGCTGGTATAACATCTGTCATTGAGGAAATGGTAAGACTATTAATAAAAACTTCACAGGCACAAAAATTTCTTAAAAGTAATCAAGTAAAGTTGTGATTTCATAAGAGGATCATATTTTACTAAATGGGGCTCTTCGATGTCATAACATGTTGTGAATTAAGGGGAACCAGTAGATGTAGTCTATGTATTTCCAGAAGGAAATAATGTATGGGCCACATTGAAGGTTACTGTGGAAAATAAAAGCTTATGGCTTAGCAGGAAAGGGTAGGTGTAAATTGGCTTTTTTTTTGGCAAGATGAAAGCGTGATGTAGGGTAGGATTCAGTTCTGGCACCTCAAAATTTTCTAATTTATATATACACAACTTGGATGAAGATACCAAAAGGAGTAGTTGCTAAAGTTAGTGGTAACACAAAAATAAGTATGGAATTGCAAAGATGTCATAGGTGGCTACAGAGGGATATAGATTTGATAACTGGCAAATTAAACCATTTGGACTACCCCCAGAGATAATCCCACCTTCTCTCATTCTGAAACTATTTGTTTCTTTCCCAATTCTGACAAAAATTCTGGGCCCAAAGCATTACCAGATTCTTCTTGTACACATGGTGTTTTACCTGCTGAGTGTTTCTAGCATTTTCTTTTTGTTCCAGAGGCTCATTCTAAGTGATCTAAATGGATATGGACTGCTCTGAATTTTCTCCAGTGTGTTTGTAGTATAATTCCATGCTATTGCCCATTATAAATCCCCTACAGGCTTTCACTATCCAGTGTGAACTGCAAATTCAAAGATAAGATAAAAGGAAATAAAGGAAATCAGTGTCCATAGAACTGATGCAACAGGATTTTGACCGCAAAAGAGTATAAGAGCAAGTAATTATGACCAAGTGAATGGTGCACTGTATTGAGTTTTTATAATTGTAGAAATGCATACATTTTAAAAACATTAAGTTTACAACTTCACAACACTTGCATCAAAAGATGATAAAGTCAGTATGCAGTAAATGTTTCATACATTTGACAATTCACAGATGAGGAAACAGAAGGTATAAATGGATGTACATTATGAAGCCAATGTACAAACATGATAGATACATGGCTCCAAATAATTCTTGGAGACCTTGGCTCGTCGTTGTTTGCAAACCATTTAAATGGTAAACCTTTAGTTTACCACATTCAATTTGTAGCTACAGTACTTTTGTTAAATGGTGGAATTAGAAAGTTAAGTCTTACCTCTGATGGAATGTGCTGCTCCACAGCTGTAGCAGCAGTAGCACAACAGATCCACAGAAGCACCAACACAGAAAGAACCAGAGTGGTAGTTAAGATCCAACGAGGAATCCCTGCATTCCTGGAATAAACCATTTAATGTCCAGTAATCCTACATGTTACAAATCATTAGCACTTCTATAGGTTACTGAAAATGGGATTGTTAATTTCTTCTGCTCTTCATTCAGTCAATCCTTCTGTACACCATTCCAACTGCAGGCATCTACTCAAGTTTTTAACCAATCATTTTTCAAGAACATCCTTAACAGATCCTGCTTGCCTTCCTTTGGACGACAACCCAGTGTCTGATTTTGTGTAATGGGAGTTTAAAAATTTATATACCACATGAAATCAAAACTTGTTGCTTATCAGGAGAAAATTGTTACAAATTTTGAAGCAAAATAAATTCAATGCAATATAGTCAACAGATCAAAAAACTCACTTCAACAATATTGTAATTAGTTCTGTGCTTACAAAATTCTGCCAACCCCACCTAATCCCCATAGGGTATCATATTTTAGTTTTTGCTGCTCACCTAGCCAATTAGTTCTGATTCAAATGCACAATACCAGCAGTCTCCTCATAGAATATTTTAACATCTACTACTTTCCCATAAAGAGAAACAGAAAGCAATCCCAGTAAATCAAGTGCATTAACAGACAAGTCTTAATATTTAATATCACCAGGAAGTAGAACCATTCTACCAATCAAATCGATCCCGGTAGATCCATATTTAACAAGTACCAGCCTCAATTCCAACCTTTAAAACTCCAACCCAGCAAAATTAAGCAAGACTTAGTGCAGCATTAGTGCCAGATTAAATGTAGTTAATTTTTCAACTTCAAGAGTCAAAGTAACTGGAAGAAACCAAATACAATTTCAAAGGAATGGATTAAGGAATGCAGAAATAGTTGCGAACATCCAGCTTATGCACAGCCCTTAGACATGATCAAGTGTTTGAGAGGGAGATAGTATGAATTTGCTGACTGCTGCAGGGATCTTCCCAGCTGCATAACTGACTTGTGAACTGTTCGCAGAAACAGAACCCTTCACCCACTTCACCCGAGCAGACAAAGTCAAACAAGTAAGGACCTGCAAAACTCGGCTGAAACTACTCCTGCCTTCATGGGCAGGTGCCAGGTAGGAAGAACAGTCAATGTCAGAAGGTCAGGAGATGGGAGGCTGTCCCATCCACAGGGGCTGTGCCACTTCCACTGGAGAGTCCAGGTCCAAATGGGCAGGCTTGAGACGATCCACAGAAATACTGACCTGGATACCTCCGAAGTCCAGCGTAATAAACTTATCCCCTGCTTCCAACACACGGAATGGGCCACAGGGGACCCTGATGGCCATCATGACGCACAAACACATTCTGCCTCCTGCAGGCCTTGCTGCATCATGGGCACCAGAGCGAAAGTTTTGACACTGTCCATAAAAGCCAACCGCTGCTGCGAAGCAGACCATGGGACCGTGGATGTTGGGAAAACTCTCCCGGCACCTGTAGGAGTTGCCTGGTAACTAGCTCTGCAGAAGAGGACTGAAGGTCTGCCTAGGGGCTGTTCTTAGGCCCAGCATGACTTATGGCAGTCTTCCCACCCAACAACCATCACTGAGGCATACATGAAGAGCGGCTTTCACTGAATGGTGGAACTGCTCGCTCTGACCATTGGCCTGAGAGTGATATGCCATGGTCTAGTGCAGTTTGACCCCCAGACCATAAGCATCTGCACATCAAAGGTCGGATGTAAACTGCATCCCTCGGTCAGAAGAGATATCTGACGGGACGCTGAACCAAGTGATCCATGAGCCAACATTCGCTCACACCACCTCCGTGGCTGAAATGGTTGACAGGGGCAACGCCTTGGCCAATGCGTGGTCCTATCAACGATGGTGAGGAGGTGAGTAAACCCGCAGGACAGGGGCAATGGAACAACCACATCCACATTCACATGGTTGAAACACCGCTCAGAGACCACCAAAGGAGCCCTGGCATGTCAATGCACCTTCGGGCACTGACATGCCAAACAAGCACTAGCCCAGTCCCTGATGTTCTTCTTAAGCCCGTGCTACACAAACTTTTCTGTCACCGGTTTCTGTAATGCCCTCCGGCCCGGGTGAGAGAGCCCATGGACCACTTAGAAAATGCGCCGCTACCAGCTCTCTTGCACAACTGGCCTGGGTTGCCCCACTGACACATCACACAGTAGCAAAACGCCACTCTCACCAAAAGCAACATCCATCAATCTCAACCCTGCACGTTCGGGTCCGAAACCTGGTCTGCCACCATCTGAGTGTAGCCCACACCCAAATGGACGGCACCTGTGAAGGACTGGGAAAGGCAGGCAGGCAGCCAGGAGGTTACGCTTCTCCGTGACATGCTGGATGTCCGTGGTGAACTCTGAAATAAAAGAAAGATGGCGCTGCTGTTGAGCAAAGAAAGGTTCAGAGCCATAGCGAATGTTAGGGTCTTATGATCCATAAAAGCCATAAATGGATGAGCCTCTAGGAGAAAACGGAAATGCTGCACAGCCAAGTACAGGCCGAGAAGCTCACAGTCAAACGTGTTGTACTTGTTTTCATAGGGGCGAAGCTGACAGCTAAAAAAAGGTGAGAAGCTGCCAAATGTTGTTAACTGACTGCTCATGCAGCGTGATGACCGTGCAATCAGATGTGTCTGTGAGGGGGTGCACCAGCAGTGTTGGATTGGACAATGCCTGCTTAGTGTCCAAGAACACCCTAGACCTCTCATCCACCCAGTTCACGACGTGCTTGGATGCTTTGCCCCTTATGAGCCTTGTAGAGTGGGTGCATCAGCTGAGCCGCTTTGGGGACAAAATGGTGATTAAAGTTCACCATGCCCAAAACTCCTGAAGGACCTTAACAGCGGTTGACCAAGGGAAGCGCTTAACGGCCTCCACTTTAGCCAGCAGGGGGACTGCTCTTGCTGCATTGACACAGTGTCCAAGATTGACGATAAGACCGTGCTGACTAACGCATTCAAAAAGGGTTCTCAAGTATAAGAGATGTTTGTTCCTAGAAGAGCTGGCTACCAAAATGTCATCTAGATAATCAAACAGGAATGGCAAATCCCTGAGAACACTGTCGATGAGGCACTGAAAGGTCTGGGCCACATTCTCCAGCCTGAATGGCATTCGGAGGAACTCAAACAAACCAAATGGTGTAATAACAGCAGTCTTAGGAATGTCAGTCGGATAGACAGGGACCTGGTGATAACTGTGAACGAGATCCACCTTTGAGACAATAATTTTCTCTGCCAGGCGGGCAGAGAAATTCTAGGTGTGCAGGATCGGGTATCAGTCAGGGGTTGTGGCGTTGTTGAGGCGGTAGTAATTGCCACATGGACGCCACCCGCCCGCCCCCCCCCCCCCCCACCCCCAGGTTTTGCACGAAAAGGGGGAACCCATGGATTGCTGGACCACCTGACAATGCCCAGGAGCTCCACGGCATGCGGTCATGGGGATAATATTTTCCATTATTTAATGCAGCTGAATTGCTGGTTGTCAGTTCAAATAAGTTGCTTGTGCCCCTGTCACATTACAAAATGCCACTTAAGCAGTTTAGCAGCTGTAAGCAGTAGAACTGAATTAACACCCAGGTTTTTAAGCATCTGAGCCTGGATGGCTGGACATTGCTACAATCAGTGCTGGCATCTCTGGACTGAAGAAATCATTCAAAACGAATCCAATTCCAGTCTGAGAAGCATCTTGTATGAAGGGGTCACTATACAAGTTATTAATGTTACTCTGCATTCAAACAATGCAAATGAAATCGTAGTGAAAACAGTCAAAACTTAACTAACCGCTTATATGAGGTAATCCATTATCATCCAGTATGTAACTACAGAATTATTTTAACTGGACTACTCAACTTCCTTACAAGTTTGCAACTTAGTGCATCAAATAAATATTCTGTCTGGAGTCAAAATTTCAAAATACCTACCTTGACAAACATTCCAAGACACTCTGATTTTCCTGTTCACGGCCCTCTTTCAAATACAAACCACTCCCAGGCTCCCTTCTGAAAGCTTTGCGAGTGTCATCGTAAAGAGCCTTGGATATGTGATCTGTTGATAAGAGCAACAGAAATTTTAGATACAGGCCTGCCTCAAGCTCTGTTACTAATATTGTTATTATAAACCTCATAGAACTAATTCTCGGGCTGAAGACATTAAAACAAAGCAAATAGCTTTGTTTTAATAAGTTCTGATGGTGGTATGAAGTGTGTGAGCCAAACTGAGGGAAGATGATCCCATAAATACAAAGGTGAACAAGATAAAATTCTGAAAAATTAATTTTCATGAATTTTAAAGATCACAGTAATTAGGCATTGGAAAAGCATCACCTTCTGTACATGAATGCAAAGGGTAGAATTTAGTGTATTACGAAAAAGGATCCCCATTTCAAAGCTATCACAATAAATGGCATTCATATTTAATGAGGAACTCCAAGATTATTTCATGAGTTATTGACCAAAAACATGGGTTTTAAGGAGAAAAAGTTCATAAGGTATCATATTCCACCATATGTTTATGGACAGCAGAAGGCACGGTTGCTGAAATGGGGGGAGAAAGCGGTCCAAAATTATATTTAATGTCAGTTTGAAGATTTGTAAGCTGAAGGAAGGAAATTTCAGAAGAAAGCTGCAGGGATGAAGTTTGAGGTGAGAGTGTGGCAATAAGGAGGATTTAAACAAGAACGTGAATTTTAAACTTTAAGGATCTGAAATCCAACACATCGATAAGGGAAAAACAAGCAAAAATATTTTATTAGCAGACTGAACAGGTTGAAACCTATTTCTCCTTAAACAACTGAAAATAGAATTGTATAATGTTATTGGAAAAGGACAGGATCATATCATACACACAATTAGACAAGCAAAACAAATTAAGGATAACAGATATAAAAAAGGAAAATCTGTATTATGCACTAATAAATATATAAATACTATGAGATTATAAAGAGTAAGATTTAAAAGCAAAAATGCTAGAGAAAAGTCACAAGTCAAATATTGTATAGCAGCAATTATAGGTACCACACTTCGCTGCAAAATCAGCTTTGCACTTAACGTTTTTTAGTATACCCAAGTTACTGTTCCTCATCATATGAATTTGTTAAAGCACCAAGAGACACGAGTTGGGATACCTATTAACAGGGACCATACTCAAGTGTTAACTTTTTGGAGGCCCTTTATTCCCACTTTATTTATCTAATGGTAAACATTATAGGAACTATATAGCTTGAAGAAAACAAAGCAGGTTTCATATTTATAACAAGCATACAGTGGCATGCAGAAGTTTGGGCACCCCGGTCAAAATTTCTGTTACTGTGAATAGTTAAGTAAATAGAAGACGAACTGATCTCCAAAAGTCATAAAGTTAAAAAGATGAAAGATTCTTTTCAACTTTTTAAGCAAGATTAGTGTATTATTTTTGTTTTGTACAATTTTAGAGTGAAAAAAAGGAAAGGAGCACCATGCAAAAGTTTGGGCACCCCAAGAGATTTGAGCTCTCAGATAACGTTTACCAAGGTCTCAGACCTTAATTAGCTTGTTAGGGGTATGGCTTGTTCACAGTCATCATTAGGAAAGGCCAGGTGATGCAAATTTCAAGGCTTTATAGATACCTTGACTCCTCAAACCTTGTCCCAACAATCAGCAGCCATGGGATCCTCTAAGCAGCTGCCTAGCACTCTGAAAATTAAAATAAATGATGCCCACAAAGCAGGAGAAGGCTATAAGAAGATAGCAAAGTTTTCAGGTAGCCGTTTCCTCAGTTCGTAATGTAATTAAGAAATGGCAGTTAACAGGAACGGTGGAGGTCAAGTTGAGGTCTGGAAGACCAAGAAAACATTCCGAGAGAACTGCTCATAGGATTGCTAGAAAGGCATATCAAAACCCCCGTCTGACTGCAAAAGACCTTCAGGAAGATTTAGCAGACTCTGGAGTGGTGGTGCACTGTTCTACTGTGCAGCAACATCTGAACAAATATTACCTTCATGGGAGAATCATCAGAAGAAAACCTTTCCTGCATCCTCATCACAAAATTCAGCATCAGAAGTTTACAAAGGAACATCTAAACAAGTAAGATGCATTTTGGAAACAGGTCCTGTGGACGGATGAAATTAAAATAGAACTTACTGGCCACAATGAGCAAAGGTATGTTTAGAGGAAAAAAGGTGCAGAATTTCATGAAAAGAACACCTCTTCAACTGTTAAGCACGGGAGTGGATCGATTATACTTTGAGCTTGGTGTTGCAGCCAGTGGCACAGGGAACATTTCACTGGTAGAGGTAAGAATGAATTCAATTAAATACCAGCAAATTCTGGAGGTAAGCATCACACCGTCTGTAAAAAAGCTGAAGATGAAAAGAGGATGGCTTCTATGAAATTTCTAGTTAATGATAATGATCCTAAACACACCTCAAAATCCACAATGGACTACCTCAAGAAGTGCAAGCTGAAGGCTTTGCCATGGCCCTCACAGTCCCCCAACCTAAACATCATCAAAAATCTGTGGATAGACCTCAAAAGAGCAGTGCATGCAAGAGGCCCAAGAATCTCACAGGACTAGAAGCCTTTTGCAAGGAAGAATAGACAAAAATCCCCCAAACAAGAATTGAAAGACTCTTATCTGGCTACAGAAAGCATTTACAAGCTGTGATACTTGCTAAAGGGGGTGCTACTAACTACTGACCGTGCAGGGTGCCCAAACTTTTGCTTTGGGCCCCTTTTCCTTTTTTGATATTTTGAAACTGTAAAAGATGGAAATAAAAAAGTAATCTTGCTTAAAATATTAAAGAAATGTGTCATCTTTAACTTTATGCCTTTTGGAAATGAGGTCATCTTTTACTCACTTAGCTATACACAGTAACAGAAATTTTGACTGGGGTGCCCAAACTTTTGTATGCCACTGTAAGTGGCAGTGCGTAGCACAACTTTGATAATCTGCCATCGAACTATTCAGAAATCTCAATGATTTGGCATTTAGCTTGTGAGGTGATGCACCTACTGTACTCCTTTCCAACTCCTTAAAGCTCCAGTTCCCGCACTTTCTAAACTTTCAGGACCCCATTCTGCATTCAAATTTACTGGGATAACTAAAATTATTATAATAATAATAATTATAATAATGTGACATCTTATAAAAAAGTGTGCTGGGAATAAAGTGAATAGGCTAAACTCTAGAAGATCTTGATAGTCTTGTTCAGTGCCAGAAGCCTAAGTGTGTTGGATTATTAGAATTTTACCCCATTTTTCTGCTTCCTTTCTACCATTAAAATGAGAAGAGATCAGCAGACTTCATGCAGTTGCCTGAACATCCATTCTTTATTTAGTCTATGATGATGTTAGTTGATTACAGGAGAGAAGAATCAAGAGTCCAACGAGATCTCTATTCTCATATTCCCTTGTACCAGTTATCATTTCAGTTGAAATTACTGTGAAAAAGCAATAAAATTGTTGCACAACAGAAACATACAGGAGTTGGTATATGATGCTAGGGCTGCTGGAAATCTGGCTAAGAACATTGGGATCTGTTAGGGAAGGAAATCACAGATTGCTAAAAGTGGAAGTTAAGTTTTGGAATATTTCCAAGCTCCTCAGACTACTACAGAAATACAGGCCTCATATGTTTTGCACAAATAATTGAGTTTGATGTCATCAGCTCATCTTCAGATCTTTAACCCTACTGGACATACACAAAATGCTGAAAGAACTCAGGTAGTTAGACAGCATCTATGCAAAATTAATAAACAGGCAACATTTTGGGCCAAGAAGGATCTCAGCCTGAAGCATCAATTGTTTGTTAATTTTCAAAGTTTACTAGCTTGAAGAAATTTGAAAAAGAAAACTGCAAGAGAGCTTACTAAAGTGACGGCACCAAAGAATTTGGGCAAAATGAAGAACTTGTGAATTAGAATATTTTAGTTTGTAATTATTGCAATCAATTGCAATAAATATGCTGAAGTTGTTCCTATCTTTGAGGTTCCATCTAGCAATGGACTTTTAAAAAAAAACTCTAGGGACTGTTTTTGGGATTTTGGTAATAATGTCATTTATCTGCAAAAACCATCAAAAAGCCACCTCTCAAAATGTTGCAGTGCTTCTAGTGAAGATACTCCCACAGTGCTGATGGGTAATGAGTTCCACGATATGGAACCAGCAATGAAAGATTCTTGATACATTTCCAAATGTGGACAGGGTGCACCTGGAGGGAACATGCAGACAGTGATGTACCACTTATCACCAAGGTGGACAATGGGAGTAAGCTTCTAGGCTTGAGGGGTGCTTCCCGAGCAAGAAATACAGCTCATTTTGTAACTGATACACATTCAGGCACAATGTGCCAATGGTAGGGTACTAATCAGGCTGGTTTCTGTGTCTTGAATGGTGTCTTTCAAGTTGCTGACACTGTTCTCATCGCAGCAAATGGAAAATCACCATCTCATTTTTGTGCCTTATCAATTCGAAAAGGCTTAGAGTGTCAAGTAATGAGTTACTTACCACAGGATACTCAGCTTCTGATCTGCTCAAGGCTATGGTATTTTTAGAATAATATAGTATGCAAGTTTCTGGTTAATGGTAACCTTCAGGATATTGATCTTGGGGTCTCTACAATGATACAGCCAGTGAACGTCGTGGCTAGGTGGTGAAAGTTTTAGATAGTGCAAAAGTGCTAGGGATTGTTACTTAACAGCCTGTGCCTGGATGTTGTATTAGATACTTGGGCTGCTTTATTCTGCTGAGGAGTTGCAATGGAATTGATTACTGTAGCTTAAGGTGGTTAGACCCGAGCTAAAAATACATGACAATACAGTGGAAAGCGGCCAGTGGGCCTGTGAAGGAGTGGAGATTTGAAGCTTTGACTCGAGAGGCTTCGACGACAAGAGGCGGAGGACGAGGATGAGTTTGTTCCCAGTTAGTCTTTGCAATGCCTTTTGAGATGGCAATGTGCCTCTCCTGTGAGATGTGGCAGTCTTGGGGGAACTCCCCTCTCCCGCAGAGTCACATCTGCCAGAAGTGCTTGCGGCTAGGTGATCTGGAAGACTGTTTGAGGAATCTGGAGCAGCAACTGGATGACCTTCGACTCATAAGGGAGAATGAGGCAGTCATAGATGAGAGCTACAGGGAGGTAGTCACACCTAGGCTGCAGGAAGCAGGTCATTTGGTGACAGTCCGAGGGGGGAAAGTGAAGGAGAGTAGACAGGTAGTGCAAAGCACCCCTGTAGCCATTCCCCTGAATAATGTTTACCGTCCTGGATGCCGTTGCCGAGGATGACTGACCAGGTGTGAGTCATGGTGGCAGAGCCTCTGGCACTGAGTCTGACCCTGTGGTGCAGAAGGATGGGACGGAGAAGAGGAGAGCTGTTGTCATTGGAGACTCTACAGTCAGGGGAGCAGACAGGAGATTTTGTGGATGTGAGAAGGCAGCGGGATGTCTCTGACCAGGTGCACGACATTCTGTTACGAGAAGGAAAGCAACCAGAAGTCATGATACATGTTGGTACCAACGACATAGACAGGAAGAGGGATGAAGTCCTGAACTGTGAGTTTTGGGAACTAGGCAGAAGGCTGAAAAACAAGACCTCAAGGGTGGCGTTCTCAGGATTGCTGCCAGTGCTACGTGATAGTGATGGTAAGAATTGGAGGAGATGGCAGTTGAATGCATGGTTGAGGAGTTGGTGCAGGGTGCAGGATTTTAGATTTTTGGATCATTGGGATCTCTTCTGGGGACGGTGGGACCTGTACAGATTGGATGGGTTGCACCTGAACTCGAGGGGGAGCAATATCCTTGCAGGTAGGTTTGCTAGCATGGTTCGAGAGGGTTTAAACTAATTTGCAAGGGGGATGGGACCCGGAGCGATAGAGCAGTAAAAGAAGTGCATGGAGTAAAGCCAGATGTAACATATAGAGAGGCTTTGATACAAAAGCAGAATAAAGGGTGTAAAGGTAGTAAGGTAGAAGGACTAAAGTGCGTGTACTTCAATGCAAGAAGCATCAGGAACAAAGGTGATGAACTGAGAGCTTGGATACATACATGGAATTATGATGTAGTGGCCATTATGGAGACTTGGCTGGCACCAGGGCAGGAATGGATTCTCAATATTCCTGGATTTCAGTGCTTTAAAAGGGATAGAGAGGGGGGAAAAGGGGAGGAGGGGTGACATTACTAGTCAGGGATACTATTACAGCTACAGAAAGGGTGGATAATGTAGCAGGATCCTCTTTTGAGTCAGTATGGGTAGAAATAAGGAACAGGAAGGGAGCAGTTACTCTACTGGGGGTATTCTATAGGCCCTCTGGTAGCAACAGAGATACCGAGGAGCAGATTTTAGAAAGGTGCAAAAATAACAGGGTTGTTATCATGGGTGACTTTAACTTCCCTCATATTGATTGGCATTTGTTTAGTTCCAAGGGTTTAGATGGGGCAGAGTTTGTTAAGTGTGTCCAGGATGGATTCCTGTCACAGTATGTTGACAGGCCGACTAGGGGGAATGCCATGCTAGATCTAGTATTAGGTAACAAACCGGGTCAGGTCACATATTTGTCAGTGGGTGAGCATCTGGGGGACAGTGATCACCGCTCCCTGGCCTTTAGCATTATCATGGAAAAGGATAGAATCAGAGTGGACAGGAAAATTTATTAATTGGGGAAGGACAAATTATGAGGCTATAAGGCTAGGACTTGCGGGTGTGAATTGGGATGATGTTTTCGCAGGGAAATGTACTATGGACATGTGGTCGATGTTTAAGGATCTTTGGCAGGATGTTAGGGATAAATTTGTCCCGGTGAAAAAGATAAAGAATGGTAGGATGAAGGAACCATGGGTGACAAGTTATGTGGAAAATCTAGTCAGGTGGAAGAAGGCAGCATACATGAGATTTAGGAAGCAAGGATCAGATGGGTCTATTGAGGAATATAGGGTAGCAAGAAAGGAGCTTAAGAAGGGGCTGAGAAGAGCAAGAAGGGGGCATGAGAAGGCCTTGGCGAGTAGGGTAAAGGAAACCCCAAGGCATTCTTTAATTATGTGAAGAACAAAAGGATGACAGGAGTAAAGGTAGGACCGATTAGAGATAAAAGTGGGAAGATGTGCTTGGAGGCTGAGGAAGTGAGCGAGGTCCTCAATGAATACTTCTCTTCGGTATTCACCAATGAGAGGGAACTTGATGACGGTGAGGACAATATGAGTGAGGTTGATGTTCTGGAGCATGTTGATATTAAGGGAGAGGAGATAAGAACGTAAGAGATAGCAGCAGGAGTAGGCCAATCGGCCCCTCAAGCCTGCTCCGCCATTCAACAAGGTCATGGCTGATCCAATCTTAACTTTAGTTTTCACCGAAACTCACAAGGCAACAGTGCCAACCAACAGGGCACCATGCCGCCCATTTTATTTTATTATTCATCCCACCCAAACCCATGTGATCACCCGGGGAAAAAAAAACGATTTGCCAATTGAGGAGAAAAAATCTGGAAAATTCCTCTCCAACCCATCCAGGCTATCGAAAACTGGTCCAGGAGATCACATGGCTGATCTAAACCTAGCCTCATGTCCACTTACCTGCTCGCTCACCGTATCCCCAATGCCATTTTTATCCAGGAATATGTCTATCTCCGTTTTGAATTTATTGAGTGTAGTAGCTTCCATAGCTCTCTGGGGCAGTAAATTCCACAGCCCCACTACCCTCTGAGTGAAGAAATTTCTCCTCATCTCAGTCCTGGAACGGCATCCCCTTATTTTAAGATTATGCCCCCTAGTCCTAGTTTCACCCATCATTGGGAACATTCTCCCTGCATCCACCCGATCAAGCTCCTTCACAATCTTATATATTTCAATAAGATCGCCTCTCATTCTTCGGAACTCCAATGAGTAGAGTCCCAATCTACTCAACCTCTCATCATACATCAACCCACCCATCCCTGGAATTAACCTAGTGAACCTTCTCCGCACTGCCTCGAGAGCCAGTATGTCCTTTCTTAAATATGGACACCAGAGCTGCACGCAGTACTCCAGGTGTGGTCTCACCAATACCCGGTACAACTGCAGTAAGACCTCCCTGTTCTTATAGTCCATCCCCCTAGCAATAAAAGCCAGCATTCCATTGGCCTTCTTGACCACCTGCTGCACTTGCATACTAACTTTTTGTGTTTCCTGCACCAGGACCCCCAGATCCCTTTGCACAGAAGCACTTTCCAGTTTCTCTCCATTTAGATAATAACTTGCTCTATTATTTTTCCTGCCAAAGTGCAAGACCTCACACTTGTCAGTATCACGATCCTCTGCTTTCTGCAGGCAAGCCAATTCTGAATCCACCTGGCCAAACCTTCCTGGGTCCCATGCCTTCTGACTTTCTGAATAAGCCTACCATGTGGTACCTTGTCAAATGCCTTACTAAAATTCATGTAGATCACATCCACTGCACTACCCTCATCTATATGCCTGGTCACCTCCTCAAAGAACTCTATCTGGCTTGTTAGGCACGATCTGCCCTTCACAAAGCCATGCTGACTGTCCCTGATCAGACCATGATTTGCTGAAGGGCCTGTAATGTGCTGTACTATTCTATGTTCTATGTAATATGCTGAGATAGGATAATTGAGCTCGAACAACCACAGTCATCTTTCTAGGTGCAAAGTATGTCCTTAGTGATGATGCTTTTGACTTAACTTTTGCCATGTTTCACTGATACACAGGCAGTCACACTCAATTTGTCTCTGGAACTCAGCTCCCTGGCCTACGCTTAGAACAAGGCCATGCTGAGAAGAAGAGAGCTTCCTTAACAAAACCCAAACTGGGTGTTGTTGAATAGATTACTGGTGAGCAAGTGCTGCACCTATTCAAACTATTGGTTGTGTCATAAGGTAGGCATTGAGAGCAGACCCAAATTCAAGACACAGACATTGAAGTACTAGGGAAAGTGGAACCTGGCGTGTCAGAAAGCAAGGGAAGTGGGGGAGAAACAACACTGGACAAGACTAGGATACAGGGCCTGGGCTAGGACTAGACTAGGAAAGAGGGACCTGGACAAGGAACTAGGAACTAGGAACCTAGAACCTGGACAAGGACTCCGAGCCAGAGACTGGACGGGGACCTGGAACCTGGGTCTTGACTCGAGCTTGGACTCTGGATCCAGGAAAGGACTGGACGTGGGGGCAGGATGCAGGACTCCAGGGCTGGACGAGGACATGAAGCTCAGACTAGGCCTTGGTTGAGGGGGAGCAAAGCAAAAGTGGGGAGAGGCATATCTGGACACAGACACTGGCCCTGGACGAGACCAGGACTCAGGACCTGGGCCACGACTTGGACATGGACTGAAACCTCCTCAGAGCCTGAGACTTCGACTGGATTTGAACACACAGAACGACAAACAACAATGGCCTGCCTACTGAGCTGGATACAAGACGACAAAATAACCACAGTCCATTCGAGTAGCGGAAAACGGCCTGCCTACTGAGCAGGATACGAGATGACAAAACAACCACAGTCCATTTGAGTACAGGCAAACAGTCTGCCTACTGAGCCTTGGACTCAAGCACGGGAAAACTGAACACAGAGCCTTGACCCCTCCTTGGGAACGGGATGTAGGGCCAGGGCTTACACAGAGTCAGGACCCCTCCTTGGAGACAGGACATAGGGCCAGGAGTCATACACAGACACTAAACACGGGGACACAAAGATACAGTTCCAAGCTCAACAACAGATAGTTCCTTCTGTTGGCAAGGCTCCAGTCTCACTCTAGCGGCTAAGATACTGGCGAGGTTGCAGGCAAGGCTTCAGGCGTGGGTTGCTGTAAGAAGGGGGAAGGGAACAGTCCAGCCTCAGGATAATAGCAAAGACAGCCTGTCTTACCCAACGGAGGCAAAGACAGGGAGGGACAGATCCAACTACAGGGTAAGGGCAAAGACGACCCGACTTATCCCACAGAGGCGAGGACAGGATACTGACAAGACAAACCACACCTACACTTGAACCCAGGGCCACTTATATTCCTGGCCCCAAGACGAGAATCAGGTACCTATGATTAAGCCCAAATGAAACAAGGGACCTGGAGTCTGGAGTCCACGGACCAGACTGTGAACTGGAACACAGATTTCACAGACCGGACCATGACAGATTGTGATAATAAAAATTATAACATTCAAATGCTGCCTAGCTTCCCAAGTTTATTATTAACTTTTCCATTTTTATTTAAAAGGTATTTTGTCTGCAGGTCTTGGCTTCTCCTCTGCTTCATCTGAGGCATATTACATTTCAGGGTTTGAATGAAAAATTCTGCAAGTCAGATTTGAACATCATCAGAAAACATTTCACTATTCTAAACTCCTGCTTTATTAACAGGTTGAGTAGCCAAAAAATGTGCTATGGTAAATAAACCCTCCTAAAAATTCCACGTCTCATCATGGAACAAGCATTAGTCCACAGAACTGGTTACCTGAGAGTGCTTGAGATGTCTCTTGAACATTGTCTGTTTGCAGCTCAAGTTGTGGAACCATGAATCGCACATCTGGTTCAGACTTAAAGAAAACAGGAAAGCAACAGGAATAGAAAGTAAATATAAATAATTTTGTACCATAAAGCCAATATGAAAGACAAGCAAAAATATTAACCAGGACTTTAGTGATCAATTTTTTCCCTATATTCTCTCTCTGTAGTCTGATAAGGTAACCTAATTACTAGGATTCTTTATCAATTATCATTTTTAGTTTTAACTGATTTTGCTCAAAATACAAAATTACTTTACCTTATCTAGGTTTTTCTTTCTGCCCTATTTTTTTTCCTGGAGGCCTACTTTTAAAGCAAGTTGCACTTGCATCTAAATGTGTCGTGCGCCAAGCTAGATTCAAATTGTGCAAATGACATCAATGTGAAAAAAAATCCAGTTACAAAACTAATATTTCAGAAATTTTCAGACAAATTAAGAGGACTCTTTTCCCCTCCTCTTTTAATCCTCCAGTTTTATATGTTCACATATCTAGATGCAAATCAGGCACTCAGCCGTTGTCTGCTACTTAATTAAATAACGTGAAACCTAACTGGATTGTAACCTCAAATCTATATCCCAGCAGGCAACTCTTCACTACTACGCTCAACAAGAATCTTCCCACATTCCTCAAAGTATTCAAATACTCCGCTTCCAACATTCCTTTGCACTCCGAACTAGCCCCAATCATCTTAAATGGGTAATCCCTTATTTTTAAATAGCAACTTCTCAATTTAGCATCTCCTGCTAAAGGGTCTTGGCCTGAAACATGAACCATATTGTTTTCCATAGATGATGCCTGGCTTGCTGAGTTCCTCCAGCACTTCGTGTGTGTTGCCTGGGGCTCTGTACAAGAAGGGACAGAGCCAACTGTACTTCCTGAGGAGGTTCCAGTCTTTCAACGTCTGCAGTACTATGCTGCAGATGTTCTACAACTCAGTGGTGGCCAGCATTCTATTCTACACTGTAGTCTGCTGGGGCAGCAGGGTGAGAGCAGCTGACATCAATAAGATCGATAAGCTCGTCAGGAAGGCTGGTTCTGTTCTTGGGGCGGAACTAGATTCCCTGGTGGTTGTCTCTGAGAGGAGGATGCTGCAGAAGCTATGGAGCATTATGGACAATCCCTCTCAACCCCTCCATGACATATTGGACAAAGGAGCACCTTTAGTAATAGACTGATTTTTCACCAAGATACTCCGCTGAATGCCACAGGAGATCCTCTTTTTCCTGTGGCTATAAGTTTCCATAACTCCTCCTCCTTAAGTACACAAGTATATGGCTTCTTTGCACATCTGTATTTTGCATTATTGACTTTTTAATGCACATTTTGTATTTTTTCGGTACCTCAATGCTTACATCTTGTATTTTAATGTATATATTTCTCACTGAGCAACCTTGCAACAATAATTCCCTTCAGGATAAATAAAGTTTTATCTTATCTTATTTAAAGTCATTGGCCTCCTTTTGGTTGCTGGTAGTACCTGTTAGGATCATTTAGCCTTTATGTGTGCCCCACATTTAATTACATAAAGTGCAGAATGTGCAATATTGTTACCTGAAATACAACTACTTTGCCATCATCAGTTTGCAGGTAGAAGGTCCACGAAGTGAAAAAGCTCTGAGCAGAATTCATTAAGTCACTGCAGAAAGTTGTCATTATGCTGATTGGGTAAACAAAGTGGATTTTGGGCACCATAGACATGAGCTGTAGAAAAGGGAGGATAATTATCATCCAAACTAAAACCTAATTCTAATTCCCTAAACTCAAATTAAAATGGAACAATACTTAACAGTGAGCCCCTGTTAATAAATCCTAATTGCTGTTGCGCAATATGACTGATGTAACATGATTTTTTTTCTCTATCTGCTAAACTGTACACTACAATTCAAAACCAAAAATTCTCAGGTCTTCCATTATGGGAAAAAAAAAGCAATAAAAATCTTTTACTGGTCTACGATGCTTTCCTAGTTCTCTCTTCATACCTTTAAATACTGCCATTTCCTTATTACTTCAATTTATTTTAAAAAAGAGTTGTGTTCTCCACCCCCCCCCCCCCCCCACAAGTGTCACTGCAACAGTTTTCTTTGCCTTTAGCTGTTAATTTTCCATGAGACTGTAGCCAGGAAAGTCAGACCAGATTTATTCTAGTGCTATCACTTATCTACCCCACAGTAGCACAAGAATGATCACTTTGTACGTAAATAACCAGAAGAAATTCTGTGCAACAGGTAGAGAAATTGAAAACGACGTCAACAGTTATGTTGTGTTTTTGAGTTAACAGGTTTCCTCCTTTGTTCTGCCTTACCTGTTTCTGTCTCTGTTCAGCAAACGGCAGTTGGTTTTCACATCCCAAGTTGCAAGCATATTGCTCATCTTGCTGTTTATATGCTTCAACACAGGCTAAGAAGGAATAAATTAAAAAAGAACATTTCTAATGTATCGAAAATCAGATTTATAACAATTTCATACACAGCAAAGTTTGATCTCCAGAGTAGTCAATGAGACAGCCAGGGTGCTCTTTAAGCCATACACTTCAGAAATGTGTGACACAAGATAGGTACTGGCAGTTATAGTTCAGCTGTTGATACTTGAAGCAATTCCAGCTGAAGAATTAAACAACATCAAACAGTACTATGCAAAAGTCTTATACACCACAGATTGTTTAATACGAATTTTGTTGTAGATGTTTATCTTTTGCCTTCTGCATTACTTTATCAGTAGAAAAAAGCAAGAAATTTCCAAACATTCAATTTCCAAAAAAAATTAATGTTAGAGAAATTTCTGTATTTCATTAAAAAAAAATAACATACTAAGTAACTTTTCAAATAAAAACTTGTCTATTTTCTAGGTATATAGCCGTGCATGATTAAACAAAGATAGCAAACAGGTACTAATGATCAATGGCATAATGAGTTTAATAAACTTAAAGGATTAACTGAAACAGAAACTAGTCTAGAAGGAATCCAACTGGGTGAAGGACAACCAACTAAAAAGTGAGGGTGTGGTAATTGTGACAATTGAACTTCCAACCACAGCAAGGGTGAGCATAGCAACAAGACACAAGGTGGTTATCCTACATCAGCAAGGTCTCTCCCAAGCAGAAATTTTGCAGCAGGCAGGAGTTTCAAGATGTGCTGTCCAAGCTCTTCTGAAGAAACATGAAGAAAAGGGCAAGGTTGAGGATCAGAAGGGCAGTGATCGACCATATAAGTGCAGTGGACAAGAGACTTCCCTTCTAAATCAGAAGTCCAGCACTGCTATCAGCTCTGAACTCACAGAAACCACTGGAACCGAAGTACATCCCCCTACAATCCAGAGAAGTCTTGTCAGAAGTGGTCTTCATTGAAGAGTTGCTGCCAAAAAGCCATACCTCCAAAAAAGAAGCAAAGCCAAGAAACTACGCACAAAAACACAGGGAATGGGGTGCTGAACAATAGCAGCAAGTGCTCTGGTTTGACATTTTTGGATGAAACAGGAAGCAGTTTGTCCATGGAAGAGCTGGACAGCGCAACATGGATACTCTGCAGCCAACAGTGAAGCACGGCAGAGATTCCCTGCAGGTTTGGGGGTGTATTTCTGCAAATGGAGGTGGTGATCTGGTCAGAATTAATAGAGTCTTCAATGCTGAGAAGTACAAGCAGATTCTCATCCATTGCGCAATACCATCAGGGAGGCATCTCTGATCAGTCCCAATTTCATTCTACAACAGAATAATGAGCACAAACAAATAGCCAAGGTAATAAAGTACTATCTTCAGCAAAAAAAAAACAAGGAGTTCTGGAACAGATGGTATAGCCTTCAGAGCCCTGATCGCAATATCTTTGATGCTGTCTGGGATCACCTTGAGAGACAGAAACAAGTGAGACAATCAAAGTCTGTGGAAGAACTGTGGCAATTCTCCAAGATGCTGAGAACAACAGACCAATACGTTGTCCCTTAGGTACTATAATGAAATCTGTGTCGACTTCTCCAAATCTGATCTTATCAGAGCATTAAACACTCATGGCAAAAATCTCAATAGAGCCGATGTGATCTTCTTTTGCTGCAGTTGGCAGAGCAAAACCTATACAAAAGTCAAACAATGAGCAGCTTGAAAAAGTAAGTCTAATCACCTATCCTTGACTTTCAACCTCAATACCACCACAACCCCTACCATTATCAAGTTCCATTATCGTTAGCATTAACGCACCAAGGGATGTTGGGGGTGTACACACACACACACAAACAAAACAAACATCCGGCTTTGACTTCTCCAGCAGACAAACACCAACAGACTTGGGCTTCGGCCATTGAGCCTTGATGTTTAGACTTCTGGTCAACAGTCAGGCTTCAATCTTCGGCATCAACCTCAGGACCCGCCAATCACCACACACTAGGCTAATGACGGGACCCCAAACACACTAGGCCTCAAATTCCGGTCTCAACCGATTTACATACTCAGGGAGTCATAAGACCCTCTTTCTTCTGCTTGTAGGGAACTCCAACTCTGGAACCTGTTGACAGCTCACCAATGTGGGGCATGGGGGACACCAGGCCTCATTCACACTAGACGTCCTCCTGCCTCTGTGTCGCTGGCCTTTCAACGTGGAGCAGAGGCTCAGACTCTGGCTTGACCTCTAATTCCCCACATCCCTCTCCCTAAACTGTATCCTGATCCCTAATTCCCCTCAGTCCCCAAAACTATCACTATAAATCTAAAAAAAATTAATATCAACAAAATCTGAACCACAACCATCTGAAATCTAAAAAAAATCGGTTATTGTTGACCAGAAATTCAATGAGCCAGTCACATAAATATAAATGCAAGTCATAGGTTGGGTATCTCCCACCTTGCAGATACCAAAAAGAAACTTTGCAGTACAAGTCAGGAACATGATATAATACTTTCCAGTTACCCAGACAAGGAATGATAGCATAATCAGGTCAAAATTAACCACCAACAACAAAATGTACCAATTTACCTACCTCTACACTAACAAAACCTTTTACAAATTCTTGTATACCACAGAAGACAAAGGCAAAAGCTGCAACAGAACATCACTATCAGTAAATTACCTTCTACACCCAGACAAGGATTTGTACCCAAGAGCAGTATCTTTACCAAAAGGCTTAAATTGGCAGCTCATCATATCTTCAACTAGTGATAGTTAATAGATGCTGGCCTTTCCAGCAAGAACCATAAAAAAATATGAAAACCTTTACGCTAACACTCCCATTCTCTGTATAAGCACACTCAGATGCCTCTGTACACTTGTATTTGTTAGGTTTAACGTCTGATTTTAAAATTTTTCCTACTAAAATTAATAAACAAATTTCCGCACTCTCTGTGTACACTAAGGCAAAGATATCTTGCTACAAAAACTTTGCATTATCTACATAGCCTACATTCAGACTTACATCATCAGCAAACATTGATAATTTGCACTGTTTTTCAAGTGCTTAATGCAGATACCCTATTGCTAATCCTTGTAACACCCTATTGATAACAGTTTAACAAAATTATCCTTTATTTTGAACACACACATCACAAAAAGTCAAGATAGGCCATTTGGCCTCTCATGCCTGAATCACTGATCAATAAGATCATGGCTGACCATTAAAATTCAACAGCATTTTGTTCTGACAATTCTAAAGTCAGTATTGATTATTCTATGCAACTCAAGCCTCTATTGTCATCTTAGAGAATTCTCATTCCCTACATGAAGGTGAAGAAACTTCTATGTCCTAAATGGTCAATGATATTGTGACAGAGTTTTTATCCATACACCTATCCAAAACTCTCTTAAATGTTACAATTGAACCCATATTCACCACTTCACTAGCAGCTCCTTCCACACTTATATCACCGTATGAGTGAATTTCCCCCTCAGGTTCCCCTTGAATGTTTCAACCCTCCTTCTACTTCAAGTCTGTCTGCATGCATTTACCCATCTATATCCATTGTAGTTTTGAATACAGAGGTATCCCTTGCTTAATGGTAATAGGTCTATGGCATAAAAAAATTGAGAAGTCCTGCTCTATAAGATCTCCCTTCATTCTGCTGCACTCCAGCTGAATTCCTGACCAATTTAACCTTTCCCTATAACTCTGGTAACAAACAAAATGGACTGAAGGGCCCATTTCTTGGCTGAAGTAATCCACGACTCTATCTTACTGAGACCTTCCAGATACTGAAAGGCCTAAATAAGTGAACATGGAAAGCTTCTGTTAGCAGGAGAGTCTAGGTTGGGAGGGGTTCAAGGGTAATGGAAAGACAGCAGAAAAATGGGGCTGAAGTAAAATCAACTATGGTTGAATGGTGAAGTGGACTCAATGGGCTGAATTGCTTAATTATGCCCCTATATTTCATCGCATATGATCATTTACCCTGTCAAACACAAGTAATTTTATATTTCAAGGATATCACCTATCATTTTTCTAATGTGTGAAAGCCTATCTGCATAACCTTTCCTCACAGGACAAATCGTACCCACACCCTTCTCCCCCCCCCCCCCACAAACCTGCTTGTTCACAATACAGGCAGTTCTGCTATAGCACAAGCAGAGGCCCATGTTTTGGAATTTGTTGATTAGAACTGCGGATATGATGGTATTGAAAACTGAGCTGTAATCAATAATTAGCGGCCTGATGTACAGTTGCATGAATAAGTCTGTGAACCCTTTACAATTACCTGCTCTTCTACATTACTCATAAAATGTGGTCTGATCTTCATCTAAGTCACAATAATAGCAAACTCAATCCACCTAAACTACTAACAATTATACTTTTCAGGGCTTTACTGAATACATTGTTTAATCATTCACATTACAAGCTGGAAAAAGTAAGTGAACCCTTGTATTTAATAACTGGTAGAACCTCCTTTAGCAGCAATAACCTCCACCAAACGTTTTCTGCATCTGCTGATCAGACTTGTACAATGGCGAGGAGGAATTTTGGACCATTCCTCCATATAAAACCGTTTCAGTTCATCAATATTTCTGGGATACCTTGCATGAACAGCCCTCTTCAAGTTACAATACAGCATCTCAATTGAGTTAAGGTGTGGACTCTGACTTGGTCATTCCAAATTACACATTTTCTCCTTTTTAAACCATTCTTCTGTTGATTTACACTTGTTTTTCAGATCATTGTCTTTTTGGATCATCCAGCTTCTAGTAGGCTTCAGGTGGTGGAGCACTGCTGTAAAATGTCTTGATACAATTTTGAATTCATTGTTCCCTCAACAATTGCAAGCTGTCCAGGCCATGAAGCAGCAGCAAAGCAGCCCCAAAGCATGATGCTCCTTCCATCACACTTCACATTTGGGATGAGGTTTTGGCGTCAGTGTGTAGTGCCCTTTTTCCTCCAAACATAGCAGTGGGTGCTTCTGCCAAAAAGTTCAACTTTATCTCACAGGTCCACAGACCATTGTCCCAGAAGCATTATGGAACTCCAGGTGGTCTTTTGCAAACCCAAGACATGCAACAATGTTTTTTTTGGAGAGCAGTGATTTCCTCAATGGTGTCCTTCCATGGACACCATTCTTGTTGAGTGTTTTTCTTACAGTGGACACATGAACAGAGATGTTAGCAAGTTCTAGAGATTTCTGCCGGACTTTTGCTGTTATCCTTGGATTCTTTTTCACCTCCTTCAGCATTGCATGTTGTGCTCTTGGTGTGATCTTTGCAGAACACCTACTCCTACAGAGAGTAGCAACACTACTGAATTTCCTCCATTTGTAGAAACTTTCTTATTGTAGACTGATGAACACTCAGGTCTTTAGAAATGCTTTAGTAGCCTTTTCCAGCTTTATGAATCTCTACAGTTCTTCTTCTAAGGTCCTCTGAAAGTTGTTTTGATCGAGGCATGGTGTACATATATAGGTCTTTCTTGAGAAGAGCAGGCTCTGTCTATAACCTGAATTTGTGCATCTTTTTTATAGAGCAAGGCACCACCACAACTCACACCTCCCAGCTCATCTCATTGATTGGTGGAACACCTGACTCCAAATGGCTTTTGTAGAAGGCATTACCCCAGAGTTCACATACTTTTTTGAACCTACACTATGATTGTATAAATGGTGTATTCAGTATTAATGAGAAGTAGTACAATTATTTGTATGCTATTAGTTTAGGCAGATTTTGTTTGTCTATTATTGTGACTTAGATATTAGACCACATTTTAAGAGTAATTAATGCAGAAAACCAGGTACTTGCAAAGGGTTCACAAACTTTTTTCTTGCAACTGTATGTATTACTATTATCTAGGCAATCCAAGGCTGAGTGGAGAGCCAGTGAGATTGCCTCCACTGTAAACCTATTGTGGCAACAGGTTCAAGTCCTCACATAGGCAGAAATTGATTCTGGCCATGACCAATCCCTCAAATCACTTCATCACTGCAGATGTGAATGCAACTATGCATTAGTCATCGAGGCAGTTCACCCTGCTCCACTTGGGCACTTCAACCTTTTTGAAGCAGGTGGGAACCTCTGACTGTAGCAGTGAGAGACTGAAGATGTCCTTGAATGCTCCAGCCAGTTGATTAGCACAGGTTTTCAGTGCCCTACCAGGTACAAACAAGGTCTGAGGCCTTGCAAGGGTTCACCCTCATGAAAGATATCCTGATGTCGGCCTCCAAGGGTTACCAGATGTAGAGATTTGCATAGGTGTAGTTTTATTCTCCCTTTCAAAGCATGCATAAAACACATTAATCTCATCTAGGAGTGAAGCATCACAGCCATTCATGATGTTAGGATTCACCTTGTAGGAAGAAGACATGCATTTTTCAGGATTGTCAGGCAAGATTCACACTTAAAACCATGCAAACTTTGGTCTATTTTATCATTTGCCTCCAAGCACCCCAATGGAGAATGGACTCCATCATCTTCCCAACTGCTGAAGTGAGGCTAACTAACCTATAATTTCCATTCTCCTGCCTCCCTCCCTTCTTAAAGAGTGGTGTGACAGTTGCAATTTTCCAGAATCTACCGATGCTTGAAAGATCATCACTACTGCTTTCACAATCTCTTCAGCTACCTCTTTCAGAACCTTGAGGTATAGTCCATATGGTCCAGATGACTTATCTATCTTTAGACTTTTCACCTTCCCAAGCACATTCTCCTTAGTAAAAACAACTAGACACACTCCTGCCATGACACTCTTGAATTTCTGGCATACTGCAAGTGTCTTTTACAGTGAAGAGTAACACAAAATATTTATTGAGTTCACCTGCCATTTCCTTGCCCCCATTACTACCTCTCCAGCATCATTTTCCAGCAGTCCAATATCTACTCTCACATCTGTTTTGCTCTTTATATATCAGAAGAAAACATTTGGTATCCTATTTTATATTATTGGCTAGCTTACCTTTGTATTTCATCTTTTCCCTCCTTATGGCTTTAGTTTTAAAATTCTTCCCAAAATCTTAACTTCCCAATAATTTTTGCTATATTATATGACCTTTCTTTTGCTTTTATGCTGTCTTTGACTTACCTTGTCATGATGGTTACATTATCTTCCTCATAGAATAGTTCTTCTAGATGAAGATCAAAGGACAGGTGGGGACTACACGGTTCTGGAATATTAAGTGTGTAGTAGAGAAAGGTGAGGCAGAACAAGTGATAAGGAGGACACACGTACAGAGGGATGGTCTGACGGAACATGGAGTTAAATGTGCAGAAAGAATAAGTAAACTTAGGAAGGACAACAAAATTCAAGGGGCATATAGCCCGATGGGAGTTCGGGGAGCTGGGTTAAGCACAATAGGCAGCAATTTAAACAGAATGAGGAGAAATGGGCAAAAAATTCTATATCTGAATGCACGAAGTGTCAGAAATAAGGCGGATGAGCTTGAAGCTCAGGTGCGAATGGGTAACTATGATGTTGTTGGGATAACGGAGACATGGCTGCAGGGAGATCAGACCTGGGAAATGAATGTACAAGGGTATACGTGCTATCGTAGGGACAGAAATGTGGGCAGAGGGGGTGGGGTGGCCCTGTTGGTGAGGAATGAGATTCAGTCCTTTGCAACGAGGGACACAGGATCAGGAGAAGTAGAGTCTGTGTGGATAGAACTGAGGAACAGTAAGGGCAAAAAGACCCTAATGGGTGTTGTCTACAGGCTACCAAACAGTAGCATGGATATTGGGTGCAAGTTGAGTAAGGAGTTAACATTGGCATGTGGCAAAGGTAATGTCGCAGTAGTTATGGGGGATTTCAACATGCAGGTGAACTGGGAAAATCAGGTTGGTGCTGGACCCCAGGATAGGGAGTTTGTAGAGTGTCTACGGGATGCATTCTTGGAACAGCTTGTACGAGAGCCGACCAGGCACAAGGCTATTCTGGATTTAGTCTTGTGTAATGAACAGGATTTGATAAGCGATCTTGAAGTAAAGGAGCCATTATGAGGTAGTGACCATAATATGATGTTTTTATCTGCAATTTGAGAAGGATAAGGGCAGATCGGAGGTGTCAGTGTTGCAGTTGAACAGGGGAAACTATGGAGCCATGAGGGAGGAGCTGGCCAAAGTTAACTGGACAGATATCCTAGCAGAAAAGACAGTGGAACAGCAATGGCAGGTATTCTTGGGAATAATGCACAAGGTGCAAAATCAGTTCCTCCCCCGGAGAAGGAAGGATTCAAAGGGGGGAAAGGGGCCACAGTGGTTGCATAGCATTAAAAAAAAAGGAAATATGACAGAGCTAAAGTGAGTGGGAGGACAGATGATTGGGAAATTTTTTAAGGAGCAACAGAACTTAACTAAAAAGGCAATACGGGGGAAAAAAAATGAGGTACGAACGCAAGCTAGCCAGGAATATAAAGGAAGATAGCAAAAGCTTTTTTAGGTATGTGAAGAGAAAGAAGATAATTAAGGACAATGTTGGGCCCTTGAAGAATGAATTGGGTGAAATTGTTATGGGAAACAGAGAAATGTCAGAAGAATTTAATAAGTACTTTAGATCTGTCTTCACTAGGGAAGACACAAGCAATCTCCCAGATGTATGGATGGGCCAAGGGCATAGGGTAACAGAGGAAATGAAACAGATTGACGTTAGGAAGGAAACGGTGATGAGTAGACTGATGGAACTGAAGGCTGACAAATCCCCAGGTCCAGATGGTCTACATCCTAAGGTACTAAAGGAGGTGGCCCTGGAAATTGCAGATGCATTGGTAATCATTTTCCAATGTTCCTTAGATTGAGGATCAGTTCCTGAGGATCGGAGAATGGCTAATGTTATCCCATTTTTTAAGAAAAAAGTGAGGGAGAAAACAGAACTATCGTCCTGTCAGCCTAACATCAGTAGTGGGGAAGATGCTAGAGTCCATTAATAAAGATGAAATAGTGGCATATCTAGATAGCAGTGATAGGATTGGGCCGAGCCAGCATGGATTTACCAAGGGCAAATCATGCTTGAGTAATCTATTGGAGTTTTTCGAGGATGTAACCAGGAAGTTAGACAAGGGAGATCCAGTGGATGTAGTGTACCTCGATTTTCAGAAGGCATTTGATAAGGTCCCACATAGGAGATTGGTGGGTAAAATCAGAGCTCATGGCATTGGGGGGAAGATATTGACATGGATAGAAAACTGGTTGGCAGATAGAAAGCAAACAGTAATGGTGAATGGGTGTTTCTCAGAATGGCAGGTGGTGACTAGTGGGGTGCCACAGGGTTTGGTATTGGGACCACAGCTGTTTACGATTTACATCAACGATTTTGATAAAGGCATTAAGAATAACATCAGCAAGTTTGCTGATGATACTAAGCTGGGTGGCAGTGTGACGTGATGAGAATGTTAGGAGAATTCAGGGTGACTTGGATAGGCTGAGTGAGTGGGCAGATACTTGGCAGATGACGTTTAATGTGAGTAAGTGTGAGGTTATCCACTTTGGGAGTAAGAACAGGAAGGCAGATTATTATCTGAACGGTGTAGAGTTAGGTAAGGGAGAAATACAAAGAGATCTAGGAGTCCTTGTTCATCAGTCACTGAAGGTGAATGAGCAAGTGCAGCAGGCAGTGAAGAAGGCCAATGGAATGTTGGCCTTTATTACAAAGGGAATTGAGTACAAGAGCAAGGAAATCCTTTTGCATTTGTACAGGGCCCTGGTGAGACCACACCTGGAGTATTGTGTACAGTTTTGGTCTCCAGGGTTAAGGAAGGACATCCTGGCCGTAGAGGAAGTGCAGCGTAGATTCACGAGGTTAATTCCTGGGATGTCCAGACTGTCTTACGCAGAGAGGTTAGAGAGACTGGGCTTGTACACGCTGGAATTAAGAAGATTGAGAGGGGATCTGATTGAAACATATGATTATTAAGGGATTGGACAAGATAGAGGCAGGAAATATGTTCCAGATGCTGGGAGAGTCCAGTACCAGAGGGCATGGTTTAAGAATAAGGGGTAGGTCATTTAGGACAGAGTTAAGGAAAAACTTCTTCTCCCAGAGAGTTGTGGGGATCTGGAATGCACTGCATCGGAAGGCAGTGGAGGCCAATTCTCTGGATGCTTTCAAGAAGGCGCTAGATAGGTATCTTATGGATAGGGGAATCAAGGGATATGGGGACAAGGCAGGAACTGGGTATTGATAGTAGATGATCAGCCATGATGTCAGAATGGCGGTGCAGGTTCGAAGGGCCGAATGGTCTACTTCTGCACCTATTGTCTACTATCTTTGGGATGTATCTATACTCTGCCTTCCGAATTGCTCTCAAAAACTCTTAACCATTGCTTTCTGTCATCATCCCTCTCATGCCCCCTTCCAATCAATCTTGGTCAACTCTTCTCGTGTGTCTCTGCAATTCCCTTTACTCCACTGTAATACCGATACATCTGACTTTAGCTTCTCCCTGTCAGACTGCTAAATTTACCTCCTGATTGTGCAGGTATGCCAAACGGTCATCTCCCATGTCATCCTTTCATTCACCCTGCCCCTTGAAATTTCTAATTCCACACTGCCCCCCCCCCCACTCAATTGAAAGCCATCTAAATTTACACCTACAGCAAATTTGGATATATTGCACTTGATCCCCTTATGCAAATCATCAAAATATACAGTGAAGATGTAGGGCCCATCACCAATTCCTGTTGCACCCTACAGTTTAGAGCAGGCATGGGCAAACTATGGCCCGGGGGCCATATGCGGCCCGTTAAGCTTTTTAATCCGCCCCGCAGAACTTGATGAAATTATATTAATAAACCTTGTTTACGTTTTCTCCCCGCAATTCTGGTGTTTTCCCAATAGATGACGCACTCTATATACATTGACCTTTGTTGAGGTGCAGCGTATTACTCCACATTTGCGCTTTACTCTTTGTTCGGCTCGACCTATTTGTGTGAACAGGCGTTCAGCGTCATGAACATCAACAAAGCCAGCCACAGATCCAAGTTAACTGACCAACACCTCAGATCCATCCTGAGAATCGCCACAACAAAACTAAATCCAGACTTTGATGCACTGGCTAAAAAGGGAGACCAACAACACTGTTCCCACTGAAATTAAAAATAAATTTCTTCATTGTGTTATGTAAAAAATGCATTTGAAAATATTTTTTTCAATAAGCCTTACATGTTACATATCTTTTCTGTTAAGTGATGGACATGAGTAGTGAGCAGGTGCATGTACGTTCTCAAAATAAAAAATGCGCTCCAGATCAAGTAATGCGCTCCGCATACTGGCGTGCTGTCATTGTTCTGTCATTGTGCTGGTCGTTGTTGAGTTTTGGCACAGGGGACAATTGAATAAGAAGGAGCAGGACAAGTAGACCTGCATCTCCTACCATTTTTGAAATAAAGACAGTCAGGAGGAGAGTGATGATGATAATATCTTGAAGGATAACAGAATTTTCAGTGCTTTAAAATAATAGCTGTTACTATTAAAAAAAGCTGTATTTTATTCATTTAATTTTCAGTGTTTTAAAAGTCATTTCAATAAATAGCTAAATACCATGGGACTTCAAAGACAGATATTTTGTTGTAATGCATTTGTTCATTTTCAATTGAAATTAAAGCACATGTTTTCTACATATCCCATGATATTTTATTTTCTCTTATGAGGTGTATTACCAAAACACTCCGTCCATCTGCTCCTGGTCTGGCCCCCCTGTCAAATTTTAGAACCCTTTGTGGCCCACAAGTCAAAAAGTTTGCCCACCCCTGGTTTAGAGTCATCTAACCCAAAAATAACCAACTTATTACAATTGTGTTTTATGTTCATTTCTCATTGTTTGTTTTTAATGTTTCTACTGCTATGAAATTGGATGTATTTCCTCCCTCCTCCCCTCTCCCCACCAATGGATCATTTCTTCCCATTTTTCCTAGGATCCCACATTTATAACTACATACTTTTTAATTAAACATACAGTACATGCAGAACCTCTAGGAACATAAACTAGCAAGCCATAAAAACAGATTCTATTTGTTTTTGATCATGTTTTAATATGTTTCCAATTTTCAGGCTAACTAATTTTTCTGCAATTTCACACTTTTAAAACCCTTAGCAGCTTTTGTCATACTCAAATTCCACATGGAAATTTCATTTCTCAAAGCAACAAATAATCATCTAGTATTATGAAGTTATTCCTTAGATTTGTCATTATTAAACTATTAGCAAATCTATAAGCCACTCCACGGCATTAACAGGATCCCTGTGGAAGGCTTTAAATTTTACAAACAACGTTTTGCTAAGTGTTCAACTTTCCAATTCAATAAAAATGCTACTGAGAATCCCTTCCCATAAGACTGCTATCATTTTATAAGATCTAAAGTAATATTTTATAACCGCTTTCCTGGTTGCATTAGCTGAGAAAGCTGCTCCTGATGCACTTTATGAATGCATGTGTCAAAACTCTTTTGCACTTTGATATGCAAGTCTCTATAGTCTCTACTAAGATAAAAGTACTGATGATTTCTATGTTAGCTGTACTACAGAATTATCCCATTGCTGTTAATAACCTGTCTAGCAGTGTGAGCTAATATATCTGATTCCATCAATTTCCTAACCATGCAAAAGATTCCTTCTTAGTGCATGTCATCTTCTATTACTGGTTGTTTAATCAAAAGTTCTCTATAGCACTAAAGCATATCATGGCACACAAGTTTGCGATCTTACCAGATTCACATTCATTCTTGGTTCTGTTTAATTCAGTGCCATCATCCACAAATTGACAGATCGAGAAGAGCCTGCAGCCTCTTTGACAAGCATAGAGTTCCTCTTCCTGCCATAATGGAAAAAACAGAAAAATGCTTAAGTAATGAACTTCTACCAGCAACAACTGATATCATTTCAAAGTCATAATTTATCTTAGAAAGGACGTGCTGAAACCAGAGAAGGTTCAAAGGAGGTTAATGAAAATGATACCAGGATTGAGCAGCTTGTCATATGAAGAGCATTCGATGACTCTGGGCCTGTATTCACTAGAATGCAGAAGAACGTGGGGTGACCTAATTTAAACCTATTGAATGATAAAAGGCCTTGATAGAGTGAATGTGGATAGGATGTTTCCTATGGTGGGAGACCAGAGGGCAAAGCCTCGGAATAGAGGGGCGTCCTTTTAGAATGGAGATGAGGAGAAATTTCTTTAGCCAGAGAGTGGTAAATCTGTGAAATTCGTTGTCACAGGCAGCTGTGGGGACCGAGTCTTAATGTATACTTAAGGCAGAGGTTGATAAATCCTTGATTGGTCAGGGCATGAAGGGATATGGGGGAGGACAGAAGGCAGGAGATTGGGGCTGAAGGAAAAATGTATCAGCCATGATGAAATGACGGAACATTTGATGGGCCAAATGGCCTAACTCTGCTCCTACATCTTATGGTCTACAATTGGCAGGTGGCCAAGAAGGAAGACTATATGTTAAAATTGCACAAGCCAACACACAAGTGATACAAATTAATGCCTTCAAAATAAAATTACACTGGCTAAGAACAATTTTAAGACAGACTTCTAAAGTAAGGCTTGAAGTGAAACTTGCTTATTCAGGCATGCATGCTACTAGCTGATCAAAAATGCAGAATCAAATTTTTTAAAATGAATACTTTATTTGACTCTGAGCATATTATTAAGGTTGCAAGATAGCTTATCCCTTGTCCCATGCATGATACAACTGAAACGCCAATCGTATTTGACTTAATAGATCTAATGCAAACACGCTGCAAATCTTTGTTTGAGTGGCAGCCTTAGGACTAATGTATAATTAATAATTGTACCTGTGATACTATCAAAATAGAATCTCCGATATACCAGTAATACCCAGCAGGGGTGCTTATGTTAGAGGAAATAGAAGACATTGAGGCGGGGGGGGGGGGGGGGTGCGTAAGCAGCACCCTAACTTGAGGCACAAGATCTGGCTGATCGTGTCAACTCCTTGCCATTGCCAACATCTGATAGGCATTCCCAGTTTGTGTTAATTTTTTTATTTTAATTGAGCCCCGTTAACGATAGATAAATACATATAGCTCTATCTCTGAGCCTGAAGGCGGCGAAGCCTTTAATTCTAATCCTGCTAAGAAACAGAAAGTGCGTCAATACAATGTTACACACGTGGAGTATGGGTTTATACTGTTCCTGTCAGATCAGCGACACCCCATTTGTCTTATTTGTAATACTGCACTGTCTAATGAAGCCATGAAACCATCAAAATTGCAGGAACACTTCCCTAAAAGGCTACTTACGGTATGGCTCAGTTCCAGAAGATGAAAGAAGCATTCCAAGAGTGATGCACACTCGAGTCATTTGCCAAGAAAGCGAAAATTGACCTTGATAGTGGATCTTATAACATTTCCAAAATGATGGCAAAGCACAGAAAATCTCATTCAATTGGAAAAAGATTAATAACACCTGCTGTATCAGAAGTGCTTACCAGTATCTTAATGTCAATTCCTCTGAGTAATAACTCTATAGTCCCTCATATTGATGAAAAGAGTGAAGATATTGAGAATGAACTATGCACAGCACCACAAACAACAGAACTTAGAATACAACTAGATGAGTCAACAGCGTGAGACAATGAAGCATTATTGATGGCATATGTATGGCTCATCAAAAATGGAAAAGTTTATGAAGAGATTCTCTTCTGCAAAAAGTTAAAAACAAATACCAACAGAGAATCAATCTACAATGAACTCAAAATGTATGTAGAGGATAAAAGTATTCCAATTAGGAACATGGTTTCTTGTGCAACAGATGGAGCACCATGTATGACAGGTCCCTATGCTGGTTTAGTGGCATTTAAGAAAAAAAGAAATTCCAAGTCAGTTTGCGGTCCATTGTGCAATTCTTGTCAATATCTCACAACCAAAAACCTCAGCCAGTGACTTTTTTCAAGCATGATTCTTAAAATGTTTCTTTGATCTTTTTGACACCATGGTTGAATTTTTGCTCAAAGTCAACAAGAGCTTTGGAGACAAGACTGAACTTCTACTTGGAGATGTGGCATACCTAGCCAATCAAAATGAACATTCTAAATATGAACCTGCAGGGTGAGAATTTCAATTTAATCCAGTCAAAAAAGGGAAGTGTCCACTTTTATCGGAAAATTGGAAATATATACAGGCAGTCCCTGGTTTATGTACGAGTTCCATTCCTGATTCCGTCTTTAAGTCGGATTTGTGTGTAAGTTGTAACAAGTACATCCGGTATTATTTAGCGTCAGTTAGTCAAACGTTTGTCTTAGTGTATAGTATATATTTTACCTTTCTTTGCATATAAAACACTTAAGAAACATATGTATTCCAATAATTAAACCACTGTGTTACTTAGTAATAACTGGAGCTTTCATCGGGGCAGGGACTTTCACATGCTCCATTATTCTCACTTTATCTGTTATCCTTTTAAACTGATATGATCGTTGACTGACTGTAGCCTAACGCTTTTCTAATGATCGATGGCGTTTCACCCCTTTCCAAATGCTTTATTATTTCCACTTTATTTTCAATCTCGATCAGTTCCCGTCAATGGAACAGAAACACTGCGGGCGATGGGTCCCGACCTCCACCGGCTCCCGAGGTTCGCTGTGTCCTAAGGACCACCACACTGAGACATGCTGAATGGGACAAGTGGGGGCTGTGCTGGGTTTGGGTATTTGATCATCCACCATATTCCACATGGGAATTTAAACTGGAGGTGGCAGTGTTTTCTTTTACGAGGTCAAGTTGTGAGCTCGACATCAACCCGGCACGGGAGCTGTCTGTCACTGGATCGAACTCGGAAACCTCCGTTCTCCACCATGACGCTGATCTCACTGCACCACCAGCAGACCGGAATGGGTGGGGAGGGGGGCAGGGGCAGGGTCAGGGTGAGTCTTACTTAGAAAATTTTAAACCAAATACAAAGCTAAACACTCAACACAGTGTCAATGGCAACAATTTAAAATGGCGGACGGCATTAGGATCCAACTTAAAATGGTGGACGGTGTTCTGCTTCCTCAGTTCATAAGTACGAGTTGTCCGTAAGTTGGACGTTCATAACTCAGGGACTGCCTGTACAGTTGGCCCTCTTTATCCATGGGTTCCACATGCGTGGATTCAACCAACCGCAGATTGGGAAAACCCAGAAGTTCTCTCTCCAGCATTCGTCATTTGAGCATACACAGACTATGTTTTCTTGTCATTATTCCCTAAACAATATAGTATAACAACTATTTACATAGCATTTACATTGTATTGGGTATTATAAGTAATCTAGAGATGATTTTAAGGTACAAGCAATCCCCAGGTTATGAACAAGTTCCATTCCTGAGTCCTTCTTTAAGTCAGATTTGAAGTTGGAACAGGTACATCCAGTATTATTTAGCCTCAGTCAAATGTTTGTCTTAAAATATAGTATATATTTTACCTTTCTATGCATATAAAACACTTAAGAAATGTATGTATTTCAATAATTAAACCACTGTGTTGTTTAGTAATAATTGTAGCTTTCATTGGGCAGGGCCTTTCACATGCTCCATTAAAATTGTTCTGATCGTTGACCGACTGTATCCTAACACTTTTCCAATGACCGATGGTGTTTCACTTCTTTCTGATTGCTTTATTATTTCCACTTTATTTTCAATCGTGATCGTCATTATTTTCATGAACATAAACACTGCAGATTCAGAACTGCACCACTGGGTCCAAATGTCCACTGCACAGACACAGGTTAAATAAGGTCTGGGTTCCCACTGAGTCCTAAAGACCTCCGTACTGAGACAGGTTAAATAAGGGACTTGAGCATCTACGTTTTTGGTATCTGCGGGGGGTCCCGGATCGAATCCCCCGCGGATAAGGAGGGCCAACTGTATACTAAACATTGGAAGAAGAATGCCCTCTCAATTTCCTTGCACGTAAAGTATGGCACTCTCTTTCACAGATGGTGATTTGCAAGAATACAGTCGGCCCTCCTTATCTGTGGGGGGGTTCTAGGACCCACCTGCGGTTGCTCAAGTCCCTTATTTAACCTGTCTCAGTGTGGTGGACTTTAGGACCTAATGGAGCTTTGGACCCACCACCTGCAGTGTTTCTGTTCCATTGACGGAAAACGATCACAATTGAAAATAAAGTGGAAATAATAAAGCCATCAGAAAGAGGTGAAATACCATTGGTCATTGAAAAAGGGTTAGGCTACAGTAGGTCGACGATTTGGACAATTTTAAAGGATAAAGTGAGAATAATGGAACATGTGAAAGGCCCTGCCCCAATGAAAACTACAATTATTACTAAGCAATGCAGTGGATTAATTATTGAAATACACACATTTCTTTAAGTGTTTTATATGCATAGAAAGGTAAAATATATACTACAGTTGGCGCTCCTTATTCGCGAGGGATTGGTTCCGGGACCCCTCGCAGATACCAAAAAACGCAGATGCTCAAGTCCCTTATTCAACATGTCTCAATGCAGTGGACTTAGGACCCAGCGGAACCCCAGGTCTCATTTAACCTGTCTCAGTGTGGTGGACATTAGGACCCAATGTTGGAGCTCTGAATCAACAGTGTTTCTGTTCACAAAAATAATCACGATTATGATTGAAAATAAAGTGGAAATAATAAAGCGATCGGAAAGAGGTGAAATGCCATCGGTCATCGGAAATGTGTTAGGCTACAGCTGGTCAACGCAGTGGTTTAATTATTGGGTTGTGGGTTTTTGATCCTCCATATCAACCAGGCACGGATGGCGAGTGCGCTAGGATGTGGTCTGTCACTGGATCGAACAGGAACTTCCATTCCCAAGCCCGGGATCTTAAGTGTTTTATATGCATAGAAAGGTAAAATATATACTATATACTAAGACAAAAGTTTGACTAACTGATGCTAAATAATATCGGATGTACCTGTTCCGACTTACTTAGTAAGAGAACTTCCAATTTTCTTTTCAATCCCAATCCACAGTAACCTACGCACATCCTCCCGTATACTTTAAATCATCTCTAGATTACTTACAATACCTAATACAACTTAAATGCTATGTAAAATAGTTGTTATACTGCATTGTTTAGGGAATAATGACAAGAAAAAAAGTCTGTACATGCTCGAGCAACAAGTACTGGAAGAGCACTTCCAGGTTTTCTCGATTCCCGGTTGGTCGAATTCGTGCATGTGGAACTCATGGATAAGGAGGGCTGACTGTATATACTAAAGCGAACGTTTAACTAACTGATGCTAAATAATACCAGAAATACCTGTTCCGACTTACTTATAATACAAAGTAAATGCTATGTAAATAGTTGTTATACTGTATTGTTTAGTGAATAATGACGTAAAATGTCTGTACATGCTGAAAAAACAAGCGCTGGAGAGAGAACTTTCTGGGTTTTCCCGATCTGCGGTTGGTTGAATCTGTGCACGCAGAACACACAGATAAGGAGGGCCGACTGTACTGCTTACACCTGCAGTCACTGAAGGAGGATTTTCAGAGTTGATTCAAGGATTTAAATTATCTGGAAATTCTGGATTGCGTAATTAACCTACTGTAGCGGTGTGCTATACGCAGCGCTAAAATAACGACACGGAGTCGGTAAACTGCAATTAAAGATGATTTTATTCGAACTTCACAGCCTTGCTTTAAAGCCTCCCTCATCCCGCCCTCCCCGGGCGCGGATGCTCCAAGGGACACGTACTCACAAACCCCCGCAGGCTTTTTTCCCTTTGTGCGGACCTGGCCTTTGTGCCTGCACGCTGGCTATTTGTGAGCCAGTTCGAGTGCGCTAGGAAGTGGGTCGCCACACTACAGTATTTATTTGCAAGGTGGAAGAACAGAAGAGACCTTGCAAGAAGAAATTATCGAAATTCAGAATGAAGAAGTAAAAATGCTTTTCAAAAATGTCAGCTTTGTGTTATGTGGCTACTCTGTCATATGAAGTTTCCTGGTCTTTAGAGAAGAGTCAAGCTGCTCTTCATTGCATTTCCATCCTTCTACCCTATTGAAAGAGGCTTCAGTGTATTGAACCACAATATGACAAAACAACAGAAACTGCTTGGACATTGTTATACCTGGGGTCTTAAGACCACAACTTGAACCAGATATTTCAATTTTTGCTAAAAGTCATCAAGCTCAAGAATTACATTGATATCAAAGCTGCTGTACAGCGCACAGGTACTGCATAAGCTAGGCTTAAAAACAAAGATCTAAAGCAGAATAATTTTCTCAGTTAGCATATGATAGACATATTTTTTACACCGTGGGGGCACTAGAAAATATACTGTGCTCAAGAGGGTGTTGGCAAGTATGAGGGTACTTCAGGGTGGCATTGGCAAGTATGAAAATACTTTAAGGGGGCCTGGGATTAAACAAGGTTGGGAAACACTGCTGTACACCAAATCAAATGTTAGCACAATATAAAACAGCTTGGGAGAAATCCTTAATATGCAGATTTGCGATGCTACAAGTTTACTAGTACAGAACAGTTCAATGTTTAAGGCAACATACTGAGCATGATAGTAGTTTTTTTTTTAAAAAGAGAAAGCCGGGATGGAACAATGTCATAAGCACTGACTGCCCCACTAGTTTAGCATAACTGTATGGTCAATTGAGACGGTTTTAATTATAAATTCAGGCAGCATTAGATCCAGAACTATACAATGGACTGCAATGCTGTTTGTTTGTTTGTGAATTTTGGCTGAGAAAGATCAGAGCTACCAAGTATATTTCAAACTCATACAACCTAACCAACTAAAGTCCAAGTTGAGTTTATTGCCAAATGCACTAGTACATGTATGCACAAGTGCAATCTAAAACTTATTTGCAGCAGCAAAGAACATTGTTTTTTGTCTATCCTGATTATGATGCACAGTTTTTACAATAAAACACATTAAAGAGTTTAAATAATGGTCCATGGCAGTTCCATGCACAGCACAGTCTTACTTTCCAAGATGGAGTATGATGTTTAAATCAAACTGTCAACTGAAAAAGGACACCAGCACACAAGAAGACTACTTATATATAGACATTTAATTATTCATGGTACATGAGCATCACTGGCTACCTCCCAGATTTAGCTACTTGCTAGCCATTTCAGAAGGAAATTCAAGAGCAAGAATATTATTGCATATCTGGAATTACATAAGTCAGACTAGGCAAGGATGGAAAATGTTAAACCACAAGACACAGACGCAGAATTGGGCCATTTTGACCCATCAAGTCTGCCTTGCCATTCCATCATAGCCTATTTATTTTCCCTTTAAATATACCCTTTAATATTTGGTAGGTTTCAATGAGACTTACACCCGTCATTCTTCCAAACTACAGCGAGTACAGGCCCAGAGCCATCAAACTATTCCTGGAGTCATTCTCCTAAACCTCCCCTGGATCCTTTCCTATGCCAGTACAACCTTTCTTGTACATGGATCCCAAAACTGCTCACAACACTAAATGCAGCCGAAGAATCCCTTAATAAAGCTTCATCATTATATCCTTGCTTTTATAGTCTAGTCTTCAGGAAACCAAGTTATTGGATATATTTAAAGCAGAGGCTGACAGGTTCTTGATTATTAAGGATGTCAGAGGTTTCAGGGAGAAGGCAGAAGAATAGAGTTGAAAGGAAAATAAATCAGCCATCATTGAAGGGCAGGGCAGACTAGATAGGCCGAATGACCTAATTCTCCTCTCATGTCTAATAATCTTATAAATTTGAAACAGCTTTTAATGTCCTCTATTATACAGCTTGCTAGCTTCATTTCTCTCTTACTTTTTTTTATAAGAACATCTCAATCTTTTAGCTTCCCACTAATTATTGCAATATTGCATGCCCTCTCTTTTGATTTTATGCTATCTTTGACTTTCCTTGTTAACCATGGTTGCCTCATCCTCCCTTTAGAATGCTGCTTCTTCTTTGGGATGAACCAACCCTGTGTCTTCTGAATTATTCCCAGAAACTCCAGCCATTGCTGCTCTACTGTCATCCCTGCTAATGTCCTCCAGTAGGTAGTGCGACACATGGCAGCAGCTGCCTTTCAGATCTGGTGCTACATCCTTTAATTTAATTTAGTTTTTTAAACTTTAGGGCACAATTAGGGTTTAGGCCAGTTGGTAACAGAGCAACTATCTACCATCACCAGATACTGCTACAATACAGAGATCACCCAAAAACAAACCTTCATGAAAATCTGCGCGACCTCGGCTTGCTGAGGGAATTGGGCTTGTAGACCTCAGAGACGCTTGATGCCAATGGCTGGAGTTAGGGACGTTGTAAGCGGTGTGCGAGGAAGCAAGCAGGATTCCGTGTCAGGAAAAAGGTAAGCCCTAGCCAACCAGCTCTCCCGTCCATTCTGTTCTCCAATGTCTGCTTGCTGTGGGAATCGGGCCTACAGTCCTCAAGAGTCGCCTGATGCCGCTGGCCAGAGGTGGGGATGTCGTAAGCAGTGTGCGAGGAAATGGAAGCAAGGCAAGCGGGCAGGAGTCCATGCCAGGAAAAAAGAAAGCCCTAGCCAGCCAGCTCTCCCGTCTATTCTGCTCTCCAATGGACATTAAATGGGACTTTTAAACTTCTAAACGAACTACTCAGTGGGAGTACAGAAACAGACGGAATCGCGTACACCGCCATTCAGCTGTTTATTTATGCAACAGAGTTTCCCCTAAGCCATCAGACTACCAACCTACTGCCCTCTGCTGTGCCTATTGTCTTGTTTATTATTTACTGTAATACCTGCACTGTTCTGTGTACTTTATGCAGTCCTGGGTAGGTCTGTAGACTAGTGTAGTTTTTGTGTTGGTTTACGTAGTTCAATGTAGTTTTTGTATTGTTCATGTAGCACCATGGTCCTGAAAAAGGTTGTCTAATTTTTACTTTGTACTGTACCAGCAGTTATTGTTGAAATGACAATAAAAAGTGACTTGACTTGACTAACTTTGACCTACTCCTCTCAGATCAGAATCAGAATCAGTTTTATTATCACCAGCATGTGTCATGAAATTTATTAACTTAGCAGCAGCAGTTCAATGCAATACATAATACAGAAGGAAAAAATAGTAATAATAAGTAAATAAACTAAGGTATACGTAAATTGAGTAGGTTAAAATTCGTGCAAAAAACAGATATTATGTGTGTGTGTGTGTGTGTGTATATATATATTTTAAAAGTGAGGTAATGTTCAAGGGTTCAATGTCCATTTAGCAATCGGATAACAGAGGGAAAGAAGCTGATCCTGAATCACTGAGTGTGTGCCTTCATGCTTCTGTACCTCCTACCTGATGATAACAGTGAGAAAAGGGCATACCCTGGGTGCTGGAGGTCCTTAATAATGCCTTTCTGAGACACCACTCCCTGAAGATGTCCTGGGTACTTTCTAGGCTAGTCCCAAGATGGAGCCAACTAAATTTACAACATTCTGCAGCTTCTATCCTGTCAGAATGTTTTCAAGTGTATTTGTTGACATACCAAATCCCTTCAAACTCCTAATGAAGTATAGTCAATGTCTTGCCTTCTTTTATAACTGCATTGATATGTTGGGACCAGCTTAGGTCCTCAGAGATCTTGACACCCAGAAACTTGAAACTGCTCACATTCTCCACTTCTGATCCCTCTATGAGGATTGGTATGTGTTCCTTCGTCTTACCCTTTCTGAAGCCCACAATCAGCTCTTTCGTCTTACTGACATTGAGTGTCAGGTTGTTGCTGCGACATACTATACTAGTTGGCATATCTCACTCCTGTACGCCCTCTGTCACCATCTGAGATTCTACCAACAATGGTTGTATCATCAGCAAATTTATGATTATATTTGAGCTATGCTTAGCCACACAGTCATTCGTACAGAGAGAGTACAGCAGTGGGCTAAGCACACACCCCTGAGGTGCATCAGTGTTGACTGTCAGCAAGGAGGAGATTTTATCACCAATCCACACAGACTAGTCTTCCGGTTAGAAAGTCGAGGATCCAATTGCAGAAGGAGGTACAAAGGCCCAAGTTTTATAACTTCTCAATCAGGATTGTGGGAATGATGGTATTAAATGCTGAGTTATAATCGATGAACAGCATCCTGACATAGGTGTGTGTGTTATCCAGGTGGTCTAAAGCCATGTGAAGAGCCATTGAGATTGCATCTACCATTGACCTATTGTGGCAATGGGCAAATTGCAATGGGTCCAGGTACTTGCTGAGGCAGGAGTTCAGTCCAGTCATGACCAGCCTCTCAAAGCATTTCATCACTGTTAATGTGAGTGCTATAGTCACATTAAGTGATATTCATTAAGGCAGCTTACATTATTCTTCTTGGGCACTGATATAATTGTTGCCTTTTGGAAACAAGTGGGAACTTCAGCCCATAGCACTGAGAGGTTGAAAATGTCCTTGAATACTCCTGCCAGTTGGTTGGCACAGGGATTCAAAACCTTACCAGGTATTCCATCAGGACCTTCCACCTTGCAAGGGTTCACTCTCTTTAAAGACAGCCTAACATCAGCCTCTGAGACAGAGATCACAGGATCATCAACTGCAGCAGTTATATTCTCCCTTTCAAAGCAGGTATAGAAAGCGTTGAGTTCATCTGGTAGTTAACTTTGTTAACTTCTCTGTAGTTAACTTTACTCTACTACAATACCAATAACATCCTATTTTATCTTCCTCTCCAACTGCAGTGTGAATTCTATCACATTATGATCACTGTCTATGTGTTTTGTAACCTTAAATTCTCTAATCAAATCTGGTGCTTTTACAACACCCAATCCAGAATTGTCTTTTCCCAAGTGTGCTCAACCATAATCTGCTCTAAAAAGCCATCCCACAGGCATTCTATAAATTCCTTCTCTCAGGATCCTGTACCAACATGATTTTCCCAGTCTACCTGTATATTGAAATCCCCCATAACCATCATAACATTGCTCTTTTTGTTTTTACAAGCCTTTTATATCTTCCATTGTAATTTGCATGCCACACCCTGGCTGTTGTTCTGAGGCCTTTATGTAACTCCCAACATGGGTTTTTTGAAACCCTTTCAGCTTCTCCACAACTCTACCCACAAGATTTCTACATCTTTTGATCTTATGTCACTTCTTTCTAAAGATTTGATTTCATTTTTTTAAACAAAACAACTCCACCCCCTTCTACCTACCTACATGTCCTTTCAATACAATGTGTATCCTTGGATGTTATTTTGACTTTTTTTTAAAATCTCAGTCCTGAGAAAAGGTTGAGATATATTGTAGCTCATTTCTGCACAAATAACACCCGACATTAATGTTTAATACTTTGGTTTGTCTTCACATTTATTTATTTAGAAAAATAGCACAAGACTGGCCCTTTGGGCCCAACAAACTGCACCCACCCCCCAACAATCCACTTATTTATCCGTAGCCTAATCACAAGACAATGTACAATGACCAACATCTTCAACTGTTGCATAGTTCCACAACCTCCACTTTTATTTTCAAGTATTTCCACCCTAGGATAAAATCCACAGGTTTCCATGCATACCTGACAAATCTAATTGCTTTCTCAGTCATAAAATATTTCTTATTCCATTGCTTATACATGTCATATACATTACGAACTTGACAATATCCAATACAATCAATCCTGTCTCAGCTCAGCCCTCCTGCAATCCTAGTAATGTGGAGTTGTATCACCTAAAACATAGAAGACTACAGCATGGGAACAGGCCATTGTTTCACCAAACCAGCTGAAAACAAATCAAAAACACCATCCCTCCTACCTATACCATCAGACTTTTGATTTCAGAACTCAATTTTCTGAAGAATTGCTTCACACAATAAACCCAGTAGTTTCAAAATTTTGATGCAACACTTTAATACAATACGATGCATTGTATTAATTCTCCAAATCAGCAGTCAACACTATTAATGTAGAATATCTGCAAAATATATTTTACTGGGTAAGGCTGATGCTGAGAATTCAATAAATGATTTAAAAAATCCATTATACTAAATTAAGTTGCTGTTTTTCTAAACTTGTCTCTGAAAAAACACAAGCAAACTATTTTCAAATCAAATAAATTATGATTACTAATTTTAATACCAAAAACAAACATTCGTTACTGGTGACTTTTTTCTACAAAGTCCAAATATGGATCTCAACCTTTCACCTTAATTTCTCCTATGTGATATCACAATGAGAGCAATGTTACAAAATCCCTTCAATTTTCAACCATTTAACCATAGAAATTGGCAACATAAATAATATTCTACACGTTTTGCCAACTGTTTGATCAGGTTCAAAATCATCACTATCAATGCTTGAACACAAATCTCACTTCAAAATTCAGTTTAAAGCCAAAGTTATGGTTAACCAGATTTCTGATACAGCATCTATCACTCACTTCAGAGCTCTCCAGATAAAACCAGTAACACATTCTCAGAGATAAGAGCTTCCTGGTCACTGATACATGCTTACTCTGCAGGATTGCATGCTAATTCCCAAAACCAAAATTAAGAAACAGGTTGGCATAATCTCCACAGTTCAGCACAATCAACTATAACCATAAATTTTTCTCTCAAGACTGGAACAATAACTTCATAAACAATCTCAGAAAATGCTGCAGGAATCAAATTACAAATTGTAATAGCTTGAGCAGCTCTCTGCCATAAAAAATCCAGCAGTGTAAAAAGGAAGGTCAAACATTTTCTAATTTATGGTAAGTAATCCAGTCCTCCATTATCCAAATCTGGCTTAAAAATTGATGACATTTCCTGCGGATCATTGCTATTTGAACATCATTCAAAACCACACTCTCAATTTAAATCAATTACTATTACCTCCAGCTCTTGATACTTTCAAGATAGTTGCCAGAAAACTTACATTTTAGATAATGATTAAGATCCCAAATATATTTTTCCTGCACCCTTCTCATGATTTACAACCTATTAACTTCATGATTCAACTGTTCAAAGTTACTTGCACAGAATACAGAATTTAACTTGCAGGTTGAGTCAGTGGCAAGGAAGGCAAGTGCAATATTAGCATTCATTTTGAGAGGACCTGAATACAAATGCAAGTACATAATGATGAAGGCTTTTGTGGCATTGGTCAGACTACACTTGGGAGTAGTGAGAGTTGCTTTGGTTCCCGTTAGCCAAGAAAGGATGCGCTAGCACTGAAGAAATTCCAGTCCAGAAGAGGTTCAGGAAGATGATCCTAGGAATGAAAAGTTTAACATATGAGGAGCTTTTGATGGCTCTATGCCTGTACTCGCTGAAGTTCAGCAGAATTAAGGGGATCTTATTAAAACCTACCGAACATTGAATTGAAAGGTCTGGATAGCGTGGATGTGGAGAGGCCGTTTCCTATAGTGGGAGTGTCTAGGACTATAGGGCAGTCTCGGAATTGAGACGTCCGTTTAGAACGGAGATGAGGAAAATTTTATTTAGCCAGAGGGTAGTCTGTGGAATTCTTTGTCACAAACGGCTATGGAGGCCTAGTCATTAGGTATATTTAAGGTGGAGGTTGATAGGTTCTTGATTAATCAGGGTGTCATAGGTTACGGGGAGAGGACAGGAGAATGGGGTTGAGAGGGATAATAAAAAAGCCATGATGGAATACGGAAAAAACTCGATGGGCCGAACAGTCTAATTTGCTCCTAGGTCTAATGATGTACTATGTGAGCTTTTTAACAAAATACACAGGATCCACCAATTTAGATATCTGAAAATGAATAATACACATCAGTTAATCAAAGAAGATTGCGTTGTTAAAGTAAAATAATGAGAAGCCTCAGAACAACAAGGTTTTACATAAAAACATATCCTACCTTCGGATAAGTGTGCAGCGTATAGGTCATCTCACAGGATTTCTGACACGACGATGTATCTCCCAAAACAGCATCGAACGCGTCGGAGGCCAGCGACACATTACTGAAAAACAGAGCCAATATCGCGACCAGTGCAAAGCCGAAGACCGAGCCGCAGCGACCAGAACCGCCCGCTGCCACCGCCATCTTCCGCCTGTTTGTTGTGATCCACACTCCCTCACCTCAGCGCGCGTGCGCCGTCAGACCTTGCTGCACTTCAGTTGGTTTTCATACAACTTTCATCTTACGTGTGATCCTAGCGATTTACTATACAGATTTTCCGCGGTTGGGTTTGCGTTAGATGTAAATATCATGCTTTTTTTAAAAAATAAAATACCGCCGTCTGCTGGCGCAAGGGTGGCTGGGACTTGTAGTTGTCGGAAGGACACTGGCTTCCTGTCGTCGAGGTGGGCTTGTGTTGTGTTCCGTTACCGAGAACCCATCGTCGTGTGCCGTGAGCTTGGGCTCATCCATGGATCGGTTCGTAGTGCGGGGCTGCGCGGCGAGCCCAGCACAGCCCCAGCCCAAGGTGTACCGTCAGACTACTCTCGAGTCTTTGAAGGTAGAGAATTTCCCCTTTGTGGAGGGTTTTCCGGAGTTCACGCGAAACTATGGGTTAAAGGCATTCGAGATACTTTTGTTCTGTGTACTAGTTCTAATCAAACCTTTGCCCATTTCTAAAGACACATGGTCATTAATCCCATCAGTTCCAATCTCCCACTGTTTCCCTTCAGGCTCTCCAAATTACTAACTGTCCCTCTCTCCCCCTGGAAGTCAAGATTGAACCCAGGTCACTGAGAGTGTGGGGCCGTACTCCCTGCAAAGAAGGCAAAGTAATTCATGGTCAGTCAAAAGTTTCCTTTTTGTTTTGATTAAAATGACAATTTAGGAGGGTCTGTCGAGTTATAAGAGTTAATTCTTGTTGCAGAGCAATTAAATTTATACAGCATCCTAAAAGAAATGATCCAAATATTGTCTGGCATGAATGAAGATTGAAATTAGTAGTACTTTGGAGAGGAGAAACAGTTATACGTGGGTGCAGACATTGGGAGGAAGAACATTGTCTATCCACAATTTCCTGAATGGAGGTGCTCCGGACAGACTCGAGAGGGTACTGTACCACAGTGGCGCAGCACAGCTCTGTGTGTTTCGGAGTTCCAATTCCAGCAAGGAGACTGTAGCATTCCCCGTGGAATGCGTGGGTTTCCTCCCGCAGTACAAAGGTACAGCGTGTAGTTTAATTGTCCGTGATTAGTTAGGGATAAACAGGCTTGTCGGGAGTTGCTGGGACATCATGGCCCGAAGGGACGGAAGGGCCAACTCCGCGCTGCATCGCTAAATAAACAAAAATAATAAAAATATATTTGTCAACATATTTTACATGTTTTTTAATACCCAGGTCATTTAGTTAATTAAAAATCTCAACGAGTTATTCCAATTTTTAAAATACAACCAAATTATTGTTTACAAATGTAAAACTAAAATGTGAATAAGACCAGTCCATAAATTGTTTTCTTACACCAATAGGTTTCTGAACCAGCTAGATCAGGCAGCAAGATACAACCTCAAATTACACTGGACAACAAAGATTTTGCTTCCTAACTACCTTTAGGTGTATCTCATGAATTTTTGGCTTCTGATCATGAAAATCACCATGAAATTTCCCTATCATGCATCATTTTTTGTAATCACTTATGTTTATTATTTCAATTCATAATTCAAGTCAATTAAAATGTTGCCTACAATTTAAGCTGGTAAGTTTCCTATCTTGTCCAGGCATGCTTAGGTGGCACGGCTGCTCCAGGGCAGGACAGGTTTTAGTAATAACTATTGGGTTCAGGACTGTAAAGATGGAATTTGCTATCACCAGGCACAAAAATTTCTATGAAGGATTTTGATATTTGAGACAGATACTTTATAAGATTAAGATACTTGCCAAGATTAAGGAAGGCATTTTTGTTGGTCCACAAATCAAACAGGTCATCAATGACAGGCAATTTGAAGAATTTCTAGTGGGACTGGAGAAAATCACATGGAAGGCATTCAAGGAAGTTGTTGAAATTTTTCTCGGCATCTACAGAGCACCAAACTACATGCAGTTGGTTGAAAACATGCTTCAAGCATATAAAACCATGAAATGCAACATGTCACTAAAGATTCATTTTCTGCATTCCCATTTAGACTTCTTCCCTGCAAATCTTGGTGCTGTTAGTGACGAGCATGGTGAAAGGTTTCACCAGGACATTGCGGTCATGGGGAAAAGATACCAGGGCAACTGGAATCCATCAGTGCTGGGGAATTATTGTTGGACACTTAAGCAAGAAGCCTCAGACACTGAGTACAAATGAAAATCATTAACAGAATATTTTTAACTTAGTTGAACTATTGCAAAGCATCAGCACCATTATGCAATTTAATACAGTATATTCAATAAAAGTTCATTAGTTGTTTCTCCAATTTCCTACGTGATACAAGCAGTCTGAATTTATATTTGTGTTCATCTTCAAGCAGTCTATCATAAAAAAAAAATTCTGAGGAAGCAACTCTTGGAAAAATTTGTTGTCCAGTGTTACCTACTTAGAACTACAAAACTTGACAGAGCAACCATTAAAATATTTATTGAGGTATGTGCAGGCCCCTCTTACTGCAGCACATCTCCCATTCTGCTGATCCGTGGCACTGTTCACAACTAGCCCATCAAAGGACTACCCCAAAGCCCCTCCGAATGCTCTATTTTATCCCCTCTGCACCGATATGGAACTTTGCAGTAAATTTATCAGTACAGTAGCACCAACTCAGACCGGTGAACCAGAACCAGCCATCACTTATCACACTCTTCACAAGTCCCACCCCAGTGTTCACCTAACTTTCACGTTCCAATGGCTGTGTTCCCATAGTATATTGCATTTATTCACATAGTAGTAATCTAAGCTAATTCTGTTATGTATAAGGCCACCGTAGTGGTGAGGCAATGGACAATCACAAAGATTAACCCTTTAAAGTACAAAAATATGAATTGGTGAAAAACAATTGAAATAATGTTAAAGTTGGAAATAAAACACAATTAAAAGTCTTTTAATGTAGCGGAAACTGGATGATGGAAGTATTCCCCTGTATGTGGTTTTTTTTTCATCTATGCTTGCATTTGTGTGGTTTTTTAAAAATTTAATCCAAGATACGGTTTCTGAGATGTTAAATACTTCTTTTGACTCTTACTCAAAACCTTAAACATGTTTTGTAGTAATACTTTAAGTACAATTTGAGTGAACATTAACGATTGTTTTAATTCTCTAAACAGAGAGTTGTGGTGATTGAAGATATTAAAAGATGTAAATCCATTCTGGAACTCCCTAATCAAACAAAGGAAAACTTAATTGAAGCACTGCTGGAACTAAAGAAGAAAATACCCTCTCAGGAAGTTCTAGTCTCAACAAAAATAGGTAAAGATTGTACTTTATGGTTATTTGCAAGATGGAGCCACAAACTGACGAGAGGATGGAAACCTTGTAATTGACAAAAACAGAGCTGTTTTCAGGTGTGGTCTCCAGTCACATTGCACAAATAATTTATTATCCCTTCATCACTCAACCCATTAATCAAAGCCTGATTGAACCACCAATACAGTACAGTGAGGAACTTCCAGACTGAAAATGACGTTTGCAACTTGATGCATATATTTGATAACACCAAGCTAAAAAGGCTGGCTTCTCTTGAGTGAAAACTGTAAGTTTCAGGGCAAAGTGGAAGGGAGCAAAGGGTGGATAGCTGTGGACTTTATTGAATGCAGGCAAAGAGGTGAAAATGGATATATTTGAGTGCCTAGGCTTGAATCACAGTTTGAAATCTGGGCATGCTTCGAAAAGATTTAATGTTGCCAGGACAAGCTTAAAAATTGTGAAATTCATTTACAAACAAAAATCATTCTTGCATTGCCTAGGGCATGAAACTTATACCTGCAGGTACCCAGTGTGAACTTAAGTCGGTGAACCAGAGCAGTGCTGAATATTTACAGTATCTAACCACTAACTATATAATGCATAGAAATGCTTATACTATAAATCAGTTTTCTTTCTGCTTTTAAAAGAAGTTTATACCATGCATCTCAAACATGAGAAAATCTGCAGATGCTAGAAATCAAAAGCAACCCACACAAAATATTGGAGGAACTCAGCAGGCGAGGCAGCATCTGTGGAAAAGAGTACAAAGTCGAAATTTCAGGTTGAGACCCTTCATCTCAGCCAAAATGTCAACTGTTCATTCTTTTCCATAGATGCTACCTGGCCTGCAGAGTTCCTCCAGCATTTTGTGTGTGTTGCTCTCCTTTCTACCTTTTCAGTAAAATTCAAGTTTAAAGGGTTTTTAAAGTTGAAGCCTTGAGAGCTACTTTTGTGGTTTTAGTTGTGAATTGTTGGACAAAATAGAAATATGCTTCTGCTTTAAAAATGTGATTCAGTGTGCTGGGTGACAGAGACTGCTTTCCACAAGTAGTAGCATGTTCTTTTAAATTTAGTCTGAGATTGTACAAATCATTCTTATTGCATTCTGCTTTCAGATAAATATTCTTCCTATTTCTAGGACACACTGTAAATAGGATGCGGAAAAACTCAGACCCTGAAGTTGCTGAGCTTGCTAAAGTCATTTTTAAAACCTGGAGAGATTTTATAAAAGAAAATAAAAATAAGTCATCCATCGAGGTGCGATGTGATTCTAAGACTGAGAGTCTCAGGAGTAATGCTCGAAAAATGCTCACTGAAGTCTTGGAACTGGAGGTATTTTTTTTTAAACGCTGATTAAGTTTTTGATTTTAAAACTCATTTTCAAACATAAGCTGTGTTGCAGCCTCTTGTCCGTTGTTTTGAAGGCAATCATGATGTGTAAGACTAATTCATTTATCTTCTTTAACACATTTATTATAAACTAACTTCAATATTGATTGGCTTAAGAGAACAGTCATAATTTGGAAGATTGTCTTCACTTTTCAGGCCAGATCCACTATTTTATTAAAATAGAGATGTTCTTGCCAAACACTGAGGTGACCAGAGATATTATGTATATCCAGCCTCTCAACTCAGAACACTGAGCTCCACCTCTGGACTTGGTGCTGATCTGTCACTTCAGCAGGAGGTTCCACACTTTTATTCCATATGCATGGTAGTTGGAAACATTAATTTACACAATGATGTCAGCCAGCAGTTTTCTCTGGAACTGGAGGCTAAAGAGAGGCATAATCCAGTTCACTAGCTTGTATAAATTGAGTATATTGTTACTACCTGTAATAATTAATGTATTATTTTATTATGTATTTGTTATAGAAGGAACATCCTCTGATTGAAAACTTAGAACGAGAGGTTTTTCACCAGTGTTCCCGTTTGATCAACATTTCATATCGGAGGACAATACGAGCACTAATCTTTACTTTAAAACACAAACCAGAAATCCGAGAGCAGGTTAAAACCTACAAGTTCCCAGTGAAGCAGCTTGTTGAAAATCACAAGAAATGTTGACTTTTTATTAAAGAAATGTGTTTACATAAATTGTGAACTTCCAGAAGTACTTTACCTTTTTAAGCTGTCACCTAATTTTTCTTTTGACGCAGTGGCAAAGTCAAAATGTATAAACACTGTCATTTAATACCTGGATTTGTACCAAGATGCCGGAGCATTCTTTAGATCTGATTTATGACTATTAGGAAATTGACATTGCATTGATTTGAGTATCTGAAAATCCAAAATCTGAAAACCTCTGAAATCCAAACTTTTTTTTTGAGTGCTGACAAGTTAATGAAAAATACTCCTTAAAGCGGAAAATGAAGACCTGAAACATGTATTTATAGAGTGGATTCATCAGCATTGGAAAGAGCATAATGGTATGCTAATCATGAGACCAGCAAAGACGAACTGAAAACTGAGGATAATTCAATATTCAGCAGACTGGGTTGCAGAAATTTAAGGAAAGGCATTTAAAGATATATATCTTTAAATATATATTTAAAGATTTGTGGTAATGAAGTGTCTGCTGATCATGAAGCAGCAGAGAAATTCATTGATGAGTTTGCCAAGATTGTCACCAATGGAAATCTAACATGCTGAATGGCTGCATCCGTATATAAGTGTGAGGAACAAGTGTAAGACAAAGACTGCTTACAGGTAGCACATAAATTCAGAGTGAGAAATTATATTGGTGTCATGCTATCTCGTTATATATTCCAAAATACAGAAAAATCCAAAACACTTGCAGCTCTAAGCATTTTGGGCAACCTGTACTGTGTTTGTATGATATTAAATGCATTTCAATTTAGTCAACTTCTAGCAAAGAACAAAAATATTGAATGTATCCAAAAATCCTGTTTAAGAATTGGGAAAAACATAATTAATACACCGTATAATTGAATAGCATTGCCCTGAATAAAGTATCTCAAAAAGTTAATAATAATGTACCATTTAGCTTCTCTTAAAAGAAGCTCTTGGAGCTGGTGATAATTAGTTAGAATAAACTATTTGTACAAATCATAATGTTTTTCTCTATTAAGGCAGTTTGTTACATTTAACTTTGTTCTGTTCCATCTAATAATAAGGGCCACATAGCATATATAAGACAGCAGTAAAATACAGTCACAAAACAAATATATTCCAAGTCCCTGAGTTCATGAATGTTGCAGCAGTCTGCAGTTGCACATAATACATTGTCTTCTGCACATGAACACTAGAGGACAGCACAGATTCCAGCATGTAGGCCACCCCTCAACATCTCCGGCCCTCCAGTGGAGCGCACCAACTCCGACACCTCTCTACTGGGTGGTTGCAAGCAGGTGACGCTGCAGCTTGAGGCCTAGTTCTCAGTATGACAGAGACCACACAGCTCTCCCACCATTCGCCAATGAATGGTACTTTCAGCATTCCACATTAACAATGTCCAGCAGGTCTTGCAATCTACAAGAAAAGAGACTTAAGACAATCACTCTCTTTTAGACTGCACAACACCTCCTGACACACACAGGTAACAACATGATCTGCATCAAGTCCAGCTCTATTAGTTTCTTGCTAACAAGCAATTTGCTGATGGGGTAGACCTGCAGTACTTATAAGTTCTTAATGTCGTAAAAAGTACATTTAAAAAAGACAATACCACCTTTGGCTAACCCCGTAGAAGCCACGGTGTACAAGCATGCAGCCATCTTTCCGGAAGCATATCTTGCCTCCACTTTATCTACCTTGCGGCCAACTTCAGTGATCTCTAGATTTGTACACAAAGTCCATCTGTTTCACAGTATTCTCTAAGACCTCCCCCCCCCCCCGAATTGTGTGTCATTCCAAATTTCTAGTTGCTATTGTTTTGCCCATCTTAACAGCTGATCAGTATCACTCTCTAGCCTATGACTATCTGCCACACTATAAATAACACCAGTTTTAATGTCTTCTGCAGACTTGGGATTCATGCCTCCTATAATCACATACAGTGACAAGATTTGGGAAGTCATGTTACAGTTGTACAAAATGTTTAGAACACAGTTCTGGTCACATCCATAGAGGAAGGATAGGATTAAACTCAGGAGGGTGCAGAAAAGATTCACAAAGCTGTTACTTGGAATGGAGGGCTTGAGTTATAAGGAAAGATTGGATAGACTGAGACTGTTTTACTTGGAGCAAAAGAGGCTGATGGATTTTGCTGTTTTAATCAAAGGTTCTTTTAGAAGTCATGAAAGAGGCACAAGACTTATTGCTTCACAATTATTTTACGAAGGGTTGATGGAACAACGGAAACAGGAGCAGAAGGATTACAGGCGAGATACTAAGAAGATTAAGATAGTGCTACTTCGTGTTCAGCTGTTTTATACCCACAGAAATAAGAAAAATTCCATTCTAATCTATAGTTAAAATTAACAAGTTAGAAAGCTCTCAGTCAATACTGCAGTAATAATTAACCAATGAGAACAACATTCGCTTAATGCAGTACAAAGAAGCTCCAGAATTATACTTTTTGTAGCCACTCGAGGCACGTTAAACTGTTATGCATACTATACCTACTAGGAATCATAGTAAGCAGATACTTGTATATAATTCAAAGATTCATTTATTGTCAAAGTATGTATTTATATACAACTCTGAGATTCATCTTCTCCAGATAACCACAAAGAAAAAACACAGAAGTTATTCGGAGAGAAACACCAACCCCACCTCCCCACCCCCCCCCACAAAAAAGAATGACATACTGATCATCAGCCCCCAAACCCACCTCCCGAACAAAACGGAATTATAGACTACAAGCAGATCATTGTTGAACTGCAAAGAAAATGACAAACAGTTGGATCCAACAATTCCTCCCCTCTCCGTGTTTGATTCTAAATCACATATTTAGAATCTTAACAACTGAAAATTCAGAGCCGGAAAATCTTGTGGTATCTACATTATGTATAAAATAACGCTCGACATCAAAATTTTTCTAAAGTATTGCTTCCTCAAATTTTTGTTTTGATAGATTGCTTGAAGCTGAACAAATATGATTTCAGACTTGTATCATGTAGAAATTTGGAGAAACAAGAAATTAACTTTTATTGAATATAATTACTTTAATTGCATAACAGTGCTGACACATTGTAATAGTTCAACTGAGTTAAAAATATTTTGTTGATGATTTTGTTTACGCTCAGTATCAGAGGCTTCTAGGTTAAGTCTTCCAACAATAATCAGCCAGCTTTGATGGATTCCAGTTGCCCTGATATTTCTCCAATGTCCTGGTGAAACTTCTCACCATGCTTGTCACTGTCACATGCACCAGGATTTGCAGGGAAGAAGTACAAATGGAAATGCAGAAAACAAATCTTTAGTGACATGTTGTACTTCATGGGTGAAGCATGTTGTCAATCAGCTGCACATAGTCTGGTGCTCTGTAGTTGCCAAGAAAATTTTCAACAACATCCTTGAATGCCTTTCATGTCATTTTCTCTGGTCCCACTGGAAGTTCTTTGAATTGCCTGTCATTGATGACTTGTGGACCAACAAAACTGTCTTCCTTAATCTTGGCTTCAGTTATTCTGACTTGAATTATGAATTGAGATAATAAATATAGGTGATTTTAAACAAAATGGTGCGTGATAGGGAAATTTCATGGTGATTTCCATGATCTGCATCCCAAAATCCATAAGATACATCCAAAAGATTTTCAGGAAGCAAAACCTTTGTTGTCTAGTATAACCAAAAAAACCACTTATGTTATGAAATATCAAAGGATATATATTCCTCAAAGTATTCATAAGATTATATCATGGTTAGGCAGATTAGTAGGTATACTTTCAACTAGTCTATTTATGATTGCTTTTAAACAAATAAAAATTACGTAAATTATGATGAGGCATAATTATGAATAATATGACTCATAATGTTAAGTAACCCCAGCTTCCGAGACCTGAATGGATCCAGTCAAAGAAATTCCATCCATCAGCTGGATTTTTGTTGCTTCTTCTTTAAGGATATGAACAGCTAAATTAGTTATGTTTGCAGTCTCTTCAGGTATGTGACTCTTCAGAGATCTACCAAGAGGTATTTCTCACAGGTTGGTGGCAGTTATTTAAAAAAGGGAACTTTGAGGGTGTTTGTCCATTGTACAAGCCTATCAGCGCTGTCAACAGTGCTCTACAGATTAAATAAAAGTACAGAAGGGATAAACAGAGTGGTCATTGTCAGGAGTGACAAGAGTAGAAGCAATGGGCTTCGGCTCAAAGGAAGCTTCGGCTTGGAAGAGGTGTGTAAACTGTTAATGTTTCCTTTTTGTTTCTTTTTTCCCTCTTACTGTACCATTTAAATGGCTGTGGTGTGTTTTTCGAGCCAGATGTTGGAGAACTGGGAGACCCGGAGTCTCCCGGGGAACTACATCTGCATGAAGTGCATCCAGCTGCAGCTCCTTGAAGACCGTGTTAGGGATCTGGAGCAGCAACTGGATGACCTCCAGCTTGTACAGGAGAGCAAGGAGATAATTGATCAGAGTTACAGGAACGTAGTCACCCTGAGGTTGCAGAAGGCGAGTAGCTGGGTGACTGCCAGGGGAAATGGAAATAGACAGAGCAGAGCACCCCTGTGGCCTTTCCCCTCAAAAACAAGTATACCGCTTTGGATACCTTTGTGGGGATAACCTCGCGGGAGAATGACAAGGCAACTGGGTTACAGGCACTGACAAAAGAGAGAGAAGAAGGGAGCAGTAGTGATAGAGGACTTGATACAGGAGATTCTGTGGACATGAACAGGACACCTGAATAGTATGTTGCCTCCCAGGTGCCGGGATCGGATGACTCAGATCGTTCCCACAACATTTTGGAGAGAGAGGGAGAGCAGTCAGATGTCTCTGTACTTATTGGTACCAATGACATAGGAAGGAAAAGCAATAAGGTCCTGAAAAGAGAATTTAGAAAGCTAGAAGCAGGACCTCCCAGGTAGTAATTTCTGGATTGCTGCCTGTGCCACACACCAGTGAGGGTAGAATAAGGATGAGTTAGCAGCTAAATGCATGACTGAGAGCTGGTGTAGGGGGCAGGGCTTCAGGTTCTTGGATAATTGGGATCTCTTTGGGGGTGGTATAACCTAACTTAGAAACATAGAAAACCTACAGCACAATACAGGCCCTTCAGTCCACAAAGCTGTGTCGAACATGCCCTTACCTTAGAAATTAGCTAGCAACACCCATAGCCCTCTATGTTACTAACCTCTATGTACCTATCAAAAAGTGTTCAAAAGTGATGGGTTGCACCTGAACCTGAGAGGGAACAAATATTCTCGGGGGCGTGTATGTTAGAGCTGCTGGGGAGGGTTTAAGCTAACTTGACTGGGGGTTGGGAACCAGATTGAAGGGACTCAGGATAGGATGGATGGTAAAAAATTGATTGTGTGCAGTCAAACTGTCAGGAAGGGTAGGCAGGTGATGGGACTTAGTTGCATCCAACAGGCTGAGTATCAAATCATTAGGGATGCAGAATCAGAAAGGATAGCAAATAGGGTTCTCAAGGTGTTGTATCTAAATGTGTGTAGTATAAGAGTTAAGATGGATGATCTTGTTGCAATATTACAGATCGCCAGGCATGATGCTGTGGCCATCACTGAATTGTAGCTGAAGGATGGTTGATGTTGGGAGCTGAATGTCCAAGGTTACACGTCATATCAGAGGGATAGGAAGGTAGGCAGAGGGGGTTGTGTGGCTCTACTGGTAAAGGATGGGATCAACTTAGTAGAAAGATGCGACATAGGATTGGAAGATGTTGACTCTTTGTGGGCTGAGTTAAGAAACTGCAAGGGTAAAAGGACCCTGATGGCAGTTATATACAGGCATCCAAACAAGTGGCTGGGAGGTGGACCACAGATTGCAACAGGAAATAGAAAAGGTGAGTCAAAAGGACAACATTATGGTAATCATGTGAGATTTTAACATGCAGGTCAATTGGGAAAATCAGGTTGGTAATGGATCTCAAGAGAGTGAACTTGTTGAATACCTAAAGATGGCTTTTTAGAGCAGTTTGTCATTGTGCCTACTAGGGGATCAGCTATACTGGATTGGGTGTTATGTAATGAACTAGAGGCAATTTGGGAGCTTAAGGTAAAGAAACCCTTAGGAGAAAGTGATCACAATATGATTGAGTTCAACTTGAAATTTGATAGGGAGAAAGTAAAGTCTAACATAGCAGTATTTCAGAGTACAATACTGCTACATCAAGGGAAATTTTAGTGGTATGAGAGAGGAAATAGCGTCAATTTCTGGGGAAAATGAGAAAGGTGCAGGACATGTGTATTCCAAAAATGAAGAAATACTAAAATGGTAAAATAGTACAACCATGGCTGGCAAGGGAAGTCAAAGAAAAAAGAAAGGGCATACAGAAAAGCAAAAATTAGTGGGAAGACAGAGGATTGGGAAGTTTTTAAAAACCTACAGAGAACTAAAAAAATCGTTACAAAGGAAAAGATGAAATATGAAAGCAAGCTAGCAAATAATATCAAAGTGAATAGTAAAATTTTTTCAAGTATGTTCAAAATAAAAGAGAAATGAGAGTGGACATAGGACCACTAGAAAATGAGGCAGGAGAAATAATAACGGGGGACAAGAAGTTGGCTGATGAAATAATTGAGTATTTGCATCAGTCTTCACTGTGCAGTATTTTGTAGTGTGTGAAGGAAGAGAAGTGGGTGCAGTTACTGTTAAAAGAGAGAAGGTGTTCAAAAAGCTGAAAGACCTAAGGGTAGATAAGTCACCCGGAGCAGAGGAACTGCACCCTAGGGTTTTGAAAGAGGTAGCGTTAGAGATTGTGGTGGCATTAGAAATGATCTTTCTAAAATCATTGGACTCTGGCATGGTGCCAGAGGACTAGAAAAACGCAAATGTTACTCTACTCTTTAAGAACGAAGGAAGGTAGCAGAAAGGAAATTATAGAGATAGACCAGTGGCCCTGACTTCAGTGGTTGAGAAGATGTCGGTTGTTAAGGATGAGGTGATGGAATACTTTGCGACACAGGACAAGATAGAATCAGAATCAGGTTTATTATGACCAGCATGTGACGTGAAATTTGTTAACTTAGCAGCAGCAGTTCAATGCAATATATAATGTAGAAGAGAAAAGAATAAATAAAATAATAAATAAATCAATTACAACATACGTATATTGAATAGATTAAAAAATGTGCAAAAATAGAAATACTGTACATTTAAAAAAGTGAGGCAGTGTCCAAGGATTCAATGTCCATTTAGAAATCGGATGGCACAGGGGAAGAAGCTGTTCCTGAATCACTGAGTGTGTGCCTTCAGGCTTCTGTACCTCCTACCTGATGGTAACAGTGAGAAAAGGGCATTCCCTGGGTGCTGGATGTCCTTAATAATGGACACTGCCTTTCTGAGACACCACTGCCTAAAGATGTCCTGGATAGTACAAAGTCAGCATGGTTTCCTTTAGGGAAAATCCTGCCTAATGAACCTGTTAAAGGAGATTGCAAGTAGGATAGATAAAGGGTTTGCAGTTGATGTTGTATATTTGGACTTTCAGAAGGCCGTTGACAAGGTGCCATACAAGTTAAGAGCCCATGGTACTACAGGAAAGTTACTATCATGGTTAGAGCATTGGTTGATTGGTAGGAGGCAACGAATGGGAATAAAAGGATCCTTTCCTGGTTTGATGCCAGTGACTAGTGTTGTTCCACAGAGGTCAGTGTAGGGACCATTTCTTTTCATGCTGGATGATTTAGATGATGGAATAGATGGCTTTGTTGCCAAGCTTGCAGATGATACAAAGATTGATAGAGGAGCGGGTAGTGTTGAGGAAACAGGTAGGAAGCAGAAGAACAGATTAGGAGAATGGGCAAGAAATTGGCAAATTAAATACAATGTTGGAAAATACGTGGTCATGCACTTTGGTAGTAGAAATAAATGTGCAGACTATTTTCTAAACAGGGAGAAAATCCAGGAATCTCAAATGCAAAGGGACTTGGGAGTCTTTGTGCAGAACACCCTGAAGGTTAACTTGTAGGTTGATTCTGTGGTGAGGAAGGCAAATGCCATGTTAGCATTCATTTCAAGGGGTCTAGAATACAAGAGCAAGGATGTGATGCTAAGGCTTTATAGGGCACTGGTGAGGCCTCACCTTGAGTATTGTGAACAGTTTTGGGCCTCTCATCTTAGAAAAAATGTGCTGGCATTGGAGAGGGTCCAGAGGAGGTTCACAAGGATGATTCCAGAAATGAAAGGGTTATCATACAAGGAACATTTGATGGCCCTGGGTCTGTACTCACTGGAATTCAGAAGGATGAGGCGGGGAATCTCATTGAAATCTTTCGAAAGTTGAAAGGCCTACAGAATAGATGTAGAAAGTATGTTGCCCAGGATAGAGGGGCGCCCTTTCAAAACAGAGAGGCAGATAAATTTCTTTAACCAGAGGGTGGTGAATTCGTGGAATATATTGCCACATGCAGCTGTGGAAGCCAGGTCGTTGGGTGTATTTGAGGCAGAGGTTGATAGGTTCTTGATTGGACACGGCATCAAAGGTTACAGGGAGAAGGCCGGGAACTGGGGTTGAGGCGGAGATTTTAAAAAAGGATCAGCCATGATTGAGTGGCGGAATAGACTCGATGGGCCAAATGGCCTAATTTTGCTCCTATGTCTTATGGTCTATGTAAGTACAACTCTTCTTACTTATAACTGTTTCCCCCTTAATTGCTAAGGGAAGATCTCATGCCATACGATTTTCTAGAACCATCTTATGTATGGCAACCATTTCTGTTGTTACGCTTCCCAACCCTCCATAGCCCAGCAACAAAGGAACTGTGACTAAGAGGTTACTAACACATCAACCATAGTTCCTCTTGTCTCCATTGGGTACCACTTTAATTTGTTGTAGTGGCTAGTGGGTATCCACTTTTACCTCTTTCACCACTGAGTTGGTAATTAACAGCACTTAATAACAACCTTCCCATTCAGCTTCCAGCAATGAAATTGATAATTAACCAATAAGGCTGAAGGGGTGACATCATAGTGGTTTATAAAATCATGAGAGGTATAGATAAGTTAGTCATCTTCCCAGGATAGGGAATTAGAGTGGATAGATTTAATGTGGAAGTGGAGAGACTTAAATGAGATATCAGGGTTAAATTTTTCCACAGGGAGTGTGGTGAGCATATGGAAGGAGCTATCAGAGGAAGTAGCTGATCGTGGTGTAGTGGCATCCACACCAGACTTCAAAGCGAGTAGTTCCAGGTTCGAATCCAGCCAACTCCTTGCATGCTATCCATCTCTGTTGGGTTGAGCGTTGAGCTAAGTCAGCAACTCGGCTTCATAATAAAAAAAAACAGACAAATGCTAAGGAATCAGCAAAGGTTAGTGCCAGATGGTCCACAAGGCGCGGAGAGGATCATCAACAAACAATTGTTAAGTTATGATCATTTAAATTACTAATGGTAAATCACTTGACTGGAACATTGTATTTGGTCAATATGAACAATTAAAATAGACTACATCCTATTTGTTGCTTCATCAAACAGAATTACATACAGCCAGTTTTTGTTGAGGTTATTAAATACCTCTTCTCCCTTTGTTTTTTATTGAGTGAATATTACCTGAATTTCAAGCATTGATAAGGCCATTCAGAAACTGGTGATAAAGTATGTGGTGTTTGATGCACCAACCTATTACACTACAGGACATTGACTCAACAAAAGTCGGTGCTATAGAGTAAAAAGATAAAGATTCCATCCTGCATCCCATAAATAATTGATTTAAAAAGGTAACTTGAAGAGTAGACTGTTTTCAACATAATGTATTTCCTAGCTCCACAAAGTATTGATTACCTTTCACTATATAGACCTGAATTTGATATATCCCTCAATACAAGATGTTTTAGCTAATATCTGAATGTAGCTGGACCGACAGCTGATGCCCTCATCCAAAGAAGGGAAAATTCAAAATTGATGTGGTCATTCCTGCTAGAAAATTGTACCCATATCAGAATTGATTTGTATTCCTGATGGCACAGATTCAAATAGATGAATAGTTTGCTACTATATCCATTATTTCCTTTTTGCTATCAATTCATTAAAGGGAACCGACAAGATAACTATAGAAATAAACTAATTATGCTATTTAAGTGAATCCATAACTAGGGTACATGTGTCTAAACCCAGAACTTCTAAACCCAAAAGTTAAGGCGAAAAACTTCTAAACTGATGTTTCCAAACTTGGAACTTTCTTCTATAAATGGCCATTGATACTCAGGCAGTTAGTAGTTATAAATGTCTGTTAATCAAAGATATTATGGAAATAGTTGGGGGGGAGGAGGGAGGAGAATGTAGGTTTGAGGTGCTTGCTAAATGCATCCAAATGTCACAGCTTTCCTTCAGAAAAGCGGGGATGTGAACCCTTGAGAGAACTGGTATTTATTGTCATCCTATTCATATCTACATTCTCCACAAGGGGTCACTGAAAAACAATGGTTCATACAGTATTAACAATTATTTGGACAATGTGCCAGAAAGCTTTCTACATGCCTGTAAGTGTACCCCAACTAAATTAAGCAGTTTTACAAAATGAAAGTGTAATTGGCAGAATTATTAATTCTTCTGCTTGAATTTAACGTTCAAGGTTTGCTTCTGCTAAACGGACAGATAAGCGGACATAATGGTTGAAGTATGAACTATAGATAATGCATCAAATATCAGAATGTTCATAAAGCTCGCTGGGTCAAACAGCATCTGTGTAGGAAACAAATGCAAGTTACTGTTTTGATTAGACCCTACATCAAGACCAAGATGGAAGAGGCAAGATTGTCAGTATATAGATTGTTGAGAGAGGGTGTGGGTGCAATAGAGACTGACAGCTGTGAGCTGGACCCAAATAGAGAGTGGATGATATAACATCTGCAGCCTCTTTTGTCTTCATGCCATAGACAGTGCATGTGGTAGAACGAAATGGAGCTTAAAATTATCAAACAGAGTTAAGCTTGTTTTGACATGTCAGACTCAGTAATTTTATAATGATAACATTGAATACAATTAAAACACTGATGTGTTTATTCTTCTGTTCATAATTCTAATATTAACTGCATCTTAATAAGTTAAAACATTTCTAAACAAGATTTAACACATCTTCTGAATGAATCAGCTCCACTGAGATGAGATAGCTCAAAGGAAGCAATCTCAATCTAGCTGTCTCTGTAACATATTTGGTAGAATATGTTCTGACTAGTTTATACAGAGGCAGGTTGATTTTAACTATTGACCACAGTCTCCTCATTCCACATTGATGGTGATTTGCTGCAGTCCACATTTACATGTACAATTACAGAAAGACAGTCACACAACAGTTCATTGATACAAATGTGAACTCATCAACATCTGAAAATGACGGGCTGGAAAAAAATATAACTTATGGTCTCTGGATCAATACAAAGAAAATGCTGGAGGAACTTAGCAAATCAGGCAGCATCTAATGAGAAAAGTGAACAGTCAATGTTTTGGCCAACGCTCTTCATCAGAACTTATGATATCTGACTATCCTCAGCTTATCGGAACAATTTCTAAACAATAATACAACCAAATCTTTAATAATTTTGTAAAACCTTTAAATCATCCAACTATACACATTTCTAAAAGGAATAGAACTAATGCTTTAGGCATTACAGATTTACTATTAAACTATTATCCCCATGGCCCTTCTTTGGTAAGTTTCAAATTTTCTATAGTGATCAAATAGAAATCCAAAATGCATTAAAATTCCAAATGAGATCTAACCTGCATCTTGTACAAAGACAAGATGCTTTGTTTTATATCTAATAATTCTATTTGTGGATGTTAGTAATCTATTTACTTAGACTATGGCTTTGTAATATTGATCATGATACATTAAATACTTCTGAAAGGTTACAATTTTGAATTGGCAGAATTTACTGTGCAATTATGCTTGGTATTTACCCTGTCCATGTTCATTCCATTGTGATTGCTTGTGTGGAAACATAATTACACCAACATTATCCCAGAGCATGAGAAATGCAAGAGAGCACTTAAAAAGTGAATTTGGACGGCTAAAAGATGACATAAGGTTGCTCCGGCCGACAAAGTGAAGATTTCCTAAAGGCTTCCTTCTACATGTACAGTAAGAACAAACACATAGCGAGGAGCAAAAATTGTCCTCTTGAAGATCAGAGTGGTATTCTATGTGTGGAGCCAAAAGAGGTGGGGGAGATCTTAAATGGATTTTTTGGATCTGTATTAATTTGGGAGATGGACAGAGTCTATAAATGTGAGGCAATGCAGCAGCAAGGTTATGGGCCCAAAAAGATTAGAAAGGAGGTGTTTGCTGTCTTGAGGTAAGTTAGAGTGGATCAATCCCCAGAGCCCGACAAAGTGTTCTGTCAAACCTTGTGGCAGTCTAGTGCAGAAGCTGCAGGAGCTCTAGCAGAGATATGCAAAACATGATGGCCAGTGCTATCATATTTGCTGTTATGTGCTGGGGCAGCAGGCTGAGGGTAGCAGACACCAACAGAATCAACAAACTCATTCGTAAAGCCAGTGATGTTGTGGGGGTGGAACTGGACTCTCTGACAGTGGTGTCTGAAAAGAGGATGCTGTCCAAGTCACATGCCATCTTGGACAATGTCTCCCATCCACTCCATAATGTACTGGTTAGGCACAGGAGTACATTCAGCCAGAGACTCATTCCACCGAGATGCAACACTGAGCGTCATAGGAAGTCATTCCTGCCTGTGGCCATCAAACTTCACAACTCCTCCCTCGGAGTGTCAGACACCCTGAGCCAATAGGCTGGTCCTGGACTTATTCCACTCGGAATAATTTACTTATTATTTAATTATTTATGGTTTTATATTGCTTTATTTCTACACTATTCTTGGTTGGTGCAACTGTAATGAAATCCAATTTCCCTCGAGATCAATAAAGTATGTCTGTCTGTCCGTCAGCTATGGGTGAGGTGCTGGAGGATTGGAGGATAGCTAATGTTGCTACATTGTTTAAGAAAGGCTCTAAAAGAAAACAGGAAATTACAGTATATATTAGTGAACCTGACTTCAATAATGGGAAAGCTATTGGAAGGTACTCCAACAGACCGGATATATAATAGACAGGGATTGATTCGGGATTATCAACATGGCTTTGTGCACGGTAAGTCACATCTAAACAATCTTATAGTTTTACAAGGAAGTTACCAGGAAAATTGATGAAGGCAAGGCAGTTAATGTTTACATGGACTTTAGCAAGGCCTTTGGCAAGGTCAAGAAGGTTCTGTTGCTTGGCATTAAAGTAGTAAATTGGATTAGACATTGGCTTTGCAGAAGAAGCCAGAGAGTGGTTGTAGATGGTTGCCCCTCTGACTGGAGGCCTGTGACAAGTGGTGTACCTCAGGGATCGGTGCTGGGTCCATTGTTGTTTGTCATCTATATCAACAATCTAGATGATAAGATGATAAACTGGATCAGCAGATTTGCAGATAACACCAAGTTTGGGAGTGTAGTGGACAGCAAGGAAGACAATTAAAGCTTTCAACTGAACCTGGACCAGCTGGAAAAATGGGTTGAAAAACAGCAGATAGAATATAATGCAGACAAGTGCAGGGCATTGTGGAGTACAGTAGAACAGAGACATCTAGGTGTATAGATCCATAATTCCTTGAAAGTGGCATCACAGGTAGGTAGAGTCAAGGAAAGCTTTTCACGCTTTGGCCTTTATAAGTCAATGAAATGAGTATAAGAGATGGGATGTAATGTTGAAGTTGTATAAGACATAGGTGAGGCCTAATTTGGAGTATCATGTGGTCACCTACCTGCAGGAAAGCTGTAAGTAATATTGAAAGAGTACAGAGGAAATGTACAAGGATGTTGTCAGAACTGGAGGACCTGAGTTACAGGGAAAGTTGAATAGGGTAGGACTTCATTCCCTAGAATGTAGAAGATAATACAGGTATACAAAATTATGAGGGGCATAGATAGGGTAGATGCAAGCAGGCTTTTTTCCATTGAGGTTCAATGAGAGTTCAACCAGAGGTCATGGGTGAAAGGTGAAATGTTTAAAGGGAACATGGGGCTACTTCTTGTGCAACAAGCTGACAACACAGGGTCAATTTCAATAGTTAAGAGAAATTGTGTTGGAACATGGATGAGGGGTGTATGGAGGGCTACAGTTCTGGTGCAGGTCAATGGTAATAGGTAGATTAATGATTCAGCACAGATTAGATGGGCTGAAGGACCTGTTTCTGTGCTATAGTGTTCTATGACTCTAAATTAAACCTGACTGATCAACAGATTTAAGTTCTGATTACTGTACAATCATATGCCCCACGAAAGATGATAGCATCAACTCCAGTGAGTTAAGACCGCAAGATATTGGAGCAGAATTAGGCCATTCAGCCCATCAAGTCTTCTCCACCATTTGATCATGGCTGATCCATTTCCCTCTCAATCTTGTATTCTTCCCATAACATTTCACACCCTGGCTTGTCCAGAATCTATCAACCTCCACCTTGAATACACTCAAAGTCTTAGCCTCCACAGCCACCTCTAGCATTGAATTCCACAGATTCACCACTCACTGGCTAAAGAAATACCTCTTCATCTCCATTCTAAATGGAGATCACTATTCTGAAGTTGTGCCCTCTGGTCCTAGACTCCCTGACTATAGGAAATATCCTCTCCACATCTACTCTATCTAGGCCTTTCAACATTCAATAAGTTTCAATGAGACTCCCTCTCATTCTTATAAATTCTAATGAGTATAGGCCTAGAGCCAGCAAACACTCCTCTTATGACATCTTTCAATCTCAGAATCATTTTAGTGAACCACCATTGAACCCTCTCCAATATTAGCATATCCTTTCTTAGATAAGGGGCCCAAACTACTCATAATACTCCAAGTGAGGCCTTACCAGTGCCTTATAAAGCCTCAGAATTACATCCTTGTTTTTATATCCTAGATCTCTCAAAATGAATACTACCATTGCATTTGCTTTCCTCACCACAGACTCAGCCTGCAAGTCAACCTTTAGGGAATCCTGCATTAGGACTTCCAAGTCCCCTTGCACCTTGGATTTTTGAATTTTTTTCCCCATTTTAGAAAATAGCCTATGTTTTTATTCCTTCTGCCAAAATACATGACTATGCATTTCCTGACACTGTATTCCATCTGCCTCTTCCCTGCCAATTCTCCTAATCAGTCTCCGTCCTTCTGTAGGCTCCCTACTTCCTCAATACTACCTGCCCATCCACCTATCTTCATATCATCTGAAAACTTGGCCACAAAGCCATCAATTTCATCATCTACATCATTGACATACAAAGTAAAAAGTAGTCCCAATACCAACCCCTGCAGAACTTCACTAGTCACTGGCAGCTAATCAGAAAAGGCTCCTTTTATTTCCACACATTGCTGCCTACCAACCAGCCAATACTTCATCCATGCTGATATCTTTCCTGTAATACCATGGGTTTTTAATCTTGCAAACTAGCCTTATGTATAACATTTGTCAAAGGCCTCTTGAAAATCCAAGTACACAACATCCACCAATTCTCCTTCGTGTATCCTGCTTCTTATTTCCTCAAAGAACTCCAACAGATTTGTCCAGCAAAATTTTCCCTTAAACAACCCATGCTGACTGGCCCAAGAGATTATACATGGGAATACCAACAGAGCAGGAGTAGGACAACCAAGTAACACCACAGGACCAGTGCTGACTGAGTCTGCATTAACTAATCACAGAAAGTGAAAAACCCCATGCCAATCACAATTAACTGGGCAAGATTAAACAGAAATCACAAGGGCTAAACAACTCTCATTAAGAGAGCAATTAGTAAATACAGGTGCTTGAGAAACCAAGAAGCCCAATGCTCTACTGCAAGCCACAGGGCTCTTGACAGAACCTCCTTCCCCAAGGCTGGCACCTGATGGCCCATAGAGATCTGGAAAACTTGGGTCTGGGCTGGTAGAACCTGAGACATTCTGGAAAATTAGAAACAGACCTGATGCTCTCAAGCCAGGGCTGGAAAATTCAGAATAGAGCATATAACAGGAGCATTGGGTATATACCCCAGAAACATTGCATATCATAGGAGACCCAATGAACCTTGTTGACCTAGTGAACTTTGGAAAAATTCTGGAATGTGGACTGGAGAATCTCAGAATATAGACTCAGGGCACTTGGAACATAGATTCAGGACACAAACTGAGTAAAGAAGGCATACTTGCAGACTGATATCCAAGCTGCTGTTGTATCTCCACTGGGTCCATAGGTGGTGGAGTCCTTCTGCCACAGTGAATGCTGGCAATGACTGAACACAGGTGCAGAGGAACAGCAAACTCTGTCATGGTAAGGGCTGGCAACAATAAAACACAAATGCAAAGGAACAGCAGACTCTGTCACAGTGAGCAGTGGTATCAATTGAATGGAGATGTGGAGGAACAGCAGACTCTGTCACAGTGAGCAGTGGTATCAATTGAATGGAGATGTGGAGGAACAGCAGACTCCCATGTAGAGACAGAAGCAAGAAGTTAAACATAGGAATTCCAACAGAGCATTGGTGGCACAACCATATAACACCATGAACAAATCATTCTGCAATCAGCACTAAACAGGTCTGCATTATATAATCGCAGAAAACCTGTACCAGTGGCAATTAACTTGACAAGATTAAACAGGAAGCATAAGGGATTAATGGCTCTTGTTAAAACAATAATTAGTAAACACATGTGCTCAAGAAATCTTCAAGTCCAGTGCTCATTGGCACACTGCAGAGCCCCGCAGGGCTCATGACACCTCTCAGCTTTCCAAGCACCATCTCCCTGGTAATAGCAACTGAACTCACTTCTTCCCCCAACATCCTTGAATATCTGGCATACTGCTAATGTCTTCCACAGTAAAGACTGATACAAAATACTTATTCTGTCTGTCCGCCATTTCTTTGGCCCTCATTAACTCCTCTCCAGTGGTCCAATATCCACTCTCACCTCTCCTTTACCTTTTATATATCTGAAAAAACTTTTGGTATCCTCTTTGATATTATTGGCTAGCTTAACTTCACATTTCATCTTTATACTCCTTTTTTAGTTGCCTTCTGTTGGTTTTTAAAAGCTTCCCAATCCTCTAACTTCCCATTAATTTTTGCTCTGTTGTAGGACCTTGCTTTTATGCTGGCTTTGACTTCTCTTGTTAGCCACAGTTCTGTCATCTTGCCTTTAGAATACTTCTTCCTCTTTAGGATGTATATATCCTGTGCCTTCTAAATTGCTTCCAGAAATTCCAGCCATTGCTGCTCTGCTGTCAGCCCTGCTAGAGTCCCTTTCCAATCAACTTTAGCCAGTTCCTCTCTCAGGCCTCTGTAATTCCCTTTAATCCACAGTAATACTGATACATCTCCTTCTCAAATTGCAGCGTGAATTCTCTCATGTTATGATCACCTACTCCTAAGGATTCCTTTACCTTAAGCTCCCTAATCAAATCCAGTTCATTACACAACACCCAATGCAGAATAGCTGATCCCCTAGTGGGTTCAACCACAAGCTGCTCTAAAAAGCCATCTTGTCGGCATTCTACAAATTTTCTCTCTTAGGATCCATCACCAACCTGATTTTCCCAATCTACATGCATATTGAAATCCCACGTGACTATTGTAACATTGTCCCTTTGACAGGCATTTTCTATGTCCTGTTGTAATTTGTAGCCCTCATCCAGCCTATTGTTTGGAGTCCTGGATATAACTTTCATCAGGGTCTTTTTACTTTTGCAGTTTATTAACTCCATCCATAACGATTCTACATCTTCCGATCCTATGTCTCCTCTTTCTAAGAATTTGATTTAATTTTTTACCAACAGAGCTACGTCATCCCCTCTGCCTACCTGCCTGTCTTTTCAATATAATGTGTATCCTTGGATGATATAATCTACTTTTAGCCATAACTCACTGATGCCTACCACATCATACCTGCTAGTCTCTAACTGTGCTACAAAATCATCACCTTATTCCGTATACTGTATGCATTCAAATATAACACCTTCAGTTCTGTATTCATCACACTTTTCAACTTTCTCCCCTGTTACACTGCAACTCATTCCTCTGATTGCAGTTTTGCCCTATCATCTTGCCTGTCCTTCCTGACAGTCTCACTACACACTGCCTCTTCTTGTACATCAACTGCCCTATCCTCAGCCCCATCACTCGAAATATGTTGGCAATCTGAGAAGTACTGTGGCAGAAAGCAATGAACCAAGTCTTATTCTTTTGGAGCTCCAAAGTGGATATACTGCCTTCTGCCCAGAAGAACACAGTTAATCATAATACATATTAACTTGATGAGCTCAGAAATTTTTGATTCTGGCTTCTGTCCAAGGGCATAATCTCAACTCCAGCAAGCTCTTAAAAATTAAAGCAGGCATCCTGAAAACTATACTCACTGGAATTTAGAAGATTGAGAGGATTGAGGGGGGATCTTATTGAAACATATAAAATTCTAAAGGGATTGGACAGGCTAGATGCAGGAAGATTGTTTCCGATGTTGGGGAAGTCCAGAATGAAGTGTCACAGTTTAAGGATAATGGGGAAGCCTTTTAGGACTGAGATGAGGAAAAACCTTCACACAGAGAATGGTGAATCTGTGGAATTCTCTGCCACAGGAAACAGTTGAGGCCGGTTCATTGGCTGTATTTAAGAGTAAGTTAGATTATGGCCCTTGTGGCTAAAGGGATCGGTGGGGGGGGGGGGGTATGGAGAGAAAGCAGGTACAGGCTTCTGAGTTGGAGGATCAGCCATGATCATACTGAATGGTGGTGCAGGCTCAAAGGGCCGAATGGCCTACTCCTGCACCTATTTTCTATGTTTCTATACGATTTAGCTGGGCCTTTTTACTTGCGGACAATCTATTTTAAATCAGAAATAATATTATTCTGATATTCTTTCCTTCTATTTTATTGTAAAAAAAATAGTTTTTTTTCCACAAACATACATCCAATGATTGGGCACCAACCACCAGAGTTTACAGTAAACATCACTTCAGTTGTACCTAAAATTTCAGTTCAATTTGTCCGAAAATACTTAAATTTTCTGCCAAGACTGTCAACTGAAAAAGCCTTTCACATTAGTTGGACAATCAGCAAAAATCTTCTTCCTAATTAATCTCTCAGCTGTTTTAATTATTATGTTTGTTGTCCTAAATTGTGCTTATACCTAAGTGTATTTGTTTGTGAGCAATTTCCAATTATCCATATCTAGCTGAATTTTTGAAATACACATGATGTACTATTTCTCAAAAGAATTGGACTATAATCCAATTAATTTATTTCTCACACTTCTCTGTTTATACATACATATTTATTTAACATTAAACCTACTAACAGAGCGGCATTAATTTTGTCAGATTACATCTTGGTGGGAATGTGACTCTGTTTCTTCTTCATATCTCTTCTGTACAATGATTCTGAGACTATATATGAAGCTAAAGTCAAGGTACTCCTTCACAGCTCACCTAGAGATCTGTCTGTTGCCTCTAACCTCAATTTGAACCTCATGTCGCCATATTTGCTTCCTTCCCAAACTCCACAAGCAATATTACTCTTGTAGAACCATTCTTACAGCAATGCTTTGGAACTGTTTTCTTCCTGGTACCAATTCATTTTTGTTTTCTCCCCTTTTCCAATCTTTTCCTATTTACTTCCAATGGATAATGCCTGTGTCAGCTGTCACATGAATAGTTTACAATTTCCCAGTGGCCGGCTGGTGGCGCAATGGCATCAGTGCCAGACTCCAGAGTGAAAGCTCCCGAGTTCGAATCCAAGTCAGGCCACCCTGAGCACGCGCTCCATCCATGCCGGGTCGAGCTTTGAGATAGCCACTTTAAAAAAAAACAAGGGTCAAGTCAGGAACGTTCATACCATGACCCAGTTAATCCAAAAGGAGACCAATCCTGACATCACGCACCAGACAAGAATGGCTGACTGTCTGGTGCGACACACTAAGAAAAATTCCCAGCAAAGCTCTCATTTTTGCAAAGTATGTTCAATCCATCTTGCAAGCACTTGGGAGCACAGAACAACAAGTTCACAATATATAATAAATCTGATTCTGATTCTAAGTGTGATAACATAGAGGCTAAATTATTGGATTGGCATTCAGACACCTATATTATCGATCTGAGAACATCCCAACAAAGCAACTATGCAATTTTTCAAGCCTCCTACGTCTATTAGCGTTTAGCAAAAATGTTGGCCTTTGCAGGGAATGAATGACTTTGAAGAAAAACACAGCTCCTCACTTTCCATGACACCATTCTGTACAATTAGTTTCACTTTAACCTCCTCCTTCCCTGATCCCAAATACCCTTTCAAAATAAAACCCTTACCTGTACATTTAACTTAGTATACAGGCTGTACCCAGGTAACAAACAAGCTCCATTTTTATAGATGTTCATAAGCCAATGTTGTCCATAGACAGAAAAGAACAGTCAAAGTGGTAACTATACTTATTTTCTTCCTGGACCCACTCATTTTGTAACTCCAAATCATAAAATTAATTGAAAGAAAAACACGGAGCCGAGAAATGTGTGTCTTAGTTTTGTTTTACTTTTAGCAGGGTGCGCACCAATGATGTAGTGGTGTGATGATGGATGCCATTCACATACCTTTACATATAACACGCAATGAATTATTTAAACGACAACAAATGCTCAATCAAACAATATATTCACCATAGTACTCAAATACTACTGAAATATCAAACACATGACAATACTTCCACAGTGTAGTAATGCATGGCATCAAAACCACATAAGACCCATTAGGGAGAACAATTACTAGAAGTGGAGAGGGAGGGAAAAATAATTCTGCCATTCACAGGAACAAATGTACATATATACATTGGACTTCTGAATTTAATAATATTACAGAAGCTCGTCTACATAAGTCTGCCTTTCGTAACCTGAGGGACCTGTACTGTGTTCACTGCTCATTGTGTACTAACCTTTGGACTGTGTGACCATAAAGTGACCCCAAACCTTCAGCGGTCCATCATTTTTAATTCTCCGTCCCACTCCTACTCTGACCTTTCTCTCTTTGACCTCACATTCTGTTCCAATGAACTACAACAAAAGATCAAAATACTGAACTGCATCTTTCAATACTGATGTAATATTGAATTCAACAATATCAAATATTTACTCTGCTCTTTATATCTTCTCTAGACCCATTCTTTATTTCTTTTAAGCCATACTATCATCTCCTTCACCGTGTCTACTTTAAGATTCACTTTTATCCTTCAGTCTCCTTCGCTCAAATCCTCTTTCTCATTGCTGCGCTCCTTCCCTTTCCTTCACGTCTCTCTATTTTTTTAGGTCATTTGCCAGAAGCCTTAAGAAACGAGATAAAATCTGCAGATACTGGAAATCCAAAGCAACACACACAAAATGCCGGAGGAATGCAGCAAGCCAGGCAGCATCTATGGAAAAGAGTAAACAGATGGTGTTTCAGACTGGAAAGGAAGATGAGAAGTCAGAGTAAGAAAGTGGAGGAGAGGAGGAAGAAGTACAAGGTAGTAGGTAATAGGTGAAAGCGGGAGGGGCTGGTGTTGAAGTAAAGAGATAAAGGACTGGGAAGTGGGGATCTGATAGGAGAGGATAGAAGGGAAGGGGGAGGAGCACCAACGGGAGGTGATAAGGTGAGAGAGGGACACAGGAATGGGAATGGTGAAGATGGGGGTGGGGTGAGAAGGGAGCAATTACTGGAAGTTTGAGAAATCGGTCTTCATGCCATCAGGTTGGAGGCTACCCAGATGGATTATAAGCCTGAGTGTGGCCTCATTGTGGCAATCCATGAGGACATGGATTGACATGTTGGAATGGGAATGGGAAGTGAATGGCAACAGGGAAATCCCGCTTTTTTCTGGTAGGTGCTTGGCAAAATGGTCTCCCAATCTATATCAGGTCTCACCAGAAGCTTTAAGTCTGTTTCTCTCTATACAACTGTTGCCTGAAATGCTGAGTATTCTAGTTTTGATTTACATTTATGTTAGATCTCCATCGTTAACAGAATCTTATTTGTCTAGACAGCAGTTGTGCATTCTATAAGGCTACAAACCATAAAAGCAATGTTCTTCCAGAGAATAAAAACTAAAGCAAATGGAGGCCAATCTGTAAAAACAAGCAACAAGCTTCAACAGCATTGCAAATACAGTTCTGATTAAAAAAAAACATTAGCAAGGTGATAAATCTTCCTCCTCTTCAATATAACAAAATTAAATTCAAAATTTACCAGCTCAGATGGTGTCACAAAAATAAAATAGTGGTGTTGTGAAAAGCAGAAAGGAAGACAACCACCCCTGTGTTAGATACATTTTTCATATGTCTGCTTACAGGTATGATTAAAACAGGTTACAACAGAATGCTTTCAAGTAAGTAGATATCAGAGCTTGTAATAAAGGCTGTTAGCTAACCTGTCCCCAGAGGAATAAATCAAAAAGTTGGTGTAACAGTGCAATGCATCTGCTGCAGTCTCAATTGTTTGAAGGGATGTACTGTCTAGCCAGCATCATTTATGTGGTGGTGCTACTAAACTTTCCTGAATCCTTTTGCAATTTAATGACTGCTATAAAGTAATGCAAGGCACACAGAATAAACTTGCTGAAGAAGTTTCTCTGTGCACTTACAGTATGATCCCATTATTATAGCTGCAACTCTGCCTCATTATTCCTTGCAAAAGGAGGATTGCAAATGTATCTGTTATATGTTTGTATGAACACTGTAGTTAAACCACTGGACTGGAGGTCAGAGTTCCAGAATATTGATCTTGAGACACAGGTTTGAATCTCACTATAGAAGCTGGAGAATTTATAGTAAATTCAAGTAATATCCAAGTCGAGAATTAAAGATAGTCTCTGTAACATATGCTATGAAACTATTGGATTGTTGTAAAATTCTGTCTAGTTTACTAACATCTTGCAAGGAAAATAATCTTGTTCCCATACCTGGTCTGCATAACAATATGACTCCAATGTGGGTGAATCTTAACTGCCTTTTCAGTAAGATCTGATTCAGGCTATTGAGTGAAAAATTGACCCACTTCAATGAGAAATAAACCAAAGAGCTGCTATCCTTGGAGACACAGAGCAAAGTTTAAAACCATGAACAGTTTTGTTTCAGATATTGTTTCCAATGGTGGAAGAATTGATTACCAGAGGGCATAGATATAAGGTAATTGCTAAAAGAACCATGTGGCAACTGATCTTTTTTCAAAATGAGTGATTAGGATTTGAATGAATGTACTGCCTGAAACAGCACATATCCAGAATATGTGAATCCAGGAGAGGTAATTGAAGGAAGAGATATTGAAGGGATATGAGAAGAAAGACAAGAATGAGAATTAAAAAACAACCAGTATGCTCTATAAAGCAGCTTACACAGACCCATCCACTTTATGCATTGTTCAAAATTTTAGAAATGAGCAACAGAGAAGAACTTTATGGAAAATGGAAATTACTGATGTCCTGCACCTCTGAGGGAGAAAAAATTAATATTTGCATTTCAAATAGTTGTTTTCTTGAACAACACACACAAAATGCTAGAGGGACTCAGCAAGTCAGACAGCATCTATGGAGAGGAATGAACAGTTGATGTTCCCGGCTCTTATCGGGACCTGATGAGTCCTGATGAAGGGCTTTGGCCCCAAGACTTCAACTGTTTATTCCCTTCCATAGACCCTGCATGACTTGCTGAGTTCCACCAGGTAGGTGTGTGTGTGTGTGTGTGTGTGTGTGTGTGTGTGTGTGTGTGTGTGTGTGTGTGTGTGTGTGTGTGTGTGTGTGTGTGTGTGTGTGTGTCTGTGTGTGTGTGTGTGTGTGTCTGAAAATTTCTAGCACCTGTGTTTACGGTTGCTCTCCAAAGGCTTGTTTGCACCCATTTCTCCTGTGATTGCCTCATACCCCTACAGCAGAACCAGTCCTATGACAGCAATCAACATCAGAAGTCCTGCCAAAACACAAATACCAATGAAGACAATGTCACTGGTATCTTGCATCCTTGAAACATCAGGTCCATCTACCACCTTTGATTCTTCAGAATTTGAATCCTCCAAATTCACGGCCATCTGCTGGAGTTGATACAGTTCGGTGTCTGTGATGATGTTGTACGAAGCTGCTTTGGTTTTGACATTACACTGCATCTTATATTCCTGGGTGTCACCATGTGTTCCATCAGGAAAACGTATATACAAAATGTTCACAAAAATGGTGGCATTCTTAATTTTCTGCAAAGTGAAAACTGAAATAAGGACCAAGTTTTCAACTACTTTCTGTAGATAACACTGATATGAATATTTGAACTAGGAGCAAAAACTAGCCACTCAAACCCATTCCATCATATAATCAGATGTTGAGAGAAGGAAAGGCAGGTAGAATATTTGTTTTTATCAGTTCAGGAGTAAGGACATCATGCTAAAGCTATGTAAGGTAAAAGTTACAATACAGTGTACAGCTTTGGTCACCATACTTAGGGAAGAATGTGATGACACTTGAGAAGGAAGAGTTCTGCAAGAATCTTAACAGGACTAGAAGAAAGATAGTTATGAAGAAAGACAGTCCAGGTTAAAACTGAGACGCAAAAAATTATAAGTGATATTGACACAGTGAAAAGGAAGGATCTGTTCCTCTTCGATGAGATTTCAATAACCAGGGGAAACAGATATGTTAATTGGTAAAAGGATTAGCAAGCCATTCAGGAAAGTAGTGTAAATCTGGAAATCTTTCCTGAAAAGGTACCCTAAGGCAGAAACTCTCATCACATGAAAAATCTTCTAGGATGACCAATTTAAGGTTTATACCTAAAGGGTTGGGAAGTGAGATTAATCAATAAGGCTTCCTTTTCACTAGCAAAGAGCTCAATGCTCTTATATGACATAAAGGTATATTTGACCTTTGGCTCAGTTTATTCTCATTAATTACCTGTGTCTTTGTTCTGCAGGCATCAAACCGTGAAATTATCTTGAATGTTGAGCCGATTACCTGTGCCATGCAACCGGGCCTTCCAAGATAAATGCTATTACGATTGAGTGAAGGAAGAGCCTGCACAGCTATCAGAATCTGGAAATCTGTTCTAGAGCAGCTGACATTCATGGGAACGACTAAAATAGGTAAAAGATAAAAAGTCCGTTAATATTAAGTAGCTATGGTTGCATCTGTTACATAGAATAATCCTCAAAAAAGACAGACGACTCTGCCTGTTATACTCAGTCATTCAGTTGGTAAACGAACTGTCCAGTGAACCTACATCTGTTGAACGTCCTGCTTTATGTGCCAATAGGACTGTTGGCAAATGAGCTGTACAAACCAAGAAGGTCCCTGGACCAATCACAATGACATCAGTTCATCTCTGCCAGGACCCAGCAGAGATGACCTCAATGTATTCCATAATGCAGCAGAGGGAGTAAAATACGTCGTCAGTTCTCCCTTTCTTGCTTGGTGTATAATTGGAAAGCATACACACGCAGCCTGAAGTGTAGACAAAAGGACAGATCATGCTCTGTTATGATTCACTCACAGTTGTACAGTTTTCCACTCTCTTCCACAGGTGCACATCTGAAAAGTGAATAACTAGGTTAGGAAATGAGGGTAGCCTGTGCTGGAGCATACAACATGAATGGGGAAGAAAAGCGGAGAGAAATTAAAACATTGACATTCTTTTAAAAAATGCACAAGACTATAGCCTCAAAAACTCAAACAACTGAGTACAATATGAAAAAAGGGTGTTGGCCACAGGTGCAGTGATAAGGAGACATGAAAATACTTGATACAATGTAATTTATTATTGTTAACTTTTGTGTACCAGTTCCCATGGATTCAAGAGATATTAGTATTAGTCTACTGTATCTTCTTTTCTTGTTACAGCCTTATTGCTTGTAAAAATTTGGGACTTTTTTTTAAGAGGTTTGCAGACCCAATAATAATTAGATTGAATCTGTAACCAAGAAAACTAATCATGGGACTAATAGGCACTGGAGAAGTTTTTTCCCTACTGCGGTCACTTTGCTGAACAATTGACTGCCGGTTAACTGTTGTCTAACTATTACTTGGATTGCACTACTTGTATGTATAATCTATATTTTCATTTATATTTATCATTATTATTGTTATGAGCAGAGAGACAACAACTGCCGGAAGTAAATTCCTTGTATGTGCACAGGTACTTGGCAATTAAAGTTTGATTCTGATTCTGATTCTGATAGTGTATTTTTATTATACATCATAGTGTATCATTTATAGTATTTTGTATTAAATTGTGAAAATATACACATCACAACAAAGGTGCCCAAGAGTGTCACCAAGAATTTCCATGCCTGATTGTCTTGACTGCAAAGTAAACCTACAAGATAGAAATACTGGATCAGAACTCAGACTGCACACAGCTAATGACTTTATGCCATGACGAACTCCTAACTTACCACCACTGTAGGATACATGGAAGCCACGAGAAGCTGTGTTCCTGTCAGCCGACAACACAAACAAAAGTCTGTTCCCATTGGACAACAGAGAAGGAGGTGAGTTATGACCACACCATTTTCCCAGCAGTGTGTCAGTCTCACTGTCTCCATCAAAGATTGCCAGAAAGTCATAATCGCAGGCATCACTCAGGCTATCCCTGTCCTCCAGCTCAAAATCAATTAAGTTAACCTTGATCCTGTAACTTAGAGGCTGTTGGACTGTCCAGTGACAATTGATATTATTAGGATAAATGTTTGGGTAGCGAGGGCTGGAGAAATTCCCTTTAATGGCTGTGAAGACCTGTTGACACTCACCTGGAATAAATATGACAAACATAAATGATAAATGTTAGAAAATAGAAACTGCAAATAAATCATCACTTTATACACTTCAACACTGAACAAAACCAGACCCTGGCTACTACCTGGTACTGACATACTGTAAACTGTTGTATCTGGGAATAGGAAGAATTAGCCCTATGACGAGCCATTGGTTGGTAAACTTTTAAGGTAAGGGATTGTTTAAATAAGGTTAATTGCTTTCCCGGCATGAACTCCCTATGTCAACATTGAAATTAGTCCTGTGACTTGCATATCACAGTAAAGCATCACGTACTTCACTGTCAGGTAGTGAAGTATCACACACTATATGTTTTTAGAGCATAAAGTATCGTAGCCTAACTGTTTATTTCTGATGCTCCGGTTCTGCTACCTCTCACTGTTACTCGCTGAAGGTCGCCTGCATTAGAATAAGGGTCAGGGAGAGGAAGAGGAGCACCAAGTGATCAGGCAGGCCCTGCAGGGATTTTACTAAAAAGAGGTTGTATAGATATTGGAACCCAAAAGTTACATCCTTTAACCACAACATTACCTTCCACTCCTTCCCTGCCATCTGGTCATTATGCTTTCAGCTTCCTGAATACAGCAGCCACCCTGATTTGTTGTCCTATGGTCTACACTCCTCACTGCTTCAGTAACGCAGCCAGCATGAGCAAAGACCTCACCCGCCCCAGACCTTCTCTCTTCTCCCTACTTCCATCAGGTAGAAGATACAAAAGTCTGAAAGCAGGTACCACCAGGCTCAAGGACAGCTTCTACCCCACTGTTAAAAAGCTACTGAATAGTTCCCTTGTACAGTATGAAGGACTCTTCACCTCACAATCTACCTCGCTATGACCTTGCACCTTATCCTTTACCTGCTTTGAACTTTCTGTATAGCTGTTACACTTTATTCTGCATTGTTCTTGTTCTACCTCAGTGCACTGTGTAATCTGTATGAACAGGATGCAAGATGAGCTTTTTACTGTATCTTGTTACATGTGACAATAATAAACCAATTACAATCATACGTTATTCATACAGATCTCTTCGAAGGTCTTAACTACTGGCCTAACCTGTTGACACCCATCTTCTGTCCCTGTCTCTGCTCTCCAAGAGTATCCAATACCTGACCTTCCAGAGATTAGTGTGTCTCACTCATGCTGCAAACTGCTTTATGTGCATTGGATCCCAAGGAGCTAATGCTACCAAACCTTTCTGAAGTTCCAACCCACTTTTTGGTTAGGTCATCGTGTTCAAAGTAGAAAAAGGAATGTTCACTCTTTTGAAAGTTGGATTTCCACTATTTCTCCTTGTGTTCTGCTGGAGTTTTCCGGAATTACTGCGAAAAGCTGAGAAAAAAAATAACCTCGGTACATCACTCCCAGAAACAAGTCACATTTAAATTTCTCACGGCATCATTCCTTGTAGCCTTGGAAAATATAAATGTGGGAGCAAATTATTGAGGGTAATACCAATACAGCAAGAGGTGAGAAGTCTTAAAACCCTGAAATTATAAGAAGAAAGAAATACTACAGGATGTAAGTATTTCAATTTTCTTTTATGAAATTAAGTTTATTTCAATAGCTTACTGTAGGAAGATTCAATGTAGCAGTAAGTTGTGTAGAAATATGTTTCTTTTCTAATATCTTGCAGAACTTGATAGAAAAAGTAGGAGAATGGTTGGAAAAGTTTGCTAAACAGGCAAGACTCCTCATATTTTTTAAACAATTTGAGAGAGTTGTTAGGACAGGCTTCTCTAAAGCAGGAACAGTTGTCAAGTTGAACTGATAAATGAATTTTGTTCTGAGTTAAGAAATCTTAAAGGAAAAATTGTTTATCAGGAAGGCAAGAATCAACTTTGCTGAAAGGCGGTTTTATGAATGAAAGATGTCTGAAGAGTTCATCTGCCGTCCCTATGCAATGTCCTTTCCGTTTCTCTGCTGGCAAAGACTTGAATACATATCACTTGGACCCTTCGTCTAAATCACTTAAGTATGTTATAATTAGCCAGGGTATGAATACCAACTCCTGGAATGTACTATCAGTTACAGACGAACATACTAAAAATAATCAATTTCAACCTACATTCAGTTATCCATTGGTAATCAATTCTGAATGCAGACTAATGTACAATTCTCAATCCCCCGGCTGCACTAATTTTGTTTAATAATCACTTGTACCTGGACAAAGGCCTTCTGAATATCTAAATAAATACTATTCACTGGTTTTCCCTTGGCTATTTTGGTGGTCACAACATCAGGAGAATTCAACAGATTTTCCTTTCACATATTTATATTGACTCTGCTGAATGTTATGACTTAAAGGATTCTGACATTTTCTCTACTACCAATGTCAGCTAAATGGTCTGCAATTTCTCATTTTCTTTCTCCCTTCTTTCTTAAGTAGCAAAGTAACTTTTCAGCCTGTGGAAAGCATTCTAGAATCTGTGGAGATTTGGAAGATGACAAACAATGCATCCACTATTTCCATAGCAACCTCTTTTAGAATTCTGGGACATGGATTCAGGGATGTGAATTCTTTGATTTCTCCATTCCTTTCTTCACCAATGCTGATTTATTTTACCTCCCATTCTCTATTGTCCTGTAGTTTTCCAATATTTCCATGTTTTTAATGTCTCCTATAAAAACAAATACAAAAGTGCTCTGCTATTTCCTTATTTTCCAATATAAGGTTCTCTTTTCTCATTCTGCAAAGGATCAACATTATCCTACAGTAATCACATCCTTTTTACATATTTATGAAGCTTTTATGGTCCCTTTTCATGTTTCTGACTGGATTATTCTCATATTCTACCTTTCCCTTCCACTGTTGAATTCTGACATTTTCCTAATTTTACACACACAAAATGCTGGTGGAACACAACAGGCCAGGCAGCATCTTTAAGGAGAAGCACTGTCAATGTTTCAGGCCGAGACCCTTCAGCAACACTATAACCTTTTTCTTTTAATCTAAACTGTTTTTTACATCTCCAGTCACCTGTGGCTGATGTACATTTCCTCTTCTTTTGTGTTTTAAAAGGATATATATTTGCTATAAGCAATGTATTACTTTTTTAGCAGCACACACAAAATATTGAAAAAACTCAGCAAGTCAGGCAGCATCTATGGAGGGTAATGAACAATCGACATTTTGGAATGAAAGCCTTCATCTCCGCCCATAACAGGGAATGTTTGTTTCATTCCAAAGACGTTGCCTGACTTACTGATTTGCTCCAGTATTTTGTGTCTGTTGCTCAAGATTTCCAGCATCTGCAATATCTCTTCAGATTATTACTTATTTATATGTTAACTATTCCCTGTCTACTGCTATATTCTAAGGACAGATTTCCAATCTAGTACAGCCAAACCACCTTGCTGTTTGCTCTGCTTAGATTTAGGACTGTGGTTTTGGATAGAAGTAAATCACTTTTAACCTTATTTAAAATTGTATCTTATTATGATCACTATTACCTTAAAGTCCTTTAGCTGCTATTGTTATTTAACTCTATCTCTTAGCACAATGCTAGAACTAAAATAGCATCTACTCCACTGGTCCATCAACATACTGATCTAGAAAATTATCTTATATACACTCCATAAATTTATTCTTCATGCCATTACTGCTAGTTTGGTTTGCCCCTAGTTATAGATTAAATTCCCAATGTTTACTATATTACTCCAGTTACATATGTCACTCAATATTGAGGGATGCTAAAAATGTAGATGTTGACAAGATCATACGTTAAAACTTTTCATTATGTTGAGCTTTCAAAGCACAATTAACATCAGTGGAAATAGAGCGGAAGAAGGAAAGGGAACTAATAATCACTCTAAAGGCCTTCAATAGGCAATTCTTAAACAGGCTTTAAAATGAACTTGAAAAGAAGGAAAATACTAAAAAGTGGTCCATTATCAAAATAGTTTGAAACTTTCTTAAATACAACTATCATTTTTATATACAGTATACATATTACCTGAAAAATAAAATGCTTTGAAGCCCTTTGCACCAATGTTGAAGTCTGATTTAAAAACAACAAGTAGTTCATGGGCACTGGAAATGATAGCTGGAGGTTTTGTCCCACCACAATAATGACCCCAGTGTCTGGTATTCATGCTGGATCCATCGAACATGGCCACATAGTCAAAGCTACAATCCTCATTACTCTCCAGATGAAAATCGTAGAAGATCAGATTGATCACTGATTGATTAGAGACGCGAATAACCCAGCGGCACTCTGCATTATTAGGGTAATTATCTGGGTACTCCGGGCTAGACAGCACTCCAGACAGACCCGTTAACACTCCTCCGCATACATCTGTAAGCAGCATAACTGAAACATCAATGTGAATCCAAGAAATTTTAAAGTTCATTCAATATTTCATTTTCGTTCATGCAAATCACTTCCTGATATTTTATCTCAATCCCGTATCAAGGCCCCATCCAACTGCTGTCTTGGAGAAATAACCAGTTGAATGCTTGGTTTGGTTCCGCCCAAGGAGCAAGGGTAGAGAACTTGGACACCTGATTGTAATTTGCAGTCAGTTTGTAGTCCACCTTTTTGCTTATTGGCATTCCAACATCAGGAACTGCTAAAACTATATGAATATTGGAGTGGAATCTTGCATGTTTGGAGAGAGGAAATGACAAAAAGGTCTCACCTACTCAAAGATTTACTTATTGGGTTTGTGTGGATATAAGTAACAGTCAAATTACTTCTCCAAAATTTCCCGTTAAATGTATCATAAAAGACTAAGATTGACTAATTCTGCTCTTTGGGCTCCACTCTGCATCCTGCAAAGTAGTGCTGTGGACAGGAGTCCAGCGGCAGAGTAAATTCTTCAAACTAGATCCTTCTACTCCATGTCACTAGATACTGGCCAGTGGTGTAAACATCTCATAATCTGATTCATTTCTGCACCATTCATATCAGAACAAATTTTGTCCGTAAAATTATTGGAAAAGTGTAAAACCACAGCTTAGCAAGGGGAACTGGGCATGGGGATCTTTGACGAGAAACTGATGAAATTTAGGGACTGTGAAATAAATAAAGGATGAACTGAGATACAAGCTACATTGAACTGTGTGTAAATTAAGATGCATAAATAAACTTACAAGAGGAAAAAGTGATTTTAAGGAAATGAGGTGGAAAGCAAATGTAAGAAAAAAAAGCAAATGTAAATTTTGACATTTTAAACAATTCTAGGATCACTTCATAACCTGATGAAATGAGACTCCACAAAGTGTCTCTGAATTTAAATTGTCAACTATCATTATATTGTTAACAGTGATTTTACCTATTAATCGCTAGATTTAAAATCAAATTACTGTGTAAATATAACAGGAAAGTTCAGAAAGTCAATAGCAGAATAGTTGATACTGGACCAACATGCAATTTTGAAGTTCAATGGATATATTCTCCTTTCCACTGATTGCTGGCAAGACACATTCATAACAACATCTGTTTATCAGCAACGCACATTCATAACAACATCTGTTTATCAGCAACACACATTCATAACAACATCTGTTTTTCAGTAAATTCTGGGATATCATTGGTCTAATGTTCACTATATCACCATCTAGCAAAATTGTTGAAATTCTGACATACTAGATCAAAAGAAATGTTCACCATTTAAATCTAAAAGTTAAACATTGCAAATAAGATTACAAATTGGTCAAACCTTTGCTGTATGAAGCAGCGAATCCGTGGCTGGCCACATGCCTATCTGAGCGGAAAATGATCGACATCACATGCCAGGATGAGGAGAAATGAGGAGGAGAAGCTTTTCCACAGAATTTGCCCAGGAGATTTCCCTCGTCCCCAGATACTCCATTATAGATTTTGAGGTAATCATATTCACAGTGAGTGTGAAATTCAAGGTCAAAATGCTGGAATGTGAGCAGAATGGAGGAGCCCTCTGTAACAACAATCAGCCAAGTACATTCGGTCTCATATGGATAATATCCTGGGAAATTAGGGCTGGAGAAATTCCCATTTGTTGCAGATAGGATCCCACCACATTTAACTCCTGGTAGGACAAAAACAAAGCAAAAAAATATAATTATGCACACAATTTGCTTCAATGTTAACAAAGCATGATAATCATGTTTAAAATGGCCAAGTGCTATTGCTATCAAAGCCTTTCAGAAGATTGCAGGTTCCTTCATTTTTCCTGTGCTCAGTTTGGTTTATTGCAACAAACAGACATTATTCCTTTTACAATCAAATGAAAAGAACTTCCATTTATATATATATTCTTCATGCTTGGGGTATCTTCCTTGACATCATACACTTGTGGTCAATATACTCTAAAATTTGTACTTTTGGTTCCATTGGCTGTAAGTTAAGCAGAACTTGGTTTATTAATGTTCAGAAAGGTACTTTCCTGAAAATGCATGGAGAGGGAGAAAAAGAGAGATGTAACCCATGCAAAATATATCAGTTAAAAGCACAGAAATAGAAGCTTTACCTGGTCTGGCTGTGACTCTGCAGGTTGTCCACAGAAACAGCACTCCTACAGCAGCCTGCCCTACAATATTTTGCATGCTGAGTGCTCAAGAAAACTAAAAAAAAACAGACAAGAAGGCAAAATTATATCATCCTTTACAGTGACATATGAAGTAACACACAGTGGTTGTAGAATTAATAGTGGCATTAATAATTCACTATGTCTGAATTAGTAACTTAACCCATCTCTGGTTCCTTTCAGTAAATATTAATGAGCTGGGTCCAATGTCTTCATTCTCCACACTGCACTATACAACTTGTTATACATTCTTGCAAAAAATGATCTAAATATTTAATTTGCTAAAGTCATAAATATTCCTTCATGAATTTAGGGATGGTCCCATATTCATTAATTATTCTACAGAAATTTATACAATTTAAGATTAAAAATGTATGCATTTGACAGATGGTGGGGCAGTTCAAAACTAGTACGCACAAAAGAACCCAAAATGGATTTTGAAAGCTACAAAGCTGCATGGTTTAAGGACTGTAACTAGAAGCCCATGGATATCAATAGACTCTTTGTTCTCTTGCTCCCAACACCAGAATTCTCTTTTTTTAACTAGTTTACATCAATTATATTGAAAAACAAAAATATTTGTCTCAAGAAGTCATTGAATTGAATTTCAAAATTACCTAATCTTTTCAAAGCTAAATTACATGAGAGAGTATGGAGGGACATTTAGGATTTTGTTTAGTTATGAAGAAATTTATGGCTGAGAAGTTTACTGACACTCATATTCTAAACCCATGCACAAAGAATATTTGGGCTAGATCTATTTCAGTTGAAAAAGAAAGATTTGTTGTTATCCAGAAAAATAGTGAAGTACAAGCAAGTAATGTGAAAGATTTTAAAAAGTGCTGCAATTTAAGTTAGCTCTCTTAATAATTTTTAATAGTGAAATATTTATTAAATTAGATAAAACGAGTAGATTGTTCCCTGCTACAAACTGCGAGTTTCTGTTTTCAGGCAATAGTTGGCAATCTGTTGTGCTTCCTTCATCTAGCAGAAGATATTTTACTACTGAAATTAGTATATTTAAATAGAGAATCTACTGCATTCCATTGAAATGTCTTCGAATAATGGAGTACAGTATCTTCAATTAAAGATGAAATGTAATACGATATCCACTTGTAACTAATCTTACTTCAATTATTTAACTTTTAGCTGTAACTGACATACTCACTCCATGTCATGTACTTTAATGATCGCTTGATAGAGTCCAACTAATTCGATCGTTGTCAGTCCCCAAAGAAGTTCTATTCTAACATTTTCAGATGATACAAATCTACATCTATCGTCCTTGAGGATCCCACTCAGCATAATCTTGTTGTTGCACCTTTGTACACTACTCCTCAACACTACGATGTTGGTCTCTGTATATTTACCATTCTCCATGAGTGGGATGTGGAATGTTCTCCAATGCTAGTGAACCGTATTCTTTTCTGAAATGGACTTTCCCTCTTACAATGTTTACAAAAGTGTGTGGCATAATCAGGAGTGATAAGTACAGGCAGCAACCATTCAGGATCTAAGTACTGTAGTGAAAGAGAGCTCTCATCACTGGCATTTTCAGGCTCTTGCTTTCATGGCTTTTGATTACAGATAACTAATGCACTTGCAGTGTCTAATAGTAGAGCAATCCGTCATGCCCTGAAGTACCAGTATTGTTGAGGTGTAGCCCTAGAGCAGTGCTGAACATTTAGTGGGTTGGACACTCTCAGAAAGACAGTGTTCCTCAGTATCATGCTGGGAATGCCACTGCTTTACCTTCCTCCCAGGTCAGAAATCAGCCGTATTGCACCATGTGCGGAATTATCATTGCAATAACTGATATCACACATGATGATCAGTTCTTCAAGAACAGCCGCAGCAACCCTTTCTTGAGTTTGTCCTCCCCACTCATGCTCTTGGTCTCCATCTGCCCACTGCATGGTGCCAAAGCCATGCAGACTACCACAGATCGTGACACCTGACCTACCGAGCATTGCTGGGCTCTGCCAAGGTGGTGCAGACACCAGGAGTGTTGATTCAACATACAGATGCTCTGCACTATCACATTAGCAGCCAATTATTGGAGAGCGCCAGTGTATAGCCACAAACTGTGAGCTACCAGGCTAGTCTCAGAATCAGAATCAGGTTTATTGTCATTGTCTTATATGACATGAAATTTGTTGTTTTGAGGCAACAGTGCAGTCCAAGGACATAAAGTTACAATAAAGTACAGAATTAATAGTGAAAAAAGGGAGTAATAAGGTCGTAACTCAGACAAAATGCTGGAGGATCTCAGCAGGCCAGGCAGCATCTATGGAAAGGAGTACAGACACCATTTCAGAACTGCTGAAGCGTTTCGGCCCAATGCACCAACTTTTCCACTGAGGCTGCCTGGCCTGCTGAATTCCTCCAGCATTTTGTGTGTGTTACTTGGACTTCCAGCATCTGCAGATTTTCTCTTGTTAATAATAAGGTAGTGTTCGCAGTTTCATGAACCGTTCAGAAGTCTGATGACAGAGGGGAGAAAGCTGTTTCTGAATCCTGAATTATAGTTTCAATGTAATTAAGGAGAAGGATAGGACTGGACCCAGGGTTGAGATTTTTGATTGGAGAAAGGCTAACTTTGAGGAGATGCGAAAGGATTTAGAAGGAGTGAATTGGGACAATTTGTTTTATGGGAAGGAGGTAATAGAGAAATGGACGTCATTTAAAGGTGAAATTTTGAGGGTACAAAATCTTTATGTCCCTGTTAGGTTGAAAGGTAAGGTTAAAAGTTTGAGAGAGCCATTGTTTTCAAGGGATATTGGAAACTTGGTTAGGAAAAAGAGACATATCTACAATAAATATAGGCAGCATGGAGTAAATGAGGTGCTTGAGGAATATAAAGAATGTAAGAAGAATCTTAAGAAAGAAATTAGACAAGCTCAAATAAGATACGAGGTTGCTTTGACAAGTAAGGTGAAAATAAATCCCAAGGGTTTCTACAGTTATATTAATAGCAAAAGGATAGTGAAGGATAAAATTGGTCCCTTAGAGAATTAGAGTGGACAGCTATGTGTGGAGCCGAAAGAGATGAGGGAGATTTTGAACAATTTCTTTTCTTCGATATTCACAAAGGAGAAGGAATTTGAATTGTGTAAGGTAAGGGAAACAATTAGGGAAGTTATGGAAACTATCACGATTAAAGAGGAGGAAGTACTGGCGCTTTTAAGGAATATAAAAGTGGATAAATCTCCGAGTCCTAACAGTATATTCCCTAGGACCTTGAGGGAGGTTAGTGTAGAAATAGCAGGGGCTCTGATAGAAATATTTCAAATGTCATTAGAAACGGGGATGGTGCCAGAGGATTGGTGTATTTCTCATGTGGTTCCATTGTTTAAAAAGGGTTCTAAGAGTAAACCTAGCAATTATAGGCCTGTCAGTTTGACATCAGTGCTGGGTAAATTAATGGAAAGTATTCTTAGAGATGGTATATATAATTACCTGGATAGACAGGGTCTGATTAGGAACAGTCAGCATGGATTTGTGTGTGGAAGGTCATGTTTGACAAATCTTATTGAATTTTTTGAAGAGGTTACGAAGAAAGTTGACGAGGGTAAAGCAGTGGACGTTGTCCATATGGACTTCAGTAAGGCCTTTGACAAGGTTCCACACGGAAAGTTAGTTAAGAAGGTTCAATCATTAGGTACTGATATTGAAGTAGTAAAATGGATTCAACAGTGGCTGGATGGGAGATGCCAGAGAATAGTGGTGGATAACTGTTTGTCAGGTTGGAGGCTGGTGACTAGTGGTGTGCCTCAGGGATCTGTACTGGGTCCAATGTTGTTTGTCATATACGTTAATGATCTGGATGATGGGGTGGTAAATTGGATTAGTAAGTATGCAGATGATACTAAGGTAGGTGGCATTGTGGATAATGAAGTAGGTTTTCAAAGCTTGCAGAGAGATTTAGGTCAGTTAGAAGAATGGGCTGAAAGATGGGAGATGGAGTTTAAAGCTGATAAGTGTGAGGTGCCATATTTTGGTAGGAATAATCCAAATAGGACATACCTGGTAAATTGTAGGGTATTGAAGAATGCAGTAGAACAGAGTGATCTAGGAATAATGGTGCATAGTTCCCTGAAGGTGGAATCTCATGTGGATAGATTGAACTGTTTGGACTGCTTCCGTCTGGTAGGTGCTTCAGATCCCTCCAGACTAAGACTAATAGGCACTGGAGAAGTTTTTTCCCTACTGCGGTCACTTTGCTGAACAGTTAACTGCTGGTTAACTGTCAGCTAACTATTACTTGGATTGCACTACCTGTATGTATAATCTATATTTTCATTTATATTTATCATTATTATTGTTATGAGCAGAGAGACAACATCTGCCGGAAGTAAATTCCTTGTATGTGCACAGGTGCTTGGCGATTAAAGTTTGATTCTGATTCTGATTCTGATAGGGTGGTGAAGAAAGCTTTTGGTATGTTGGCCTTTATAAATCAGAGCATTGAGTATAGGAGTTGGGATGTTAAAATTGTACAAGGCATTGGTAAGGCCAAATTTGGAGTATTGTGTACAGTTCTGGTCACTGAATTATAGGAAAGATGTCAACAAAATAGAGAGAGTACAGAGAAGATTTACTAGAATGTTACCTGGGTTTCAGCACCTAAGTTACAGAGAAAGGTTGAACAAGTTATGTCTTTATTCTTGATAGCATAGAAGGTTGAGGGGGGACTTGATGGAGGTATTTAAAATTATGAGGGAGATAGATAGAGTTGATATAGATAGGCTTTTTCCATTGAGAGTAGGGGAGATTCAAACAAGAGGACATGAGTTGAGAGTTAGGGGGCAAAAGTTTAAGGGTAACATGAGGGGGAATTTCTTTACTCAGAGAGTGGTAGCTGTGTGGAACGAGCTTCCAGTAGAAGTGGTAGAGGCAGGTTTGGTATTGTCATTTAAAGTAAAATTGGATAGGCTGAGTGCGGGCCAGTGGGACTAGGTGAGAGTAAGCGTTCGGCACGGACTAGAAGAGCCGAGATGTCCTGTTTCCATGCTGTAATTGTTATATGGTTATATGGTTTCCATTAATTGCAGGTCCATGGGCTTCTCTACCTCCTTCCTGATGTTAGTAATGAGAGGAGGGATTGTGATGGATGGTGAGGGTCCTTAATGATGGATGCTGCCTTCCTCTTCATGACATCCTCGATGGTAGGGAGGGTGTCACAAAACAACAAATTTTATGTCATATAAGATGGTGATAATAAACCTGATTCTGATTCTGAGAGCCGCAGCAGTAACCTGGTGGCCGAGTTTGCAACCCTCTGCAGCTCCTTGCAATCCTCTGCTTGGCCTTGAAGCCATCGTACCAGGCGATGATGCAACCACTTCAAAATGCTTTCCACTGTGAGTCTATAGAAGTTTGCGAAAGTCTTTAGTGACGTACCAAGTCTCTTCAAATTCCAAATTATATAGAGTCACTGGTATGCCTATTTCATGATTGTATCTATGTGTTGGGCCCAGGATAGATCCTCTGAGATGTTGACATCCAGGAGCTTAAAGCTGCTCACCCTTTCCACCACTGATACCTCAATGAAGACTGGTGTATGTACAAAGTGTTGACAAGGATAAGACGTAATCTAGACGACAAGAGAAATGATTTGGTTTGGGTTCAGCTGAAGGTAAAATTTTGTGGTACCATAAAACATTGTAAACGCAACTGACCCTTGGGAATTCTGTAATGGATGTGGGAGCACAGAGGAACATCTGGAAATATCCAGGAAGACCTTCTTCGTTGCTACTGCTACTGTGAGGTCCGGGTCTCTGCTGGGAGGAACAGGCCCCCCAGTCCTTAGGATCGTGTTGCCGATGGCCATTGGTGGGGCATCTTAACACGCTCGGCAGAGGATGGTGCTCGGAGAAGCTGTGCCGGAGGGGTTGGTCGGAGGCATAGAGGTTCGACGGACTCGGAGTCTGCTGCGGTCAGGTCGCTTTCACTGTGTGCTGCGTCTGCGAGGCTGGGTTCGACGGAGCTTTCATTGTGTGCTGCGTCTGAGAGGCTGAGTCGGGCGGCGCTGTGGAAGTCCATAGCGGGGTTATTCCCATCTGCCGCTGGCGTGGGATGGCGAATCTGTCGGGACCCTGAGGACTTGTGGAAACTGTGTGGTGATTTCTTTCGAACTTATAGTCTTTTAACATCTTTGGACTATTTTTACTGTACCCATGGTCTGTTTTTTTTTTATCAATTATGCTGTTGTTTGCACTGTTGTAACTATATGTTGTAACTATGTGGTTTTGTGCAGGTCTTGTAGCTTTAGTTTTTGGTCTTGTTTTGTCTGGTTGGATTGGAGCTCGTTTCCGGGGAACATGCTAAAATGGTAGCGCGATATTAATACGCAGCAGCCTCTCCGGACTCTGGATTGGGGATTGCCAAACATTATGTGTATTTTCTGGTGTAGTCTGTTTTGTCATGTGCTTTTCTGATATCATTCTGGAGGAACGTTGTCTCATTTTTTAACTGCATTGCATTTGTGGTTTCTAAATGACAGTAAACTGAATCTGAATCTGAATCTGAATTTTGATATCCTAATTCTCTCTGCACGTTTCTGACAAGGAAAAATGAAGTGTGCTTGGTTAAAATATGTTTACCAAAACTCATATCTGCGGATCCAGAAATATTCAGTTACACTTGGCCTTTCACTGGTTTACCATTTTCTCCTGCAGTTTGCTTATTCTGAGAATACAACGTACAAGCTAAGAAACTCACTGTTCATTTCAATTCACCATGAAGCTGGACAAAAGTGAATGGTAATGGAACAAGAAAAAAAAACAGGAGATGATTCTAGGAGAAAGAAAAGAGTGTAGCGGTGTGCTTTGTGAGCCAGTTCGAGTGCGCTGGGAAGTGGGTCGCCACAAGAGCACAATTATTATTTGAAATTGTTGAACCCTATACTTGATCCTCCTGCCTTTTCACCCTGTCAGACCTTCTATTTGTTTTTTTTTCCTGCTCAGGTCTTCAGTCCTGTCTCCCTTGCTTCTCATACAGTTAAAGATCAATGCTAAAATTTCCATGCTAAAGTTAGATGGCAACAAAATACGGGAACCACTGTTGGATTGGCAATGAAAGGTCAGAAATGGAATTGAATTCCAAACAAGAGATTCTGTGGATGCTGGAAATTCAGAGCAACATATACAAAATGCTGGAGGAACTTAGCAGGTCAGGCAGCATCTATAGAAATGAATAAACAGGCAACATTTTGGACCAAGACCCTTAATCAGGACTGAAACAGAAGGGGGAAAATGCTAGAATAAGAATATTGGCAGAAGAGGAGGCCATGGATTGACATGTCAGAACAGGAATAGGGATCAAAATTAAAATGTTTGGCCACTGGGAAATCCTGTTTTTTGCATTTTGAGCAGAGGTGCTTGACAAAGCAGTCCCCCGTCTACATTGCATTTCACCAATGTAGAGGAGACTGCATTGGAAGCACTGGATAGATGATCCCAACAGATTCACAGGTGGAGCATTGCCTCAGCTGGAAGGATTGTTTGGGGCCCTGAACAGAGGTGAGGGAGGAGGTGAATGGCAGTTGTAGCACTTCAGCCTCTTGCAGAGGTAAGTGCAGGAGGGAGATAAGTGGAGAAGGATGAATGGACAAGGGAATCCCCTTGGAAAGCTGAGAGTGGGGAGGAGGTAAAGATGTGTTTGATGTTAGGGTCCTGTTGAAGATGGCGGGAGTTGGGGAGAATGATGGGCTAGATGTGGAGGCTCATGGGGTGGTAGGTGAGGACAAGAGGAATTCTATTCCTGTTAAGATGGCAGAAAGATGGAGTGAGCATGGAAGTCCAGGAAATGGATGAGATGCCAGTGAGTATCAATAGGAGGGATAGTCTTCGATGAAGGAGGACATGTCTGATGTCCTGGAAAAGAAATCCTCATCCTGGGAACAGGTGGGATCAGAAAGGAACTGAGGAAAAAGGAATGGAATTTTTTACAGGATACAGCTTGGTAAGAAGTATAGTCAAGATAGCCATGGAAACGGTAGGTTTATAAAAGATATTGGTAGACAGTTTGACTCCAGAAATGGCAACAGAGAGACTGAGAAAGGGGAGAGAGGTGTCAGTAATGGACCAAGTGAATTTAAGGGCAGAGTGGAAATTGGAGGCATAGTTGATGAATGCATGAATTGTCAATGTAGCCCAGAAGGAGTTGGGGAGCATTACCAGGGAGGGCTTGGAACATGGACTGTTCCACGTAGCCAATTTAGATGAGTTCCAATTTATTTTCTATTTCTCTCCTGTAGTGTTTATTAACTAATCATCTCTTCTACTTATACCTTCTCTAATTTTTGCCTTCTTACTGTGTCCATGCTTGTTTCTTTTCATGGTCACTAGTTTTGATGACTCTTTAATTCCAGTCATTAGTTTTTTTTATAATCACTGTCTTCCCTCCAATTGATTTCAATATCTGCATTCTTCATGATTAATAGTTATTGCTCTGTCCTGATAGATTAAAGGAGGCCATTTCTCCAGGTGGAAAGAAGAACCATTTTGTCACGTTTGCCTTATCACAAGAGGTGGGGTTATTATTATAAAGCAGACCATGGCAGAGAAGCAGAAACGTCTGGCATATTTTTTTTATCTAGCACCAATTCACCTTTACTTTTCTTTGCAGGTTACAGGAGCCCACGATTAGTGCGAATCCCACTGCTCCGCAATTTGGACAGCAAAGCTACTTCTACATCATTTACGAATACCAGTTCAAAGTGACAGCTGCTGATAATAATCTCCAGTTCCTGTTTGCTTTTCACTTCTGTCTGTCGTACACTTGCCTTTTGTTTCAAACACTTCTGTCGTGTCTCATTCCTGAACTGCAAGGAATAAATTTCTAGGGTTAAAACATACAGTCTTAAAACACTCTTGTACAAATTCTTAGCACTGAAATTTTGCAGGATGTTGCCTGTTCTACTTTTAATCTTCAGGTTCTGTCGGCTGCGTAAGTCCAGGGAAGACAATCTCTGGTCCCGCTAAACGTATGAGATTGAGTGCAAAACCTCCCGTTTGTGTGGATGCTGCGTGATGTGTTCTCCTGTTACAAATCAGTACCATGAAATAACAGACTGTACACCATATACAATTAAACAATTGAGCTTTATAATTCCTAATTTGACTAAAGGGTTAGTAAAGAAAAAAAGAAAAGGGCCCGTTTTAATGAAACAGTGTAATGTGCACAAGTAGGAGCTCACGGTTTCCCTTTTGCCAATCCTCCATCGATTTCCCTGGGCTTCGTCGACTCCTGGCTCCACTCCAAGTCCACTCCTTTCTAGTGTCTTCTTCTCTCAACCTCTTACCAAACAAAAGACCCAGATCACCTCGGTGTCAGGCACACAGCACGAAAACACACTCCCTCATTGGACGCTCACATTTCAAAGCACCCGTTATCTCTGGCCATAACCCAAACACGGCTTTACAGAAAGACCATTACATTAGCAGTGAAAGCTTTCCCAGAGTGTTACATCCTATTCTCTTGCAATGCTTGTTGAGTGATCAGAATCTGGTTGATAGAAGGCAGTTCAATTCCACTAAAGGGCTACAGATAGTTCTCGGATATTAAGCAGTTCTGAGTCTTGCAGCCTTAAAACAGTATGGTATATCCATGAACTGCTGCATTCTAGGCTGGCTGACTGAAAGCAACAACAAATACACGGGCAATTGGACAAACAGATTGAGTAGGTATTGAAGGATCTTAAGGCCAGAATGCTGGTTTGAATGAGTGTTAATCGGGGTGTGGAGGTAGTGGTGGAGTATCAGATAGGGAAGATAGAAAGGACCAAGCACGAGGACATGCTGATGGAAACTTCTAGGCCAACATTGTTCACTAACAGACAGACAATTGTGTAACTTATGACAACGACAGAGCAGTTGATATCATTTACTTGGACTTTTGGATTTCTTTTGACAAGGTACCTCACAAGACGTTAATAATCAGGGATTCAGGGTAAGGTGTGTGAATGGGTGCAAAAACAGAAAACAATGAGTTATGGTGAGAGGGTCATTTTCACAATTAGAAGATGTTAAAAGTGGGGTTCTGCAGGGATTGCTGCTGTTTTTAATTTACATTAATGGTTTGGATAAGCACATAACAAGTAAACTAGTAAAGTTTGCCGATGACACAAAATTAAGGGGTGGGCTGATAACATTCAGGCAGCAGAATCAATACAGTGAGATCTAAACAAAATCTGGAAGTCGTCAGATAAATGGCAGAAAAAAATTTAATATAAGAAAATGTAAAGTATTACATAGAGGAAGTAGAAATATTAGATATAATATTAGATACCATGGGAGATCTTGAGTTAGAAAGTGCACTGTATGAGAAGGATTTGGGTGTCCTGGTAGACTCCTCACTATCAATGTCTAGACACTGCAAAGAAGAGGTTAGGAAGGCTAATAGAATATTGGGCTATATAATGCACTCAGTGGAGTTCAAGTCTAGAGACATCCTCTGTAATGCTGTGTAATGCACTTGTGAGGCCACACCTTGAGTACTGCATTCAATTTTGGTCTCCATATTGTGTGGGGGATGTGAGGCACTGAAGACAGCCCAGAGAAGGGCAACTAGACTCATTCCAGGTCTGCAGGTATGAGCAATGTAGAAAGATTGAAAGAATTAAATCTTTTTAGCCTAAGTAGACGTAGGATGAGAGGAGACGTGATAGAAGTGTTCAGAATTGTTAAGAGTGGATGCCAGCTACTACTTCAAAATTAATCCATCAACAAGGACTCGGGGCCATAGGTGGAGCCTGGTTAACGGGAAATAGACTAACGTCAGGAAGCATTTCCTTACACAGGGAGCTGTGGACACATGAAACAAACTGTCTAGTTGTGGAGTTGAGAGAAGTACCTTAGAGACTCCCAAATCTAAACTTGACAGTATTTTCAACACACTGTGTTAATAGGAATTTGACAAGCTTTGTTGGGCCAAATGATCTGTTCTTGTCAAAAACTTTCTAATATTCTAATTAAATTTCAAGGCAATAATATTAGGTATGCTAAACCACACTCTTGCACAAAGCAAGGCTATTCATACTAATTTACTTTGTTCGTATTGACGATAAGCAGCGATGTACAAAAACATTTCACCTCTTCCTCTGTTTCCCATTCTGGCCTCTTGCCTCTTCTCACCTGTTTATCACCTCCTTTTCAGTTCTGAAGAAGGGTCTCAGCCCAAAAAGTCAACTGTTTATTCATTTCCATAGATGCTACCTGACCTCCTGAGCATTTTGTGTGTGGGTTGCTTTGGATTTCCAGCATCTGCAGACTTCCTTGTGTTTATGTAGTTAGTAATCCGGTTTTAGTTAGTTCCAGAATTTGCTTCTTGGGATTGATGGCAATCTAATTAACCTCTTTTAGTGAAAGTACTTCCCCAGTGCTGAAGATGTTCCAAGATTTAGATATGGTGTTGATAAAAGAATGACATATTCCCAGGCCAGGTTACTGTGTTCCTGTGCGTCTGAAACCCTTGTTGTTCATTGTGATAGAGATCACATATTTGGGAGATGCTACTGGAATATGACTGTAGTACATTGTGTAGAGGCTGCACGTGCAAACACTGTGCAGGCAATGAATATTCAGGGTGGTGGATAGAACACCAATCAAGAGGGCAACTTTATCCTGGATCGAGTCAAGCCTCCTCAGTTTTGTAGTAGCAGTCATGTGGACAACTTTATCCTGGACATGGTCAAACCTCCTCAGAGTTGTAGGATCCAGGCAGGTTGGGAGAATTCCATCACACTCCTGCCTTGTGCCATGCAAATGGCAGAAAGATTTCAGGATGCCAGCATATGAATCACTTGCCACTAGATACTTAAATTTTGGTGGCCACAAAATTTATGTGGTGGGATTAGTTGAGCTTCTGATCCCTGGTGATCCCCAGGATAGAGATACATGGGATGTCTCAGCAGTGTCAATGCCATTGAATGTCAAGGATAGTTGGTTAGGAGCAACACACACAAAATGCTGGAGGAACTCAACAAGTCTAGCAGCGTCTGTGGAGGGGAATAAATAGTCGATGTACAGGCTGCTGTCCTTCATCAAAATTGGAGAGGAAAAGGAAAAAAGCCAGAAGCGTGTGTTTATGAAAGTAGTTAGCTCCTGTCTCATTGGGCTCCCTCATGCCTGAGTGTTCTCTAGGTCTTGCTGCATGTAGCATAGGCTGCTTCGCTTGCTGAAGAGTTGCAAGTGTGAATGAATGTCCGACAATGCATCAGTGAACATTAGCACCTCTGGTTTTGTAATTAAAGGAAGGTGATAGGTGAAGCAGTGAAAGATGATTCAGGCTGGGAGACTCCCTTGAGGAACTGCTGCAGGAATGTGAAGCAATTAATGAAAGTCAGATCATCTGCATTTAATAGCCTTTACCACCTTTATTGTCATGATTCAGTGCTTTTGTCCTCTCCTTCGCAGCAATTTAAAACATGCTAGTTTTCTAACACTTTCTAGTTCTAATGAAAGGTTATCAACCTGAGACATTAATTGTGTTTCTCTCTCCAGTCTGAATTGCTTAGTATTTACAGTGTTTTTGACTTTTATTTCAGAGCTCAAAAGCTGCTCTCGTTTATATTTCAGATCAATGAAAATTGATGGCAAACAGCCAGGGATGACAAAAAGCCTTCTATTGATTTGGAGGATTGTGTAACAGAGTACAACATTTAGTCAATGCGTCATTTCCTGGTTATCAGCTACAGACTGATTCCCTGAAGAACTGCAATAATTGTGTCATGGTTATTAATCCTACTATTAAAGTGATCAGGCGCCAAGGACACACAGCTCATAGACAGCTGATGCTCATATCAATAAATAAAATTGCCAAAATTTGTGGGAAATAGTATAATCATAAAGTAGCACCAAGCATTGTCTGTAATTTCAAAGCTCTAAACTGTACACAGGTTCAGATTCTGTACTTATTTACTATATTTTCACAAATCTAAATTTAGATATTTAATCAAAATACATATTGTTTTGAATAGTGTTTGTAGGAGTACATTGCAATATGAGAAGCAAGAATTCACTATAATAATGATAATGAATCTACTGGCAAGTGCCATCACTGCTCTGTAAAACTAAATGCAACTTCAGAATTTTTGCAAATACAAATCTTAACACAAAGATCAAAGTTGTCACTGATAGTGTCCCCACACAGTCTGCACTGTTCAAATATTTGGGAAATAGATTGAATGGGAGTAAATTTAACATATTTACTAGGTAATTGGACATTAGTAGTGCACAAACTTATTTACATCACATATAATCAGGGATGAGAGTTTACAATAATTACTTTTTAGCAAATTATTTGGACCTGAAAAATTATTTTATACGTGTTTATTTTCCTTGCCTGAACATAGGGTCTTTAGAAATGATCTTCAAAAGGTTTTACATTTCATTTAATCAGTAAATTTAAATGCTTATAAATGTTTATAAAATCAATAAAACTGCTTCGAGATACACAGTTTGAGCCTTAGTTAATGTGACCGGCTTCTCAGCTGGATTAGTAACATGGCATTTGTTGATTGCTGGAGAACTCAGAGCTGATTTCTTACCGTATAACCATATAACAATTACAGCACGGACCATCTTGGCCCTTCTATTCCGTGCTGAACGCTTACTCTCACTCTTACCGCAGCTCAGATTCAGATTAATTCATCACATGTGCAGTACATTGAAACGTACAGTGAGATGTATTGTATCTATTGAACCAATACGTCCGAGGATGTGTTGGGGGCAGCCTGCGAGTACCACCGCACATTCCAGCTTCAACAAAGCATCCTCACAATGTCCAGCAGCACAACACAGGACAGAACAGATCAGAACATGCCAAGAGAAAAGCAACAACAGCAAAACAAGCCTCGTCCCCCCGTCCCCCCCCACCTCCCGCTCAAATGCACAGTCCTCTAACCCCAGAACAAGCCATCTCCTTCAGCCTCCAGCAGACATTGTGCCTATTGTTTCAGCCTGCTCTTGCCTCACTGAATTTATTTCTTAAAGTTCTGGTAAACAGTCCTCTCTTGTCATTTTCCACTATCGTGCTTATAGCCTGTTTGCACCCTTTTTGCACATACTGGCAATCAGCGTGAAAGCACTAATTATGTCAATGAGATCAACTGATCTGCCTTAACCCATCTCCAAACAGTCTTTTATCCAAGACTTTACTCCTCTGCTCAGCTCTGCTTTGAAAACCCGAAACCTTTCATTCCTCCCTCAGTTCGGGAAGGTTACCCACTTGAAATATAACTGCTTCCTCTTTTCACCGATTCTGCCTACTTGGCTGAGTTCTTCCAGAATTTCTGTTTTATGGAGGTAGTTATGATAATGTAGTGAGGGGCAAGAAGATATTGTGCTAGAACTGCTTTCAGATTGCCCGACATTGTTCTCAGCAGGGAGTATCCCACATCTGCTTTAACCACACGCTTGTTATTTGGTAAACTGCTTCTGCTACTGTGAGAGATGTGTACTTCTTCTACTAAAGGCAAGAGTAAATGTGGACCTGCAGGGGTCTGCACTCTCATCCATATAGAGAGTAGGGGCCTTGGTCCACACTGTTATAAGGCCATTTGTCTAATTTTGTCTTGTCAGGTCTTGTTTTCAATGGTATCTAAGTTTCAAAGTATAAAGCTTGTCCTTTGATACAGGTTGGAGGGTCCATACAGGTTTTCTCAGGTTTTGTTAAATAGATATTGCTGCATTTAAAAAATTAAAAAAAAAGATGTTATTATCTGGTTAGCTTTTTCTGGCTTATTCTGTTTCTTTTCTTGTGCCAAAAATATCTGGCAGCCTCTAATACTTTGTTTCAGTAATTCTTGGCTCCAGTGATATTTTAGTGGCCTTCAGTGTTAATTCTAATTACAGTACGGAAAACTTCCAAACAAATTAAGCTCCCCACTGAGGAAGATACTTGTTATTGCCAGGACATTTTTATGCCTGAAACAATATAAATTAGATTAAGTATATTTTATTTCTTATTTTATTTCTTAGATTAAGTACAAACCCCATTTCCAGAAAAGTTGGGATTTTTATCAAAATGCAATATAAACAAAAATCTGTGATATGTTAATTCACGCGAACCTTTATTTAACCGACAAAGTTACAAAGCAAAGATTTTCAATAGTTTTACTAACCAACTTAATTGTATTTTGTAAATATACACTAATTTAGAATTTGATGGCTGCAACACACTCAACAAAAGTTGGGACAGAGGCACATTTACCATTGTGTTACATCACCTTTCCTTTTAATAACACTTTTTAATCATTTTGGAACTGAGGATACTAATTGTAGTAGATTTGCAATTGGAAATTTTGTCAATTCTTGCTTGATATAAGACTTCAGCTGCTCAACAGTCTGTGGTCTCCGTTGTCTGATTCTCCTCTTCATGATGCGCCATACATTTTCAATAGGAGACAGATCTGGACTGGCAGCAGGCCAGTCAAGCACACACACTCTGTGTCTACAAAGCCACGCTGTTGTAGCCCATGCAGAATGTGGTCTGGCATTGTCCTGCTGAAATAAGCATGGACGTCCCGGGAAGAGACGTCGCCTTGATGGCAACATATGTCTCTCTAAAATCCTAATATACGCCTCAGAGTCAATGGTACCTTCACATACATGCAACTCACCCATGCCGTGGGCACTGATGCACCCCCATACCATCACAGATGCTGGCTTTTGCATCTTTTGCTGATAACAATCAGGATGGTCGTTTTCATCTTTGGCATGGAGAACTTGACACCCATTTTTTCCGAAAACTAGCTGAAATGTGGACTCATCTGACCACAGCACACGGTTCCACAGTCTTTCTGTCCATCTGTGATGAGCTCGGGCCCAGAGAACTCGCCGGCATTTCTGCATAGAGTTGATGTATGGCTTCCTCCTTGCGTAATAAAGTTTCAAGTTGCATTTCTGGATGCAGCAACGGACTGTGTTAAGTGACAATGGTTTTCCGAAGTACTCCCGAGCCTGGTTGGCTATAATTGACACAGTAGCATGACAGTTTCTTAGGCAATGCCGCCTGAGGGCTCGAAGATCACGTACATTCAACAGTGGTTTCCAACCTTGTCCTTTACGCACTGAGATGTCTCTGAATTCTCTGAATCTTTTCACAATATTATGTACTGTAGATGTTGAAAGACCTAAATTCTCTGCAATCTTGCATTGGGAAATGTTCCTTTTGAACTGACTAACAATTCTCTCATGAATTTTGGCACAAAGGGGTGAGCCACGACCCATCCTTGCTTGCAAAGACTGAGCCTTTGATGGACACTACTTTTATACCCTGTCATGATACCTCACCTGCTACCAATTAGCCTGCTTAATGTGGAGTCTTCAAAACCGGTGTTACTTGAATATTCTGTGCACTTTTCAATCTTATTTTAACTCTGTCCCAACTTCTGTTGAGTGTGTTGCAGCCATCAAATTCTAAATTTGAGTATATTTACAAAATACAATTAAGTTGGTCAGTAAAATTATTGAAAATCTTTTCTTTGTACTTTTGTCAGTTAAATAAAGGTGCACATGAATTAACATATTGCAGATTTTTGTTTTTATTGCATTTTGGAAAATATCCCAACTTTTCTGGAAATGGGGTTTGTATATTTTGTTTCTTATAATAAAATATAGAATTTTAAAAAGCCACGTAACAAGCATGTGGTTTGAAAGGTCAAGCCTGATGGCAGAGTACAAAGTTAGCAGTGGGATTCTTAGCAGTGTGGAGGAACAGAGAGACATTGGGTCCAAATCCATAGACTCCTCAAAGTTGCCATGCAAGTTATAGGATGGTTAAGGATGACGTATGATGTGTCAGTCTTTGTTAGTTGAGGGACTGAGATCAAGAGTAGTGAGGTAATGTTTCAACTCTATAAGTCTCTAGACCACTCTTGCAGCATGACCTTTCAAACCATATGCTTGTTACATGGCCTCTTGGTGAATCTCCTAGGGTTCTGGGCACCTCTCTATAGGAAGGATGTGGCAGTCTTAGGAGATTCACCAAGATGCTCCCTGGATTAAAGAACATGTCTTATGAGAAGTTGAGTAATCTAAGGATTTTCTCTTTGGAGTGAAGGAGAACGAGAGGTGATTTGATAGAGGTGTATAAGATGATAGGAGGAAGAGAGTGGACAGTCAGCACCTGTCTCCTAGGGTGGCGATGCTAATATGAAAGACACACTTTAAAGGTGCATGAAACACATTGTCAAGGGTGGTGGTATATTAGAGACATTTAAGAGCCTCTTTGAGAGGTACACAAACGAAAGAAAAATGGAGGGCTGTGTGGGAGGGAAAGGTTAGATTGTTCGTGGAGCAGGTTAAAACATTGTGGGCCAAAGGGCCTATACTATGTTGTACTATTCTATCTTCTAAATACCACCTATTGTCTCCTATTGCACAGACTGCAAATTACCCACGTATATATTTTCTAGAATTTTCCACTGTGGAGTAGTATCCAACAACTTCTGTTCCCCAGACAGCCACAAAGGATTATTCCAGGGTTTATTCTAATTGAGATAAGCTAATTTTGTGTAAATTAATCCTAAAATCTTCCTAATTCAGAGTAACTACCTGAAAAGTATATTTTCCACTATACTTTTGAATCCATAAAAACTGCTTATTTCCTGCATTGGAGGAATGTTTACATATAGTAGAGATAATATTCAGAAAGGAGTTACATCATATTGATAGTTACTTTAAATTGATTATATATGATTACATCCTATAATGTGGAATCTCTTATGCAAAGTAGAGATTATTAAATAGAAGAGAGTATATACAGTGTATTGTTGTCCTGCAAACAGAAGTACTTACCAATTCCTAGTTCCGAGAGAGCCTCATTGATCTTGCATTGGTCCTTTCAGGGAAAATGTGATGTTGAAAGGAAAATTAACTGAGAAAAAAAACTTTAAAAATAATACTAAGTTTTATTTTACATGGGCAATGTTACCTGGGTTTCAGCACCTAAGTTACAGGGAAAGGTTGAACAAGTTAGGTCTTTATTCTTTGGAGCGCAGAAGGTTGAGGGGGGACTTGATAGAGGTATTTAAAATTATGAGGGGGATAGATAAGAGTTGATGTGGATAGGCTTTTTCCATTGAGAGTAGGGGAGATTCAAACAAGAGGACATGAGTTGAGAGTTGGGGGGAAAAGTTTAGGGGTAACACGAGGGGGTATTTCTTTACTCAGAGAGTGGTAGTTGTGTGGAACGAGCTTCCAGTAGAAGTGGTAGAGGCAGGTTTGGTATTGTCATTTAAAGTAAAATTGGATAGGTATATGGACAGGAAAGGAATGGAGGGTTATGGGCTAAGTGCAGGCCAGTGGGATGAGGTGAGAGTAAGCGTTTGGCACAGACTAGAAGGGCCAAGATGGCCTGTTTCCATGCTGTAATTGTTATATGGTTATATAAAATTTTTAAACATGCACAACATAACCTGATTTAGCAACAATGTTTTATTTTGAGGAGTAATTTGTGAGCACATTTGAAACATACAAGAGCAGAACTTTCTCTCTTTCATATTCGGATTCTCCAAGGGAATAGCTAGCTCATATTCTCTATTCTCTCTCCAATCAACAATATGCCCAATTCCATTAAATGTTTGTCACTTGAGTTCATATCCAGTGAGCACACTGTACTACAAGTAAGCGTCTCAGTAAAGATCCAAAGATTCCAGGTACATTTATTATCTAAGTATGTATGCAGAATACAACTCTGAGATTCGTCTTTCCCACAGACAGCCATGAAACAAAGAAACCCATGGATCCTGTTCAAAACAAAACATCAACCCCCCCCCCCCCCACATGTACAAAAAAAAAACCAAGCGTGCAGCCATCACAGAAACACAAAATCAAAAGAGTCCAGGCATATTCAGTTCGTTTTAATCTGGTGCAACTTTGTTTGTTACCTGCAGCAGCTCCAATCAGAAAGACCAAAAGCCAGAAGCACGACATAACATGAACTACAGAGTCCAATCCACAAACCCCCTCGATTAAACCTTGCCCAAGACCTAGGACTCCGGCAGCATCGAGCAAGAGGGAGAGAGAGACCATTCGAACACTGGGAATTTCTTCTGGGAGCTGCGACCAAGAGGAAGGGATACGGGCACCTTCATCTGGCGTCAGTGAGCGAGAGGCTGGCAGGTGGCACTGAACACCCGCTTGCCTTTCGCTCTTGCCTCAATGATTTTGATCTTCCTCGACACTTTGATCAGCGAGATTGGCAAGAAATGGAGTCGATCATTGGCTCGCTCCCTGTCTCCAGGCCAGAAGCTTCGCCTGAAAACTCACTGAACATCCTCGGAGACAGCAAAATGCCAGATCGCTCAATTGGCCTGAAGACACTCCACCAAAATGTAGACCAGAGGCTCCAACAGTAGCAGAACCACATTGGAAAAAGAAAGAAGATGCAAAAGAAGTGAAAGAGGCAGCTTCATGATGCGTCTGAAGGATGTCACCTCTGGTTGCATTGTTCGCTGGCACCATTTTCTTTCGGAGAAACTCTACTTACCTTAGGGAATCATTTTCTGTGGAACTGTTGTAGCAATTAACTGGACTCTGAAGACCAGCACTCATTCCTCAATCCATTTTATTTAGGGAGCACAGTCTGGCCTCTGTCACCAACCTGTCCTAAAGTCTAAACAAACAAATGCTATTCTTATACAGAAGTTGACTAGTCGGACATAAATATTGACCAATCGGTATCCTTGTAGATTTTAAAATTCTTTTTTTGCAAAATCAGACACCAACCACACTACCATAATACAGGTATTAATAGCCAATGGAATTTACACATTAATAACCATTAATGCTTCAGAATTAGTAAAGTAACTGACCAATAGTGTAACCATAGAATCCTTTGTTTGCATCTTTATCTTGTCTTGTTATGCAAAGCTATGCTCTTCAAAGACCTCTCTTGCCTGGGTTGACTGCACTGTGTGTTGCTTAACTTACAGAACCTGGGCCTCTGTATCTCCCTCAGCAATTGAATCCTCGACTTCTTAACTGTGAGGATTGGTGATAACATATCCTCCTCACTGACGATCAACACTGGTGCACCTCAGGGGTGTGTGCTTAGCCCACTGCTCTACTCTATGTATACATATGACTGTGTGGCTAGGCATAGCTCAAATACCATCTACAAATTAGCTGACAATATAACCATTGTTGGTAGAATCTCAGGTGGTGACAAGAGGGCGAACAGGAGTGAGATATGTCAATTAGTGGAATGGTGCTGCAGCAACAACCTGGTACTCAACGTCAGTAAGAAGAAAGAGCTGATTATGGACTTCAGCAAGGGTAAGATGAAGGAACACATACCAATCCTCATAGAGGGATCAGAGGTGGAGAGAGTGAGCAGTTTCAAGTTCCTGAATGTCAAGATCTCTGAGCATCTAACTTGGTCCCAAGATACTGATGTAGCCATAAAGAAGGCAAGACAATGGTTATACTTTATTAGGAGTTTGAAGAGATTTGGCATGTCAACAAATACCCTCAAAAACTTCTATAGTTGTACCATGGAGAGCTTTCTGACAGGCTGCATCACTGCCTGGTATGCAGGGGCTACTGCACAGGACCAAAAGAAGCTGCAGAAGTTTGTAAATCTAGTCAGCTCCATCTTGGGCACTAGCCTACAAAGTACCCAGGATATCTTTAAGGAGCTGTATCTCAGAAAGGCAGCATCCATTATTAAGGACATGCCCTTTTCTCACTGTTACAATCGGGTAGGAGATACAGAAGCCTGAAGGCACACACTCAGTGATTCAGGAACAGCTTCTTCCATCCGATTCCCAAATGGACATTTAAGCTTTGGACACTACCTCACTTTTTAAAATATATGGTTTTTTTGTTTTTGCACAATTTTTAAAATCTATTCAATATATGTAATTGATTTACATAAGAACATAAGAAATAGGAGCAGGAGTTGGCCATCCGACCTATCGAGCCTGACCCGCCATTCAATAAGATCATTGCTGATCTGTCCGTAAACTCAGCTCCATCTACCTGCCTTTTCCCCATAACCCTTAATTCCCTTACTATGTAAAAACCTATCTAACTGTATCTTAAATATGTTTAGTGAAGAACCCTCAACTGCTTCCCTGGGCAGAGAATTCCACAGATTCACCACTCTCTGAGAAAAGCAGTTTCTCCTCATCTCCATCCTAAATCTTCTCCCCTGAATCTTGAGGCAATGTCCCCTAGTTCTAGTCTCACCTGCCAATGGAAACGACTTTCCTACTATCTTATCTATCCCTTTCAAAATTTTGTATGTTTCTATAAGATCCCCTCTCATTCTTCTGAATTCCAGAGAGTATAGTCCCAGGCGACTTAATCTCTCCTCATAGATTAACCTCTTCATCCCTAGAATCAACCTGGTGAACCTCCTCTGCACTGCCTCCAAAGCCAGTATATCCTTCCTCAAGTACGGAGACCAGAACTGCACACAGTACTCCAGGTGCGGTCTCACCACTACTCTGTATTGTTGTAGCATGACCTCCCTGCTCTTGAATTCAATCCCACTAGCAATGAAGGCCAACATTCCGTTTGCCTTCTTAATAACCTGTTGTACCTGCAAGCCAACTTTTTGCGATTCACTAACAAGCACTCCCAAGTTCCTCTGCGCAACAGCATACTGCAATCTTATGCCATTTAAATAATAATCTTCTCTTCTATTATTCCTTCCGATAATGGAATGGTGACTGGTCTTGCAAGTATGGGATTCAAACATATACACTATTTACCAGATGGTCAATATCCATAACCGTTAGGCCAATTCTGTATGAAAATAGCAAATTTCTGTCCTGGCTTCAGAACAGTTACAGTACTTGGAGGTTTCACGGAGATGGCTAACCTTTGGCTTCGTTATATGGGAGAAAGGAATTCAGCCCCAGTAGCAGATCAGTCCTAAATCCTGGGCTGCTCTAACGTGAGCAAGGGACTGAGTCTGCTGTGGCAAAAACAAACTTCCTCCTGTATGGAGTGGAGTAGTCAAGGTACACTACCTTAGCCACTGACATAGGAAAGCAGCAGCATTAAAACAAAGAGTTGCCCTGGTCCAGGTTGCATCCCGCAGGAAGCACAGGAACAAGATGCTGCAGTCCGGGTCAGGTTGCAGGTATTCGCAAATAAAACGAAGTGAGGTGTTTTATGATCAATTAAAAACTTTAACGCATTTTATTGAACTGCAATACTTGAGCACAAAGCGTGCTTAAAAAAATACTCTATGTAGCTACATCACCACATCAGACCAACCCCTGAAAATAAAACCTCAGCTCAATGTTGGTGGTTGTGAATAATGTACAGTTCCACCAATTACATTACTCCACACAGCCTCCACCGCCCCACCCCAACCCCCAGAGTTGTGAACCTGTATGGAACTCTGACTGGCTTGGGTCCAGTGTGCCATGTGTGGAGGACCAGCAGGTGCCCCTCGCCATCCAGAGTGGCGTTGTCAGGCTTGTGGTCATGTTGTGACGCCAGGGGCATGGTAGCAAAATCCTCCAAATCTTGGTGGGCTGGGGCAAGGCGATCTACCAAAGTATGTTCAGGTTTTACCCCTCTTATCTCTGATAAAAGTCTTTTCTCCCCGTTCCAAAACACAGAACAGGCCATCATAAGAGGGCCTAAGGGGATGTTGGTGTGCATCATGGCAGACAGAATATAGGTCAACAGGATCCCAAGCATGCTGTACGCTATGATGGGAGGTAGGAATCGGTGAAAGGGAACTGAATTTACAGAGGAACACTGTTGAGAGGCCGACCAGGCAGTCGTGGCATCAGGATTAAAAAACAGGCACTTGTAATGGCTGCCTGTATACCAGCTCAGCCACGGATGACTGCAAGTCTTCTTTTGGAGCTGTTCTGAGCCCCAGCAGGACCCACAGGAGCAATCATGTCAAAACTGCGGGTGATACGCCATGGTGTGACGTAACCTAATGCCAAGGTTCTGGGCCATCGCAGCCCAAAGATCTGAAATCAAATCATCGGAAAGAGGTGTCATAGGGTTGGATGATGTTGAATCATTGTGGACAGAGCTAAGGAACTACAAATGTAAAAAGACCCTGATGGGAGTTGTATAAAGACCCCAAACAGTAGTAAGGATGTGGCCTACGAATTACAACAGGAGATAGAAAATGCATGCCAAGATGGCAGTGTTACAATAGCCATGAGGGACTTCAATATCAGATAGATTGGGAAAATCAGGTTAGTGCTGGATTACAGGAGGGGGATTTTCAAGAGTGCCTACGAGATGGCTTTTTAGAGCAGCTCGTGGTTGAGCCCACTTGAGGATCAGCAATCCTGGACTGGGTGTTGTGCAATAACCCAGAATTGATTACAAAGCTTAAGGTAAAAGAACCTTTAGGGGAGTATGATCATAATAAGTTCACATTTACCCTGAAATTTGAGAAGGAGAGGCTAAAGTCAGATGTATCAGTATTACAGTGGAGTAAAGGGAATTACAGAGAAACGAGAGAGGAGTTGGCCAGAATTGACTGTCTTAGATAAACCCAACAAGCTGGCCTCCACAGCTGCATGTGGCAATAAATTCCACAAATTCATCACCCTCTGGCTAAAGAAATTTCTCTGCATCTGTTTTGAATGGACACCTCTCTACCCTGAGGCGGTGCCCTCTTGTCCTAGACTCTCCCACCATGGGAAACATGCTTTCCACATCCACTCTGTCTAAGCCTTTCAACATTTGAAAGGTTCAATGAGATCCTCAATCATGCTTCAAAATTCCAGCAAGTACAGACCCAGAGCCATCAAATATTCCTCGTATGATAACCCTTTCATTCCTGGAATCATCCTTCTAAACCTTCTCTGGACCCTCTCCAATGCCAATACATCTTCTCTGAGATGAGGAGCCCAAAACTGTTCACAATACTCTAGGAGAGGTCTCACCAGTGCCTTATAAAGCTTCAGCATCACATCCTTGCTCTTGCATTCTAGATCTCTTGAAATGAATGCTAACATTGCATTTGCCTTCCTCACCACCAACATAAACTTGCAATGCAAAGTAACCTTTAGGGTGTTCTGCACAAGGACTCCGCAGTCCCTTCGCATCTCAGATTTTTGGATTTTCTCCCCATTTAGAATATAGTCCACGCATTTATTTCTACTACCAAAGTGCATGACCATGCATTTTCCAACATTATATTTCATTTACCACTTTCTCTTCCATTCTCCTAATCTGTCTAAGACCTTCTGCATCCTACCTGTTTCCTCAACACTACCTGCCCCTCTACCAATCTTTGTATCATCTGCAAACTTGGCAACAGAGCCATCTATTCCATCATCTGAATTATTTATATGCAGCATAAAAGAAAAGCAGTTCCAACACTGACCCCTGCGAAACACTACTAGTCACTGGCAGCCAACCAGAAAAGGATCCTTTTATTCTCACTTACTGCTTCCTTCCAATCAGCCAATGCTGTAATCGTATCTGTAACTTTCCTGTAATACCACTGGCTCTTGACTTGGTAAGCAGCCTCATGTGTGGCACCTTGTCAAAGGCCTTCTGGAAGTCCAAATATACAACATCCACTGCATCCCCTTTATCTATCCTACTTGTAATTTCCTCAAAGATTTCCAACAGGTTTCTCGGGCAAGATATTTCCTTAAGGAAACCATGCTGACTTTGAACTATCTAGTCCTGTGTCACCAAGTACTCCATCACCTCATCCTTAGTAATAGAATCTAACATCTTCATCACTGAGGTCAGGCTAACTGGTCTATAATTTCCTTTCTGCTGCCTTCCTCCTTTCTTAAAGAGTGGAGTAAAATTTACAATCTTCCAGTCCTCTGGCACCATGCCAGAGTCCAATGATTTTTGAAAGATCATTGCTAATGCTGCCACAATCTCTAATGCTACCTCTTTCAGATCCCTAGGGTGCAGTTCCTCTGCTCCAGGTAACTTATGTACCTTTAGGTCTTTCAGCTTTTTGAGCATCTTCTCCCTTGTAATAGTAACTGCACTCACTTCTCTTCCTTCACACACTACAACATCTGGTACACTGCTAATGTCTTCTACAGGGAAGACTGATGCAAAATACACATTTGTCCCCGTAATTATTTCTCCTGCCTCCTTTTCTAGCAGTCCTATATCCACTCTCATCTCTCTTTTAATTTTTACATACTTGAAAAAGCTTTTACTATCCACTTTGATACTGTTTGCCAGCTTGTTTCATATTTCATCTCTTCCCTTCTAATGATTCTTTTAGTTGCTCTCTGTAGGTTTTTTAAAACCTTCCCAATCCTCTATCGTCCTAATAATTTTTGCTTTGTCGTATGCCCTCCCTTTTATTTTTACATTAGCTTTGACTTCCATTGTCAGCTACGGTTGTACTCTTTTGCCATTTGAGTATTTCTTCATTTTTGGAATACACATCCTGCACCTTCCTCATTTTTCCCCAGAAATGCACGCCGTTGCTGCTCTGCTGACATCCCTGCTAGCAGCTTCTTCCAATTTACTTTGGCCAACTCCTCTCTCATACCACTGTAATTTCCCTTACTCCACTGAAATACTGCTGCATCAGACTTCACTTTCTCCCTATCAAATTTCAAGTTGAACTCAATCATATTGTGACCACTGGTTCCTAAGGGTTCTTTTACCTTAAGCTCCCTAATCACCTTCAGTTCATTACATAACACCCAATCCAGTATAGCTGATCCCCTTGTAGACTCTATGGCAAACTGCTCTAAAAAGCCATTTCTTAGGCATTCAACATACTCATTCTCTTAAGATCCATTACCAACCTGATCTTCCCAATTGACCTCCATGTTAAAATCTCCCATGACTATCATAACATTGCCCTTTTGACTCACCTTTTCTATCTCCTATTGTAATCTGTGGTCCACCTCCCAGCCACTTTTGGGAGGCATGTATATAACTGCCTTCAGGGTCCTTTTACCCTTGCAGATTTTTAACTCAACCCACAAAGATTCAACATCTTCCGATCCTATGTCACAGCTTTCTAATGATTTGATGCTATTCTTCACCAGCAGAGCCATGCCACCACCTCTGCTTGTCTTCCTGTCCTTCTGATACAACGTGTGACCTTGGACATTCAGCTCCCAACATCAACCATCCTTCAGCCACAATTCAGTAATGGCCACAACATCATACCTAGCAATCTGTAATATTGCAACAAGATCATCCATCTTACTTCTTATACTACGCACATTTAGATACAACACCTTGAGAACTGTATTTGCTTCCCTTTTTGATTCTGCATCCCTAATGTACTGATACTCACCCTGTTGGCTGCAACTATGTCCCATCACCTGCCTGCCCTTCCTAACAGTCTGACTGCATGCTTTCTTTACTTTTTTAACCCTACGTTCTATCTTGAGTCCCATCACTCCAGATCCCACCCCCCCCCCCCCGCCAAATTAGTTTAAACCCTCCCAAACAGCTCTTGGATGGAAAAATGTTTTCATCCAAGGGGTCAGTGTGGACATGGTGGAGGATTACAAATATGTGGGGATACGAATGGACAATAAACTGGACTGGTCAAAGAACACTGAGGCTGTCTACAAGAAGGGTCAGAGCCGTCTCTATTTCTTGAGGAGACTGAGGTCCTTTAACATCTGCCAGACGATGCTGAGGATGTTCTATGAGGCTGTGGTGGCCAGTGCTATCATGTTTGCTGTTGTGTGCTGGAGCAGCAGGCTGAGGGTAGCAGACACCAACAGAATCAACAAACTCATTCGTAAGGCCAGTGATGTTGTGGAACTGGACTCTCTGACGGTGGTGTCTGAAAAGAGGATGCTGTCCAAGTTGCATGCCATCTTGGACAATGACTCCCATCCACTCCATAATGTACTGGTTCAGCATAAGAGTACATTCAGCCAGAGACTCATTCCAGCGAGATGTAACACTGAGTGTCATAGGAAGTCATCCCTGCCTGTGGCCAACAAACTTTACAACTCCTCCCTCGGAGTGTCAGACACCCTGAGCCAATAGGCTGGTCCTGGACTTATTTCCACTTGGCATGATTAACTTATTATTATTTAATTATTTATGGTTTTATATTGCTATATTTCTTCACTATTCTTCGTTGGTGCGGCTGTAACAAAACCAAATTTCCCTCGGGATCAATAAAGTTTGTCTGTCTGTCTAACAAACCTGCCCACGAGAATACAAAAGTAAGCGGGCCAATAATATTAAAGAGGATACCAAAAGTTTCTTTAGATACATAAAGTGTAAAAGAGAGGGGGGAGTGGATATCAGACTGCTGGAAAACGATGCTGGAGAGATAGTAATGGGAGACAGTGAAATGGCGGATGAACTGAATAAGTATTTTGCATACACGAGGAAATCTGCAGATACTGGCAATTCAAACCACACACAAAATGCTGGTGGAACACAGTAGGCCAGGCAGCATACCACACCAGCCAACTCACAGGTGAAGTGTTGCCTCACCTGGAAGGACTGAAGGACTGAAGGGTCTCGGCCCGAAACGTCGACAAGTATTTTGTTCTGTTCTTCACAATGGAAAACACGAGCAGTATGGTGGAAGTTCCAGGTATCAGGAGGCATGAAATGTGTGATGTTACCATAACTAAAGAGAAGGTTCTTGGGAAATTGAAAGGTCTGAATGTAGATAAGTCACCTAGACCAGATGGTGTACACCCCAGGGTTCTGAATGAGGTGGCTGAAGAGATTGTGGAGGCATTAGTAATGATCTTTCAAGAAACAGTAGGTTCTGGAATGGTTCCGGAAGACTGGAAAATTGCAAATATCACTCCACTCTTCAAGAAGGGAGAGAGACGAAGAAAGGAAACTATAGGCCAGTTAGTCTGACCTCAGTGGTTGGGAAGATGTTGGATTATTAAGGATGAGGTCTCTGGGAACTTGGTGGCACATGATAAAATAGGCTGTAGTCAGCATGGTTTCCTCAAGGGAAATCTTGCCTGACAAATCTGTTGGAAATCTTTGAAGAAATAGCAAGCAGGATAGACAAAGGAGATTCGGTTGATATTGTGTACTTGGATTTTCAGAAGGCCTTTGACAAGGTGCCACACATGAGGCTTCTTAACAAGCTATGAGCCCATTATATTACAGGAAATTTTCTAGCATGGATAAAGCAGTAGCTGATTGGTAGGAAGCAAGGAGTGGGAATAAAGGGAGCCTTTTCCTATTGGCTGCCAGTGACTAGTGGTGTTCCACAGGCATCTGTGTTGGGACTGATTCTTTATGTCAGTGATTTGGATGATGGAATTGATGGCTCTGCTGAAAAGTTTGCAGACAATATGAAGATAGGTGGAGGGATAGGTCTGAGGAAGTAGAGAAGCTACAGAAGGATTTAGAGATTAGGAGAATGAGCAAAGAAATGGCAGAAGGAAAATTGTGTCAGGAAGTGTATAGTTATGCACTTTGGTAGAAGAAATGAAAGGGTTGAATATTTTCTAAATGGAGAGAAAATACAAAAAAACAGAGGTGCAAAGGGACTTGGGTTCCTTGCACAGGATTCCCTAAAAGTTAATTTGCAGGTTGAGTCTGCGGTTAGGAAAGCAAATGCGATGTTAGCGTTCATTTCAACAAGATGAGAATATGAAAGCAAGGATGGAATGTTGAAAATTTATAAAGCATTGGTGAGGCCTCACTTGGAGTATTGTGAGCAGTTTTGGGCTCCTTATCTTAGAAAGGATGTGCTGAAACTGGCGAGGGTTCAAAGGAGGTTCAAGAAAATTATTCCAGTATTGAATGGCTTGTCAAATGAAGAGCATTTGTTGGTTCAGGGCCTGTATTCCATAGACTTCAGAAGAATAAGGGGTGACCTCATTGAAAGCTATTGAATGGTGAAAGGGCTTGATAGAGTGTTTATGGAGAGGATGTTTTCTGTGATGGGAGAGTCTAAGACCAGAGGACACGGCCTCAGAACAGAGGGGCTTCCTTTTTGAATGGAGATCAGGAGGGATTTCTTTAACACCTCTATTGTGAATGTTGACCTGTTTTTGCTTTGGCAGTCTGCAGTCAGGTCAGCTAATCAATAAGCACCAAGAGCTAGGACTAAATACCTCCCTGAGCAACTGGATCCTCAATTTCCTCACTTGCAGACCCCAGTCCGTTCAGATTGGCAACACCTCCTCCACAATCACCATCAGCACCACAAGGCTGTGTGCTTAGCCCCCTGCTCTACATGCTTCATAGTTGACTGCACAGTTAAGCACAGCTCCAATGCCATATTTATGTTTGCAGATGACATCACTATCAATGGCCAAATCAAAGGTGGTGACGAATCAGCATCTAGGAGGGAGATTGAGGATCTGTCTATGTGGTGTCACAGTAACAACTTCTCACTCATTGGCAATAACACCAAGGAGCTGATTATTGACCTCAGAGGAAGAAAACTAGAGGTCCATGTGTCAATCCACAGAGGTGAAGAGGATCAGCAACTTTAAATTCCTTGGTGTTATCATTTCAGAACTGGGTCCAGCAATTAAGTGCAATTACAAAGGAAGTGTGGCTGCACCTCTTTTTAGAAGTTTAAGATACAGCACATCATCTAATTTTTTTGTCAAACTATAGGAATGTGATGGGGAATATACTGACTAGTTGCACCGTGGCCTGGTATGGAAACACCAGCCCTTGAACAGAAAAGCCCACAAAAAGTAGTGGGTACAGCCCAGCCTATCACAGGTAAAGCCTTCTCCATCATTGTACACATCTACATTGAGTACTTGTGTAGGAAAGTAGCATCCATCATCAGAGTCCCCCATCATTCAGGCCATGATCTCTTGTCTCTGACAGTTTTCTAGTGGATTTAATCATTGTTTGTTTTAAAGTAGATTCATTTGATTTGAATTCTTTGCAATAGATTGGAAAGACAGGGAACAAATATAAAAAAAACACTTATTCTGATAAGACTGAGAAAATGTCATCAGTTCTTTCTCCCCAAAAGCAACCACTATGTCCTTACCCTTCCTTTCCACTGTTGGCAGAAAATCAACCTAGTTAACTTAGTGTGAGTTTCTTCACATCTTTTCAATCTACTAATTTCCTTGTCTAGACTTCTGCCTGAATTATTTGTCAGCTTTTTCCACTGTCGTCAATTAGTCTGAAGCAAAAAAAAAATCCTAACATACACAGGTACCCTAACCAAAAGGCAATAATTAAAGCTATTCTTAAAATGAACATGCTATCACACTTGACCATTTAATATTTTCTCAATGTTTGTATAGCAATTACATTCATTAAATAATTGGACCCATAACACACTCACAAACTTTTGACTCAAATATACTGTTTTATTTATGCACAAGGAGAACAACATGGCTACTGTCACCACACTGTTCTGAAGCCAGGACAGAAGAATGCTATTTTTTTATGGAGAATTGGCTTATCAGTTACAGATACTGAACATTTGATAAATTGAGTATGTTTGAATTCCTTACTTGCAAGATCAGCAGAGCATCCAGACCATGCTTTTTTGTACGTCTTGATTAGACCATGCTCCCTTCTTGCTGCTGCAGTCCGGAAGGAGCCTTAGGACCTACACTATCAGATCCAGAAACAGTTATTAACTCTCAACCATCAGGCTCTCAAACCTGAGGGAATAACCTCACTCACCACAACACTGAACTGCTCCCACTACCTATGGACTCACTTTCAAGGACTCTTCATCTCATGTTCTTGACATTTATTCCTTATTTATTAGTCATAGTTTTTATTTTTGTTTTTGCACAGTTTGTTGTCTTTTGCATATTGTTTGTTTGCCTGTGGGTTTGCAGTGATTCAATTGTTTCTTTGTATTTCTGGGAATGTCCACAGGAAAAGTAATCTCAGGATCCATTTGGTGACATACATGTCCTTTGATAATAAATGGACTTTGAAAAGAGCTCGGTATAACCAGGCATCAATTGTTTATTTGAATTAAATTTTTCAATGCTCTTCCACACTTGGTTTTAGAAGCACATATAAATACATTTGGCAAAGCAGTATGTTTACAAACTAACAAATTATGGATTTCTCATGTAATTCAAGAACTTCTAAGTGTTCTGTTAACACAATGACTTTTGGCAGATGAAGTTATCCGATGACTCCAAAAAAGGTTCAATAGAAACAATTAACATTTCCAGTTTATCTTCATCAACATAAAATTAAGCATGTTACAGTTCTCTAGTGATTTTGCACCAAGGAAGACCAGTATTAATGGACTCTAGTTGCCCTGATACCATTTCTCCATGACCACAACCTTTCACAACACTGGTCACTGAATGCACCAAGATTTGCAAGGGAATGCAGAAAATGAATCTTTAGTGACATGTTACACTTAATGGTTTTGTATGCTTGGAGCACATTGTCAACCAACTGCACGTAGTTTGGTTCCCTGTAGCTGCTAAGAAAATTTTCAACAGCATCCTTGAATGCCTTTCATGTGATTTTCTCCGGTCCCACTAAAAAGTTCTTCGAATTACCTGTCATTAATGACTTATGGACCAACAAAAATACCTTCCTTAATCTTGGTGTTAGTTATTCTGATTTGAATTATGAATTGAACAGCCCAAAATTCATAAGATACACCCAAAAATATTCAAGAAGCAAAATCTTTTTTGTCCAGTGTAAGCAAAGAGTTTTATAAGTAAATTTTATTTCATTTAAAAAGCAGTTCTGAATGCGTGCCCTGCAAAAAAAAGATAATGGTAAGACACAACATTTATTCTGTGAATAATTATTCACCATTAAAATGATGCTGGAAACTATCACAGGTGACGGAGTGGCGATGTCTCTATCAAAGGAGGTGTAAGATACTCTTCTTGAAGAGGGTGCTGAGTTTCTGAAATTCTTTATCTAGAATTTTTGGAGGCTAAAATATTGGTGGTATATAAGACAGAAGGTAATTTTTTGAAAGACTGGGAAATTAAAGACAATGTAGAACAGGCAGAGGAGTTGTGATCAACAAACCAGCCAGGCTACTTACTTCAGCTCCTGTTTTCATGTGGTCTTCAATTAAACTGTGACTGGGAATTTTACAGAAAGGTGTAAGGTTTACAGTTTTATAAGTTATTTCAGTAAAACTCATTTTCTTTAGATGCAGCTTTAGGCAACCCTGAAGCATTGTGGAATCCACAGATCATAGAGATTTACCAAAGATTCTGAACAGCAACAGATATTTTTGGGACTACATTCTTGCATAAGGGTGCCATCAGAAAAGAAAAGCAGAAGAAGAATAATGGCTTGTCGGTACAAATATGAGTGTTCACTGTACAGTTAAACAGTTCTGTTGAATTATAGACTTTTACCATAATTTTACCAAATCCCTCTGTTATGATTCTCATGGATTATGCGATTTAGAACCACTGATGGCCCTTTTGCCTTGTTATTCAGTAATCTGCACACATACACTTCTCATTTCTAGATTTCAGTTCTGCTCAATTTTATTGGTTTAAGTCTTTAGAGTAGAGTCTTCTAATAATAACAGAAGCTTCTCTGTTGTTGCAGAATTGACTCCACAGTAACAAGGTTCTAGTGGTCTAAAACACAAAGTACAAATCTTCTGAGAGGCCTAACTTGCTGAGATAGTTAAGGATATCTTTATTGAACGTTATGGATCCACAAATCAAAATGAATGGTTTCTTTCTGCACGAGTTTACAAAATTCTTCACCATATCACCATTTATACGTCCAAGGTAAGTTTTTTCCTGGTAACTCCTCAGAAGATGTTTCATATCGTGCTCCTAGAGTAATTCAGATTACAAATATTTTATTTTGAATGTAGGTGAAATTTCTGCTTGATAACTGAAAAGTCTGGGGTAGTCTCTTCACAGAGGTTTTTCAGTTCCCAATGAGTAAGTTGTGCTTATTTAGACACAATAAATATCAAATAAATTGTCTGGATATGGATGTGCATTATTCCATCCATTCAATCAATGTTCAACAACTAAACACCAGCAGTAAACGCCATATCTTTAAGTATAGTTCCATGCAAAAGTCTTAGGCCCATATATATATATATAGCTAGGGTGACTAAGACTTTTGCACAGTATTGTATTTGTCAACATGGAGCGGTGAGCAAGTTTGTAAATCTGGCAGGAGCAAAGGATGTTGGAAATGTGAGTGTAGAGCACCATGGAGAGGTGTGGGACAAATAGCAGAGAAGGAATGCTGGGGTTGGGATGACCCGGGTGGGTGCAGACACACTCAGCTCTGAGACACCAGGCAAGGTAATTTGATTCCAAACAATTGGTCAATACAGAATACCAGAGGGACACTTCCCACTCCCTCCCCTCTCCCTTATCCTTTTCCCAACCGTGATTCACCTTTCCCTGCTCACTTCCCACTTTCAGTCCACGAGACCCATATCAGAATCAGGTTTCTCATCATTCACATCATGGAATTTGTTATTTATGTGTGATTCATCTCTAGATTTTATCATTACCTTCATAAATTATTACATGTTATTTACGTCTTGTTTCTATGTAAATTATGTATGTGTATGTAGTTAAACAAAAATAAACTTGACTTGTGTTCAACTGCACACTGCTGAAACATTCATGCACTCAGGGACTTGGACTATTTTTTGCCCGACTGTTTTTGCTGCTATCTTGTGCCTTGTGCTGTGTTTGACTGTTGGTACTGCGTTTTTCCCTGGAGTAATGCTGTTTCATTTGGCTGAATTCATGTGTATTCATAGGAAAATGGAAAACCCACTGCACAGTACAGGCCCTTCAGCCCACAATGCTGTGCCAAACATGTACTTACTTTAGAAATTACTAGGCTTACCCATAGCCCGCTATTTTTCTAAGCTCCATGTACCTATCCAAAAGTCTCTTAAAAGACCCTATCGTATCTGCCTCCACCACAGTCGCCAGCAACCCATTCCACGCACTCACTGTGTAAAAAACTTACCCCTGACATCTCTTCTGTACCTACTTCCAAGCACCTTAAAACTGTGCCCTCTCATGTTAACCATTTCAACCCTGGTAAAAAGCCTCTGACTATCCACACAATCAATGCCTCTCATAATTTTATACACCTCTATCAGGTCACTTCTCATTTTTCCAAGGAGAAAAGACCAAGTTCACTCAACCTATTCTCATAAGGCATGCTCCCAATCCAGGCAACACCTTGTAAATCTCCTCTGCACCCTTTCTATGGCTTCCACATTGTTCCTGTAGTGAGGTGACCAGAACTGAGCACAGTACACCAAGTGGGGTCTGACCAGGGTCCTTTATAGCTGTAACATTACCTCTCAGCTCTTAAACTCAATCCCATGATCAATGAAGGCCGATACACCATATGCCTTCTTAACCACAGAGTCAACCTGCGTAGCAGCTTTGAGTGTCCTATGGACACAGACCCCAAGATCCCTCTGATTCTCCATACTGACAAGAGTCTTACCATTAATACTATATTCTGTCATCGTATTTTACCTACCAAAATGAATCACCTCACACTTATCTGGGTTGAACTCCATCTGCCACTTCTCAGTCCAGTTTTGCATCCTATCGATGTCCTGCTGTAACCTCTGATAGCCCTCCACAACACCCCCAACCTTTGTTTCATCAACAAATTTACTAACCCATGGCTCCACTTCCTCATCCAGGTCCAGAACCTCCATGCAGAATATGACCTGTCTACAACTTCTCTTCGCCTTCTGTGGGAAAGTCAATTCTGGATCCACAAAGCAAGGTCTCCCTGGATCCCATGCCTCCTTACTTTCTCAATAAGCCTTGCATGGGGAACCTTGTCAAATGCCTTGCTGAAATCCAAACACACTACATCTACTGTTCTTCCTTCATCAATATGTTTAGTCACATCCTCAAAAAATTCAATCAGGCTAGTAAGGCACGACCTGCCTTTAACAAAGCTATGCTGACTATTCCTAATCATATTATGCCTCTCCGAGTGTTCATAAATCCTCCCTTAAGTTCTGCTGTAAGTCATCCCTGCAATCAACAAGATCCTTTTCCATAGTGAATACTGAAGCAAAGTACTCATTAAGTAGCTCCGCTATCTCCTCTGGTTCCATACACACTTTTCCACTGTCACACTCGATTGGCCCTATTCTCTCACGTCTTATCGTCTTGCTCGTCAGAACCAACACATTCATGTATGGTTGAATGGCAATTAAACTTGAACTTGAATCAGTCAGTTTTGTGTTCTGCTTTTGTGCTGATCTTAAATCTGTGATCTTACCTGGCTCAGAACAAACAATGTTTTCACATTCCAGTAAGCAGCTAGTTCCTGAAGTTGAGGTTTCATGTAGATATCCTGAAAGGTCCTGAAACAGCCAACCAGGGTAACAAACGTTTCGTCGTCCTCATCTGCCACAATATACTGGAGCAGGGGTACCATTGGAGCTATACCAGTTCCTGAGGCAAACAGCAGCAGCTGCTCATACTGACGGGTACAAACAAAGCCAATGGTGTGAGCACTTTAAAGTTTATTTCAGTAAGCACAGTGAGTTGGCACATGTACTTTACCCATTATCCTCCTTTTTAATGTATGAAACTGGAGAAGCAATTTTATAAAACACCTTGACAACTGTTTTATATTCAAACTACAATGATTTGTCATAAGAATTTGATCATTTTAGTACTGAAATCTATCACTGAATTAATAATCTTACAAAGACATTTTTTTATTCCTTTAGGAGATAAAAATGACAGAAAAAAATTTCATGAGGACTGTTTCTTCCTCTAATTGATCACAATATATATTAGAATTATATTTATGTATGGCAAACCCCGATTTCCAAGCTGAGTGACTTACTTGATTTGGTATGTATGGAAACCCTCCAAAAGGGCCCCTCCAGCAAACAGTATCCGTCTCCTTCCAGGTCTTTACATGTTGAGACATTAATCCATCTTTATAGATCTATTAGAGACAAAGCAGAAATTAAATGACTGGATGGTCGCACACATTTCTCATTGTTTGAGATCTTACGTTATATATTAAACTAGGAGAGTTGCACTGTATGGCTGTGTCATTAATTACTCCGTAGCAGTTACAGAAATGTTAAACTTTGACTACAGAATAGTGATGGCACACTACCTTTATCAGAACTTCAAAATAACCTTCTGCATTCAGAGGACTCACTGGAGTATATGCTCTTTGGACCTCCAGACCATTGATAACGCCCCTTTAAGTTAGACAAACAATATGGACAGCTAAATCATGATACATTCAGTCAAATAACCCTACCCACTCTACAAGGACCACAGACCATACTCTTGGTCACCTGCATAGCTATAACATTTTCCTATACCTGCTTTCACTGACCAAGAAGTTTTTCTCTTAGTTTCATCTTTCTCAGTTTCCACTACTTCTCTAATCACAATACTACTAGTGAACCTGAGGCTGTCATAGCAACACTGTTACCTGAAAGTTCAATAACATTCTCAAAATTTTGCAAATCCATTCATTTGGATCATTTGCTCCAAATTTCTAATGCTTCTAAACATCTTAGTTTATAATACCACTTAAAAAAGTAAGACAGATTACATAGTAATACTCTATAGAACAAACTTTTGATAATATCTTTTGGTTTGATAAAATTTGCTGCTGAGCCCAGACAAAGAGGGTGACAAATAGAACACGCTTGATATCAATTACCTCATCGGTGAGACACCTTAAGGGATTTTATTTCAATGAAATAACATTAGATTTCCACAAAAGAGCTCTGGTTACAGCTGCCTTTTACTCCCCTCAACTGATAACTCACCGTGGTGTGAAGGAATTCTCCACTCTGTGGAGAAAATGTGAATATGTAATAACATGGATATTTGTAAATGTAAAGATTTCTTACCTTGCCACAATGTGCTGTCCTACAGTCAATCCAAGACAGCAACCATTGGGAAGCTGGAATCTATATAAATAAGTGTCAGCTGTCTGCTGCTCCACACATACTATCTGAAAAGCACTCCATTTTTCAGGTGCAATTAACTGCAAATCATTCTGGTTTGACTGAAACAAGATAGGAAAGAGAACAGTAGCAAATTAATAGCAGCAAATGTCATTTAGTTTCTGTTCCATCTGAGCAATTTCATGCTGACACAAGGATGATTGAGATGTTAACACCCACAACTTTCATTTGCGTTGTCATCAAGATGAATTACGAAAGTGCCACAATACATTGTTTTCATTTCACATTCTGGCACCCACGAATCATTCTACTCCCAACCTGTCTAAATAAACTTTCCATTGTAGTTATTAAATAGTTTTGATGAAAACTGGTGTCTTTTATTGATATATGATTTCTGAAGCCATCACAGAATTTTTCTTTGTAAATGTATTATTTTAGATTATTTGTTATGATTGAACTGAAGGATTAATAAGCATGTATGCAGCCTGTTTCATTTCCACTCATAATTCAACTGCACATAATAATGAAGAACTGGACATTGTTACTCAAAGTGGGCCTCAACTCAGAACTCTGCTGCATATACAAGTGCTGGAAACTCCTGATCAGCAATACCTGCATTAGCCTCACTTTATTCAGGATGAGTACGACAGTATACTATAAATCAGACACAAGAAAGATTGCAGATAGAGCAACATACTAAATGAAATAAACAATTAAGCAGTCCAAGAAACAGTCAGATCCAACAACGCCCCCCCCCCCCCGATTCTAAATCACATGATTAGAATTATTACATTTGAAAATTCAGAGGCAGAAAAACTTGTGGTATCTATGTTAAGTACACAATAATCAAAAGCTGTTCAAGTTATGAAATATCAAAAGGGTACACCGTATCTTCTTCAAATTATTCTTAAGATTATGTCATGGTTAGGAAGATCATGTGAGTTTGAACTATTGTATTAATGATCACCTTTAACTAAGTAAATTATGATAAGGCATATTAGTATGAATATTAGTACTCATAGTAAGTAGGCAAAATGACAAAAATATAATATCTAATAGCATAATAAACTTTAGAATATCCAGTAGCTTTCAACTTTCTTGAAGTCTTCTGGCTGGTTGGTGATTTGCTCACTGTAATCTAGCAGTGTAGATACAGCGGCCAAGAGGTTACCAGCACATTAATCACAGCACTTGTCCTCATCAGATACCAGTTCAGTTCACCTGCGGTGGCTGGCGTGTTTCCACTTACTTTTACTTTCACTGTCTAGTTAGTAGTTAACAGCATTTGATAAGGACCTACCCATACAGCTCCCAGTGTTTCCTTATAAGGTTTTTTGATCAGGACCCTCTTACCAGGAATCACCTTCCTTCTATTGAATCTTCCCAAACAGCAGAAACCTGTTGAACAGCAGACTGCGCAGCTTGGGTTAATTTCACACAACAGTCTGCCACAACGTGCACATCAGCCTCTGAGATCAAGGGCTCCTGGCAGTGACACAGAGTGCCCTGTTAACACCTTGAATGGACTTAGTTTAGTTGACTTCTTTGGGGTTGGTCTGATGATACATAAAACCTATAGGAAGAGCCATAGGCTATGGCATGTCTTCCTTGTGATACTTAGTCAGTTATTGTTTGATGATTCTATTCATCCATTCAATTTGATCTGATGGCCCTGGGTGAATGTGGACAATGAAAAGACCATCCTTGGTCAGGATCAATGTGATCTGGCAATCCCCATCTAGGAATACAGTCTTGATTAGAGGTTTGGCTGTATGGGTGGCAGTGGCTCTCCTTGCTGGAATAGCTTCCACCCAACTTGTCTACTATTACCAGTATGCCTGATTATCTTTGACACGTTGGCAGAGTAATGTTGTCCACTTATAGATGCAAAAAAAAAAATGGACCAGGTGGGACAGAAGCAATTGTGGCAGCTTTTCCACTGCTCCAGGATTTGTTTTCTGTCATGTTGTGCAACTTTCAAATGTTTGTCAAGTATGTGCCCTGAACTTTAAATTCCACCACCTTTGGGAGAATCTGTCGACCATCTTTTGCACTCCAATGTGTCCTAGAAAATATATCTGCTGTGCTAGATAAGGAAGCAGTGTAGAAGGGGCAATCAGACTGTAACGATTGCCATACCTCCATACTCCATCATTGTTTAACCACTCACCATTCTCCATCTAGATCCACTTTTCCTGTGGAGAACATGAAGCTTGCATCTCTTGAATATCTTGCATGTTTGTCTGTGATATAAAGTTCAACTTTGTTTTCATAATTCCAGTTGTTGGGTTCACTGCACATGTTATTGGTACTTCTTTTACTCCCTCCCGTGCTTCCCTTTTTGCAATTGCATTGCAAATGTATTTATTTTTGTAGTCACTTTGATTTTTACATGCTAACACAACAAATTCTGACGGCATGTCTACAACATCTATAAGTTCTTGTACTAGTTGGCCATTCTTGATTAGGGTTCCTAAAGCCCAAGAAATCCTTTTTGTCTCCACAAGTTTCCAAAATCATGAACAACTCCAAAAGAATATCGAGAATAAATGTAGATATTAGCTGTCCAACTTACAGGCTTTCATTAAAGCTTTTAATTCGGCCTGTTGTGTACATTATCAGAAGCCATGCTTCCAGATGCCAGCATTTCAATTTCAGAAACAACAGCCCATTAGTCATCTGAACTCCTCTCTCAATCATTGAGGAGCACAGAATCAGATCGATTTTTGATAAGAGTGTTTATTTGCAATCCTTTGGCTCTTCATGGCATGTTATTATTTTTTCACAATCATGGTCATCATAGTCTTCCATGTCCAGCGGTAGTAGTGTAGCTTGATTTGCTGGACTCATTCACTGAATAATGACAATAGGTGCATCAGAAACAGTCAACAACTTGGACCACTAAGCAGTTTTTATTTGAAAGGCTCTATTCATAGTCAGTAAAGGGTGTACTGAGTTTGGACATCGAACATTTAAAACTTGATCAGGCACGATGCTAGAAAGAGCCATGACTGCCAGGTAGGTTGCCTGTACTGCTCATAAACAAGGATTCCATCCTAATGCTACATTATCCAGTTTAGCAGGGTAATAACCAACAGAATGCTGTCAGTCTCCACGTTCTTGAGTTAAGATGACCATCATGTAACCATGTTTCTCATTGACATGTAGGGTAAATGGTTTATCTATATCAGGGATTCCCAAAGCAGGCGCAGCACACAATACCAACTTTTAAGTTTGACGAGTTCTACATTAAGAGTCATAGGGCTGTTTGAGTGCTTGCTGCCCCTCAGCAGATTGTTGATTGGTTGAGCAGTTTTAGCATATGAATCAACTCATGCTCTGTTGTAGTTGCACAAAACCCAGAAATGACTGAAACTGTAACCTGTTGGGGGCTTTGCTGGCTTAACAGCTTTTGCACAATCCTTGGTGATTTCCCATTTACTTTAGGAAATTATTTCCCCCTTTGCAATTGTGCTTTATCTAGGTTCACTTTTTAATCCTTGGTAGATGGATAATCAAACAAATAAAGCACGTCGTTCATGATGGTCTGCAGCTTCAGATGCAATTAGGAAATCATCCACATATTGTACAACTGTCAAATCAATGACTGGTAGGTTTCAGGTGTTGTCTAACAGCCATTTGATAAGACAGTGGGACTGTTGTGGATGTAGCTGCCACAGGGGCTCCTCTGGTATTGTTGACCATCAGCTAGAAAAGCCAACCATGATTGACATTCAGACATCAGTGGTACAAATCAGAATCCACTGGCCACATCAATAACTAAGCCACTTGTGTGATAGCTTCTGGGCATTGAAAATAGTTGATGGACCTGCCACTATCTTGTCAATACATTGATCAATAATGATTTCATCTTCAGTCCTGTGTGGCTTCACTCACTTGTTCTTTATTGGAACAAGGTGTCCCACCACTGAGCACACCTAATTGGAACAGTGGTGCAGGAAAGCAACATCCATCATCAGGGGCCTCCACCACCCATACCATGCTCTCTTGCTGCTGCTGCCATGAGGAAGGTGGTACAGGAGCCCCAGGTCTCATACCATCAGGTTCAAGAACAGTTATTACCCTTCAACATCAGGCTCTTGAACCAGTAGGGATCACAATCCGTACATACTTTTATCACTTTGACCACAATCTCAAAATACAAATAGATTGATCCAGCAAGCAAACAGATTGTATAACCAATATTTTTAGATTGAGAGATTACACCCAATATTTTCACAGCTGTTTTTTTTTTTAAATAACAATGCAGCAGTCCTCAAGCCTAATTTCCATCAGATATTTGAAGCCAGAACCCTTTTTCTCTCAAACAGAGGAACACAAGAAGTTCTTATCACATTTGTTGCACAAAAAAAAATTCACTTTTGTCTTAGATTGTTCCAAGTTCTAAAGTTCAAAATCTTTCGCCAACTATGCCACTTAATAGTGCTACGTCCAAGGCCCTTTTTCCCTTACTATGGAGGGAGAGAGCCTGTGGTATGTCAAATACCAGGTGAATGAGTAGTCTTTGGGGTACTGCAAGTCTCTGTCTCTACTGATGTTTTGCTGCATGCTTGAATGCTCGGTGGGGGGGGGGGGCGCTGATGCTTATTTTGCTGGTGGGGAAGGGGGGGATTTTGCTTTGCTGCTGCTTATGCATGGGAGGGGGAAGCTGGGGGGTCTTTGGAGTGCTAACATTTAACTGTCATTCATTCTTTGGGGCACTCTGCTGTTTCCATGGGTGGTTGTGAAGAAAAAGCATTTCTCTGACATTAAAATGTACTTTTGAAACCTTTGAAGTTAAGGAAACACATCCAGTCCTTATTGAGGGATCAACAGTTTCAAGTTTCTGGGTGTCAAACTCTCTGAAGATCTATCCTGGGCCCAACATATTGATGCAATTAGAAAGAAGACATGACAGCAGCTGCATTTCATTAGGAGTTTGAGGAGACTGGTTTGTCACCCAATACTCTCACAAATTCAACAGATGTACTGTGAAGAGCATTCAAACTGGTTGCATCATCGTCTGGTAATGGAGGGCTTATTCACTGCACAATATCGGAAAAATATGTAGAAGTTACAAATTCGGCCTCTCCAGCATCAAGATCATTGTCAAAAGGCGATGCCTCAAAAAGGGGCATTCATCATTAAGGACCCTGATCACCCAGGCCACGTTCCCCTCTCATTGCTACCATCAAGGAGGATTTTTAAATGGACATGTATACTATCTCACAATTTTGTTTTCATATTTTGCACTAGTTATATAACATTACAATTACATATATATATATATTTCCAGTTAATTTGACAATCAATTAATAGGGACAGCTGCTTATTTGGGATAACTCTTAAAGAACAAAGACTCAATTGAGAAAATAAATCAATGTGATTCCCTTTGTTTATTTGGGGAACTATGCCACTTAATTAGGACAGGAGATTGCTGCCAAACAGTTTCTAACTAATGTCAGTTGCATGCAATTGTGTAGCCATTAGATCTTCCACCATGCTTCCAGCAAACAGTTTTGAAATAGCATCGGAGGCATGTGTTTGTGTTCAAAACAGTTAGTTTTATTCATCATTAAGGACCCCCATCTGACAGTTGGCAAGAAATAAGCAGTAAGACAATTCAGAACTGTTTTGCTCATGTGGTTTTGAGCACTTAGGCTTAGAGATTCCAAAAATGGCTAGAGTGAAAATTAAACAATTTTACTACTTCAACAAGTTAGAGACTACAAAGAATTTGAAAGTATCGATAATCATCTTGGATGTCAATTAAAATGAAGATTTGGAGGATGCAATCATGAAAGCATTGTATGAGGCAGTTCATTATCTGCACTAGGTGTCTGCACACTGATTTTGTTCATTTAGTCAATCAAAAGACCACAACAGTGAAAACTGGGTGAATTCCTCAAACAACTATTAGGAACTAATACATAGTTTTATGATACTATAGTATTATTAGTAGTGTTCTAATTTATTCATTGAAATGCATAATTTGTAACTCAGTTAAACAGTAGTTTGGCTTTTTTTTAAAAATACCTTTTCAACTATTTCCATGAAAACTTGGCTAATTGGGGCAGCTGCTTAATTGAGCTAAAATGTACTGGTCCGATATGTCCCAAGTAACTGGAATCCTCTGTAAACATTTCCTACTGTAATTTATAGTTTTTTTATTATGTACTGCAATGTACTGCTGCTGCAAAACAACAAATTTCATGACATACGCCAGTGATATTAAACCTGATTCTGATTATGATGTTAAAATACCTAACCAATCTAGTTGGTCCACAACTCTCTAGTTTGCATCCAGGTCACTTCTTGTGCCATCTAGCTCTGTTGCAGAACAACCAGGGTATCCAATTGTCTCTGAAGTTATTAAGGGCTTTACAAGTTCAAGTGATATTTATTGATGTTTTTAACGATACTTGGATAACCCACATCTGAAACTTCATTTTATTTTACAAAAATCAAAGTAGTATGCTGGTCAATATTATTCTGCCAATTTTGGCTTGCTCCACTGAATAACTCAGCAATTTCTTGGTATCATCTGGTATCTGAGCGGGAATTTTTTGCATTTGAACCTAGACAATTCACAACAGATGATTCCTCATCACAAAAGCATGAGAATCAAACTTGCGCCAGATCTTAAAGATACCACTCCAACAGGATTCATGTATTAAGATAACAACAATGAATTCTGGCTGAATTTTGGCTAACCCATTTTGGGAATTGTGAAGTCAATGGAAGTTTCCATTTGTGGTATTGTAGGAGAATTAGTTCAATAACTTTATGAGAGTTTTTGATTTGTATATTCAGTACACAGTACAATAAATTATTTTACTCATCTATCCTTCAGAAAGGAAGAGGGATTGGAGAAATTTGACATTCATATTTTATAGCAAATTTTTTGACTCACCCCATAGCTCTGAAAGGGTTTCCAATTTACACTTACCTCATTATCCTTACTCAGAAGATGTTGAACTCCTTTAGTTCTTGCCTGCTTCCACTGCATGAGTTCCTTCTCATAAATATCAAATACACAGGGATTACAACCACTACCACAACACTGAGTAGGCAGAGGCTCACGTGGTCGAAGAGAAAGCCAATCATCATAATTTTCAGCCATCACCTGTAAAATAAAATACAATTTCATTCAAAAACTAGCAATGCTGAACACTTGTCCTTAACTCCTCACAACACTAAAACATTCATCTATATTGTCGATCTCACATATTACATTTCACTTGAAATATATAACATCAAATTATTTGAAATGTAGCATTCTTTTCATGATAAATTTGTGGTTAATGTAAAAATTAATGTGCATAATTATGGTTATAAAATAATCAAACAGCAGAAGATATTAGCAATGTTACTATTAGACAAATGTTATTTCAAAGAAAATAATTAGAAAATTTATAATTACAATCTTTTTAGCACTAAACTTAGCTGCACAGACAATAATATTGTAAATACAATTTGTAGGGTTTCAACTTACCATATAAATATCAGTCAAGCATGCACAAGAAAACAAAAGTACAAGCCACCTCACATTGATGACATTATGAAACTTCTCATCATGCAATTAACACAGGAACAGAACCTTCACCCTACAATGTTGTACTGAACTAGTTAAATTTGTAAAGCAATGCACAACTGAACAAATCCCTTCTTCCTATGTAATATCCATATCCTATGGTACCTACTATCACTGTGCAGGAGGTTCGGGAGCCTTGGGTCCCACATCACCAGGTTCAGGAATATTTTTAATCTACAACCATCAGACGCCTGATCCAGAATGGATAACTTCACCCACCTCAACACTGAACTGACTCCACAATCTATAGACTCACTTTCAAAGGCTCTACAACTCATGTTCTCAGTATTATTTATTTACCTTTTTATTATTGGCGTGATTTGTCCTATTTTGTACATTGGTGTTTGTTAGTCTTTGCTATGTAGAGTGTTCCATAAATTCTATTGCATTTCTTTATTTTCATGTAAATGTCTGCAAGAAAATAAATCTCAAGGTAGCATATAGTAACATATAGTTTGATAATAAATGTATTTTGAATTTTGATTACCTGCAAATTCGTGTACTGTTATCCCCATATTCTCTTTGAACTTAACTCCCTCATCTTAAATGCATGCCCTCTGGTATAAGGTATTTCAACTCTGGAAAAAGAATACTGCCTGTCTACTCTACCTGTGCCTTTCTTAATAATATAAACTCCTATCAGATCTCCCCCAGTTTCTGCCACTCTTAAAAAAAAGCAAAACAACCCAAGTTTGTCCAACCACTCCTAATAGCATGTCCTCTAATTCAAGCAGAATCTTGGTAAGCCCCTTCTGCACCCTCTCCAAAGACTCAACATCCTTCCTAAAGTGGAGATGACCAGAACTGAATGCAATACTCTAAATGTGATCTAATAATAACTTAATAATGTTGCAACATAACTTCCTGACTATTGAACTCACTTCTTGTCATGAGGCATATCAAGACCCTGCTGCCCTCCTCACTGGACCCCCTGCAGTTTGCGTACTGTCCCAACCACCCAACAGATGATGCCATTGCCACCACCCTCCACCTGGCCCTAACCCACCTGGACAAAAAAGACACATATATTCGGATGCTGTTCATAGACTTCAGTTCAGCATTCAACACAATCATCCCACAGAAACTGATTGGAAAACTGAGCCTACTAGGCCTGAACACCTCCCTCTGCAATTGGATCCTAGACTTCCTGACTGGGAGACCACAGTCAGTCCGGATCGGGAGCAGCATCTCCAACAACATCACACTGAGCACAGGGGCCCCCCAGGGCTGCGTGCTCAGTTCACTGCTGTTCACTTTGCTGACCCACGACTGTGCTGCAACACACAGCTCGAACCACATCATCAAGTTCGCCAATGACACGACTGTGGTAGGTCTCATCAGCAAGAATGACAAGTCAGCTTACAGAGAGGAGGTGCAGCAGCTAATGGACTGGTGCAGAGCCAACAACCTGTCTCCTAATGTTGTTGCTTCAGGAGAGCACGGAACAACCACTCCCCGCTGAACATCGACGGCTCCTTGGTAGAGATCATTAAGAGCACCAAATTTCTTGATGTTCACCTGGCAGAGAATCTCACCTGGTACCTCAACACCAGCTCCATAGCAAAGAAAGCCCAGCAGGGTCCCTACTTTCTGCGAAGGCTGAGGAAAGTCCATCTCCCACCCCCCATCCTCATCACATTCTACAGGGGTTGTATTGAGAGCATCCTGAGCAGCTACATCACTGCCTGGTTCGGAAATTGCACCATCTCGGATCACAAGACCCTGCAGCGGATAGTGAGGTCAGCTGAGATCATCGGGGTCTCTCTTCCTGCCATCACAGACATTTACACTACACGCTGCATCCGCAAAGCAAACAGCATTATGAAGGACCCCATGCACCCCTCATACAAACTCTTCTCCCTCCTGCCGTCTGGGAAAAGGCTCCAAAGCATTCGTGTTCTCACGACCAGACTATGTAACAGTTTCCTCCCCCAGCTATCCAACTCCTCAATACCCGAAGCCTGGACTGACACCTTGCCCTACTGTCCTGTTTATTATTTATTGTAAAGCCTGCACTGTTTTTGTGCACTTTACGCAGTCCTGTGTAGGTCTGTAATCTAGTGTAGCTTTCTCTGTGTTTTTTTTTGTAAAGTTCAGTCTAGTTTTTGTACTGTCATGTACTGTCATGTAACACCATGGTACTGAAAAACATTGTCTCATATGGTCGAAATGACAATAAAAGTGACTTGACTTGACGACTGGACTTTCTTTGACTAATAAAGGCAAGCATGCCTTGTGCCTTCTTTATCATGTTATCACCCTCTGTAGCCACTTTCAGAGAGCTATGAATTTGGAACCAAGATCACTCTGCTAACAACACTTGCCATTAACAATGTACTGATTCTTTACATTTGATTTCCTAAGATGCAACACTTCAATTTTTGGCCACATAAACACCATCTGCCGATTTCTCTGCCCATATAGGAAACTGATCTATATCCCACTGTTTGCTTTACCAGTTTTCTCTGCTATTCACAACACCAATCTCTCTATCCTCTGCAGACCTATTAACACACCCACATACATTTTCATCCAGGTCACATATTACAATTAGTGCACGCCCCAGTACAGAACCCCATAGACCATCACTAGCCAGAGAGCTTCAGCCACCTTGCAAACTGTACTTTTCTGATCAAGGACATTACTGTTTCTACACTGGCCTCCTTGATTACTTTATGCAAGCATATTTCACAATTTAAGCAATTTTTAAAAAATTGGTGTTAAAATAACTCAGGAATAATAGTACAATGTAAAAGAAAACAGTGATGGAGTGAATAAGGAAACTAAAGGATACTCAGGATGAATTGTAAACAGGGTGAGATTAATCTGAAATATTAGAAAAAAGTAAATTCTGTAAATCTTAAACGAAGATGTTTATTATCAGAATTCTGAATGCTATGTTGAAAGAATACTTAGTTGGACATGTGGTAGTGTAAGACCATAAGATATAGGAGCAGAAATTGGCCATTCGGCCCATTCAGTCTGCTCTGCCTTTCAATCACGGGCTGATCCAATTCTTCCACATCCCCACTCCCCTGCCTTCTCCCCATACCTTTTGATGCCCTGGCTAAGCAAGACCCTATCTCTGCCTTAAATACACCCAATGACCTGGCCTCCACAGCCACTCATGGCAACAAATTCCACAGATGTACCATCCTCTGACTAAAGTAATTTTTTCACAACTCTGTTCTAAATGGATGTCCTTCATTCCTGAAGTCATGCCCTCCTGTCCTAGACTCCCCTACCAAGGGAAATAACTTTGCCATATCTAATCTGTTCATGCCTTTTAACATTTGGAATATTTCTATGAGATTCCCCCCTCATTCTCTGAAACTCCAGGGAATACAGCCTAAGAGCTGCCAGATGTTCCTCACATGATAACTCTTTCATTCCTGGAATCATTCTCATGGATCTTCTCTGAACCCTCTCCAATGTCAGTATATCCTTTCTAAAATAAGGAGCCCAAAACTGCACACAATACTCCAAGTGTGGTCTCACGAGTGCCTTATAGAGTCTCAACATCACATCCCTGTTCTTATATTCTATACCTCTAGAAATTAATGCCAACATTGCATTTGCCTTCTTATCCACCAACTCAACCTGGAGGTTAACCTTTAGGGTATCCTGCACTAGGACTCCCAAGTCCCTTTGCATCTCTGCATTTTGAATTCTCTCCCCATATAACTAACAGTCTGCCTGTTTAGTTCTTCCACCAAAGTGCATGACCATACACTTTCCAACATTGTATTCACTTGCCACTTTTTTGCCCATTCCCCTAAACTATCTAAGTCTCTCTGCAGGTTCTGTTTCCTCAACACCACCTGTTCCTCCACCTGTCTTTGTATCATTGGCAAATTTAGCCACAAATGCATTAATCCCATAGTCCAAATCACTGACATACATCGTAAAGAGCAGCGGTCTCAATACTGACCCTTGTGGAACTCCATTGGTAACCAGCAGCCAGCCAGAATAGGATCCCTTTATTCCCACTCTCTGTTTTCTGCTGATCAGCCAGTGCTCCACCCACAATAATAACTTCCCTGTAATTCCACGGGCTCTTATGTTGTTAAGCAGCCTTATGTGCGGCACCTTGTCAAAAGCCTTCTGAAAATCCAAGTACACCACATCTACTGCATCTCCTTTGTCTATCCTGCTTGTAATTTCCTCAAAGAATTGCAGTTGGTTTGTCAGGCAGGATTTTCCTTTCAGGAAACCATGCTGGCCTTGGCCCATCAGACAGAGACAGACAGACATACTTTATTGATCCCGAGGGAAATCTTGTCATGTGCCTCCAGGTACTCAGTAATCTCATCCCTAACAATCGATTCGAACAACTTCCCAACCACTGATGTCAAGCTAATAGGTCTATAGTTTCCTTTCTGCTGCCTCCCACCCTTCTTAAGTAGTGGAGTAAAATTTGCAATTTTTGTCCAGTCATCCAGAATCTATTGATTCTTGAAAGATCATTGTTAATGCCTCTGCAATCTCTCCATCCACTTCCTTCAGAACCTGAGGATGCACTCCATCAGGTCCAGGAGATTTATCCACCCTCAGACCATTAAGCTTCCTGAGCACCTTCTCAGTCATAATTTTCACTGCACACACCTCACTTCCATGACACTCTTGCATGTCTGGTATACAGTACTGCAGATGTCTTCCACTGTGAAGACTGATGCAAAATACACATTTGGTTCTTCTGCCATCTCTGAGTCTCTCATTACAATATCTCCAGCGTCATTTTCTAATGTTCCATTATCTACCCTCAACTCTCTTTTACTCTTTATATACTTAAAAAAAACCTTTTAGTATCTTCTTTGATATTAATCACCAGCTTCCTTTAATAATTCATGTTTTCTTTCTTAATAACCTTCTTAGTTTCCTTCTGCAAATTTTTAAAAGGTTCCCAATTCTCTCTCTTCCCACTAGTTTTGGCTTCCTTTTATGCCCTCTCTTTTTCTTTGGCTCTGACTTCACTTGTCATTCAAAAATTTCTCCCGATTTGGAATATATCTGTCTTGCACTTCCCTCATTTTTCGCAGAAATTCCAGCCATTGCTGCTTTGCTTTCCTTTCTGCTAGTGTCCCTTTCCAATCAACTTTGGCCAGTTCCCCTCTCATGCCATTGTAATTTCCTTTATTCCGCTGAAATACCAACACATTGGATTTTAGTTTCTCCTTCTCTAATTTCAATGTGAACGTGATCATACTGTGATCACTATTCCCTTAGGGTTCCTTAACCTTAAGCTCTCTTATCACCTCTGGATCATTACACAACACCCAATCCAGCACAGCAAATCCCCTAGTGGGCTCAACAACAAGCTGTTCTAAAAAGACATCCTTTTCTGAAGTTAACATGGAATTTTGCTGGAAGACTATAAAGTTGAACAGAGGGAGGTCAAAGTGGAAATGAATGAAGAAGAATAGGGAAACACAAGAGATGGCAAATGCTCTAATCTGGAAAAAAAACCAAACAGCTTGAGGAACTCAGTCGGTCATGCAGCTGTGGAAGCTAAGGGTTGGTCAACGTTTAGGGTTGAGAACACAAGGGATGTTTGAAAAAGGCAATGGAAATACCAAGCAGGCCAGGCAAAATTGTGAAACAAGAGTTTACATTTCCTGTCAGTGACCCATTAACATAACCCAAGCCTCAATTAGCATGGATATCCACTTTACCCCAAGTATTCCTCTCCACTGTATGTTTAAGGCAAATTATTTTCACTGTTCCTTGTTTTTTTTCTCTTTAGAGATGTTGTAATATTAGAGTTTCCAACAGTTTTCATTTCTGTTTCATAGATAAATGTTTATTGGCTGTGCAGAATAGAATGATTTAAGTATTTACAAATATTTGCAGTCAGTCCCCTCGCCCTCAGAGAACTAAAGCATGTAGTTAAGTGCATTGGGTAAGGTCAGCCTGAATATCACATAAAGCACAGGGAGGGTATCAAAGTAAACATTGTAAAGAGAGGTGATCACAAATTTCCTGATATGGTGCTTGGACCAATAAAGCTGGGGTGAGTAGAGGCAGACTCCACCCTTATACCAACAGTTCACATCCACGGATCTTCTTGTTCAATGGCAATTGGTAGACCAACATAAGGTGCATTGCTGTTATTTATTGAGATGAAGTATGCGGCAAAGATGAGAAATTATACCCACTAAATTCCACCTCCCACTCCCAAAAAAACTCAAATAATATCAAGAAGTCTGATGCTTTTCAAAAAGTCAAATACACAATTATATACACTATGACGGCACTGACTTCCTAACAAACTTTCCATGTAAAACTATGTCTATCCTAAAGATATCAATTTAGCAATTAAATGTTTCCTTTGCACCTCATAGGAACTGAATTCAAACAATAAGTGCTGCACCATTTATTGATAAGTGCACTCCCTACAAATCCCCTAATCGTGCATATTAATTCTGAATAAAGAATTATTAGATTAGTATGTCCAATACGTAAACATAAGTATAACTTCTTCCCTCCTTTTATACCCTTTTCTCAGTTGAGTTCCCACCCTCCTCTGAACTTATATATAAAAACCATCCTTTCTCCTGATCCTAACTTTGTTGCCACAGTGATTAAATAGTCTTTTTAATTATGGCCTTCATTCCCCCCCGCCCCATGCAAAGGCACTACATTAATATCCTTAATTTTAAGTGATGGCTTGGCAAGGATGTCTGTCAAAGCACGAGAAAATCTGCGGATGCTGGAAATCCAAAGCAACACACACAAGATGCTGGAGGAACTCAACAGGCCAGGCAGCATCTATGGAAAAGAGTAAACAGTCAACGTTTCGGACCGAGACCCTCCCCGATGAAGGGTCTCGGCCCGAAACGTCGATGGCTTGTACTTTTCCATAGATTATGACTGTAATCCCAGCAAGAATGTCTGCCACCCCAACATGGGCAGGAACCCATATGAAATGCAAACACAGCCTCAACAGATGTCCAATTTCAAGAACTGGCGTACATTTGAAATACCTGTTTTAATAGATGTCAAGACAGAAAACGAATCAGAATACAGCAGTACATAATCAGGGCGTGCTTCTTCGGTCCATTCCAAGGCTAAAACAATACCAAACATCTGAGACGTGAATACCGATACTTTGATAATCTTTTCTTAATAGTCATCTGAAACTTTGGAATATAAACAGAAACTCCTGAACGACCTGTCACTGGATCTTTTAAACCATCCGTGTAACATCATCATATCTCAACCAAGCATCCTCAATTATACTCCACTCTTCCGTAGGATTCGTTACTTTCAATCCCGCCCTCTACTTACTCTGCTCTAATTGGTGAATTGTGAACTAACTTTTAATCTGTATGGTTTATTTATATGTCAATCAAACAGCTGGCAAAGTGGTGTCAAAGTTGAAAGTCAAAAATCCCATCATCCCTTTCGAAGCCTCGTTGCTAGAGTAACCGGATGAGGCCTAATCTTTTTTTCTGTTGAAATTGGGGATTAATTTCTTGCGATGTGGAGCAGAGCCTCGCGTATCGGAGTGCCTGGGTTCTTAGAATGTCGGGTCCTCCATGTCACTGCGGGCCGGGCGATTCGCACCCAGAAACTAAAGGAGAAAGGAGAGACAGTGGAAATACCCGGGCTGGAGCCCATCACCTACTGGGACAAGATGCACTTCGAACCGGGCTTGGCTGAACCCAAATATCCCGTCTGGAAACGTGATCGGGAAGATCCCTTCCACCGACAGGGCCCCAAGTACGAGGAGATGCCACTATATAAGGACAAGCCGTGTTACACCTTCCAACAGAGAACCAAATTGCTGGAAGGTAAGTACTGGACTGACGGGGAGAACATAATGTCACAGGTAAAATCTATCATTAAAGTACGTATATGTTACCATATTCTTCCTTGAGATTCATTTTCTTGCAGGCATTTACAGGAAAATAAATACAAAAAGATGTACGGAAAAACAAAGACTGACAGTCATCATGCAAACGAAGACAAATTGCAGAAAACAATACTTGGAGCATGAGTTGTAGAGTTCTTGAAAATGAGTGTAGGTTGGGGAGTCATTTCAGAGTTACGATGAGAGAAGTCATCCACATTAGTTCAGAAGCTTGATGATTGTAGGGTAATAGCTATTCCGGGACCTGGTGGTTTGAGTCTTAAGCTTCCTGTATCTCCTTAACCTCTCGTTTTTGCCATCAGGCAGATGGCAATAACAAGAAAAGAGAATGGCTTGGATGGCGCGGGTCCATGTTGATAGGATGCTACTTTCTTATGGCAGTGCTCCACATCTTCTGGCAGAGTCTAGCAGCCTAGACTATACCTTTTCCCACCCTGTCACTTGTAAAAATGCCATCCTTTTCTCTCAATTCCTTTGTCTCCACTGCATCTGCTCTCAGGTTGAGGCTTTTCATTCCAGAACCGATGAGATGCCCTCCTCCTTCAAAGAAAGGGGCTTTTCTTCCTCCACCATCAATACTGCTCTCGCCAAATCTCTTCCATTCCATTTCATGCAAGTCAGCCCTCATCCCATCCACTCGTCACCCCACCAGGGATAGGGTTCCCCTTGTCCTCACCTACCACCCCACCAGCCTCTGCGCCAGCACATAATTCTCTGTAACTTCCGCCATCTCCACTGGGATCCCACCACCAAGCACATCTTTCCCTTCCCCCCCCCCCCCCCCAACTTACTGTTTTCCACAGGGATCACTCCCTATGTGACTCCCTTATCCATTTGGCCCTCCCCACTGACCTCCCTCCTGGTACTTATCCTTGCAATTAGAACAAAGTGCCACGCCTGCCCCTACACCTCCTCCCTCACTACCATTTAGGGCCCTTCCAAGTGAGGCAATACTTCCCCTGTGAGTCTGTTTCGGTCATCTGCTGTATATCAGATCCCTTGATGGCCACCCATTTCAATTCTACTTCCCTTTCCCATTCTGACATGTCAGTCCATGGCCTCCTCTCCTGCTGTGATGAGGTTGGAGGAGCAATACCTTATTCCGCCTGAGTAGCCTCCAACCTGATGGCATGAACATCAATTTCTCGAACTTCCTGTAATTGCTCCCACCTCCTCACCATTCCCTGTTCCCATTTCCCTCTCTCGCCTTATCTCCTTACTTGCCCATTACCTCCCTCTGGTGCTCATCCCCCTTCCCTTTTTTCCATGGTCTTCTGCCCTCTCCTTTCAAACTCCCCCTTCGCCAGCCCTTTTTCTCTTTCACCAATTGACTTACCAGCTCTTTACTCCTCCCCCTCTCCCAGTTTCGCCTATCACATTCTACGTTGTTCTTCCCTTTCCCCCACATTCTTCATCCGACTTTTCATTTCATTTTTCCAGTCCTGCTGAAGGGTCTTGGCCCAAAACATTCACTGTAATCTTTTCCATAGATGCCACCTGGCCTGCTGAGTTCCTCCAGCTTTTAGTGTTTATTACTGCATTTAAATGTGCTCAATGGTGGGATGGCTTAGTTAGGAACAGAAGGTGGCTATTTGGCTCTTGTTATTGCTCTCTGGTCAATGGCTGATCTTTCACCACTGCCTGATTTTCCTGCATGTGCCCCATATCTCACTCAACTGTTTATTTCCCTCCGTAGATGTTGTTAGACTTGCTGAGTTCCTCCAGTATTTTGTGTGTGTTGCTCAAAATTGCCAGCATCCTCAATCAAATGTCCCATATCCCTCTAATCGCTTCAAACTTTAAAAAAATCTATCAATGCCTGCATGAATATACTCGGCAAATGAGCTTCCACAGTCCTCTTGATGGAGAATTCTAAAGATACCCTTCCCTCTGGTTGTAGAAATTACTTCTCATCTCACTCCTGAATGACTAACTAATTTATTGTGGGACTGTGCCCATATTCTAAACCCCTAACCAAGGAAAACATCAACTCTTTTTTTTCTGTGTGCATTATTATGTATTGCATTGTACTGCTGCTAAGTTGACAACTTGATACATGCTGGTGATGATAAAAGCTGATTTGACTCTATCCACACTGCAGCTTTGTACCTCATTTCTCATTCTGAACTTGGGACACTACAAACCTACTCTGTTCAATGCCTCCCAGTAATCGATCAGTTAAGTTAGACTTCATTTATTGATTACCTTCAGATAGGGATGAAGGGTCTTGGACTGAAATGTCAACTATTTATTCCCCTTCATAGTTGCTGCCTGTCCTGTAGAGTTCTTCCAGCATTTTGTGTGCATTGCTCAAAATTTCCAGGATCTTTAGACTCTCTTGTGTTAGATAGGGAGACCTGGCTTATACACAGTATTCCAGGGGTGATCACACCAGTGCCATGTATAATACTTTTCCTCCTGTGCATAAATTCTCTAGTAATAAAAGCCAAGGTTTATCATCCACCTGTCCATTATCTTTAAATGTTTCTGTGTAGCTGGATACACAGCTGTCTCTGAACCTCAACATCTTTCAGTCTCTTGCCATTTAAAAATGCCCTACTTTTCTGTCATTATTCTTATGTGGATGACTTCACATTTTTCTACTTGTTTGATCTCCATGCTGTCATCAATTCTCTTAACATGTCTGTATCCCCCAGAGCCTTAACATTCCTCTCATAAGCTGCACTGTCTTGTCAGTTTTGTATGATCAGCCAACTTAAATAATAATACAGTTGTTGTTGTCCCATGCCTGTGCACCTTTGATAGACAGGTTGGTCATGAGACCATGTTTCTCGGTGTAGAGTCTCCTCCTCTCATCAAGGCATATGGCATTGACTTACTCAGCACTGGCTGGTTCACCTACCTGGGCAGCACCAAGCAGCAAGATGGTGCAGACTCAGCAAAGCTGGGAATGTCTTTAGATCAATGAGCAACATATGGTGAACAACCACGTACAGTGTCCACACCAAGGTGATGCTGTGCCAGAGCTGTGTTCTGTCCACACTCTTGTATCGGTCAGAATGTTGGTGCATAACAGAGAGCAACCTTGCCAAGCTCTCATCATTCCACACCATGAGCCTCTGTAAGAAGACATAGCCACAATGATCATGAGGAAATATTCGAAATGGGTTGGGCATATGATGAGAAGAGAAGCCAACTAACTCCATTAAGACAGCATTTAATTGGACCCCTGAAGGCTGGGGGAAACACGGAAGACCAAAGGCAACTTGGTACTGTACTGTAGAGGCAGAAATGAGGATCTGAACCATATCTGAGGCCAAGGACAGACAGATGTAGGACCTTCATTCCTGTCCTAAGCACCAGCAGTGAAAGTGCTTTTTCCCATCTAAATCAGTATAGTTTATGAACAAATGGGGCATAAGCTCGATTGCAGTTGCATCTATTAATCACACCCACCCAAGATGACAGACAACTTATTCCTACTATCTGTAAGCGACATTCCATTGATGACATATTTTTGCGTCACCACTATGCTCAAATTGCTTGCATGGTAGCTTATTAATCACACCTACTGGTTCCCCCTTGTCTATTCTGTGAGTTACAATCTCAAAAAGTATGATTCCCTTTCTGAGTATCCTATTGTTATAAGCATAAGGGTAGATACTGGCATTTTCCCCACTGCTGATGTCAGGCAAACTAGTTACTAGTTTACCCATCCCATGATCCTTTCCCTTCTCCAGCTCTGTATCCCTTTTGCCAATCACCTTTCCAGCTCTTAGCTTCACCCCACCCCCTACGGTCTTCTCCTATCATTTCGCACTTGCCCCTCCCCCTCTTACTTTCAAATCTCTTACTACCTTTTCTTTCAGTTAATCCTGATGAAGGGTCTCGGCCTGAAACGTTGACAGTGCTTCTTCCTATAGATGCTGACTGGCCGGCTGCGTTCCACCAGCTTTTTGTGTGCGTTGCTTGAATTTCCAGCATCTGCAGATTTCCTTGTGTTTATTAGTTTACCTTTTTGATCTTCCCTCCTTTCTTAATAAATGGCATTATATATTTTTCTCTTGTATTCATGGGAATGGTACTACAATCTATAGAATCTTAGAATGCATTCACTGCATCCACTATGTTAATGGTTATTCCTTCCAAACTTTGTGATGCAGTACACCCTGTGTTTGATTACACGTGTCTATATATCTGAGGATATTAGCAGTTTTCTGTCCTATTAATTTTCTCCCATACTTTTTGTTTATTATTACTGGTTTCTTTTAGCTCATCATTCATTTTATGTCCTCTATTTCCAGGAGGTTACCCATGTCTTCACTGAAGACACAGTGACAGCTTTTAAAAGATAGTTGAATAGGTACGTGGATAGGAAAGGTTTAGAAAGATATGGGCTTCTAGTGTGGTCAAATGGGACCAACTTGGATTGGCATTGACCAGTTGGGACAATAGGTCTGTTTTTGTGTTTGACTCTAAGATGGATACAATAGTTTTATTAATTTCACTGTCATTTACTTATTCTCATTATAATTTCTTTAGTCTCAGGCTATAGGGGACCCATATTTGTTTTTGCAAATATTTTCATTTTTTACATGCTCATTTACTTCTACAGTTTGTTTTTTTGTTATAACTCTTGTGATGTTGCTTTCATATTCTACTTTTTAAAAATTTCTTGGTGGTCTTGTGCTGAATTTTGACAGTTTCCCAATCCTTAGACTTGCAACTCTTTGTCAGTGTTAGATGCTATAGGACAGTTATGATGAGTTGGTAATATCCTCATCACATCAGAAGTGGAGAGAGTGGCAGTTTCAAGTTCCTAGTTGTCAAGATCTCTGAGGACTAACTTGGTCCCAGCATAATGACGCAGTTATAAAAAAGGCAAGACAGTGACTATACTTAATTGGGAGTTTGAAGAGATTTGGTATGTCAACAAATACACTCAAAAACTTCTATAGATGTACCGTGGAGAGCATTCTGACAGGCTGCATCACTGTTTGTTATGTTGGGGTGGGGGGGGGGTGGGGGGTTGCTACTGCACAGGACCGAAAGAAGCTGAAGAGGATTGTAAATTTAGTCAGCTCCATCTTGTTTACTGGCCAACAAAGTACTCAAGATATCTTCAAGAAGCAGTGTCTCAGAAAGGCAGAGTCCATAATTAAGGACCTCCAGCACCCAGGGCATGCCCTTTTCTCACTGTTACCATCAGGTGGGAGGTACAGAAGCCTGAAGGCACACACTCAGCGATTCAGGAACAGCTTCTTCCCCTCTGCCATCTGATTCTTAAATGGACATTGAACCCATGAACATTACCTCACTTTTTTAATGGATATTATTTCTGTTTTTTGCATTATTTTTAATCTATTCAATATATTTATACTGCAATTGATTTACTTATTATTTTTTCTTCTACATTAAGTATTGCATTGAACTGCTGCTGCACAACACATGCTGGTGATAATAAACCTGATTCTGATTCTAATATGAGCAGGGCAAAGAGAGATGGAATTTAATCCTGAGAAATGAGGTATTACATTTTGGGAGAACTGGTGAGGCTAGGACATCCATACAAATGGTAGAATCATAGGGGCATTGAGGGATAGAGACACTGATGTACAAGTCCAAATGTTCATGAAGGTAGGAGTACAAGGAGGTGAAGCCCAAATGAAGGATCGCAACCTGAAATGTCAAATGTCTATTTCCCTCTACAGATATTCCTGACCCATTGAGTTCCTCCAGCAGATTGATTTTTTTTTTGCTCCAGATAGATAAGATAATTAATGAGGCATACAAGATACTTGCCTTTGTTAGTCTAGCATACAATGTAACACCACTGTGCTTATGGCATGTCAAAATTAAATTTTACTTAGTACTCTATACAATTCTCTTTGCCACACTATGGAAAGAATGTGATTTCACATGTGATACAGAGTTGATCCACCAGGATACTGCTGGGATGGATCATTTCAGTTATGAGTGGAGATGTAATGAACTGGGTTTGTTTTCCTTGGAGGTGAGGAGACTGAGAGGGAGGATATAAAATTAAAAGAGGCATAGCTTTTGAGTTTATTTTTCTTTCAGATACTTGCCCAGTTCCTCCTTGAAGGTTGCAATTAAATCCAGTCCTTGATTCTCAAAATTAACTATTTACTATTTAAAAACAAAAGCTGAATCATTTTTAGTTATTTTCCCAATCATCTTCATTCTCTCTCCCCTAGTTTTTAACCCTTCTGCCTATGAGGACACTTCCTTGCCATCTGTTCTATCTCCAATTTCAAATTAGGTGGCATGTTTGTTAAGGTTACTATGGACAGTGGAATACTTCCCTACTAATATCTCCTGTTACTTTTGCTTAGACCACTCTGTCTAAGTTGAAACAGCCATTACATTTAAGTTGCATTAGGGTAAGCTCACTAACATTGTAGGTGGGGCAGAAGGGAGAAGTAGTGTGTGGGTGCAGAGACTATCAGGAATCAGAATTGGGTTTATTAACACTGGGATATGTTGCAAAATATATTCACGACATTTGCCAGTAGTATTAAACTGATTCTGATTCCTGATGGGCATCCTTAATGACGGAAGCTATCTATGTGAGTCATTGCCTTTTGAAGATGTTCTCAATACTGTGGCGGCTAGTGCCTATGATGAAGCTGGTTGAGTTTGCAATTTTCTGCAACTTCTTCTGATCCTTTGCAGTGGCTCTTCCATTCCAGTGATGCAACCAGTTAGAATATTCTCCATAGTACATCTATAGAAACTTGTGATTCTTTGGTGAAACACCAAGTCTCGTCAACCTTCTAGTGAAATGTAGCTACTATCATTCCTTCTCTGTAATTGCATTAATATGTTCTGCCCAGGATAGGTCTTCAGAGATGTTGACACCCAGGAACTTGAAATTGCTCTCCCTTTCCTCTGCTGATCCCTCAATGAGGACTGGTGTTTGTTCTTCAACTTCCCCTTCCTGAAGTCCATAATCAAATTCTTGGTCGTACTCACATTGAGTGCAAGATTGTTGTTCCAACACCACCCAACCAGTTGATCTATCTCCCTCGTGTATGTCATCTTGTCACTATCTGAAATTTTGCCAACAATAGTTGTTTCATCAGCAAATTTATAAATGGTGTTTGAACTATGTCTAGTTACATAGTCGTGGGTGCAGAGAGTAGAACAGTGGGCTAAGCATCAGTGTTGATCATCAGTGAGGAGGAGATGCTGCATTCAGTCTGCTCTCACCTAGTCTTCCAACGAGGAAGTCAAGGATCCATTTGCAGAAAGAGGTACAGAAGCCTAGGTTTTGGAGCTTGTTGATTAGTGTTGAAGATGGTGTTGGACACTGGGCTGTAATCAGTAAACAGCAGCCTGACAGTTATTACTGTTGTCCGGGTAATTCAGATAGAGAGCCAGTGAGATTGCATCCACTGTAGACCTATTGTGGTGATAGGCAAATTGCAGCAGGTCCAGATCCTTGCTTAGTCAGGAGTTGATTCTGGCCATGACCAACCTCTCAATGCACTTCATCTCAGTAGGTGTGAATGCAACTGGGTGATAGTCATTGGGCACTGGTATGATTGTCGCCCTTTTAAATCAGATATGAACCTCCGACTGAGCAGTAAGAGATTGAAGATGTCTTTGAACATTTCTGCCAGTTGGTTGGCACAGGTTTTCAGTGCCCTACCTGGTACACCAAGACTTGAAGCCTCAAGAGGGTTCATCCTCATGAACGGTGTTCTGACGTTGGCCTGTGAAACGGAGATAACTGGGTCACCTGATGTTGCATGCATTTGCACAGATGTTGATTTGCCACGTAGGAAGTAGTTACTGGCAAACCCATGCATCCAATTCTGTCTCTCTCTTCACTCGGATTTGTTTTTTTAGCTCTAAAATAGCCTTCTGTAGATCATACCTGGACTTCTAGATCACTGATCTTGAATGCAACAGACGCTCAGCAGACTACGAATTTCCTGGTTCATCCAGGGCTTTGGGTTTGGGTATGTCCAGTATGTTCTCGAAGGCACACACTCATCCACATAGGTTTTGATGAAGTTGGTGACAATTATGGTTTATTCATTCAGATCCAAAGATGAATTCCTGAATATTGTCTAGTCTACTGACTCAAAGCAGGCCTTTAAGTGCTCCTCCAACTCCCTTGACCATTTCTTCTTGGTCCTTATCACTGGTGCTGCTGTCTTTACTTTCTGCCTACACGCTGGGAGTAGAAGTTCAGCCAGGTGATTGGACTCTCCAAATTGTGGGTGTGGATTGGAACAGTAAGCATTGTTGATGGTGAAACAGTGGTCTAGCATGCCAGATTTTGAATGTAATATACTAACAGAAATAACCAGTGTCAAAGTAAACTGTCTGGAAGACTACAAAGCATAAAATATTTCATGTAACTACATAAATGTGTAATTACTAATCTTTTATGGAAGGTGCTCATTGTCAATAAGTCATACTTCCTGTTGTAAAATGTATAGTTACTTTATATTAATGCAAATACTACAATACCAGAGATTTTTGTCGATATTTCTCATTGAAATTTGGTGCATCAGCTGTTGTGATTCGGGCCATAGTGACTACATCAGATTAATGGGAATTCTATTATCATAATGGCACAGTATTCTGCTGAATAGCTGGCCATCATTCAAGATCCCTGAACTAGTATCTGTGAATAAAAGAAAATCCTTGTCCACTGGACAGTGCTACAGGGTAATGTCTTTGTGAATGCATTGAAATGTAGTTCATATCTTCAAATGAAAAGAGATTTATGGCAAGAAAGCACACTTAAGCTACTTATAAGTTAAGATTTCAAGTTCTCTGTGTCAATGTTTCCGTGGATCAAAGTAGCCATGCCGCTTGTCTAGCTAGAATCACAGTAAGAACATGTACGTGTACACACACACGTGCAGATACAATGGTAATGTGTGTTGATTGCCTACCATCATTTACTTGAGTAGTAAATGCACTTCATTATTTATTAGCATATTTGTGGTAATATTACTTTTATTTTGTGTTTGAGTTACCTGTACTATTTTGTTCACCTTTGGAGGAATGTCATTTCATTTTGTGATATACATGCATATAGTTAAATGAGAATAAACTTGAGCTTTAAAATAAGGTAAACTAAAAAACAAGATAGCACCTCTGCTCTCTGCTGACCTCTTCTGTAGTCAGATGGAGAAGCACAAACATCAATATTTTACTGCTGGTTAAATTATCTTACTTTTCCTGGACTAAGTTGGATGGTTCAGAATAGTGAATACGTTTATTTAAGTGGAGGAGAATGAAGGTGAAAAGTTAAGTACATGACTTACACCTTGTAATTAAATTAATTAATTTAAATATATTTGAATAGTTTTTTTTAAAAAATTGTGTTCTTGAATGTTTAATATTTAAACTTTCAGGCAACATTAATAAAAATAGACATACTACTAAAAGGTTTTGAATATTTGAGTGCATTAACACCCAAAAAACATTTGAGCTCTGTCAGTTTTGTTGGGTAAACTTGTGGACATGGTTCAGCCAATTGTCAAACTAATTCTGATGATGATGGTTCCAGTTAAAGCTGATTAGATTGGAGCCAGCTAAAATGCCACTTGCAATGTATTAATATCTATATTAATAATTATTATAGTGGTGATCTTGCTGTTCTATCTCAGTAGTATAACTTTTAAAAATGTTTTTATGTATTATGATATATTTATGCTTTTAGGTGTTAAACAAACTCTTTGGCTGACCAAGTCTAAATTGATAGATGGCCTTCCCAAACAGATAGTAAGCATAGCTGAAGATCCTGCATATCGCATTGAAGATCAGGATGAGCGTGTTCAGGCTGCTATCAGTCATGCTCGATTCTGGAGTGCTCCTGAAATCCGTCCCAAAAGAGATCGGTTTTGGTAAGCAGATATACTGATGTGAAAATTAGAGTTTACTTTATTGGTATAATTCTTGGGGGGAAAAATTGCATAGTAAGTTAGAAAATGGATGTCATCTAAAGTGGGTAAAATACTAGGATATTTTCCTCTGGAAAAGAGAGACAGTAGTATTAGAAAGATTAGCCTGCTGAGTTACTCAAAGCATATTAACTAAATGTTATATGGAAATTTGGATTTTTGTTAAACCATATAGATTGAAATACAGAAAAAAGGCAGCTAATGAAATACCCTTTAATGAATCCTTGACCTAGTGCAATTTTTTTGTTTTATTTGACTTTTTTGCATTTAACCCATAATCAGACTCTAACTGTAATCGTGAACTGTACTATAGTAATATCAGCCTATTCAGAGATTAATAGTATTTTATCTTTCAAGCAATCACACCTACAGTTGATTTGATGTTTAAACATGTTAATTCTGTTTTGGTGGTTCCTTATGTTTTGACCTGCCATAGCCAGAAGAGAAACATAGGGCATATTATGATGCCTGTTTTTTTCTATCTTGCTGCTCAGGGGGATTTGGACTAGTTTTGTATTGTTATTGTGCTGCTGAACTATCCTCTTTGAACTTTAATACCAACATCTCAATTTTACAACCACTGCTATTCAAACCACATTGTTTTTCATGGTAGCATAGTAGTTAGTGTAAAGGTATTATAGCACCTGTGACCCAGGTACAATTCTGCCACTGTCTATAAGAAGCTTGTGCATTCTCCACGTGACTCCACGGGTTTCCTCCTTGTACTCTGATTTGAAAGACATTTTGGTTAGTGGGTTGATCGCTCACGTGAGCGCAATTAGGCAGCACAAGATTATTGGCCCAGAAGGGCCTGTTATTGTACTGCATCTCTAAATAAATAATTTTTGATTTTGGTAGGTATGATATCTTTCATTGTGCTTTTAAGGCATTTCCATGTGGCAATACCATAGCCTTTGTTGTTGACAAAGGATCTCTTTGAATATACAAAATGCTGGGGTCATTCTATAACCAACGAAGGGTAGTCAAACTTCCCACAAATAAATGGGTCATTTTTCATAACCTTAGTGATTATTTAAAACAGCTCTAGGCTAAATCTTTTGTATTGATATTTCATGGTTTTCTGTCAAAATTAATTTTGTAGTTTCTAACTCAATGGCAATTAAGAAGTTGTAGCAGTGAATTGATATTCATTTTTGTGGTTATCAGTGTATCTAATTATGGTTTTGTAGAAGCTTTTACTTTTTATAGATTTAATATATTTAAGTACCATGAGTTGAAAATATTGGAAGGCCCATTAAAGGGTGACTAAAAATTATATCTGGCAAACAGCCAGATATATTTCCTTTGAGGTTCTTTTTTAGTAACATCTTTTTGTCAAAGCTTTTGGGTACTAATTCTGATATCTCTTCCTTTGGCTTAGTGTTTGATTTTGTCTGACTGCTAAGTGTTTTGGAATGGTTTCTTATGTTTAAATAAAATATGCAACATTTAAATGAATTTGCCTTAATTCTCTTTCTTTCATTCTATTTTCAAAATGTGTGTGTACTTTTTGTCAACAAGCATCATTCTACTTTATCAATATTTTGATAACTTTTATATCAACACTGGACAAATGTTTTTAATGACAATTTTATATGTAATCTCTAAATTTCTCAGGTGTCTTTTAGCTTCCACTATAATCTGGAGATAATCATGCACCTCATTGTTGCCAGTATTTTGATTTCTCTCGAACATTTGCCCTTTGTAATTTAAGGTTTTCATATTCAATTTCCTATAGAGAAAATAACAAAGTACAATAATTATTCTCAACCAAAAGCCTGTGCTGCCATTGGATAGGGTCCAGGGGAGGTTCATGAGAATTATCCTGGGAATAAAAGGGTTAATATGTGAGGAGTATGTGATTGTTCTGGATTTGTACTCATTAGTGTTTAGAAGAATGAGTGGGGGTTGGGGAGAATCTGATTGAAACCTATTGAATATCAAAAGGCCTAGATAGAGTGGATATGGAGAAAATGCTTCCTGTAGTGGGGGAGTCTAGGATCCAGAGGGCATAGCCTCAGAATATAAGGATGTCCATTTAGAAGAAAGGAGGAGGGATTTCTTTAGCCAGAGGGTGTTGAATCTGTGAAATTCTATGCCACAGGGGGCTTTGGAGCCAAGAACTTGGCTTACTTAAAGCGGTGGTTGATAGATTCGTGACTAGTAAGGATGTCAAGGGTTTTGGGGAAAACGCAAGAGAATGAGGTTGAGAGGGATAATAAATCAGCCATGATGGAATGGTAGAGCAGATTCAATAATTTTGCTCCTATCTGTGTTTTATTTTCTGATGGTCTAACCAACTCTCTAACTCGAATCACTTTTTCCCCATTCTGTCACTCCCTGAAGAATAGTGCCTTAATTTTCCTCTAGCTCATTCTTGCTCACGTTACTTTTCTGGTTCTACAGCCCTTGCATCTCTTTTACTTTGATTGTTTCTTCTGCTGCTCTTCCTGCCATAAATTGGCTGCCATGAGTAATGTAGTTTCCTACACAAATTAAAATGGCAACTGCAACAAAGTACTGTAGGTCTAGTACAAGATCAGGCTACATGTACCAATAGAACAGGGATATATTACAGAATATTTCAAAGTGTGCTGTAAGTGTGATAATGTAGCAAGTAGGACAGCCAATTTGCATAAAACAAGCTTTTTCAACTGGTGCTGATATAATGACCAACAATTCATCATTAGTGATGCTGTCTGAATGATTATCATTATCCAGAAACTAGAACTTACCTGATGTCTGTTTTTGAAATGGATGTGGTATTCCTAAGGGAAGATGTACCTTGGCTGAATGCACTCCATAAAAAGAAGGCACTCCATTTCCTGTGTTGTACTGGACTTCAATCCATAACCTTTTCAAATTAAATCTTAAGGAATTAAACTATTTGAAAGAGTTTGAAAACCAAATGAAATAAACTTGCTACCATGCAACCTAGTTGGAACTAGATCAGTTTGGCCCCAAATTAGCACGTGATGTTACATAATATGTAAAATTTTCATGTTGGTAGAATTGGGAATGTTGGGATTACCAGCTTTTATAATTCCACTAACGTATTGGCTACACACAGAATAGAGTGCAGATTAGGGTAGAAGGACAAGGGCATGATACTATGTGTTCTGAGTTGGTGAGGAAGGACAGGCAGGGGCGAAACATAATTGTAGCCAGTTAGAGGGGTTGAAATGTATCTATTTCAATCCTAGGAGTATTAGGAATAAAGGGAATGAACTTAGAGCATGAATTAGTATGTGGAACTATGATGTTGTGGCCATTATTGAAACTTGGCTGGAGGAAGGGCAGGATTGGCTGATGCAGGTACCGGGGTTTGGGTGTTTTAAAGGGAATAGGATGGGAGGTAGAAGTTGGGGGGGAGTAGCATTACTGGTCAGGGATAGTATCACGGCTATAGAAAGGGAGGATGCTGCAGAGGGAGTGTCCACTGAGTCGGTGTGGGTGGAAGTCAGAAATAGGAAGGGATCAATCACTGTGCTGGGAGTAGTCTATAGGTCCCCAAGTAGCCCTCGGGACCCCGAGGAGCAGATAAGCAGGCAGATTTTAAAATGATGCAGAAAGTACAGGGTTATAGTTATGAGTGAGTTCAACTTGCCTCATATTGACTGGCACCTCCCGACCACAAAGGGGATAGATGGGGCTGAATTTGTCAGGTGTGTTCAAGGATTCCTGACACAGTATGTGGACCAGCTGATGAGAGGAGAGGCCATACTGGATCTAGTTCTGGGTAATAACTTCTTGGTTGGGGAGCATTTTGGTGACAGTGACCACAACTCCCTTAGCTTCAGCATAGCTATGGAAAAGGATAAAAATAGACAAAATGGGAAGGTGCTTAACTGGGGAAGGGCTAACTATAAAGGGATGAGGCAGGAACTAGCGAGAGTAAATTGGAGACAGATGTTCAAGGGTGAAAGCGCTGAAGTAATGTGAAGGAAGTTTAGGGACCACTTGTACTGGGTTCAGGATAGGTTTGTCCCACTGAGACAAGGAAAAAGTGGTAGGAAAAGGGAACCGTGGCTGACGAAATATGTCAGGCAATTCGTCAAGAGGAAGAAGGAAGCATTTGTTAGATATAAGAAGCAGGAAGCAGGAGGGGCTTGTGAGAAATATAGGGTTTTCAGGAAGGAGCTTAAGAAAGGAGAGCTTGAAGGGGGCATGAGAAGGCCTTGGCACGTAGGATTAAGGAGAACCCCAAGGTGTTCTATGCGTTTGTGAAGAACAGAAGGATGACAGGAATGAAGGTGGGGCCACTAAAGGATAAAGAAGGCAACATATTCCTGGAGGCTGGGGAGGTCCTAAATGAATACTTTGCTTCAGTATTCACAAGTGAAAAGGACCTTGATCAAGGTGAGGTCGAAATAGAACAGGCCTGTGTGCTTGACAGTGTGGAGATTAAGGAAGAAGTAGTGTTGGATATTCTTAAAAACATCAAAATTGATGTCCCCAGGGCCAGAGGTGATATACCCCAGGTTGCTGTGGGAAGTGAGAAGAGATTGCTGGAGCAGTAGCTATGATCTTTGAATCCTCTTTGGCTGCAGGGGAGGTGCTGGAGGATTGGAGAATGGCCAATGTAATTCCCTTGTTTAAAAAAGGTAATAGGGAGAATCCTGGGAACTATAGACCGGTGAGTCTTATGTCGGTGGTCTGCAAACTATTGGAAAGGATTCTTAAAGATAGGATCTACGAGCATTTGGAGAAATACAATCTACTCATGGATAGTCAACATGGCTTTGTGAAGGGAAGGTCATGCCTCACGAGTCTAACTGAGTTTTTTGAAGAGATAACAATAGAAGATGATGAGGGTAGGGCAGTAGATGTGGTCTACATGGATTTTAGCAAGGCATTTAACAAGGTCCCCCATGAGAGACTCATCCAGAAAGTCATGAGGCATGGGATCAGTGGAACCTTGGCTGTTTGGATTAAAAAATAGGCTTACAGGAAGAAAGCAGAGGGTAGTAGTGGAATGAAAGTATTCTGCCTGGAGGTTGGTGACTCATGGAGTGCCGCAAGGATCTGTCCTGGGACCCCTGCTCTTTGTGATTTTTATAAATGACCTGGATGAAGAGGTGGAAGGATGGGTGAGTAACTTTGTGGATGACACAAAGATTGGAGGGGTTATGGATGGAGCTGTAGGTTGTCGAAGGTTACAAGAGGATATAGACAGGATGCAGAGATGGGCAGAAAAGGGGCAGGTGGTGTTCAATCCGGATAAGTGTGAGGTGACACATTTTGGAAGGACTAACCAGAAGACTTGAGTACAGGATTAATGGTCAGTTACTTAAGAGTGTGGATGAACAGAGGGACCTTGGGGTTCAAATCCATACATCCCTTAAGGTCACTGCACAGGTTGATAGGATAGTTAAGAAGGCCTATGGGATGCTAGGCTACATTAATAGGGGGATTGAGTTCAAGGGTAGAGAGGTCATGTTGCAACTCTACAAATCTCTGGTGAGACCGCACTTAGAGTATTGTGTTCAGTTCTGGTCACCTCATTATAGGAAGGATGTGGAAGCTTTGGAGAGGGTGCAGAGGAGATTTACCAGGATGTTGCCTGGATTGAAAAGCAAGTCTTATGAGGCAAGGTTGGCAGAGCTGGGACTTTTCTCTTTGGAGTGTAGAAGAATGAGAGGGGACTTGATAGAGGTCTACAAGATTATAAGAGTCCATTAGATAGGGTGGATAGCCAGAACCTGTTTCCCAGGGCACAAATAGCAAACACCAGAGGGCATATGTACAAACTTGAGGGAGGGAAGTTTAGGGGAGACATCAGGGGCAAGTTTTTTTTTTACACAGAAGGTTGTGGGTGCCTGGAATGATTTGCCAGGGATGGTGATGGAGGCTAAAACATTAGGGGTATTTAATAGCCTCTTAGACAGGCACATGGATGAAAGGAAAAAATAGAGGGTTACAGGGTAGTGTGGGTTGAGTACTTTTTTTAAGGAATATATGGGTCGGCATAACATCGAGGGCTGAAGGGCCTGTACTGTGCTGTAGTATTCTAGTGTTCTAGACCAGATAGGATTGACAGGTTTACTTTCTTAAAAAGCAAATATTATTGAACCTAGTTGGGTTTCATGCTTTTGACTTGTATACTGCATCCTGGAAGTGATGGTGTGTGACAAAATGGCATGAATGAGAAGTAACATTCTTCTTAACTCTTCTGATGTTTTTTCCTTTTTTTAGCCCTGTACTGATGCAGAACCTCCTACACTTGTGCAGGATCCAGCAGCCTCGATTTCCCACACTTGGAAACAGGATGTTGGCTGAAAATTACCGTATATCAGTAACATGGGAGAGAGGTTAGTCAGTAGGAACTTCTATTTAAGTTGTAATTGCTGGAACAGGAAGGGAAAGAGCAATCTTTTTCTAAGTGCATTCTCACTGACTACAAATGCAACGTCCTTCTGCATCCCTTCTTAAAATTGTTTTTGTCTGTTCAAGAAACTGAAAATACATAAATGTGGAATCTTAAATGCACAGATTAAGATTAACTTGCGCCTGGACTCTGCTTTTGTAAAACTTTCTAACTTAATCCAACACATCAGTATTTTACTTATAATCTTGAAAAGTTGTTCCTCTATGTGTAAGTTTTACTCCCATAATTCAGCCTGTCCAGGGCTTAGATGCATTTAAGGCAGAGGTTGATAAGGTTCTTGAATAGTCAGGGTGTGAAAGGTTATGGGGAGAAGGCAGGAGAATGGAGTTGAGAGAGAAATGTATCAACCATAATGAAATGGGGGAGCAGACTTGACTGGCTTGATTCTGCTCCCATGTCTTATAGTCTTTGGAGCTAGGATAGTTTTTCTAGACTATTATCCACTCAACACACTTTCAATCCACATTTTGTAGATGTTACAAAGTATGATAAATTTCCAAAGAATTAAGTTTGTAGGGAGGGCAGGAACTGAGGTCCTGGTGATTCAGGAGGACAGGATCTGGAGCCCCAGCGGTTATCAAGGGATGATAGGAACTGGGCCCCTAGTGAGTCAGAAGGGTGTGCGGCAAAGATCACTTGGTAAGCCAGATGCCAAGACATTAATATTTCTAAATATTGGAGTTTTAGTATGTATAATTATCTTTAATGTTTGAATAGATTTGAGTCAAACACTTTCTGATGGTGTGCTCCCGATTTTAACTACCCTTTTGAGTGAAACAAATTCTTCCTATTTACCCTCTGATTCTATTGCCCACTATTTAAAATGTGAGACATTTGTTATCAATTTATTGCCAGAAGAGTTTTTAATCCCCTCCTGTTTAATTTGAAACCAACTCACTGACGTAAGCGCAATTTTCTTCAATCATTTCATCATTGTCAAAATGATCCATGGACTTATTCTGGTACAGATCCTTTCATACATTCTTCAGAATCTTGTATTATCACTTCTAAAGTCTGATCTCAGGATGGCAAATAATTTTCTAACTGTAGCTTTGCCAGTAGTTAAGTACACAACAACACAATGAACGTGAGCAAAGAGGTCATATAGTCCTTTGAATATCTTTCATGGCTGTTCTGAAATTTGTTCTCAATCTCTGACTCTCCTATCCCTGAATTCCAAAGCTATATTTTAGATATGAAGGCAGGAGAATGACATTGCGAGGGATAAGTAATCAGCCATGGTGGAGCAGACTCACTGGGCTGAATGACCTGGTCTTCTATTGCAGCTTTGACTACACTTTCTGATTTAGGCACCATGTTGCTCTTGGGTAGAACAATTCCAACCCTACAGTAGAAATTGCATCTTGTTTTGTTTATTGTAGCCAACCCCTCAATCTGAGACCTGTTCCACAATACTCTTGTATACTTCAATGCAATTACTCCAAGCAATGGCAGTAACTACAAGAAAATTATAACAAATTGATTTTCTTAAAATTAATGTTCTGAAGCTTTTATGCTCAGTGTACTCTTTTACTTTGTAGTAAAACTATTGAAATTAAGAAAATTTGTAGCGTGCTTTAAATTTATTCATTGCATTGCACATAAATACTTAATTTGTGGGGTGGGGACTCGGCAAACGATTTCTGTGCTAGTTTCTTGATTATCATTGAGTTAAGGTTTCAGAAAATATGCAAGAGGGTCATAGAAGCAGCCAGCCAATATTACTAATATAACTAATCCAATATTACTTTGATTTTGGTGGGTTCTGGGTCCTATTAGTAAGGCCTGCACTTATTAGCAGCCCTAATTACTCGAGAACACTATAATGTGCTATTGTGAACTGTTGCAGTTTTTCTGGTGAAGGTACTTTTTAATTGCTCTTGGAGATGCAGTTTAAGAATTTAGGTCTAGTGATAATGATAGTGTACAGTTGGAGAGGATCCTCTATGTTCCCACATTAAAGATGTCCTGGTCCTTGGTGGTAAAGTTTGTGGAATTAGGGGGTGAGGTAGAACAGCCGTGGTGAATAATGGCAGTGTGATTTATAAATAGTATGCACTGCAGCCGCTGTACTCCAGTGGCAGAGCAAAGGAATATTTAAGGTAATGAACAATCAAGCATCCATCCTAGTAATGTCAAATTTCTTGAATATTGTTAAGAGTTGCACTTGTTGAAACAAATGAAAAGCACTCTTCACTTGATGGGGAATCTTTGATGAGGAATCTTTGATGAATTGGTTCACACCAGGAGCCAATAATGAACACGTACAAAAGCTGGATGAACTCAGCAGGTCGGGCAGCATCTGTTGAAATGAGCAGTCAACGGATGCTGCCTGACCTGCTGAGTTCATCTTGCTTTTGTACGTGTTGATTTGACCACAGCATCTGCAGTGTACTTTGTGTTTAGAAGCCAATAATGTGTTCTTGTTAATAAAATATTTAAGTGGTTGGTCTAAATGAGCTTCTGGTTAGTGGTATCCAAAACGTTGATTATAGTAGCAGCTTCAGTACTGGTAATGCTATTGAATATTAAGGGTAGATGATTAAACTCTCTCTTACTGGAAATAGTTGAAGTCTGACATCTGCTACTTACTAGCTTGTACCTGAATATTGTGTTGGGCATGCATGGTTTACTTCATTTGCTCTGGAGTTGCAAATAGAATTGAAGTATGCTTATTGTATCAAAAAGTTAAATATAGTTTTCTGGTAGTTTAGTGACAAATGTGGAGTTGAATCTTCTATTCCAGTAAAATATAGGTTTGAACTTGCATCTGTGATCTATTAATTGATATTGATCACTGTACAGATATGGATGAATAAATAAGAGACTCCTGCCATTCTGCAACTCCTGAAACTTCAAAAGTTGCTGAATGACAGTTGAGATGCTATGTATATTTTTCATTCATGGTTTAAATTTTGTAAAAATTTGCAAAATTTGTGTTAACCTGGTGTACTGCTGGAAGTAAAATGTACTTGCAGTCAAATAGTACAGCAGTCTCAGAAGGACATGAAGAACCAAACAATATCGAGCCATGAACTTGATCAAGGTTACTGTCATTCATTAAGTTCATTGATTGATGAATATTTTATTCTCTTTGCAGAGTCTGACCTATATAGGATTTGTGGTTTGAATGGAATGCTCGTGAGTAGTAAGCAACCTTTACCAGCCATAGCAGGAGAAAAAGAGATATTAAGCACAGAAAACCACCCCCTTCCAACATTCTATCCTATTTCACCTAATATTGACCTGCAGCAAACACACGTCTATGAAGTACATAATGACACAGGTGAGTTTTTTTTAAATAAACTCTTTAGTACAGGTACTACAGTGTTACTGACAAGACTCAGTTTCTTAACCATAATTTGCCAGTACACTACTGGAAATAAAACAAATACTTCAACAGGGCAGGTGAACATGTAGTGAGAGAAACAATATTTCAGAAATGGTGAAAGTTGGAGATTTAAAAATGTTGCACAGAAAGTGAAATGAGGGCTGATGTTATGTATGTTATATTCTTGTTCAAAAAACAGTGTAGGAGTAAATCCAGTTTGCAGTTAAGGAGTCTTAACTACCGCTAGAGAGATAAGCCAGATGAATGCATGGCTGGTGGGGCGGGGGATGGTTCTGTACTGAGACAAGAATGGATTGATTTGAGAAAGTCACCATGGACTTGTTGGAAGTAAATTGTGACAAATAACTTGGCAGAATCTTTGTTTGAATAATGTATCAGAAAACACATCTATTTTAAACGCTAATACTGGCTGGCATTTCTCTTTGTTACCCTCAACTTCCACTGTTTGAGCTCCTGCTTGCTTTTTCATAGGTTTCCAGGATGGATACCCTTTTCCTCATGCACATACCCTGTATATTACGGATCCCTCTGTTAATGCAACACTGTTGAAACCAGAGCCATTGAGGGCCAAGATGATTATGTTCACTTTTGCCAGTGCCCTTGTAAGGGCCAAGATCTTGTATGGGGTAAGTGTCTATCTCTCTAATACTATTATTACAACATGGCATTGTAGGAATTCCATTTCTGTTTAATCCCTGACTTGTCATAAAACACAAAGCACTGAGTTAAATCCAAATCCCACTGGGCTAAAAGGGCACTGGGAAAATTAGATGATGCCAGGAAGATGCAGATTTATAGAGGTACTGTAGATTAAATGCAAGGAGTGCTACCACTAAAAAGATGAGCAAGATGGATACATGGCTAAAGAGCTGGGGCAGGGATAAGGGAGGACAATACAGCAGTATCTAGACAGAGTATTCTTGAGGGATCATCTTCCAAGACTGTTTTGGTACAACTTAGAAACAAGGGGAAGGTCACCTTGGTAGGGCTTTATTTTAGATGCCTCAATAAGTGAGTGGGAACTTGATAAAGTTATACATTGCTGTGAGAATAAGAGTAGTGCTAGTTGCAGATTTCAGTTTTCCCAGCATCGACTGCAATGGCCAGAGTGCAAAAGTCCAGGATGGATTGGTGCATCCAAGACTGTTTCTGCATAATATAGACAACATTCTCTCTGAAGTAGCTGTTTCAGAGACAGTGACCACAAGCTTTGGATAGGTGTAGAAGCGGATGGTATGGAGAAGTATTTAATTGGGGTGGGAGAATTATGATGCTATTAGCAGTAACTTTGTAACAAATGTGTTCAGGGAAAGGCACAATGAAATAGAGGTTGCATGGGGTTCTGGATAGATTGTCCCATTGCGGCAGGGAAAGGATGGTAGGGTGAAGGAACCACAGTTGACGAGATGTGGAACATCTAGTGGAGAGGAAGAAGCATTTTTGCTTTCTGAAGGCAGATTTATACTTCCGTGTAGTAGCCTATGCCGAAACTTTCGTAAGTGGTCTGCGCCTTTGTGAACATTTATACCTGTGCGTTGATGTGTCTGCATTGCTCTGCAATTCGCCGCCAAAACACTAGTTGGTGGTGGGGTTTCTATGCCTCTGTAGAGTTTCTTCGTGTACTTCAAACAATGGTGACTAAGCACATCATGTTGGAGTTGGAGCTAATAAATATTGAACAATGGTTACTTTTATTGAAATTACTGTAACGCAGAAAAGAGAGAAAATGGAGGAGATGGTATGTACGCCCATTGAACAGATTGAGGTAGGAGGGTGAATTTTCTCTGCTTGTCCAGCCACTGCGAGAAATGGATGAGGAAATGCATTTCAAATATTCTCCAATGTCGGCAGGTAGATTTGAGGAGTTGGTTCATCGTCTTTAACCATTTATTTCACATCCGTGCCTATAGACATGAGGAAATGCGATGCTACCAAGCAGACCAATCACAGTTGTTGCTGTCTGCATCGCCGCAACAAGCAGTTACATTTTTGGAGAGGTGCGTGTCAGGCTCTGGCATAGGGTACAGTGTAGGTTACACGACTACGCCGTATCTACAGCATTCATTTGACGCAGAAGTATGAATCAGACTTAAGCATTGGGGATCAGACAGGGCTCTACAGAGTTACAAGGTAACCAGGAAGGCCACAGTTCCTTGAAAGTGGCTACAGAGGTTGTTCAGGTGATAAACGAAGGATATAGCATACTTGCCATTTATTAGTCAAAGAAATAAGTTGAGGAGTTAGAATGTTACATTGCAGCTTTATAAAACTCTAGTTAGGTCATGTGGAGTATTGCATTCAGGATGTTGAGGCTATGAAGAGGGGCAGAAAAGATTTGAAGAATGCTGCCTGGATTAGACAGCATATCCTGAGGAGAGATTAGATAAATGTGTGGTTGCTTTTTGTGGAGCAGTGGAGGCTGAGGGGAGATTTGATAGAGGGTTTATAAGATTGAGGGGACTAGATAGGCACCCACACAAAACGCTGGAGGAACTGAGCAAGCCAGGTAGCATCCATGGAAAAGAGTAGAGTTGATGTTTTGGGCCAAATCCTTTATCAGGACTTGGGGGGGTGGGGTTTACTTTCTCCAGTCCTGATGAAGGGTCTCAGCCCGAAACGTCAACGGTACTCTTTTCCATAGATGCTGTCTGGCCTGCTGCATTCCTCCGGCATTTAGTGCATGTTGCTCAGATTTCCAGGATCTGCAGATTTTCTCTTGTTTGTGGATAGATGCCCAGCATCTTTCTTCCCCAGATTTGAAATGTCTAATACCACAGAGCACATTTTTAAGGTGCGAGGTGGTAGGCTCATAGATGATGTATTAACCAAGTTTTTTTTAAAACAGAATGGATGTCTGGAATAGGCAAATACAAAGGAAGCGTTCAAGAGTTTCTTAGGTAGGAGAGTGACCATGGAAAGGTGTCGTCATTGTGTAGATTGAAGGGATAAAATTAGTTGGGTATTTGATTACTAAATGTAATTATTTCTGCACAACTTTGGGGATGAAGTGCCTGTTCCTGTGCAGTACTGTTCTATGTAATTAAATGTTCTAGAATCTTCTCCCCATTTTAAGCTGCAATATGGGATAGAATTATAGCTATTATTTTCATTCTCATAGGAACAACCAAAGGTGTTAGACAATCCCATCACAGTACAATGCATTGCCACGAATGGAAGGCTGTTCCAGTTTCTAGTTTTCCAATTAAATACCACAAATCTACAATCAAATGATGGGATAAAAAATCTCATTTGGTTGGATCAAGACCAGCTCCTGTATGAGTATGCAAAGTGCCTCCCAATACTGAAAAAGAAAATGATCCAGGTAAGTACAATTAGAACCAATACAAAAAAAACTTCACAGTGCCATAACGGTAATGGCAGTTTTGTAGCAGTGATTTTCAGTCCTGCATCTTGCCGAACTTAAATGTGCAACTTAACAGCAGTTTGATCAGTTTTAAAATGCCTAGGGACAAGTTGTCTAAATTTTTAAGATGAATCCCACACTTAATTTATTTGGAAACACTGGCAGTATACAAAGTATGTTTTTAAATGTAAATTAAATCTGTATTCAGAATTTGGTTTCTTCTTCCCAGGTTCCTGCTGGACTGGCTGGATATTGTCCTGAGACATTCAGCAAGTTTCTTGCATTGTACTTGCATGGGGCTGTATAGAATTATAAATAAATTTATATTAAGAACTATTTGTATGAAGTGTCTTGGAAACAAAAGATTCTTGAGTGGAAACTAGAGGAAATACTGGCCATAAATGAAAGTACTATGACTGTGGATGTATACAAAAATCAGTATTGCCAAGAATTTCAATTGGAATTAAGAGTATCATGTTGAAAAGAATTAAGATGGAATTAATTGTGAATGCCATTTTTATTTTTATTAAATGTTTAAAATGCTCATGTTTCAATGCCTAGTTTAAACTTGACACTGAAATAATTCACTAATGTATTTCATTGCTCACATTACAGTAAAGTCATTCTAATATTTTAAATTCTAGTTACTGAGGACTACAGTTTTATTTAGGTTGGATTTCACTCCAGCCCTGTAGGCTGTTGTTCACCCAAACATTGATGAAAGTCCTACATGCTATTGAAAATTATGTAAACATTTCCCATGAGAATTCTATTTTTTTAATATACTGTATATGGGCCATTGCTATGGTAGCAGAATGTAGATAGTGCCCATTTTTATCAGGATCCATTTAGCTATAATGCTGTTCTGCAGCTTTTCAAAATTTCCAACATTTCGTGGAAAGCTGTAAATTGAAACAATTTTAAGAAATAATATCATTAGGAAGAAACATCTACTGTACACATGCCATTTCTGTAATAGGGTATTTGTCTTATACGTGTGTTAACTTTTTGGATTTAGCATGAGCACATCATTTTTCATGAGGGTGCAAATGAGTGGTTTCAGTCTTTGGTAGAAAATCAAGAATATGGGACAATTCATTTCAAAGCAGAACTTTAAGGGCATATAGATTTTAAAAATCCTTAATAATTTGTAATAATATATTTAAGGGATCAATAATCAGAGAATAAACTTTTGATAATGGACAAAAAACTAGGTGGATGATGAAAGCTGCTCTGGATACACTGTAAACCTGGTTTTCAAAATAGATTAATAATCTTTGCTAGGAATTCATTTCAAGTATGCTCGGAGAAGCTGGAGATGGTTAATAAATTAACTCGACCAGGAAGTGGTCTTCTCCTGTACAGCAAGATTGTGGTATTAAGTACCTTCATTCTAATTACATCTTTAAAATAAGGAAGTTGAATTTTTAAAGCAGCAAATCCTATTGGGGACAATAACAGCTAAGAAACAGTTGATTATCTAATAAGATGCTGTTGAGGGCAAGGACTATGCTTACTGGGGGAACAAACACCAGTGCAAAGAGTTAACACAAAAAAAGGAATCTGTTAATGCACAACAGATCCAAATTCAGATAGTCTGAAATTCGGGTGTTTTATAGAATTGGCTAGCTGCAAATTTTCTGATCAGAGCTCTGTTTATTAATATATCGGTCTCTCCTCCCACTTTCTGAATTAACCCAACTCAGTCTAAGTGTCTGAATTATCTTTGGAAACATCAAAGAAAAAAATTGGCAATTAGAACAAATAATTCAAATCCAAAATCTGGTATGATCTTGCTCCTAAAAGGTACTAAATTCAGACACCCTATTTTTGCAAATTAGAAAACAATGGGTGATAAGAAATAGGAAACCCAGCCTCACCTTTCCCTTAACTGGATTTCTTAATCTGCCTTAACACCAGTAGTGGAGAGTTCTGCATTGGTTCTTAAGATTCTGTGGCTATTAGATAACAGGCCTTAGAGTATTGACATAAAATGTCAACAATTTTTCTTCCCACAGCTGCTGCTTGACCTGTTGAATTTCTCCAGATCCAAATACTGCCTTTGCATTGCTAACATTGCAAAATTAATTTTGTTCAGATAATGATACTTTCAGAAATACTTTTCCTGGGAGGTCTTAGCACTTTTCTCAGCAGACACAAGTGTAGATTCAGAAGACTTTGCACAATTACTTTTGACTGCCTAGTCCTTGCTCTTTAAATATGACTATAATATTTTTAGTGATGCAATTTTATCTCCCTCCATTACCAATTTCCATTTAATATTCAATTATATTTGGCATTAATGGAAATTTACAAACAGCACAGCAATCATTGATGTAATTGTCAAAATCTAGGCATTTCTCTTACAAAAGGAAAACTCATTTAACAACAATGATACCATTGCTGCCCTATCTGAGATCAACTCAATCAGAAGACTAGGCAGAAATCCTGGGTCATCCCCAATCAAGCTGATTTAAAACCACATTAATCCACTCAGCCAGCAAGGAATCAAAAACAATAGGTTGTACATTGACCCAAGCTCATAAGCAAGGTATTTTGCATCAGAATAAAAAAAACATTTACGGGAGGCACCATCTCAATATAATTATTTATAGGAGAGCAAAGAATGTGGACAGTCTTATCCAACCTCTTGTGGGTCTGTCTGCTTTTCATGCATTACATCTTCTTTAAAGAAAGGTTGGTTTACTTTAAAGAAAACTTCTGAAGAGCAGAAGCTGCCTTGCATGCATCAAATTTGTCTACTTCATCACAACTGTAAAGGCATCTTTGCACTGGTACCAACTGATTTATGAATGTAAGGGACAAATATGAGAAACAGTCATCAAGGAGCACTTAATGTTTATTGTTAATCCTCAGTTAAATGTCTGATTATTGAAAAACATGCACACGTGTACAGAAAAAAAATCAACACAAAAGCAATGCAATACAAAAGTAATGCAAGTTTTGGCCTTGAAAATAAAGTATGAGCCAATGCTCCCTGCTAACAATTTTAGCAGTAGGAAAGCATTTAAGCACAAGGGAAGGAAAATGACAAATTAGAGTATAAAGAGAATGGGGGTAAAGTTGAAAACACAAGGTATTTTAATTTGGAGGTTAGAAATCACTTAATTTTGATGATTCTTGGCAAGGGTACAAGCAAGGTATCATGAGAACTGACAAAAATGAAAGTGGGATTCAAATTTCCAAAGTTTAAAGTGTTCACAGATTTAAAGAACAATGTTGGTATTGTCATTCTTCAGTGAAGGGAGAGCCACAAATATTAGTAAGAATGTCCATAGTCAAGATGACAATAAGATTGAAGCTCTGATTAAAAGGTTCTGTATACTTACACAAATAATATAGTATTGTAAAGATGGGAACTCAAAATGTTAAACAATAAAAATCAATGTGACTAAGGCTGATGAGTTGAGAATGGGGAGGAAACAGCTTGTTTGTAGAACCCAGAGTTGGAACTTATATATTAAAAAAAAGCCTTTAGCTGTCATGCTAGCCACGTCAAATGCTGATACTCTGATTGGAGAGGGGTTGGTATTAAATGCATCAAAGTCTTTGTAGATCTTGTACAACAATATTCACTTAAAGTTCAAAATCAGAATACCCATGTGTTCATGATACAAGCAACAATATAGTAAATCACCATATTCTGGAAGAAAATGGACATTGTTAAAATAAAATCAACATGAACATGTTTCAAAATACAATAGGCCAACATTAAGATACTGAAGCAATAGCAAAGAACAAAGGTAAAAAGAAATTTTAATGAGTTGAAAATTCATTTGCAGGAATAAAACAAAATGTATTATAAATAAGACTAGAAAGGAGAAATTTGAGAGCAATTTGCCACCTAAATTTCTCTTTCAAGATGCTAATTGACTTGTTTGCTTTCCTGTTGGAACTGAACAAGTATAAGTGGTTTTATTTCCCTGCAGTACCTGTACTGTACCTGACCTGTCAATTCACTAACTTGCCACTGGATGTATAATAATACATTCTTTAGATTGGTGAGAAAATGTTGGCAACCTAACTCATGTTTCTAATACAGGGTAAAAATCATAATGCAGAATGCACAGAATGCAGATTTATAGAAGCAAATTCACTTCAATATAATAATATTAAAACATTGAAATAAATGTGGACTGAATTATTTTGAACAAACTCTCAGGTGCACTGTCAAATCCAATTTACTTAAAAAAACCCTCTCCTAGTTATTATATAAAGATTTTGTCTCACTCCACCCAAGACCAATAATCACACAGCAACTGCAGTATAAATACATACAAAATGCAAAATATGTCAGTCATCAGCATACTGCAACTTTACATAATGACATTTGAAAGATGTTAGGATTAGAAATAGATGGATAAAGTTTATAAATATCACTAATTTGCATTGAATTTTGTTCACATTGACAAATATTTAAGTGATTGTAATGACAAATTTAAAAATGAAAATAGCTATTGAGTTTTTTTTAATGCAATTTACTTTCAATCTAATTTTTAAAATTCTGCTCCAATTTGGAGACAATTAACTATTTTGTTTGAGCATCTCAACAGCAAACGTTTAAAATGTAAAGGCAAAATAAACCCATCATTTGGTACACATCCTCAGTTATACCTGTAAACATCTGTACACAGTCTATTTCCCCCCATATGGCATTCACACATTCTTTGGTTTCTATTCAAGAGATTTCCTTTAACAAATGTATTCTACAAACTTAAAATCATTCTAACTTAATTTTTTTTGCTCTAGTTGAATAATAACACAAAGAATTCAAGCAATGTTAAAAGTAAATTAACATAGTATGAGGAAATTCATGTGGAGCACATGAGACAGCATGGACTAAATAGTCTGGTTTACATTTTACATCAATCCTTTTGAGCAAACTTTTCATCTGATTCTCAATTCCTTACCAGTGGAGATAATGCATTTAATTATGTAACTAATGTTATTCTTTTTGATGGCTTCCCTCAGTTGTTCCTAGAATTAACACTCAATTACACCTCCTCTCACACTTCACTTGGACTTGCTCGTGATAACTGAATTAACAAAAAAAATTGGTAAGATTTTAAGAAACTCTTGCAGGAACACAAGACTGTAGTTATTAAGAGAACAGAGAAGTTTAAGTATCTTTGAAAAGTACATACTGAGGTACAACTGACAAACTTGCGAGAAAGCCAAATACAGTAAATCTACTGATCATTGCCAATAAGTACCAGGATGCAAGGAAGTAACTCAAGGAATAAATGCAACAAAGAATCAGTGTCTCGATGATGCATACATTTTATGTACTGCTTTTTAAGCTTGAAAACAGTTGAAATATCTTAAGACTTCAAAGCATCCCAGATCATTTTGTTGTCACCTGGTTATATTTCTCAATGTTTGGCAATAGATACAAAACTATTTAGCTTTGCAAATGCAAAATTACAGCACCAGTTATAAGAAATTAAATAATTTCTATACAATATACAATATTGGCAATCTTCAAAAAACAGAATTTAATTTTGTAATGACACTTTAATAGTTCAAAGATAAAACAACATACTCAGGTCAGAAGCAACCACTGATTATATCATAGGAGGACAAAACATTCTTAAAAAGCCTCATCATTGTTTTAAATGTCAAGAGCTAGAAACATCTTTCCTGACTTCCTTAAAAATTACCTGTGGGAGAGCTGATGGAAATAGCAAGGCTGGGAGACACACTGAACTGACATATCTATCAGCTCATACATGTTTTTTAAAAATAAACAATTAGTGAATTTTTGGTAGCATTTGTCAGCAACTCACTTTCTCCATCATAAGGTCACTATATGTTAAGTTCCTTGTTCCTTTTTTAGTTTCTTAATTTTTTGTGTATTTCTTTCTAACTTCCCTTTTTAATTTTGTGTGGGTAGGCTAATTTTCCCTCTTTATCCATCTCCCATTTTTGTGTTTTGGTTAAAACATTTATCTACATGGCTTTTAGTTTTTCTAATTTGCTATTTTGTTACAGTTTCTCAATTGTTGTTCCATAATTTCTTCATATTTTAAACAATATATTTAGCAAAGTGGTTGTCCTCTGCTACTTGCAGGAGAGTATGCACAGGCAAAATACATAGACAAGTTTATCAACTTCACTCTTACTCATACCCTTCCACCACCCTTATTCCTTTTGGAAAATTCCATTTGTATTTTCTTTCAGATTTTCAAAATTACACATAAGCAGAAGTTCATAATCTTATTAGAAAATTAGATTAGAAAAGAAAAACAAGGTTGCAAGGAAAATGGATAATAGGAGATGTCACTGGTGAAATATTAGTGTATTGTTGTGTAGGACAAATCCCTACACAAAAATCTGCATTTCACACAATTTTACTATCATTTCCATTTCCTTTTTAAAGTTCTATAATTTAATTTCTGATTTCATCTCCTAGTCCATTCAATTGCCGCTTCATTTCCTAGTTGATTCAAAAACACTAAGAAGGTTGGTCTATGCCTCAGTATTTAAGGATAAATTTTACACTACAGTTAATGCTCAAGATGTGATACTTGGCTATTTTAGGCTTCCATCATTGATCCTACCTCAGGTTAGTAGAGGTCTTTTAAAAGGCATTTTGTCTTCAACAGGTGCCTCAAGCATCTTAGTTGTTTCACATTAAGTAGGAATTAGAGCTATTCTAGCAATTTAATTGAACATTCCCTACCGTACAAAATGAGAGTTTTCATAATGTTTTTGACTTGGACAATGCGTACTCTTAAGTCTATCATTTTCAAATTGACCCAAGGCTTCCCAATCTAATTTTCAGCATAACCAAGATGGCAAGAATGCTGGCATCATCTTTCCCTGGATTCGGATGAGTGCTACACAGTTAAGTGCATTGTGCACTCGAGTGACATTCGACAGCTTAGTCCACAATTTCCATAGCTTGCTGTTTTCATAATTAATTTCCTATGCACCAGTCAAGTAATACTTTAAAAGAGTTTCCTGGTGTGACATAGAACCTCTCCACCTTTCACAAGCAGCTCAATCCTTTTCAAACAAATGTCTAGTTTTGCCACAACCTACTGCACTTCATTATTCTGTACAATACAGAATGGGAATTATTTAAATTGTATCTTGTACTTTAACTCTTTTAAGTTGAGGAACAGGAAATAGCAGTATTTCTTCCAACAACTCTGAATAGCAAGTTAACAGAAAAGAATCAAAATTAAGTTTTATGTTTATATTTATTACAGCGTTGGAGAAAAGAACCGTTTCATTCAAAACCATCCCAATGAAGACAATAATTTAGCGAATTTGTAAAATTACATTTGCCAGACTTGTCTTTGTCTCAGTTTAAAATGCACGATTTCCTGGAGACTGAAATCTACAATAAAACACCAAAATTTCATCAGTATGTTCCGATCTGACTGCAAATAGGAGATTTACATACTCGGTCAGCAACTCTACAGCTAAACACAGTTAGATTGATTTGAAACACATCTAAAAAGGCAATTCATTTAGAAAGATCCTGCTATTTGCCCCATCCCTACCACCCCTCTCCCCCCCAAACAAAAACAAAGTATGTTAACATCCCATAACCTGCAGTCAGCACAATAAACACAGTTGACGTTCCTGAAAACTCTGTAAAGGGGTGCAGTAAAAACATCCCTCAATAAAACATTAGCAACAAATATTGAACACAAAACTACATTGTAGAATTTTTTTCTTTTTTATAACCAGACTACAGGGTAAGAAACACAGAACAGCTACAATGTTATCAAGAATCAGCACAAGGGTTGTCCAGGCAAGATAATATTTTACATAACTTGATACACATTGTATAGAATTGGGGTTAAACAAAAGACCATCTGCAGGTAGTGTGTAATTGTACAGAGATCCCAGCACGATTGTAGTGCCACTACAACTGTTTTATTTTCATCTAGTTCAATCAAGTCTGTAGTTGTCTCACGCACAGAGGTTTCCTCTGGGTCAATAAAGTAACAGAGGAATGAAGCAATCCAGATTCGAGGTGTGCACATACGTGTGGGTACTGGGAAGCGCACGTGTATGTGTGTGGGAGGGGGAGGGGGAAGTGGGTGTGTGGTTGGAGAAAAGAGGGAGTTAGGAAAAAAATATATGCTCCTCTGAAACTGGAACCCACTTGGCATATCATCGTTCAGCTACACAGGTATGGAACAAGCCATTGATTAACACCTTGCACCTGGAGGGGAAGGCTCACAGAAGCAAGAAAAAAATCTGTGCCACCTAAAAAGGGCCTTCGAAAGTAAACCACATTGTGTAAATGTCCCAGTTAAAATGGCTACAATATGGACAACATCAGATCTTATACCTAGACTAGCGCCTTATTCAGTTCAGCACAAAGATACATGGGTTCAGAGGATGAAGCGGAAGAGGTCTGTTCGGGTGCTAGAGGCGTTTAAATTTTTTTTCTTTGCTTCAAAAAGATGAGATGTGTAACGTACAGTCCTTCCAGGAGAAGGGTTTTATGTCTTGAATCTTTTGTTTTTGTCCTTCATGTTTATGGAATTAAAGAAGTTCAGCCTTTTTATTGCGTGAAACTCAAAATTGGGGTTTTGCCCCCAGTTCCTCGTCAACACGTTGAACTGCTTCTTGCATACGTTCTTTAATCTTCCAAAGGGCAGCTGTCTCATCATTCTGGTCCTGGAGAAGGGGGAAGGGGAAAAATCACACGCTCATCGTCATGCTGGGGGAATACTGAAAGAAAGTGACAAGGATTACATGGGTTGGAACCATACATCTTGTAGCATCTGGGTTCTACTAAACATGGCAAACTGCAAACAGTTTGCTGAAACTGACCTCAATATTACATTGCAATTTAATCTCCACTAAAGTGGAGGAAGTAATTCATTAAAAGAACATTTTTTATCATTTGAGAGAAAAAACTGCACAACTGAGTTATGGATTATTGCCAATGAGTGTGGGAACTCTAAAACAGAACATGAGAATAACATCACCTGTTATTAGCTTCCTCCCACTCTTTCTTTCTGTCCCTCCAATCTGACCCACGTCCACAACACAGTTATCACTCAACTAGCATGGTTTTTAGCTCATCATTAACTTACAAAACAAAAACCATCTTAAAGTTTTCCACTCCTAATTCAATGTTTTTGATGCTTTGCTTATTTCCACACATAGCTAATTAATTCACAACCATCTGCTTCATCAAAACCACATAGTAAGTAACCTTTTCCACTGCTCAGTTATGTAACATCCTACTGAAGAAAACTGGAGTTCTTAAGTTATGGTTGATCCCGTATTGAAAAATTGTTGGTGTATTCAAAAAACATAAGTTAAACATTTAATTCATGGGAAAAATCTATAACTTCATTTAAAAGCAAAGTGACTAATGATTTGTCAAAGCAAACTTGTTTTCGTTAGAGGATCTATTCAGTGGATATGAGGCACAAGAGCAAAGTCTAATCCTATTATTGCCCTAAGGGCCACCATTTTGACCCCTTTTTCCCTTTTTAGCTTGAATATTCTGTGACCAGGAGCTCCTTCTGCCACATAGTCTGAGATTTGCTGCTTCTTAAAAACAAGTAAACTTAATCACAACCTTCTTGCTCTGTACTGTTAAACTTGATTTTGATCTGGAAGGAGGTTATCGGTCAAGTCATCAAGAATGGTTTTGCCCTTTTATAAGCTTTAATATAAACCGCTTTGTGTGAACTCATTACAATCAAACTTAAACATTATTGCAGTTTAAAAGTCTCAGGAACCACACACCAGAAAAAAAAAACATGAGTGACATTAGCTCACTGAGTAAAATCTGCAATGGTTATTTGTGCTAACATGTACTTAACTCTGGTAATCTCACATACTCACATTATCATTTTGGAAGGAGTGAAGAAAATTGCCTCCTAATTCACCGTCATCTCTTGGAGTGCCTGGAGGATTGGTAATGCTGCTCATGTTGTTGGGAGAGTTCTGGAAAGAACAATAATTTCACTCATAAAAACACAAGCATTTCTCTCCCATAGACAAAACCAAGTAAACACCAATTCAAATTTCAAAGTAAAATTTATTATCAGAGTGTTTTCATGTCGCCACATACAACCCTGAGATTCTTTTTCTGCAGACACACAGCTATTAAATGGCAGTCTTAAATTTCAGAACTCTTCATTCTAAATTTATGCCTTCATAAGATTGGTTGTCATGTTGCCTTCAATGGGGTGCCTCACGATCAGGTTTTAATCTCGTCACGTGTTCTATCAGCCAAGAAGGACATTGCGCAACAGCACACATTCTGGAGAGAAGTTGTTGCTTATAATATACGTAATTGAAAATAGAAGCCAATAATAAGGCATTCCAGCTTCTGTCACAGCAGAGGTTCTTAGTCCACAAGGTGGGATCTTAGCTTGTATGACATCCTACAACAGTGCTGACCCTAAAGTCAAAAGCACAAATCCCTGCTGACACTAAATCTGATATGGAGAAAAGTTTTGGAACTGCTTGGGGATCATCTGTAAGGTTAATATCACAAAAATGGTACAGATGAGAAGTTCAATTGGAAAAAATGCATTAGGCAAGCCCAGAAGATAATGAGAAGACAGCAGGTGCTGCACTGACAGAACTAAATGTATAAAACGGGATGGAATTATGGGAAAAAAATTAAAGAATCTTGAGATCCTGAAGACGTGGAGAATTGGAATATCCGAAAAGTGAAACAAAAATCTGATTGTTTACAAAGAAAGCTCTAAAGTAATCTGAGGAACTACTATGTGTTTTCCATGGGGTATTTTTAAATCAATGTTATTGCCAGAATTTCAATTGGATACAGAAAAGGCATCTAATAAAAGGCAATGTTACAATTGCCCTGGGGGATTTCAAAATGCATGTAGATTAGGAAAAACTGGTTGGTGCTGAATGCCAAGAGAAGGCATTTAGAAAGTGCCTCTGAGATGCTTTTTTAGATCAGCTTGTGGTTGAGCCCACCAGGAGAAAGGCAATTTTGGATTGGGTGTTGTGTGATGAACTAGATTTGATTAGGGAGCTTAAGGTAAAAGAACTCTTGGGAGGCAGTGATAATATGATAAAAATTCATCTTGTAGTTTGAGAGAGGGAAAAAGTCAAATGTATCAGTATTACAGTGGAGTAAAGGGAATTACAGAGACATAAAAGAGGAGCTGACTAAAGTTGATTGGAAGGGGAATATTAACAGGGATGACAGCAGAAAAGCAATGGCTGGAATTTCTGGGGGCTATTTGGAAAGTGCAGGATAGATACATGCCAATGATGATGTACTCTAAAGGGAAGATGGTGCAACTGTGGCTGATAAGAAAAGTCAAAGACAGAATAAAAGGAAAAGAGCAGGCATATAATACAGTAAAAATTAACGGAAAAAGGACTGAAAATTTTTTTAAACCAACAGAAGGCAACTAAAAAATATAGAGAAAATATTAAATATGAAGGTAAGCTAGTCAATAGTATCAAAGAAGATACCAAAAGTTTTTTCCAAATATTTAAAGAGTAGAAGTGAGGCTAGTGTGGATATTGGACCAGTGGAGCAGTAGTAATGGGGGACAAGGAAATGGCAGACAAACTCAATAAATATTTTGCATCAGTCTTCACTGTGGAAGACACTAGCAGTATGCCAGAAATCGAGAGTATCAGGGGACTGTGTGAGTGTAGTTGCTATTACTAAGGAGAATGTGCTTGGGAATCTGAAAGGTCTGAAGATGGATAAGTCACCTGGACCAGATGAGAGTTCCAAAAGGGGTAGCTGAAGAGATTGGGGAGGCATTAGTAATTATCTTTCAAGAATCACTAATTTCTGGAATGGTTCCAGAGGACTGTAAAATTGCAGATATCACTCCATTCTTCAAGAAAAGAGGGAGGCAGAAGAAAGGAAATTATAGGCCAGTTAGCCTGTCTTCAGTGGTGAAAAGATTTTGGAGTCCATTATTAAGGGTGTATTTTTAGGTTACTTGGATTTGCATGACAAACAGGCCAAAATCAGCATGGTTTCCTTAAGGGGAAAACTTGCTTAACAAATCTGTTGGAATTCCTCCCAGGAAGTAACAGGTAGGATAGACAAAGGAGAGTCAGTGAATGTTGTTTATTTGGATTTTCAAAAGGCCTTTGACAAGGTGCTACGCATGAGGCTGCTTAACAAGATAAGAGCCCATGGTATTTACAGGAAAAATACCAGCACGGATAGAAGATTGACTGACTGTCAGGAGGCAGAGTCAGAATAAAGGAGGCCTTTTCTGCTTGGGTGTCAGTGTCAGTGGTGTTCCACAGGGTTCAGTATTGGGACCACTTGGGAACTGATGGATTGGTGTGGCCATGTTTGTTGAAGCTATGAACATTCGTGGTGGGGCAGATAGTGTTAAGGATGCAGGGAGTCTGCAGAAGGACTTGGACAGTTTGGGAGAATGGACAAAGAAGTGGCAAATGGAACACAGTATAGAGAATTGTACGGTCGGGCACTGGTAGAAGGAATAAAGGCGTAGACTACTTTTTAAATAGGGAGAAAATTCAAAAAAATTAAGTTGCAAATAGACTTGGGAGTCCTAGTGAAGGATTCCCTAAATGTTAACTTGCAGGTTGAGCTGGTGGCAAGGAAGGCAAATGCAATGTTAGCATTCATTTCAAGAGGACTAGGATTTAAAAGTAAGGGTGTAACACTGAGGCTTTGTAAGGCATTGGTCAGAGCACAAGAGTATTGTGAGCAGTTTTGGACTCTTTATATAAGATATTCTAGCATTGTAGAAAGTGCACAAGAATGATCCCGGGAATGAAAAGGTTAACTTACAGTACGAGGAGCATTTGATGGCCCTGGAGCTATACTCACTGAGGTTTCGAAGAATGGAGGAAATCTCACTGAAACCTATTAAATACTGAAAGGTCCAGACAGAGTGGATGTGGAGAGGATGTTTCTTATACTGTGAGAGTCTAGCACAGCCTCAGAATAGAGGGACGTCTATTTAGAACAGAGACAAGAATCAATTTCATTAGCTAGAGGGCTGTTGAACCTGTGGAATTCATTGCCACAGACAGCAGTGGAGGCCAAATCAATAAATCAACCATGATGGAATGGTGGAGCAGACTCGACGGGCTGAGACCCCTAATTCTGTCCCTGTGTCTTATGCTCTAAGACTTCAACCTCTCTTATAGATGATGTGGACTCATACACCAGGGCTTTTGTGAAATGCAGTTCTTCCACTGCTTGAGAGCCCTGCCACCATGTTATCCACTATTTTAAGTCTTCAACCACTGGAACTTTCTCTGTTACACCAGCTTCTCTGATTTCTCTTCTTTTTGAGTACTGTATAATCAATATCACATTCATGCCTCTTTTGCATCAGTTATTTATCTACATTTTATTCTTCCCACTTCTCCCTCTCATCTTTTTAATTTGATATTTGATCACCTTTCCACACAGAATCCTGACCTCTTTCCTTCGCCGTGTAATGTTATGCAGACTCTTTGCACTCGGTTTGCCCCAACTCAGATTGCACATAGGGGAAATATTTGTCACTAGCTCAGTATGTGGTCAGGGGAAGTGAAGTAAATCAAAACAGTCCTCAAGGGATTCAACTTTATCTGTACATTTACACAGATATGTGTAGGCAAGATATGAATGCAAGTGCATGTTGGGATGATTGACACATCTCCTCTGGAGATTCTCAATTCATATGCATGATCCAAATAAAGAAAATAAATACAGTAGTTCTTCCAAACCAGTTCAATGCACTGATATTAAACTCTAGAAGGGAACTGAATGTGTGCAGCCAAGATCTACATTCCAACATGTGGATCTTTCCCACAACAGTTAGTTCTGTTCAGTATAAAATTCCCAACATTACAGATCCCCAAAGACCCTTCAACTCCAATGACCTTTCAGTTTTGGTCAAAGATTTTAATCTAGCAACTTCCAATGAATTTTTCTATTATATTAATTATTATACTTTGTATTAAAAGTTACGGCCAGACTCATACCTTGGGGATTCCGTCCATGTCGCCTGAACCTGAGGAGAGTAAAAGCAAACATTTATCTGACAGCACATGCTCATGATAGAAAAATACTGAAAATTAACTTTTACAATACAAGATTTAATGACTAGTTTCATTTTCCACTCGCACATGCATACAAACTCAACAATTACCTGTTGGTTCAAGTACCTTTTCTGCAGCTAAGGACCAAGAAGCTACCTTAAAGAAATTTCCTCTTTTGCTGAAAAGGCTTCAGTAATCCTTTATGATTATTCCTGGTAGGAAAGCAACTTACCTAATGATCCATTCATGTGATGTGGCTCAATTCCTCCCATTCCACCCATGGGACCTTCAGAGCCAGGACCCAATGGGAACTGAAAGCAAAACAAAGCACATTTGAAAATGTCGCATGCCAACAATTTCTAAGGCTAATACAGTTAAGCAAAAATATTGTGCAAACATCAAGCTTCTGAAGGAGTCCAGCTGGTGAGGCAGCACCCTTTTTTAAAAATTGATCCATATGAGAGATCTACAGCTTTGTATCTCCATGAGGTATTGTACCGATGAAGAGGACCACCCAGGAATATGCTCTGGTTGTACAGACACAAACGTGAAGCTACAATTAATGGCCATTCCTGACAGAGAAACTGCAACTGTGATGGATATTCAACTCTACCGTCAGCTTTCTCGCATCATGGCATGCATGACCTTTCGAAGGGTTAGAATTGTTGGTGATGAAGTTAAACTTTTAACAAATGTTCTTTGCTCCATTTTGTTGTAGACAAAAACCAGTCTCTAATTTTTAATGTACAGGTGGCCCCCGTTTTTCAAACGTTCGCTTTATGACAGCTCACTGTTATTACATTAGTACCTGTTTTCACTAACCAAAGAGGATTTTCACTTTTACGAAGAAAAGACGCCCGTTTTATATGTGTATTTAGCCCGAGAAAGATTACCATGACCGTGAAGCCTTGTGTGGGTAGTTCTGTGTGCATGCGTGTACGTGCCTATTTTTTTTTCCTCCAATTCGATCTTGGTTCGCTCTTCCCGATTCTGGTAAGTGAAACTACACGATACATACAATATTTCTACTTTATATAGGCTGTATATACTGCTTTTACTATATGTTTGTGTTGGCGCGTGGCCTAGTGGGCAAGGCATCAGACTAGTAACCTGAAGGTCTGGTTCGAGCCTCAGCTGAGGCAGCGTGTTTGTGTCCTTGAGCAAGGCACTTAACAACACACTGCTCTACGACGTCACCGGTGCCAAGCTGCATGGGTCCTAGCGCCCTTCCCTTGGACAACATTGGTGGCGTGGAGAGGGGAAGGCCTGCAGCTTGGGCAACTGCCGGTCTCCCATACAACCCTGCCCAGGCCTGCGCCCTAGAAACTCCAGGCACAGATCCATGGTCTCTTGAGACCGACGGATGCCTCCGCCACTATATGTTTGTGTTATTTTAGGTTTTATGTGTTATTTGGTATGATTTGGTAGGTTATGTTTTGGGTCAGGGAACACTCAAAAATTTTTCCCATATAAATCAAAGGTAATTGCTTCTTCGCTTTACAACATTCCAGCTTACAAACGGTTTCAAAGGAACGCTCTACCTGAGGATAGTGGGGGAAACCTGTAAAATGCAGGCAACAATCAGTTTGAACCTGGCTGCACAGCTTTGCAAACCATATTACAAAGCACAAGCTGCTGGCCCACAACAGGCGGCTGGCTGCCAAGAGCTCTTGTTTGCAAAGTGAAGTGACCAGGAGATTTCTTATCTGCATTAGCCAATGGGGTTATGTCACTTAGTACATCAAACTCTGTCACAAGTTGGGACATTTGTGTATTCAGAGGCTCGCCCCTCATAGCATTAATTGTGGACATTTGGGATCTTTTTCCCCAGAAGCTTCTGAGACCATCTGTGTGAGTTGCCCTATCCCAGAAAAGTTATCTGTAAAATATCAGATGCAAATGATATCATTTAGAAGAAAATAGTATGAATATCAGAAGCATTGGGGATAATTAGGAATGACAAGGAGAATGACAAAGAGATGGGGTTATAGAAAGAAGATCATCAATCTTTAATTTCTGCAATGGACAACTCATTCGTCTTGAACTCATTGGTATGTTCTTCAAGTTTGTAAAAATTGTACCTGGCTTGGAAATCTTTTATCGTATGTAAATATTTTGCAATTCAGAAATTTTTTAATTAATCAGAAATTGTTTGAGAGGGTTAAATGTGTGTTAAGAACTATTTGTCTAAATTTAGATGTGTATCATTAAAAATAAAATAAACGATGTTTAAACTATCTCCTCCTTTGTAGGAGGGGGTCTCACCATACAAGCAGTGGGTATTGGAAGATAAACCTCACCGCAGAGGCTGGACAGGAAAGTAAGCTAGTCCCTGAAGAGTAGCTGGATACCACCTCCCCAAGGTGTAGCTGTAAATATCTACACTGCCTATAAAAGGTATTCACAACCCCTCCTCAGAAGTTCTCATGTTTTGTTTTACAAAACTGAATCACGTGGATTTAATTTGGCTTTTTGACATTGATTAACAGAAAAAGACTTTCATGTCAAAGTGGAAACAGATTTAAAGTGGAAAGTGATCTAAAGTAACTACAAATATAAAACATGAAATAATTGATTGCGTAAGCATTCACCCCCCCCCCCCCCCCCCAATATGACACACCAAATCACCACTGGTGCAGACAACTGGTTTTAAAAGTCATGTAATTAATTAAACAGAGATCTGTTTTTGGAGACCTATGTGCAGTCAAGGTGTTTCAATTGATTGTAGTAAAAATACACCTGTATCCAGAAGGTCCAACTGCCTGTGAGTCAGTACCCTGGCAAAAACTACACCACAAAGACAAAAGAACACACCAAGCAACTCCATGAAAAAGTTATTGAAAAGCACAAGCTGGCAGATGGATACAAGAAAATTTCCAAGTCAAGACTGGTGGTGCTTGTTTACAACAAAGCTGAGTAAAAAACATTTGTTAAAAGTTTAACTTTATCACCAACAATCCTAACCCTTAGAAAGGTCATGCCACGATGCTAGAAAGCTGACAGTGGCAATAGGCCTATCAGACCCTGGAAAATGAAGTACAGTTAAGGCAGTCATCAAGAAACAGGAAGAATATGGCATAGCTCTAAACCTGCCTAGAGCAGGCCGTCCTCAGCAACTGAGTGACAGTGCAAGAAGAGGATGAGTGGGGAGGCTATCAAGGGACCTATGAGAACTCTGGAGTAGTTACAAACTTCAGTGGCTGAGATGTGAGAGACTCCACATATAATAACTGTTGCCTGGGTGCTTCAGCAGTCTTTATGGGAGAGTGGCAGAGAGAAAGCCACTGTTGAAAAAAAACTCAACATGAAATCTTGGCTTCAGTTTGCCAGAAGGTAAGTGGGAGACCCTGCAGTCATCTGGAAGAAGGTTCTGTGGGCTGATGAAACCAAAATTGAGCTTTTGGCCATCGCTTTAAATGCTATGTTTGGCGTAAGCCAACCACTGTACATCACCAAAAACATTACTTCCCTACTATAAAGCATAGTGGTGGCTGCATCAAGCTGTGGGGATGCTTCACTGCAGCAGGCCCTGGAAGGCTTGTGAAGGTAGAGGGCAAAATGAATGCAGCAAAATACAGGGAAATCCTGGAGAAAAACCTGATGCTATCTGCAAGAGGCCCATGACTTGGGAGATTATTTGTCATCCAGTAAGATAATGACTCCAAGCATAAAGCCAAAGCTACACAGCAATGGCTTAAAAATGACAAAATTAATATCCTGGAGTGTTTAAGTCAGAGTCCAGACCTCAATCCAATTGAGAGTTTGTGGCTGTACTCGAAAAGGGCTATTCACTCACAATCCCCATGCAATCTGACAAAGCTTGAGCAGTTTTGTAAAGAATGGGGGAAAACTGTAGTATCCAGATGATAAGAGACCTATCCATGCAGACTCAAAGCTATAACTGCTGCCAAAGGTACATTTATTAAATACTGACTTGAAGGGGCTGAGTAATCAATTATTTTGTGTTTAATAATTGGAATAAATTTAGACCAATTTGTAGAAATTTGTCTTCACTTTGTCACCAAAGTGTCTTTCCTGTCGATCAGTGTCAAAAAAGCCAAACTAAATCCACTGTGATTCAATGTCGTAAAACAATAAAACCTGAAACCTTCCAAGGGGTGGGGGGAGGGGGGGTGGTGAATACATTTTATAGGCACTATATATTGGATAGGCTTAAAATCTTTTGAGTTTAGGGTTTTGCAAACAGGAAACCCAATTATATCACAAAACTAAAGCAGTCATTTCTTTCTCTTCATTGATCCTACAGGGTAATGATGTGAGAATTTCTTACATCATTCTTTTCATCTTTTCAACAGTATGAGCAGCAGTTTTGTAAAGCCAAGAGAAAGTCCGCATTTTCATTTCTGTGATCTGAATACTGTGAAGTTTTCTTTTTGTGAAAGCCGTACTCACATTTGATCGGCTTCCTCCAGGTGGAACGGGATTAATCATTGTGTACATGTTGTCACTGGAATTCGTTGAATCTGTATTTGAAGGTGAAAAAAAGACCAAAGCATATTAATACAGCTTTCTTAGAACATACATGTGACATTTGATAGAACAAGGTTTCTTGGCTTTCCAGGTCCTTTAAAATCAAGATTTATTTTGGTCAGGAGTTATTTGGTATTTTAGCAATAGTTTTGGTTACTTTGTTCATATCATAGTGTTTACATCAATAAGACAGGTCACTCAAACTAACAAATCCACATTGTTGCTCCACATTACCATTTTCCCCACTCATTTCCATTTAATCCCACCAACATACATATATTGGGTGGCCACTTGGTAAAGCAGCTATATCATCAGACAAGAGGGGCAACTTGGACCCCCTGGCACCTGGACAACCGCTTTAATTTTCCTGAAACTCTGAAGCCATCCCTCAGTCTGTTCTCTTTTTTTTTGCAAAGAGCATCTAGTATCACTCAGGTGCACCCATTCAATTCTAGTACTAAACATACATATATTGTAATTTCTTCCCAGGGTACTATAAACTTAAGGAAACAATTCATTCAAATTGTGGCCAAATCAACATAATGTACAAATCTAGCATGATTTCTTTTGCTCTTCAATTCCATCACCCTGACCGACTGCAACACTCCAACTAAAGCACTTTTTTTTGAGCCATATCACCACACCAGATCAGTGATAGGAACCTAACTGGTTAAATGAGGCATCAAGGAGTAATTACTTTAATCATATCTATGGACAGAAAAATAACTGAGCCCATGTAAAGATCATCCACTTTATTACAGTGAAAGCTTTGGAATCAATCTTGTTAAAAAAAAAATAAGATTCAAACATGTTCTTTGCTTATTTAAGCCAAACTCACGTACAGGCAAAAAAAATCTGTATGTTCCTTCGGTAACCAACCAGAACAACGTATACAAATTAAAGCAGCTCCAAAAATAAATCATATCAGTTTGTTCCTGAATTGCATCGCGCTTTTAAGAAAGCACTGCTTATGATCAAAAGGTTAATTTATCCTCACTGTGCAATTAAGCAGGTAATTAGACCACACTGTGAGTGCAGATGACACAATATAGGGAATTAACTTGGAGTACTTATTGTGTCCAACACATGTGGGAACCCATCAGTGGAGAATTATTAATCTCATTGTGTTGGCTTTTTCCCAGCCAGCGATGAAACTGTATGATCAGCACTTACTGATGAAAATACAAGCTACAAAAGCAGACAAGGTTCCAATCTAAAACAAAAGATTACTCCCAGGACATTTATCTTAAAATGCGGAAACAGCACACGTTTTCATACAAAGTCTTGGAAAGGAATTTAAGACAAGCATGTATTTAAAATGATAACATCTGTGTCAAGAGGGACTCCTGTAATACTGTACCTGCCGGGCTTGGCATTATCGGTGTTCCTGGAGGACCTCCGCCACCAGGGGGACCCTGTGAACAAAACACATCAGCACTGAATGGGTGATCCTGCTCGAGGCAAACTGGGCTAAGGCCTTGGTGGGTCACTAATGTTCTCTACAGAATATTAGAATGTAGTCTATTGAACTTAATAGCTTTTGTTTTGAGGCCTCAAGCAAAACTGTGGGATCATTCCAACCCGAGCAGCAAATCTGCCCAAGTTACAGATGGAATTTAATCTATACTTAACAGCGCTGCAACTTACTGCTTTCACTGTTTCACATTCACAGCAAATCTCTGAAGCAGAATTAACCACTTACCATCATAGCTCCCTTCATTTTGCACCAATCACTCACTAGTATATTTAGTACTGCTGAGGTCTCTTTCAAGAATTACAAAAGGGTTTCAAGATACGTAAACTAAAATTCAGAATTAAACTACAGGCAGCTACTTTCTTGTGGGTACATCTTAGATCAAATTGCTTTCACATACATTCCAGGTTATCAAAACACAAATTTGTATCCCAGATGATATTTACATTAATAAAGTCAATTCAATTCAGATGCTGGGGCAAATTACTTTTACAAGCTACAACTTGTTTTGGCTTTGGATGTGGAAGCAAGCTACTTCTTCCTTTTTAACCCATAGATTAAAACAGAAGTTACAGGTCAACAGCCAAGTTATACCAAGTTGATTTGAATTTCCCACCAGCCATCACTACCGACCAGTTTTTCCTTAACTAAAATATTTGTGCTTATGTAAAACATGCCCCAAAAATACAAATACATACCCCATATGTACCAGGAGACGAAGAGGAGTATGGAATCTGCAAATGAAAAAAAAACACATTTTAGGGATCATGTTTATGAAACAACAGACAGAAAATTAAAATTGCTTTTACGAATAAACTTTCTATCAATGCAAAGGGCTTTCGCCCTGCGCTTCATCCCCAGACATCAAAATTCCTCAACCACATGTCCTATTTTTTTTTAGAAACAGATAAGCAAGCCAAAATGCGTTCAAACTGTTTGTGAATTTTAGAAATTATCCCAATCCTGCAAGTCATTGGTAAAAAGGATTTCTGTGGAAATAATTAAAATACAGTTTTTCTTTGTACATTATTTCACCACTCCTCCCATGGGCATCAAGAAGAACGACTTGAATTTATATAGCTTTTGCAATTGACATTCCAAAGGTAATTATCAACTTTCTGAACAGTTGAGTAATGTTTAAAAATAACTCAGCAGACAACTTGTACACAAAAATGTCAGAGAGCAGAGTAATATCCAAATCATGATCAAAATTTCCTGCCATGTCAGGACTTCTGTGCGGCATGCACAAGGTGACAGAAGCTAGATCAAGTTCTGCCCACTAAGCTTCTATTTAAATTGACAGCTGACTGAGCCTTGTCCCTCATTTAGCAATCAGATGAAACTTGAAAACACTTCAAACATTGCTTCAAGTCAAGAAGATTACTGCACTTAAACATATTCGAATTTATAAATTTTAAAAGTAACAAGAAACACCAACAAATGCTTTTGAATAATACATTAAAATAAAATTAATACCTTGCAGCATAGCATTAAGTAAATGGCGACATTATTCTTATCCCCTATTCTCAGACTTCACATACTTTGCCTACCGCTCGTCTACATAAAATTTCTGAACAAGTGAGGGAATATCAATAGTTCCACTGAAGGTCGAGAGCTTGATCTGTGGCATTCAAGTCTGGTGACCCAGGTCTGTACAACAAAACCAGATAGGACTTCCAGATGATGGACTGACTTCATATAATTTTCAACGATTGCATCCTCTGAATCATCATTTTCATTGTAACATTCAAGATGAATGTCAATACCTTTAAAATCTTCTTAGTTCATAACTTGAAGTAGTGAAATTGTTTCATTTTCACTCCCGGCCATTTCTGGCATCTCCAAGCCTGAATGCTTGAAACCGCAGTGAGCAAAACAGTTTGGAATTGTCTTATTGCTTATTTCTCGCCAACTGCTTTTTGAACACAAACACTAATTTAAAAACCGTTTACTCCAAGCAAGGTGTAATGTCAAATGGCCACACAAGTAAGTGCACACGATGATCCTGAGCAGATAAAAAAAGCCTGGACTCCACCGCCATCAATGCGAGTTCCAGCGACCTTGGACACCTTCAAGTGATGATTGTGCAACCTTCAACTCTTAACTCCAGCCTTGACTGACAGGTCAGGACTTTACGGCTGCCGCTGGAACCCATCTCCCCTTTCCCCATCACCACTCAGCAATCCAATGTCTTGGGTCCTCGGAGACTCCATCTTTTTCTCACCCAATCTTCCCTGAACACCCCAACCCTCCTCTCTCCACTTATCCCCTCTGAGCTCTCACCTATGCCGTGTCTTCACCATCCCCTCTGACTTCCCCTCTCTGAGGCAGAACATTCTGTCCTCAGCAAGGTCTTCACTTTTGTCCCCCTGCACCTACACCTCAGTGAGTTCCATGCCCGCCATGACACTGAACTCTTCTACCACTATCTCAGACTCTGTGCCTACTTCTTTGGCAAGGACTCTCAATCCCACACAGATGACCTCTTTGTCCATCTTCTACCCTCCTCCTCTCCCTGAACACTTCGCTCCAGCCTTCTGCTTGCTCTGTTTTTTCTCATTGCCAACTGCTGATGAGACATCAACAGTCTTGACTTCACCACTCCTCTCTCCAATTCCAACCTCACTCCTTCTGAGCACTCTGCTCTCCACACTAATCCTAACCTCACGATCAAACCCGCAGATAAGGTGGTTGCTGTAATTGTCTGGCAGACTGACCTCTACCTTGCTGAAGCCCAGCAACAACTCTCTCACACCTCCTCTTACCTACCCCTCAAAAAGGACCCCACAAAGAAACACCAGGCCATTGTCTCTCACACCACCACTGCCCTTAGTAACTCTGGGGAATCTCCCATCCACTGCCATCAACCTCATAGTTCCTGCACCCCACACCTCCTGTTTCTATCTCTTACCCGAAATCCACAAACCTGTCTATCCAGGTAGACCAATACTTTTTGCTTGTTCCTGCCCCAATGAACTCACCTGCAAACCCAACTCAGTTTTATCCCCCCTGATTCAATACCTTCCTACCTACATCCATGACACCTCACACGCTCTGGATCTTCTCAATGATTTCAGGTTCCCTTGCCCCATCATCTTATTTTTACCATGGATGTCCTGTTCCTATATATCTCCATCCCTCAACCAGGAAGGCCTCAAAGGTTTCCGTTTCTTTCTGGACACCAGACCCAATCAGTTCCCCTCCACCATCACTCTCTCCTCTGCCTAGCGGAACTTGTCCACACTCTCAACAATTTCTCCTTTGGCTCCTTCCACTTCCTTCAAACTGAAGGTGTAGCCACTGGTCCCAGCTATGCCTGTCCTTTGGTCGATTATGTGGATTATGTTCAAAGCCGACACTGGTGTCACTCCTCAACTTTTCCTATGCTACATCGACAACTGCATTGGTGCTGCTCCCTGCACCCATGCAAACCATGTCGACTTCATCAACTTTGCCTCCAACTTCCATCCTCAAATTTACATGGCCCATTTCCAATAACTCCCTCCCTTTTCTCAATCCCTCTGTCTCTATCTCTAGAGACAGCTTATCTACTGACGTCTATTATCAATCCACTGACTTTCACAGCTACCAAGTTTATACCTTTTCCCACCCTGTTACTTGTAAAAATACCATCTCCTTCTCTCAATTTCTCCATCTCTGCCGCATCTGCTCTCAGGATAATTTTCATCCGCTTTTCATCCCAGAGCGGAGATGTCCTTCTTCAAAGAAAGGGGCCTTCCTTTCTCCACTATCAACGCTGCCCTCAACCATCTCTTCCATTTCACACGTCTGCCCTCACCTGCCTCTGCGTCCAGCATATAATTCTCCAGAACTTCTGGCATCTCCAATGGGATCTTGCCACCAAGTACATCTTCTCCCCCCAATTCCCATTTTCTGCAGGGACTGCTCCTGACATGACACCCTTGTCCATTCGTTCCTTCCCACTGATCTCCCTCCTGACACTTACCCTTGCAAGCAGAACAAGTGCTACACCTGCCCCTAAACCTCCTCCCTCACTACCACTCAGGGCCCCAACAGTCCTTCCAGATGACAAGACAGTTCAGCTTTGAGTCTGTGGGGGTCATCTACTGTATCTGGTGATCTCGGTGTGGCCTCCTGTATAATGGGGCGACCCAACATAGATTTTTAGACCACTTCACCAAGCACCTACACTCCATCCACCAGATAAAGCGGAATCTCCCAGTGGCCACTCATCTTAATTCCATTTCCCATTCCCATTCCAATATGTCAGTCACTGCCCTCCTCTACTATTGCAATGAGGCCACCTTCAAGTTGCAGGAGCAACATCTTATATTCTGTATAAGTAGCCTCCAACCTGGTGGCATGAACATCGATTTCTCAAGCTTCCGGTAATCGCCCACCCCCTTCACTATTCCCCAGCCCCTTTTCCTTCTCACCTTGTCTCCTTACCAACCAATCACCTCCCTCTGGTGCTCCTCCCCCTTTTCTCCTTCCATGGCCTTCTGTCCTCTCCTGATTCCCCCTTCTCCAACCCTGTACCTCTCACCAATAAATACCTCAGCTCCTTGCTTTACTTCCTTCCCCACCACCTCACGGTTTCACTTATCACCTTGTGTTTCTTCCTCCACTCTCCCCATCTTCTTTATCTGACTCCTCATCTTTTTTATTCCAGTCCAGTTGAAGGATCTCGGCCCAAAGCGTAGACTGTTTGCTCTTTTCCAATAGACACTGCCTGACCTGCTGAGTTCCTCCAGCCTTTTGTGTGTGTTGCTTGATCTCCAGCATCTGCAGATTTTCTCTTATTTGTGATTGAATAACATGTATTTTACCCACTGACCATCAGGGAAATTGCCTGAGAGAACTTTAATCTGCCAGTATTACTGCAAGAATTATCACCATTAGAGGGACTAATGAATCAAAGGCTTTAATGTGATTTATCTCCCAAATAAATGAGAAGCACAAAAAGCTTAAGAAAATATACTAGTTCTTCTGCTAATTACACATTAAATTAACAAAATTTAATGTCCTTAAGTTAGAATATTCAGAAGTAGCTTAAGTTGATATTTTTTTTAAAAAGTAATGCTGATAATCTACCAAGAATATTATTGCTAATTTGCCAAAATAGATGATTAGAGAACAGTCTAACCCACATGTAAAACGTGAGCCAGCTATTAGTTAGAATGCATAATGGAGCAGGTGGTAGAAAACATCTGAAAGATAAGTCTTGCAGCTTCAGAACAAACAATGCTGGAGGTACCTTGTCCTGTCTTAATAACTCCCAAACTCTTCTATAACCAAGCCCATCTGTCTAAAAATATAATACGATGAAAATAACACGTAGAGGAGACTCATTCCCAAGCTCTTTCTTTTTTAAAAACAAAGCCACACAGAATACCATATTAGAAGAGGTAGTTTTGAGAAGCACAACCACATGGAAAAATATGATTATAGATCCAGATTAAAAAAGATTACTTTTGCAACATTTCATAAGTAACTCTCACCTTGCTCTCCTACCACTTAAAAATATTGGCCAACTTAACATATTTTCACTGGAACCACTCCAGAACTTTCAACATGGGTTTAAGATTATGTACGACTAACTCTGGGTGGCAGGATGGAGATATGTCTTGGCCAAAGGAGGTCTAAGGCACCCCTTCCCTCCTCTAGCCTGCAGGTCACCTTGGGCAAGGTGTAGCACCTGCTTAGCCCCCAATCAGGGTCACATGAAGCCATGGGAGCAGGTGGTGGATGGTTCTATGAGCTACTGGTGCATATCACAAGTCCTGGTTATGCGACCATTGACACCAGGCAGACAATCTCTGAAGAGTATTGGTAATGGCAGGGATCATCCATCTTGTAAACTGCCCAAGAGGCAGCAATAGCAAACCACTTCTGTAGAAAAATCTGCCAAGAATAATCATGGTCACGTGGACCACGATCGCCCACCTCATTTGATACAGCACATAATAATAAATAATAATGATGATGATGACTAACTTGGTAAATATATATTTTGAGCATGGAACAAAAGGTTGTCTACATAGATTTTATCAGAGCTTTTTAAAGTTTCCATGTGGTTGATTAGTCAGAGAAGTAATGGGGTTTAAGAGTAAGGGAAAAAGTAGATCCATTATTAGCTTAGCTCCAGGAAGCAGAAATGGCTGATGGGGAGCATAATTCCTCTGAAGCTCCACACAGCTCAGTACTCAGTCCCTTCTTCTTTGCTTTTTATTAATAATTTAGACCTAAAAGTGAGAACCATGATTGTTTAGTGATAATAAAAGCTGTGTGATTCAGCACTTTGACTACAGGAAAATTGGACAGAGAAACAGCAAATGGAATTTAATTCAGAGAGCGCATGATGATGTGCGTGCAGAGCTGCAACAAGAAATGGACAGATATTGGAGTGACGTGGAGGAACAGAAGGATTTATTATGTATCCACAGATAGCTCAATAATGCAATTATAATAGCATTCAAATTACTTTCTCTTATTAGCAAGAGTATAGAATACAAGGCAGGGAGGCAATGCAAGAACTGTATGAGCACAAGAAATAGGAATTGGCTATTCACCATGACTGATTTTCCCAAATTATTCCCATACCTTTGAATCCATTAACATCCAATCTACCAACCTGTTTTATTTTTTAGATATGGTTGATTTATTTTTCCCTCTCAACCACATTCTCTTACCTTCTCCCATAACCTTTGACATCCTTACTAATCAAGAACTTATCAACCCCTCTGCTTTAAATATACCTGATGACAGCCTCCACAGATTCCCCACCCTTTGTCTAAAGAAGTGTCTCAGCTCTGTGCTGCATTGTTCTGAGGCTGTGTTCTCTGGTCCTAGACTCCTCCACTACAGGAAACATCCTCTGCATGTCCACTCTATCCAGGCCTTCCAATATTTCATGTTTCATGAGATCGCCCCTCATCCTTCTAAACTCAAGTAAATACTGGCCCAGAGCCATCAAATACTCCTCATACATTAATTCTTTCATTCCCAGGATCACACTCATAAACAACCTTTGACCCTCTCCAATGCCAGCACATCCAACCCAAAATTGCTCACAATACTCCAAAATCAGTCTGATCAACAGCTTATAGTTACTCAGCATTGCTTTTATATGCCAGTCCTCTCAAAATGAATGCTAACATTGCCTTTGTCTTCCTTGCTATTGATTCAATGTGCAAGTTAACCTTTATGTAAACCCACACAAGGACTCCCAAGTCCCTTTGCACCTCTGAATTCACTCCCTGTTTAGAAAACAGTCCACAACTTTATTCCTTCTGCCAAAGTGTATGACATTACACTTCCCTACACTGGATTCCACCTGCCACTTCTTTGCCCATTCCCTCAGCCTGTTCAAGTCTGCTTCCTCAACTCGACCAGCCTCTTCAGCCATCTTTGTAACATCCCCAAACTTGGTCACAAAGTCATCAATTAGATCATTAACATATAACGTGAGAAGCAGCAGACCCCACACAAACCTCTGTGGAACACCACTAGTCACTTACAGCCAACCAGAAAAGACCCCCTTCATTTCCACTCTGCTGTCTACCAGCCAGTCAATCTTCTATCCATGTTTGTACCTTTTCTGTAATATCAATGGCTTGTTTAGCAGCCTCATATGTAGAAACTGATCAAAGGCCTTCTAAAAATCCAAGTATTACTCACTGAGTTAGCGTTGGAAGGATTAGGCCATGGCCGCCCAGCCCCTGGACCCCTGAAAAAGAAATCAGGGTAAATATTTATTTTCCTGTTGCATCAAGTTTTGATTCATTTTTGCAGCACTAAACCTTAACAAACGTTCACTAAACCTTCAATCATCTAATTCAGAACAATTAACATTATCCCTTATATAAATTCAAATAGTATAGTGTCAAATTCCCTTAATATAAAAAAAAATTAGAATAGTCAAAAGTGCAAAAATAATGTATATACTGTAGTTTACAATCATGCAAGCAAAGAAAATACCTTGTAAACTAATCAATAATAAATTGGAAGTTTAAAACCAACCATCTCCACTTTTTATCCGCATACAATTTATCTGTATACAAGAGACTTACATGTTCATTCCAGCCATGCCTGGACCTATTGAATTGGGTGGAGGTCTCATTGAACCGCCATAGTTCTGCAACGATAACCAAGGATCAGACTACCATAACGAGAAGGAAACCAGTGAAGGGCAGGGAAGGGAAGGAAAAAAAAACAAAGTTAATATGTTAATAGGCACATTCCCAATACCGAAAGCAAAATTCAACTGACATCATCAAGCTGATTCTTAGTCCCAATCAGAGTTTTTTTTTTAAATTTAAAGCCCAAATGGGTTCTGCAGTCCAATGGAGCCAATTGCTTTCACCACATGCCACACACCCACATTCAAATGGACATCAGCAGTAAAAATTCAGCCCCACCATGCACTTGAATTCACTATTACCCCAAAATATTTCCATCTTTTCCTCACTGGATAGAAGAAATGCCCTTAAGCATTTATCAAAAATAAATGGGTATCAGGAAAAGTTGTCCAATATTGAGTCAATGCTGAAGATGCCTATGCTGAAACTCCTACCTCCAAATTCTGCAGTTTAGCATGAAACTATAAACTACATACCAACACTGCTGCACTGCATGAATGATATGCTGAAAACACTGTGCCAATGCTTAAACATTTAGGATTGCGTTTGAGACCACAACCTTCTCATTTACCAGTTTAAACAACCAACAAACAAGGCCTGGGAGGAACTTTTCCTCCAGCAGATGCTTCTTCTCTTTCTAGATCAGAAGTACTGTGTACCCAAATTCAAAAACCTAAACTGGTTCCTTGTGGTACATTTGATAAACTTACTCAGTAGCCATTGGAGAATTCCAAATACTACTTCCACTTAATAAAAACAAGGGCTCATTTTCAATTGATCTGCACAACCTAAATTTATTTATTTAGAGATACAACACAGAATGGGCTCTTTGGACTCTTCAAGCTGCACAACCCAGCCACACTGACAACCGATTTAACCCTAACCTAATCATGGGACAATTTACAATGACCAATTAACCTACCCAGTACGTCTTTGGACTGTGGGAGGAAACCGGAATAATAAAATACAAATCTCATCATAAGGAAGCCAATCAGACATGCCAGAGCTTGCTAACAACTGGTGGACAATGAAAATTACAGATTCTGCTAAAACACGATTCCCATGTTCAAGAGTAGTAGTTGAAAGAATGCGGTTTCTGTTCTGCTTACCTGCTGTCCCATTGGGCCCATTCCTCGTGGAGGAGGGTTCATTCTCTGCATTGGCCCACCCATACCAGGGTGTCCTATAATAAGGGAGAGGAAACTTTATGCAGTGTACACCACAGAATTCTTTTGATTCCTATCTGGAGTTGGGAATACATCTCACCTTGCTGCCGTGTGGGATCCAATGTGTTTGGTAGCAACGGCTGTGCACCAGGAACACCACCTGGGGGCTAAAACAAATACAGGATTACTACACCGCATCCACTTTCACAGGATCTACCTCTGCTCCACACACAACTGATGGATATCCATGTGCCAGCTGGTTAACCAAGGAGAGACAGGAGAGTGTACATGGGGCTATAGTGAAGGGTGGCTGCAAAGCATGAATAATTGAACATTTCCCACAATCAGCAGCCTTCCAAAAATTGCACTGGAATTTGCACATTCGAAGCATCAAGAAGAAATTGTAATGACAAAGTTTTAGGAAGTAAAATATAGTATACTGAAGTGATAAAACACCTCTGTGCCTTTCATTTTTTCCCTCTTCTCCTTAGGCATGAACTTCTGCCCCTCCTGAACCCGTACAATGTAAAGGATCCAAGTGGTCATCTTGTGTACAAAACAAGTGTTAATATATATTGTCACAGATTGACTTAAAGGGGAACATGCCTAATGAAAATGAACCTTTTTTAATTGCTTTGATTAAAAAATTTAAAAAAGACAAGCAGACATATCTTTCAAAGACCATCTATTTAAGTCTTCTGCTAAGTAATACAACACCTTATATGTTTTATTACCATGAACTGTGGCAAGGCTTTCAACAAAGTCCTGCACAGCAGGCTAGTTCAAAAGGTTAGAACAGACAAGACCTCGGGTGAGCTAGTCAATTGGACACAAAACTGACTTGATGGTAACAGTTAGAAGCTCATTGTGGAGGGCTGTTTATCAGACTGGAGGCCTGTGATCAGCGACCCCCTGTGGTTTGCAATGCAGTTGGAAGAGAATGTGGGTGGCATGATTAGTGAATTTGCAGGTTGGTGCTATAGTGAACAATGAAGAAAGTTGTCTGAAGTTGTGGCAGGATTTGGACCAGATGGGAAAATGGGCGAAGGAATGGCAGAAGTAATTTAACTCAATTAATGCAAACTGATGTATTTTGGAAAGTTAAACCAGGCAGGACATAGACAATGAATGGCAAATGTTGGCAAACAGAGAGATAGGATCCAAGTACATGTTTGGTGGTTATTTTCATTGACCAAGGCACTGACTGTAAGAGTTAGGACACCATGTTCTATCTGTATACAACACTGGTTAGGTCGTATGGGGGAATTGTGTGTAGCCCTGGTTGCCACATGGTCAGGACATGATTAAGTTAGAGAGGATGCAAGGAAGATTGAAGAGAACACTGCTTGGATTGGAAAGCTCGAGATATTAGGACAGTGCAGATGGGTTGGTTATTTCTTTCCCTTGACTGAAAGAGGCAACATGACAGAGGTATACTAAATTATGGTAAGTGTAAATAACCAGTGTCTGTTTCCCACTGTAGAGATGTTTAAAACTAGAGGGCATAGGCTTAAGGTGAGAGAAGTTTAAAGGGGATCTGAGGAATATTTTCCCTACAGTCAGTAGTTGATATCTGGAATGAGCTGCCAGAGGTGGCAGAACAGTAACAATATTTAAGAGGCACCTTGACAGGTACCTGAATGAGCCGAGGGAGAAATGGAATTAGTACAAACAGGATTAGGATAATTGGGCAAGGTGGTTAGTATAGACACAGTAGGCTGAAGGGGCTGTTTCTATGCAACACAATGCTTAAAAATTCCCAATAACTGATTCCTATCAATCATAGTCTAACAAAAATGTTAGATCACAGGTTAGAAAATGTGATTAGACAATTACTGTGACAGCAAATAAAGTGTTGCAATAGAATCAAGAACTCAATAATTCTGGCTCAGCAAACTTTACCAATAACACTTAGAAAACTGCTACACCGCTCAAACTAGGAAGCCCAACATATAGGGGGTGGGGGAAGAAATACTATTATTAAGTGCTGAACATGATCCAGCCAATTAGCTCAACATTCCTATGCAGAAGACCCAGAACACGCTGAGGTTAGGGTCCGTCCAGTACAATGGATTCAGCAGAATACAAAGACTGCACCCCAAGTTCAGCAGCTTGGAGTGACTAAAGGCTCACTTCATCTTCACCAATGGCATAAGCAGAATTGCTGCTCAGCCATTCATCACCTGACTCGCTGTGGATGGTAGGGCAGATTGAATATTAAAGCCTTTTCCTTGCACTCCAGCAAAGATTTTTAAAAGTTGCATAGATTTTTCCAGCTTCTTTACGAGGAGAAAGGCTTACCTAAACTAAACTGGAACAATAACTTATCTGTCTTTATGGCTGTTCATTTCACTCTAACTGCAATAATTAATTTGAGCCATCTTGAAAAGAAACACAGAATTTCAATATTGTATTCCACCAGTCCGCAGTACTACAAGGTAGAGCAGTCCAGACAGTTCTCAGATAAAACACTGAGGACATTAATGCTGAAGATCTAATGAGCTAGGACTGCTGCTGTAATCCGAATGGACCAGAAAAAAAACCTTCTATTTCATGGTAGTCTTTCTATATCATTCAGGAGGAAAAATTCTGATGGCATCAGAAAAATTTTAGGAAGGAAGGGTGGGTTCTTAATAGCACAAGTTATTTAATCTTTCCCAGAAAGAATGCAGCGTCTCTGCACAGGAAGCTGCAGCTGACACTCAGAAGAAAGAACATACGAGTTCAGGGTCAAATGGAATTAGTTTATTATCATGCCACTGGGCGTGGGGAACAGGAATGCACTGCAAAGACCAGGCTCATGTTTTGGAAAAGCTGAACGGTCATATTTAGAAGACCTCTGCATGAAGAGAAAAGTGACATCTTTACGCTTTTAGAGTTGTCTTTAAAAGGGTAATCCAGCAATGGTTCAGCTGAACAACTAATCTAAAATTAATTTGTCAAGATTTGGGTTACACAAAATCAGACCTTTTAGTTACAGGGAAACATTCATTCCTGACTTTTCCTATGGTGCTAGGGGAAAAGGGGGAGATCAGGAGGAGGAAAAGGGAAATGAAATGGTAACAACCTAGCATGTTAATGTACTAATGGTGACTGCCGAGCTGGTGGAGTTACATGTCTTAAATTGTTCTCGATGTGCCACAGAAAATGAGCAAGCAGAGTGAAAGCAGTGGGTGAGATTTCCCACTCCTGATTATTGTTCACATCCAAAAATCACTGGACAATGTGGAAACCTGATGGGGTTTCAGTACTAGCTACATAAATATAAATGATAGTTAATGCAGCGGAGGTGGTGGTGAAGAAGGGTGCTTTGAGAACTGGAAACAGATAAATGAAGAATGAAGACACTCAGATAACTGGTAGAAACAAAACACAACGTATTTCATTCCCAGGACCATGATCATTTCGATGGTTTCCAAGACAAATTGTTGAAACAAATATATTCTAATAGTTATTTCATGTCCCAACAAAATAGGTACTCTTCACAAGGGCTGAAAAAGAGCCACCTCCAAAACCAGGTTTTCCCAAATGCCAGGGTGCTGCAGAAATTAGATGCCACATGTGTACATGTATTCTGTAAGCAAATTTTCTCAGTAAAACCATTAACACTTGAGCCAACCTCATGCAAGAGTGTAGGCAAAGACAAGCTCCACGTCATCATTGATCTGACATTCGAACCAACTGAGCTTATTTGTACAGGAAAACAAAACTCAACAACAGGACAACATCACTCACGAGATGGATCAGCAGTGGATGTGGTAAACCAATAGAACAGTAAAACTAAATATGTACATTTTAAATTTTGATATGCTAGAACCAGTGGTGACTCCAAAGATCCATATATACAAGTGCACTTAACTGTAGTGATCAGGGACCAGAAGAATGGAAATAGCCAAAGGAAAGTTGGCCTTGAAAGACCAGAATATAAGGGTGGGAGGGAAATCTTGCTACAGCAAATCAAAGTCTTGGGTAGCCCACATTAGAAAGACAGTACAGATTTATAGGAATGTTATCAGGGAACTAAAGATTATTTAGATTTAGAAGAGAGATTATTTAAATTTAGCTAGGCTTCCCTGGAAGATAGGGTAAGGGATGATCTGACTGAATGCCTTTACTTTGGCAGGATGGATACACAGAAACTTATCCCACTAGTGGGAAAACTAGAGGACAAGGAACAGAATTTAAAACATTGTGTGAAGTCATTCTTCATGCAAGAAACTGCAGCAGACTGTGAGAGAAACATAGAAAGGTCTCACACAAAAACAAAATGCTACATCAATTAATAATTTTGAATCTACAAAAGATGAAAGTTTAGCCAGTCAAGGCTATAAAGGAGAAACCAAGGAGAGGGTTGCAGTTGCGATCAGCCACCACCACACCGAATGCCAAAATAGGCTTTACGGGCTGAATACTGTAATCTGTTCGTGTACTACTGACGATATTAAAATCACCTCAGCCAAACTGGTACAGGATGGGACCACTTACTGTGGCCTTGTGATAGAAGCACAGTGGGTACAGTACCTGGCTTCCCATTCTGATGGGGGGCCTTGGACCTCCTGCGTATCGCGGTGACATAAAAGGCTGCAATCACATAGAATTGGTTAAGTCTACAATCTGCTAAAGTAACAGTCTTAATTTCGCTCAATTAAAACATTTTTATACAAGTGAAAAGAAAACTGCAGATTCATGCAACAATTTGAAAAATTACCATAGCCAAAGCAAGTGATTTGGTGACGTGTGAAACAGTAAATTAACCACCCCTATGAATTCCTGCACTCTCAGTGAGCTCAGTACAATTTACAATCCATGCAAGGTTCAGGTGGAATTGAAAACAGTGGTTTCTGAGTGATTTCACTTGTGGCAATAAATCACTTGCCATAGCCATTTCTTGATTACTGCATCTGGATAAAAATGAGGACTTGGAGGTGACAAAGGAAATTGTAATTCACTATTCAAACATCATACTATGCTTTTAAAAACAATTTCTTTCCAAATATCTCAATGAACAACACTATACAAAAGAAAGTTTAATAGAAACTGAATACTGCATATTACAACTCAACTTCCCTGACCCTTCAGAGAAAAGTCTTTATAGCTTTAAAGCTGAATCAATTTCCTTCACAACATAACAATCTGTCTGGAACAATTAAGCAATATATCCCATTTTACCGTGGAGCGTGAAATATTATAGGGTCATGCACCGATTCGGTGCTAAGTAAGGAATATGTTCACAGCCAATGTTTCTCCTCACAGCGGTGCTGCTCTTTTACAGCTAAACTTTAAAGGATAACAGACTCTAAAGGTTGCAAAGAAAAACAGATCAAATGCAACTAAATTTTTATTCAGTTACAAAGAATGTGTTTCACTTTGTGAACAAACTGAAGTGGACATAAGCAGTCTTACATTTTACCTAAGCAAAACTATTTCCTCCCAACAAACAAAGCCATGGCAAATTTATGCAAAAACTGGATGCTGGAAATTTGGAAGTTTTTGAAAATAATTACAGAAAGTTCCAAGCTCCCACTGAAACATTTGAGGCATCCATATACCAGGTAAAACTTATGCAAGACTAAGATTTACAGGAGTATTTGCTATTCTTTTTTTTTGAAAAAAACACCATTGTACTGGAAGGGAAGAAAAATCTAAAGAAAATCCTTCTGCCTGGTTTTTGTGGAGCAGCACCAGTCAAATGAAATGTGGATTGAGTGAGGAATGTAATAGATATTCAGCTGGAGGCTGAATATCAGCTGAATATTAAAATATAAAGCCAAGTTATTTTAGATTTTCAATATGATATTAAATAGGAACCTTAATTAAACCTTAATTAAACAAACTGTGGAGTAGTGTACAATAAAAAGTTGCTGGGAGTATCATTTGTTTGGAAATGTTTTCTCAACTGCCTTGTGTCTAAACACAGTAAAATGAACACATTTGTAGACAGTGAGCTCACTATATCCAAGAAATCAATGACTCAGCAACATTTTGAGGGGATTCCTCAACACCGCAAATAACATGGTAAACAATCATGCAACAAAATACTGCACATTTAATACAGAGACACACGGACATGTAAATACAAAAAAAAATCACCAATAACATAACTCATCAATAAACATCAACACATTCAGTTTTAAACCATGGACTCAAAGAAATGAAAATGCTCACAGACCCAGTATCAGGGCAGTGAACTATGCACATAGTCAAGTACATTTAGAAGTATTTACAATCATGGAAGGAAATATGTAATAGCTAATCTGGTTATCCCATGAGTGAACCTTCTTAATCCCAAAGGATCATGTAAATACTTTTGAAAAATCAAGCCACCACACCACCCTACAAAGTTTCCAAATAAAAAACTAATTAGTCCTGCCATCTGAAGTTGCACACGTTTCAAAAAATGCTAGTATGCCAAATGAATTTAAGACATGAAGTTTAAGACAAGGGTCTCACCCCACCTGATACATGCACTATATGGGTTGGAATCGAACCAGGTGAACAAAGGAGTCCAAGGTTCAGTTCCAGTTCGATGCCCTGATTTGAGAAAATTTGGCAAAGCTCAATATGTTATTAACCTCATGCTTCTGGACCCAGAAGGTGAACGCCGAGGGACAGTTGGTAGTTTAGGACAGGTGGGTGATCTAAAGAAATGGGGCAAGAAAACAATAACCAACTAGAGTTCCTACTTCTATTCATCGTCCATTGATTCTTGAGGGAAAATGTGCACGTGTCTGTGTGGATGGCAGGACAGGACTGGGCTGTGATGGCCTCCAAGTGCAAAGAGTCACCTTGCATTCACTGACAAGGGTCGCCTCTGAAGTCTAACCACATCCCTCAAGGGTAGGCATACCACAACCTAATTTTGGGAGAGGCCAGAAGGACGTGAAGAGAAGGGAACAAAAAATGATTTCATTATGCATTTGTGTACTGTGGGCCAGCAGAAGCCTAAACCAAACTCAGCAAATTTAGAAGAGCCCTGAACGGAAGCTTCACTGCTGGGGACAACCTGATCAGGAATTTTGTACATAAAAGAACAGCAAGCAAAGGCAAATCGTTAGTCAAATGTAGAAATTTCTTGCTCCCTTTGAAGTGAAGAACCCAAGCAACTGCATCAGCTCATTACCTGATTGTGGGGTCCCATCATGTTGTTAGGATTGTGAGGAGGCGGCTGTGTATGTGGCGAGGGTTGAGAACCTGGGGGTCCCTGCGAGAGGTTAGAGAGCAAAGGAGGGGAGTTACAGCGTCAGTGCATCAAGTTGCAGGAGGCTCGGAGAATTGTAGAGCCATTTAAAAAGATTTTTTTAATATTAAAAAAAGAGCATAACAGCTGTTGCAGACCCGCCATGTTTGTGCTTTCAACAAGTGTTAGTCTCTCGGCTGCTGCCAGCGACAATGTAGTTTGTTACCACGAGCAATTTTCTTAATTAACAGACATTAATTAGTCATTTAGCAATTCTGCAAAGCAGCTTTACCAAACATGAGTACCACTGTGATAAATAGTACTGATTAGAGGGTGCCCTAATTAACAGCAATGAGCAAGAGAGAAATGAAATTACGCAAATTAAAAGGGAGTGGAAGTTAATGAAGCCGGAATGCATTTGCACCTGTAGTTCTTTTGTGTTGGTGAGAACGGAACACACTACAGAATTTACATCTCATCATTTCATTAAAAGATTCATGGCAAAACACAGTAAATAAAGCTTTTGAACCAATTAGGTTGATACTGAGCCAACCACTTCCATTTCTAGATTTACAAGAAGCTTTTCTGTAAGTCCCTGTAATCATCACCAATTCTACGTGTTATTGAATTCTAGGATTCAGGTTTTGCATTAAACATTGCAAAGGGGACAAAAAAAATTCAAGACATGGAGGGGAAGGGGAGGGGAACTAGGAGGAGGGCCTTACATGCAGAAACTCCTCCCCCAACTTGTCCATTAACCAATCAGTTTCCTTCAGCTCTGCAACAACAACAAAAATTAACACTATGTCACTTTTAACAATTTCAAATTAGGTATAAAATTTCAGATTTAAATGTTGGTTAATAGTGGAACTCAGAAGCCAAGGGAAGAGTAATCACAGCTACAGGTTTCCATGACCCATGACAATCAAATTAAAACTGCACTCCCTTAAACTGCATCAGTCAGGAATATTGATAAGTAACTACCCAAAGGAGGCAATTTCCTCCTCCCTTCCTGAAGGTATAAACTTCTCCTGGGATACAATTCCATCAAGTTTCAATATGATGCCTCATAAACTAAAGAATCAAAACTCAGCTCTACCTTGTCCAATCTTCTCAGATGGTCTTGTGTCAAAGCCTAATTACACCCCCCCCCCCCCAAATGCCTCCCCACATTCCCATCCAGCTACAGACAAGTGAGCAGAGTTGGGACAGAACCTGCCACTTTTTTGATCTATTTGCCTCAGCAACACAAGAGACAGTGCATTTATTCACTTGGGCAGTTCTTTTTAAATGAAGGAGCCTCATCAATGGAAGAGAACTTGAAAAAATTACTAGAAAACTGAGAATGGCCTTACCATAGAGTGGGAGTTAACAAAATTAGGAAGACAAAATATTTTAAAACTCTTATTTTACTAGTTAGAATTACTCATTCCATTAAATCTGGACTGATGGAATGAGTATTCAACTAGGAATTCTGATTTTGTGGAATTTACATCACTTAACATTCTACAAAACTCTTATGTGTATATTTCTCCCTTAACCAAAAGGCATTCTCCCAGTTTAAAAACTCACTTAAGGGTTAACTGAACAGAAGGTCAAAAAAAGATGATTTTTTTTGTGGGAGTAACCATACTACTACTGCCTTGAGCAATAAAGAAAACGCTTTAGACATAAAAAGGAACGCCCAGGAAATCCAAAACTTCACGAAACCTCCCAACTAGCAGTAAAGTTTATTAAGATATGAATCAAATCCTTGCAGCAATTGCAACTTCTTGCACTAATGTTTCTGACAGATACTTTCTGGATAATGTGGCGGCAGATGCAGCATCAATGTAAACACTTCAGCCAACATCACATTCTCATGCCAGCTCTGTCTGTGGGGGTCGGAGGGCCTGGCTGTCTGCATAACAAAAGCATTTTAAAACCCTGGCTGTCCACTTCCTCCCAGCCTCCCTCGGGAGGGTGTATGGAAAAGACGGCACACTACACCTCAATATTCTGACAGCATTGAAGAAACAGGATGCACACCAGACAAGCAGATTTCAAGAAGGAATCCAATTTGATTTTTACATTATAGGAATGTTCTGAGAACATAAAATGAGCCCAATCTGTTGCTTTAAAATCATAATGATTTTATACATTCAATTAAACCACAGTTTGGAATATGAGATGGTGATTGGCGGCAGTGGAAGAGGGCTGGGAGGATGGAAGAGTGTACAGAAAGTTGGTGAGAAAAGAGAAAGTGGCTGGACAGTTAGATCTATATTTAGAGTTAATCAAGAATGGGGATATAGTGTGATTGCAATCTTTTAAGATCAGTTGATCTAATTTTGAACTATAACACAATACACACTGAATCCAACATACAGCACATTACATACAGCCCTGCAAGCAAATTACCAAGTACAATGCAGACATTGCCCTCTACAGAATACCCAACAGACAACACAATGTACACTTAGCATTTGAGATACTAATCCAATTTTAACATTTCTGCTCCTTTATGAAATAGAGGGCTAAAAAAAAAGTGTCTACTGTTAGGGAAAGATGCCTCAAAGCATACAGAGTATTATGCTGGTGTCGTCAAAAACAGCCTGATCATCTTTCAGACACATTTTTAAATTGTGTTACCTCTTAACCTTTTAAGTTAAACTGCTACTTTAAAAAATTGAAGGGATTTAAAGCATTCAGATAGAAATGAAGCAGTGCAAGATTACATTTGAAAGTTTTCCTTTTAATTTTGAACTACAATTGCTGCATAAACATCTGCAAAAATTCTGCTCAACCAGTTACAACATGAGGACCACTGTATCAATACCAACATCCAGAGTATCCTGATCTATCTGATACTATTTTAGTTTTACTGTGACTGCAAAGAAAAATATACATACATATATACAAATATAAATGTATACATACAAACACACACGTACACAATTAGTAAAAATTGTAAGCGTGTGTGGGACAGTGGAATAGTAAATCCTTTGAAGTTGATAACCAAACAGTCAGGTTAGCTACACTGACTGTTTCTTCAATGTGATGTGTATACAACTGTCTATCCAACATTTCCTGCAAAAGTTGTTCAAAATTTCCACCTGAACTCATGTTGGTGCAAAATCCAGTACAAAGTTGTTCACTTCTTCACAATGTTACGAAACATTAGGGGGCAGTGGTGACACACAAGACGTTCTGCTTTGTTGTTCCTCAAGCTGCAGGCTAACTGCTGATGCATAGCAAACACAACAGTGGACACTGATTTATGAGCAACTTTCCATTTCAACAGTGGTGGTTCAAACTCTACATGGCTAGTTTCTGTAGAAAAGAAAACCTGATGGCCGTAGCCCAGAAGTTTCCAATTTAAGATAGAACTCAAGCAGATCAGCCATGAATTACTGGAAAAAACTATACCTTGAACATTAGGCCATTCTTTAATTCATAAAGAACCATCTTTCAGAAAAGAAGCAAGAAAAATTGCACCTACCTTTCAAGTTTGTTAAATAAAAACAAGGAGCAAGATCATTTGAAATAGAGAGAGCAAAAACTTAGCTGGAATCAATGTTTACTTTGCCTGAACGGTTTCCGGCGGGAGAGCGCAGTTCAGGGAAGGAGGAAATCAGCTTGGATTTTCAGTTCTGAACACTAAGACACAGAGCTGAGCTGTTGGAATGTGTTTGTACCTATATGCCAAACGTATTAGCTGTGAACTAAATTGTCTGCAAAGACCCCTCTACTGCCTTTGCAGTGCATTAAGTGTATACAAAGCTATGCAGTGAATCAAAAATCACCTGAGCCAGAAGCTTTCTTTAGGGTTTTTTTAATGCGATCTTTCTTACTGGTGAAAGGATATTGCTGTTTCAAAGGTACATAAAGAGTGCATGCAGATGGATGTCTTTCTACCGTGTGCTTCAAGCTGAAATCCAAATTAACATGTGCAGGAAATGATACCAAAAACACTCACATGCAGGAAGTGATGTTCATGCTAAACAAACCGCACAGAAAACGAACTGCACCTCCAGAGCCCAAAACACTCCCCCATCGGATGTCAAATTAATTACTGAAACTAAAAGGCAAATGTTGACTCATTAAGTCTTTGGTAAAAGAAGGATAGTCTCAGAAGCTAGCCTTGAAAACAGTCTTACTACAGTCTTTAACTGTTCTCACTTCGAAAATGTTGTTCATGGTGGTATGTCTAATGGGCAGACATTAGACATGGTGCTTACTCAGAATGACAATTGTCTGAATTACTTCTGAGGTACACTTTGCCTTGCCCAGGATGAATTCAACTTCACTAGGTCCAGCAGTGTCTGTTGCCTTCAGATACCTCTGTGCTTCTGTCCCAAATTCCTGCTCTCCCTTGATAGCTGTCCTCTTAAAGCCATTGATTACCAGAGCTGGCAAGGGAGCAACAGTTACCAAATACATGAACTCTCTGATGGTACTCCAGAATCTCGATGTCCAGTTGGTGGCCCCAAAACCACAAGAATCTGAGGTAGCCTTGATGACCCTCTCTCATGAGGAAGCAATGGAACATTTGTTCCAAATCTACCATCACTGTGACAGACTCTGCTCTGAGGCACATGACAACCCCAAGCAGTCTGTTATTGAGGTCTAGATCCTGCAAGAACACATTGCTCAGTGATACATCCTTGAACTGTGCACTTGAATCAAATAATTCGTATTTGTGCAGGATTCTGGGGGTGAAAGTTGGGCAAATACCAGTCTTCCTTTTTGGGATCTGATGGAGGTGCTAAAATCAGCGTAATGGTGACAGGGGGACACCAGTCAACTGAGAACCTGCTCCCTGTTGTCTGTAGGAGCTGTCTTGGAGAGCAGCAAGGAAAGGAAGATACCCAACTGTTTGACTTGTCTTTGCTGAACTCTTCATAGTTCAAAGGAAGACTTCATCTTCAATGGAATACGCCAGCATATAATCATCTGAGTGAGAGAAAACCAGCTTGCCTAAATCTGGCTGAGCAGAAGTACGTCAGGGTGCTTGGTTTGCTCGCTTACAATCTTCTCTTTCATATAGATTCTACTCTCAGAGTCTGAAATGACTTGGGTGCCCGTTCTCCAGGATATTAGTCTTAAATGTACTGACAGTGGGCTAATGCACGCCTAATTGGTAGACTTCACCCACTGTGATCCAACCCAGGTCCAGTCACTGGGCATAAGGTGCGCTGAGCTGACCACTGTGCTGATCATGTGCACAGATGGTGTCTCTGCCAAGCATCAGGAGAACCTCAGCAGAAGAATCAGTGAGGGATCTAGCCAGCTACGTCCTTAAATGGAATAACCCTGTGCAGCTTCAGGAATTGGAATGTTTTCCCTGTTGTTGGGAGCATGGCCGCACTCAATGAGGGTCGGTAAGAGTAAGCAGACCTCTCCTCCTATTGACTCCACAATAAATCCATTGGCTCAGTTGGCTCCCCTCCACGCTCTGCTGCAGGTATGCTGGAACCAGTGGTAGCCTTAAGTGCTGCCCCTGAATGAAATGCTGATGAGTGCTGGTCACTGTTGCACTCAGTGCAGTGTATGATAGCTTTATGGTGTTTTGCTTAGTGCTCTGTTGAAGCACAACAACTGAAACATATTGAGTACTCCTTCCAGTCTGCAAGTGGTTTCTTGCTGAAATCTCTGCATTTCTTAAAGGGGGTTGGTTTCTGGTGGACAGGGCATTGTCTACTGAGGTTCACAACAGAGTTTTCAACTTAAGTTTTGTTGACTGTTGTAGGTATTCTTGTTTCCCATGCTTTACCTGAAGTTGAGAACATAAAACTACGGTCATTTTGCATTTCTGTGTGGCAGGAGACGGATTCCACAAAGAATGAAAGATGACAGATAATGGGCATGATGCTTTGTTTAGTTATCCACTTTTCTTGCACGTTGCTTGGTAGTCTCTGCACTGCAGTGTTTCTTCCTCTTGCCATGTCTAAGTAACTCAGTCCAGTAGGTAACCCTTGTCTTGTTCTGACAACAGATCTGCAAGCTCCAGTAGCTTCTGCTATTCTTTGTGAGAGCACTTTGGAAAATTAGAGAGATCCTTCGACTGCCTCTGGAGAGCCATAAAATTTGTCCACCTCTGCCACAGCATTTGTAAAGCCACAGTTGGATTATTAATGTTCACCACCCTAACCCTTCTTGCATGTTGCAGTGACATCAAGCCACTTACAGAGAAGGTCTAGCTCTTCACCATGGCATTGCAAAAGCTTTGAGTTCCAGGACAGATAACGGGTTGACTGGTTGCTGAACACTTTAGTCCTGCTGTGACTAGGTTACAGACACCAAGCGAAATTTAATGCACCTACGGCTCTTGATTGAAAGCATTGTGGAGACTGGTTTGCCAAATGTATGTCCTGGGATAGATGGTAGCTCAATCTGTCCATGTCTGTGCAGATGGAGTTGGTATGACTCGCATCTCTTGACAGAGGTTTTTTGCTGTGATGAAACTGCAGAAGGGGATATTGCAGATCTTTACTGCTGTAGACTTTGATAGTCAATACCGGGACTATGCAAAAGGCACGTTGGCTGCATGGTGTTGACAGCTGGACCAATTTCTTTTTCACAGCCAAGATACATTTGGACGTATTCTTTGGATGCATCGGTTCTTGTGACTGCAAACCATAAATTATTCTATTTACAGACTCACCATTGTCTAAGTCAGCTGCTGCATCATACACCTGGACCTCTGCTGGGGCAGCCTCAGCCTTGCTGTCTTCCCCGAGTACATTTAACGTAGCCTCTACACTCATTCTCTCTACATCTATGCAAGCTTTCTCTGTTTGCATCTCAACTTCTTGTTTAGCAGAAGCCACTCGCTCCAATTCTTGCTGCGTTGGCTCTGCTGTGCACTCAAGCTGCTGATTCATTGGAGCATCGTGTTGACACAGTCGGTGCGCTACATTCTGACTTCATTTCTAAGTCTTGGTGATCGACATTGCTCAGGTTAGAGGATGACATTGTTGTGTACAGCATTCAGCGTGTTTGTAATGTGTACATACAAAGCTATGTGATGAGTTAAACACCTTTTCAAATATCACCTGAGATCTTACTTGTGAAAAGATATTGATATTTCAAGGTAAATAGTGTGTAGAGATGGATGTCTTTCCACCGTGTGCTACAAATTGAAATCCAAATTAATCCAAGCAAGAAATGATGTAAAAAACATATTACATACAGGAAGTTACCTAAAGATTGGAGGCGGAGTTAAGATGGCACTAAACGGCGACTCCTTTGCTTGCATCTTCAGAAACAGCTATTTCCATCTTTAATATCTCTATTTTTCTCTTTCAGGGTTCTTTTGAAGGCCCTGACCTGGAGTTACACACAGTCTTCGGTTCTTTGCGGGAAAGGGACCCGTTCTCGTGGTTTCAGGACCGGCAGATGTTCGGTACGCCAAGGGTTCAGCCTGACAGTCTGACTCAAATTCAGAAGCCTAAGATCTCGGGGCTCTGGAGATGGGCAGATCGAGGGCCAGTGTCATGGTAGGAGACTCGTGTGTCGACAGGGAGACTGTAAAATCTTTTGCTGTGGGCCCAAAGACCCGCAATCTTCATAATCTTTGGGCACATAGCTCGAAAAAAGCAACCAAAACGGAGTTTTTAAACATCGTAAACCAGCAGGCTGTTGTTATGTCTCCTGCTCGCTGTGAAAATGGGGGACACCTCCCTCTCCCTCGCCAGGGAGGGAGAGAACCTGTAGGCTGTTGTTATGTCTCCTGCTCGCTGTGAAAATGGGGGACACCTCCCTCTCCCTCGCCAGGGAGGGAGAGAACCTGTAGGCTGTTGTTATGTCTCCTGCTCGCTGTGAAAATGGGGGACACCTCCTTCTCCCTCGCCAGGGAGGGAGAGAACCTGTAGGCTGTTGTTATGTCTCCTGCTCGCTGTGAAAATGGGGGACACCTCCCTCTCCCTCGCCAGGGAGGGAGAGAACCTGTAGGCTGTTGTTATGTCTCCTGCTCGCTGTGAAAATGGGGGACACCTCCTTCTCCCTCGCCAGGGAGGGAGAGAACCTGTAGGCTGCCGAATGCCAGATGAAATGCGATAGTCTTTACCATCGCGCAGCTCACACTTGTGTTCGGTAATGCTTTCTTTTTGCTGGGGGAGGGGGATATCGTTGCCTTGCTGCCGCTTACGTGTAGGAGGGGGTAGCTGGGGAGGGGGACTTTGGGGTTCTCACTTTTAATTTTCATTCATTCTTTGGAGCACTTCTCTGTTTTCATGTATGTTTTGCTAAAAAAAAGCATTTCAGGATGTATGTTGTATACATTTCTCTGACATTAAATTGAACCTTTGAAGTGATGTTCATGTAAAACTGCACCTCCAAAGGACAAAATACCTCCAACTGGCTGAACAACCAAGTAATTCTCATTACCTGGACTTAGATGAAGAACGCCCTTGCAAGTGAAGTGACACTGAGCAGCCAATACCACAGGGAATATGGGTGATGCCAAATCAGGGGAACAAGAATTAAGAACCAAGGATCTACTCACTCCATAAATGGAACAGCTCAGCTTGTATGCCTGGTGTCAGAGATGTTATAACTCAATGAAGATCAATCCTTCACTATTCAGTGCATACAGCAAGTCAAAATGAATGCAACATCAATTGCGTTGTTACTTCTATCACATTTGAAATATCCTTGGTTTGACTATACACTAAGGTTGTGATATGGGTGTGCCAATTGGACTGGAGATGAAGATTAAATTTACAAGACAACCACTCAAGAACCACTGCTGCAATGAGAACCTGTACTAGGTCAATTTTTTATGTTTCTATGTAGGAAAGCTCTCAAGTTGAGTAAGTGTTCATAGATAATGGAACTACTATAGATCAGGATATCCTCATTTTAAAAAGCATTTTCATTTAAAACTGTTGTACGTGGAATAGCACTGGGAACCACCTTTGCAAATTATTCATGCTTCAACGAGACCCAGTAGCAGTACAGCAGTAGAATGCAAATACAATGCCATGATTTACGCTGTGCCCATTACAATGATGGGAATTGTATATATTGTTGTATTGTAAACCTAATGGGAAGAATGGACAGGAAGAGTAAAGGCCTGTGTAGTCTGGACATGATCAATGTATTTTACTACTGAATACCTTGCCAACAAGGAATCCCAACCTGGGGTCCATGAACCCCTTGCTTAATGGTATTGGCCCATGGTTGGGAACCCTTGATCTAAACTCATATGCAACTTACCAAAATGCTACCAGTGCTGAAGCTGTACACTGGTATGAGAACAGCACTTACCAAGGTGAGAACCTGAAACTGCATTCTTTGTTGTACACCTTTTATTTACCATGCAGTGACTCATTGAGACTGCATTCACATGAAAAAAAATTATCTTAAAGCCATCTATGATCCCTCCTTTTGCCTCACATTGTCCCTGGGAACAGTTTTCAGAAAGGCATCCTAAGGCTGAGTAGGAATACAGTTTCTCCTTCCAATAAAGAAATCCTCCCCTCTTCTTCCATTCCACACTCTGGCCTCTTACTTCTTCTCATCTCCCCCAGTCCCCTACCCTTCCCTTTCTCCTTTGGTCCACTCTCCTCTCCTATCAAATTCCTTCCTCTCCCACCCACCTGGCTTCACCTATCAACTTCTGGCTGGTCATCTTTCTCCTTCCCCATCTTTTTATTCTGGTGCCTTCCCTTTTCCTTTCCAGAAGAAGGGTTTCAGCCTGAGACATTGACTGTTTATTCACTTCCATAGATTCAGCCTGACTTTGTGTTGCTTAGGAGGGCAGGTATTTTCCTACACTGCAAGATGCAGGCACATTTAAGTAGTTAAAAGTAGAGACTGCATGAGACTCCCCTACATCATTCAAGACCACACTGAAGTTTTATTTAATGCCAAAGCATAAATATGGTTGGGGGGGGGGGGAAGGAGACATCAAAAATAAACCAAACAAGTTCACATTTGCTAATTTACATCTGCCTGTAATTTTTGAGAATATTAAATATTTAATGTACACTAGAATGTATACAATGCCTTCCAAAAATTAGTCTGTTTAAATTTACTAAACTGTTGCCATGCCATTTGTTGTAGAGATCCTAAACGGGATCTGGGCCAGTTTACACAATGCAAAATATAGAATTTACATTCATGTTTATTGGGGTTTTTTGGATTCTCAAAATGCTTTACAGAGATTGAAACAGTTTTGAAGAGCAAACACCCCTGAATGGCGATAAAGCAATCCATGATATAGTACAAAGTTTTTAATCTCATATGAACACTGCAGGACGCATTATGTTGTCTCTGGTTTCACATCCATTAGCTCAGACTTTGAAGAATAATTTCCGATGGTCCCAGTCTGGGACTAGTGGAATTTTTGACCCCGAATGAGATTAATAGCAATTTACATATTTCCTATGCTTGCATAATTAACACATCTGCCTGCTGGCTTTGTGATGAATGTCATTTTCCCTTTTCCATTATGTGGCTCTATTAAACTTGCTCTCTGGTGAGTTGACAGCATGTTTGTTATAAAATCCTCTCCTGAGATTCATTCACGATGCTCATCACAACAAGCAACATTACTTTGACCATCATTGGGCCATGATAAAGAATACAGCTAAAATCTGTTCAAAAGATTACTCAATTAATATTTTAAAGTTAAAAGAAAACAATTTTTAACAAATATTATCTAAATAGGGTGGTGCAATTAAGAATACAAATCAGTTCATTTTTTTCCTCCTTATTTCATTCATGAACATCAATATCTTGATGTTAATTGACCAAAATAAGGCCCAAAAAACTGCATTGTTCTAATTAAAGCGAAGATTAAACTGGTTTTCAAAATTCAAAACACTAGTACAGGAAACAGAGACATTTCTAATTGCAAGCAAAACAAAAATCAGAGGTCGCTGACTTAAGATAATTAGAAAAATCTTGGGAATGATTTCCCCTTTTTTTAAAAAAAACGAAAGCTGACTTGGACTGTTTAACACGCTGGTGACACAAGTTTAATGGCAACTTTCAAGGAGGGATGCCCTATTCTCATGAAATCTGTGTAGAGCTATTGACTCTTTAAAGGCACAAATGGTTCCATGATTCTACGCATGCTGCTGCACAGAAGAATTTTGCTGATAGGGCAATTACAGTCTGTAATAAGCCTACCAGAAAAGGGACTTTCACAGACTGCCTCAAAAGTTGGCCAATGGTATGGCAGTACAACTGCAAACTGCCCAAGGCCTCTGCTCAATTTCACAACCTATCATCAAAATGTGCAAATTTCCAACAGCTCTCAAAGACATCCCACCATATTGATCTGATTTATCTCCTCCTTACTCCAATTCAGAGCTCAGGAACACCAACTGCCACAAATAAGCAACATCAACAGGATCCTTTCTGGAATTACCCTATCTCAAACACGTCAGTCCCCAAGACTCACCTATTAAGTCAATTATAATCAAACAAAAAGCTGGCAATACTCAAGATTAGCCTGCATCTGTAGGACTATAAACAGAGTTAACATTTCAGGGTTGAACTTGAAATGTAAACTGGTTTCTCTGTCAACAGGTGCAGCTTGTTCTGTTGAGTATTTCCAACATTTTCTGTTCTTATTTTACATTTCCAGCATCTGCAGTTTATTATTTTGTTTTTCTTTAATTCAGCTACTTGACCAAACTTCAGCCACAATGACTTTCAAAAACTAAATCAGGTGGCAATATTGCAAGGCCACAAAATAGCAGTTTGCATTTACAACAACGCAAAACACCAGAAGGCATTTCACCGGAGAAAATTATGATCAAGTCAGTATGGAGAAACTAGGACAAATTACCAAAATCTGCATTAGCATTTTAAAAGATGCAGAGGGATTAAGGGAGCAAATCACAGAGTTTAGAGATTATAAAGTAGCCTCCAAAGGTAGACTGAGGAATCGGAGATGTTCACAAAATTAGAATCTGATAAAGGAATCAGTAGATGTGGGGAGAGGGCAGGAGAGTAATTGATGTTGAGAAATCAATTGGTGAGTAGCTGATGATCAAGTGATTTCACTGCATCGTGGGACGATAAACTATCTAAACTTGAAGAACAGAGCTCAGGGCCAAGGGCCAGCTCTCAATCTTGTTACACAATGTACAGTATATTAGGAAACAGAATTTTGGATAACCCCAAACCAAGTTTAGATGAGAAAAATACTAAATCCAACAAAATCCTCTGCATCCCAGTACCTATTCAACTATGAGTTCTACATTCAATGAACAAAATTATTCTCGAAGGAAGCAATCAAAGTTTTAAAAAAAATCACTCAATTTGTAGTTGAAAAATAAATGTAGAAAATGTTGATCTGGATTCAAGAGTATGATCACATCTCTTTTTGTGATGTGGATTAAAACCATTCTATTCAGGACTGACAGCAGGATGCTGGAAAGCTCAAAGTCATTTATCTTAATGTTCCAGTCAGAAACATCCCTTCACCACCAACTCCATCCATTTTCCAGGCAACTGACAAATGGAATAAGATTGTTTGCAGTCTTTGTATTCTGGTTAATCCAAAAATGAACTTCAGACTAGGTCATTGCTACGATCATCTATTTCCTGATATCCATCCTTTTCTCAGTTTGGCTAGCCAGTACAACACTCATCCAGGCCAATGGTACCCTTCTAGCCAGTCCATTCACAACAAAGTGGAAGACACCTAAAAAGTTGCAGCCTTTATCTCAACTCTTGCCATTCTGATCACTATTACACAGTGTTGACTGACCTATTCAAACTTAATTTTGAAATCACCTTGATTTTCCAATTGCTCAGCAGCCTTACTCATCAATACAACTCTATCATATGTGTTCCTCTAACTCAGGGCTTCCCAGCCTTTTTGCACCATAGACCAATACCATTAAGCAAGGAGTCCATGGACTGACCCTAGGTTGGCAACACCTGCTCTAGTTTTGTTCTTACTGCTCAATCACTGGAGTCTATACCTTCAGCAGGCAAGGGCTCAAGTTCTGCAATTCCTTCTAAACTCTTGAGATGAACTTTCAAATCTAGCTGTTCTGGTCACCTGCCCTAATTCCATGAGGCTCTGGGTCAACGTTTGTTTAATAATGCACCAAAGAAATGCTCAAATACTTCGGGCCATCACGGAGGTGCACCTAATGGAACTGCTGCCTCAATTCCAGCAATCTAGGTTTAATTCTGAGCTAAAGGGCCATGTGCATGTGTATATGGGGTCTCCAAATTTTCCTCAGGACACTCTAGTTTCCTCCCACATCCCAAAGACTTGGGTTCATGACTGGCGCAGGTGATGGGAATGTGAGGAGAAATACCGATTAGTATAAATGGATATTTGACAGTTGGTGCAGAGTCAGTGAGTGGAAGCGCCTTTTTTTATTGCTTATGATTCTGACTGAGGATTTTTCTTTGTTAAAGATGCTATATAAATACCATTGTATCTTTCAAGGCAATTCATCTTTGCAAGTACTTGACTGCCTGTAAAGGGCACAGGGACATTTTGAAATCATGAAGTGGTACCAGAGCTTAGTTTCTTACATTCAATAAAGATGACACCAATGACTAAAATGATCCCCAGACCCTCATTCATCTTCAGCCACAACTTCTCTGGCATGAGATTCCAAAGAGGAATCTGTTGACAGGAATCAAAGCACCCTCTGCTTCAGTTGAACATCAAACTCACCTGCACCTTCAACAAGCCAAATTGTTCAGAATCCACAAATACAGAAGGAATCACAACCATCAGTGGTAACATGGTTAAAAACGCTACAGCTTAACCTTCAAATAGACTGTAATTCAGATATTGAGGCAACTCAACCAATAAGAAAGCCTGTTTTTGGATCTGTTTGCCATTTTTAGCTACTCATTTGAATCTCAAATCTCAGCCAGTGAAGTGCAATGATGCATAGTTCACTTGCTCGTGAAGGTCAACTCAGGCACCAAACTAGTAGAAATTGGATCAACTGATGAAAGATAAAGTGTTCTGCATCATCTATAACTTTCCCCATCTAAATAACCTGTCAAAGCACCAAAATTAACAAATATCACTGTTCTAGAGAGAGAGGGGGAAAAACTTTACAAGTACAGTGTTTATAAAATCAGGAATAAATTGGTCAAAACTTTTAAGATCATAAAATTTTTTTTACCTGAAAAAAGCCTGGAGGAATGGGGCCTCCTGGTATCCCATCACTGGGAGGAATGTTTCCAAGCACTGGACTTGGAGCTGCCGCCGCACTCTGCAAGAAATAAAAGATTCAGATTCAAACCTCCGTTACACTGACATACCTCCCTGAACCCCTTTTGGCAAAAGGTTGAACTCGGTGGGAACAGTTCACCCACTGCCAGAGCAAGAGATTCATTTACAAAGAGCAAATCTGTGCCTAATTACCACAGTTCCTTCTCACATTGTTCTGGAAACTCAACATCCGCTGATCCATTACACATTATGTCACAGTTCTTTCACCTAAAAAAAAACTGACTGCTTTTCTCACACACCCAGATGCCATTAAACGAGTGATCTCTTCCCCAAAACCCTTGGCATGTTTGAAACTTACTCTTCTCAATTTCTTCCCTTTTGAATTCTATCCAAATCTAATGGTCCTGCTTTTAACCACATACCCAGCAAACATGGACTGTGATGAATTTATTCCTGTCAAATTAGGCTGCTTATAGACATCTCAGCATCTTAGGTCTCATAACCTGACAGCTACTAAAACAAATGTCCAGAGATTCAATGGTTTGTGCAATTCCAACTCCATCAATTGATGTTGTTCTGTACACACGATGAGAAAAAATATTTGCAAAAGCTCATATCATTACTTTCATAGCCTCTACACACTTCATCCTCCTTTTACCCCATTCACCCCAACAAGCAGGATCTTTTACATATTCACTGATTTTGAGCAGAACATCAGTGTAAAACTCGTACAACACTTTATTACATGGCTTACGCACAAACAAGATTTGCTATCACCCTCAACCTTGCACACATACCAGCTAACACACACAAAATTGCTGGTTGGTGGAACACAGCAGACCAGGCAGCATCTATAAGGAGAAGCACTGTCGATGTTTCGGGCCGAGACCCTTCATCAGGACTAACTGAAAGAAAAGACAGTAAGAGATTTGAAAGGGGGAGGGGGAAATGTGAAATGATAGGAGAAGACCGGAGGAGGTGGGGTGAAGCTCCACCCATCACTTTCTAGCGATCCTCCGTCTCCTCTCCCCATCTTTTTATTCTGGCATCTCCCCCCTTCCTTTCCAGTCCCGAAGGAGGGTCTCAGCCCAAAATGTCAACTGTTTATTCATTTCCATAGTTGCTGCCTGACCTGCTGAGTTCCTCCAACATTGTGTGTGTGGCTCTGGATTTCCAGAATTTCTCATGTGTGTAGTGTGGTAGTGCTCATGGGCCATTCAGGAATCCGATGGCAGAGGGGAAGTAGTATTGAAATATTTTGAAATTGTTTCTAACTGAGTTACTGACATGTAATACCTTAATATTTCATGTTGAAAAGGGAAAGCTAACTGCTCCAACTAAAAACAAAATATACTTGCACACAGTGTTATCTTACAACTGGGAGACAGATTTGTCCCTCAATTGATTTTTTATTAAATAAAGCTGTAAGCTGGTCAGTAGTACTGATCTTTTATAAAAATAGGCTGCTGTAAATACATTGCATACTCTGATTCTGCTCTATTCAGATCAATTATCTTTAGAATTCTGAGCGATTTACATCCTTAACATTAACTCATGCATTAGTTAATAAAGGATTTGATTTGTAACCACTTTAGGTTTTTTAAAAAATAAAATCTTAAATGACTTGGGTGTTGTTTAAAGCACAAATGGTGTTTTATTCCCTCTAAGTGATTAGATATAAACCAAATAGAACAAGTTAATGACCCAAATTTGGAACTATAATGATGAAGCCGTCAGCATTCACTATTGTTACACAGTATTAAAAATACAACAATGGATTTAGGATGGAGAAATCCAGAAATTGCTGATTTTCAGCTCCTTCATCAGCACGCATCATTTTGCGACCATTTCCAATAAAGTCTTCATAAATCTAGTTGATGAAATCACAGATAGTTACCAACTATTCTAGTAAACTACCCTGTTTTGTTACAAGAGCGCTAAGCAAGTTTTAACTGCCTCAATTAGTAAATCAACATCTCCCGTACCACCACCACCCCCGCTTCCCAGCCCTAATAAAAATTAAATTTACACACGGATTTTAGTTCCATTATGTATTTTAAAAATAGCATTTTTAAATTATTTTATATTTAGATTTCAGCTACCTCAATTCCATTTTGAGATCTTCAATTTACACTCCACAAAATGCTTAAAATATAGTAAGATTGAGGGTTTTTTTTCCCATGCTCACTTGCTGTGAGAATTCTTTGATGTAGTTGGCCTTTCCGTTGTTTCAATTGGCTTGATGGCATCATTCTTGATAGATAACAGGGACACTCCCTCCCACCCCAGAATTCATTGCTCTCTGCATCTGGTATCAGGAAACGTGGTGTTGGTGGGTCAGAGAGGAATATAGTAAATTAAATGGTAAATGATAAGAGGTACATGGTTGTATCGACAGCTCAGGGAGATAGGGGAAATAAATATTGGATACAGTTTCTATAATGGGAGAGGGAGACATATAGCAATCAAGAAAATGTGCAGGGTTAAAAATAGAATGCACTCCTTTCAATCTTCCAGCATATCTTTAAGCAAATGTATTCTCATTGAAGCCAAAATATACAAGTTATCAAGCCTTGGTGATTTGGCTTTGTAAATGACTACAGCCATGGTATCAAGCCACTTGGCTTGGCTAGAGAGACAGATCTTCAAATTTACCACAGTTCAGCAAACTGCAGCTTGGGAACAAGATCAGGCAATGAAGTCACCTCACAAAAATCAAAAACTGGAAGCAATACTAGAGTGAACACAGTCCAGCAAAAAAAGAGGTGGTTTGGGATAGCAGGAAGATGATTATTCTTGGGTAGGGAGTGGAAAATAATGGGGATATTTGCATTCCAGCAATCCACATACAATTCCAATATATTTTTATATATATAAATCTGAATCTGAATAAATAAATAAATGAATGAATATAAAAAATTATTCAGAAGTAGGTAAGCCCACATTGGACTAAAGCCTAAAACAGTTATGTCAGTGACTGTGACATGGTTGATTCTTCGCAGTACTCTAAACTGTCTTAGCAAGCTCCAGTTAAGAGGCAAGTCTGACTTAACAATTCACCATTCAGTATGACTGTATCCTTAGTTTCTAGCTTCAAGTTGTGCTTCACTAGCGGGACAATAACGACAGTAAGGAAAAGAATATAGAACAATCCCTGAAAAGAACAGGCCCTTTGTCCCATGATGTAGTGCCAAACTCATTAATCTAATGACACCCAATCCCTTCTGCATGCACACATGGTCCATATCTTCTTCCCCACTCCTACTCCCCTATTCAAACATACCCATGTCAGAGCCTCTTAAACATCTCTATCACCACTCTGGCAGCACAGTCCAGCGCACAACACTATAATAACTTGCCCCGCACACCTTTTTTGAACTTTCCTCTCTTATTTTAAATGCATTCCTTGTAGTATTAGACATCTTCACCCTGGAGAAAGAAGCTGGCTGTCTACTGTCTATGCCTCCCAATTTTACAAACTTCCATCAGGTCTCCTCTCAAGCTCCACCACTTCAGAGAAAACTAAAGTTTGTCTAGTTACGTTCATTCACCTACAACAACAGATGAGACCCGAAACCAGGAGACAGGACAAAGCTGGAGCAAATTCAAAATACTCTCTTATTCAGTAAAACTATGCAATTACAAATTGTAAACTCAAAAACTCACTGTATATCCTAGAGCATGACCATTTAAACAGTTTACCCAAAGAATATTCATTGTTGATTGTTGAACAACAGTAATCAATCTGTGGAAGCCAGCCTGGAATCGGCTGTCAGCAGAGCAATAGGTGCTGGTTGTTTCGGCTTGCTGTAACACTTCCCTCTTGAAGATAATTACCTGTAAGATTTGAGCCAGAGGATGATTTGAATTGAAACAACCGGCTTTCAGGAGTTGAAGGCCCAGCTCTGTGTCTGATCATCTACCTGACAAATGTGTTACAAATGGTTGATGTGGCAACGCCAGTGATGTCCGTTTATGATAACCTCGTAGATCACTTTCCCCCTTCGTTTGCCAACCTGACCTGGTACCCAGGAGTCTTGCCCATTGCGATACTGTCTGACCCACACTGCAGCTCCAGGCCTGAATGACTTCACCCACTGACCAAGGTCTGTGTGGCTACCTTTGTGCACCTGACCATCTGCTGCCTCAGATGTTGGCAGCTGTGGCAGCATTACATCCAACACTGTGCAGTTTTCTTCCCAAAAGCGCTTCAGCCAATTACTTCCCCTCGAGGCCTGGACGACAGAGTAATTCAGTATGTGAGCAGAAATGTGCTGAGAGCTTTGGTGGATGCTCCTTCCCCTCTTGATTTCAGAAGCAACCACTTGAAGGTACTGTATCTACAAACCTCCCTGCTTGGCCTTTGGACTGTGGATGATCTGGGGGCGAGTGAATGTGGATAGTTCTGCTGTTCTGGCAGAATGTAGCAAACCTGTGACTTAAATTGAGTGCCATTGTCATAAACATGTTCTTCTGGCAGCTAAAAATCTGCAGCCGATGTTATATACTAGCCTCTGCTGTTATTGACTTCATAGATGATATTTTTGAGATACAGTACGGCCCTTCTGACCATTTGATCCGATTTAATCCTAGCCTAATCATGGGTCAATTTCCAATGACCAATTAATCTACCAACCATTACATCTTCGGACTGTGGAAGGAAACCACAGCACCTAGAGGAAACCACGTGGACACAGAAGAATGTACAAACTCCTTACGGTCAGGGGCAGGAATTGAAGCCAAGCAACACACACAAATTGCTGGAGGAACTCAGCAGGCCAGGCAGCATCTATGGAAAAAGAGTACAGCTGACGTTTCAGGCTGAGACCCTTCATCAGGACTGGAGAAAAAAAGATGAGAAGTTAGAGTTAGAAGATGGGCAGTGGGGAGGGAGAAACACTAGGTGAAACCAGGAAGGTGGGGGGGGGAGGGGAAGAGGTGAAAAGTGAAGTAAAGAGGTAGGAAGTTGATTGGTCAAAGAGATACAGGCCATGGAAGAAAGAAAAGGTGGAGGAGCACTTGAGGGAGGTGTTGGGCAGGCAAGGAGTTAAGGTGAGAGAAGGAAAAGGGAATAGGGAATGGTGGGGGGGGGGGAGGGCACAGGGGCATCACCAGAAGTTCGAGAAATCGATGTTCATGCCATCAGGTTGGAGGCTACCCAGACGGAATACAAGGTGCTGCTCCTCCACCCTGAATGTGACCTCATGACGGCAGTAGAGGAGGCCATCAACTGACATGTTGGAATGGGAATAGGAAGTGGAATTAAAATGGGTGGCCACTGGGAGATCCTGCTTTTTCTGGCGGATGGAGCGCAGGTGTAGCAATCAAATTCCCAGCTCTTTACTTCACCCCTTTCCCCCCTCCCGGTTTCACTTATCACTTTGTGTTTCTTCCTCCCTCCTCCCCACCTTCTAAATCTGACCCCCCCATCTTTTCTCCTCCGGTCCTGATGAAGGGTCTCGGCCCAAAACATCAACTGTACTCTCTTCCATAGATGCTGCCTGGCCTGCTGAGTTCCTCCAGCATTTTGTGTGTGTTGCTTGGATTTCTAGCATCTGCAGATTTTCTTTTGCTTTTGATGGAAATTGAACCCGGGTCACTGGTACTGTAAAGCATCATGCTAATTTTTGGCCATTTTAAATAGGCATCAACTAGGACAAGGTAGGTACACCCACTGATTGGACCAGTGAAGTCAATGTGTACTCAACTCCGAGGGCTGGTGACCTGCGGCCATCCACAATTGTGGATCTGCTCTCATTGGATCCTTGTTGCCATCAAGCACGGAGTACACTGATTGCAAATGAATATGATTACCTTTGTCTCTACCTTGCCCTAAGAACTGTAAACACAACACACCTCAAGAAGAATTTCAAAATCCCCTCGAGGATAAAACAGCACCTCTCACACAACTTGACAACTCCTAACCAACAGAAGTAGTAAAGTGTCCACAGCATTTGGTTTGCTCTGAACTCCAGCATGATCAGCAGAGTGAAGAGACTCTTGGCTTCTCTACCAGGACCGCTTTGCTGAAAATGATCAAGAATTCCCTGAACTAATGCAGCTGTTGTGATATGGAGTGGCAAGCCCAGTTCCATCATAACCAGTAAAAATAAATCCAGCAGTTTCGGCTGGTACCTCACACAGTTCCTGTTAATTGCCAACCTGAACCTATATCTGAAATCTTTGAAAGAGCAGATTGTAATAGCTGTAAAATAATGCAAGGCCGATCAAAGCAAACAGAGAACAAGCGTAGCCTTGCCAGAATAATCCTTATCTCAAGGTCAAAGCACAATACTGTCAACTCATGGAAGTCTCCATGCTGATTTCTTTCTGTAGTATCCCAGGAAAAACTGGTGATATGGCAGTGTGCTGATTGCCATTCTGATTGACAGCTAATCATCTTGACTTAAACGTCTATGTTTATTGGACTATGACAATAAATATAGTTATCCAGTGAAACTTTAGCAGAGGATAGTTGAATTTTTTTTTGGTTAAAGGGTACTTAAGATTTCTAGCTGGTTTTCTCGTTGCTGGAGAGGATTTTTGCTTTTAAAACACCACCTTTATGCTTCCATTCTTATCTGAGTAAAATGTTCTCTCTAGCCTATTTAATCACTCACTTTACTCTGGATCACGGGTTCCCACCTTTCTTTATACCATCTGTCATTAACAAAGGGGTCCATGGACCCCAGGTTGGGAACTCCTGCTCTAGAACCAAGCAATTTTAGAGTGTTATATTCAGCAGGCTACCCATCCCCCATTACTTCCTCTTCCGTGGCTTGCAAGAGCTGCAATAATCTGCTGTTGGGTCACATAGACCTCCATAGCTTAGAGGCAACAAAGAGCTAAGAAATACTGCTTGTTTCAGTGGTCAAACTATCCAAACCCACCACTGCACAAGCTCGTGGTCAGAATTATTATAATTAGGAAAATATTGAAACTACTCAGAAAATTACTGCATCATTTTTCTTTTGTTTTCTTTGCAATCTTATCAAAGGTTCATTTATTATCAAATCATGTATCCATATACAACTTGTATCTAAATTAAAGGCAGTACTCAGTCATTAAACACTAAGTGATCTTCAAGACATTGCAGCAGATATCGGAGGTAGAAGTCTCATATGGTCAGACTGCATGTGAAAAGAACACAAGAAGCAGCTCATTAAAACTGTTTGTGGTGTACTTCTGCAGATTGCCATCTCTCCTTCCACCCAGTGAATATATTCTGAATTTAATCCAATAGAATGTATTCATTTCAACATTCGTTTGAATAACAGTTAGAGTAGCACACTACCACCAAAAACATAAAACCCAGACACAAACAAGAGGAAATCTGCAGATGCTGGAAATCTGATCAACACACACAAAATGCTGAAGGAACTCAGCAGGCCAGGCAGCATCCATGGAAAAGAGTACAGTTGATGGTTCAGGCTGAAACCCTGAGCTTACAAGTACAACAAACAATGCAGGGTAAGAATTTAACCCACCGTTTCAAGAAATCTACTGCTTCAAGAGTGGTGACCAAGAAAACTTTGCCAATCAGAACCCCCATATCAATTTATAGTAAAGCTGATAACTCACTATTCGATTATTCATAAATCCCAATGTTTCATCAACTGGACCACAGTTGATGTCCGCCATGCACTCTTCTTAATGCACTGGGACCTCATTCCAACACTTTCCGCTTTCTGGGGACCTGAGCCTCCTTGAAACTTCTAGTGGACCAGCTAAATTTAATTATAATATTTTGTAATATCTAAAAAAGTAAATTAAGATGTTTTGAAATACTATTAGAAATAGCATCCAATAGTCCATTAAATTTGCTAGCCTGACATTAAAGTCTCAACCATGCAAATTATCTATATTGTATGTTAGGAGGACTTGCAGAATTCTTCATCGTGCAAATCAATTTCATCTGTCCTCCACTAAGACATACACAAATCCAGAGTAGTAAGCAATTCAACATGAACTGAAGTCTGTATAATCACATTAAAACTCCATTTCTCCCCCAGACAAAAAACAATAAACTTTTGCAATATATTCAATTCCAAGAAATGAGGAATGCTGGGAAGGATGTTCCAGTAAATGACTTCAATCAGCTTTTTAACCCTGGTTTTCTAACTCTCCTGGAATATTATGTAACTATGTGTGGGAGAGAACAATGTCACTATTCATAGCTGTAGCATTTCTATCTGCACTCACTTGATGTACCAGGCGGCCTTGTTGATGTTTGATATGTTCTTTCGTGAAAGTAGCTCGAGCAAGTTTCTCAAATACCCTAGTGCATAACCAGCAGCCCATCCAGAATTTACCATGATGTTACTTTTTATTTTGCTCTTTCACAAAGAATGCCTGAGGCATTACATGGGAAAAAAAGCCACATCAACAAAATAGAAGCCAGGTAGCCAAATCCAATAATAACATCACTCTCTCATGCCACAACTTGTTCATCAAGAAATGCATGGAACCTTTTTGCTCATGCTCTCTTTACCACAGCGTATGCCACATATCGCAACAAATCAAAGAATGTCCTCGAGCAATCACTGCTATCCTGACCAATATGTATTCTCTGGGTTGCACACTAAATGTTATACTTGCCCTTTTCTAATGGTCAGCTTCAAAAGTTAGAACTTTTATTACTGTTCTCGAAGGACATGCTCATTCCTTTTACCACAGCACCCTGACACAAAGCAACTTAAAAGAATTCAAGCATAAAATGAAAGGACATCAAAATGCCCTTGTGGAAGTGTCATATTGTAGAACGTAGCGTCACCTACACTCCCTGATGAAGATCACCTGCTGAGACAAGGTCTCCAATACCGAGGTCCTCTCTCGAGCCAGAATGCAAGCAGTTTCAATCTTGGTGATGTCAGCCCAACAGTGCTAGGCAGGCCATGTTGTCAAAATGCCTGACGGAAGACTGCCCAAGGACATTTTGTACGGCCAACTGTCCATTGGTACCCGAAAACGAGGAGGCCAGTGACTGTGGTACAAAGGATGTTCTGCCAGGAGCCTCAAGAAAGCTGACATTGCCCAATCATCATGGCAGGATCTAGCTCAAGATCGCTCACAGTGGAGGGACACCATCAGAAAAGGTATGGACGCTGCTGAGAACAAGCTCATAGAGGCAACAGAGGAAAGGCACAGGAAGTGCCACAACAGAGCTTCTGCCCCTGCTGCCCCTCCAGGCCTCACCTACCAGGTATCGGCCTGTACAGCCACTCCAGGACGCACATATCAAACCCCACTAACTGACTGAAAGAAAACATCATCATCCTACAGGATGAACAGCCAGACAGAGACAGTCATATTGTAAACAATCATTTTATTCTCCTTTTCTTTTGCAATGTAATATTTCTTAAACATGATCAAGCTTAAATTACTAGTGTTATCTTTGCAATTCATCAATTGCATGTAAAAAGGAGTTATTGAATTTTAGATTTCAAGGAGAAAATATATCCAGTTGTTCTGGGAAGGGGGCAGGGGAAGAGGAGATAGAGTATATTTCTATTTCCTCTCATCCTCACAATTTAACATCCAGTAATCGCATGACAAGTGGAAGAAGCCATTTTTGAATCATTAACTATGCATCTTCAGGCTCCTGCGCCTCCTCTCCGGTGGCAGTAACTAGAAGAGGGCATGTCTTAGATGGGTTCTTACTGGTGGAAGCCACCTTCTTCAGGGGCTGCCTCTTGAAGATGCCCTCAAAAAAAAAAGGAGGGTTGCACCAATGATGGATCTGGCTGAGTCTACAACCCTCTGCAGCCTTTTGTAATCTGTGCACTAGAGCCTGCGTTATCAGGCTGTGATGCAACTAAAATGCAGTACAATTTTATCTACAGACATTTGCAATCGTCTTTGGTGACATACCAAATCTTGTCAAACTCCCAATGAAGTAGAGCCACTGGCATAATCAGTAGTATAAATAGTCTTTATCCCATGGTAGGGTCATCATAAGCAAGTCCCATAGATCCATAGCAAAGGAGATGGGGGTGTTTTAATAGAGGTGTACAAGGTTATGAGAGGCGTAGATAAAGTAGACAACGAGTGCCTTCTTCCTAGGGTGCCAAGGGCCAATATCAGAGGACATAATTTTAAGATGATTGGAAGAAGCTGTAGGGGAGGTGTCAGGGATAGTATTTTACACAGTGCTGCTCATCTCTGCAAAATCCAAACCCTATCAGTATCAATGATCTCTCCCAAGTCAACATCCCAGCATCACCATTAATCATCTCCAAAGAACAGATCAAAAACCATTCATATGCTCATCATTAAATTTCCAATGTAGGCAAACTATACAAAGATCTGCCCAATTAAGAGTCAGAGCAATGCATCATGGATACAGGGCCTTCAGCCCAATGATTCTATGCTAGCCACAGTGCCTATCCAGCAAAACCCATAACCCTCTAAACTCTACCCCTCCATGAACTTATCAATGTGTATCTTAAATGATGTTATCATATGTGCCTTAAAGTTCAAAGTAAATTTATTACCAAAGTACATATACATCACCAAATACAACCCTGAGATTCATTTTCTTGTGGGCATACTCTAATCTAAAGAATAACCATAACAGAATCAATGAAAGATCATTCAACTAGGGCATTCAACCAGAGCGCAGAAGACAACAAACTGTGCAAATACAAAAATAAATAGATAGATAGATAGATAGATAGATAGATAGATAGAGATAAATAAATAAATAAATGGATAGATAGATAGATAGATAGATAGATAGATAAATAGATAAATAAATAGGCAATAGAGAACATGAGATGAAGAATCCCTGAAAGCAAGTCTATTGGATGTGGAACATTTCGATGATGGGGTAAGTGAAGTTATCCCCTTTGGTTCAGGATCCTGATAGTTCCTGAACCCACTGGTGTGGGTCTCTGATGATGGATGCTCTTTCCTGTGGCAGCATTTCATGTAGATGTGATCAATGTTGGGAGGACTTTATCCATGATGGACTGGGCTGTACTTGCTATTTGTAGGAATTTCTGTTCAAAAGCTTTGGTGTTTCCACACCAGCCTGTGATGTGGTCATTATTACTCTCCATTACACATCCATAGAAGTTTGTCAAAGTTTTAGAGGTCATTCTGAATCTCTGCAAACTCCTAAGGAAGTAGAGGCACTGTCCTGATGAAAGGTCTCGGCCCAAAAGATTGACTGTACTTTTTTCCATAGATGCTGCCTGGCCTGCTGAGCTCCTCCAGCATTTTGTGTGCGTTTGCTTGAATTTCCAGCATTTGCAGATATTCTCTTGTTTGTGATTGATTTACCGAGGAATTTAAAGTTGCTGACCCTCTCCACCTCTGACAGCGGTGTTGCCAGCAAGCTTGAGTATGGCATTAGAGCCGTGCTTAGCCTCACAGACATTGTGTAAAGTCAGTAGAGCAAGGGGCTAAGTACACAGCCTGTGGTGCACCTGCACTGATGGAGATAGTGGAGGAAATGTTGGAGATGTTGGCAATCCAAACCGACTGGGGTCTACAAGTGAGGAAATCCAGGATCCAATTGCACAAGTATTGAGGCCAAGGTCTTGGAGCTTGTTAATTAGTCTGGAATTAATGTGTATTGAATGGTGAGCTGTAATCAATAAAGAGCATCCTGATATATGCATCTCTGCTGTCCAGCTGTTCAAGGGTTGAGAGAAGAGCCAACAAGATTACATCTGTTGTGGACATGTTGCTCCAGTAGGCAAATTGGAGTGGATCCAAGTCACTTCTCAGGCAGGAATTGATGTTTCATCACCAACCTCTCACTTTATATGCAAGCCCGTTAGTTTTGGATTCCCCTACCCTGGGGGAAATGACTGCAACCATCCGCCTTACCTGTGCCCCTCATGACTTTATAAATCTGTTAGGCTACTCCTCATTCTCCTAGCCTGGCCAATTACTCCCTCTCATCCTGGTAACATCTTCATAAATCTTTTCTGTACCCTTTGTAGTTTAACAATGCCTTTCCTATAATAAAGTGACCAAAACTGCATATAATACTCCAAGTGCTGCTTCACAACAACGTGTACAACTACAACATTAAGTCTCAACTCCTATGTTCAACATCCTGGCTGATAAAGGCCAGAGGGCTCAACTCCTTTTTCATTACTTTCTACCTGTGACGCCACTTTCAAAGAACTATGCACCTATGCTCCTGTCTCCCCGTTACCTTACACTCTCTAGTGCCTTAACATTCACAGGAGATGTCCTACACTGGTTTGAACTCCCAAAATGCCTCAGCTCACACTTATCTGCCACTCCTTGACTCACTCTTCTAAATGATCAAGTTAATGAATGACAGCCTTCACTGTCAATAATAACACCCATTTCCCTATCACCCACAAAATTTCTGATCAAGCCCTCTGCACTTACATCCAAATCATTGATATAAATAATGAACATGAGTCCTCACAGCTCACCTTTGGTTACTGGCTCCATTCTGCAAAACTAGCTCCAGCAAGATATCAGAAAAAAAATATGGATGATCTCAAAGCTGTCTTGCTCACTTGTGGGAATCCCATGACTGGTCTAAAATGGAGAAGGAATGAATTGGGGAACAAGGACAAACTCCGGTGTCTTTGATGGGAACATACAGAAGCCCAGCAAACATGGCAGGAACTCCCCGTCTCTCATACTACCGACCCATCTGCCCGTACCTTCAAGCAGGTACTGCCCCATCTGTGATGATTCCATGAGCTTTTTTAAAACCATAATGAAGAAATCCCTTTCCTAAAATTAGTGACCAATGGTTTAAATCCACATGCCAGTTTTCCTGCTGTCTGTGCAAATAGAACCTAACTTGTGCAGTCAACAGATTGCTATGTTGTGACAAACAAGGCAGTTGGAGATGCTATTATACTTTTGTGTTGGTTTCCAGGGGGCTCAGCTGGTGCCTTTAACAAGAGGAGACAATCAGATCTAGACCATCATCTATCTGAATCTGAGTTGCTTCCAAGTGTTGAGATTTGTGGAGAAAGATCTTTTGACATGTTTCATTTTTACCTTGGCTGCTTCAAGTTCATGGTCTGAGAACATGCAAGCTCAGGCAAGGCAGAGTCAGAGTTTGAAATGAACAACAGAGAAATGGGCCTTTCAGTCCATCTTCATGCCAACCTCTCTGCTAATCTTAACCACTTCATTAGCCCACAATAGGCTTGTATTCCTCCACATCATGTCTATTTAAATATTTAAACATCTCTTAAACATGATTGCATATGATTCTGCTACCAAGAGTTCCAATACCAACCACTGTGTAAGCAACTTTCCAGTCAAAACCCCACTAAAATCCTTCCCTCTTACCTCAAATCTTTAGAACACAGAACATGTGTTCTATGGGATCTATGGGACTTGCTTACAATGGCCCCACCATGGGATAAAGACTATTTACACCTCTGATCATTTTGTACACCTCTATCACATCATCCCAATTCTCCAATGTTCCAGAAAAACAAGCCCAGCCTGTCTTATCCAATCTCTCCCCTTAACTGAAGTTCTCCAATCCGGGCAACATCCTAGTGAACCACCTCTGCACACACTCCTCAGCTCAACCACAGCCTTCCTATAGTAAGGAATACACACAATACTCCAAGAAAAATCTAACAATTGTTTTATTCAGTTGCAACACAATGGCCCAATTGTTATTTTCTAAGCCCCACCCTACGAAGGCAAGCTTGCCATATTCCTTCATTACCCAATCCTACTGGCACTGCCTAAAGTCCATCTGTTCAACAGCCTTCGCATCCCACCATTTACTGTTCAGATCCTACCCCTATCAGATTTAGTGAAATGGGCAAGACAAATTTCTTTACAGACTGACAAAACCAAAACCAGCTCCTTCCCTTGTCCAGGTAGCTATACCAAATCCAAACCCATTCTCAAACAGAGGTGAATTTTTAGGGTACATTTATAATTTGGGACACACTCAATTTCTGCATTCCAATCATGGACTCAATTACAGGAAGTGCTCAGCTCGCAAAATCCTAGTCACCAGATCAGCTGTTTTTCTTTCCCCAAGCCTTGAGATCTTATAAGCTGAATCTTCCCATTTGCAGAGCTCAGCTGGAGAATTGTAATTCATATTAAGGAATAATGCGTACATGGTTTGAATGTAGAAATTGACTAGATCCAAATTATAAATGCGCCCCAAGCAATTCATTTTAAATCCTAACCCAAGTTCGGTTAGTGCATCCCTCAAATACAAGAAGCTTTTCAGTTTTGCCTGAGGGGAATACAATAAAACCACAGAATAAAAATTGTAGAGGGCAAAGAGCACAGCATCCTAATTCCTACAGCAAAACTGCCTTGGTGAGGACTCATCAATATTTTTGAGCAAATCCTGGAACTTAGACCATATGATGATACCAATGGTGATGTTAAAATGTTACTTTTAATATAGGCAACAGAAACGATGATAATACCTAGAAATGATCCTTAGGATAAAGCAGTCAGTTTGGTACCTCATCCCATCACCTTACGCATTTTCCTTGCTCCACCACAGTGCAGCATAACTATACTGCATGCTCACTGCAGAATCCACTGCTAAAACTCACCCAGGCTTCTTTGACAGTAGCAGCCTGAAAAGCTCCATCATTTCGAAGGACAAAGTCATCAACTGGATCACCTCCGAGCTACCTTCCAAACAACATACATCATTATCAATGTTCTTTCATAATCACAAAGTCAAAATCTTATGACGTCCCATTTAACAACACTTTGGGAATAGTGGACTCTAATGGTCAGGAATAAAGCTCATGAAGTTCAAAACATTATCTACAGAAAGGTGAAATTTTGTTTTGGATATATTTTGATAGATTTTGATCTAAGTGCATTAAGTTTAAGAAATACATCTTTTAAACACTTTGGTCGTTAACAATACTGAATCTTTCACTGTTTTCTTCCTCCTTTACACCTTTTGCAGAACAACCAAATCTTAATACAAGCTTTCCTTCTCCACAGATAAAATTTGAAAATAAATCACTTCATGGCACTTACCCACAAAATAACTGTTTTTAAAAGAATAAACAGAAGTCAGTCTCCACCTGGTTGGACTTCACTCATGATAAAGTTGGTTGGCAATGTCTCAATAATACTAGAGTTCTTAAAACCACAAACCATGGACTCACTTTCAAGAACTGTTCATCTCGTGTTTTATATTTATTGCTCATTCATTACTTTGTGCTTTTTTCTTTTTGTATTTGCAATTTGTTGTCGTTTGTACATTGGTTGTTTGTCCACTTACATGAAGTTTTTCCATTTATTCTATTGTTTCTTGGTATTCACTGTGAATGTCCACAAGGAAATGAATCTCAGGGTAGTATATGGTGACATACATGCATTGTGATAATGAATTTAATTTGAACTTTATAAGGGATACAAAAGGATAATAGGATCATTCCTGACAGGCACCCATTAGTGCCAAAGAACAAGACAGCGGCCACATACACTCACCATTACATTTTAACAGGACATGTAAATAAGAATCAGTGTTGTAGAGAAATAGGCCGTGAAAATAGGCTGTTTGACCCTCTAAGTCTGTGCTAACAAGTACCCTTTGCTTTTAAAAACACAATTCCTTCCCTAGCCCATCTTATTCCATATTCCCATCAATTTCCCCCAGATTCTATCACTTGTTGATACATTAGAGGCAGTTCACAGTGGCCAGTTACCTTATCTACTTGCACTTCTTTAGGATGTGGAAGGAAACCAGAATACAGTGAAAACATAGTCATGGGGGAAAACATGTGAATTCAATACAAACGGCACCAAAAACCAGGATTGAACTGGGTACACAACATATGTGCCACTCTGCTACTATGCCATTCACAGAAATATTATTAATTTACAAGTCGCATGCAGTCTATTGTTGCTGCAGGAATAAATGACAATGTAAAGATACAATTTTGAAATTCTTTTCAAGGATCTTTTTAGCTGAACAGCAGGTCAATCAAAATTAGAACTAGCAACTTTGAAAATGGGATTGACGTATATAAGTATCATGATTGGCACCCTGGTCGTGGGCCACACAAGTTTGTTTCTGTTTTATACCTTGGTACAACTGGAAAACTTTAAGCTACTTTTTTTTGCTTTTGTTGTTTATCACCTAAAGGCTAAAGCCAACATCAGCACAGTACTCAACTAATTAAAAACTTCTCAACCTGTTACATTTCCTAAAAAAAAATGCCAAACACAGACATAGCATCTCACACAAATTAATAAATTAAGATATAAAAATAAACACACACACACACACACACACACACACTCATGCATATTTAAATATTTGGTACACACCTCTAAATTTTTGAATGTCCTGGAGCAGAAAATTCAGGTTATTTGTTAGCATTTGATAAAATTAGTTCTAGGACCAAATAGTTCAATTCGCCGATAACCCAATGATATTCAACTTTACTCAACCAACTACAAGGCAATGCAGTCAGGTGCTTCTTAGATGTCTTGGTATTAATTCTTATCAGTAAAATCAAAATTAGTACCAAAATTAGCAAAATTTAAATTGAAAGGTGTCTTTCAATAATCTGCACTGCTTGCTCTCACATAATCCTCAGCATTAAAGACTTGGTTTTGACAAATATACAACAATCAATATGGTATTGAAAGGATAAAGTGATTTAATAATCACAGAAGCCAACAACTGTGCAATGCAGATCTTGCTGATCTAGATTTCTTTCTGGACCTTTCAAGCAACCACTCTTCCTGAGTGAAGACAGATGAGCTGAGCTGGCAAGCTCCTTGACTAAGTCCCAAACTTCCAACAACATCCAAGTTTATGGAAATAACAGCAGGTGGACAGAAGGAAAAGTTCAGGTATATTGTACTTGGAATAGAAAACATGGCTGATGATTCCTCAGAACCCCTGGCCTTTGACCACGCAATGTGGAATAGCAGGATTCAGGGTGGCATCGTGAGTCTCAGCTCACACAGGAAAACAGGTAGAAGTGTCACCTGCCTACCAATCCCGTAAGGTACCTCTAACCTACAGCAGCAGTCTCAGGCCCCACATCAGCTTCAAGACTCAACTCAGAACCCAAATATTAGAGTAGAAGTAACCCTTGATCCTGAAAGACTGCCTACAGGGTCACAGATCTCAACCCCGAACATCAGTTGTCCATTTCTCTCCACTGTTGCTGCCTGGTCCAATGAACCCCTCCAGCAGTTCAGTTTCAGCTCTGATTCCACCATCTGCAGTCTCCCGTGACTGAGTAATATACAGAACCTATTTAGATACTGCATAAACTGTCGTGCCAATTCTGCATCGTGTGTAAACAACAACAAACTTTAGAGCACAATTTCTTTGATAAATGAATAGACATAATTGAAAGCTCAGTGAGAGATGACTGGGCAAGAATGTCCTCATTCTCACCTGAACTCAAAGTTCAAATTGCACCAAAGGAACCATCTCTTCACAAAAAACATTATGTGCAAATCAGGCTCACAAAACGCATCTTTGGATTAGACCACATTAGACATTTCTCTGGTCAATTCACTGCAAGCAAATGTCTTTGCTGGTGATCCCTGAACATCTGCCCGTTTAACAATGCACATGTGTCAAAGAACAGAGGCAATGCAGTTTACCATATTCATTACCAATTTAGTAGAGCCATGCAGTTGTTTTGTCTTTAAACCAATAAACATCTGGCGTGTAAATTGGGTGTGAAAGCTGAAACTGACCCCTTAAGGAAAGCAGGAGCATTGCTCTGCTCTAACAGTATTGAGATGAGATGCCCACACTTCATTTAAACAGCACTCTCGCCACGGCAGAAAAACATTTCCCATCAACAATGGACTCAATTCTGTGAGCCCCAATACTCCACACAACCTCACTTAGAATTAACATTATTTGCCAAATTTCTCTTTTCTCCTAGGAGCTTCACGTCCTGATCAACGACCTGATGATATGCGCTTTGCGGTTGGCCAATATAGCCATTTCAGATGGAAAGAGTTTCATTATGTGAAATTATGTAAATTGAAAATACAGGACACGAATCTTGGTACAATGTACTCCCATGCACCGAGTGTGGCAGGCTGTTCTCTCCAGTGAAAAATAGCTGTAAGTAGACAACAGTATTATAGCTAATACTCATGAATCAAATGTTGCAAATCAAACTATTCCACAAAATGTTTTGTCAAGCAGATTATAGTCCCTAACTAATATGCAAAACTAGGTTCCAGAAGGGGTCACCAGATAGTAATTTAAAATACTCCCTGGATTTACAGCAGGCACCAGAAAAAAAATTAGTATTCCAATCACTAACTGAACAAAATTAATGCTGTTGTCTTACACAGTGTTACCTCAAAAGAATATGGAGTGCAGTTACGATGAGCCAAAAGATACATAAAATATGAAATATTTAGAAATATATATATATATTATTGCTTTTAAAAACTTCCTCCAGTTAGAAAGCACGTGCATAAATCTTTTCAGGGCCTTCCTTCCCATTGATCTAATGCTGATATGATACAAATGCTGAATATTAATAATTATGGTGTTACATACTATTACAGAGGGCTAGGTTTTGTACATAACATTTAACCACATAAATGCTGTTTTCCATTGTAACTCTGAAAACACAAGATGTTCACACAAGTCTTTTAATTTGTGAATCCCTGAAACAATCCAAATGGATCGGTGCAGTTAAGTATGGAAGTACAGCAGGGGGTGTGATAATATGCTTATACTAAATAGAAAATCCACAGGAATTAAAATAAGCAAGCATCTATAACTGCATTTTCTTTAATATTTTCATTTTAAAGTATTCAAGTGCCTTTAAGCATTATTTATCCAATGTCTATGAACAGCCGAGACATTCAACATTAAGCCTATGTCATAGACTGAGGAAAGTCCACCTCCCACCCCTCATCCTCATCACATTCTACAGAGGTTGTATTGAGAGCATCCTGAGCAGCTGCATCACTGCCTGGTTCGGAAATTGCACCATCTCAGATCACAAGACCCTGCAGCTGATAATGAGGTCAGCTGAGAAGATCATCCGGGTCTCTCTTCCCCCCCATTACAGACATTTACACTGCACGCTGCATCCGCAAAGAAAACAGCATTATGAAGGACCCTGCGCACCCCTCATACAATCTCGTCTCCCTCCTGCCGCCTGGGAAATGGTACCGAAGCATTCGGGCTCTCATGACCAGACTATGTAACAGTTTATTCCCCCAAGCTATCAGACTCCTCAATACCCAGAGCCTGGACTGACACCTTACTGCCCTATTGTCTTGTTTATTATTTATTGTAATGCCTGCACTGTTTTGTGCACTTTATGCAGTCGTTGGTAGGTCTGTAGTCTAGCATAGTGTTTTTTTTAAACATAGTTCAGTTTAGTTTTTGTACTGTGTCATGTGACACCATGGTCCTGAAAAAACGTCTCATTTTTACTATGTACTGTACCAGCAGTTATGGTCGAAATGACAATAAAAGTGACTTGATTTGAGCTCCAGCTAAATTTGGGAGCCATGATTTTGCCAGGCAAAGTTAGCTTTGTTGGATTGGCTTGATCTGCCACCACCCAATATAGATATTATGTTGCAAAATATCTTGTCAGCATACAGAATCTTGTCACTGAGGACTTGGCTGGCTTACAACTCCAAGTTCCTAATGTCAAAGATTCTAAGCAAGAATAGACTTAGCTTTGAGATTAGTAACAAACATGAGCTGACTGCAGACTCTAGGACATTGCATTTAGCAAACAGAACATTGCCTATAGTGCAATTGTTGAGATGAGTCACTCAACATACCCTTTCATTCCTTACTTCCACCAAATTATATTGATGGTGTTTCACAGTGACCTCTGCACGTAGTGTTCGACAACTTCAGGCAAACAGTCTCAAAAATTCTCTATTGGATTTGTAAGTGACAATCTTTTCTATACAATTCCCATTCTTAATCGTCTTTGAGATAAACATAAAAACATCATATGAAATTACTGATTAGGAAGTTGAAATTACTCAATTCAGTCCTGCTGAAGAGTTTCAGGCGAAACATCGACTGTACTCCTTTCCATTGATGCTGCCTGGCCTACTGAGTTCCTCTGGCATTTTGTATGTGTTGCCTGGATTTCCAGCACCTGCAGATTTTCTCTTGTTTAGGAAGGTGTCTAACTGACAGCACAGAACTGTAGCCATTCAGGTATAGCTAACAAGTAGCATCTATTATCCAGGAATTATACACCTACCTGTCAGACATCATGCCCACACATCCAATCTTTGATCAAGAATTAAAAATGTTTACCGGGTCTATGAGAAAATTCGAATTAAGACCACTGCTATAAGGTAAACAAGTCAGTAATAAACAAATATTACTGCAGACTGTGTCTCTGGGTATCCATTGTACTATTTTTTCTATTGTAAATACTAAACCTGTGGCCACGATCAAAAATGTTCCAGTGTCTGACTTCAATTAATATAAACTTTAATCTCTTCTCTTTGTAATAGGCAAGGACAGACACTGATAAACCATGTCTGTGGATTTCTGCCCCTCCCCTCAACAATGATGCACCTCACCAATAGCACAAAAAAGGCCATTCAAAGGCAACACCACACGTTTTACTATTCAATGCCATTAAGATCACTCATTCCAAAAACCTCTTATATCAAACTTTTAAAATTGCTTCCATTCATATGTAAATCCCATTAATGATTTGATCCCAGGAGAGGGCATTAGTCATCTAGAGGACTTTAGAATTATTATGCGTAAAAGATGACTGCACATCAACTGAGTGGAAGGACTAAGAGGTTTACTTCCATTGTGGAAGTTTTCCCTATTTCAATGTGTTTCTCTTCCAGCCTATTACATACAACTACAAACCAATTTCCTATTTTCCAACCTTGGGATACCTCTTGTTTGGGTGACAAACTGACTACAAAAACATTTATGTTGAGCCTCTTCTGTTTTCATTATACATTTCCCAATCACTGACTCTGGTATACCGGAGAGGATGGGAGGAAATGTGGTATAGCTCAGTTTCCTGGTTAGGAACCGTGTGGCCACTTCCATAGGACTTGGTTCAAAAACCAAGAGGAGAACTTGCTCACTGTGTTACTGAACACCAGTAAAAGCAACAAATTATATTTTAGCAACTTCAGTACCATAACTTTACAGAAGTGTCACTGAATAAAATTTCATAAATATCAGAAGAGCCAAAAGCTCGAAATGTGCAAGACAGAGGAAATCAAATAGACATTGATTTCAGGAGCATTGGAGAATGCTAGAGGGACAAAGATTTAGGGAGCAAATTCCATGCTGAAGAAATAGCTTCCTTTGCATAATTGCATAATGCATAAATTTGAAGTGGATTAAGAGTCAAGAAATAGACTTACATTTGAGGATCACAGGGCTGGAGATGATCACGGAGATATGGAATGCAAGGCCCTGGAGGGATTTGAAATAAAAGTGAGAATTTTGAAAGAACCGCTTAAGCGAGAAATACTGGTCAGCAAGCACAAAGATAAGTTAGGGTTTGGAATATCTCAAGTTTACAAAGGAGGGAATGAAGGAGGCTAGATGGGAAAACAACAGAATAGTCAAGTCTGGTAATGACAAACATGGATGAGGGTTTAGCAGTAGTGAAGCTGACACAGTTGCAGGGTTGGCTATGATATGCTAGTGTAAGTAACCAATCTTAGCGATGGCACATATATGGAATAATTAGCAACAAACAAACTGCTGGAGTAACTCAGTGGGTTATGCAGCGCCTGTGGGAGGAAATAAATTGTTTACATTTCAGGTCAAAACCCTGCATCAGAGATCACCTCCTTTGGAATAACTAGCTGCTGTGGCATACAAAAGCAGGGCACCAATGTGCTGTACATGGTAAAGTCAGATCTAATTGCAAACAACTAAAACAGATGTTTGCTTAATCCAGACATCTGCACTGCTTGAACTTAAAGAAACAGACTTGAAGGCTGTATCAGCACAAAATGCATGCAATGACTAGGCCATATTAAAGTGTCAACGTCTACACAGAATCTTTAAATTCATACCTATTGTATGAAATGGTGAATGTTTCTCAAAGAGCAAACACGAGGAAATCTGCAGATGCTGGAAATTCAAACAACACACACAAAATGTTGGTGGAACACAGCAGGCCAGGCAGCATCTATAAGGAGAAGCACTGTCGACGTTTCGGGCCCAGACAAAACGTCGACAGTGCTTCTCCTCATAGATGCTGCCTGGCCTGCTGTGTTCCACAAGCATTTTGTGAATATTTCTCAAAATCTTTTTATAGCATGAAGCAAAATGATGCAAATCAATAAAACTAGTGAATGATTCAGATTAGTTCATTTATCACGTGTACATCTAAAGCTACAGTGAAATGAGTCATTTCTGCTGAGGCAACATGCAAGTGTCACTACACATTCTGGCGCCAACATAGCATACGCACAATGCTCAGCACAACACAGAGCACGACAAGCAAAAAAAAAAACAGCAGCAATACGCTCCACTTTCCTCCATCCCACCCACATGGACGGTCCTCCAATTCCAGGACAGGCTTCCAATAGGAGCATAGACAATGGGCATCTGATTTTCCCAGTGGACTTCAGGGTTTCTGCAATCGGGCTTTGATCTTCAGTATTGACCTCAGTCAATAACAGGATACTGAACGCCAGGCCTCGAACTCTGGACTCACTAACCTGCATATCTAGGGGGTCACCCTAGATCGCACATACATTCGATCCCAGGACCTACTGACCTGGGGGACTAGCTAACCTAGTCATCCTCATTGGTTTTCATCACAGCACTTTCCATCCCGACATATACTGAGCACCTTTGTCCAGGTTGCTGGCCTTAGAGGCCTAGACTCCAAATGTTCTTCAATACGTGTCCACATCACTGGCCTTCACATGTGGAGCACAGGTCAGAGGTCTAGACTCTGTCTAACTCCTCCATATCTCTGTCCCTGAACACTAACCTGATCTCAAACTCCCCTTTCTAACTCCAAAACATTCCCTATATAGACCTAAATGAATGCCTAATTCTGAGCCACAACCTCAAAATAGAGCACAGCTTGATGCCATCTTGATCAGAATGCTAGGGATTCTGAACACCAAACTCCTTGACCCTGTATTTCATATAAATTTAATCTCCTTTCTTCAGCCTCTCACATTCAATAAGCCATTGGCATTGCTGTCCCATTTTTCCTCAGTGAAAAATTATGTAATATTGCTCACTTATTACCATTATGCCCTTGAAGGAGCCCTACGATATACTGGCAGCACAAGACATGTACCAGAAAAAATTATATACTTTGCACTTCGAGTTTCCGTACAACATACAAATGTTATTACAAAATGTAATATGACTTGTTGTAACAGCTTGCTCTCCACATCGAACTGCCATGGTTTGCATACTGGCAAGCAAATCACAAACAGCAACATCCATGATCAACCAACTAATGGAGTGCCTCCAAATATAACTGTGCAAATATCCTAACAACAAAGGGTATTAGGGTTGTATGCTTCCAATCAGCTTTTTCCTGTGGGTAGGGATCAAAGCCATCAAAACTGATCTACTGAAGACTTTACTCCAATGAGTTGGGGTGGTTTCAACCCTATTTTAAAAGCAGGAGTCAATTATACACAACATCCTTGAAATTAGCAACTTTGTAAATGGAAAGGATTAAGTAGGCATTTGAAAGTGAAACCATTGGCAGAGAAAGCTTTTTATGAGATGGTTGTTATGGAATAGTATTAAAATACAATAAACATAACTTCAATTCTCATTTTTTCTTGTATTGTATCTGATATGGCATAGCTTAGCACTGAAAAGAAATGAACTGAAAAAGATGCAGAAAACTTCCATCTTTGTCCCCGCACTTGATGAACATAAATGTCAGTTAAAATTTATTTTAACTTTACTTATTTGAAAAGGCATTAATCTGGAAATACATCGTTACTGACAATTTGTTAAATTCTTTCCCCTCCCCTCCTCATTTGCCTGCCACCTCCCCCCCTCCCCCCCCCCCAATGCTGCACAATATTTATTGTAAGGTCATTTTTGCCTCACAGAATGTGCAAACAGAGCTGGGTTCAAGCAGATGCAGTGTAAATCCTGCAATCAAATCATGCACTAATTGTGCTAATTGACATAACGAGCACTATTGAACTCTCTACTCCAATCAACAAGCAGCCACTAATATTACTGCAGAGACACAAGCTGTTGGCTTTCATTTTATTGTGTTAGCCCATTAAATGATTTAGAGCCATTAATTGATTTATTACTGTTGCCTGAAAAGTACAGCTTTGCAAATCGAGAAAGATGTAGTTTGTAATTTGGATGAGAAAAAAATGAGACTAGAGCAAGAGTACTTAAATTATCTGTAGGACTCTACTCATCAAGTCTCTTGACACTTGGGTACAAATGACAGTATGTTGATTTGGCTGCATAGCCAGAAACCTGCTAACTAGACTGGCACGCCAGCAGGAGAAGCAATTATTAAGTGCCAGTTCTTCTCTGTACATGGTAACCTATCAAAGCCTTCAGCTGTGCCAAAGAACGATAGACTCGTAATACACTCAGGAAACAAATATTTATTCTCTCTGTTTATATTACCAATTCAATGAAAACCCTCTTTTCGTTTTGTGCTCTTTGCCTGACAATGGACAACTGAAGCTAGATGGCATCCTCTTCAGCTTGGTTCCACCACTCGTTGCCCTTTCTTCTTCATTTATTACCATTGAAATCAGAAATACAACATAAAGCAATTTCTAACTGCTAATTCCATGCAAAATATATTTCATTCGTATAGAAAATTAATTGTAATTGATAGAGAAATCCATAAGCCAAACAGTAAAGCTTTTCTAAAAGCAAGTGATTGTTCATGAAACCAGTTTACCTTAAAAGCTCTGATGCAGAATCACACAAAATAGCCAATAATCTAACAGAGGATACCAAAAGCTTTTTTTCCCAGAGATGTGAGGAGCAAGAGAGGCTAGAGTGGACATATGAAATGACACCAGAGAGATACAATGGGAACAAATAAATAGTGGACGAACTGAATATGAACAGTATGTTGCTGTGAAAGCACCAGCAGTATGCCAGAAATTCGAAAGTCAGGGGGCAGAAATGAGTGATGTTGCAATGACTAAAGAGAAGGTGTTTGTGAAACTGAAAGGTCTGAAATTAGATAAGTCCCTTGGAGCAGATGGACTGCACCCCAGGGTTCTGAAAGAGGTAGCTGAAGAAATTCTGGAAGCATTAGTAATGATCTTTCAAGAATCACTAGATTCTGGAATGGTTCCAGAGGGCTGGAAAAATTGCAAATATCACCCCACTCTTTAAGGGAAAAAGCAGGAAATTTTAACCCAGTTAGCCTGACTTCAGTGTTCATCAGTAACAGTCCATTATTAAGTTTCAGTATACTCCAAGGCACATGATAAAATAGGCCAAAGTCAGCATGGTTTTCTAAAGGGGAAATCTTGCCTGACAAATCTGTTGGAATTTTTTGAGAAAATAACAGGTAGGATAGACAAAGAGTCAGGGGATGTTGTTTTCTTGGATTTTCCAAAGGCCTTGGACAAGGTCCTGCATAGGAAGTTACTAAACAAAGTAAGCGCCCATGGTATTACAGGAAAGATACTAGAATGGATGGAAGTTTGGCTGATTGGCAGAAGGCCAGTGGGGGGGCTTCTAGTTGTTTCTTAAAATTTGCTGTGAATGCCTGCGAGGAATTTCAGGGTTGTATATGGTGATGTACAGGTACTTGGATAATAAATTTATTTTGAACTTTTTATCTCCCCCCCCCCCAACTAGTAAGTGCTCGACTTTTCAAGGCTACTTTTGAAAATTAAATTAATTGTTTGTATTATGTATAAATGTCAATACTTTAAGTTTCTAAACCCAACATTAATAATCCAAAGAATAATACATCTACAGCTCTCTAAGAATAAGCAGTAGTGTAGCGGTGTGCTACACGCAGCGCTAAAATTACGACACGGAGTCGGTAACTGCAGTCGAAGGAAAAAACTTTATTCGAAATCTTCAGCCTCACTTTTAAGCCTCCCTCAACCTGCCCCCCATGGCGCAGAGGCTCCAAAGCTCTGTGCTCGCAAACCCCCGTAGGCTATCTAATTGTGAGTCGGTTCGGATGTGCCAGGAAATGGGTCGCCACATAACGTCCCGCTCACCTTTTTGGCGTTCCACAGCAAGTCCGCCTGGGCTGCCACCTTCCAGGGGTCACTGAAATCCGCGTCGGACAGCAGCAGGCGTATGTCCTCGGGCAGCTGCTCCAGGAATGCCTGCTCAAACATGAGGCAGGGTGTGTGTCTGTCGGCGAGAGACAACATCTCATTCATTAAAGCCGATGGAGGTCTGTCGCCCAAGCCAACCAGGTGCAGTAAACGGGCAGCCCACTCGCGCCGTGAGAGTCCGAAAGTCCTGAGGAGCAGGGCTTTGAATTCCGTGTACTTGCCGTCTGCCGGGGGCGACTGTACGAACTCCGCGACCTGGGCCGCTGTGTCCTGGTCGAGGGAGCTCACCACGTAGTAGTAGCGGGTGTCTTCTGAGGTGATCTGGCGAACATGGAATTGGGCTTCGGCTTGCTGGAACCATAGGTTCGGGCGCTGTGTCCAGAAACCCGGCAGTTTCAACGAAACCGCATGAACAGAGGCGGCGTCGGTCATTTCCGGTCCAAAAATCGTTTGGACCGTCGGGGTCACCAATTGTAGCGGTGTGCTACACGCAGCGCTAAAATTACGACACGGAGTCGGTAACTGCAGTCGAAGGAAAAAACTTTATTCGAAATCTTCAGCCTCGCTTTTAAGCCTCCCTCAACCTGCCCCCCATGGCGCAGAGGCTCCAAAGCTCTGTGCTCGCAAACCCCCGTAGGCTATCTAATTGTGAGTCGGTTCGGATGTGCCAGGAAATGGGTCGCCACAGTAGCTTCTTTGGGGCAGGTCTCAATACAGTTTTCAAAAACAGAATATTCCCATTATAGTCGGGTCATCCACAGATCTATACAATACTAAAGGTATAGTTTGACCCAAACGTTAGTCTGATGAAAATAAAACTGTAAATGCTGAAAATCTGAAATAGAAAGAAAAACAATGGAAATATTCAGGATGTCGGACAACTTCTGTTAAAAGAGAATGTGTTTGCACTTCGGGCCTGACACCCATTGTCAGAGCTAGGAAGTGGGGTTTAAAATAAAACAAAAACATTTTAAATTTGCAAAGATGGCAACAGGAGAAATGAAGAGCAGAAATGGAATGGGATAGTGAGACAATATTCATATACTTCTAAAAAAAAATCTAACTGCTCAATTATGCTCCCAGATCACAACTTCTTTCAACATTTACAAATTGTTTGGGCTGTGTGAGACACTTGTAAATTTATACCAATGAACTGCAGGGAGCATTCTAACTGGTTGCATCACAGCTTGGTATGGAGCCTCCAACAAAGGGGAATCACACAAGAGGCTGCAGAGGATTGTTGACTCAACCAATTCCATCATGAACACAACACTCCTCACCATAAAGGACATTTTCTAAAGGTGGTGACTCAAGAGGTGGCATCATTATTAAAGACTGTCACCACCCAGAACATGCCCTGTTCGTGTTACATCATTGGGGAGGAAACAGGAGCTGGAAGATCTACATTTAATGTTTTAAGGACAGCTTCTTCTTCGCTGTGATTAAATTTTGAATGGTCCATGACTAATGATCATTAGTTATCTTGTGCACAACACAGCCATTTTTTTTCTCTTGTGCTGCACTGCTGCTGCACAGTAAATTTCATGGCAGGTGTCTGTGATAATACACCTGATTCTGATTCACTGACTTGGATAACTTGCTCCTGAGTTCATTAAACATATTGAGAATTAAGTCAATTAAGAAACACTCTCCCACCATTCCTATCCCACTGATTTTTATTAATTTCCTTCTTAACCACTTCCAACTCATTCATACAGCAAAGAATACCCAAATTCCTCCCACCCCACCGTATTTGTCGTTGTTTCACTAGTTCACGTCTTTAGAATTTTTAATGTAGTTTGAAAGCACTTTGTTGATGAATTATCTTAATTGCCAAATATACCACATCCCAATTCCCATTTACAAAACTGAACGCAAAATGATTCCAAGGAGGGAAATAAATAACTTCACAAAAAGTAATTTCATGACTCTAGACTCATCATCTTTTTCCGAAAGAGCAGTTTCAAATAAGATGACCACAAGCGTTACTGGCAGCTTCTCTGGAGATGCTCAGTATTCATCATGGAGTGGATTATATAATGCATGCAGAAATAGTAACAGAAATTCAGAGGAGATGTGACTGTTGCATGGATTTCAGAATCAGATTCATCACTGGCATGCGACATGAAATTTGCTAACTAAGCAGCAGCAGTTCAATGCAGTACATAATTTAGCAAAGGAAAAAATAAATAATAATAAACAATTATATATATTAAATAGAATAAAAAGTGTGCAAAAACAAATACTGAATATTAAAAAAAAGTGAGGTAGTGTCCAAAGTTTCAATGTCCGTTTAGGAATCAGATGGCAGAGAGGAAGAAGTTGTTCCTGAATCGCTGAGTGTGTGCCTTCAGGCTTCTGTACCTCCTACTTGATGGTAACAGTGAGAAAAGGGCATTCCCTGGGTGCTCGAGGTCCTTAATAATGGACGCTGCCTTCCGAGACTCCGCTCTCTAAAGATGTCCTGGGTACTTTGTAGGCTAGTACCCAAGATGGAGCTGAATAGATTTAAAACCTTCTGCAGCTTCTTTCGGTTCTGTGCAGTAGCACCCCTCCCCATACCAGACAGGGATGCAGCCTTTCCTAATGCTCTCCACAGTACAACTATAAAAGTTTTTGAGTGTATTTGTTGACATTCCAAATCTCTTCAAACTCCTAATAAAGTATAGCCACTGTCTTGCCTTCTTTATAACTGCATTGATATGTTAGGACCAGGTTAAGTCCTCAGAGATCTTGACACCCAGGAACTTGAAGCTGCTCACACTCTCCACTTCTGATCCCTCTATGAGGATTGGTATCTGTTTCTTTGTCTTACCCTTCCTGAAGTCCACAATCAGCTCTTTCGTCTTACTGATGTTGAGTGCCAGGTTGTTGCTGTGGCACCATTCCACTAGTTGGCATATCTCACTCCTGTACGCCCTCTCATCGCCACCTGAGATTCTGCCAACAATGGTTGTATCGTCAGCAAATTTATAGATGGTATTTGAGCTATGCCTAGCCACACAGTCGTGTATATAGAGAATAGAGCAGTGGGTTAAGCACACATCTCTGAGGTGTGCCAGTGTTCATCATCAACGAAGAGGATGTGTTATCACTAATCTGCACAGATCGTGCTCTTCTAGTTAGGAAGTCGAGGATCCAATCGCAGAGGGAGGTTCTTCAACTTCTCAATCAGGATTGTGGGAATGATGGTATTAAATACTGAGTTATAGTCGATGAACAGCATCCTGATGTATGTGTTTGTGTTGACCAGGTGTTCTAAAGCCATGTGGAGAGCCACTGAGACTGCGTCTGCCGTTGACCTGTTGTGGTGATGGGCAAAATTGCAATGGGTCCAGTTCCTTGATGAGGTAGGAGTTCAGTCTAGTCATAACTAACCTCTCAAAGCATTTCATTCCTGTCGATGTGAGTGCTACACTACTGGGCGATAGTCATTAAGACAGCCCACATTATTCTTCTTAGGCACTGGTATAATTGTTGCCTTTTTGAATCAAGTGAGAACTTCCACTCATAGAAGTGAGAGGTTGAAAACATCCTTGAAATCTCCCACCAGCTAGTTGGCCAGGTTTTCAGAGCCTTACCAGGTATTCCATCAGGACCCTCCGCCTTGCGACGGTTCATTCTCTTTTAAAGACAATCTATCATCGGCTTCTGAGATGGAGATGACAGGGACATCAGGGCTTATGTTTATTGCAGGTCTTGGAAAATACTTTTAACAAAATGAATTAGAAACCAAAGAGCAAATAATCTGATCATAGAAGGAGCATCTTGAGAGAATAGATTCTATTTTCAATTGGCTTCATCATGAAGTGCAGCCACCAAACTAGAAGTTTAATTTATGAACTAGTCATATGAATTAATTCAGTTTTCCTAACAAAATTTTGCTATCCTGAGGCCCTTTCTGAAGTAGATACTTAGGATGTCTACTGATTCCTTAGTAACTGGAATGTTTTTAAAAGAACTAATTAAAAACTTATATACACAATAAAATGCCACAAATTTTCAATTTTAGTTAGTCAAGACAGACAACTCCAGAAATAAAATTTCTTGATTCCCTTAGAACCAAATGAGTATGTATCCAAAACATCCTAATCTGTTGAGATTACTAAAATACTTATATTGAAAACAATCACTGGTCTGATAATTGATAAACAGCTCACTTTTCAATATTTTGCTCAATATAAGTTCTGCCACAGTGGAAAATGAATTTTTGGCTTGTTTTCCTGAATATTTAGGGCTTCAGAACATCATCTTGTATCACTGCAAAAAAGCTTCAGCAATCAGAATTAGATTTCCATTGTGGACTGTAAATTCGGAATATTTTTCACTTAACAGAACCTATTCGAAACATTTTAAAAAAATAACACTCCTTTCCTTTTTTCTTCATCTTTATGCTATCTTTAACTGAGAGTCAAAAACAGTCTGCAGATACACAGCCAACAGCACCTTCACCCATTTCTTGCATTCTTAAGGACCAAACCACCATTGACACAACCAGCCCCATTTCCCCCATCACTTGTCCAAAATCTATTACTGGATGAGAAGAAACTTCCTCCACATGAATATCAAACACTAAACCCACTGCTTCCAATCATCTTCACAAGCTGCCATTTCCCAGCAGTTCTGTGAATTTTAACAAGACTTATTGTAAACTTGTTAACATAGTAACGGTGCAGTTGAACTTCCATTTTTAACTATGCCCATATTGGCCATTGTCTCAGCACACCTTGGAGCAAAGACAGAACTGGAAGAATAGGAAAAACTTACTTTTCAATTGCACTCTCAGCATACCTCCTATATTCTGTGCTGTGTAAATTCAAAATCACCCAAAATTGTGATACTTTTCCCCAACACACAACTAACACCCCAGCATTTCCAACATTTGTTGAAATATTCTGGGTCTTGGTTAAGCAATGCCTCAGATTTTCAAGTTGCTTTGTGGCCTTACTCTACTCCTTTGTAAAACTTCCAACTTGATAACTGTTTGCAAAACTCCACAGTAGGGCTTTGCTCATTCCCAATTTTCATGATTTCACCACAGGTAAGTATGCCTTCAGCTTTCAAGACCTGAAGTTCCCCCAAAAATTGTTTGCTCCTTTCTAATACCAACTTATGTAATATTTTTGTTGATAAGACCTGTGAAGCACCTTGTAATGTTTTGGACATTTGTTGCAAATACAAATCTTTTGTCAAGTCAAATGCTAGGCTGTGTGGCTTAGTACCACCTGTACTTTTACCAACTAATGAACTGAGAAAACCAAAATGTCAATTTAATCTTGCTTGCTCTTTACTTAGACAGTAAGCAGTAGTAAGTGATAACAAAATGATTTAGACTTGTGGTGGGGAGGGGTTTTATGAAAATATGACCCATGTTCTTATATTTTTGTGACACCATTATGAAGAACACAGTTTTAATGGAAGTTCTGCACTCAGTCCCCAAGTGTGTCGATGATGTTCAGAGTAGTGTTCAAGTCCTGCAAAGTAAGTATTCTTTAAATCCTTTTGCCAATGCTTCCAGGTTAACTAAGTGTTAAATTGGCCCCAAAGGGGGACCAAAAGCAAACGTTAATGGCTCAAGCACAGCCAGGGTAAAGTTCAAAATATTCTCATTTGTGAATGAATTGCGTAAAGCCAACGATTCATGTAGCTTATACCAGGGCAGTTAATTTTATAATATTCAAAATGTAAATTTTTGCAGTTCTATGTTATCCTTTTAGCAGCTCTGCAAGTTGAATGAAGCTTCACACTTACATTAATAGAGCTTACTCATACTGAAAAGAAGGGGTTAAAAGACTTGAAGTGAAGGGATTAAAGCACAACACAGTGCAGAAGCAAAACTTGCTCTTTAAAGGTTGATGACTGAAAAGATATAGCGGTATTAAAACAGTCAGATGACTTTCAAGGAAGAAACAAGCTAAAAGTGAATGACAGAATTACACTTTGGACGGTGTTACCCACTGGATATCGTAAGCATCATACATCTCAGGTTAGTTTCTTTGAATGGAGTTTTATTACACCAAATCACCACATTCCAGTTCAAGCCAACACCTTCAACTCAGGACTGAAAATAGAATTTAACAGAAAATCTAAATAATCTAGTTGGAAGTGAAAACAATATATTTTAATTAAATATCGGTCTCTGTTGGAGATTTCCAGTATATGTGACAAAAATGAAATTTTTCTAATAGTGCTTTTCATTTCAAAACATTGACTAAAACATCTGATCATGCTATTTGCACAAAAATTGATGCAAGACTCTAACTGACAAAGTTCAACTATCAGCAAACTCTACACCTCTTCTGCAGGCGTCCTGGTGAGAGCAATAGCAAATCCTTTCCACTTTAAATGAGATAATGACAGCATGGAAGAAATAATATTGTGTAAGTGAACTGTAATGAATGGTAGAAACATTCAGGGTTGAGATCAAAGGGAGGTTTTTCTAGAATCACTTTGAGTTCTGTTATTTGCAAGGTATTTTAATATTACTAGATTACTGTTAATAGGGGTGGCAATGCCAGTCATCCCCATTGTGTGGGTTTGTTCAAACATCAGCAGTCTCCAAGCGAAACTCAGCATGCACTTCAGCTGACAGAGGAGATTCCCTAATTTTAATAATTCCAAATCAGGTACACTTTGGGAAACGTGACAAGATGGACAAGACCCAGACATCAGGAGCCAGTGGTTGCAAGCTACTACAGAAATAAGCAATTCAGAATTACTGTCCAGAGTACTAGTTAATTACTATTCACATTATATGACACCAAGGTCATGGAGATGAAGTCCTGATTAACTGGCACCTATCAACATCTTTAGGGATCACAAGACACCACTGGTGACAGACAGTAGAGAAGGCTTTAATAAAGATTAAGCAATACACACAAAATGCTGGTGGAAACGCAGCAGGCCAGGCAGCATCTATAGGGAGAAGTGCTGTTGACGTTTCGGGCCGAGAAGGGTCTCGGTGCAGCGTTCCACCTGCATTTTGTGTGTGTTGTTTGAATTTCCAGCATCTGCAGATTTCCTCGTGTTTGCCTTTAATAAAGATTACTTGGGGAGCTCACTTTTTTTGGAACTGTAAGGAGGAAAGAGGTTATTAATCTTTTGGATCTTTATCTTGTTATAACAGCTATGGTCTCAGAGCCATCAACTCTCCTGCTGATAAGTAATGCTTGCCCACATCTAGATGCCAGTACTAAAATTGTTACTCCCTCAGGTTAAAAACTTCCTGAAGCAATACATTACTGTGCATCCTAGATATTTTCCCCCAATAGAAATTTTGTCTTATATATTTTTTTGTTTTCTGCATTAGTCTGTAGAAAAGTGCAGATTTTAGATTTCCAAACATTCATTTCCCAAAACAAATTAAATGTCAGAAACTTTTGAATTTTGGTAAAGAAAGTAACATTAAGTAATAGACTACTTTTCAAATAAAAACTTGATTACTTTGCAGGTAACACACACAAAATGCTGGAGGAACTCAGCAGACCAAGCAACATCTATGGAAAAGAGTACAGTTGACATTTCAGGCCAAAACCCTTTGTCAGGGACTGGCAAAAAAAGAGAAGTGAGAAGTTAGAGTAAGAGGGTGGGGGAGGGGAGGAAGTAGTACAACGTAATAGGTGATAGGTGAAACTGGGAGGGGGAGGGGTGAAGTAAAGAGCTGGGAAGTGAAAGAGTTGAAGAAGGGGGAATCTGATAGGAAAGGACAGAAGGCCAAGGAAGAAAGGAAGGGGGATGAGCACCAGAGGGAGGTAAGGAGATAAAAGTGAGGGGGGAAATGGGAATGGTGAAGGAGAGGGGGTTGCCATTATCAGAAGTTCCAGAAATCGATGTTAGTTCGTTGGGATATAGCCCAGTACATGATTAAACAAAGGTAACAGGTGCTAATAATCAATGGCATAATGAGTTGAATGAGTTAAACTGATCAACTGAACAGAAACTGGTCTAGAAGGATCAAGCTAAAAGGTGAGGTTGCAGCAGATGTGACAGTTTAACCTTCAAGTTGTCAATTCTTGCACCATGGCAAGAGTGAGCATAGCAACAAGACACAAGCTGATTATCCTGCATCAGCAAGGTCTCTCCATAGCAGAAATTTTGCAGCAGAAAAGAGTTTCAAGTCCTCTTCTAAAGAAGCACAAAGAATTCGGCAAAGCTGAGGACCAGAAATGCCATGGCTGGCCATGACACTGAGTACAGCAGACAAAAGATACATCAAACTGATGTCCCTTTTAAATTGGAAGTCCAGCAGTACTAACAGCTCTGAACTCACAGAAACCACTAGAACCAAAGTACACCCCTCTACAGTCCGGAGGGGTCTTGTCACAAGTGGTTTTCGTGGAAGAGTTGCTACCAAAAAGCCATTCCTCCAAAGCGGAAACAAAACCGAGAGACTTGCCTAGGCGCAAAAACACAAGGACTGGGATGCTGAACAATGACACAAGTGCTGTGGTCTGACCAGTCAAAATTTCAAATTTTTGGCTCAAACAGGAGGCAGTTGTCCATAGAACAACTAACTGGAGAGCTCTAGGTGGATGAGTATCTGCAGTCAACAGTGAAGCATAGTGGAGGTTCCCTGCTGGTTTGGGCTGCATTTCTGCAAATGGAGTCGGTGATTTGGTTAGAATTAATAGAATCCTCAATGCCAAGTATAAGCAGATTCTTATGCATCACACAATACCACCAGGGAGACACCTGATTAGACCGCAACTTCAATCTGTAGCAGGACAACGACCTCAAACACATGAGCAAGGTCATAAAGAACTATCTTCAGTGAGAAGAACAAGTAATTCTGCAACAAATGGAATGGCCTCTGCACAGCTCTGATGTCAACACCATCAAGGCTGTTGGGAATTAGATGGAGAGACAGAAGCAAGCGAGACAGTTAAAGTCTGCAGAAGAGCTGTCGCAACTTCAAGATGCTGGGGAAAACCCATCAGCCGATTTCCTTACAGAACTGCACGACAGTGTACCCAAGAGATTTGCTGCAGTTTAAAGGCAAGGATGATCACACCAACTATGGATTTGATTTAGATTTTACTGTTTACTGCTTTTTATAGTTTTTTTTTGATATTTAGAAACTTTTAGTTTCATTATTTTTGAAAGCATCTTCATTTCACACATTTATTTACATGTGCCCAAGATATTTGCACATATGGGGTGAAAATGCGTGAGTGTGCATACACACTTTCTGCATAAACTTTATTCATATTCACCCATTTAAGTCTTACTGAAAATCTTGCCCATGTACCTTCAATATAGGACACTTCCATGCCCATCTAAACCTATTAATCTTGCAGTCCTCCATCAAATCTCAACCTTTATCATTAAGAGAACACCAGCTGTTTCAGACTGACTTGTTCAAAGTTCAAGGTAAGATGATTATCAAAGTATATACGGCATCATATATAGCCCCGAGATTTTTTTCTTGCAAGCATTCAGAGAAAATACAACAAACACAATGGAATCAATGAAAGACCGCACCCAACTGGGTGGACAAACAACATGCAAAAGACAACAAACCATACAAATACAAAAAGCAAAAAAAAAAGCAATAAACATAGACAACAAAAGATGAAGAGTCCTTGAAAGTGAGCTCACAGGTTGTGAGAGCAGTTTAGTGATGGGGGCAAGTGATGTTATCTCCTCTGGTTCAAGAGCCTAATAGCTAAGGGGTAATAACTGTTCCTGAGTCTGGTGGTGTGGATCCCAAGACTCCTATACCTCCTTCCTGATTACTTAACAAGACAGCATAGCCAAGGTGGTGGGATCTTTGATAATGGATGCTCCTATCTTACAACAATGCTCTGAGTAGATGTACTCAATGGTGGGGGAGGGCTTTACCCATAATGGGGTGGACTATATCCACTAATTTTGTAGGCTTTTCCATTCAAGGGCACTGGTGTTTCCATTCTAGGCAGTGATGCAACCTGTTAGTATAGTCTCCACTACACATTATAAAAGTTTGCCAAAGTTTTAGATGACATGTAGAATCTACACAAACTTCTAAGGAAGTAGAGGCACTGCCATGCTTTCTTCATATGGTTTTTTGTGTGTTGGACCAAGGAGCTCCATGGCTTTCCAATTTTCAACCTTTAAAGAGCAAGTCTGGCTTTTGCCCAGTATTGTGCTTTAACCCCTTCTTTTCAAGCCCTTTAACCTGTTTGTTCCCCCAGGTATGTGTAAGCTCTATTAGCACAAATGTGAAGCTTAAACTCATTCAACTTGGACAGCTGCATTTGTGTCACATTTGGACCAGGACAGATTCTCTGAAATGATAACACTTTGTCTGCAAGGAACTAGTAGAGGATACAGTTCCACGAGGTACTGAGCCCAAAGTGTTGTAGCTTCTAGATTAGATTTGAGAAAATGACAGTATTGAATGCCGAGGTGCATTCTTGGAAACATGAGTAAATCTCTTTAGAAATCTCTCAAAATATCTTTAAATTCTTAAGTATGATGTCCAGAACAGAAAGCCTAACTGGAGATTTTAAAAGTTAAGCATAATAAATAGACTGCACTCACAATGTTGGAGATCTAGGCACATGAACCCAGAGGCTGCTTTGTTCCTCTGCAATTCAGAACATTTTCACTAAGTATATAAAGCCTGCCCACATCCCTTCTGCCATGTGCAAGACCTCAACCGCCTCATTTGTCTGCCTATTCCAGCAGCCTGTCTATACCTATTACAGTTGACAGGTAGCCTTGAAACATAATGTCCCTCAGAAGTTTGGTATAATAAACAAACTTAAGGTATACTCTGTATGCCAATATCCTAATCATTAATTTAAATGCATCAATAAAAGAGCACAGAACAAGCAATGACTTTTTGGTAAATTCCACTGTCTATCAAGCTCCTGCCTGGAGAACAACTTGTTGCCACAACTCGAATTCTGTCCTTAAGGTAATCCCTTATCCAAGCCAATACCTAACTCCATTATTCCAGAACGCCTAATTTTGTTAACCAGCTTGTTTGAGAAACTTTGTGAAAGACTTCAACCTTCTGTCAGGCTAGTCGAGCACAGTCTGCTTTTACACAAATTTGTCCTGGTATATGTACTTTGATAATAAATTTACTTTGGACTTTGAAATCTCTCCTGTATGCCTCTTAATTACCCACCCCCACCACCATTTCTAATTTATCACTAATGCTAGCCTTACTGATCTGTAGTCACGAGGAATGCCCATACTTTCTTGCAAAGGGGGCATATCCAATCCCCAGGATCTACTATCTGGAATAGACATCAAAGAAAATGTCACCCACCATCTCACAGCTGAGTGCAGCAGCAAGCAAACGTGGGGAAAATAAAACGCAACTGACCTTGGTCTTGAACTAAAAGTATTTCACTCAACAGGAAGATTGCCAAAAAACGTCTATTGGCAACTTCAGTGTGTTTTTATTCAGAATTAAATGGCTAGTCATTCTGCCCTCTTCCTACAGGAAGCCATCTAGCTGATTGTGGAATTCATTGTAAAACATGAGACAAGAGATTAATTTTTGAACTGACTACTAAAGAGTAATTTGCAGAGGTAACTGTCTCTGCTCAACCATGTTTGACCTCTAAATATTGAGCCAAAGCCAAAAGAAAAATGCAGATGCTAGAAATCTGAAACAAAAATAGAAAATAGAGAAAACGCTGAAGAGGTTGACATCTATGGAAAGTGAAACAGTTCAGGTCAAAGATCCTTCTTCAGAAATGAAGAGAAGCAGATAGGTTTACATTGAAGGTGGGTGGGCGAAAGAAGAGGTGATGGAAGAGCATAGGGAAGGAAGCTGAGTGCACCTTTCTTGCTCAACAAGCATGCTTTTTTTGCATGATGAGTGTTTTATAATATCCAGGCATGAAGAGCTAGGAAATTGAAAATTATAATTCTTTGGCGATAATAAAAACCAGGATTACACACTGAAAAGGATTAATGGTATTACACTGCCCAATTCATCACATTTCAGTCAGAAAGCAAGTATATTGATTTTCACCTTCCAATTCGAGTGAGGAATACTGCTGCAATTCAGCCTTCCTTCACCCATTCCATCACAGCTAACAATGCTTCAGCTTGTTCCAAGACTTCCTCCCACACCCTCAGTAAGCCTTTCACCACTCAATCTTATCAACCTCCCAAAGATGAAAAAAAGTCTTCCTGTTTTACATTATGCAAACTATTGGTAAAATGCAAACAATTTTACACCAGGTTTCCACAGTAGCTGGATCAGATTTCACATTCGATTCCAACACAAGCACATTTTAATTAAGTTTGAATATTGCAGCTCAAGTAAATAAAATAATGTGAAGGTTTTTTTGCATGTTTGACATGCATTTATGGCTGAACACAAGTCATTTAAAGTTATGTACACAGAATTTCTTCAGCAGGGAGTCCCAATCTCAATAAATGGTAGGGGTCCATGGTATATAAACAAATTGAGAATGCCTGCTTTAAGGTGTCTTATGATCACAGGACTAAGGAGCTATTGGGTCAAACAAGTCTGAATGCATATTTAGAAGAATAAGAGCAGATTTCATTAAAACAGACAAAATTCCGACAGGCCAAATACAAGTGGTATTGTTGCCCCAGGTTAGGAGGGTTTCAGCTCCAGCAGTCAAATCTCTGGAAGGCAGTATCCTTCAAGGACCTTCACCATCCATTCTCATTATTACTGTCAGGGAGATAGCACAGGAGCCCAAAGCCCCGCACTCAAAGAATCAGGAACAGCTTCTTCCCCTCCACCATCAGATTTCTGAATGGTCCAGGAACTCTACGTTATTTCTTTTTATTTTTCTAT